>NC_059507.1:27721269-28971269 GCF_914767665.1 Harmonia axyridis
TATGGGGTAAAATAAGTCAATTATATATAATCATACACTTTTCTTATCGCTATGGAGAAAATGACAAAATAATCAAGTTTAGATTTCTGCAATCTCAAAAAGTTTGAGGTTTTTCGATTATTAATCTCAGGATTGATGGAAATTAAATTTGAGTTCAAATTCTAGAACTTATTATTCCTTTTCTCCCTGCTGAGAATTCTTTACTAAGAAACAATTATAAGAAATAAATTAAAGGTTCCCATTTTTTTTCCAAATTAAAGCAAAAAATAAAACTTCATTGAACTATGATCAGTGAAAAACAACTTATCTGCCATTCTGTTATAGCATTTTGTGACAAAAGTAAACATAAACTTTCAATAGCATTCAGAATTTTTTAAATTACTTTTTTCTATAAGAATTGAATATACAGTTCCTTGGATAACTGCTCTCGATTCAGCTTATTTAATTGGATTTCAGTTTGATGCTAGCTGTGAGATTGATTGGCATACGTATTTTTAATACAAGTTTCCTATTTGAGTTTATTTTTTGAGTATGTTAATTTATATTCTTTTTTGTTTTTATGTATTATCCTCTATATTTTCTGTCTGAGGTTAAGTGGAGTAGCATAAGCTAGACTCCGCCTCTATTGTATTGTAAAGGGTTATCCATTAAGAATATTTCATTTACGATATTTTTTCACTCAATAAACGATCGTATAGTTGAATGGCTAACCTTCAACTAAACAAATGACGCTTTGGATGATAGTTATATTTGACATATGTCATTGACATATACGACATGGACAACCCTGACGTATATAACAGTATAAACATAAATAAAGGCGCTTTATTTTCATTTATTCATTTTCTGTAAGATTATTTTACGTTTCAACCAAATGCGTATCTCTTGAATTTGCCATAACTGGTTGATTTGATCTTATTACAATATGGGTTCTGAGATTACTAAAAAATGTGAAAAATAAATTAAAATCTTCTGAATAACACCTAACTATTGGTGAAAGAAAATAGAGAATGCCAAAATGCTTGAACATAAGACAGAATTACACAACATAAAAAAGCTAATCTTATCTTCCAATCCCCATTTGAAATGGTCCAATTATGGTGAATCTAATAAACTTGATTGTAGTCTCGACTTCTTCAGTTACGTCTAGATGCAGCTACTAAAAATGGGAAATGAAAGAGCTTCGCCTTTTGTTAATCTTTAATAACTGTGCTTCATTTCGAATAGAACATCGAAAACGCAGAAGAGCATACTTAATAGTCTGCAAGGGCGTAGATTTTTTCTTTTCTTGGGGGGGTAATCGAAGAAATTTTTTTAAGACAACGTTTACTCATATTTGTAATGTGAGAAAAAAAGGTGATAACGAAGTTTGAACGAAATTACTCGATGTAATTTTTTTATTACCAATTCGGTTGTGCTCACCTTATACTGGATGTTCCTAAATTAGAGTAACGGAGGAAAATGAGAGATTCCTTGGATAATATTAGGGATAAAAATTCCTATGAATATGAGTCCGCAAACTCTTTGTTTTCGAGATACAGGGTGTTTCTAGTGTGTCGTACTTTTAAGCGATGCTTATATCAGTTTCTCAAATCTTTATTAATCTTCGCTACATAGTGGGTAAATAAGTAACAAAACTTATAATTAATTCATTCATTGCAGCTTACTAGCTGGATCTTTAAAATAATTTGGATTTTCCTGAGGATTACTAGAGAGCTGTTTGAATTTTTTTCTCGAAATCGATTGCAGATACGACAAAACTTCAACAAACCAAAAAGTGTAGTACTGAACCAGAGTTTCTTTTCAAATTTTTCTAAACTACCAGTGGTTCACGAAAAAATAATTCTGGAGAAAAGGAGCGGACACCCTTCCTGAAAAAATTCACCCTGTAGATTTGCATTCAAAATTAGGATATCACATGATGAAAACTTTAAATTGGAATATATCTATGCCAATTCAAGTCAAATATCTTGTGAAGGGAAAGAGCTATTAAAGAAAAACTTGAACTTCAACACCTGTATCTCGAAAAAAAGGGTTTGCGGACTCATGTTATAGGACTATTTTTCTTAAAATTTAGGAACACCTGTCAATTCAAAACGGATTTCTTCACAAATAAATTTGAATTTGAATGAAACACAATACATTGTACAACACAGCCCAGACAATTTTTCTACACGAATTGCTCAGTTCAGTTCTTTAGTTTCTTTACTACAGTATTGAAATTTTGTGACGAGAATGATGCAAAAACCGAAAACAACAGGTAAGTGTATACCGATGACGAATACAAAAATTACAAATAGCGATGCCGAGAAAGAGGATAGATAAGGGAAATAATAAACCTCAGACAAAGACGAGCTAGTAGTGTAATAAAAGTACTCATCTTGAAAGCGATATTAAACTCAAAAATCGTAAAGGGCACCGATTTTTTACGGACGTGTCGATTTCAAATTGAAGTAAAATGATTATTATTGGTTCGTTTAATGGAGAAATTTTCGTTCTTCGTCTTTGCGAGATTACAGAATTTTCATATTTTGAAATTCTTGGGGAGGTTATCACCCCCAGTACCCCCCCATTTCTACGCCCTTGATAGTCTGTTGATTAAGCTGGGCGGAAACGAAATATTAAGAATTGAAGTGAAACCGGATCAAAATGTAAATTAACTTGTTTTATCACGATACGTCGGATGAAAATGTGGAAAATTCATGACAATTCCCGAAGACCCTTTGTAATACATGAAAAAACCACGAGCTGACCCGATTGCTCTCTCTCATCCACACAAATTTCATGCGGGGGCTGAAATATCGGCAATAAATATCTATCCGGCAATGAAATCTGAATAGGATCCTGCGCTATCATTCCTTTTTACTGGAGAAATTTGGGAACGCTTCCTTTATGTTCTCTGGCAGCCGCTTAAGACGTATTGGCGCCTTCTATCTTTCATGTTTCAGGATCTCACATGTCGTATTATTTTCGGATAGTTGGAAACTTGAGGTAGATAGGGAAAATGGTGAAAAAACTCACTTAGTCAGTAAAAAATTTCTAACAATATATGAAATACCTTCAGAAAACTCTCATTGTTTTTATACAGGGTGGCCACTTTTTCAATGGGATTGTATTGGTAACTTTTAAACCATATGAGTTAGAAGGTCGGTCAAATAGAGAAAAAGTTGCATGCATAGAAGCATTATCAAGCAGTTCAAACAAATCGAGATTATCAGGGCCGGTTATTGAGATATCATAAGAGAAGTAAATTCCGTCATTTTGATTTTTCTTTTTTTCCCACTTTATTTCAAATATTATCAAAAAATGTTACAGGAATTTTTTATTCGACAGTAAATTGTTCTCAATTTAACGTAATCAGATTTCGTATCCAACGTTTCGTGCTCTCTGGGCCACCCTCAACCTCATTTTTTTCAAAACGGACCTGTATATTTTATGACACTTTTCGAAATAACTTTTAACGCTGAATTCAACGATATATCAAACAATGTCATTCAAAGTTTATTTCTAGATGATTTTGACCCTTATCCAATTTTCTTTGGGTCGGATCTGTAGTGAATGCAATTTATCAAAAACTGCTGTTAATAAAATAGTCAAGAGACGCGAATACAATTATTTTAAATTTGAATACCAAGCCTTGCAAGCATTATATCATAATGATATCAAAATCAAGTTCGATTCTGTAATTTGTTTCAACGGAACAAATGACAAATCCAACAATAGTGATTTCTCGCGAGAAAATTGAGAATGTATTGGAAGGTATTCAAGAAGAAGAAATAAACAAATGTATAAGAAGTATGGGTTCCAGAACCGTTAAGTGCATTTTACAAAATAGTGGACATTTCGAACAATTACTTCATTCATTTTCATTTACTTTCGAATAATCATTCGATTTTTCTTTCATTAAATGATAATTCGTTTAATTATTATGAATTGAAATATGTAAATAATTATTACTTATTTCTTAATTTGATTCTGATGTGTTCCATTTAGTTCAAGATGAGTAAGTTGATTCTCTCATCGAAATGTATTGCAAGTTGTTAATTAAACTAAATGTAATACAGATCCGACCCAAAGAAATTTGGATAAGGGTCAAAATCACCTGAAAATCAACTTTGAATGACATTGTATAATATATCGTTGAATTCAGCGTTAAAAGTTATTTCGGAAAGTGTCATGAAATAAACAGGTCCGTATTGAAAAAACTGAGGTTGAGGGTGGCCCAGAAAGCACGAAACGTTGGATACGAAATCTGATTACGTCAAATTGAGAACAATTTACTGTCGAATAAAAAATTCCTGTAACATTTTTTGATAATATTTGAAATAAAGTGGGAAAAAAGAAAAATCAAAATGACGGAATTTACTTCTCTTATGATATTTCAATAACCGGCCCTGATAATCTCGATTTGTTTGAACTGCTTGATAATGCTTCTATGCATGCAACTTTTTCTCTATTTGACCGAACTTCTAACTCATATGGTTTAAAAGTAACCATTACAATCCCATTGAAAAAGTGGCCACCCTGTATACAGGGTTAGACGTGCAGCTTGAAGGAGGTGTTAGTATCACTCATTTGCTGTCGATTGAGCCATATTTATTGATAACCGAAAATCAACAGTTTCCGAGATATTTGAGTTCTTGTGTTTTTTGTAAAATTCCTCACCTTACTTCATTTTCCATCAATTTTTTCTACGTTGACCAAGTTTGATTTGAATTTTGGATTATTTTCATCAGAAAAGAATATGATATGTATGAAAAAACCAAAACTATATGCTGTATTAGATGTTGAATAACAATTAGTGTGATTTGAAAAATAAAGAAAATGAAGAAAAGAATACTAAATTTCTAATATAAATTTGCCTGTAACTTTTGAATTCCACAATTTATGTATGACAAGATTATTTTAAAAGCTTGCAAAATTCCTTTTTTATTTCTTAAAAAAGTTTTCTTTAGAATGCAGACACAAGTTTTGTTTCAGCAGATTTTGATTTGAGAGAGGAAAGAAGCGAAGAAATGAAAGTTACGAATTGAATATTTTTTTATTGCAATTAAACTCAAATTTTCAATAGAGAATGTATTCATAAATTATGTTTAAAATGACCTCCACCATTCCTTAAACAAGCATGTACCCTCTATCTCATTTCTTCAGTTGTTACTTTCCGCCTGAAATTCACTCTCAATCTTCTCGCATCTTCGTCTATTCTAACGGTGTTAGATCCGGACTTTTCACTGGCCATGAAAATATTATCATCTTTGATCAACGTAGAAAAAATTGACGAAGTAAGGTGAGAAATCTTTTAAACATTACAAGAACCCAAATATCTCTTTAACTGTTGATTCTTGATTTTCACTAAATATGGTTCAAACGACAGCAAATGAGTCATACTAACACGTCCTCCAAAATTCACTTCTAATTTAGAAACACCCTGTGTAAGAGGTCTTCCAATGAAAGGTTTCATTTTAAATAGCTCGCTATCGGGGCAGCTGTCATTTTTGGACACTTGGTAAGTAAAACTACTCCAATACTAAAAATGAAAATATACACGCTTCGACAATGCACTGAAATTGAAAAATTCACTACAAATATGGTGATAATTTCACAGTAACAATTCGCATAACAATTCACATCTCACATTTTTCTATGTCGAAAATATGAAGAAGATATGCTCTTAGGATATTGAGAATATGTCTAATGAACAAAATACTCACTATGATAACATTTCAATTTTTTAAGGTTTTTTTTCAATAATTAACTATTCGGACTTATCCAACAGTTGAAATAGCAAGTTTTTATGAATAAAATACTTAATTATGTACAAAAATAAAAATTTTAAGACCAATTTTCAGGGTTCGTATAGGTTCCAAAAACGTCTAATAGGCATTGGAACTTGGGATACTCTCTATACAAAAAAAAATCTTAACTCGGTTGTTATGCTACTTGAATTTTCCTTAGTTCTCTGTCACTTTTGAAGCTGTCATCTTTTAACAACTGACAATTAAAAACTACGTAATTACTAAAAATGAAACGATACATGTTTCAACAACGCATAGAAATTGTTAATATTCACTACAAAAATGGTGAAAATTCTTCAGTCCCAGTTCGCAAAATTAAATCACTATTAGATTGTCGTGAAGCACCTATGTCTTATCGCACATAGTGAAGATTGTGGAAAAATCAAAAAAATTTTTATTATAAAACCTGGAATAAGAATTTTAGGAGATAACTCAATATTTCTCATAAAATGACAACAATTTTCCAATGTAGAATCGTATAAATATTGCTGAAATTGTCATCAAAAAAGCTATCTAACGATGCAATAATATACTGGGTGTGCCATTTGAAATTAGGAAGTAATATGTTTCCGGTTTAACTGGAAGTTTAGAGATCCGGAAATATTTTGGGGAGTAAGATGATTGTCTCAAACCCCAACATGCAAATTTTCAGTACAAAATTATGATTAGTTTTCCATGAACGCCTAATAGGCCATCTCGGTGATTCACCCCTTACAATTTTTTTCCTACCATTACAAGAAAAAATTCACCCTTCAGCGTTCTGAAACAGAATTTCTCGGATTTCTAATCAGATTGCTGAATAAACAGCTGCAACACAAGAAAGACAAACAAAGGAGTAATATCTATGTCCCTGGGCTCACGCCTTCTTTCAATAAGTGAGCTTTTCCCGGTTTAATGAATTGAGACAGAATCAAAGCTTGCAGACAGGTGATCGATTTTCTGTCAGCATTAGGTATGTTTTCGTTGAACATATGTCGTAATCGGATAGTTCAAATGACGTATATTGAGCTGAACGTGAAATTGAAATGGAATTGTCTGTATCACGTTTCACACAAGGTCATCCGGGTAATTGTTTGGCTGGAGTGTTAGTAGATCTAAACATTGTTTGATCCTACTTGGGAAAATAGTCACACCTCCTGTAGAATTTATCATCGCTTCATCATCGTACGCAACAAATTGACAAAAAATAGGTCGCAATAATCGATAGTCATTTTTTATCCGAGCTATTGTCAAAATATCATACTATTGTACCAACATACCAAATGAAAACAATAGATAATTGTACAAGCTTTTTTTACGTTTCATTTTAATATTTTTTGTTTGTAGCTGAAATAAACGCATTGGTTTCTGAGTATACCTTAAAAATAAAAACAAAACAACTCCGTGCAGCCTCGCTTGGACAAATAGTTTTCCATATGGTATACCGATGGATCAAAATCAAAAAGAGGCACAGGTATTGGGGTATATGGCCTAAAAGGACGATCTCTACTTCCTTGGAAAGTGAGTCCTCTATCTTGGCAACCAAGACACTAGCTGTCTATACATGCACGATTGCGCCCAAGAGTGTCTCAAAAGAAAACCTCAAAGGGGCGCGTATGCGTCTATTTACATCACTACAGATAGCCAAGCCACGCTGAGATCCCTGAAATCATACAGCCAGGGTAAGAGCCAGGGCTCTCTACTGACATGGGAGTACCGTAATGCCATTAAGCAACTGCCCAAAGGAAATTAAGTAACTCTACTATGGGTACCGGGGCATTGAAGGAAACACAAAAACTGATCAACTTGCAGACAGAGCATTAAGGTTTACACCTGTATGTCCTGAGCTCTTCTGTGGGCTTGGAAAAGACTAATATAAGACAGTGTTCCAACAATGGGAGAAAAATCCTCTGGAGAAACACTCCAGTTCTTGCTCAGGCAAAGAAATTTGTGGTGCTTTCACCGACCAATACCAGGAAGCTTCTGAAGCTACCACGAGCTGAGCTTCAGGTAATGGTGGGACTGCTGGCAGGATACTGTCGGTCCAAATACCTTCTGTACCGCATGGGTAAGTCAGCAGATGAGATCTTGAGGCTCTGTGGAAAGGAACCAGAAACAGCGTGCAAATGTCCAAGGCGTCAGCCTAAGCTAAGAACCACTCACATAGGAAAGTCAATTCTGGATACTCACGAAGTAATAGCCAAGGTTCCTAAGGATGTCGTTGGTTTCGTTAACCGTATCGACGGCATCCCTGGGTTTGCATGAATAGATATGATTAAGAACAAAAGATCCAATTGGTCGCAGTTCCCGGAAGGCTAACAGAGCCTCAACGACCCCGATTCAGTGAATAATAATATCTAAAAATAGTTCTATGTTCTTCAAAGGCGCAATAAGCATATTAATGAACAATTTCTCAAAATCTCTTGACGCTGGGTCATATCAGTGTAATATTTTGAATCCATTTGATAATATTCACTTGCGCATTCGCCAATTTGCAACCATTTGTTCTTAAAAGGTTATTTATTTAGGTATATGGTTTGCCAATAATATGGTTTTAATAATAATAATGAGCATCTCCTTCATTCATCTCTGACCATCAAATAATCAGCTAAAAACGAAAAATACTGAAAAGGAAAAAAATTTGATAATAATTTCGATGGTTCAAATATACCAAAAAACAGCCAAGAGACGAAGAAAATCTAGGCTTGGCCTTATGAAATTAAATATGTATTTCAGGGCCAAAATATTACAATTACATAATTACATTTAGATTGGATACAGATTTAGATTTGAGGGGGTTCCATAATTACATGAAAAAGAGCGAAAACAAAAATGATTTTATCATCAGGGATCAGAGTCTATATACTCAATCTGATCAATTATATCTGCTATAAATGAATTTGGTTTCGACGAAATCCACTTTTTACTTGAGACAGAAAAGCTCCCAACACATTAACAGGCTTGGTTTCCCAGGGAATGTGAAATTTTGATATTCAAAAACATTTTTGAAAGAATCGATGGAAGTTCATCCCATCAACGATGGAAAACGATATCATCCAAATGACTGTTCTGGCTACGGTTGCAGCACTATATCCTTTCCCTGGATTTTCCAATGAACAATTCGTAAATTTGTGGGTATGTTCTCGATGACTTGACGAATTCCATCCTGAAGGTCTTGAATCGATTGTGGAGCATAGGCATAGATCTTATATTTCACGTGGCCGCTAAGAAATAAGTCTAAAGGTCTTAAATCACAAGATCTCGATGGCTAATTTCGATCATCTTTTCGAGAAATGATATAGCCATGGAACTATTGAAACTTGTCTTGCAAATTTGCGATTGTTTCGTTGGATGTGTGGCACGTAGTGTCGGGTTGTTGAAAACAAACGTCGTCCACATCAATATCTTTCAAACCATTCAACATAACAGTTGCTCCAGCCTCATTTTATAGGAAGTAAGTTCCAATCACACCACCAGCCCAAAAACCACATCAAACAGTGACAACTGACAATGGAGAGGTATTCCATCTATCATTCTTGGATTTTGTGTGCCCCGAATGCTATGTGCTTATTAACGTAGCCTCCGAGGTGAAAATGGTCCTCGTAACTGAAGATTTTTTGATGCATTTCAAGGATTTCATTTCAATCAGCGAATATACTACTTTACTGTTGATCGAACAAATTGAGATCTAATTCTGTGTACAAATTACGGTGTAATGTCGTTTGTGGAATGTCTGATTCTCAAGATCGACAACGAATCGACAAACCTGAGTTTTCGTCAACACTACGGGCTACAGCAGCAATATTTTTAGTTGTTCGTGAGCGAAGGACACGGTTTCGATTCTTCACATCCCAACAACTCAAATTTTAGCATAAGTTTTTCTATTGCCGGCTGAAAAAGTAATTCACTACAACCTGAAATGCTATAGTTTTGCGAATTATGATTGCAAAATAATTTTCAAAATTTCAATGCATTGGTGAAACATGTATGTAGGATCCAGTTATTGTTCCCTGTAAATAATTGAGATGGTCAACCGGATGCTTGGAGACCTATCAGTTTTCTTCAAGTGTCGAGGGCATGACAATTTCACTGAATTTACAGGGAACGAATTGTTATTGTACATATAATGTAAAAAGGATGTGTTATTCTTCGAGGTGTCGAAGATATGTCATGGAGTTGTAAATCTTGAAGAGATTTACTGGGGGGTTGTGAAAGTTCGAAGACAATACAGTCATACCAGATGTGTCACATCTGTGTATCAGGTTCTAGTCCTTCGAGAATATTCGATTCCCAGGAATCCGCGAAGATCTTTGTGGGAGGTACGGCAAAGCTCTTATTGGACTAGGTGATGGTACTTTCCCTAAGGGTGTGGTCAAGCCGAAAGAAGGGAGGTCGATATTCGAGACAGGGAAGTTCCAATCGGCAGAGAGATACAGTTCAAAAATTAAGCCGAAGACGGGTACAGTTCAAGTTAAGACGAAGACGAGTAAAGTTCGGTCTAAGTCGAAGTAAGAGTAAGTTCTGTCGGTTGAAACTTAAGACGTAAGACGAAAAGACAGTTTGCGGATTAGATTAAGAAGAGTCGCGAACAAATCAAAGACGAGACGACCGAAAACTTAAAGTACGACAAAGACGTGATAATCGAAGACGTTTCGAGTAATTAAAACTAGAGTTAAAGACGAAATTCAGTACCGTATTGAGAAACTTGTAATTAGGACGTTATTAGGATCTTCTCAATACTGAGTTTGTACTGTATAATTGTGGCTTTGTAAATAGATGTAAATAATTCAAAAGAGTTTAATTATTACAAATCCAACAAAGTCACGGAGAAAAAGACGAAAGGCCAGGTAATCGAATCATACATCTAGACGATCGATTAACCAAGCCTACATGTATTTGTCCATTTTCAGTAATAAAGTAGTTTTACTTGTCAGGTGGCAAAATACGACAGCTTCAAAAGTACGCTCAAATAGCGGCCTATTCAAAATAAAAACTCTTATTGGAAGACCCATTATTTACATAACAAGAATGTAAGATACGACAAATACGGATAAAATTTGCTTTTGCTCGATGTTCAGTTTTAGTCGTGATCGTTTTGATGTAGTTTCAAGAGAAAATGATATATCACGTAATCTCTTCTCAAATACCTGAACCATAGATAATTGGCTAAGCCGTCGATGTTGATGCATGCTCAGGCACCTTCCGATATTTCACCATGATATATCGTAATAGAAAGTTTTAATTTGGATCGGAATCAGTTGCGGAAAAACCCTCCCTTTTTGGCAATAAACCAGATCGTTTAACAACTAATTTCCTCCTTTTTGAGCAGGGAACAGCGGGCTGTGGTTTTACCGATATTTCAGCAATTTTCAATTTTAATACGTAAGTGGCCTTCGCACACTGATGATGAATTAGTGGTCGCAATGAATTCTGCAAGTTTACACAATGAACGGAATATGCTAGAAACTTTCAGGGTTCAGATATCTCGGTTGAGTTCATTAATAAGTTTAATCTGTTATATGTTCTCGGAGGTATATACCCCAATGAAATTAGGCCTCCATGTGATGTTAATTTTAAACAGTCAGGTATAATCTAATGATAAGGTCAAAATCCAGAGATTACCACGTTCCTTTGAAATATAGATAGGTTAAAAAATTATTTCAGCCAAATGGTTGCCACGGCTACGATTGCAGCACCATATTCTTCTCATGAGATTTTTCATGACCGCGATAACTCCACAAATTCCTTTTTTAGATTTTGAATCGATGTGGAACATTAGAATAAACATTATCTTTCACATAGCCTTCAAAAAAAGTCTGAAGGTGTTGAATCACAAGATCTCGGTGACCAACTGTGATCAATCGTAAAATAACAAGCCCAGGAAACTTTTCTTGCAAAATTGCAATTGTTTTATTTTCTGTGTGGCACGTAGCGCCGTCTTGTGAATAAAAGTCCACCCAAAAATGCTTCAATTTCGCGAATTGTGATGAAAAATTTTCACCATTTTAATAGTGAATGTTGAATATTTCAATGCGTTATTGAAGCGTGTATTTTTCCATTCTCATTAATTACGTAATCTTCAGTTATCAAATATCTGAAATGACAGTTTCAAAAACGACAGCTTCCCAGATAGTTGGCTTTTCAAAAGGAAACCTCTTATTAAAAAACCCTGGATTTTCACCTGAATGACAAGAAGTAAAGTCTTTGATGATGGTACATTTTGTACAGGATGTTTCAAAAAAAGGTGATCCCGTCTCTAGGATAGGTAGAAAACTGAAAAATAATTGGGGTTTGCCTAATAAAAAATTTTTGTGAAGCAATACTTATTCAATTTGATGAACAAAAAATTTTGCACATTTTTTTACGATTTTGTCGAAACTACGGGCAACTTTGTGATGAAATTTTATACGAATATAATTTGGAAGCTGATACATTTCATGATTTTTTTTATATTTGACTCTCATAGAAGGCGATTCGGTTCATACCATAGTATTTATCATAACTTTTTTAAGGTTTGATTTAGCAATCCGATTTTCAAGTGAACTTAAACATCATTCAAAAAGGTTCTCTCGATATAGAATATACCGTTCTCAGAATATTTTGATTTTAAAATTATGAAGTAGAAACCACTTTTTATAGCTGAAAAGAAATCAAAATATTTTATACTACTATT
This sequence comes from Harmonia axyridis, assembly GCF_914767665.1. NCBI lineage: Eukaryota > Metazoa > Arthropoda > Insecta > Coleoptera > Coccinellidae > Harmonia > Harmonia axyridis. The sequence goes on from NC_059507.1 coordinate 27,733,717, forward strand.
AAGAGATATACTATTGTGTCACGTAAAGATAAAAATCTTCATAATGCAAAATTATAGTAATTTTTCTTCATATTTTCAAATTTAATGAAGATGAATTTTCCTTTACCTCTACTATTCAGGTGAAATCGATGTGGAAGGATCTTTGAATTCATATAAAAATATCGAAAGCTCCTTTGATCATATTCATTTCACCCAAAAATTAATCAATATTCATTTAAAATTGAATCGAATACCACAATCACTACCTGTAATAACTTAAAATTTGTGTCCTCAATATTTTTCAGTAGTCCTGAATGTTCCTTATCTCCCCCTTCAAATTCAATACTTCTGTTGCGCAAAAGATAATCATATGAATTTCCTCAATGAACTGAAGCATATATTAGCTTGTATTTCGCGAATCATGCTTATATGTGTTACTTAAACAGAAAATATATGGCGTTTCAAACTTCCTCAAATCACTGAAGAATATTCCGACCACCATTTTATAAGCAGTTTCCTATTAATACGTTATGGTAGTTCGTAAAGTAAATTTACTTTTATTACTATCCCAAATTGGGATTTCTATATTTTGTTCATTATCTCTTATTCAGTGGTCACATGTGTCCACTCCATTCATATTCATCAACAAAATGTATAACAGCCGTTTGAACTCAATTTGATTATTAAAAAAATTGAATGCACACAAAACTTTATTACTCACTATTTTTTTTGTATAAAAGTATCTCGAACTGGTCGTATAGTTGGTGCTCCAAAACCTGGTCTATCCTGTTGATTGTTTCTTTATCCGTCAGTTCCCCGTACATGAAAGTGCATCTACAGGACTTCTGCATAACTTCCGCCCTGTTGTAGCCAGAAATCTTGCAGAAGGACTCGTTGCAGTAAACAATGGGGAAGTCTACAATTTGTGCGTTGGCCAAAAGAAAACTGCTGTCAGCTGAAATATATGGGTGAAAGGTCGGATTATTAAAATATGACGTAGGTCAACAAAATTAACAAAAAAATGGTTCTCCTGATAATTTCAAAACTACAGATTCGATGATAATATTGATAATAATTATTAGTATTCTTTTTTTAAAGAATATGCAACGATTTTGCACGCTTCAATTGTTATCATGTTACGCTACTGGAATTGTCAAAGACGCGGTAATTTATCAATTCATCGTATGCTATTGGTCGGGATGCGGATGCGCGTATCTGGAGAAAGAAACAGAGAGAATTTTCTGAAAGATTTTCAATAGTTATCGAGACTTCAGGAAGGATACGTACCTTGTTTTAGATTTCAGCCATTATTAGTTTAATTTGAGATTTGGAATTCAATTTATCGGCGAGAATTGTGTCAGGATTCTCGGTAAGTGTTGACTTGCATTCAACAAGTAATAATCTCACCAGGACGAATTGATTAAATTGGAAACAGTTGTTTTTTTTTAGAGTCATCCGTCTTGTAAAAACGTTTTTCAGGTTTGGTAGAATTATTTTTGTGTCAAACAATTTCAACAAAACTTCTTCTCAGGTTTATTTTATGATAAATGTAATGATAAATTTCTTTATAATTTCTTGGTAAGAAATACGAGAAGGAGTTGTAAATTCTAATATCGTTGTTCATTCTCCCAAAGCAATCCCCCGTGGGATTGGAACAATAGAAACCTCTCTTGGGATTGAAAAATATCTAGAAGTAATTCCTTGAGACATATATGTTGGAATGGTTCGTACGTTGAACCACTTTCGTTCCTGAAACTGAGAGAACACCTTCGTAATACCTGGCGTTATTACATCAACTTCGCTGAATGGGAATTGGAGTACTATAGCTTCCTGCTAAGATCTGGTGTTTAGAAGACAGAAAATAATTCACAGAAGAGGTACCATCCTCTAATAGCACAGTAATTCATTAAAAACTGATTTATTAAGTTTTTATTTCAATATTATTTGTTTAGAGTGAAGAGGATCGATCTTAGTATATTTTAATTGTATTAAATTTGTAAAAACCTACGTAGGTTGCCAAATAAGCCAAACCACCCTTAGAAGTCAATCTTTAGAGTCTCATAAGCAATTGTAACATTACAAATATACTGTATGGAAAGCATCGAGAAAATATAATAAAAAGTGAAGCAAATTACTAATTCAAACAGAGAACAACAAAAGTTTCAGATTCCTCAAACAGAAAAGCAATTCAAGTATTCACCAACACTATAAAAACAATTTATGAGTAACAACCCCTCAATCTCTTTTTTAAATCTTTTGTACCCCAAAAATCTCAGTCTCTCCAGAAGATGAATGAACAATTTAATATCGTAGTACGTTGGTTTGTGCTGAAATTTAGTTGTTCTATGTTTTGGAATAAAGAGCATATATTCTTGCCTTGTATTGTGATCATGGTAATCAATCAATCAATTTTCAAAGTAATTTTGAGTTCCTGTTGATATACCATGAACAATTCGGTATAAAAACGCAGGAAAAACTTAACAATCTATGCAGTCTGATGAAGAAGGACTCCATTGGAGTCCTATGTTGAAATCCAGGTGAGACTAGACCAAGGAATAATGGACGCAAATCAGAGAATATTTTGGTATGTTAGAATTTGATGGAGACGTCTAATGGCGGAAAATGTACTACTCAACCTCAAAAATACTGAGTTATTTCAACTCAGAATTCCGTCAACGGGCAGTTCAAAAAACTTAACACAATCAGAGCACTTCAACTGGAGACCCAAAGCCTGCGACTGTACAAGATGCGAAAGATCAATTTTATTGACATTTAGAAACATCAATGAAACACCGGACCACATCAAGTGGTGAGTTCCATAAGAGACTGATTGCGGAAATAATAAAAGATGTATCGTCAGCAAACAAAACTATCTTAATATAGGCAAATATAAATGAATACATGATAACATGAAGAGAAAGATCATTGACGAACAGAATTAATAACAGAGGTCCAAAAACAGAACCCTGCGAGACCCCCATCAACTGGATATCAGGAAGATTCCTGTTGGTGGTTATTAAGTACTTATTATATGTATTCTTGATCCACTAGAGAAAAACACCCCTAAATCCAAGGCTATATAACTCGAAATAAATAGTTATTTATGCAACAAGTGCAATAAACAATTTTTGCACGAGTTGCATACAACATTTTTTCTACGTTCATGCAAAAAGCAAAAAATGATTTATTGAGGTGCGGCACTAGGTGTAGGAAAATGAAAAGCGCAACTTGAATACTTTATTATTAATATCGATTTGCATTGAAACAGGAACTAATACGTTACGAACAATTTAACTCAAACTTCATTTTTACCCTCAATGTTGAAAGTGAATGAGCAATTGGTGACAGCACAGCAATGAATACTTTATTGCACTAGTACAATAAAGAACTTCTTTTTTCACTAAATATAGTTCAATAAAGTTTTGCTTTTTGCATGAATGTAGAAAATAGAAATTAACGCAGTTGAATGCTCTTGATTCGATCCAAAAAGAAGCCTGCAACATAGGATCCGTCATTTAGCCAATCGTAAACGAAACTAAGTAAGTCACAAGCACCTTTATTGGTCGATCGATTGAGTCAGAAGCCATGCTGGCTTTCAGTAATGAACTCATTCAAAGAATCCAACATTCTATTGAATATCAAGTGTTCAAAACAGATATAGGACGATAATTTGAAGATGAAAGGAAATAAATATTGCACTGAGATGTGAAATAAAAATTTCAATCGTCGTGTAAATTCCATGTTGATCGCATCATCAGAATCAGGGAAAATTCGAAAAGAATATCGAAAATTTTACCCAGTATTTCCACGATCACAAAACCGACGAAAGCGAGAATTTGAGTATCATGTGCCAAGTATCATGAACCTCAGTTAATCTGTAATCCATTACTGGCGCTAAATCGCCTCACCTTATTCCAAAACGTTGAAAGTTACCCTTGACCTTTGTAGCCTATCGGAATGGGGGAGAAAATCAGACTGGTGAAGGCACTATCTTCAAGTTGTTTAACGTTTATTCCTATTCCAATATGCCTTGTGAAATATCGACTAGACTCTTTGCCTTCTCGTTCTGCAATTCGTAGGTAATAATCCGGATAATACTCCCGATTCCGTGACGTTGATATATAACAAGGGTCAAGGGTGAAAACTGCCACTGTTGCGGTCATGAATGGCATGAAGTATACAGCACAACAATAAAGATGAACTAGGAATACACCTTGTCCGTAAAGTATGGAACAAATTCATTTTCAGCTAAACAAACCATTTTAAAAAATAATCCTGAAACACGTCGATTTTTTATTTTAATTTACCGTATTTTAAAATAATAATCTAATATACAGGGTGAATTACTTTCGAGTAATGACGACACCGTCTTTTTTTTTAAATGGAACATCCCCATTTTGTCTCAATTCAACGATTACTCTAGCTGAGCTGATTCCAAAAATATATCACATGTTGATTCCAATTGGTACAGGGTGGGCAAAAATACAATACTTTTGAGTGTGCTCATAAAGTTACGCGTAACATTCTTCATTAGTTAAATTAACAATATTATCAAAAATACTTATTGTCTAGCGGCAATTGGTTTGAATTTAACACCCTGTAGTTTATTACATTTTCAGATTAATAAAAATGAGCTGTTTCCAAACATGTTTGGTACTTGTGGTCTAGCAGACAGAAAATGAAAGAAATTATTTCTTATCAATTAAAAAAAAACATAGTCGTCTAGTTTTTTGTGAAATGTCATTATTCCTTTATTTCCGCTAGACAATAAGTATTTTTGATAATAGTTTTAATTCAACTAATAAAGAATGTTACGCGTTAATTTATGGGCACACACAAAACTATTGTATTTTTGTCCACCCTATACCAATTGGAATCAACATGTGATACATTTTTGGAATCTGCTCAGATAGAGTAATCGGAAAATTGAGACAAAATGGGAGTGTTCCATTCAAGAAAATGACGGTGACGTCATTACTCGAAAGTAATTCACCCTGTATATTAGATTATTATTTTAAAATACGGTAAATTAAAATAAAATATCGACGTGTTTCAGGATTATATCTTAAAATGGTCTTCTTAGCTAAAAATGAATTGTTCCATACTTTACGGATACAGTGTATATTTAAAAATGTCACGATTTATCCAATAGAGATTTCATGTTTTTGAGAATGTGATTAGTAAAAGGAAAGGAAAGGAAACAACATCAATATAATAAATATACTAACTGACAAAGAAACTGCAACACCTAGAAGGAGCTGTTTAAATTAATTTTTTTTTTTTTGGTAGACAATAGATAGTATAGCAAGGAGTAAATGACAAAAGTAATTTGTCCAAAAAATCGTGAAGGTTTTTTCATGTAAACAATTTTTGTTACTTAAATATTGTAGGCGTTTTTTGACAGTTTTTTAAATTTTACAACAAACCAGCTGTTAAAGAACATCCAAAGTCGATGTTTGGTTGTTGTTGAAATGCCTAGAGCACGTGTACGCGGAATTTATCGCCAGTTAAGTGAATTTGAAGTAGGTCGAATTATTGGTCTACGGGAGGAGGGGTTGTCATTTCGAGAAATCGCTAACCGTACGAACAGAAATTCCACAACTGTTATGAGATGTTGTCAAGCGTGGTGTGATAATGCCCAAAATCGAAGAAGAGTAGACACCGGGGGCACAAATGAAGTTCAAGATCAACGTCTAAGACCTATGGCCATTAGAGACCGAATTGCGACAACTCGATCTTTGGCTGATGAGTTGTTAGGAGAACAAGGCCTTCCTGTAACTGTCCAAACGGTTTACCGCCGGATAAGGTCTTTTGGGCTGCAGCATTATCGACCCCATCTTGTGTTACCTCTGATGGTTAAGCATCGCCGGCAATGATTACAGTGGTACAGAGAACGTCAACATTGGAATGTGAAATGGCATAAGGTCGTCTTTTCTGATGATTCTTGATACTCCTTGGGTGCACATGATGGCCGAAGAAGGGTTAGACGACGTCGGAGGAAAGACGTGAACCTCAGTTTGATGTTGAGCGTCACCGTACACCGGACAGTAGGCGTTATGGTATGGGATACTATTGCACATGCAAGTAGGTCACCTTTAGTCTTTATTCGAGGTTACCTTCAAGAAATATTGGAGCCATATATTCTCCCCTACCATAACCGGCTCGAGAATTCAATATTTCAGCAAGATGATGCCCTTCCTCATGTTGCCAGAGTTAGTTAAAACTTGTTTGAAGCAACCCATGTGAATCTTTTACCATGGCCGCCCAAATCCCCCGATTTTTCGCCCATAAAGCATGTTTGGGACATCATGGGTAGAAGGCTTAGAAATTTACTCCAGCCCCCACGGTCTTTGGCGGCTCTGAGACATGAAGTACAGGTAGCTTGGGATAGTATCCCTCAAGAAAAAATAGACCATCTTATTGCATCAACGCCAAGTTGTGTTGGGGAGTATGAAGATAATAATAATTACATGACTTAGGTATGGTTATTTCAATCTTCTATAATATGGACTCAATTTCATCCTTGGTCGCTTATTCAAAAGCATGAAAATCAGGAATAACTATTCAGCCGATATGAGATCATACAATTCGGATCTTGGAACTGGGCCCTCAGAAATAACCAATGTGTACGATAGATTCATAATTTTTTCAGTCTTCATCTTCCACTATGAAATATGAAAATCCCAAAAATCTCTTTGGCCAGCATGAAATTTTTCAATTCCATCTTAGAATTGGGACCTAAGTCCCAATTCTATCTTATAGAGCTACATCTAGATGTAGCCTATGTGAACAAAAAATGCTCCTTGCTGAAGATGAACCTAATTTCATTACGTTCGCGCATCCAGAAATCAAATCAAAAAATCGAATATGAAGAAAGTGTGTTTGACCGTGGTGGAATGAATTGTTCCCGTGGAGCTGGCCGGCAGAGAGCTAACATTACCAGGGTTAATGTCACACCCATTTAACAAAGAATCCACTGACTCTCTTTCATATCATCTTCTATATAAATTAAAATCTCATACTGAAAGGAAAATGCTGTATAACTTTTGTTATCAAGACGTCAGCGATATTGGAAAAAAAACTCAAGTCTGCAAGAAATATCACTGGATGAGTTATAGAAATGCGTAGGTTATGGATGTCGACATCGTTGATGTTTCATAAATAACGCTCTCAAGTTAATAAACGTTGAAGAAAGACTATCATTCATTGTTTGGGAAGGACCTTCAACACAAAGTGGAAGAGTAATGTTCTTTTTGAAAATTATTTCTTCAGGAAAGAGGAGAAGGTGAAATATAATAACATTTTGTTGTTTCCATAGGATTTCACACAGATTTAAGGGTTCCTATAGAAAAATATGCCGTAAAGAATTTGAAAACCTAATTGAATTTAAATCAATATTTACGATATATTTAAAACCTATATTTGGAGCAAACCCTGAAGGCTGATACTTTATGTTAGTTCAGATTCTATAATCATACGAGTTTTCAAATCAATTTGGCATAAAAACACTTACGAAATATTTTATCAACACTGACTTAACATCAGGTGCATTCGAACGGTCGTTTATTTATACGTCAATCGCACTCTTGGAGTCCACATATACCTACATACAGTTCAGTGGTCTACAAGAGCGCAATTGGCGTATGAATGAACGACGACCCAAAAATACATATTCCACTTAGTAAAAATTTTCTCGATGCTAGTTTTTCTTTATCATTTCGTCTCTGGGAAGGTCCACTGATCTTGACGTTCGAGAGAAATTTGAAATTTTCGGAGTAGATTCGGATCTCAAATTCCGCGTTAAATTTTGGACAAAATCGAACTGTGAATGTTCGATCGTTATGAAAAGTTACATTTAGATTTGAAATATGATTGCAAACTTTGTGTTGATTACTTCACAGCGAATTAAGAAGAATATGAGAATATAGGTACTCAATATTTCATTGACAATAGATTCAATTTTTCGAGAACAATAGGCACAACTAGGTTAAAACTTAGTTCATTTTAGTAAAACAATATCCCCTGAAAGTTTATGCCAAATTTCAAGAGGATCGTATACCTATAACCCCCAGGATAAACTAACGGACAACATTGACATCATAAGGAATCACATTTCATATATGCCTTTATCGAATTACGTGGTCTCGAAGGGTGCAATAGTTAGATACATGAACGTGCGGTGAGTATCTCGTTACGCAATTTAGTGATTTTCTTGGAAAGCATTCGAGATGCTAATCTACCTTCTAAATTTGAGTTTTATCGGTTTCTCTCGAATTGTAAGTTTGAGAATTATCGTGTTTACGGACATTATTTAATTTTAACCAAAGATTCGTGATCAGTGAGTCGAACTTTATCATGTTAGACCATTTTCGGATCTAAATTTTAAGAATACAGACGTCAATTGGAAATGATTACTACTAAAAAATGTTGCCTCATCAGAATTTAAAACCGACGAGCCGCCTCTGCAGCCTCTGTGTCTGTCACTATAGCGTCTAACATATCAATTTACTAGATTCAACTCTACAGGCGCTGCTTGAAGCAAACACGTTGCTCGGATTCAGGATTATATCCATTTAAATTAAACTGAGGCAGCGTATAATAATTTAAATGGCTCTATCAATTTCAAAGTACAAACGAACTCTAAACTAAAGCCCGATAATAAAGAAAATAGGAAATTTCTCGTATCAGCTCTAAAACTTATAAGTACTATTACACTACATTGTGGAAGTTTCATTTGTTTTCAGCTCGATGTAGTTTTCTTAAAGATAATTACATTATTAGCGGTTCTAAGTATCTAGGTTTATTGTCTGAACTTTTGACCTTCTAAAGAAAAACGAGAGAATTCTTATTGTAACTAAACTGTTGTAAAATAACAATGTATTCTTATTATACGGATAGTTCCATTGAAGCCATTGCCACGTAGGTAATTAACAAGAACAATATTGAAAAAAATACCCAATATAAATCTGATTACAATTCCGATGGAGTATAAATTTTGCAAGTAATAAATGAGGTGTTTTTTAGGCACGCTTCCAAAAATTAAAAAAAAATAATAATTTTTCCTTGAAATTACTGTTGAAAAATGGCGTAAATGAAATCGTAGAAATCTGAAAGATGGATGTCACATTTTGTTATCACAACCAACTTGTGACTTAAATTTCATAGACTGGCAAAAACGTTAAAATATTCCTGGTGTATTTGATCTCAATTTTTCGTATAATATGTGTAGGCATGCAAACTAGTGAAAGAAGTTGAGGAAAATATGTACCAATTCTATAAAAAAACATATCAGAGTTTCCACTTTTTCAGCACTCTGATGCCCCAGTTTCAAAAAGAAAAGAGCAAAAATATTAATTTATATAATGTAGTGACTGAATTGGCAAAAAATTATAATAACTATTATTTTCTTTGCATTATCATTGATTTTTCTGATGACAACTATGATTTTTTCCTTCTGATATTGTTATTGTATTTCATGATTCATGAATAGCTATATTTTTTATCATTATCCGTTTTATTGAATGAATTTATTTCTTCATTTATATTATATGATATTGTTTAATTTTTGTGTTTTGTTTTCGAATATATTTCGTATTTCATAAAAAGTTTTTTTTTCTGGTTTTATATGTTCAAAGAATAAATGAATAATTTTTTTTTGATACCAGCACTATATTTTCTTTCAGGAAATATTCATGAGTACATATAATCATTCAATTCTTTCAATTCTCTCAAAAAACTTGACCCTTTCTTAAAAAATCCTGGCCCCCCTATTCTTGAAAGCTGGCGTCGCCACTGGTAATGATTGACAACATAATTTCACTGAAGATACGGCAGCTTAATCATAGCACATATAAAATTTCATAGCCCTGCTTCCAGCTTCGAAATGGCTTAGCCATTCGAATATATTGATTATATACATATAGATATTGCTTCTAATCGTAAAGTAGTGGATTTAGTCATTATAGTTCAGCATTTATTGATTTACTTTAACGTTAGTTTAACAAGTCGAAAATCAAGCGATTCTTATTGTTCTTCTATCTATTATTCTAATGTCTAACGGTATGCTTGATGAGGCGCATTCGCCATTTTGTACCAGCGTTAAATTTTCTACGTTTTCATTAGTTTTGAGCTTGCTATTCAAGTGAATTTATGATTTTCTCGGAATATAATGAATACATTGAATATCTTTAAAATAATACAGTTATAAAATAATACAATACTTATTATGTATATCAATCATTGTTAACAATTCAAGACGCATCGAAATGTGAAGAGGTTTTGGTTCTTGAATTTGTCTATAACTAAGATGTACATACACTGTGTCCATAAAGTATGGAATAAATTCATTTTAGCTAAACATACCATTTTAAGAAATAATCCTGAAACACTTCGATTTTCTATTTTAATTTACCGTATTTTAAAATAATCTAATATACAGGGTGAATTACTTTCGAATAATGACGTCACCGTCATTTTTTTTTAATGGAACATTTTGTCTCAATTTTCCGATTACTCTAGTTGAGCTGATTCCAAAAATGTATCACATGTTGATTCCAATTGGTACAGGGTGGACAAATATACAATACTTCTGTGTATGCTCATAAAGTAACGCGTAACATTCTTCTTTAGTTAAATTAACAATATTATCAAAAATACTCATTGTCTAGCGGCAATTGGTCTGAATGTAACACCCTGTAGTTTGTTACATTTTTAGATTAATAAAAATGAGCTGTTTCCAAACAAGTTTGGTACTTGTGGTCTAGCAGACAGAATATGAAAGAAATTATTTCTTATCAATTTAAAAAAACATAGTCGTTTAGTTTTTTGTAAAATGTCATTATTTGTTTATTGCCGCTAGACAATAAGTATTTTCGATAATATTGTTAATTTAACTAATAAAGAATGTTACGCGTTAATTTATGAGCACACACAAAACTATTGTATTTTTGTCCACCCTGTACCAATTGGAATCAACATGTGATACATTTTTGGAATCATCTCAGATAGAGTAATCGGAAAATTTAGACAAAATGGAGTTATTCCATTTAAAAAAATTACGGTGACGTCATGTATATTAGATTATTTTAAAATACGATAAATTAAAATCAAAAATCGACGTGTTTCAGGATTTTTTCTTAAAATGGTCTGTTTAGCTGAAAATGAATTTTTTCTATGGTTTACGGACACAGTGTATGTACATCTATGTTATAGACAAATTCAAGAACCAGAACCTGTTCACATTTCGATGCGTCTTGAATTGTTAACAAAGTATTGTCTTATTTTATAACTGTATCATTTTGGAGACATTCAATGTATTCATTATATCCGAGAAAATCGTAAATTCACTTAAATAGCAAGTTCAACACTAATGAAAACAATAACAAATTAACCATGATGCAAAATGGCGAATGCGCCATTAGATTAGAAAAAAATCATATTAGAAAAATCTCTTTGCCTAGAGCTTATCCATTGGCAAGTCTCTGGAACTGCCGTTTGTGAGAAATTTATGATTAATAAATTTATTATAAAATTCAAAAACACATAGAAAAACAACTCCAAAAGATATCAAAAGTTGAGATATTAAATGAAAATTGTTGTTCTTTCTATATTTATATTTTGTCTTATTTCTCTTCCACTTTGACGGAAAAAAATTCAAACTGACAGGTTTACTAATTCAATATGAACAAATGAATTTTTCAATTTTAGTGAATTAGGGATAAATCATCGATTGATACCTTTACAATGATGTTAATTTTATAACTTTATTATTTTGGAGACATTCAATGTATTCATTATATTCCGAGAAAATCATGAATTCACTCAAATAGCAAGTTCAACACTGATGAAAACTATTAAAAAAATTGACGATGATGCAAAATGGCGAATGCGTCTCGGTAAGCATGCCGTTAAACATTAGAATATTAGATAGAAAAACAATAAGATTCGCTTGAATTTTAAAATCTTCATAGTTTGAATCATGAAAAGCTAATGATATACTATTAATTTTATTAAAAAAAAAATCATTCAGATCATAAAATGTTAAGGCTACCTCAAAAATACTTTTCAGATTTTCGACTTGTTAAACTAACGTAAAACAATAAATGCTCATAATGAAGTTGAACTGAAACAAACAAAAAATATCGTAGTTGTCCTAGTTTTTCCATTAGAGAAACATTATCCATTACTTATATTCCATAAAAATGCATTCAAGCATTTCAATTGCTTCAACTCTGTCAGACGTCTATTTTGAGAAACACACCTGTGAATGACCTCAATCGTATATTGTCGGACCTATTCGGCCTTAGCGAAGACGGAACGCCTCTGTTATTTTTAGATAATGTTCCAGTTTTGCCATACTGCGCTTGATAGGGTGGGGGGAATTTCAGGTCAGGTAAATCGTGCGGGGTTGGTGCACGGATGACACCGCCAATGTTGATGGAATTTATAATATCCAGTAATTTGCTTTCATGTACCGACGTCAAAGGAGGATAATATTATTTAAACCTCTGTGCTGATAGGTATTTCATATTTTCACAGACTCAGAATGAGGAGATTTCAAAAGAGTTTTGCGGTGGAGGAATCTTCGTTCATTTCCGCTTTTGTAAATCGTTCAAATTCACGAAAAATCTCGAAATAATTAATTCAAAAGTAATTGCCGTGTTTGCGGCAGTAGCGTGAAGGTAGTAGCTATTGCGCTCATTTCAGGCTCGAAATTTATCCTGAAATTTTTATGTTTTTGATCTAGAGAGAATCGAGTTTGAACGACGCTATTGGGACTAATATTAATTGGACTGCGCAAGCAGATTATGTATGGTGAATTATCAGAAAATCTTTTGAAAAATTGAAGAAATTTTCAATTTTTCTTGGGTAGGGTCACCGAAAAAAAAATTTTGACGACAACCTTTACTCGTATCTATAGGGTGTTTTTTTTTCGGGGTATATAACTTTAAGTTGGCATTACTGTTCAAGATGGCGACCGATTCAACCGCTGTCAAGTGATTTATTGCCAGTTTCGTTTGGCAATTCATTATGAATAGACTCACGCTTGAACAACGCTTGCAAATACTGCAATTTCATTTCGAAAATAATGGTTCTATGCGGAATAGGTATCGCGCACTACGTCCATTAGCGATGAAGCGCACTTCTGGTTGAATGGCTACGTCAACAAACAAAACTGCTGCATTTGGAGTAAAGCTAATCCTCAAGTGTAAGTCGAAACATCGTTTCATCCAGAAAAAATGACTGTTTGGTGCGCTTTATGGGCTGGTGAAATCATTGGTCCGTACTTCTTCAAAAATGATGATGGCCAGAACGTTACAGTCAATGGTGATCGGTATAGAGCCATGATTACTAACTTTTTCATTCCTGAATTAAACAACCATGATGTCCAGGAGCTGTGGTTCCAACAAGACGGCGCAACATGTCACACAGCTCGTGCTACAATCGATTTATTGAAAGACACGTTTGGTGACCGCCTAATTTCACGTTTTGGACCTGTGAATTGGCCTCCAAGATCTTGTGATTTAACACCGCTAGACTACTTTCTGTGGGGCTATGTAAAGTCATTGGTCTATGCGCATAAGCCACAAACCCTTGACCATTTGGAAGACAACATTCGCGGTGTTATTGTCGATATACGGCCACAAATGTTGGAAAAAGTCATCGAAAATTGAACGTCCAGATTGGAATACATCCGAGCCAGCTGTGACAGTCATATGCCAAAAATCATATTTAAAATGTAATGCCGCAATATTATATTGCGGATAAGTAAAATTCATATCAATCGAATAATCCATCGTTGTTTTATTGCAATTTAAAGTTCTATAACTCTAAAAAAACACCCTTTATATTGTGAGAAACAGAGATTTGATAACGAAGTTCGAACCGAAATCAAACGGGTAGGTGTATACTGATGACGAATGCAAAAATCACATGTGACAAAACAAGGGGCGACGCCGACAAAACGGTTAGATTAAGGGAAATAATAAATCTCGGACATTGACGTGCTCGTAGTGCAATAAAAGTCATCTTAAAAACGATAATAAACTCATAACCCGTAAAAGGGTCAGATTTTTTACTACCGTGTGGATTTCGAATAAAAGTAAAATTATTATTGGTTCATTTTATGGAAAAATTCGATCATACTCTTAAGCGGAGAGACAACCCTGCCAAAAATCTTAAGTGACTCGTGTGCGACAATTTTCAAAAAGGTTTGCAATTATATTTTGAATATGCTGAAAAAATTGTTTGGCGATCAAATCAGTGTAAAATTCTCACTCGAAGTGACGGGTGAAAAGCATCAAGTGGTCGATTTCGAACAAATTTCAATTAAAAAGATATTCAGATTGCTTACCTTTTATTTCTCCGTGGGTACAAAGTTATGAGAGATGTGAAAGTTTCATTTGATTCTAAGCTATTGTTCGAAGATCACATTTCCCAAAAGTTTTGGATGCGTGGTTTCAATAAAACTGAATATAAAATTCAAAAACACAAAGAGGAACAACTCCAAAATATATCAAAAATTGAGGTATTGAATTAAAATTGTTGTTCTTTTTATATTTATATTTTGCTTTATTTCTCTTTTACTTTGACGGAAAATTCACTAATTCAATATGAACAAACGAATTTTTCAATTGTAATTTCCCTTCAATTTTAGTAGTGAATTAGGGATAAATCATCGATTGATACTTTTACAATGAAGTTAATTTTTCTATCATAGTTTTATTTGTCGTATTCCTCATAGAAGCAAAAAACTTATTAAATTATTTATTCCATCACACATTTATTGATTATATAATTTCAAAAATCTAATCTGAATTCAGGAAATTATACGTGGCCGTAATAAAGCAATATTTACCAACAAAGTAAAAAAGTTTTATTGGAAACTCCTTCACTGACCCTGGACAAACGTGATGTTGATGACTCATACATTATGATGAAAAAGATTGTTGAAGACTTCTTTGCTAGTAGAAAAAAAGTTGGAGTTGTCGATTGTTTGATTTTTTTCTATAAAACCATCAAATTCATATTATTGATTTTCAACTTTATCGAATGAATAGAAACAATTTCTAGACATATTAAAATTTTTCTCGTGAAGTGAACATTCAAGTTCCTAAAGCTCATCCTCATAGAGTTTTGTCATTATCAACATCTTGGTTCTCAAGTCATGTATAATTTTAAAAGTTGTAAAACTTTGGCTTTCCATTTAGGAATTTAATTACCGTCTTAGAGAAAAATGTCTCGAAAAAACTGTTTCATGTTTTCAAAACTTTACTCGTTAGGAATTTCATAAACTTAAAGGACCATGAGCGAAATTCAAAGTTTAATCGCTAATCCTACACATTTCGGACTTTTCTTAGTGGGGAGATTTCATAGGAATCTGAATATTTTGACCTATCAACCATTTCTTGCATATATCACTGCTCCCCCTGAACCCTTTTTTCCGAAATAATGAGGTATCAGGAAGCAGATCATAGATATCTTGATAACAGATAATAGAAATTAATAACCGTTTCAGAGAAAATTTGGTGTTTCTTAAATGGGACTCCCCATATTTTTCAGTGCAGTTTTTTAGCGACAGATTTGTCGAAAGCATCCTGTTATCGGTTGTACAAAAATGTCATACGTTCCAAAGATATTGAGTTTTCTTTTGTTGGGATAACTTAAACAGGGTTAGAACTATTTAGAGGGGCACTACAGGGATATCGAAAACCGTTAGAAATACTGGGTGGCTTAAATTACATAAAAGTTGCGTTATTTAGAGATTAGTGTATTGGTGTTGACAAATCTAAAATATCTCGAATGGTTACCGAGATATTCCGAAAAAACTAAAAATCGAGATTTTCTTTTTTTCTGTATAACTCATTTGTTTTTTAGTATAGGATCCCGATATAAAACGACCTTCACCGAGATGCTTATTTGATGAAACGTATTTCATATTTAATTCAACATGTCAATAAATATATCACATATGGGTTGCCTAACAAATTTAAGTCCAGAGTAGGTTTAATTGATAATTAAAACAAATTTTTTTTTTAAACATTTCACCGGTTTGATTATTAGATAAATTCTATACCAATCGAAAGAATGAAGCCCATAGAATGTGCAAACGTTAGGTTGCCTATTTTTTTCCGGTCACAACTATCGGGTAGCCTATTTCATTTCCAAGAACAAATAACACGCGCACTCTCTTTCTTTCACTGGACGGACTTCAAACAGCTGCTATGCTGTGTTCTCTTCTATCGCATGAGATGGTTGATTGGGACCTCTCAGTCGCACACATTCACTCGCAGCAATATTTAACTTTTTAAAATTCGACAACCGGGATTCGGGACTGATTTTTCGCAAGCAACCCTATCCCACCGTATTCATAATAAAATAATCTTTAATTTTATTGATTTTGATTCAATAATCAGACCGTTGCAAAATGCTAGTATAGATTAACCTGTTTATACCTGGCTACCCGAGAGTTGTGACCGGAAAAAAAAAGGCAACCTAACGTTTGCACATTCTATGGGCTTCATACTTTCGATTGGTATAGAATTTATCTAATAATCAAACCGGTGAAATGTTAAAAAAAAATTTTTTTTCAATTATTAATTAAACCTAATCTGGACTAAAATTTGTTAGGCAACCCATATGTGATATATTTATTGACATGTTAAATTAAATATAAAATACGTTTTATCAAATAAGCATCTCGGTGAAGGTCGTTTTATATCGGGATCTTAGACTATTTGGGAATCTTCAACTCGTAGAGGTGAAAATAGAGGAATGTAACCGTAAATATTCGTAATAATTCTAGTTATCGAAAATTACGAGTTAACGAGTTTGGAGTTAAGAGAGGTCTATACCGTTTCAGCCGTGAGGTAAGTTAGTACGCTAAATTTTACGCTAGAGACCATCGATTTATATTATAATTAAATATACGATATAATGTTGAGCTTTACTCGCAACTATCGGAAATTTTGAAATTTTCTATTATGATTACAAGTGTGCACCAGTGGCGTATCCAAGGGGGGATAAGAGGGATATATCTCCCCCAGGAGGAATATCCATTATATTTAACAACCTTATTTATCACTATCTTATTATGAGTAAGCAAACTTCTTTGGAAACTTCTTCAAAAGAAGGAAAATTTGAAAATTTTTTGTCTTATGTCTGGGTACGCCACTGGTGTGCACCGAATTTCCAATATTCTATCCGAACCCGTTTTTTTTATCGTTTTCCATCTTGGGCAAACTGGTTATCATATTAACCATCTATTATTATCTGCTAACTTGGATTCAATTGTCTTTCGAATTAGATTCCTTCCGCAACATGCGAAGCATTGGAAACCTTGACCTCTAATTTCTAGTTTCATTGAAAATAACAGACCATCCATTAACCCTACCTGAAGGGCGATATTTCAGTCCAAGTTGCGAAGACCTCTCAACAATTAAAACCTACGCTTCTATCGCTCGTATAGGGTCATTCATACGATATATTTAGCCTATCTGTGGTATCTATGCTAATTAACTGAAACCTTGACACTCCAAGTTAAAGATTATGGCACTTTGCCAGTTCATATAGAGGTTGCCAGCATTGATCCACATGGTCTAACGCTTCGAAGACTTTTCAGTCATCGTTTCTAAATATTTACTTTCCTCTTTTGCTAGTTTCAATAATGCCACTATTTGTCTGACTTGACCCAACAGAAAAATTTACATATTCTAGTTTAGGTGGTGCAGAATTTAACAATAAAATAAAAATAGTTAGTTAGATATCCTACGCTTAGGGATAAACTATTTGAAATGGAAAATTGATTATGTGAATCCATATATTCAAAATCAAGCAAATATTCATAGTTTCATTATTCGAAAACCATGATGAATCGGAATTGAGGTAAAATATTCTATCATCTATTTACTAAGGTATCTTTTGTGAATTATTGATTTTTTATTAGTTGATCCCCTGATTTGAAAGCAAGGGATCCGACAATTTTAATTGGCTCTCATAATTGAAATCATTGGTAATACATAAAGAAAATGGGATAGCACTGAGTTGAAGTCAGAAGCTTTTGACTAATTTTATGTGATCTCCAAGGGCGGAATTGGCAAATGAATGCACGTATAGTGATTCATCAAGCCAAGAAGCTTGACATTTTAACCAACTACTTGACTTGAAAATCAACTTCGTGAAAAATTACATGCTTGAACTTGACTTGATTCTAGATATTTATTGCTTGACTTAATATTAAGCTACTTGACATTACTTGAGCTTGATATGCACGCGTCGCACACGGCATATATTTCTGCAATCTCGTGGGCGCTTAGACATAATAAAGTGATTCCTTTTGCGCCGAAAGACTAATCAAAACTAAATAAATAAATAAGTGATAGAACTAAAAATTCTAGTAGGTAAATACGTACTTATACATATTTCAAAATCTAAAAATTAGACAGACAAATAAAAATCATTCCGCAGAAAAAAATTGAAATAAAAACACTTGTAATTGAAGACGTATTTTGGTGGGCTTAAACTCAATAGAACTTTTTGATCGCAATATGCTACTGATAATGACAAACATTACAAACGAACCTATTATAAAACTCATTCACAGTAAACGGTCTGATATTAATCAACATTTGTTTGAAGACTCTTCTTCTAAGGGAAATAAATTTATAAGATCTTTTTTTTTTTTCTATTGGGGTATTCGTCATAAATTTTGATATTCATAAGAGATGGATAATTTTAAATTTATATTTAACGTTCTTTTATCTCGAATGGCTGTTTTTTTTTCATAGAAGAATGTTAAACAATCCTACAAATACAAAGCATAGACTAGAAAATAATTTTTTCGTATGTGATTTTTATTATTCCATTAAAAATTACGTTCAAATTTAACGGAATGATGGTTATCCACAGGTTCTTTCAATGGGTTAAAATATTCCATGAGGAGGAGTATAAAATTTACGGTGTTTTTGTTTTTCAATTCAAGTGGAAATTTTATTTCACTTTCTGAGTAATACTTGTGCATGCTTCATTATCGACAGCCTTCTAAAAATCCACTTTAGTACCCTCAAGTTCCCTACTTCAATTTCCTGTCGCCTTGCCTTCAAGGACCAACAATTTCCGAACAAAAGACGCCGACCATGCCTGTTGCAAATCTATAAAGACGAGCTATGAATATACGAACGGATTCATGTGATTTCACATCAGATCAGTTTTTTGAATCATAGTAAAATAGTAATTTACGTAACAAGTCCGGAAAAGAGGGTTTTTTTTGGACGAATAGACAAAATTCCAGGACGAGCGTAAGCGAGTCCTGGAAGTCTGTGAGTCCAAAAAAACCATTTTCGGGCGTGTTGCGTACAATATTTTTTCGGCAACCATGTAGAATAACACTATCGCTGCTGCTTTCCATATTTTATTGCGATTGCGATCAAAGAACATGCAAATTTTTGACAACTAATTTCATATGATCTGTCAGCCGTTATCTCGGTTGCTATGGATTCTATGATTCTTTTCCGGCCTAGTCCGGGAAGTACGTACTTTCCGGACTAGGCCGGGAAATGCTTCTTTCTCAGAGAAAAAGCGTCCGGGAAGTGAGCACTTCCCGGACAGTTGCCGAAAAAAACATTTTCGTCATTTAATGATTATATAGCGCTTGTGTAGAGTGTGCAAACACATACCTAATATTATACAGGGTGTCCGAGAAAATGTGGGAAATCTCTCGAATTAAGATAAAACATGAAAAAATAAAATGACAATAAGTTCCCATAATTTTTGTTTCTAGCGGACGTCCCTAGAAAATACGGCATCCTAAATGACTTCACTGGAAATTCATTTTACTGGAATAAATTTCAAACTACTTAATATAATTTGAAGAAAATTGTAGTAAGGACCTCTTAAAATACTGCTCTTAAATTTAAATAAGTTCCCTTAGTAGCCCCTTAATAAACTATAACGTGTCTTTCTGTGCCAAAACTGCATAGTTAAGAATCTTTGTAATTTTGTCGGATTCAATAACATAAACTAGAACTTTTTTGTTCCTTGAATAATTTTCATATCACACTTTGTTGCCGAAAAAAAAAAATAGAATTCATGGTTTTTTTTAATAGAAATAAAAAAATCAATTCATTTGTTATTTTGTTTTTCGAAAACGGTTCATTTTATCGACGATAAACAAGAGTACCTTTTTTTAAGCCTAATCTTCAAGCTATCCAAATTTGTTTTTTCTACTTCTCATCCGCCCCTGGTAAACTAAAAGAGCTAATTTAAATTTAAGGGTAGCATTTTGAGAGGTCCTTACTACTGTTCATCATATCAAATTTTCTTCAAATTATATTAAGTAGTTTGAAATTTATTCCACTGAAATGGATTTCCAGTGACGTCATTTAGGAGGCCGTATCTCCGTAGGGGAATGATGGGAATTTGTCATCTTATTTTTTTATGTTTTATCTTAATCCAAGAGATTTTTCACATTTTCCTGGACACCCTGTATTTTGAAAAATATAGGTAATCCATCTACTGAACCAGCAAATGAAAACAAATATTCTTTGACAGGTTTTCTATCTGAATTTATCGTATAATTTTGAAAATCTAAGAACATTGAAATAAAGAGTTTTTCAATAAGAGGTGTTATTTTGAATACCGCTTTATGGGCAGCTGTTACTTTTGAAGCTGCCATATTTTGACATTTGACAAGTAAAAACTACGCCATAACTAAAAATTGAATGATAAACGCTTCAACAACGCATCCAAATGGTTAAAATTCACTACAAAAATTATGAAAATTTTGCTGTCACAGTTCGCAAAACTAAATCACTTTTGGGTCGTCGGGAAGCACTTTCTCAGCCGGCAACAGCAAAACTGGTGGAAAAATTCGAGCTTTTAGAACATGTTAATGATGAAGAATGTGAGTAAAGAATCGGAATCGTGTGTTTGGTGCCATTTTTTGGGCATTTTTGGTGGTACTGTTACTGTTACCGTGAATGAATCGCGCTACCGAGCTATTATTGATTATTTTTTATGGTCGATATTGCTGTTAACGACGTTTATTTTCAACAAGACGGCGCTACGTGCCACTCAAGCAACGAAACAATGGCTATTTTGCCAAAAAAGGTTTTCAGGTCATGTTATTTCTCGAAGAGGTGATCACAATTGGCCACCGTTTTACACTTTCAGGCTTTTTTCTTTGGGACCATGTGAAAGATATGGTCTTTGCCATTGCTCCTTAATCGATTCAAGGCCTTAAAGACGAAATTCTTGAAGAGGACAAGCGTAGCTATGGCGACCATTTGGCTAATATCATTATCCATCGCTAATGACACAACCTTCCACTATGAAACAAAGATTCATATTGATTTCTCTTAAAATAAACTCGTTTTTTTGAATATCAAAATGAAATCTCTTATAGGAAATTAAATAGGAAATCAAAATCACCGATTTTACACTATCATGAAATTTCAAAGTATTCCTTAGGAAAGCTACAAATGAATAAAAGAGTGGTTATATAACATTTTGAAGACAGTACTGGCACGACGATATCTTGGGGTGGTGACATTGATGTGTTAGAAAGAAATGCATAAATAAGGCTGAAAGTCAAAACGAAGAACGAAAATATGTTTCCTTCACAAACAGTTTAAATCCAATTAGAATTAAGAATTCCCTACATCTTCAAATATTCGGAAAACGTGTCAGTGTTGTTTGTTATTTTGAAATTCATCTACTACTATAACTGCTTCAACTGCTACTGTGAACATATTATGAAAATTCCAATCAGGTGCTTCAAGGATTCATTTCCAAACAACTCTGACAGTAGTAAGAGTTCCTAAGTAGGTAATAAGACTCGAAAGAAATATTAATATTTTTCTGAGTTAGTTCTGGAGAAAATGAAATGTGGTAGTTCCTTGAAGGCTGTTATGTTATGGTGAATGTTGGTCGAGAAACATTTATTGAAAAAATCTCCTACACTATTTTTGATCGGTAGGCCACCCTGTATATGAGATGTGATTTACTATGACGTCATTCTTGCAAATTAGTTTATCTAGATGAGAGGTTCTGTTGATAGGATCATCCTAAAATTCAGCATGAACATTCGCGTGATTATTTTACATATATGTATAAAATTTGAACCTAATAAAATATGTTGTTGCAGAAATATTGGGTAATTTTTCTATATTCTGCTTGAATTTTCTTTGATTTTGATAACGTATTCAACACGAAATTTTGCATGAAGCTCCGAATTATTATTGTTCATAAGTATATACACAATGGACGTGTGAGGCTTTATAATGACGATGATGACTTACGCAAAATCTCAACTCGGTGAAATATTCAGTTTTTTTACGATATTTTTTCCATGAATTTATTTTATCCTGGTGACACTACCAACATAAAATTTTCATGAAGCACCATCGAATTCGAATGGACTTATTTATGGAAAACCTTGTCAGATTTGCCCATTTTCGAACTTAACCTACCCCAAAATATTTCAAGTTTCTATGTGTTTTTGTTCAAGAGTTATCGTGTTGGCGTACGGACGGCCGTACATAGTTGAATTTTTCCAAGAACTCATCATCAGTTAATTGAACCTTATCGTTTGAGACCAATCCGTGTTCAAAATTCGAAAAGTAGTTACATCGCGATAAAATAATATAGCGCTCTGCTTGTGGAAAGAGCGCTCAAAAAACACAAATATTATTTCATATTATTTTTCAATTGCCGGGTTGTTGTTCATTTGTTTTTAATTTCAATTCCAATTTCAAGATCCCTGTTTGGTTGTAAGATATAACATAAATTCTGTTTAGTTCGATAACCTTATTTGTTCTGATGATAGTGAAAAGAAATACGAATAAATAAATAATTTATTTTTCTATAGATGATGAAGTGAATCAATCGACTAACCATAGTGTATTTCATTCAACGAAAATAACAATATCCATTGTAAATAATTGATGTAATCCAAATAAAGTGGAAAAATATCGATCACCACAAAATTTCGTTCTAGCGATTTACCTCAATAGTTATAGTTCAGGAATTCCCCGGCTAGATTTTCCAATCAATTACCAACTTCTTTTATTATTTTCTTTCAAAGAAATTATAATATTTTCCACCAACGTTAGATTTCACAGTAAATTTTTTGAAATAAATAAACTTACGTTGGGAATTAGATCTTCGTATTATATTCTCCAAGAATGTATTTTGTGGGGCAACTAGCCCCCTCCTCCCCCCTGCCATGTTGAAGGGATCCTGAGATTACAGTAGGATGTTCGTCATCTCTTATCAGCTACCATATCACAAAAATAATACGAGTACACGATAAATGTAGCACGCACATTTTTAACCAAAATCGAGAAACTTCAATTTTTTTTGCATGTTGATATCGTGGCAGTCCTGAAACCGTTCGAAAAACCAACACAGTACTCGAACATTTTCTCAATTCCGAGGCACTTTTCTCGTGTTGCCATAATAGGCTACATACGCATAGGGTTCATTGTAACCTTTTTTTTCTGTCCCACTTAAAACACATTGTTCCAGTTGGTGTATGAACCACGTGATATCTGAGGGGAACTCTGGATGGGTCTGCAGGATACACTCAGGATGTCAGTTGGAAATTTTAAGGATTCTGCAACTGTGAATCTCCCCACTATTTCACCTAAATAATACTTTCGATGTTTTTACAGATCGGGGAAATCGATATCAACATCAAGAAAGTGTTATAGATATTCAAAATATGAATTGATATTATGTAAATATTATCACTATATTATAAATACATTTCAAGGTTTATTGTTCACTAAGACATGTAGATCTATTGTATTTCTTAATTCGATTCCTTTCAATTAACATATTTCTATTCAGTTTTGAAATTAGCTTCGAAAATTATTCTCGTTCATAAACGATATTTCATACATTAGTGGGCAAGCATAATTTTATGTTGGCTCGATGAAACAATTGTGAAATGCGCTTTTGAACAATAGTAACATATTGTTATGAAAAAATATTATTGCAATTTTGAATTCTTTCTTTCAATTCCTATAAGTTGATTAAATGACAATATAATTATTTTCAAATTGAATTTTCTTCAAAAAAATCAAACTCATCTCAGTTGATTTCAAATAACAAATATTTCATTTTTCAAGCAATAAAGAACCTAACTAACGTTATACCTAAAAACTATATTGGTTAATTTTTAGTTTAACTAAAATAGTAATAGTTTATTGAATGATATATTAATAAATTAAAATTACCTATCTTATATTTGAGTTTTTGATTCCAGCGTTCTCACTACTTTCACTTTCAGTTATGTATTAAATTTTCTCTATCCAGTCTCAAATCCTCATAATCTTTCGAATTCCTCCTTTCTCGATGCAATTATATTCGTTATTCACAATATACAATTCAATCATTGGTTTTTAGCTTTCTATACAATTGCATTATATTTACTTTTCTCAGAAAAAAGTTTTGAGATCGAACACTATTTCAACTCGACTCTATCTCAAATTCCACAATCTTCCAAAGCCATTTCACATTTTTCAAATCTCCCCTACCTTACAATCATCTTCTCATATCTAAAGTTTTAAAATGAAAATATATTAGACAAACTGGATCTTTTTATTTCAGTAAAATATACTGAAATATGAATAATTAGATTTTAAAATTCATGGTCAAAATAATTATACCTCTAAAGAGTTATGGGGACAATTGATGCATAAATGAACGAACGCTCAAAAACTCGCAAGTCCTCCTAATTTTTTCTGTATTCTGATTCAATTTTTTAAGGTTCCCATGACGCTATCAACACGATATTTTGCATTAATCTCGAAATTATTTTTCAAAATATACACGCTTTTAACAAGTGGGTTTTATATGATTCTGATAATGTGAACAGCTTAAATTTTTGTATTCCGTAGAAAATAGTTATTTTATATCATCACCCAAAATCTTAACTCCGTTTTGTGATCAATAAAATATTGGGAATTTTTTTTGTTATTCTTCTTGTATTTCCTTTGCTTCTGTTAAAGCAGCCAACATGAAATTTTGCACGAAGCTTGAAATTGTTCTTTTACATCCAATTGCAAATTCTCATCTAGGGCAAATCTACATCGTTCAGAAAACAACAGGAAAACGAAATTTCGAATGGTCATATTTACGGAACCCCTAGCCAGATAATGCCCAATAACGAACTTTACCGCGCAATTTGAGATCCGATCCTATTTTGAAAATTGTAATTTTTAAGCTCTCCTAGTATTATAATTTTTACTGCCGGACGGACAGAATCGAATGTGAGGACGGGTTCGTCTTCGTTATCAGTAAGTAAAACTTCATCGTTTCAATTCAATTTCAATTTTCGATTCAAAATTACTGAATTACAGGCATTGTGCCGAAACGTTCAGGAAACGAGGGCTCAAAAATGAATGCCTTATTTTTTCCGATGAACGATGAAAGAAAATTGGAAATACCCATTTCCATCAACACGTCTATCAGCTTGACGATATCGCTTACCTAATATTCAATTTCTCATTTATATGATAAACTCAACTTTTAGGGAAGAAAAGTTACAGGCCTGTTCTATCGTCATTACGACTACAGCGCCGTTGTGTCTCTTGTGGCGTCGCTTGGCGTTGGATCAAGCAGCGCAACGATTCTTGTTCTCCGTCATAACCATCGAATTTCGGAGGAAGATGGAGATATCGCCTCTGAAGGCGATTTTATTCACGCCACTTGGGACTTGAAGCGGTACTAGATCCTCTTGAGGAAGTTCTTGTCGCCAGGGGCAACTCAAAGGAATGTTCAGATAGTAAAGGGCTCTCCGGTCCTCAAGTGATCTGCAGGGTAGGTAAATTGTCTTTTCCAAAAAAAACAATTTTTTTTAAATAAATAAATGATTCAGGACCCGAGACAAATGGTGTTTGGTGTAAGGTTAGGTCCGAAAATAAGCATAGTGTTGAATAATGTAAGTTCCTTTCAGTAACATTTTCAAAATAACTGTAAAAATTACTAAATGATTTACACATTCTTCTCAATAAATTAGATGTATGAGAAATACGCAACACCAACTTCATTCAAACTTTCGAAATCAATATACCTTTTCCAATATACACTTCGCCTATAAAATAACGCACCACTAAGAATTAGGCAAAAATTTAAGATACATTTTCGTCCGATTTGGACGTTTTTTTTTTGAATGGCCGGTCATTTTTTTCTGAGCGTATGTGTGTAAACCGTATGATCATAAGAATCTTTATTTTATAAATTCCGCCTGTTTTTTCATAAAATTTGTAACACTCTGTAGAATGTAACAGTTACATTATCAAGTTGGAATTAAACTTACACTTTAGCCGTATGTTTTGTGAACATTTTCATTTTTGAGTCACTTTAATATCTTTTTTATTACTCGAGAAACTCCATTTTAAAGCATAACATTATAAATAATAATAATAATAAGAGAGTTTATTCAGAATATTACATAAATAGACTCTATAATACTGTAGATTTAAGTTTAAAATATTAGTCTACCTTTTCCAACATATACTTTTTCTGATATGAGTTGAATGCTTTGGAATGCTTTTAAATCAAGAATAAATTCATGTATACATCTAGTATTCTTCGAATATGCTTTAATTATGTATGAAAAGATGAACTAAAAAGACAAACACTGACCAGGCGTTAGGAGCAGAGTGATGAGACGCGAATTATGTCATTGTTGTTGGTTAGTTTATCTACAGATGAGGGGCTTCTGATTCTGCAATCCTCCTGAAATTCTTCGGAACTATTTGAGTAATTATTATATATTCTTTAACAAACTAGATTTTAATCTAGTCAGATTTGTTGTCATTCTGCTTCAACTTTTGATTATTCAACATTGATTTTGCTTTAAAATTGTTAATACACAAGCAGAATTGGTGGGATCTGTTGTCACTGAAATATCAGGTTTTTTCAATATTCTGTAGAATGTAACAGTTATATTATCAAGTTGCAATTGAACTTACACTTCAGCTTTATCTTTTCTCAACATTTTCATTTTTGATTGACTTCATTATCTTTTTCATTACTCGAGAAACTCAATTTTTTAGCATAACATGATTTTATGGAAAATGAAGATCCAAATTTAACAACGAAAAAAAGAAACAAGTTGAATGGAACAAAACCAACGATAGTGTCAGTAGCGAGTATTTCCATCACGAAAAACTTTCTGGCAACGACGATCCATACCTAAAATAAGAGACTATGTCTTTTAGGTCCAGAGGTTTTCCCAAATTGCAATCAGTCTAGCCGTACGTCTTTTAAATTATTCAAGTTATGTTCTTCTTATAATCTTCTTCCAAAAATATCGCAGAG
Source organism: Harmonia axyridis (assembly GCF_914767665.1). NCBI lineage: Eukaryota > Metazoa > Arthropoda > Insecta > Coleoptera > Coccinellidae > Harmonia > Harmonia axyridis. The sequence goes on from NC_059507.1 coordinate 27,761,023, forward strand.
ATTCTCTATGGGATTTAAATCCTTGTTCCCAGCTGGCCATACCATAAGTTCCGTGCGACTAGTCAAAGAAATGAAAAGGTTGTGTGACTAACATGAAATCTTTCACCAATTTTCCGGTAACTCCTACCATCCTCAAACAATATTATTGTTTTGAGCACATAGCACCCATTCTTCGCGTGGCGAAACGGGCTATAATTGCGAATATTTCCCTCTTGTCAAAGATTCTATGTATATGGAAAACAATTATAGAAAATTACAGCGAATATTTCCCTCCTGTCAAAAATTCTATGTATATAGAGAACAATTATCGAAAATTACAGCGAATATTTCCCTCCTGTCAAAAATTCTATGTATATAGAGAACAATTATCGAAAATTACAGCGAATATTTCCCTCCTGTCAAAAATTCTATGTATATAGAGAACAATTATCGAAAATTACAGCGAATATTTCCCTCCTGTCAAAAATTCTATGTATCTGGAGAACAATTATCGAAAATTACAGCGATAATTGCATTGTAGGAAGCGAAACTGCACTGCGATAATTGTTCTGTTCATAGATGCATAGTTTCTATGCATCTTACACAGTTCGAATCTATGGCAATTCCATTCTACATCAGTTTGACAAGTGATGTAACAGTTTATTCGGGAAATATTCCCCCGAATTACACTCGTGCATCAAAATTACCGGATAATTTTGCATTCCAGCGTGTTTTCCTTGAAAAACTGCATTCGGTCATTTTCATTTTTGGAGAAAGAGCCCTCCACCTTCGGTGTCGGGCTCTTTCTCCAAAAATGAAAATGAACTCATGCAGTTTTTATGACAACACGCTGTCATGCAAAATTATCGGTAATTTTGATGCACTTGTGCAATTACTTACGAATATTTCCCTCCGGTCAAAAATTCTATGTATATGGAGAACAATTATCGAAAATTACAGCGAATATTTCCCTCCTGTCAAAAATTCTATGTATATGGAGAACAATTATCGAAAATTACAGCGATAATTGCATTGTAGGTTGCTATCCATCTTACACAGTTCGAATCTATGGCAATTCCATTCTACGGTACCGGGTTCGAATCCCGGCTAGGTCATGGATGTTGTGCATGTCTGGTGGTGGATAATAAAAATTTGATAAAGTCTTAGAGATTATGAAATGTTCACTGTGTGGATGGCCAAAGGTGGCCTGGCACATAAAAAAAAAATCAGTTTGACAAGTGATGTAACAGTTTATTCGGGAAAAATTCCCCCGAATTACACCCGTGCATCAAAATTACCGGATAATTTCGCATTCCAGCGAGTTTTCTTTGAAAAACTGCATTCGGTCATTTTCGTTATTAGAGAAAATGAAAATGAACTCATGCAGTATTTATGACAACACGCTGTCATGCAAAATTATCGGTAATTTTGATGCACTTGTGCAATTACTTACGATAGGTACCCGGTATTTGTGAAATTGATGTTTAAATGCGCATACGGTTTAAACGATAACGTTCGGGAGAGAATAACCTGTCATCAAAAAAAAATGTCCAAATCGAACAAGTAGTTTTGAGTAAAATGTATTTTAAACTTCTGCCTAACTTTTAGTGGTGCGTTAATTTATTGGCGAAGTGTATAATTTTCCTGATATGAGTTGAAATAATATAGAATGCTTTCAAATCAAGAAAAAAATCATACATACATGTAGTTCTCTCTTGAAACTGCTCTAATTATGTAAATAAATTACCTAAATAGCCCTTTATAATACAATGTAACAAATTGGCGAATGCGCGGGTTAACAGATATCAGATGGACTCATAACATTCAAGAAAAACACTGACTGGCGTGAGGAGCAGTATGATGAGATGTGAATTATTATGCCATTGTTGTCGGTTAGTTTATCTACATATGAGGGGCTTCTCATTCTGCAATTCTATGAAATTCTTGGGAACTATTTGAATGATTATTATTCTCTGAAAACTAGATTTTAATCTAGTCAGATTTGTTGTCATTCTACTTCAATTTGATATTGTTCAACATTGATTTTGCTCTGAAATTGTTATTTCACACGCAAAATTTCAACTCGATGAGATCTGTTGTCACTGAAATATCAGGTTTGTTCAATATTCTGCTGGAATTTCCTAATCTTCCAGAATACGATCAAACAGGATTTTGCAGGAAGCGTTAAATTGATATTATATACAAGGTGTTACATGAGTGGTTGGCTTCAAAGACCAGCATGGCGGTGGAAGACAAAAGGTTCTCGAAAATGCAGAATTGGAGGCATTACTTGATCAAGACTTATGTCAAACGCAACAAGAATTATCAGGATCATTGGGAGTGACGCAATAAGCATGAAAGTCATGGGAATGATTCAGAAACAAGGAAATTGGGTGCCGTACGAGTTGAAGCCGAGAGATGTTGAACAGCGTTTGTTTGATTGTGAACATCTGCCTGCAAGTCAAAGACGGAATGGATTTCCTCATCTCATTGTGACTGTAGACGAAAAATGGGTTAATACAATAATCCCAACCACAGAAAATCTCGGATATCTCGGTCATGCTTCCACGTCAACGGCCAAACCGAATATTCACGGTTCCAAGGTCATGCTCAGTATTTGATAGGACCAGCTCGGCGTAGTGTATTATGTTAAAACCGACTGAAACATTCACAGGTTATCGTTATTGAACGCAATTAATGCGTTCGAGCCGAGCATTGAAAGACAAACGGCTGCAATTAAATAAGAGACATGATAAAGTGATTTTACAGTATGACAATACACATTCTTGGAAACGTTGGAATGGGAAGTCCTTCCCCACCCCCCGTATTCTCCACAAGTCGCTCCCTCGGACTATTACTTGGTTCGATCAATGGCACACGACCTGGCTGACCAGCACTTCCGATCTTATGAAGTAAAAAATTTGATCGCTTCAAAACCAAAAGATGACCAGTTTTTTCAACACGGGGTTTGAACGCTGCCCGTAAGATGAGAGAAAGTAGTGAATAGCGATGGACAATACTTTGAATCATAAATGTATATCCAGCTTTTTGCAAAAAAGCCTCGAATTTCGGAAAAAACGGTGGAAGCAAAGTTGTACGCCTATGTAAATTAAATGAATGAGAAATAGATGACACCAACTTCATTTTAACTTTCGAAATTAGTCTACCTTTTAAAACACCTACTTTTTGTGATATGAGTTGAAATAATGTAGAATGCTTTTTAAATCAAGACGAAATTCATGTATGCATCTAGTATTCTTTGAATCTGCTTAAATTCTTATTATATATATATTCATATTATACGATATATCAAATTGGCGAATGCGCAGGTTATCAAATATAAGATTAATTACAACCGGGATTCGGGACTGATTTTTCGCAGGCAACCCTATACCACCGTGTTCATAATAATAAATCTTTAATTTTATTGATTTCGATTCAATAATCAGACCGTTGCAAAATGCTAGTATAGATTTACCTGTTTATACCTGGCTACCCGAGAGTTGTGACCGGAAAAAAATAGGCAACCTAACGTTTGCACATTCTATGGGCTTCATACTTTCGATTGGTATAGAATTTATCTAATAATCAAACCGGTGAAATGTTTTAAAAAAAATTTTTTTTTAATTATTAATTAAACCTACTCTGGACTAAAATCTGTTAGGCAACCCATATGTGATATATTCATTGACATGTTAAATTGAATATAAAATACGTTTTATCGAATAAGCATCTCGGTGAAGGTCGTTTTATATCGGGATCCTATACTACAAGTTCATGATCTTCTGATGAACACTCTTTACATATGTGGTCCAAACCGCAAACAGTCTTATAATACCACGTATTCAAAAAAATGTGTGTCTTCGTCGCCACTATTTTTTTCATGATAATAATAATATAGTTTAGTCTGTGAAGAAACATCTACAGATATAAACAATTCACGGAGGCGTGAGCCTGTACGTGATAAAAATCCCATTAACTCATGAACCGTTGTGTTTTTCCCAAAGTATGGCATATTGCTGAAATAATCATCAAAAAAGCTTTCTAATGATGAAATAATATACTGGGTATGCTATTTGAAATAGGGAATCCTAGAGTACTGCTTAACACACTATTTCCTGGCTCTAAGCGAATCAGCACAAGAAATTGTAGGATTTCACATATGCCTACTTATGCGTTTCGTCCCTGGCACACACACCGGACTCATCGGTGTGACTTTGGTATATTTGTGTGTGCCGTGTCACAGACGTTTGGGGAATTTATTATTATCGGGAGCCGCCGGGACTCGAACCCGGCACCTTGTCGCATCTAGGTGAGTGAGTCTACAAGTGAGTCTTAACCTCTAGGCCACCGAGTGCTGTGTTTATTGTTGCTATGTGGAGCTTTATGAGAAGCTGCCACAAAATGATACCACCGTTGGGAAAGTAGCAAGTGGCATTATCAGAAAGCTGGTAGACTATTATTGAACCCAAAAAGTATTGACTGACGATAAAAAGCTATACGATTCGCTATGATGCCAAGGTTCATTTAAGAATACTATTAGGCTTAGGCAATAACTATTCTGGCTCCTAATGAATTGCTGAAAACTTAGACAACCTTTGCATAACCTCAACATTTCGACTTTGAATAACTATTCTTAAAATCTCATCCTAATACGATATCTGGAAATCAACGAAAAATTACTACGAATATAATCCATCGTAAATTATATGAATGTCCCGTGATCTAGAGTTAAATAGCGTATGTGTAGGATATTTTCTAGCTAGGTCTATAGATTACACAATCTGTCTCGTAACTCGTAACATAGGTTAAAGAGTAGGGGTAACGCGTCATCCGTTATCCTTATCGCCATTGGACAAGATCTATAGATTAGATGTTCACGATCTTATCTATACACCTTGATTATCTAGATGTTGAATAGTTTTCTTCATTGTGATAGAGGTCAGTTATGTCATTTAGTTCTTCAAGTTTATTAAAGAACTTGCTATTGAGACCATTGAATCTAGTTTGAGTCAGTTCATCACTTGTTCAATACAGCATCTGATTTGACGGGTTATGTAGAATGTAGTTGAGATGCCCGAATCTTGTATAATAAGTGACTTTCTCTCTATCACCTTGATATTTCTAATTGCTGGACCTCTATAATGTTTTGTATTTGTGTCCCCTCCACTACAAATTCCGAATTTGTTTTATTATGGTATTTCATATTTCAATGCTTCTTAACTTCAAAGTTATTGTCATTGGAGTTATTTCCATACAATTCCTGATCCTCTTCTGTCTTTAATTTTATTTTCATAGTCTTAATAAATACCTATTTCATCTTTTACTTTCATATTTCCCTTTTGTTTTGGTATTCCGATAACTATCAATTTGTTTTCCTTTTCCCCTCTATACAGCCTTTGTATATATTTGCTGTTGAGTTGCTTTGTTGAACTATTTTGTGTCCGTTGAAATTGTGTTGACAGGAAGGAATTATGGGTATGGTCCGTATATCGCCGAGAATTTAAGAGCAGTTACTAGTGGTTTTCAATGTCTGAGGTAACCTGCTTCGTATTTACGGACCGCTTGACACCTGTCAATGGTCAACTAAATTTTTCATTGGCAGAATTTTGGAGGTTATACATGGTTGAACTCTTTTGATTTATAAATAACTAATAGTTCTTAATGGCTTCATAATTAAAATAATAAAGTTTTTGAGTGTCAGATGTCATGAAAAATATTCATAAACAATAATTTGAAAATTAAAATGACAACTGCCAACCAGAGTGGGTGTGGTTACCGATCCTAACCAGAATAAGAGTACGGTTGCTCTGGTTACAGATAACTCACCGAAGTTTGAGGAAATAGTCACCGGTTTTTGAGGAATTTGACATATACGGACCACCAACTTACTAACTATAGTAACCAAGGTGATATAAGGACCATACCCTATAATGAATATTTCTCGGAATATTTATTTATGTTATTTTGAATTTCTTATTTCAATTGCAGAACAAGGAAAATGAATATAAGTCAACCAAAACAATTTAAATAAAATTTGATTTAATTAGAATGAAACCATTTAGATAATATGAAATACATTTATAAAGGAATATTTTCTCTGAATTCATAAAATATAAAAACGAATCAATTGTAACATCATAACATATATAACCATTATATAACCAACTTGGAATCAGATGTTAAATTCTCCATCTGTCCATGATACATTAAATCATGTATCAATTTTAAAGCGATACTGTTTTGCTCCTGAGTCATGTCTCTAAGTCTTTTAGCCATCACTTTTCCAATTGTATCAAACACATCATCAGTTTGTTTGATATCCAAACCATTTCCAATTTCAACCACAGCTTCTACTTGGTCAAACGATTCAGTATCGATATTATCTGCAGATACTTCATAGTTATCTTGATCATTATCTCCACTATCACTTTCTTGTTTGAGATCCTTAAAAATATTGCAAAATATATTTTATGAACAATTTAACTCATTAAAAACATATACCTCTGCATTGTTATAATCTTGATCACTTGAGATATTGCCACTGCTGAACTTCAATCTCTTTGACTGTCTCTGTGAAAAAACATGTACTTTGGATATGAAATAATTCGATTTCTCAGTAAACTGGGTACTATACTTGAAAGCTGAAGTAACCACTCTTTTGAATTGGATTTTTTTTAATTAGCATTGGAAGTATATTATTAATAGTCTGCAGTTTCTAATAATGGATTTTTCAACTGAATTAGAAAATAACAGGCTTACTAGCCAACGTCTGGTTGGTTTTCACTTAATTTCACCTTCACTGTCGGTAATATTTCAAAGAAAGACTCAAGATAAATACTTGAAATTTTATAGTTGAGCTATGTTGGGAGAGGTGAATTCTTGGAAAAAACTTCAGATTCGTTCGACTTCCAGTTTCATTGGACATGATAACAACTTTTGTTTTTTAAATGTAATACCTAGTTTTTAATTCATAATCACATTATTCATTGAGTTCTACATTGCTTGAATGTATCATTTGCATATTCTTCTAAGCAAATTTGTCTCTAGACTGAAAAAAGTCTTCAAATTTTCTCAACTAGGCCTTCATTCCAATGTTACTGACTTTGAGATTTTTATATGAAAATTTCTGAAATACTCCTTGTTGTATTATTCCAAATGTTTTTCAAAATATCAATAACAAATAGAAATATGAATAGTCATGTAATAGTAACAGAAATAGTAAATTTCTTCCCAAAAACATTACAAAAATGTACAAGTGGTCAAAAAAATTCCTTAACTTTATATATTGTCCTGTCCAATAACAGTCCGATGACTTTCTTCTTGAAAAATTTTTTTTCCATTACTTTGACTTTATGATTAGACTTATTTTCATTATCCTAAACGTGGACTGTCTTCATATTTTCGAATTAGAAGAATGTTAAAATGTTTTTTAATTATTGCGTTGGATTCTATGTGAATAATGATAGTATTCTAGAATTATTATGCCTCTAAATTCAATAATTTCTGAGTTATTTGATATATTTTTGGCTTATGTTGTACATAAAGTGAATATTTATTTAATAATCTATGTACTTGTATAACTTCAATCAATAAAATCTATAAAAAAAAGTGAAATTATTGAATTTAGGAGCATAATCATACTATCATTAATTTCCAATGTAGAATTCAACGTAATCATGAAAAAAAAAGGTTTTTATTTTGAAAACAAAAGTTATAGTCAAATTTTTTATCAAAATTTTCGACTCAATATTTGAATAACCCCGTGTTTTTTCAGAAAAATTATTCTATTCCCTCTATTACTAGAAGTACTTAGGTTGTAAAACAATTTTAGCTTTCAATTTTCAGATTTCAAATGGGCTCAGTATTCCTAAAACGTCTAGTAGGCACTGGAACTTAGGACACCCTGTATACTATATCCGGACAAGAACAACCAATTTGGAAATGATGTCGGTTATAATCTACAAACCAAGAAACCTTTGGAGATGCCTACCAAACTTGTAGGCTAGATTTTAGTTGAAAAACTACGGCTCGAAAGACTGGAATTTCTATATCTGTTGATGACAAGTTTGTTGTCTCATGAAGTGATTAAAAGTTTCAAACAATTAAATTTAAAACGTCACCTGAATTTGGTCTCCATCTTTTCTTTTCAGCATGCTTTCCATTTTCACAATATGTTTTCTGAGAAAAAAGAGCATATGGAAACACCACAGGGAAGGCTGATAACTAGATACATCTTTCCCAGACTGCCTGTGTTTTTCTATTTTCCGGAATTCATACATGAACTGGCCTCTAAGAAGATGAATTTTTCTGCAAACATCATCTTCAAAGAATATTTTACCTGTTTTAGCTTTCAATTCGTCAGTAATTTTTTTTATTGCTTCAACTCTTTTGTGTTTACTCTTATAATTCGGGTCATTCAAAGCATATAAACATGTATGTTTTTTATATAGACTTATAGCTAATGAAGAGTATTCTCTACCCCAAAAAGGAATTCTCTGGAATTAAAAATTTATACTAGAAATATCAAATAATCAAAAACTAATAAGAATAATTTATACATAAAATGCCTTACAACAGCATTGTAATCCTCTGAATTTGGCTCAAGAGAAGTTTCATTATTGATAGAAACATCCTGCTCTTCATTTGCTTCTCCAGTTGTGAATAACAAAAGATCATAATACCACAAAGATGGTTTGTATACATTTTTTGAATCAGGATTCTGCATTCGTGAATTCAAAACCTTTTTTCTCTCTTTTCGAAATGTGGAACGCATTGAATCTATACGTAACCTAACATAGTCTTCATCAGCTTCTGGAATATATTCTTTACATTTTTTGAGGAGAATTTCATAGGCCTCGCTACGGTCATTCCTATTTTTGTAATTTGGATGATCTTTGTTCCAAAGACATTCTTGTTGTCTGTATAAATATATAAATTCCCTTAGAAATTTCTGATGCCCATTCAAATTATGCAAATGATTATCCATTCTAATGGTTTCATTTGTTTTTTCATGAGAAAATTCAAAATCATATCCACTAACAGATTCGAATCATTTGTTGTTAAACAAAATTCACTAATCAAGTATAAACAATAAACATGTTTGAGGTTAGGTTTATTATACTTGTCAAAAAAACCATAGACATATCTTCAACATTATTTTCAATAATAGAACTCTTGCAAAATATTTCAATCCACTTGAAAATTTCAGGTTAATTTTTAAAATCAAAATCAGCAAAATGGTATATTCTAAAACAAGTTGCAGAATGAGCTACTATTCTAACACGAATGCGAAATTCGAAAACGAGCGGCGAAGGAGCGAGTGTTTGAATTGCCTCCTGTAACGAGTATTAGACGATATTTGCTCTATTTCAGTCAAGTTTGGTAAAATATCGTCGAAATTCAAAGAAAAATTCAGATTATACATCCTAGTGACTTTTGTATCGTATCTTAGCAGTTGGTGTGACTATTACGAAAATTGACAGATTACGGAGTTTGAATTTGAATCGTATGTTTGGAATTTTGAAATAATTTATAATTACGCATTAAACTCGTGAATAATGTCTGACGAAATCGATATCACACCAGCAGAATTTAAAGAAATTGCGAATAATGTTGCAAATCATTTCACTATTAAATTATATTATATTGACGTGTGTTGAAATTTGATAGGATAGTCTGTGTTGACAACCACAAAACGAAAAATATAACTGAAAACAATGCTGTAATGAGTTAATTACAGCACTGTTTTTAGTACTGTAATGAACTCATTACGATACTGAAATAGAGAAAAATATTTCTATAAGTACCCTAAGTTCGAATCTATAATATTTCATTAGAAGTATGGTACGTGTGGCGATATGACCAACTTGATTACTAGCGTTGTTAAATATTTCATCTAATATGCTTCAGGGAGGATCACTAGTTGAATCGAAATCATGCATCGACTAGACATTTATTATGGAAAAAACAAAGTCATGTCACATTTGATGTGTACTGCGTTTATGCCGACAGTTCTCTTCATGATGTTTTCTAAGAATGTAACTCTGAAACTACTGCTCATTTGGAAATATTTACGGTTCAGCTGATAAAAATTAATCTGAGCTATCAAGAGAATATTTTCACTTGCGAATAAGAACCCATATAAATTATATTGTATGGGTATGGTACCTATATGGGGGAATTTTTCAGAATCTTTGTTCTTTAAGCATATCTCCAACCTGAAATCAAAATTTTTCTCAGATTTTTCGCAACGGAGGACAATTCTTTCCTATCAATTAAATTCATATTTTCATGTAGATCAATAGTGTGATCATATAATTCAGTGCCATATATTTTTAGCCAATTAGGTTTGAAATTGGTGATATTGAACTCGACCCACTGCGTAAATCTGTGAGTTTTTGTCCGCACAGAATATCCCATAATTTTTATATCTGCCATTTCTGGTTCATCGCTATTTGGAATGACAGAGGGGAAGTCCCCAGGTCTGGGATATTGAGAAAATACGGCTTTTTTTCCATCTACAGGTTTCTGTAAAATAAAACATAATTTACTTTCGTGAATTTGCTGACCTACCTATAAAAATATTGACTGGATCGGTGGTTAATTTAAAAATTAAGCCAAGGCCGTAGCCAGGTTGGTCCGGAGTTATTGCAGATTTCGCCATTTCCAAATGACCAATGTATTCAAACTCGAATACAGAGCCATCTGTGAAGATTCGTAAAAAATTTTCGTACGATACTTTTGAATTTTTTACAGTAAATTACGATTCTTCAATAAAAAGCCATTACGTTCCCATTTGATATTCCAAAGTTAAACGCTCACAAAGGAGAAATTTATGAGAGGATCTGACATAAGTGGACTTCCCATTCAAAACCATCAACCTATTGAATATTTAAAACTTTTTCACGTAAGATATTGTCTGTTAGAGATTTTTGACTGGCGCAACTTGAAAAAATCACCAGGTATACATATATATAACTTCGAGTTTCAAATGAAAATGACAGATTCCTCGAATCATTTTAAGAAAAAATTTCTATAAACATGGCCTCGCAAATGCTTTGTTCTCGAGATAAAGGCTGTAAAAGTTTAACTTTTTTTTCATGTTTTTTTGTCAAAGCACTTTCCCCTTCACAAGATATTCAACTTAAATTTGGCATATATATTCCAATTTAAAGTTTTCATTATGTGATACGCTAATTTTGAATGCAAATCTACAGGGTGGTATTTTTTCTTTCCTCCAAAACTTCTTGTAGGTGGACTACTGGTAGTTCAGAAAAATATTCAAAGGAACATTGCTCCAGTACTATACTTTTTAGAGTCTTGGATATTTGTCGTATTTGCTATCGATTTCAAGAAAAAAATTTCAAAAAATTCTCTAGTAATTCACAGGAAAATCCAATTTATTATGGAGATCCAGTTAGTATAAGTTGTGATTAATGAATGAATTATAAGTTTTGATACTTATTATTTACCCAATCTGTAGCAAATATTAACAAAAATTCGATAAACTGTTTGTATATAACAAAGCGTTTGCCCATGTTCATAAGACATTTTATCTTGAAATCATCCAAAACATATCTTATCATCTTTTATACCTCCAATTAAGGAACACCCTGTATAAATTATATTATACAATTATTGGTCACAAACTCCGCAATAATTTTATAGAGCTCAAGTTGTCACAGTAATTTATATGGTTTAAATTTAAAAAAAAACAAGTTTGTATTACAACTTCAAAATTAACTTCAACTTTACAACGGATTCTACTGAAAAATTAGAAAATTATAGTCACTGTAAACAAATGATCGCTTCGCAAACGAGCGCTTAAAAACACTGATGGTTGTTTCCAGTATTTTAAATACAAATGTAAAAATTGGTTTTTTTTTTCCCGTGTAGAGGCGAAATATCTGAAATTTTAGAAAATAAATTTTATCAATGAAATCTATATACCTACTATACTACTATTGATGTAGAAGAGAAAATATGAAAGAATAATAAAAATGGGTTACTATCAATGATCTAATAATAAGTAGTTAGCGCATAAAGAAAAAGAGAGAGAAGAGAATCGATTCTAACAGAAAGATTAGAAGCACAATGTTTACACCTGGTATGGACCATAGGCCCAACCATCGATGTTTTGATTGGTGGAACATATTGAATCAATCGATCAATGAACCATTTTAGATCGCGTGATTTTGCTTCCCTTATCATTGGTTGAATTTCAAACATCTTCCTTCTCTCCCTTAAGGTCACGTGAAATGAGGCCCAATCTTTCTCTCTCTAATGTTGGAGTCAATGCTCTACAGTGCATGGACGCTCAAGGGCGCACCTATGTATCATTAGATCATTGGTTACTATACTAACAAGTGCATAGAAGTCTAGAATAACTGTTTTATAAATAGGGAATGGCTACCTTTTGCAAAGCTTTTTCCATAATAGGTACCAAACTTCTACCTTCTGTACATAATTTTTCAGATTTATCTTCATTACTGCAAGTAGTTAAAGAAGGACTGACTCGAGTGAGGTCTACTAAAGTGGGAAATAAATCCACTAACTCCACCAATTTTTCAATGATCACCCCAGTGGAACTCAAATTAGGAGCATGAATTATAAGAGGCACTCTAGTTGATACATCAAAGTTGCTGTACTTAGAATATTCTCCATGCTCTCCAAGAGAAACACCTCAAAAGAATTTTGATGGAATTCTATAATATCTTTTACGGGTTTCATAAAACTTTGATTGACCGATCAATTTGTTTTAAATCTATGGAAGTGTCAAAAATGAAATTAACTTGAACACAGAAATGACTCGATCGAGCAAATCACCACGATAAAAGTTTTATGAAACCCACCATTAGTCGAGCATAATTTTAGTGGTACCATGATCAGACGTGAGTACAGTGATAGTATCTGTTCCTTCAACTGCTTTTAAAATATTTCCAATAAGATCATCAATATAGGTTACTGCAGCATTATAATGTTGAATTATTCTTCTAGAATAATGATCAGGCATATTTCCAAATGGTATGGATATATTTAATTTTTTCACATCTTCCCTGTTTCTTATGTCAATCCATGGATTCCAGGCAACATTTGGTAAGGAATATGGGCGTCTCCTATTAGAGGGCAAATTAACTTTGAATATGGGATGGAAATCTAAAATGTACCGTGATCGTGAAAAGATAAAATTGAGTTGTATGGTTATAACAACAATAATAATTCTGAGGAAACTCACTAAGGAATTGCTCAGGGAATTTATAAGGTATGTGTGGTTTATGAAACCCAACTGCCAAAAAATATGGACGATCTTTAACATAATTTTTCTGAAACTTCAAAAAGTCTAAAACTGATCTAAGTGACTCCAAGTCAGGAAGAGTGCCACCTGGTTGGTCGAAAACTCTAACTGGACATAACAAGTTTTTTGATAACATTCCATTAGAATTGACACATACATTTGCATTTTTATAAATCTCTGTTTTTGGGTGAAATGGTTTTTTTGACCAGCTATAGGGCATATCATCTGATGAATTGGATGTCAAACTAGGATGAAATACCTTTCCAATAGCATAAGTATAATAACCATTTTCTTTGAAATGTTGGGGTAATGTAGTAAAATTTCCAGATTTTTCCCTCCAATAATAACTGTTCAAATCATAAAGCTGTACGCTATCAGGTCTTCGGCTTGTCAAAAAAGAATTTCTGCTAGGGGCACACAAAGATTGCTGGAAAATTGAATGTTCCATACTAAAATTCTCAACGTAAATATGTCTATCTAAAAATACTCACTTGACAAAATGCATTATAAAAGAGGAAGCTTTTTGAGCTCAGTTTATCAATATTTGGGGTAACAGCATTCCCATAATCATAACAACCTAAATTGGGTCTCAAATCATCGACTATAATAAATAACACGTTCGGTTTGCAGAATATGAATTCAAACAATTGTGTAATAGCAAAAATCAACAGCAAATTCATAATGTATTCTAATGATATGAAAATATTTCAAAAAGTTATGCATACGACAATTTTAAAATTGTGTTATTTTTCAACATGTGTGATACCAAATATTTATTGTTTTAGTAGGTAATTAATGAAAATTAATTTCTGGTATACTTCAGTTTAATCATATATTTGTAAACAATACAAATGTCAAAATTCATACCCATAACTACTTCAAAAAATGAAACGATGGCAACACCGTATTCGACTTGGGTAACGTGTACATAGATGTCGCTTTCGTAGTTATGTATTTTTCTAACAAATTTTATAAAAAATAAATTCTATTGAATTTGAAAGAAAATCTTCTACAATAAATGAGGATATATTGAACAGATTTATATATTCGTCTATATATTGGTAATTGGTATAGGCACTCATCCTATATGGTAATCATTATCCTTATATTGACCGTTCAAAATTTCAGCGTTGTTGCCATTACTTTGTTTATCAAAAATGAATCCCAGGCACAGCTGATTTCTGTTTTCAATGAAGCAAACTGTCACTATTTCCTTGACTAAATGACATTGGGTTTGTTTGTACGACTAGATAAAAACAAATCATTTTACGAGATAAATCGATTTTTCCGTTCCAACGATATTTAATCGAAATTTGAACTTTAGAAATTAGCATAATTCGCATATAGTTACAGTGCCAATCCTATAAATTAGGATTATTTTATTTAATATGACGTCAAGTATCATATAATTTGAAATTCTACAAATTCAAGATATGGCGCAGTTGTGAACTCGAAATATATAATTGTGATTCTAAAAGATGTGAGTTGGATGCTTATTTATCATTTCAATCAGAATAATATAGACTATATTACATTTGATTTTGTTGTCATTATAATTTGATGAACAATCCTTTGTTCTCAACAAATCGCACACCCTTTGTTTTGATGCTATTGCATCACAATCAGACACAACTTGTATATCTTTGTCCTTATTTTGAATTCCAAGAAGACATCGCAACTATTAAAACATAGACAAAAAAATAATAATTTCACACCTCTTAAAAATAAATTATACATATTGTAACCAATCGATTATCTGATGAGATTAAAATATTTGAAACATATTTCAAGGACTTCTATCAGGTGGCTATGGGAAGTATATGTACAGCCAGAAGATTTTTTTATTTGTTTGTCCAGTATTTTTTTTATTGATATTTTTGAGCGATTCTTTAATGAAAACAACTTTTGAAGGGTGATATATTATTTTGAATTGACAATTATTTTAATTTAAATAACATTCAAGTCATGAAAATTTCGGATTATAAATTATTATTTTATTACACAGTATTAATATTTAGTTAAAGGATGACTTCAATAAATTTCTTCAGTATATTGAAATTCAGACATTCATAACAAAATTGAAAATTGAAAGACAATAATTTACACTAAATAAATAAGTAATTTTCTGATTTACATTGTACTCAAATCTTTCTAGTAATATCTAATCGATCATGTCTGCTGATTCACCCAAACACCAAGGTCCGAAGATAGTGAAGGATGATTCCCATATTGTTCTCCCCCAAGTAGTTACAGATCCTTCCCTTTATGATAGTGTTGCCGGATTTATCAGTGATGTAGTTCCATCCTCTTACTCAGCTGTTGTCGATAAAGGAGATCAAATTGAATGGGTACGTTTTGAACAGGGTGAATTCGAGGAACTAAGCTATGATTCCTGCGATGATCATGAAAAATCTGCTTCTTCTCCACCTATTTTTCTGGTCATTGGATACACCAAAGGTGCACAGGTAAGTTTCATATATTCATCAAATTCCATGATGTTATTTTTAAACATTTGAAGTGCTGACTGTATTTGAATTATAAATTCTGAAGAATGGAGTAAGCGACAAAAGTTGTTGAAAGATTTTTCTCTACAAAAGATCTCTACTCGATTGTTAATTCATTTTCAAATATATAGGGGACCTAGTGTTAAGGCTAATGAAATTTTTGAATTAACATAACTTCAAGTTTTACATATGAAATTTATGTTTCAATATATATTCAATGTTATATTTTTTCAAGGTTCAATATAAGTAAAAGTTATTTTACCTAAATTTATTTTCTTTTTTCAAAGGTATGGTGCATTTCTGCAACTGGTGAAGCAACTGAAATTCTGTCCTGGAAACACGTCAGTATTAAAGTAATGAGGATTCTACCTTCACCCTATATGATTGGTGGAGATGCTACTGATTTGTTTAAGGATAAAAGACCTTTAATAGCTTTGTGTGATTATGCTTCTCTAGCTCCCGTACACTTCAACCTAAGTTTTATTTCCCTGAAAACTGGTGAACAGGTAAAATATTAGAAGAATTGAAGTCAGTGAATAAAAAAATATAAATTATAGGTTCACAGCATAAAGTTTAAACATCAAATAATAGATGTCTTCTGCAATAAGATTTCTATAATTGTTACATTTGTTGAGAAGATAACAGTATTGGATGCGTTTACTTTGAGGGAAAGATGTACAATAACAACATGTTATAGTAGTCCAGGGCCCAATGTTAATCCTATTGCATTAGGACCTCGTTGGTTAGCATTTGCTGAAAGGACTCTCTCTACATGCAGAAAAAGTTTTGGAGGTTGTGAAAATGAAGGAGTTCAGGTAGTTATAATGAAGATTTGATCTTGATGCAAATAAAAATGATACATCAATTTTAATTCAGAGCTACAAAGCTACAGTTATACATAGTGCTAAAACATTTACTAAAGTCATAAAGGATTTGAGTGAGACAGTAGCTAACAGCTTTACGGGAAGTTCAAATTTTAAACCAAGTGTAGTTTGCCCTGGAAGCCCACAGTCTGGTGGAGTAAATGATTGTTTCGACAAAGGCACGGTTACAGTTGTTGACTTAAAGGTAAAAGCAAAGTAAGATTTAAAAAATTCACTCTATTTTAATTTGATTTCAGTCAGATAAGATTGAAGGTGTAGAAGGTTCATTACCGTCAGAAGCAATAGTGGCTCACTTCATGGCCCACAGTGATTGTATAGTTCAGCTAGAATTTGATAACAGTGGAATGTTACTACTCACTGCTGATCTCAAAGGATATGATTTTCACGTATTTCGGATACATCCTCATCCTTTAGGATCTCACTTGGGATCTGTACATCATCTTTACACTTTGCATCGTGGAGACACATCAGCCCGTATTCAGTCAATGTCGTTTTCATCAGACTCTAGATGGGTCGCAGTTACTTCCTCGAGAGGAACAACTCATGTGTTTCCCATTACTCCCTACGGTGGTAATATAAATAACAGAACGCACACCAATAGACATGTGGTTAACAAAATGTCAAGATATCATAGATCTGCTGGTCTTTCTAATGATGAACGACCAAGAAGTCCAGTTCCTGGGACAGAAAGCTTAGGAGCGAAAATTTATCCTTATACAAATCCAAGACATCCCCCATTTCCGAATCCCATTGTCGTAAACCCTTTAGCTCAGATTAGGCAACCATCTACCCAAATCCCAGGAGCAACAGTTCATTCCAGAAGCACAATCAGTAAGCAAATTATTCAACTTTTTTAACTATGTACATCATTTATTCATTAGACCAATTGAAAAGTCCCCGGTCTGATGCACATACACATTGCCATGTGCTATCATCTGATATAGTCGCATTTCACTTCGCTCCGATGTTTTTCATTTATTTCGTATGAAATTACGCTTGTTAATATTCCGAGAATAGCAGGAATAAGGCACATATATCGAATATTCTCTCTTGTGAACCTGGTTATTCAGAATTCTCAATAGTTTCATCGTATATTTTAAAAATGGGATTAGATTCACAACAAGAAGCCGACATGAAAGAAATAATCAAGAACATGTTCCGCGATAAGGAACTCGTATCAACTATTGCCGAGGCTGTCGCTGATATGGTGTTTGATAAACTGAAAGATGAGTGGAATTCACTTCAGGAAGAAAATGATATGCTAAAATCCCAGATAGTTGACTTACAGCGGGAAAATACCATGATTGAACAACGATTGAACTTACTTGATCAACAAAGTAAATGCAAAACTCTGAGACTGTTGGGGCTGGAAGATAAACGTGGAGAAAATCTAGCCGAAACTTTAAAAAGAACTTTAAATAGTAATCTCAGTCTACAACAAGACGACTTGCAGATCGAGCATTGTTACCGGCTCAAGAATAAATCCGATAAACCAAATTCTACTGGAGCAGTATTAATTCACTTTTCATCTATGAAGTCACGTGATGAAGTATATAAAAACAAGAGCAAGTTGAGGGGATCAAAGTTGATACTAACCGAAAATCTTACAAGTCATAACTACGCTCTGCTCAAAAAATGTACATCGAAGCTGGGAACTCGGAATGTTTGGACTTGGAACGGCAGTATTTACACAAGAATGGGAACAACAAGAAAACTCATACGATGCGAAGCAGATCTGGATGGTATAGCAGGAGCGGAGAGGCCGGCTACTTCATTGGAGAATAAGGGAAGGCCCAAGAGGAGAACACGAAAATAAGGTCCTTTCTGTTTATTATCCTTTTTTTTGCTTTTTTTTTCTCTTTTCCTCGTATATACATAAATTTATTTAAGTTCAATTTCCTTTTGTTTATCTCTTGAAATTATTTAGTTGCTATGTCTGAGTGGCGTTCATCGTGATTGTTCACCACATGAAGGGTTTCAGAGTTGCTCACCTAAATATAAGATCATTAGTGCCTAAGATCGATGATTTCAGAGGGGTCATTTTGAGAGAGGATTATGATGTGGTGGCTGTATCCGAGACTTGGTTGAATGATGACACTGACTCTCAGTTAATTTCGATCACAGGGTACAGATTTGTGAGGCAAGATAGAATAAGTAGAGGGGGTGGCGTGGGAATATATGTAAAGGATACTATAAGTATACAGGGTTTGTCTGTTGAGAGATGTGATGGCTTTGAACAAGTTTGGGTAAAATTTATCATTAAGAAAAAAACATTTATCATTGGATGTATTTACAGACCGCCAGGCTACAATGTAGCTGCTTTTTTGGAAAATTTTGAGAGTGCGCTTTCGGAGTTGTGCCCTCAGTGTGATAATATTATTTGCGTTGGTGACTTCAATATAAATTTATTTGATGTACATTCGAAGTATGTATCTGACTTGTATAGGGTATTGGAATCAACCAATCTAACACAGCTCATTAATGCTTCGACCAGAGATACAGCTCATTCGTCCACTCTTTTGGACCTGATTATGGTGGACAAGGATATGGGCACTCAGTCATCTGGTACACTTCATGTACCAAGCCTATCAGATCATGATCTTGTGCACTGTGAGCTGAACTTTCCAGGTGTACATAAGAAGGTTTTAACTAAAGAGTATAGGGATTATAAGAATATGAATGGTCAGCAATTTTATGCTGATTTGCAGGCTATTCCCTGGCGTGGCGTATATGAATTGGGGGATATTGATGAAAAGGTTGAATTTTTTAATTCTTGTATTGGTTCCTTGTTGGATATACATGCACCAAGACGATTAGCTAGGTTTTCTCGAAGTAACGAACCATGGTTGACTGACAGCATTCGTGCTGCCATTCACATGAGGGATAAGGCACTTTTGCGTTACAAACGTAGTAGAAAGGTCCAGCATTGGGAGTATTATAAGAGCTTGAGAAATCAAACAACTTTAATGATACGACGGGAGAAGAAAGTGTTCTTCGAACGTCAATTCCAGAATGGCATCGATTCATGGAAAAAGTTAAAAAGATTCGGAGTCATCAACTCTAAGCAAAGTTCTGAAATACCTGAGGATCTCAAAAAACCAGACGAACTTATTAAATTTTTTACTGAAGCCGTTAATGTCCCGTTGTCGGTTGACTCATCAACATTGAACCTATATAAAAGCAACGTTTCAGATTGTACAATCGCTCCATTTTGTTTCGCAGAGGTAGATGAGATTACGGTGCTGAAGGCGATTACAGGGATAAAATCGGGATCAGAGGGGGTGGATGGTATTAGCATTTATATTTTGAAACTTTGTTGTCCGTTCATACTACCTTTTATTACACATATAATAAATTATTGTATACTCCATTCTGTTTTTCCGAAATGCTGGAAAGAAGCACTAATTGTACCATTACCGAAAGTCCCAACCCCGAGAGAGTACAGGGATTTACGTCCCATCAGTATATTATCTAGCGTATCGAAGGTGTTGGAGAAAATAATAAACCAGCAGCTATCGGATTTTGTTGAGAACAATGACATTCTTCCTGAGTGTCAGTCGGGATTTAGAAGGGGTCACGGATGTTCGGCGGCACTAACTAATGTTACTGATGATATTTTGCGGGCGGCGGATGACGGCAAGGTTACGGCTTTGGCGTTACTGGACTTCACTAAGGCATTCGATACGATCGACCACGAACTACTTCTAGCAATTTTGCACTTTGTCGGGCTTGGTGATGGAGCGGTGCGATTTTTCGAAAATTTTTTATCACAACGAACCCAGTGTGTGAAAATTGGCTCACAAATATCTGCCGCTGTTGAACTAATCCGTGGGGTGCCTCAGGGTTCTGTTCCATCGGCGCTTCTTTATGCGATCTATACGTCTCGGCTGCCAAGGGCATTAAATAAATGTTCAGCTCAATATTACGCTGATGATACACAGGTATACCTATCATTTGTTAGTGGTGATGCTGTCGAAAGCTCCAAGGTATTGAGTGAAGAAATAGAGTCACTGAGAATAATGGCTCTTGAGCACTCTCTCTTGCTGAACGCGAATAAGTCTTCTCTTTTGGTTTTGGGACCTAAGTCACAGGTTGTAAGGGTGAAAAACTTGGTGAGTGTTGAAGTAGATGGTGTCAAACTGCCAGTAAAGGAAACAGCTCGGAATCTGGGTGTGACGTTTGATAGCTTCCTCAGATTTGGTTCTCATGTCACAGAGTGCATAAAGAGAGCATATATTAAAATAAAATACATTTATAAGATCCGAAAATTCATTTCACGTAAACTTAAAATTTTACTCTGCGATTCATTGGTTTTGTCTATGTTCAATCACTGCGATGTTGTTTATGGGAACTGCCTCTCTTACTATGATAAGAAAAGAATTCAAATGATTCAAAATGCATGTCTGAGACTGATTTATGGTGTGAGGAAGTTCGAATCAGTTTCTCCACGACTCAGGGAGGCAGGATGGTTGAGTATGGAAGAAAGGAGAAAACTGCATTGTGCATGTTTTTATAGAGACATTGTTTTTTTCCAACGCCCACCTTACCTTTATAAGAAAATCATCTTCCGAACGCACGTGCATAATCTTAATATTAGGTTCAGGGGAAAAATCACTCCACCATATCATAAAACCTCGATCTTTGAAAGAGGTTTCTCTTTCAATATTGCAAGATTCTTCAATAGTCACCCTGAATCTTTGATGAAACTATCTAGAGCAGCTTTCAGGAAATGTTATAAGGAAATTATTGTCAATGCAAACATAACTTAATTGCGATGAATACCTCTCTATCCCGGATACAGAAGGAATGTTTTGGTTGTACATGGATAAGAATGTGTTATTAATTTTTTTTTTTTTTCTCTTTATCCTTCTCTTTTTGTTAATTTTTTCCTATTATTCAGAATGAAGCACTGTCGATTCAATGGTTGAGTGGATCAGGGAGTCTCCTAGGGGACTCATCTGGACTTCGCCATATTTCTTGCTCAACACGTATATCAATTGTATTTTTGTTTGTTTTTCTCTAATTGATGTAAGTTTAGTTGGAAATAAAGACAATATACATACATACATACATATGGCGGTGCTAGTATTAAATCCATATTATTTTTGGTTAATACCAACCTTCAAACACTATGTGTCAAAATTTGACAGCAGTCCGACCATCAGTTTGTGAGATATTGCGTTGTGAGTGTAGCTACTTTTGTTATTTGAAAAAAGATGAAAAAAAAGAAAAGAATTTCGTGTGCTGATAAAATATTGCTTTTTGAAGGGAAAAAATACGGTTGAAGCAAAGTCTTGGCTTGATAAAGAGTTTCCCGGGTCTGCACCAGGATTATCAACCATCATTGATTGGTATGCTAAGTTTAAACATGGTGAAATGAGCACCGAAGACGGCGAACGCAATGGACGCCCAAGTGAGGCTGTCACCAACGAAAAAATCAAAAAAGGTCACAAAATAATTTTGAATGACCGTAAAGTGAAGTTGATCGAGATGGCAGAAATTGTGAAGATATCATCTGAACGTGTACCTAATAGCATTCACGAATGTTTGTACATGAGACAGCTGTGTGCAAACTGGGTGCCGCGCGAGCTCACAATCGATCAAAAGCAACAACGTGTTAATGATTCTGAGCAGTGTTTGAAGCTGTTTAAGTGCAATAGACCTGAATTTTTGCGTCGATATGTGACAATGGATGAAAAATAAAATAAAAAAAAAAATAAAATAAAATCCAAAAAGGGCCAGATCATCAACAGCGATTATTATATAGCGTTATTGGATCGTTTAAAGGATGAAATCGTTAAAAAACGACCCCATTTGAAGAAAAAAAAAGGTGCTGTTTCTTCAAGACAATGCGCCAAATCAATGAAAACAATGCCAAAATTGTATAAATTGGGCTTTGAATTGCTTTTGCATCCACCGTATTTGCCAGATCTGGCCCCCAGCGACTTTTTCCTGTTCTCAGACCTCCAAAGAATGCTCGCTGGAAAGAAATTTATCGCCAATGAAGACGTGATTGCCGAAACCGAGGCTTATTTTGAAGCGAAAGACAAATTGTACTATAAAAAATAAAAATGGTATCGAAAAGTTGGAAGATCGCTGTATCGCCCTCGAAGGCAACTATGTTGAATAATAATATCTAATTCTGCCAAAAAAATATGTTTTACTATGGTAAACCGGGGACTTTACAATTGGCCTGCTACACCTTTAATAATTTTATTTCATTTTCTTTTAGCACGTCAGAGGTCATACTCGTATTCAGAAGATGTGATTTTTTTAAAAGTGGTGACATGCTTTGCTGGATCCAGGGCGTACATGGACATACCTGTCCCTTCGGATGAAAACGATACCAAATTTATGGAACACTTATTCCTCATGAATTCCAATGGTACATTATTTCAATATGATTTAGAACCTGTGCCTTCGCAAAGTGTGTCATTTAATTTAGTCTGTGACGATACTCCCATCGAATTAAAGGCTATACCAAGGGCCCAGTGGTACTTGCAAAGAAGACAGAATGCTGAAGATGTTCAACTTCCGCTAGCGGAGAAATATTTAGAGTATTTTGTTCCTTGCGAGTCTTTAAGAAAATCACACTCCATTCAAGATGATAGTAAGTGGTGTTCACAAGTTGAAATAATTACACATGCTAGTCCTCATAGGAGACTTTGGATGGGCCCACAATTTGTTTTCAAAACTTATACAATAACGCCTGGGTGAGTCTGAACAAAATTAACTATCACAATAATTGCATCATCAAAGTTTGAGGTGTAGTACTTTAACAATATTGATTATTTCATCATTAATTTATTTTCTCTAGATTTCCGTTTGTGCTACAAAATATTCAAAATATTGATATTGCCCGATCTAAAATCGTAAACATGCCAGCATTTGCAAACGAAGTTTTAATAGAGTGCAATACAACCAGTGGGGATTCATCCCCTTCTTCAGAACAACAAAATGTTAAGGTGTTGGAGGCGAACAAAGACATGGAAGAAATGAATCTAAAAAATGCCCTGGCAGAAGCCATGAATGAAACGGCAGATGTCAAGGAATTGGGTAAGTTCAGGAATAACTGCATGACATTTCCAAAAATTCCTATTCTTTTTTCTATTTAATATCCAAATATTATATGCTTGATCCATTAAGCAAAATAAGTTTGAATTTATTAATCATAATTCTGTGCGCAATTTCATTTCATTTATTACCAATTTATTAATAGCACTATCAGTCATGATCACTTTAGATGGAATGAGATCATAAACACTAATTATTATACTGCTTTGTAACAGAGTTATTCAATGGTTCAATTGACGCTGCAATTTATAATAATAATAATAAAATTTATTTAGCATTTATTAATACATATATAATTTCAATTAGACAAAGAGTTGAATGTTGAATTTGTATTTCATGACTTGAGCACTTCTATCCGATATATTCATTATCAGTATGCTCTCAACTAGAGAATTAAGATATTTCACAGATTAAGAAAAAATAGGAAAAATTTGTTCAAGCAAACGTCCTGAATTTACATTCCGATGACATGGCAGCATAATCTATAATTATTCTGTAGAGATGTTTCCACAGTAGGCTGATGCTAATTTCAAAAAACATCACATAGAACACATGTAGTAAGCTAATGGATTTATTCAATTTTTAATATTGGTTTCGTAGAATTCTCATGTGATATGAAAAAGTCAATTATATATTTGTACTTATTCAATTAAAGTCAATGTTTATCACTGTACTCCATTCAAAATTTCTTATTTATGAGCTTTTGTTATCTGTTTTGTCCCATTTTATAATTTCTTTGTTTTAGCCTTGAGTTTCAGCTGCTTTTTGACATTGTGCTAATTTTGGTTGAGGTATTTTTATTACTTAATGTCCCTGCTGTACCAGATTTAGCCAAAGGCAGGAAATTGACTTTCACTTTGGACTATAGGTTGCCAGCTTTTCTAACTTTTTTGCTAAAATTTTTAACAGGCCTGTTTTGCAAAAAAGTTCAAAATCAAATTTTACTTTTCATTCTCAAGTCTTGACAAAGTATAAAGATGACGAAATTCAATAAAAGAACTTACTTGTTGTCTGAAGATTTCGAGCGCTCCTTCATTTATGCGCTCGTGGAGACCACTGATCGGTTTTTATGAAATTTATTATGATGTCATTTAGTCAGTTCAGATGATATGATCCTCTGATACGATTTGACTTGAACATGACATGGACATTCGAGTGGTTATTAACATATTTTACAAACTAAATTTACACCAAGTTTAATCTGATGTCGCGGATATATTGTATGAAGCATTTTTAATTGGCTATAAATGAAAAACTGTTGATTTCCCATTTTAATCACTTCTGAATGGTTGGTGTAACACTTTTCCTTAAGGGATCCTCATAAAAAGTCAATTGAAGTCCGGCTCCGAGGCGGCCAATTGACATCTGCATTTCGACTGATTCCTCGATTTTCAAAAACGGTGCGCAAAAAAAACGATATTAGATATTTGTTTTCCAATATTATTTCTTAATTTTCAATAGCCCTGATGATGTGATCAGTTTGAAATATTGCGCAAAGCTTAAATTTTGTCATTTCTGACTTACACACAAAATTTCAACTCCGTCTTTTTGAATTCACATTAGTTCTGAAAACATAATCAACATGAATTTTTTAATGAAGCTTGAAATAACTATTTTACATGAAAAAACAAAATTTCATTTTGATTTGCATTTCAATATGATCAGGAAAAAAATGTTGAATGGCTATACCCATGATCAAAGAGATCAAGAAAGAGTGGGATTTGTGGCACAGGTATAGGCATGCTAAATCTGAAGAAAGTTATAAAAGATACCAACAACAGAATAGCAAGGCTAAAACGTGCATATTGACGGCAAGGAAAGCTTATGAACACAATTTTCTGGAAAGTGATAAACAGTTCTATGCACACATAAATCGCACCATCAACTCCAGGCATAACAGCTTCAACTTAGTCGACAAAACAACCCAACAGTCATTTGAAACAAGCCAGGATGTTGCTGAATGCTTTGCAGAACAGTTTGAAAGTATATACACAGTGTTGGATCAGAATACAGTGAAACCTGCAATTCCGTTGGAGACCTATTTCAGGGTTGAGATAGACAACGTTACCTTCACGAAGGAAAAAGTTGAAGCCGCGATTAAATCGCTTAAAACAAAATCTAGTCCTGCGCTTGATGGGATTACACTGTCTGACACATTTAACAGCATAATGGACACAGGAGAGTTTCCTGCGGCCTGGAGAAGTGCAGTGGTAACACCAATATATAAAAAGGGTAACAAACATCCTGCTCAAAATTATAGACCGATCAGCCTAACAAGTTCACTGTGCAAATGCATGGAAAAGATAATAACCAAAGAACTAACTGAATTACTGCTGGACAATGTTCTGCCTGCACAACAGCATGGCTATCTCCCAAGAAGATCTACATTAATTACCTCCTGATCAGGCTGGATGACTGGACTCTAGCTGATGATAATCACGAACCAATTGATGTCGTCTATCTTGATTTCGAAAAAGCCTTTGACAAAATACCGATGGAATTTCTACTTTAAAAGTTGGATAATTTTGGAGTCAGGGGTAAGCTTTTGAGACTGCTGAGGGGTTTCCTCGCCGAGCGAACTTTCCAAGTACGTGTCGAACACAAGGTTCTCAGCGGTGTCCCGCAAGGGTCGGTCCTGGGGGCGCTGCTGTTTATCACCTATTTGTGTGACCTCTATCTGGAGCTTCTCACCGAGGGTGCTCCATTTGCTGATGATCTATATACAAATCCATTACTGCATTATGCTGAACTTCAAATGGACCTTAACAGCGTCTTAAGGTGGGCACAGGAGCGGAAGATGCCTTTGAACGTTTCAAAGTGCTCTGTTTTAGACATAGGGCAAAAAGCCCCAAATAAAAATACTTCTTTGAACTAACAGAAATAACACCAGTCCAAAAACAAAAAGACTTAGGAATCCTTATAACATTTGATCTTAAGTGGGAGGCGCATATTACACAGATGACCAAGAGGGCCAACTCAATGATTTATCTTATCCAGACAGCCTTTAAACTGAAACTCCATAAATCATATGTGAGGCCAAGGCTTGAATATGCTCCCTATGAAAGTTAGCAAAATTAAACCTTACAACTTTAAGAGACAGAAGAACTAGAGGTGATCTCATTGAAACCTACAACATACTAAATGGCCATTATGATTTCAACTTGGGAGACATTTTTCATCTTAGTCGAAATACAAATCTGAGAGGTCACAATCAAAAACTTTTAAAGAAAAAATGCAATAAGCTTCTGCGGAGAAATTTTCTTACCAATAGAGTAATATACTATTGGAACCACCTTAGTGATGATGTTGTTAACTCTACCTCGCCTTGACCATGAGTTAAGGTCTTGGACCTCACCCTTTTTTGTGCACTATGGGGTATAGACGGAGGAAGGGTTAAAAGGTGGGAAGGACAAAATAGGGGAAATGACTGTGATATATATGTGATAAAAGACTATATAAAATGTGATAGTGTCTTACGTTACACTTTGTGATATTTTGTAGACAATTGTTCAAACTAACACGACAGTGTCATCGGTATAAACCATCTTCTGCCGTTAATAAAATAATAATAAAAAAAAATAATAATATGAAAGGAACGCCTAGGAATATTTCATCCAACTTAACAGAAGCACTAAAGATCCTAACTTTCCCGGAAATTTAAAGTTTTTAAGTCTTTCCGTCCTAAAGTTATTGTATTTTTAAGGCATGTACAGAATTGGTTTTATCACAAATTCGTCATCAGTGAATCGAACTTTATCGGTTGGGACCATTTATTCCTCATTGCTAAATTGAGAACGACCGCTCAAATCTTACATATATTACATTTGAAATCTTGAAATGCTAAATGTCTATTGGTTTAATGTAACTTAATAAAAATAGAGCACCGTAAGCGTTTCACGATTATTATAAACTTCAGAGTCAGTTTGAAATGAACAAGTTAAGTGAATCTAAATGGACTATGACATTGTAATTGAGTTATAAGACTTCATAATTTTAATAAAAAAATATTCAGTTTCCATTTTCCGATTCCCATTTGAGGTTTTTTTATAAGAATAAGTACAAATATTCTTTGGGAATGAGCTGAAATATTTCATGAATTATTATCATATAGAGAGAATAGAATAATACAAAAATAATGAATTTCAGTTTTCTTTTTCTATGTTTATGCCCAAATGAAGTTGAATTAAGACAATATTATATAAATTGAGCTTATTTTGCAAAACAAACCACAATCAGCTTTTGTACCCTGCATGTAGCATGTTTTTTTTTTCACACAAAACACACGATTGATATTGTTAAAAATTGATGCCTCAGTAATACCTGCCATTGGCTTTTTCTGTCCAGGTGGGCATCGCGTAATAGTTTCCATGAAACCCCAGGCAACTCCTGTTGCTAAAGTGGTGAATCCTTTGGGAACTGTGGTGACGATCCACTCTGACGCTGAAACTGAAAAGGAACAATTTGAGGAATCTATTATACATGAAAACTGTGATGAGACTCTGTTCCGACCAATAATAGTTTCAAAACCGATTGTGCACACAGATGGCAAACCACATACCAATCCCACCGACACTATGCTTGTGAGAAGTTTGGATGATAGCACTGAAGTAGCTGTGAAACTTCTTGACAAATCAAAAAATACCCATTGTAATAATTTAATGACCAATAAAAAGCCCAAACATATCATTGAAAAACCTATGAATTTTTCTACAGAATATAATAGCAATAAAAGCACGACAGAGAAAAAAGAAATCAGAAAGAACAAAGAAGAAAAAAGTGAGATCAACAAAGAAATCGCAAAAACTCCCTTTGACATATCAGATCAGTTTGATTCAATTTCTCTGGGTGTAAATAAATATTCAGGTTCTCCTGAACCATCTGACGATATGGAATGTGCATTAGTATTTGGAGAAGATAAAGATTTTAAAAATGAGTTTGATTATCCTTTTCTGGAAATCAAGAACGAAGATAAAGAGGCCAAAACTGACATGTTTGAAGATGCTACAGATTGTTATGATGATCTTTACATAAACATAAAGAAAGATATTACTGACAAAAATGAAGAAAATATGACAGAAGAAAAAATTGCCCCTTCAAAGCCAAGAAAACCGAAGACCAAATTGGGAGTACGTATTCCAAATAAGCATTTTCCAATTAAAAATGAGGAAGATGTTGAATCTTTAATACCAAAAAGATCTTGGAGTTCTGTTGCAGCTACAAAACCCAAAGAAAAAGTCCTAGATATTTCTGAAAAAGAAAATTGTGATCTATTGGATTTTTCTGATGAGAAAGGTATGAAGAAATCTTTTAGTTCAAATATTAAAAACGTCAAGTTAATTCACATTGAAACACCAGCTGATGAAGATGCAGCTATAGAAATAATTGAACCGGTGCTACCAGAGTTCAGAAAAAATAACTGGTATTCGAATGTATTGGATAAATCTTCTGATGAAGAAAAATTGGTTGATTTATCAGGAGAAAATACAGAAAGTGATGATTCGGGAAAACTAACTGAAAATACCACAATTGCGGACGAAATTATATCACATAATATTGCTCCAACTGTGACAAAAGCCTCGAAAAAAAAATCTAAAAAAAAGCGCAAGTAAATCCTTTTAGAATCTCCTAACTTCATACATATTAATGTCATTTAATGTTGGGTTAATTAGAGAATTCTCCGCGAAAAAATACCACAAGATTTTGGTGAAATAAACGTGAAAAAGCTGAAAAGAATTGTTTAGTTATTGATAACATTTCTAAGTCATCAATTCTGCTACCTATAAATTTGTAGACTAGTGAGTTCTTTCTGGAAACACGTATTTCTGACAGCAAATATAAATTTTTTATTGATACTTTCTGAAACTGAATTAAGGTTTTTCCAAAAAAATGCAATATTAAAAATTTGTAACCTTTCACTAGACATTCGTTAGAAGGAATTTGAAAAATAAATGACGTTTATGTTTAAACTATGATTAATTTTTAATTTGTAGAACTATTTTTGCATTAACAGAAGAATGATTGTTCAGTTTTAAAAGATGGCCAAAAGTAAATCTACCTTTTTTCAATTAACAAAAGTCTTGAAGTTTAAGATGTGTAATAAGAAGAGATTTATAATGCTATTTTGCGTGAGGAATAAATGAATAATTTTATTTCACTATTGGATTTAGACAAGTGAATATTTGGCATTTAATTTCTTCTGAATATTGTCTATCAAGAAATAAATTTTTATTTTGGTCATCCTGCCATGTCAATATAATTACACTAATAATTACTTCTCAAATCTTCCTTCATTTAAGTTTTGTTGCAATAATAAAAATTATTTTGAATTCTATAATTCCCTAATAATTGAAAAGAATGCTTTTAGATGAATTTAAGATAGTTGTATTTAAAGTTCAGGAAATTATGCTTGAGCAAAATTTTGAAATCAACTATTGTGTAAAATTTTGAATTAAATTTTTTTTTAAGTATGAAATAATTTTATCTGCACTCCTCAATACTTCGCACCATAAATGAAAATTAAAAACAGATTATACTATTTTCTCCATCATAAAAAAAAGAAATATTTTGTGATTGATAATATAACATTGAATCCGCAAAAGTATTTTCTCTTTATTTGCAAACTTAGGTACTGGAAACATTTATTGTGATATCCAAGAAAAATTCAAAGTTTCAATTGCTTCGAATTCGTGTTCATGTAATATTTTATATTTTAAATATTCCTTAATATTTTTTATCATTCTTGAGCAATCAGTAAATCATTCAATTATAATCGTTTGTGAATTAGTTAGGTATTTATTAATCTTAATCTTAGATTTGGAGGATAAATGTATGTTTACTTAGAATATTCGATATGTGAATATATAGTTTACTACTGCGTATTATAGTCTTCAAATAAATAACAAATATTATACAAATATTTTGGTTATAGAGTTTTGAAAAATAAAATGAAGTTCATACTAGATTGTAGGTGAAAAAATGAGCGATTAATAAAATTTATTATGTTTAATAGTTCTGAACCATTCAATAAATCCAATTCACCCGCTTTTGATATATGATTATGAATACTCCTTGACTGAGAAAAATTTGTTTTTATTTCTTCAACTTACTTGTAATACGTCATTTATGAATTCAAAATAAAGATCTCATTGATAGAAAGCGTTATTTTTTCCCCGTTTAATTTTAAATACATATTGGCATTTATGTATTTATATTCTTAGGAATAATACTTATAATGTAAAGTGTTTTCAGGTGACGCCCAACCACCCCATGTTGAATTTGAGAGGCAAGTTAGTTCATCGTCAGGTAGCAATGCTAGTAGAGCTTCAGTAAATAGTGACGGATTAGTAGATGTCGCAAAGGAAATAGCCATGCTTTGAGCTTGCTCCTAAATGGTGTCTGTTATTTTAATTTCGTTGCTCCTAACATATTCAACACAACTTTTTCAACAAAAGTGCCCATTAACTATATTCAAATAATTTTGAGAGAAAATGTATTTTGTGAAGATATTCTGTCATTTCAACATTCATAATAATTTTCACTGGGGTTGTGTTGTGTATTTAGATCAATCCACTTATTTGATAAGTCAGTGTTTTGTAGAGGGGAGGCTGTGGAGAGTGTGCTAAAAAGACAGGCTGTGCTCTTTCGAGAGGATGAAACGAAATAATGGGTGATATTTTTTATACGCACTCTGAAAGAACGGTTTGTTCTAAAGTAAGCATTTTTCACTCAAAAGTAAGATTAACGTAGAAATAGATTTTTCAATTTTCCAGAATATTCCCAAAAATGCGTACTAAAATAGGTATTTCTTCAGAAATGTAGTGTTCTAAATTGATAACCAATGTTAAACAGTTGTTTTGTTAGTTTTTTATAAATTAGTTTTTTAGTTGAATTTTATTTATTAAAACTGGTTAATATACTCAATATTTACAGTGATGTATTCTCGGTTGTCAGATAACTGTTATCATAAAGAATTTAATTTTTTTGATAAAAAGTTAACAAGTAGAAGTATATAGTGTATATTAAGAACTTAGCAAATTTATATTTGTAATGATTATAGTAGATTCTAATTTCTGCCAATGCATAGATGATTTTTTTTTAAATGTAATTCTCGAATTCTTTTCAACCTTGTGTGCATTTTCATTGCCATAAATTATTTTTTCAAATTCTGGATAGATTATGCCATAATTTTTAAATATATGAATCAGATAATCTTTCACCAAATTATTCACTGAAAAGCAACAAAATAGTAATGTTTACCCATTTCTATAAGCATTATTTCAAAAGTACAACAGTTAGTACAAAAATTTATCGGCAATAGATATAATTTTTCAGACCTAATTTTTCAGTTAATTTAGATGATAGAGACTACATAAAAGACCAAAATAATAATGATTCCGTAATATTTTGGGTTAGAAATTGATGTATTTTTATATTTGATAGTTTGTATTCTAGTCTTCGCCCTTTTTAAAGTTAAAGTTTATACAAGTTAATTTTTTAGTGATGTATGATATTCAAAATTCTGTGTATAAGAAAAAGATAAGAGATCTTCATTAATTTTTACTTCAATTAAAGCATTGATTTGAGAATTTTATTTTCGATTTATTTTTTCAAACTTCCCTAGGCCTCTATGAGATTATAATCCAGTCTGTGCTTTGTAGGCTTTTTTTTACACCCCTTAAAACAGGATTGTTAATGTTATTGATATGAAAAACCTTTGCAGATTCTTATACTTTCTTGAATCGCCTCAAAAACTTCTTTTCGATCTACATTAGTATGACTTCGAGGGCACCTGGAGCACGGTACCACTTTGCTCTAAGTACAGAGACTAGACTGAATTCTCATTTTCTCTCCATGGCCATCACAATTCAGTAGCCAGATATTGTTCTCGAAGAAATATATATTTGACTGTATTATTAAGCCTGATTTTTTTGGAAAAAATGTTGCAGGACCTTTTGTAATTGATGGTAACTTAGATGAGCAAAAATGTTTGTGAATGTTACAAGATGTCATTATACCAAGTGTATGGTACTTTAAAGACGATTTCGAAGAAATTTACTTTCAGCAGAATTGCTGCTCTGCTCATAATGCATTCCTACTTCTAGAATTTTTGAACAGAACATTTCCAGGACAACTCATTTGCACTAGAGGTATTATCCCTTGGCTGGCAAGCTTACCGGATTCATCTTGAGGCTTGGAAATTTAGAAGAGCCGACTGTTAAAATATTCGACATAGAAAGTTTGATCATAATATATAATAAACAACAAAAAATAACACCAACAGTGTTGTCGAGTGAGAGGGCGGTGTTTTATGATCGAGTATGAAGCTCAAGGGGACAATGTTTTAGAGCACATACTTTGATGTTGATTTTACATGTATTTATAAAGTGTTTGCTGGCTCCAGAGATGGCGCCGCACAATTCTCGGATTTCTTGGGACACAAACCCAACCGTTTTACTACAAATTTACCAAGCTCATCAGGATAGAGCCTAAATTACCATACCAATGATTCTATTATGGGTTCCCGCAATCCCC
The DNA here is from genome assembly GCF_914767665.1 of Harmonia axyridis. NCBI lineage: Eukaryota > Metazoa > Arthropoda > Insecta > Coleoptera > Coccinellidae > Harmonia > Harmonia axyridis. Next base: position 27,794,292 of record NC_059507.1, read on the forward strand.
TGATTGAGGATGCACCATAAGAATTGGTGGAGAACTCCTCGCCTAAATAATTATTTCAATTTTAGAATAATTTTTCCGTTTCGTTTTTTTGGGTTAATGCTAATTAATATTCAAAATTCTCATTTCTCTGTTGAATTGTATCTTCGAATACAAGTTATGGTCTAATCTTGTTCAAATTTTCGACACAATATTAGAAAGAATATTTCTTGAATTCAAAAGTTGCACCACATTCTCACATTCTTTTACGCTCAACTCTTAGGATATTGTGAATAAGTCTAATGAAGCAAATTTGGACTTTGCATATTCCCATTTATTTTCAGTCGTCTTAGTTTGATATTTTGAAACAAGTCACTCAAAATTAAATCTTTAATGCCAGAGAACAAAAAATTAAACTACCTTTTTTTTTAGATTATAATCCTCATTTCCTATGTAAGCTGAAGTACTTAAGATTGTAAAAATATTTGAGCCATGTAGATAATATCAAACAACATCTCTTAATTACTCAATTACAATATGCCCAGTTGACCAAAAACGTTTGATAGGCACTTCAACTTGAGATACCCCTCTATATACAGGGAAAATTCACCGGGATGGCCGTTTATGGAAAACTAATCATAATTTTGAGAAAATTTGCATATCGGGGTTTGAGACAATGGTCTTTCCCCCTAAAATATTTTCAGATCTCTACAACTTTCGGTTATACCGGAAACAGACTTCTACTTTCTTATTTCTAATGGTAGACCCAGTATATCATTCCATCATAAGATAGCTTTTATTATGGAAATTTCGGCAATATGCCATACCTTGGGAAAAAATCAACGGTTCATGGGATTCTTATGAAAAAAAAGATGGCGATGAGGACTCACATTTTTTTAAATATTTCAGCAGAAAAAGCTTTTTTCGCAAAAATTTTTTGCTTTTTCGATTCCGCAAATACGTAGTATAATAAGACTGTTTGCGGTTTTGGCCAAAAATGTACAGGGTGTTTATAAGAGGATCATGAACTTGGACAACTCAAATTCATCAAAACTCAAGATTTTCAAATCAGAACCTATATTTTTTTATTATTTCAGTCGATACTACGTCCAAAAATAGTGGGGGTTACTTAAGCAAACCCTATACCTAAAATGAATACTTTGATAGTTATCGAGGAAGAACTTTAAATGAGAAAAAACCGCTATTTATAACTGTGTGGAGTAGTCTGCGATTCCCGAAAAACACAGAAAGAAACATATCAAAAATTGTAATGAAATATTCGTAATTGAAAATTGTATTGGTTTTTGGATTTCTCAACAATCCCAACAAAAAATTAATTAAAATTCACGAAATGTAAAATTTAGTTCTCCAAACATCGAATTTAAGTTTCTTTCTGTGTTTTCCGGAAGTAACAGACAGTTATTAACACAGTTATAAATAGCGGTTTTTCCTCATTTGAAGTTCTTCCCCGATAACTCTTGGTGTATTCATTTTAGGTATAGGGTTTGCTTAAGTAACCCTCACTATTTTTGTACGTAGAATTGACTGAAATAATAAAAAATATAGGTTCTAATTTGAAAATCTTGAGTTTTGATGAATTTGAGTTGTCCAAGTTCATGATCCTCTTATAAACACCCTGTACATTTTTGGTCCAAACCGCAAACAGTCTTATTATACTACGTAATTGCGGAATCGAAAAAAAAAAATTTCGAAAAAAGCTTTTTCTGTTGAAATATTCGGAAAAATGTGAGTCCTCATTGCCACCTTCTTTTTCATAAGAATCTCAATAACTCATGAACCGTTGAATTTTTACCCAAGGTATGGCATATTGCCGAAATCGCCATCAAAAAAGCTATCTAATGATGCAATAAGATATTGGGTGTGCCATTTGAAATAAGGAAGTAGTAGAGATCTGAAAATATTTTAGGGACAAAGATCATTGTCTCAAACTCCGATATGCAAATTTTCAGCTCAAAATTATGATTAGTTTTCCATAAACGTCTAATAGGCCATCCCGGTGAATTACCCTGTATAAATCAAAATACAAAAAAAATGATAACGGACATCCTTCAAGGGTGCATGAATAAACAAGTGTTAAAAAGTTCACAACAGTGCTTATATTTCTTTCTGAATCTTTTTATTGAAAATTGTGATTCAATAATAGATTTTCATGAATAGGGTATAAAAGTGATTTATTTTTGCTAATGATCGTCTTAATAGATAATCATTTGCAAAAATAAAACACCATTATATCAAGGCTAACCAATGATTTTTATGAAGAAAAACAAGTTAAAATTCTGATGGTAATTTATTTCTCAGTTTTCTCCATCTTTAACAACATAATATTTTTTATAAAAAACAATTTACAAATATGAGTTAAAGACTTAAATTATTGCATATTTCCACAGTTCTATTTACAAAAATAAACATAATGGAACGAAATACCAACTGAAAACACATTCTAAAGCTCTCAACCCTATAAATTCTGAAATATTTGAATTTAGTTTTCTATATACAAAATTTATATGAATATTCAATATATATTTATTTATACTGCATTTTTAATTAGAAAAATCACACTATCGATTTGAATATTCATTTAGAGATCACAGAAACTGAGCTGGAAAGTCAGCCTTTACATTTGAAAATATATTCCCGAAAAATGTGAGACATGATCTTTTATAGTGGAATGTTTTGTGTCTTCTCTACACCAAATCTATCAAAAATGTTTTTCCAGTCCCATCTCTTTGTACATTACAATTTCATTTCAAAATTCGATAATTTATTGTCATTAATGAAATTTATCACAATCGTGACATATTCTCCATAATGGGGAAATTAAAGCTGCCTTTGGCAGTCAACACTACCATTTGTGTCCAAATGATCAACGTCAAACCCTTACAATGATACAAGTCTTTCTTAGAATCACAAGAATATACATTTGAAGATTTTGGACGAATTTCGAAAATAATTATACCTTTGCAAGGGTTAGACATTTTGGCACATTACTTAAAATTCTTATAAAAATATGCAATCTATATTATCCTATGCACAATTTTATAAAAATCTCTGTATAATAACACTATTTACAAAACCTATTACTATTTGCACATTTTGTTTAAGTCTATTGCATTGGCACTTAAGTTTTATAATGCACATAATCACGAATAGTTAGTCAACATCTGCTAGTTTGGTTGTATTGGAGGATCAGGTGAACACACAATATTCACATGCCTATTACTACTCAAATCTGTTGGATTTTTGTCCATACTAAGATCTGTAGGTTTATCATCATAGTCCATACGGGCACTCTCCTGCGTTTCTGTTGGTTCTGGTTTTATACTTATTTGTGGTACCATCTGAGGTGGTGCAGCCTGACTTGAACTCTTATTAGTAGGTGATATTGTCATTTGTTGCCTCAGTAATGAGATGTTTTTTATATTTTTTAGTTCCGTAGGATTTCTCAAGAATCTGTAAAGAAAAAGAATTATTTAGTTTTGATTGAAAAAAGGAACAAAAACTCCCACAATTGTAATTATAGCAACTTTGAACCACTTCAATTATTTGTGCATTGCAAATTATCTATTAGACTGATATGTGTAGACAATTTTTGTAAACTGACAAGACAGTCCTCATTCAACCCACTGCCATTCAAATATATGGTGTATAATTTAGGAATGTGCGATTTCATGAAAAGCGAAAAAATTTATTTTTTACAAGCGTCGCATACTCTGTTAAACATCAATTTGATTGATACTCACTGGTAACAATGCCTTTCTCCCTGAACTTTCCTCAAGATATTAACCCTATAATAGTATCTCAGAGCTCTCGACATCTTATCATAATTCATTGAAAGATGATTCTTCTGAATTCCCCATAGTTTGGCTAGACCCGCAGGATCTACTATTTTGAAAACTCCCGTTTCTCGGTTCTTCCATGCAATATGATTAGTATATCTTTGAGCAGGATCATTGAGTAATTGCTGGAGGAAGTCCCACAATAATCGACCATCTGTAAAAAAAAAGGAAATAAATATATTGTATTTTTATTATAATTGCTGTTGACTGTAGAGAAAACTTGAATTCAAAATGAAAATTTGGAGTTATAAACGTTCACTTACTTGTATTTGGTTCTGGTGAATCATTGGGAAAGAAGTCTCTTCCAAAACTCCTCACGTAAGAATCTGGGCTGAAATTTGGTTCTTTCGGACTTCTGGGTGGCCCAGATTGTACTGAATGAGTATTGAACGTAAATGTTGGCGTGTTTGGTGGACTTGTCTGATTCCATTTTTTTTCTTCTTCATCGGAATCTGAAGGATTACTACCATTGCTACCTGTTGTGCTGAATGCATTATGGCTGTAGGTTTGGTGATCTGAATGTTGAGGACTACTGTTCTGACTGTCCATAGATGGTGCTGGACTCAAAGTTACCGAATTACTGTGTGCCAAAAGTTGAGCTGCAAGATTGGCAGTGTGTGAATTTTGGAAGGACTCTCCGTTACTTTGTGTTAGAACATTCCACGTTGGGGTTGAAGGATGAGAATGGGGCGACATTGGGTATGGATGGCGTGAAGTAGGTGTCACTGGACTTGATGGTAACATTCTTTGAAAAGCGTTCGATTCACGAACAAGAATTTGAAGTACATTGTAAAGAACGTCTCCTGAACCAGGTGCTCTTTCGCCTAAATCTTGTCTGGTGAGAAGGCACATTGCTTTTCCTGAAAAAAAAATAGAGAATTTGAAATTTGGTAAATCTTGCATCAAAAACCTATTGCAAAATAGAAGACTTTCATCAAATTTTTAAATATGAATATAAAACAAGAAAACTAATTAGGCAGTAGTATTTTAGTTAAGTAAACAAATAATTAATTATTCAGCGAAATTATTGCAGAATCAAATTCGGGAAACTAAAATCACGGAAATAGATCGCGTCAATAAGAGGAAACAAAAAATGGTTTATTACGAAAAATTAGTTAATAATCGGAGTAATATTTACAGCCGGATTTGATGATAAGGGTGATAATACATCCCAGAAACTATTCGCGGAAATAAACTGTATTTGATAAGGAAATCATATGCTGATAAGCTGGAGTTATAGTGTGGTCACATAGATATGTGATCAACATTGTTTTAAGTATCGAGAAATATGTTGTTATAGTCTTGAAGAAACATTTTTAATGATTTTAATTGCTACTCTGTTTGTAATTATTGACAATTATTGTTTCAATACTGTCATCTACTCACCATTCATCTGGAACATATCCATATCAATGGGTTGGATATCATATTCTCTTTCCGCCCATCTTAAGAAAGTTATAACATCATCCCTTGACCACAATCTAGGATCTGAAGTTAAGCTCGATGGCAATTGACTTTTGTAGTCCATAAGGGGAGAAGAAGGTGTTTGTCCTAATGGTGTGAATCCTAAGGGGTATCTCCATAAAAGATCTGGGCTGAACGGCATGGGCAGTGGTAAACGGTCCATGGCAGCTCCGGTTGGTATGGGTGGCAAAGGCCCAGGTACTAATTTCATATTTCAGCCTGAAACAAAAATAAAACCATTAATTCCAACAAATACAAAATCGAATAGGTATAATACTTTTCAATCAATGAACAAAAATCGGTTAGAAGTATAATATATTTTCCTAGTTTTGGTTTACAGGTTTACTGCTGAAAAGACTGTTTCCTTACGGAACAATGTTTCAATTGACGTAAATATATCGGACTTTTGGAGGCCTTCCGAAATTTTTGGAATTCTCAAAACAAAAATAATGAAATTTCTAAATTTAACCCACTCCACTGACGAGTGAGAGATATGTGCCGGTTATTTTGGTAACAGGATTTTATTATGAGATGTTATGCGCGATTAGAAGATACATTTGGCGCAGTTTCACCCGATTTATAATGTTAATTCTATTCTTTTTCAAGCGATAGTGAATCTATACCTGAAAAATATCTGCTAAGTTTCGTCAAATGTGAAAGTGTTCACATATCTGCACTAGATAAATATAATTAATGCAATTTGCTAGTTTCAAAAATGAGTGGCGGAAAAAGTTTTGAGAAGGTACAAATATTTTCAAGAGACTATGTTGTTAATATTTTTAATTACTTTAATTTATTAAAGTGCGTTCATATGTTCCAACAAAATATATCAGAAATTCATATTTACTTCCCTGAATATTTCGTAAAGCATACGTTTTGGAATGTGTAGAGCTCAGCGCTTTTTCGGAAACAAAATATTTGAGCATAACGAATATCGATATGCGTTTTGCAGAAATGAATTTTTGTTCAAAATGTTATGCCTTGATTGTTAGCCTTAAATACCATGGAGTATTGAGCTTAAAGAATCGTCTCAAGCCGAAGAATTCATGGTTTCTAAAGGCTGGAAATCATGGAATAAATCAAAAGAAATAAATAAACCAGTTAAATAAACTCCATTCAATAACGAAATTGGTATCAACGATAATATTATATATACATATAGCATTTTCTCTAATTCTTTGGTAATCCGTTCATTCTACCACATCTTGTAGAACAAAATGCTACGAGAATATCTCAGATTCACCAAGTTTTCATGGTTTTATTTTATTATTACATGTTGGTACTCGGAATTTTTCTGCCACGGATTTATAATATTATATCACTGTCTAATTTGTGATACAGAAAACTGTTCTGCCAACCTACAATGTTCAATGCAAAAATCACTAAACGATATTCCATTAATTTAAAACAAAATTTCAGTGAATTAGAGAAAATAATGTATAATACTCGTATAGAAAGCTCATTCTTCTACTCGTCCATTCAAAAATCGCCACATCGTGGATGTTTTTGAATTTTGAACTCGTGGAAGAATATCATTGCCTTCTGCACTAGTATTATAAATAACTATTTTTATTATTTATTGTTGCGTTTTACATTGAATTGATTATGGTGATCCTCATAGTCAAATTGTTATTTCTGCTTCAAGTCCACTTGATTTTTGAATCCAGCATAGACTTCAAATTCAAACTTAAATTAACAAGTTGATTGGTCGAACAACCATATAACTTTCGAATTTAAAAATTCCTGAAAATTGTATTAGAAAGGAAAAACCCGGATAAAGGTAAACCCCACGTGCTAAAGTTATGTAAGATTTTTTTATAGGAGTCGAGATTTCATGTGAGATAGGAATAGGAAGAGATTATAAAGCATTGATAAGAATTTTGAGTGTAAATAGAATTAGTATCATTGTATAATAAAATAAAATAGTGAAATATACTGTTTATGATTTTGGAATGGTGGGGCACCTGTAAATAAAGAAAAAACTTCCGCTTGAAACATAAGGAAACTTTCAGAGCGATCGAAACGATCAAGCAACTGTATCAGGAAGCGTCGAACATGAACAAAGGATCACACAACTGGAGGATACAAACGGGTATGGAAATGAACATGATTTATCTCGGAGACCGATACCAAAATGGCAAAAGTCACAAGACCGATAGCGAGAGAAAAAAATCTGTGAAATAGACGAGAAGAACCGAACCGTTCCTTGTCGTAATTACCGGAAAATCATTTATGTAAATGAACGATTGAAAAACACAAATTCAACCTTGAAATAACTTCCGTGACCGTCATATACCCACGTATATTCAACTTTACCATTACTTGGCGTATTTTTAAATCGTCGACAATTTTATTTACTTCCTACTCGGCCGCCTTATATACTTCCCAAGTGCTGTTCATTGTGCGGTTTAGGAATGAAAAAAAAATTATCGGTGTTCGATTCCGATGACGGGAGTCCTCTTTGTGCTTGGCGCACCTTCAAGTGGATTGAGAAATGCGGCAGTATTTCGAACGTTGTTTTTACTAGAATAATAGGCGAGATATATAGCCCGGAACGACATTAAAATTTATCGCATTCTTAGAGCCCAGCATATTTATTCGAATTTTTGTAATACTTCCGAACGATATGATTGAAATGTACGGAAATAACCAGGGAATTTTCGGATAATCTTTTGTTTGTACGTACTCGTAAACGAACGGTAAAAATAGTGCAAATTTTACGCAATGGCAATATTATTATATCCATCATTTCATAGAGCATCTCAAACTATATGAATAAGCTGAAGGCTTTTATGTCCTATATTCAATAGAGTTTGGTAATATTTCAAATAAAAGTCCTTAATATCAAATATGATAATTAAAAAAAGTTTGTGTTGTAGAGAAAAACGTGTGATGGAAATGACACAACAGAATGAGGTTATGTTTTGTAGTCATAGACAATGCGCGAAGAAAAGGATAGCTTTCTTGGCATAAAGGACCAATATCGGGACTTTTTGAGGAAGGACACTTCGAACCTTTTTCTAACCTTAAAATTGGTTAATGAAAAACGTTTCATTTGTGAAGAAGATTGATTTATCAAGAAATGAGACTTTACTTTCGTTTATTGAACTGGTCTTTGAGTCTTTTTAGTAGTAGTTTATTCGGTAGGCCGTATATTGTTGCAATTTGACACTGAATTACTCGGAACTGATACTATTCGGAGAATATACCTATATTTTTAATATGATTTTTATTGATTAAAAGGTTTGCTATTGAATAGAATAATCAAAAATTGATGTAGTGTTAAATTTTTTATCATGACATAAAACCATCAAAAGATCGTAAAAATGAAATTCTTTAATATCTAAGGTTGATGGGATATTGGGATAAAAGATAAAATAGTAACATGTTGAAAAATGAGGTACAAAATAAGTTGTAGAAGAAGTGGTTTCAACTTCATGTGATAACAATCTGCCCATAATGTGGAAATATGATTTTTGAAGAAGAAAAAGATGTAAATCATATTGACAATAGTCAATATCGAATCATATCGAACAACATGCACGTATGGGCAAGTATCAATGGGTGCAATTCCAAAATTTACATAGTCGTACCCCTCATGTAGTATAGTCTTAAGAAAAAATATGTAAATATTGATAAAAAAAAATATATGTATATACATTATTGTATATATCACCATATACTACAAACAGTTACGTATAAAAAATAGAATGGTCTTCTATTATCTATAAATCTTTTCACTTCACTTATTTGCAGATTATTTCAATTGATAATGTTATTGTTTATTTGTTGTAAAAAGCATTGTAACCTACGTTTATTGAAATTTAAAATTTTGTAGAGATTTTCGGAGAGTCAATCGTATGAATACTATGTATTTTGTGAAATTTGCAGCGTTTCGTTTTTATTGAATATAAGATAAACTTCTGAAGTAACAGCAGAAAAATTCAATTTACAAAGCAAGTTAAAGGTGTTTATCAAATATTCAAATTTCATGATAATGTTAAACAATTTGAATTTTGTAACAGGCACGTTCAAGTCATGTATTTCGTGTGAATTACCCTGCCTGTTGCTAAAATACCGAAAAAAATGTACGTTCAAGTTTTGTAAGACAATTGAATCGATAAGAAAATGGTTGAAATGACACATCATTTTCCATATCTTCGACGATAACCAAACTCTGCTGTCATTAAAATTTTCCAATCGATTCGGTTATAAACGTTGCCCAATTTACTGAATTGCTTTTATCGTGGGTTTAACCGCTAAATAATGCACTTATATGTACTTGCTGAGTTATTCAGAGACAATATTCGATAACTGATATTGATTTTTTGCAGGAAAAAAAGAAGTTGGATTTCTACGAAGGTTGTTTCTGAAGAAGTATTTAAAAATTCAGGAATTATGTCGTTGATGTCCGCATACGAGATGAAATTTCTGTTATGAACAGCGTCTTATTTCCAACCACGCTATCAATTAATTAGCTGTGTTTTTCCAAACGAGTCAGTTACATCTTATGAAACTGACGGCCAAGTTCCAAGAAAAACATTTTCCAAGTACTGTAACTAATTCACAAATTACCAAACCGCTTATTCATGAAGTAGAAGATAATAAATGCTCTATGCTCTTTTTAGATGACAAATCCAGTTATGGTTATAAGTTCGCAAATCAAATTCCATTTTAAATAACTATATGGGTATAGGTTTACCAATTATGATATTATTTGCCCCAGATTGTTCGAAATCCAAAAGTCGAGAGTGAGAAGACTTGAAGATTCTAATGAACATAAAATGAAATGAACAAACTCTAAACAAAATTGAAATTCTCGGAAACTTAACGATACATTATCATGAAGTTGGTAGTGTACGTATATTGCTATGATGATACTCTATACAATATTTTTACAACGAAGTTCTAATTCTTAATTTCGAACAAAACATTCACGATATAATAAATTAAATATGATACCTAATAAAATATAAAATTAAATTTCATCTTTGAATATTTTTGCCTCAGTGGTTAGCGGTCAAACTTTGATGCGGTAAACTAGGGTTCGATTCTGCTGTGTTCCCATGATTTTTTTTTCATTTTTTAAAGATTTGAGATATTCTACCAGAAATGATAAACCTCAATGTTTTCACTAGGGTTTGTTATTGTCAACAGCATTTCAAAAGGACACATAGTGCAAATATTCAAATAGATTCCTTAATAATAATACTAACAACAGATAGATCTTCCTACAGAAGAGATTCAATATATTAATTATGTAACTTCAACATCCGTGTTGTTACCTCTTTGCTGATAACTGATCGTGAGATACAATATGCGATGAGTTCAATCCTGTTAGATAATATTCGAACTTGGGTCGATTGAATATTCAATGAATAACCTCATAATTTATATCACCTTGTGTGCCCTAGAACCTCTGTTTTTCTTGCAAGATTTTCATGGAGAATAATTAAAGTAGTTCAAACAACTCGGTGCTCATTCATTAAAATTAATGCGTTGCCCAGAAAGAGACTCACCGACAATGGCAATAAGGCTTAGATCCATTTCGAAGATTACATCAGGGGTGTTTCCGATTTATTGTGCCAGACCATTATCACCTACAAGCCGCATGGGAACACAACAGCAAGCAACGAAATAGGAACTTATCGGTATGATTGACTATCGGCAAAAAAGCTTTATCGCTCGACATTTTGACTTCCAATATTTAATCGTAAGAGGCAGTTCCGGCTGATAATGTTCGAGACGTTTCAACATTAATTTCTTGCTTACGTGAACATTGATCGAGGTATATTATACGTAATTCTATTTTATCGAGTCTTTCACCCCAGCACAAGTACTTTATTTGCTGTAGTTATCACATATTTGATTCACTTGAACCGATACAGCACCCAATCGAGCTAAATAATTGCCAGTTTTCAATGCTTTTGTCTAGCCATATTAAGTAGGAAACAAAATTTCGAATTCCAAGGATACATGTATGAAAGTTGGTAACTTTTTTTTTATATACGCACGCCACTGATTCAACACCTGAGAAATGTAGTGGCATATTCGTTGTTCGTTCAAGCGTTGCCAACCAAGAAAGATTTGCTGATGCAGGTACAAAATGTTGTATGTGTTCTTCAGGAAGTAAAAATAATCATGTGTACCAATACCATCTATTCATTAACGTCAATCAATCAGTAGAATGAAAGCAAGTATTGTTTAATAAATAATCATAATTGGATGGTTAGCCATTTCCTATTGAACTGCATTCTTCGTATAATTAGAGGATTTTATTCAAATTTAATTTCAACTTTCGATGTCTTCAAAAGAAATTCCCTTTCAAAACAATTTCCTATTCTTCCTTCTTGTTTCGTCATATAGCCTACCTGTTGATTCGATAAAGCGTTTTAGGTCCCAGATTTATGACGGGCTTTCTTGTAAAATTTCAGATTACGAACTTCCGCTCCCAGTTATCCCCTTTTAGCAGCTTATTTAGGATACTTCCTTTGGAATTATTCAAATCCAATGATTTACGATACGACAGGTAGGTTGACAACAATAAACTATGTTCCCAAACAGGAAGTAGTTATTGACTTTTATTAAACGTTACCGTGATATCTTACAGGAAGGTATAGCGATTTAAAGAAGAAGCGACATTTTTGAGAAATACTATCTTAACTTGGAACTTTTGAGAAAATATGTCAACATGAAATTACTGTAAACGAAATAAACCAATAATTCACTGTCAACAAATCAGTAGACCTTTTCTAAGGGCTATTACATCCGTAATAAAACATCCCATTTGAAAAAAAAAGCACCACACTCCACATAACACCTATAAACTTGAATTCAACATACCTTTCAGGTTGAATGCAAACAGGTCAATTGTGGTTATCCAAAAATTTCGAACACATAGACACGTTAAATCCACAGGTGGTCGGCGTATCACAGAATCGAGTGCGTACACAAGTTTTCATAAACAAACAGCGATCGGAAAAGTCAAAAAATCTCAGTGCACGATAGCAGTAACTGTGACCAGCCAATGTACAGGAGGGCCACCTTACTACTTCAACTACTGTTCCGAAACTGATCTTTTCGACGTCAGAGTACTCGGCTGAGAGCCGTGCGTGAATTTGTCGGCGGTGAGGGAGTAGAGAAGAGAGACCTGCGCCGCCTTGAATTATTGGTGGCGATAGGAAGTGGAAGAAACTACTAGGGACTTAGTGGAACAGAAATCCTGCTTGTGTGTATCGCATTATTGCTTACAAACGAATATTCTTTATAATATTTTCATGTTACAGTGATTCCATATTTGAAGATTAACGTTGTATTTCAATTGAGACTACAAAATATTTGATCTAAAGCAACAATATGATATACAGGGTGTTTCCTAATTGAATGTCAATATTTATGGGGGTGATTTTTCAACCCATTTAAAAAAAACTTCATATGAACATATGTTCTAAATGCCTTACCTTTTGAGATACAGGATGATTATAAAGTTTAAACAAAAAAAAATTTGAAATTATGAGCAAACTTGATTTCTTGAATTTTTTAGTCCGATGCACGGGTTTCATAAAGAAAAAATAAAATTTACGTATGTCTCTGCTTGGTGATTATGTCATATACATAACTAACTTTGTTTAAATTTGCAACACTCGAAATTTGAGGTTTAAACTTAAAACCACAGACTACTAGTCTGTGTAAGAACTTTCACAGATGAATATTATTTATTTTAGAATGTTAGGTTAAATGGCATTCTTGTACGAAATGAAATAAACAACGATATAAGTAATATAAATGCGATATAATAAATGAATGGATATGAATTATGAATATCAGAGCTGAGCCAATATGGGTGGTAGCGAGCTCAATTCGTTATGATTATCGAAAATGAAATAGAAAATCAAGAGAAAAATATTTAATCTTTATCATCAATGAAATTGGGATAACTCATTTATTATATTATAAATATACTATTTTTTTCAACAAATGGAATGTTCAAAGTGAGTTTATAATGGTTTTTCTAATTTAGTAGCTTATTTCCAAGGTTCAAATGGTATATCTTATACTTGCAAAAACTTCAGTGTTCCGGTTTCCAGGGGTGAATTAGCTCATTATGAAAATTTAAAATGGCTATATCTTTTCAAACGGGCCCAATCGGAAAAAATGGCAAATGAAAAAAGTGTTTTTTTTGGCCGCAAGAATCTTCGGTTAAAATGTATGTACAAGTCAAAGACTCACCCTGTATATTTACGATATTGTTATGATTATGCAGAGAAACGGTTTTTATTTTTTTAAGCGAAAACCATGCATCGGATTGAAAAAAGTCAAGTGAAAAGTCGAGAAATGATTGGGAATTTCAAAAATTATATTTATTTCAGGAAAAATCTGTGGCGTACCATCAATGTCTGCCAAAATAGGCAGGTCAAATTACGTACGAACGCCACTGGTGGAAATTAAAAAAAGTGATACATTAAAAAATGCCTCTTGATTCATAGTACATGTATAACAAATTTCATTGAAATATCTAAAATGGTATTGTCGATATTAATAATAAATGATTCATTTTTGAAAACTTATCTCTTACCCTGTATCTCAAAAGGTAAGACGTTTAGGACATATATAAAGTTTTTTCCTTAAAATAGGCACAAAAATCACCCCCATAAATATTGACATTCGATTAGGAAACAACCTATATAACATGAAATAAGTTAAAATCTAGAATTTACATGATTTATATTATTGTATACCTACATGATTCAAACTATGATCCAATAATTCACAACTCAATAATTAAATTTATAAATGTCTATTTCACTATAATCTAGATCTAGATGAAAATAAAAAAATATTTACTAACCTGCATTTTGTTGCCTAGTAATTTTTTCACGTTTGATAAAAATTATTACAAAAAAAATTTAAACTGAACTGGAGGACAATAAAAATCAGAAAAGTTGATTTTATAATCCTGTATGTGTATTTCAACGACCAGATATAGGTTTTTAATGATTTGTTTGCATTCTTACTAAGTACTTCTTTTTCTTGATGGTGCTCTTGGTGGTGATACCATTGTGTACCTAATGTAGTATTATACAATTACCACTAAGTAATCTCAATTTTCATCGAGTTGTTGGTATTTCCATTTCATAAATTCTAATTTGTTTTCAAAAGATATAGTGATCTGAAAAATTATAATATCTACTCATGTAAGATAAATCTTATTGAAGACATAAAATTGAAATATTTCGAAAAGTGAACCTAATAATAGCTTCAGGTAGACTATACCTACATTATAACAGTAGTAGTAGTAGAAGAGGCCAACTTGAAAGGAAATGTAAATTGTATCTCATAATAAAGCATGATTTGGAACTTCGTTTAATACATATTGATTGATATTGATGTGTAATTATTATTGTCACATTTTCAGAATTAATAGAAAAATCACGCATGTTCTTCCAATGCTAATTTTTTATCGGTGGAGAAGTTTGTAGTTGATTTTTTTTTACCTTTTTTATTATATGTACCTATTTGTAAACTGATTATTTATGTAAGTACACGGAGGGTATATGTATATCTAAAGCTCAATTTATTTGAGAGTAGGTACTGTTTTTGTGTTGAAAACTGATTTAATTAATTATGTCAACATAAATAAATGAATGAAAAAAATATCAATTTGTATGAAAATTTCTGTATGTAATTCAACAGTCATGTTTGATATAAACAGGAATTGATTAAGGTAAAGAATAATAGGTATTAATAGAACCAAATTGGAAATTATTCATTTCTCTAACACTTGATATGATGATAGCTGATTTAATATTTTTTTTACTGAAAATTTCTATCCCAGATATTGAAAGAATTCTGAAATTCAGTTCAGGATAAATAACGAGTTCAATTCCTTTAACATTATAATTAATATTCATTATTAAACGAGCTTCTGCTAGCGAATATCTACGAGTGGAATTTTATTTTTAAATGGAAATAATTTTTATGATTATCACTCAATTTTAATGGAACAACACGTAAACGTTGCTCCAAGATGAGTTCAATCTACCTGTGAAAACCGCAAGAAAATCCGTTTAGTAGTTTGGGAGATTAGTGTTATATTGGCAGATAAACTTTTACAATATATTTTTTTGTATACTTCATTATCATTTCTTCATCTCCCATCTTCATTTTTCGGATGAATTTTATATACCTACTTCTGCTTAATTATTATTATTAAAAATTCTGAGCAATAGTTTAGAGCCAATTAAAAATAAATTGTGTTAAATTGCATTATTACCTAATCTTGAAAATGTATCTTCTTTCGTAACATAAAATTCTTGGATACAAAACTTAGTGAACATAATGAATTCGAGTAATTAAATTGTTCACAGTATTAGAAAACACATTTTATTAATACGAGAGATAAAATAAATTTATTTGCTATTGATTCGATTGTACTCCAGTTTAAAATCCTTCACGATTTCCGAGATTTTCCCTGATTCATTTTCTGAGATAAAAATCTTTTTGAGAGATCAACACCAAATCAAGTGAGGTATTCTATAATATTTTTTCGAAACGCTACTCGAAATTAGTACGTCAGCACTCAAAAGTTCATCAATAACACTCATTTGCCCGTTGAACTTTCCGTCTCAAAGATCGATCGAATCTCCGCCTCTCTAGACGCCAAAAATGCGAGGGACGCAGCCGCAGCGTTGTCAAGTTGATACCTCACCGGATCTACACTTGTCCAACAGGAGTGGGGAAGCACAGACTAGACTTCCTCTTTTATTAAATCTGTGTTGCGTTCGTTGATCATGCGAGACTGCCAGCTTCACCGTGCTATGTTTTGTCTTCCTCACCTTCTCGTGATCTCTGCTTGCACGATAATTTCTTTTTTAAATGTGCTAGGCAGGTGTTGGTAGGATCCTATGGCGATGAGAACGAGGTCTTTTGGATGTAGGCGGAAGAAGGAAATAACGCCTAGATAGAACTATCTGTTAATGTACGGAATTTTTTGGAGATTTTGGTCGAGAGGTTATCGAGATTTTTGCTTCCTAGTAGGAGACATCATTGTGATCGATAACATTTGTTGTGGTCTCCGATTACAAAATTAATTCAGTATTAAGCTTGGACAGTAGCCTTTGGGTTCGTTCAAATATTACGTAAGCAGATTTAATACAATTATTTACAACCCTAATCCCCATCCCCTTGTAAGCAAAGCTTTGACAAATGCGTAGTACCAATGAAGGGCCACCGCCAGACATTTTGGCGACACGGCAAAAAAAAATTTGCCGTCCTGCTTTTCCTAATTTATTTCTCTGATATATTTTCAGTTGCATATGAAATTGTTTTTTTTAATTCAAAATCACCTTTTCAGGATAGGATGTGTTGTCGATTTTTCAAAGAACGCCCTGAATTGTTTGAAAGTACGATGCTCTATAGTTTCATTTCATTTCAGAACTTATGCAATAATATACTGGATGTGCTATTTGAAATAATGAAGTAGTAGTATGTTTCCGGTATAACAGGAAGTTGTAGATATATAAAAATATTTTAGGAAAAAATATCATTGTCTCAAACCCCATTATGCAAATTTTCAGCACAAAATTTTGATAAGTTTTCCATAAACGTCCAATAGTCAATTACCCTGTATGATTTTATATAAAGGTTGATTCACGAAGATTGTTGGTTAGAATATTTTAAAGAAAGACTCGAGATAAACACTTGGAATTTTTAAGGTATTTTTGATACAATTATTTACTATCCTACTCCCATATCCCCCTTTTAAGCAAAGCTTTGACAAATGTGTAGTACCTACCAATGAAGGGCCACTGTCAGACATTTTGGCGCCCCGGCAAAAAAAATTTTGCTGTCCTGCTTTGCCTAATTTATCTGAATCTACTTTGAAGGAGCCTCTTTTCTTCCCTTTATTCATCTTTTCAGTTGCATATGAAATTGTATTCTTATATTTTAAAGAAAGACTCGAGATAAACACTTGGAATTTTTAAGGTATTTTTTGTTGGTAGAGATGAATTCTTGGAAAAAACTTCAGATTCGTTCGACTTCAGGTTTCACCGGAAGTGATACCAACTTTCGTTTTTTAAATGTAACACCACTCACACCCAGTTTATTCATTCATAATCAGATCATTCTTTGGATATACATTGTTTTCTTGTATCATTTAAAAAAAATAGTTTTGAGGTTTTTATCATCACTTATTTTGACATTGAAATCGAAACACTCTGTATCTTCAATTGAATTTTTAATTAACGGAGGAGAAGCATTGGTATGTCTTCTAATAGAAGCTAAAAAATTAAAGATTTTCATGCAGAAAAGTAATTAACATTGAAGAATTGAAATTGAATAGATATTTTTCAGATTTCGGACAAATTGTTAACCTGTAGTTTTTGACGTGTTAAAATAAGGGTTGACAGCAAAGACCATGTTTTTCAACATAAAAGTTATTTTTCTCGAAAACGATCGACTTTAGAGTGTATGACCAAGAGTACTTTTTTGTGTGTAAAAAACATTGGTGGTTCAAATGGGACTCTCAAAAACCTACTTTTTACATTAGCGTAGAAGTTGGGGGAGAGAAACACCCAATATCCCTTCAAAACCTTCACCAATTAAGACTTAAAAAAAATTCCGCACAAAACATTGCTTATTATGATTAGAAAATGCTTACGAAAGCTGTTTTCTGTACAAAAAAAGATTCCGAAGAAATTCGTATATTCATATTTTTGGACTTGCTATGACGTCCTGCGCATATTTCAAATAATAAAAATATAGAACAAAGAATTTTTGTTAATCAAAGTGAATCACAATGAAAATTTTTTTTCTCTTGTCATGTTAGTTTATGAACTTATGCATTGTAGGTTATAAAAAACATGATGGATACCATCACCAGATGGTATAACGTTTCTATAGCAAACATGATAATTTCGATGAGAAACTGATTATTAGGCCAACCTAAACGTCCAGAAGAATGACGTCAAAGGAGTGAGGAATGTTTGACAGAAATTCCAGGACGTCGGTCATGCCAAGTATAATTTTGTAAATCGCAGTTAATGTCCAACGACATGCTACTAAAACATCAGAAAACCCGATGATTTCACTGGCAACATTCCATCCGTAGATCACTTCCTTCCTTTTCGACTTGGATACTTATATCGTAGATTCAATATAAAAATACGACACATATCCCACTCATGAGAATGATTCAGTTGGGCGGCTTATGTAATCATTATATTTAGATGGAAATCCAATCGGTACACCTTCCCAGATGCTTGTCATTATGGTAATATTGCGTGAGGTATCGTGCAGAAGCTGTGGTATCTCTTAGCACACTGACTCATCGATCCATGCAGTGTTACGGATCTATGCTTGTGGTCAGGATTTGAGTTGGTTGTTCGTTAGCCTTGGTTTTTCCGACTTGGTTGACACTTGCAGTATCCTGACGTGTCATTGTCTGAAGATGTAACCAACCAATTCTTGGTATCTATTAAATTGCAGCGGGCTTGTTTCCCGATATAGCCACATGGAGGAAGTCGAGATTCAATTTCACATACGATTGAATAAATTGGCGTTTGACGTATTACTATTAATGTTTCTGAAATGTTTGAAGTGCAATTTGACTTATTTATAATACAAGTGCAGAAAGCATTGATATTCTTTCACGAGTCCAAAATTCAAACAAACCACGAAGTGGAGAGTTTTTTTTAATGAGTGTTAAAATGAGCCTTTTGTACAAATATTAGAGATAGATTATTTTCTCTTATTCACTGAATTTTTATTGGAATTGATGGAATATTTCCATAAATATCGTTTAGTTATTTCACATTGAAAAATGTTGGTTGGCAGAACTATTTCTGTCTCTCAAATGTAACAGATAATACCTGGTTAAATCCGTGACAGGATAGTTCCGAGTACCAGTTTGTAATAATGAAATATAACCATGAAATCTGTGTGAAATTGAGATATTCCCCACAATTTTGTTCTATCGGATTTGCCACAGAATTAGAGAAAAATTTTTCTGAGTAGTAGTTTCTATATCCATCCTTTTGTCATATATCTGAGACTCGATTGGTTCAATTGGGGAATGATAATAATAATAATAATTGATATATCCCAAATAAATGTTATGCTCGGTAGTCAAATTATTATAGGTATCAGATCAGATCCTGATTAATGTTTCTTAGATTATCTATATGAAGCTATTCATGCTAGACTTCAAGTATCTTCTTGATCTTGTTCAAAATTAAATGTCATAAATAAAGGAATAATAGGTAAGTATATTAAGTATCAAGTAAGGTAAGTGTATTTTATCTTTCATGAACAATTAAGTGTAGGAGGAGCGTAGCGAATAGCGATGACTTGTCTGAGATTGGTACTTCTCAATGTTCATCATACTTATAGCGTTTTTGAACGATGGTTTGAATAACTAATTTCCTCCTAATTACCGAAAAGTCAAATGCAAGGCTTAAAAAGGGTTTTCCAATAAAAGGTTTCATTTTGAGATTGAAAAATGAGGAGTATATTTTGAAAGCAATCAATCAATTTACCATTCAACAGTTGAACCAGCCTCATTTTCGAAAAAGTAAGGTCCAATCACACCACCAGCCCAACACTAAATATACCTTTTGAACTTCAAATTGAGACAAATTCAAATTGAAAGTAATCAAATTCAAATTGGGACGAAACACGTTCAAATTGGGAATAAACACATTCAAATTGGGAATAATCAAATTCAAATTGGGACAACATTAAATTATGTATATATAAAAAACCTACAAAAATGTAATTTTGCAAATATTTTGGATCTTTCATTTTGATATAGAGCATGAATTAAACATTGGTACCTATAGATTCGTTCATTACTCCCTTTTGACCTACACATATGCGTGAAAAAATTATTTTAAATAGCAATAAATATCGTCCAAATATAAATTTAATTATTCCGAATTTGAATTTTTAATTGCCAATCTGATTTTGTTAAGTCTAAATTTGAAGTTGAAACGTATAGTGACACGTTGAGTATGGAGAGGCTTTTCACCAATTGTTTTTGGATTTTTCCAGTCCCAAACAGGACAATTTTGCCTCTGAGGTTAAAATGAGTCTCATCACTCAAGGAGATATTCCGTTCATTTTGATGCATTTCAAAGACCTAATCAGCGGAAATACGAAGTTGCTGATGATCGACCGGCTCGGGTTCTTTCGTCAACTGATTTTTAAAAGCCTTAACACCTAAGTTTTTATGCAGGAATGTCTAATTCCCAAGATCGAAGAGAAATCGACAAAATTGAGTTTTCAACAACACTATACGGACTACAGCAACAATTTTTTTGTCTCAATAGTCAAATGTTTACACCTTTTGTTTTCACTATAGCCGTCCGAGAAGGTGCTTCACGATGGCTTAAAATTTCTTTAAGTTTTGCGAACTGAAACTGCGAAATTTTTGTATCTAGTTTATTTTAACAATTTCCATGTGTGTATCGTTCCATTTTTAGTAATGGTCTAGTTCTTCCTCGCTATATGTCAAATGATAACAGCTTCAGATAGCGATCAATTCAATATAAAACCTCTTATTGGTAAACCCTACACAGCTAGGTGATTCACGGATACCGTTGGTTAGAATATGTCAAAGAAAGACTCGAGATAAACACTTGAAATTATAAAGTTGAGCTTTGTTGTAAGAGATGAATTCTTGGAAAAAACTTTAGAATTGATCGTTTTTCGATTTCACCGGAAATGATACTAACCTCCGTTTTTTAAATGCAACACCTTACCAAGAGTATTCGGATTTGCTCGCGACCGCCAAAAATGTTGCTGAACACCCAGTTTTTTTATTCCTAATCAGCTTACTCATTGAATTCTATATAGATGGCTCAAATGTATTAATTGCATATTTTTCCAAAAAAAACCTACATTTTTTTTTAAATAGGGTTTCATTCCATTGTTAATAACTCAGAGATATTTGCGTAAAAATTTGTTATTTTCTAGCTTCTATTAGAAGACATACCAATGTTTCTCCGTTTATTAAAGGTTTAACAGAACATACCGGGTGTTTTCATTCAAATGCCAGAGTCAGCCGAGACAAAAATCTCAGAACTGATTTTTTACAAATAAGAACCCACCTAACCACCTGAATCACCCGGTATAATAA
This sequence comes from Harmonia axyridis, assembly GCF_914767665.1. Classification (NCBI taxonomy): domain Eukaryota; kingdom Metazoa; phylum Arthropoda; class Insecta; order Coleoptera; family Coccinellidae; genus Harmonia; species Harmonia axyridis. The sequence goes on from NC_059507.1 coordinate 27,815,727, forward strand.
TAATATTATCAATTTTGCAGAAAAAATTCCATGAATTTAATGACCCTTATCATTTGCTCTGGAGAGTATCCCAGATAGTAAGAAACAACTTCTCCAATTCATTTCAATTTTTCTGTTTGATTTACTCACGCTAGGTCTGTTTGCACCCTCTACGAAGCTGCGCCAGACCAGCTTAACTTGCTCAAATTTTTGTAATTTGAATCGGAAATTATAACGATAAGGTTCAATTTACTGATGACGAATTCGTGGTCAACTTCAAGTATGTCGGTCCGTCAATTTCGTATCAATTGATAAATTCAATAACTATACAAATAGAAAAGACCCAAAAACTTGAAATTTTCAGGTTAGGTTCGGTTATCAAGATTTATGCAGAATTTCGTGTTGATCGCGTCATATAATAAGATTCATAGAAAATTCAAGCAGATTATTAAAAAAATTATTGGATTCCTGATGGCCAATTTTACCTTTTCAAATTGGTTCAAAATATGACCAAAAAGCTACTTTTTACCTTCCGTTGATCTCGTAAGTAAAATAAAATAGTTTTTCAGATTGGAAAGAAGTCTTTTATATTTTATTAGTTTACTTGAGTGATTCAGTATAATTTCAAACAAAAAATAATTAAAACAGATCTCTACCACTTTAATGGATAAGTCTCTAACTAACTATATTTTTCGTTTGTATATTCAATTATACCAATTTCAATGAGAAACCTATGACACAGTTAACAATTTCAGCAGGAAGTACGACCATTGGAAACAAAGGAAATATCTCATCAAGAAATGCATCTATTTTGGATTCGGAATATTGTTATCATCCAAGTTTATGCTCTATTCAAATTTCCATTGTATACTCAAGGAGGAAGTTGTTCAACAATAAACGGAAACAGATCATTTTTGTTAAGACTTTATTAATGTCGTTTCATTTCGCACAATAGAAAATTTAGACTTGAAAGGTTAATCGATATCGGAAGTTTTACTATTTTCAAATTGAGTTTTCTATTCAGAGGATTACCATGCAATTATTGCTGAAGTGTTTTGAACTTGATTAATAATATTACAGAAATTATTTGATATATAAATAAAATGTATTCATATATGAAATGATTTCCGTAATATTAATAAATGAAAAAATTAATATATCAACCGAAAAAAAACTATAATTCGAAAGAATATATAGCTAATAATTCAAATAAATAAATTGTGTTTTGTTTTTAGCTCGCCTTCAGAAAATCAATATACTATGTTACCAAACTTACCTAATGGTACTATACCATCCAACTTGAGTTTTCTAACTACAGTATTTGTAATACCCAATTTTCAAAAATGAAGTCTCAACAATTCATTTTTATTTGAAATGTTTGCAGTTTACCTAATACTATGTTTATTTGGAAAAAATTGTACAGAGAAAACTTATAGAGATCTCCACCAGTATGAAAAAATCATAAAATGAACATCAATATGAAAAGTTTTTAAATAAATATCTGCCAGTATGTTTTGGATTTTCGTCCCAAAATACGAATAACCCTTTCAAAAACCTGAAACTATTAGATATAACTGAGTGTTTATTCTATAATAGTTATTTATGTAGCAAGTGGAGCATATGCACTCTTATGTCCTACCATTCAATTACTACATCGATAAATTTGAAATTTCATCTGATTTTATTTTATAATAAGAACGTATGTATTTTAATTTTCTATCAGACGCACTATAGTTGCTATGAAAAAATTGTCAAATTTCAAACAAAAATTTAAGAAAAGGAAGAACACTGTAAATTTCCTGAAAAAGCCTAAAAGGTAGAAGTAATCTGATTTTATTTTATAATAAGAACGTATGTATTTTAATTTTCTATCAGACGCACTATAGTTGCTATGAAAAAACTGTCAAATTTCAAACAAAAATTTAAGAAAAGGAAGAATACTGTAAATTTCCTGAAAAAGCCTAAAAGGCAGAATACAACTTTCCAAAAAACACCTATGAGAAGTGTACAATTTTGTGAATTCGTTGGCAGAAAACTGTGTCAAATGTATCAATGAAACTTTGTTTGATATTTATTATTATTGAAAATGAATCTGGTTTTACTTTACATCAGAAAGTTGATAATTAAACAAAGAAATTCGAATAAGAAATATGAATAGTGTTCATTTTTTGTTATAATTTTGTTGATGAAAGTGCAATGGCCTATTGGTTTATGGAAAACTAATCATAATTTTATGCTGAAAATAATATAATATGCATGTTGGGGTTTGAGACAGTGATCTTTCTACCTAAAATATTTTCAGATCTCTTCACCTTCCGGTTATAACGGAAACATACTACTTCTTCATTATTACAAATGACCCACCTATTATATTATTGCATCATTAAATAGCTTATTCGATGACAATTTCAGCAATATGCCATTATTTAAGTAAAAACCCTACGGTTCATCGGTTCATGAGTAATTGGATGGCCTGCATGTAGCCCAGATCTGAATCCGATTGAACATCTCTGGGATGAAATTCAAATTTCAATGGAACGTTCGTCGTCGTTCTATGCTATCCAAAACACTTGAAGAGCTGTGTTTTGCGTTGCAATCTGATAGCATTTTTCGTCTCATCAATTCGATGTCTCGACGATTGCGTGCAGTTATTTCCGCCAGAGGTGGCCATACGAAATAATGAAAAATGCCATTTATGTTTTTTTTTCAAATTTCTGTTGGATATTAAAACATTAACAATTACATTTTTTCCCTAAAATAATTCCAGGCTTTTATTTGAATCTTAGAAATATATCAATATGAAATAAAAACTGAAAGATGACGAAAATGATTATATTTTTAATAAACTTAGCGTAAACTCTACAAATTTCCCGAAGTGTTCCACAGGGTCTTAAGAAATTGTACTCTAAATACAGGTTTTTTTCACCCTGTATAAATAAGCTATCATCATCTTTGCAAAACTCTTCTGGAGTTTGTTTTAATACCCGAGACTTTATCTTCAATTTGGAGATGAAAAATTACGAAAGTTCTTGGTCAACGAACTTCCACAAAATTTTAGGTGGCCTAGTTTTTTTGCCGGTGAGTTTATGTTGCATCAAATTTCCACAACTCTTGATTTGAATATCTAAATGTAGAGAAAATAATAGTTTTTGCAGAACTAATTATTGCAAAATGTATGCTGGTCTATATAAAATCCACATTTCACACTCTAGAAGGAACCATTCACATCTACGAAACAGGTTGTTCTGATTTCATTTGGTCTGAAAATATAATTGTAAGCAATTAATAAAAAAATAGCCCTAACACGCATCCTTGCAGAACACCCATATTATTTTTGGTGGAATCTAATAACTGATTACGATATTTCCGAACGCATCGGCACCATGAAAAGCCATCAATATTTAAATTCTAAACGCATTTTGTCAAGATGATCTGGCATCGGAAAATATTTTGAAATCCAGTGTTATGAAACTATAATAAGAAATGATCTACGTAAAGGGATTAATTGAATTTTGGTTATTTGATTTGTTGACTTCGGGCTTAGCATCATATTTTGTTTTGTTAAAGTTATGTTTCATTCTAAAATTTTCACAACTCTTGATTTGAATATCTAAATGTAGAGAAAATAATAGTTTTTGCAAAATTAATTAGTGCAAAATGTATGCTGTCTATATAAAATCCACATTTCACACTCTAGAACGAACCATTCACATCTACGAAACAGGTCGTTCTGATTTCATTTGGTCTGAAAATATAATTGCATGCAATTAAATAAAAAAATAGCCCTAACACGCATCCTTGCAGAACACCCATATTATTTTGAGTGGGAGAGTGGAAGTGCAGGGGTGTACGGCTTCATCACCATCTGAACTCCGCCCTGTGATTGATTTTTTCTTATGTTTTATTGGAATTGTAATTTTTTTTATTCTCTTCAATAAAGACATTATTATTATTATTATTATTTCCAAACGCATCGGCACCATGAGAAGCCATCAATTATAATTCTAAACGCATTTTGTCAAGATGATCTGGCATCGGAAAATATTTTCAAATCCAGTGTTATGAAACTAGAATAAGAAATGATCTACGCCCTTGTAAAGGGATTAATGGAATTTTGTTTATTTGATTTGTTGACTTAGGGCTTAGCATCATATTTTGTTTTTTTGAAGTTATGTTTCGTTCTAAAATTTTCACAACTCTTGATTTGAATATCTAAATGTAGGGAAAATAATAGTTTTCGCAGAATTAATTAGTGCAAAATGTCTGCTGGTTTATATAAAACTCCACATTTCACACTCTAGAACGAACCATTTACATCTACGAAACAGGTTGTTCTGATTTCATTTGGTCTGAAAATATAATTGTATGCAATTAATAAAAAAATAGCCCTAACACGCATCCTTGCAGAACACCCATATTATTTTTGCTGGAATCGAATAACTGATTACGATATTTCCGATCGCATCGGCACCATGAAAAGCCATCAATTATAATTCTAAACGCATTTTGTCAAGATGATCTGGCATCGGAAAATATTTTGAAATCCAGTGTTATGAAACTAGAATAAGAAATGATCTATGCCCTTGTGAAGGGATTAATGGAATTTTGGTTATTTGATTTGTTGATTTAGGGCTTAGCATCATATTTTGCTTTGTTAAAGTTATGTTTGGTTCTAAAATTTTCACAACCCTTGTTTAATTAGTGCAAAATGTATGCTGGATTATATTAAATCCAGCATTTCACACTCTAAAACGAACCATTCACATCTACGAAACAGGTTGTTCTGATTTCTGAAAATTGTATGCAATTAATAAAAAATAGCCCTAACACGCATCCTTGCAGAACATCCATATTATTTTTTCTGGAATCGAATAACTGATTACGATATTTCCGAACGCATCGGCACCATGAAAAGAAATCAATTATTTATAATTCTAAACGCATTTTGTCAAGATGATCTGGCATCGGCAAATATTTTGAAATCCAGTGTTATGAAACTAGAATAAGAAATGATCTACGCCCTTGTAAAGGGATTGATGGAATTTTGGTTATTTGATTTGTTGACTTAGGGATTAACATCATATTTTGTTTTGTTAAAGTTATGTTTCGTTCTAAAATTTTCACAACACTTGATTTGAATATCTAAATGTAGAGAAAATAATAGTTTTTGCAGAATTAATTAGTGCAAAATGTATGCTGGTCTATATAAAATCCAGCATTTCACACTCTAAAACGAACCATTCACATCTACGAAACAGGTTGTTCTGATTTCTGAAAATTGTATGCAATTAATAAAAAATAGCCCTAACACGCATCCTTGCAGAACATCCATATTATTTTTTCTGGAATCGAATAACTGATTACGATATTTCCGAACGCATCGGCACCATGAAAAGAAATCAATTATTTATAATTCTAAACGCATTTTGTCAAGATGATCTGGCATCGGCAAATATTTTGAAATCCAGTGTTATGAAACTAGAATAAGAAATGATCTACGCCCTTGTAAAGGGATTGATGGAATTTTGGTTATTTGATTTGTTGACTTAGGGATTAACATCATATTTTGTTTTGTTAAAGTTATGTTTCGTTCTAAAATTTTCACAACACTTGATTTGAATATCTAAATGTAGAGAAAATAATAGTTTTTGCAGAATTAATTAGTGCAAAATGTATGCTGGTCTATATAAAATCCACATTTCACACTCTAGAACGAACCATTCACATCTACGAAACAGGTCGTTCTGATTTCATTTGGTCTGAAAATATAATTGCATGCAATTAATAAAAAAATAGCCCTAACACGCATCCTTGCAGAACACCTATATTATTTTGAGTGGGAGAGTGGGAGAGTGGAAGAGCAGGGGTGTATGGCTTCATCACCATCTGAACTCCGCCCTGTGATTGATTTTTTCTTATGTTTTTTTGGAATTTCAATATTTTTTTTTTAATCTCTTCAATAAAGACATTATTATTACCTATTATTATTATTATTTCCGAACGCATCGGCACCATGAGAAGCCATCAATTATAATTCTAAACGCATTTTGTCAAGATGATCTGGCATCGGAAAATATTTTGAAATCCAGTGTTATGAATCTAGAATAAGAAATGATCTACGCCCTTGCAAAGGGATTAATGGAATTTTGTTTATTCGATTTGTTGACTTAGGGCTTAGCATCATATTTTGTTTTGTTAAAATTATGTTTGGTTCTAAAATTTTCACAACCCTTGTTTAATTAGTGCAAAATGTATGCTGGATTATATTAAATCCAGCATTTCACACTCTAAAACGAACCATTCACATCTACGAAACAGGTTGTTCTGATTTCTGAAAATTGTATGCAATTAATAAAAAATAGCCCTAACACGCATCCTTGCAGAACATCCATATTATTTTTTCTGGAATCGAATAACTGATTACTATATTTCCGAACGCATCGGCACCATGAAAAGAAATCAATTATTTATAATTCTAAACGCATTTTGTCAAGATGATCTGGCATCGGCAAATATTTTGAAATCCAGTGTTATGAAACTAGAATAAGAAATGATCTACGCCCTTGTAAAGGGATTGATGGAATTTTGGTTATTTGATTTGTTGACTTAGGGATTAACATCATATTTTGTTTTGTTAAAGTTATGTTTCGTTCTAAAATTTTCACAACACTTGATTTGAATATCTAAATGTAGAGAAAATAATAGTTTTTGCAGAATTAATTAGTGCAAAATGTATGCTGGTCTATATAAAATCCACATTTCACACTCTAGATTCTAGAACGATCCGTTCACATCTACGAAACATTTTCATTTGTTCTTAAAATATAATTGTATGCAATTAATAAAAAAAATAGCCCTAACACGCATCCTTGCAGAACACCCATATTATTTTTGCTGGAATCGAATAACTGATTACGATATTTCCGAACGCATCGGCACCATGAAAAGAAATCAATTATTTATAATTCTAAACGCATTTTGTCAAGATGATCTGGCATCGGAAAATATTTTGAAATCCAGTGTTATGTAACTACCCGACCGTAGACAGAGTCACGTTCTCGTTGTATAAGGCGTCTTGAGCAAGTTCCAGTGCAAAATTGGGTTAGTCGGTAGTACCGCACGGCAAAGCTCCTCGATGAGGAGAAAGTTAACGCTGAATTTGTAACAAACTCGTCTTGGTTTCAAGCCATACACTCCCACGCTGCTCTGGTGTTATATCATGAATTTGATAATCGACCTGGAATGTGCGGCCAATTGCCTCATTATTGAGGAAGTTCTGTTTTATTTTCTGATCCTTTACCGGATAAACTTTTCGTTCGAGGTTACAACAGGTAGAAATTATTTTATTGTTATGGCATAACTCCCTTTGACTTCAGTCCTTGGTAGTTGTAAATATTGGGCATGAAGGAACATTTATGATCTCAACTATGACGTTTTTATTACTTTTTGGTAACTATTCGCACACTTTAAACTGCAATACAGGAACAATGGCGTACATATGAAGGGGTGCTGGAGGTAATTACCCCCCAAATACTTTCAAAATATAAAATTCCCGAATTTTCGGCAAACGAGGAACGGAAGTTTTTCCATAAAAAGAAACCAATAAACAATTTACTTCTTTTTCATTTAAATTAACGTGTCTCAGCAACTAGGTCATTGACACATGGTACAATCTACTTATCCTCTAGGCATTACAGGTAATAACTTTCATAAAATATTAACAGAAAAGAAAACGTTGTACTAAAATTACATCAATCAAATATGAATGTACAATTAATAATAATAATAAAGGCTTATATTCTGCAAAAAAAATATATATTCTCACGCAGAATGGACAAGATCTAGTGCATCCAGGGCGGATGCACTGTTCTATCTAACCCTGGATTCATTGAAGATCTAAACATTAAAAAAAAACACAATAAGAATCTCGAAATTCAATTTCGGTTATACATGTATGTAGCGGGGAAAACAAAAAGTAGAGAAACAAAAATGGAAAAATTCAGAAATACAATCATAAACACGACTACTACTACGACTATTGATATTCTTTTAGAAATTTTAGTGTTGCTACAATTTATTTATTTTTTTAAATCGGCACAGTAGTGAAAAATCGGTTACTTTCACGGTTTATGAGTTTATTATCGCTTTAAAGATGATTTTTTTATTGCACTTCGAACACGTTTGCGTTTGAGATTTATTATTTTCCTTTTTATATCCGCTTTGTCGCCCCTTGTTTTGTCATATGTGTTTTTGCATTTGTCGGTATAAACTTACCCCATATTTTCGGTTTTTTCTATCATTCTTCTTAACCCTACAGTTGTCAAAGAATTAAACTGAGTTATTCGCATCGAAAAATTGTCTGTGCTGTGTTGTACAAATTAATTGTTTCATTCAAATTGTAATTTATTTGTGACGATATCATTATTGAATTGACTCGAATTGACAAAAAAATACTAGGTATACTTCGATTAATTTGGTTCAAACTTCGTTATCAAATCTCTGTTTTCTTTCAACATTGAAGAGGTTGAAAACTTGGTTCAGATCAACCAAGAATCAGGAAAAATTGACAAGTCAGATCTTGGTACACATCCATAAAAAAATTGTATTCGATATTGATTCTGTGATAGAAGGGTTTGCGAATCCGAAAAGGAGATTCCTGGAATTGGTATTATAAAAAACAGAAAGCACAAACTATATTACGAGTTAATGATTTTATTTCCCTTTCACATCAACTGTTCTTGAGTCATTAGTTTGTGGGCATGTTATACTTATTTATATTTTTTCTGCTTATTATGATCTCAAAGTTATTAAATGTTTTCTTACGGTAATAATTCTGTTGTTGTTTTTATAATGTTACCTGTTGTGTATACACATTGAATAGGTATTTATTTTTGATAAAATAATTGATGTGATGAAAATTACCCCTGCAAAAAAAAAGATCTACGCCCTTGTACAGGGATGAATGGAATTTTGGTTATTTGATTTGTTGACTTAGGACTTAGCATCATATTTTGTTTTATTAAAGTTATGTTTCGTTCTGAAATATTCACAACTCTTGATTTGAATATTAATAATAATTGTAGAGAAAATAATAGTTTTTGCAGAATTAACTAGCGCAAAAAGTATGCTGGTTTATGTAAAATCCATAGTATTGGTTTGTTATGAACATTTTTTTCGGGAAGGTATTTTTTCCTTTTGAATTTATGGATTTTATTTTTAAAATGGAAAACCCAATACAGTATTCAACTTGCTTTCATGAATTCCAAATAATAGACTTTTGGACAAAAAATTAACGTATTTTTTTTCAATTGACTCTAACTTTGCCTACTAGTAGCACTAGTAAGATGAAAATTATTTAGGATATACCATTTTAGGCAATGTTTTATTATTTCTCCGACTTCACAAATTATCCCATGCCATTGAAAGTATCGAAACACAATTGAATAGTAAACATCAGTTGGCAAGATTTGATCCTGAGAAGATTAATTCATAGATTCCAAAAATACAGTTGAATTACATTTTTCTTCTTGAATTATTCCAAAGGTCCATTATAGAGCTTTTTTAGAGGCATATTGCCATTTTAGTGATATTCCGACGAAGGGAATTAAATGACGTGGAAATAAAAATAATGAAATTTTTACCTTTTCAGAGACTTAAAAAAAACTAAAGAATTAGCCAAAAGGTCGAAATATAAAATATAAATAATTCTCCAGTGGTACCTTGTAGATAAGATACCTTGTTGATATATTTTATGATAACGAATCAATTAAAAGATTATGTTTAGCTTGTCCACTTAACAGACAATAATAAAAAAAAAACTTGTTGAATAAGCTTCAGAATCATTCGTTCTTTTAGTGTTCTGAAAGTATAATTTCAAGTTATTATGTTGTTTTTATTATTTAATTAGAACTGACCATTTTATCGACAATTCTATGCATATATTTTTACAAGTTACAAGTTTGAGAGTCTATTAGAAGATTCCGCAGAACTGAGCCTTTTTGAAATCTGATAATTTAGATTACCTTTGTTATTATTTTATATTCTCTACTGAGCTGAAATTTTGTTGACACTTAAGTACTTCTGGTTCTTTAGGCAACGAGTGTTATGATTAAAACTGAAGTAAATGCTAATGCTTCACAGTTAGGATCTATGTATTTCGAAGTACTGAAAAAATGCCATCAGAAGAAGAAATGGCCCGTGAATAAGATTCCCAAATGGAAGACATACAATTAGCATTAGCTAGAAGGTTATTAGATATAAAAATGACACCTGCCATCAAGTCTGCAAAAGACAAAGCCCTTTAAGAACTAACCAATTGTTGTAACAGAAATACTCATGAGGTCGATGGTTTCTATTAGGTCATTGTATTTTTCATGTAGACTATACCGATTCCTGAGTGGGTTCGTTCTTGTTTTTGCTTTCAGTATAACATAATACATTTTCATACTTTTTAGTGCTCTAACCCTTACATTTTGTCTCAAAAGGCCATATATGTCCACTTTATGCCTATTCAATTCTGAAAGGATCTTCTGATCCTTTGACGTAATATTCTAGAAAGCTATTCTAGTGATTTTTCATCTATTTCTTTTCCGCGCTTGATTCTCAAAATCCATCCAGTTTACGAGGCTTGGCCTTCAATTATGTGAGCTGTGGGCATTTTTACTTTAGGCAGAAAGCTAACTTTACCTGAAAACCCTTCTCCTTTATCCAGGATTTCAAATTTGAATAAAGAAAACTGAAATGAAAGCCAGGAGCTTTAGAGAGTTCCTCAACAATGTACCTTGGTGAACAGATATATACAGGATGTCCCAAGTTTATTGGACGTTTCTGAAGAACTGGATGTATTTGAATTTTGAAATCGGGGATTGAGATTTTATTCGATATTTTCTCTACTAAGCTAAACTATTCTTGCATCCTGAGTATTTCAGCTTATACAGGGAATGAAACAAATTTTTGAAAAAAGAGTTTTTAAAATTTTCCTCACCAATGTACCTACCTTGGTGAACACATATATACAGGATGTCCCAAGTCTATTTGACGTTTCTGGAGAACTGGATGTATTTGAATTTTGAAAACAGGGATTGAGATTTTATTCGATATTTTCTCTACTAAGCTAAACTATTTTTGCATCCTGAATAAATGATAGTTCCGTTTAATTAGTATGAACTGAAATCCGTCCCAAAGAAATTTGGATAAGGGTCAAAATCACCTGAAAATCAACTTTGAATGACATTGTATGGTATATCGTTGAATTCAGCGTTTAAAGTTATTTCGAAAAGTGTCATAAAATATACAGGTCCGTATTGAAAAAAATGAGGTTGAGGGTGGCCCAGAGAGCACGAAACGTTGGATACGAAATCTGATTACGTCAAATTGAGGATAATTTACTGTCGAAAAAAAAATTCCTGTAACATTTTTTGATAATATTTGAAATAAAGTGGGAAAAAAAGAAAAATCAAAATGACATAATTTACTTTTCTTATGATATCTCAATAACCAGCCCTGATAATCTCGATTTGTTTGAACTGCTTGATAATGCTTCTATGCATGCAACTTTTTCTCCATTTGACCGACCTTCTAACTCTTATGGTTTAAAAGTTACCAATACAATCCCATTGAAAAAGTGGCCACCCTGTATATTTTTGAAAAGCGTAAAATTAAGCGATTATATCGAGATCAATAGAGAATCAGAAATTTTTCTAACCCAAAAGCAATCACAATGCATCACTATCTTCGGTAGGCTCGAAAGCAAAATATTGAGATTTGACCAGAAACTGTTATTTCAAAGGTCACACTTAATTCTCCCTAATCAACAAATATTGCTCAAAAGTATCACGAACACCCTGATGTTTAAAGCTTATGCTTCGAAAACGGGTTATACATGTCATCCAGCACAAATGATTCTACTGATTTCAACACGACTTTAATGTTTTTATCCATTTATGATGAAACATCCTGCATTATGTTAGATTATATAGGTAATGTGTATCAATGAGAGGAGTTGACCGGTTTTCAAAATTCAATGTTTCATTCATATCATGAGTTCGGTTTGAGCCACAAAAAAATTGGTTATTCAAGATTCCATTCATTCGGAAAACGTCCAGGGTGGCCCTGCATCATATAAATTGGTCAATTTGTCTCTGTTGCGATGAGAAACGTCAGAACACCTGCTCATTGTGTACCTTACCGCAGATTCCTTGTGGCAATAAATTGATTTACGGTAAAACCTGATGAACACCGTGTAAGATGTGACAGTTTCCCCACATCATCCTCAAGTTATCTTGGTTTTTGTTCGACTATCACAGCGCAATCTCATATATCACTTGAGCAATCAGAGTCCATTATGGATGGGTTCTGAGGTGTCACAATAAGGAAGTAATATTCTGGTTTGAAAAAAGAAACCAACGAACGAAAATAAGTGTGAGGAAGTCTTTGTTTCCCACGTTTCGATTTAGGATTTCAACTGACATGTACCTCCTTTTTCTTATTCGATGTAGGTGTAGTCTCAATTTCAAGTCCAATATCATTTTAATCAGAGCTGAAGGTGTAGAACCAAAAAATCGAATAAAGAATAGTTATTTATGCAACAAGTGCAAAAAGTGAATGTTTATTGCACGAGTTGCATACAACATTTTTTCTACGTTCATGCAAAAAGCAAAAAATTATTTATTGAGGTGCGGCACTAGGTGTAGGAAAATGAAAAGCGCAACTTGAATACTTTATTATTAATATAGATTTGCATTGAAACAGGAACTAATACGTTACGAACAATTTAACTCAAATTCTATTTTTACCGTCAATGTTGAAAGTGAATTAACAATTGGTGCAATTTTCAATATGAATATTTCGTAGTGAAGTAATTTTTAAATCCACTTCTTGATTTGTTACTGCTGTAAACGTACTAGTACTTGGTAACTGTATATCGTCATTTCCTTCAGGCTGAAATATTTGTTTGTCATGATGACAGCACGTTGAAGTAGAATGACAGATGAGTGCAATAAAAACTTTATTGCACTAGTGCAATAAAGAACTTCTTTTTCCACTAAATATAGTTCAATAAAGTTTTGTTTTTGCATGAATGTAGAAAAATATACTAAAGTCTTTCTCTGGAATAATATGAGCAATTGATATCGGAAAACAGAAATTTTAGAAACCAAAAATTTCACGTTATTTTTACTATCAAAAGGCGAACCATACGAAGGGTTTTTCCAATAGGAGCATTTTTGGAGCAGTCTTTTAACAATTGACAAGTAAAAACTACGCCAATACTACAAATTACTGCACGCTTCAACAACGCAATGAAATTTTTACAATTCACTCTAAAAATTGGTTGAAATTTTGCAATTACACTTCGCAAAACTAAAGCACTTTTGGGTTGTTGTGAAGCACCTTCTCGACCTGCAATAGTGAAACTGGTGGAAAAATTTGAGCTGTTGGGATTGAAACTGTTAGTGATGTGAAGAATCGAAACTGTGTGCGTCGCCCAAGAACAACTGAGAATATTGCTGCTGTAGCCCGAAGAGTTGACCTGGTTTATCGATTCCTCTTCAGTCTAGGAAATTAGGCTATGATTAACAATTTTTTATGGCAGGAATTGAAAGATATTGATATGGGCGACGTTCATTTTCAGTCAGACGTCAGCACAAGCAACCTATCGCAATTTTGCAAGAGTTTTCTGGCCATGTTATTACTCGAAAAGCTGATTACAATAGTTCACCGAAATCTTGTGATTTAACACGTTTAGACTTTTTCTTTTGGGGCCATCTGAGAGATGAGGTCTAGTGCAATTCTCCACAATCGATTCAATACCTTAATGATGGAATTAGTGAAGTTATCGAGGACATACAGCAGCAAATGTATGAAATTAACAAGGAAAATTTCTTGAAAATGATATGGAGGTCATTTGGCTGATATCGTTCTTCATCATTGATAGGATACCTTCCCCTTTACTATGAAATGAACATTCATTGATTTCTCCTGGAATGTACTACATTTTTTTTTCATATCGAAATGAAACTTTTTATTGGAGAACTTTCTATATACTATTATAAAGACTAGAGTGAGCCCATCTACAATTCCAATGGCTAGCACATGCCAAATTTTATGAAAATCGGGTAAAAATTATAGCATTTGAGTCTGTTAAAAAGATTTGCAAACACACAGACAGACATATACCTCAAGACTGAATGATACAAAACCAAAGTTGTTCCGAATCATCCGAAATGTATTTTTCGAGTGAATATTATGGAACAAAAAATTTTTTTTTCATCCTGAAGGTATAATCATAAGGCTTTCTTTTAATTTCGGTATACTCAGAAGGAAATTAGATGTATATCTGTTTTTGGAGTACTAAAAACTAAAAAATCGTGAATTATTATGCTACTCAATAAAACTTTAATGCCAAGAAGGTCTATACCGTTTGTCCATTTTAGTGATCAGTTCAAAAATTAGTAGATAAGCTTTATTTATGCTGGAGACCATCGATTTTTTTTGAGATTTTCACTTTTATTCATTAAAAAGTACTTCATTGTGGAAAGTCCTCATTTATTATTTTTTTCGAAATGAAAAAAAAAGAATTAGATAAATTTTTTATTGTTAATTTTTTAATTATTATATATGCATTTTGGTATGAATTTTCACATAAAAATATTGTACAGAAAGTTTTGTTGAAGGCTGAAAAAACGGTTTTTCCAAAATTAAATATGAACAAGTAAAAAAAAATTCTTGCATATGGTATAAAAGAACGTTAAATCAGAGGAACGTTTGAATTTGCTTCACTCATCCTGAAAAGTGGTGGAATCTCAAAAACGCTCAAAAACTCTTAAGTTTTCGACATTTTGGGCTTTCATTTGATATTTTATTTCGGGATTTCTATAGCTTGATGAGGGTATAAATGTTGAGTCATATTTCGGTTAACATATCGAAAGCTACTCGTTTGATTTTTTTCAAAATTCCATATTAATATTTTTAGACCTTCAAAAAAGGTTGAGATTCTATATAATAAATGGAAAAAGGAAGAAAGATATAGATTTAAACGTGTAGAAGCTCTTTGCTATAAGTTTACGTGAACATGACTTCTAGAAATTCTTGAATTTTTCATTGTCTTACGCCTGATTGTAAAACAATAAATATATTAAGTACTTTCAGAAATGTTATTATTCCCTAGAATCTCTTGACGTCAATTACAACATAATGTGAACAACACTTGGTAATCTGGGTGATTACCACATCCAAAGCGGTTTCAAAAGCAATCTGAATTTCCGACTAGGTACTCAAAGCAAACACTAGAATCATTTTTTCCTGTTTTCAATCAGCACCCAGATGAATCAATGTCGACTATCTTGTATTTACCTACAAATAATACCTGCTACACAGTAATTAGCTTGTAAAGTAACACCATTTTCATCACCAAGGCAACTGATAGAATTCGATAAAAATAAAATTTGATAAGATTCGAGTTCTACGAATGAATCTGTAGTGTGTGTTATCACGTGAGGTGAAGTCTATGTGACATTTCTACTACAAAATTTTTATCAGTAACCTATATATTGCATTTCGAATGATTATTTCAGGGATAGTGGAATAAAACATAAATTGATCATTATTTTTCAATCAGATTTTTTTTAATGAAATATTTTAATATTAACACATTAGTCATGCGCGAATTGATCTACCTAAATGTACTATTAAAATATGATAATAATATAGGTTTTTGGTGTTCAAGATGAAACGAAGGAAAATGGTTTATTTAATTCATATTCAATTGAACTCAACTGATTAATTTGTTGTTTTCGTTTCTTTATTATTATGACTATATTTTTATATTTATAATTTTCAACTATTCAGCAGTTTATTACTTAATAATTTATTTGTTTACTCCATTCAGCGCTCTAATCACTGGAACGTCAATAATTACAAGAAATAAATAAAAAATAAATGTATACATATTTATTTATTGCTTTCAAAATAGTCCCCTTTACGAAATAAATCATCTACTTATCAACGAAAATGTATGATATAATTATTGAAAATGTCTTCGCTAAGAATCAATTTTAGAACTTTTCGAGAAAAGCACCCCCTTGACGTCAGAATTTGCTGAGCGCTTGTTCATTTATACGCTTATTTCGTCCTTGGAGACCGAGTTGGAGACCAAGAAACCGTATACCTAAATATGTATGAATTGTAATTTAGCATGACATCATTTTTTTATTGTTGTCGGTTTCTTTATCAAAATGAGAGTTTCTGTTAATGCCGTCCTACAGAAATTGACTGAATATTCTATATATAAATATAATTGAAATATCAATATTTTTTTCTATATTCTGCTTGAATTTTTTATGATTCTGACAACACTATCAACACGAAATTTAAAGTTTTTACTCTATAGATTCTATTGACTTGTAGCATATATATTTTAACAGCACATTCTTCAGGTCAAATGGGCCACTTTTTTCATTTATCATTTTTTTCGATTCGGACTAGATGAAAAAATTTAGATACTAGATTTAGCTATGCCACACCTGGATACCTGCACACTAAAATTTTTCCATCCATGAGATATACCAGTTTAACCTTTGGGAGCTACAATATTAGAAAACCCAGCACAAACTTTTTTTCCATTTAAATGAGCTATCACAATTTCCTGGAAAAATCTTATTCGCTCTGTAATAAAAGGTTTTTATCTACGTGTAAAACTTCGGTTTCAATTATTTTATAAATATAAATATTTATTAATATGTTAATAATATGTGTGGAATAATTCTAAATGAATATGAGATGTGATGGAATATTAATATTAAATTTAGGTAATTAATTATCAATATTAAAAATTACTTCATTGAAAAAATTGTCCAATAGTCACCCACTTTTCCCAGTGTAGCATCACAGTTTCATGATAAAGGGTGATTGAAAACTGATATTCTTGATAAATGTAAAAGAAATTTTTTCGGGGCTTCGTTTCTGAGATTCGAAAACTTCGAAGTTTCTGTATGTGACCAATTTAATCTCATAAATTACAGTTAGCCTAGAAATTAATAAGAAAGTTGACTTGGTGTCAAATAAATGTTGTTTCACACATTTCAAAGTGGTTTTGTTGGTTTACTTTTTTGGTTAAACATGCAGATTTCTAACGAAGAATACACATATTTTGTGATATCAACGCATTGAATGCTTGTAGGGAGTACACCAGAAGATTTCTCAATAAATTAATAATCAAGAACAATTATTATTAATGAAACGAATAATTAATACAGTCAAATCCACACAGAATAGGCAAAACTTGCTATAAGTATACGATTCCATTATTTTACGTTGTCGAGCCTGTATCCTATTACAATGCTTATAGCGGCGTTTTTGAACATTGGATTTAACTTTTGTATTTTTAGTTTACATATGTATAAAAGTTAAAATTTATGACATCCAGAAAATTCTAAGTCTAATCTCTCGGAAATAAGCCCATAACCAAAACTGTTATTTCACATATTTTATCAAGAATATCAGCCTGTATACGTTCTTTAATTTTTTGCCTCGAGTTAAGAATGACTCTGTGTTTCTTAAAAGTTTTTAATGAAATATTTTGAGCGCTTTGAAAGTGAATTTGAAGAACCGCTTCACTGAATCTTACAAAATATGATATTTACAGTTGTGAGAAGACTAACATTAGGTTGTTCAGAAATCACTAGCTCTCTGTTTTCAAATTTCGAAAATATTCATGAAATCTTCTCATTATGTAATGGTATGTGAGCATCTTCTCGAATCTGGGTCCTCATTATTCAACGCTATTTTTCCCATGGAATAATATCATGTAACACAATGATCACCTACATTTTCTTGCGAGTATGGTAACCCACATATCCACCATAATTAAATGCATCCGTATTGATTAAATGTGCGAATCAAATTATATAATTCGTATAGAATAGTAGAGACCAGTGGCGTCGTACTTAGGTATTTGAATATTCTCGATCCGAAGAGTGTTACTGAATTTTTAATTATTCACAATTTATTTATTTTAACATATATCTTCCAAAGCTTCAAATTATCGTTAAAGTTCATTCAGAAAAATATTCAGTTAAGTATCATCTTTCAAGGTTCAAAGTGAAATATTCCTGGACATAGAAAAGGCATTCGATAAAATGTGGCATCAAGTTCTGATATACAAAATGAAGTTGATGAAATTTCCAACCAAACTCACGAGATTAATACAATTATACCAGGCAAAAAGAAAATTCAGAGTGAATATCGATAGTATCTTGATGATTAGAGAAATTGAAACCGGAGTTCCCCAAGGATCGGTGATATGACCGCTGTCGTTCAACTTTTACACGGCGGACATAACAAAAATGAATAGATGCAAGATAGCTCAGTTTGCAGATGACACCGCTATCTACTATCACAGAGTAGAACACGGAAAGCAATAACTAGTCAGTTACAGATAGACTTAGATAAACTGATGGAATACGTCAAGAAATGGAGATTTGAAGTGAATACGATGAAAACAGTTGCGATCTGTGTTTGGAGGAACAACAGTAAGAAAAGAGAAAGCAGGAACGTCAAAAGAGAAAATCAGACGATAGAATGGAAAAAGGAAGCAAAGCATCTGGGAGTAACTCTAGATAAAAGCACAGCTAGAAGAAAACAGGAAAAAGGCAAGGCAATCACACGGAAGACTCTAGCTGCTACTCAAAAAATAAACTTTCCCTAGAAAACAAGCTGAAGATAATAAATATAGTGCTAATACCCAGCATACAAAGATCAATTACAAATTACACTAAATACAGTTATCAGAACAACAATGACGGAGTTTATTTGCCTACTCCTCTACTATAATTTCTCCAATTTTCTACTGTTGTTTATTTGGGAGACTTTTCTCTTTTCTCGTGTCACTTTTTTCTCCTACTAGGTTCTTTGGACGAGGTTTTTCTTCTCGTCTGTCTTTCTTATTGGGATTTGTATTATCTTTCTTAATTGTCTATTCTCATACTCTTTTAGCGTATCTATTGTCTTCTTTATTTGTTTGTTAACGGTTTCCTCAATAGTTTCAATTTTCAATTCTTCTCTGATGATACCATGGGGCGCCAACCGCTGTTCTGATTACTGTATTTAGGGTGCTTTGCAACTTAAACAGGGCCGGCGCGAGCAATTTTGGCGCCTGAAGCAAAGAATTTTTTGGTGCCCCTGCTAAAAAAGTATCAATAAACACCTCCCCGCGAACAAAAAACATCAAGTACCTCGATGATAATTCGCCATTTTTTATTTCTCTAGCAATTTTGCTAATCTTTTCTTTCTAAAGTCGTTTCCACTGGGTTTTTTTTTTCGGACATTTTTACCTACAATAAATTCCTGGATTTCTTCGACGCCGATGAACAATGTGTAAGTAATATATCTGATTCTCACATTCAGAATCGATCACATATCGATGAAAGATTACCTATCACACCACAAGATACAAAGGGCGGTAAGGCATGCAAAGCTTCGAAAACTAAATTGTGTTCGGCTGCAAAAATTTTCGGCAACAAGTTTAGAATTCAGAATCGTGGAAATTTTCCATATGCTGAAAATGTAAACAACTTTCACGTAATTCGAAGTGTTGTTCTTTGTGAAATACATTCCATCCCTCATTCATATAGGGTAATAGGCAATGCTGCTTATATTGGTTGGGTTGCCATGTGTTATTTATTAAACAGGCGGCTTTGTAAAGACGGTTTTGAGGTTTTTATTGCAGGGAATATTGATCAACGCAGCGAAGCGGTTTTTAAGAATCGAGACCAAATTTTTTCAGAATTATGAATGAAAGGGCGGCCACAAACTGGGCTAAATTGCCGCCTCTCGAAAAGAGGCTCCTGAAACAGCCGATTCACTGTTCACCCCTAACGTCGGCCCTGCCAGGAACGGAGCGTTTGCGGACACATGTCTACGTATAAAAAGGCTTATTTTGACTTAAAAAATACGCCCCTGAAATCATCAAACCGAATTTAGAATCACCCTGTATAGCAGTAATAGAAAAATAGTTCTATGAATCAACCTTACGCACCTTTTCAAGTACGTAATCGTATTATTTGTATTCACTCAAATCTGACTACGTCTATGAGAGCACGAAGCCAAGGAAGTGAAGGTTGGTTGCAATAACCGTATTGCCATCGAGTCTATTGTAATTGTTCTATCCGTTTCCGTGTTTTCGTGTCACGGAATGATAGTTTCTCATATAAATTAAGCAAGGAAGTCGATTTGTGTAGCGGAATCACTTCTTCAAGGTTATCAGAGCTATGAAGTTAAATAGGTATTTCTGTTTCCTTTGTAATATTACCAATTGACACCAATATTCCTATTCAAACGGTTATATAACTCATTATGAAATTTCGCTTTAGTGGTATTCAGTTGTAAACATGAAACTACACATCCTTGAGTGGTTTCTTTTTAAGGAACAATGTAGTTTTGATGACTTGTACCGAATTGGATTTGATTGAAATAATGGTTCTGGGAGACATAAAGAATAATTATTGTATGTCGATAACTTTCAAAATAAAGATAGACTAATGTAACGAAGATAGAACAATACCTAATACAGGGTTTCCCAATAATTTGAACATCCCGCAATTTCGACAGCTGTCACTTTTGACATTTGACAAGTAGAGCTGAGCTATTACTTAAAACTGAAAGATACACGCTTCAACAATGTATTGAAATTGTTGAAATTCACAACAAAAATGGCAAACAATTCGCAAAACTAAAGATCTTTTGGGTTTTTGTGGCTATGATGAGGACGACGTTTATTTCCAACAAGCAACAAGAAGGCACTACATGTCACACAAGCAACGAAACAATCGCAATTTTGTAAGACAAGTTTTCGACCGTGTTTTTCACAATAAAGCCTCGAATTTCGGAAAAAACGGCGGAAGCAAAGTTGTACGTCTATGTACTTACTGTTACAAGACCGAAATAACGTAATATGGAGTGCTGAATTTTTAGGAGTAGGTAAAAGACGAGGAAGCAGAGTGACACAGCAATTGGTATAGTATACTTACTTACAAAGAAACTGCAACACCCAGAAAGAGCTGTTTCAATTTGAATTTTTTTTCGGTAAAACATAGTATAGCAAGGAGTAAATAATTGAATTTAGAGAAAACATCGGGAAGGTTTTTTCGTGTGAACAATTTTTGTTCCTACCCAAATATTGTAGTTTTTTGCAAGCTTTTTAAATTTAACAACAAATCAGCTGTTCGAGGAGATCCAAAGTCGATGTTTAGTTGTTGAAATGACTAGAGCACGTGTACGCGGAATTTATCGCCAGCTTAGTGAATTTGAAGGAGGTCGAATTATTGGTCTACTGGAGGCGGGGTTGTCATTTCTAGAAATCGTTAACCGTACGAACATAAATCCAACTATTGTTATAAGATGTTGTCAAGCGTAGTTTGATAGTACCCAAAATCGAAGAACACAAATGAAGTTCAAGATCGACGTTTAAGACTTATGGCCATTTGAGACCGATTTGGCTGATGAGTGGTAAGGAGAAGAGGCCATTTGAGACCGATCTTTGGCTGGCTGATGAGTGGTTAGGAGTACAAGGCCATCCTGTAACTGTCCGAAGGGTTTACCGCCGGATAAGGTATTATGGACTGCAGCATTATCAACCCCATCTTAGGTTACCTCTGACGGTTGAACATCGCCGGCATCGATTACAGTGGTGCAGAGAACGTCAACATTGGAATGTGGAATGGCACCAAGTCGTCTTTTCTGATGAATCTCGATTCTCCTTGGGTACACATGATGGCCGAAGAAGGGTTAGACGATGTCGGTGAGGAAGACGTGAACCGCAGTTTGATGGCCAGCGTCCTGTACACCGGAGAGTAGGCGTAATAGTATGGGGTGCTATTGCACATGCAAATATGTCACCTTTAGTCTTTATTTGAGGTAATATAGCAGCGCTGCGTTATCTTCAAGAAATAGTGGAGCCATATGTTCTCCCTCACTTTAACCGGCTCGAAAATCCAATCTTTCAGCAAGATAATGCCCGACCTCATGTTGCCAGTTAGTTTAAACTTTTTCGAAGCGACCCATGTGAATATTTTGCCATGGCCGCCCAGATTTCCCGATCTTTCGCCCATAGAGCATGTTTGAGACATCATGGGAAAGGGCTTGGAAATTCACCCCAGCCCCCACGGAATTTGGCTGATCTAAGACATGAAGTGCAGGTAGCTTGGGATAGTATCCCTCAAGAAGAAATATACCATCTTATTGCACCAATGCCGAGACGTGTTGGGGAGTGTATAGATAATTGCGGTGGACGAATATTATCAACAAATTTATTAAAAAATATTGTAAGCCCTTCGTTTTTTTTCCTCCAATTTTCAATTATTTACTGCTTACTACGCAACATTTTTCAAAAGCAACATCCATTGTTGATTTTTTTTTTATCTGGCTGAATTTAATAAGATTGCTATATGTATTTCCATGAGAGCGGAATTTGATGTTAGCGTCATTGGAAACGATACTGAAATCAAGTGAAGTACCTTCTGGCAATCAGGTCCCTTCAGAAGTCGCCAGTTTTATTTTAAATTTTTCCGATAGTAAGTGGGCACACCAGTCTTTCTAGACATCTTATCGTCAACCATCAACTAAGTTACGCAAATGCAAAATATACTTATCGTGCTTTCCTTTCAGGAACCTGCTGATAAAATAGTGAATAATAAATATTGTGTTAAATTTGCAGTTTCTCTTAATTAAATGTTGATTTCTGCGTATTACAAAACTCAACTGTGAACATTTCAAGTGTGTTAAATGTTTCTCTGGAACGAATCCAAAGATTTATTATTTAAAGTTATAAACTATACTATCATTTTAGAAGACATAAACATGATGAGATGTTGAATTTGCAAATCACATGTCGTTTTGATTTTCTTGGCCTTAAAAGGATGAGGACGATATCGCTGTCATTTGTCATAATAATGGCAAGAGGTATGTGGGCATTTAGATCCATTGTTATGTAAATAACAGAGCATTATTATGGAATAATAGTATCTTTTGTTGTGGTGGGGGGTCACGCGTTAGCGGCTATTTTAAAATAGAATGACCTTTAACTCCTCTTACTTGAGTTCCATTACCCAGCCGTCCATAACATCTCCGAAGACCATTTTTACTGAATGAAGAAGAAGAACCGAAATTATATTCTGCACGACAGGGATCTTAGATCTTACTCAACCGGTGAGGTTAGGACGAAAAAAATTTAATAATAGGAGAACAAAATAAGTGGACGGAACTGTGATGAAAGGAAAATTTTTAATATTTTTTTTGGAAAGGTTTTCTGAATTGTCGTTGGTTTTAACGTGGGAAAATAGGAATATTTTTCGTGAAAGCAGTGAAGACCCCTTAGAAAAATAATTTAATTGAAACAGTTCAACCAATGTGTTTATTATAGGTATTTTAGAACGCAGAAAAGATCTGAAAATATAAATTCATTTAATAACATCTATAATTATTTACTTAGAATCAAGTGAACCTGAAGGACGATAAGAGCTAATTTACGGTAGATATAGAAGCTCTTATGCATGACAATTCAAATAGACGAAAATATGTTTTCAATGTTCAAGGTGGGAGAAAAAAGATTTATATAGAAATTAAATTGGAAAAAATTTAATGGTATATTCTGTGGGCTTATTCGGGCCGTTTAAGTGGATTGTCCCAAGATACTCATTTTCAACTTTTTCCGAAACTGACAGAGGGAAGTAAATGGCAATTTTTGTACATTTCTCAAATTTTTGGAATTAATTACAAAAAATAATTTAGGTCAAATCAATGGCGGGTAATATTGCATGAAGGGGTGTCTCAAGTATAGCGAGAAGATGTACCTACCGATTTCGAGAAAAATCCAGCTTTTAAACGCTCATTCATGTGTGAATTGCGCCCTTGGAGACTACATAACTTTGAACATATGGTTGACGTGGTTTCTAATGAATGGACGAGCGCTCAAAAGCTCCTAATCCGTCAGTGCTTTCCTCATTTGTATATGCCGTATATGGACTCTCTGAATGAAATTCACTAGGGGTGAATATGAATAATGAATACATTAATAGGTTTCCAAGTAGAAGTAATTCAGGATGTCCAGATGTATAAACGTACAAATTTCTATTTACTTTCCTCCATCAGTTTCAGAAAAAATTGATAATAAATATTTTGAGGAAATTCTGCCGGATATAGATCCATATGAAGTTATCGTCCTATTCTCAATAGAATATGCCACTAAATTTAATTTCGGTACACTGTGTATAGAAGGCAATAACAGAAATAGTTTCGAGGAAAAAATAATTTTTCAATTTTGTGTCTGCTTTTTTGGTGGATTTAGACAACGTTGATTATTATTTAGTATTATCATCAAATAATATGGACAAGAAGGTTGCCCAAAGCTTGAAGATTCTCTAATATTTCAATAATATTTTCACCGTATTTGGTATTGTGATTCATTAACCCTTGTACATTTCTTCATTCTTTTTGAAGACGAAATATATTCTATAAAATTTATTTCTCCTTCTTTAATAGTTTTAGAGATTTATCGAGTAAATACCCATTCGAAATATATCAGGAAATTTATTTCGTTGAGTATATTTTCAATTTATTATCCTAGAATTTGTCATAATTGTAGATATACCACTGGATTGGTAAACCAATTTAGTGTATTCTGTGAATCAGTTAGAATTGCCTGTTAGTTAGTGTTAACTTACTGTGACATTAGCAGATTGCAAAGTGTTGAGGGCATTGGTTGCAAGTTGCAAATAAAAAGAATATTTTCCCTTTGTTCTTCAGAGCTCTCGAAGGAATCATCAGCAACATAACTTGACTTACGTCTTACAGCCTCCAAGTTTTTACTTTGCTCCAAACGTTTCAAACTGTGACTTATACTTATGTAACCTTCTGGATTTGGAGGCGTAAATAAGTAGCGCTCTTTTCACTTTTTCGCACTTGTGCTGTAATATGACCTTTCAAAACTCAAATGCTTGTAGGACAATAGTTAAAGCTTTTGTCCATTACTCGCTTACGCTCGTCCTGGAATTTTGTCTATTCGTCCAAAAAAAACCCAATTTTCTGGACTTGTTACGTAATAGTAATTTACGTAACAAGTCCGGAAAATAGGGTTTTTTTTGGACGAATAGTCCAAAAAAACCATTTTCGGGCGTGTTGCGTACAATATTTTTTCGGCAACCATCTGAAATAACACTATCGCTGCTGCTTTCCATATTTTATTGCGATTACGATCAAAAAACATGCAAATTTTTGACAACTAATTTCATATGAACTGTCAGCCGTTATCTCGGTTGCTATGGATTCTATGATTCTTTTCCGGCCTAGTCCGGAAAGTACGTACTCAGAGAAAAAACGTCCGGGATGTGAGCACTTCCCGGACGGTTGCCGAAAAATTACTATTTTTGTGAAATTTGTGATTTTAACATATTTATGTACCTTTGTGCCTAATTTTCAGTTTCTATATACTAATTTACGAAATGATTTAAGCTCTTGGAAGACGGTTTCATTCAAATCTCTAAGATTTCCAGAAATATAATGCGAGATTGCGATAATTATTAAACCGTAAAAAATTATTGAACATGTTGTAGGAAAATATTTTTTTGATATTGAGTGGAACTATTTCCGCTAACTCCATCTATAACGATCCGAATTAACTTCACCATTTGGAGCATCTCATTTCCTCTCATTTAAATATTGGCAGAGCTACATACTTCAAAACAAATTTTCATTTCCGTCTATAAACCTGAGCGTAATTTTGTTTATGTAACTCTATTACGCTGGTCCTCAGATTGGTAGTAGAAGGATTCGAATGTCTCGTGACAATTCAGCTTCAAAAATAGACACGAAAAATTGAATTTATAGCACCCAATGAACATTATGGGATACTCAGGTGTCAGCGCGTATATTTATTGGACAAAATATTTTGGGATGAGGCGCATTCCTGTCGGATTGTGATCGTTTCGGGAACAAAATGATGGAAATTAATCTTCATGAAGGCTTATTGATACATTTTGAGGTAATATTGATTAGGGATCCATGGGTTGGCTTGATTTTCAAGCTGCTGGGCTTGAGCTTGACTTGATTTCAAGTCAAGTAGTAGTTTTTCAATTTCAAGTCAAGTCAAGTATTTATTTGTCGAGTAGCTTGATTTGGTTCAAGTATCATATCAACCTACTTGCTTTTTAGCGGTTTTATTATTATAAGTATCACAACAATAAAAAAATGATGAAATGAGAAGAAACTCTGCAAAAAACTTTTATTTATCACACTCATTGTATGAAAGAACCGAAAATATCAACTTTTTTGAAATAGAAACATAAATTAAATCACTATAAATCATAACAAAATGAGAAATAATAAAAAATTAAGATTTTTAATATTGAGAAACCTCCAGGCTTTGTTTGATTTTATAATTTTTCATCCAGGATTTCAGATACATGAGGCATCTTATGGATTTGTCGCCAAACCTATTGGGGGTTTTCGTAGCTGTGAGATCAGCTTTGGAAAATTGTCTTTCAACAGGTGCTGGCTGAAGATGCTGGCGTTGATAAAAAATCTTTGCCCATTTGGGACAAGTTTGGAAAGATATTTCTGAAATTACCAAAATCTACCAATAGATTTCAAAGAAATGTGAGAACACAACTAATAAAGTCACACTGGCAAATGCTTCAGTCTCTCGGCGCTCGAGGAATCTCCTTATTTAGTCTAAGCGCGCTCGAGATTGCAGCAATATATGCCGTGCGACGCGTGTATATCTAGCTCGAGTAATATCGAGTAGCTTGATATCAAGTCAAGCAATAAATATCTGAAATCACGTCAAGTCAAGCTCAAGCATATAATTTTTCACGAGCTTGATTTTCAAGTCAAGTAGTTGGGTAAATGTCAAGCTTGATGAATCCCTAATTGATATCTAAACTTCGAAAATTGGATACTAAATTCTAAGAGAGCTACATTACTTCGAAATCTCTCTATTCCATAAACAATTCCCAGAATATCTGATCTCATTTCTAATGAAATCTATCGATGAGAAGCTAAATCGGAAATAATAACAATGCCCTCAATTGTAATTTAAAGTTTCATGACATTCCAACGTGAATATAGATATTCGTAGAATAGAATATTATTGGGTTAAGTAATATAATACAAACCACACAGATTAGGTTTCGATATTTTTCGGTGTGTATAATATGTATTTCATTTCACTTTGACCGCGATAAAAAATTTAGGTAGTACCATAGTATAAGGAAAGGATAGTAAGCCAGTGTAGTGCTTTTTTCGATTTTGTTGATGTTGAGCGCCATCTAGTTGTACTCACGTTTTACTCGAATTTTACTGTCAAAAATTGGTCCGTAAAGTGGAGTCCTCTGAAAAAATCGGTGTTATTTTGAAGAACTAAAATATTTGAAATAGAGTGGTCAGAAGATTTCTATATTTTGATATTTTTTCTGCTCTGTAATAAGCATTTACGCCAGTGGCGTGTATTTGTGATAACTTAATAATAACATAAAAATTGTTGGCAATGTCATGCGACCCCTTTCCTTGTACTATGGTAGTACCTTTTCTTCCGCAACTAAGATTATTTCAACATACTACGAAAATCAGAATAAATCTCTTTTTTCTTTAGAATCTAAAATGAGGTTCAACTTAGTTTAAGAGAATTCGTGGTGAATTGCTGCTCTGTCTGTTCGTCATTATTTTTCTCGATATGTATTTCAAAAGTCCCTGACTCCACATCAGTGCTTTATTTTTTTAAATCTTTTTATCAGCTTTTGTGCGCTCGTCATTCATGCGCCAACTGTATCTGTAAGATGCATTTTTGGCTTTCCCGAACATTTTGTTTTATTTCTGTTTTAACAGTTTATGTTTAACTCATATTCAGCCTGATTAATATCTTACTATCTTTGTGAGAGCAAGTTCATAGTTGCTGATTTTATAATTCATAGGCATAAAACTTTGCTTCCGCCGTTTTTTTCCGAAATTCGATGCTCTACTGTAAAAAACTGGTTATACATTTATGATTTAAAGTATGTACAAATCCCGAGTTGAAAAATCTGGTCAACTTTTGAAGCGATCCATGAATCGATCCAATTTTTTACTTCTTCATAAGGCCGGTGCTGGTCAGTCAGGCAGTGTGCCAATGATCGAAACAACTGATAGTCCGAGGAAAAACGTCTGAAAAATACGGCGGGTGGGATAGGACTTCCCATTTCAACGTTCCCAAGTCTGTCGTTGTATTGCAGACGTTGGTTTTCAAATGCTCGGCTCAAACGCATTAATTGCGTTTTCAAAATTGCGATTCTTCCGTTGTTTGTGTGACACGTAGCGCCGTCTTGTTGGAAATGAATGTCGTCCTTATCGATATTCGAGCCATCGAAAATAATCAATGATTGCTGCTCGGTAGCGCAATACATTTACCGTGACGGTTGCACCAACCTCATTTCCGAATAAGAAAGATCCATAAACTGCATCTTATATTTGGTTCTTTGAAAAAGGTATTTCCTCTTATCTGTCATTCTTATTTTGATTTGTAGTCTCTTTCTTAATTCTTTGTTTGTTAACTATTTCCTCAATAGTTTCAATTTTCAATTCTTCTCTGATTTGTTGGTTGGTTATATCATGATGCGCCAACCGCTGTTTTGATTACTGTATTTAGCGTACTCTGCAACTGATCTTTTATTATTGTCTTTCGTATGATACCAAGTTACTCTTGCATACGTAATGCTTGGTATTAGAACTATTTTCATTATCTTCCGCTCGTTTTCTAAGGAAAGTTTGCTTTTAGGGTTCAGCAGCGGGTACTGTCTCCCGTGCAATTGTCTTACCTTTTCTCTGTTCTTTTCTATCTGTTTGTTAAAGTGCATTCCTTCATCTAGTATTACTTCCAGATAGTTCTCTTCCTTTTTCCATTCTATCATCTGATTTTCTTTTTTGACGTTTCCTGCTTTTTCTTTCTATACTGTTGTTCCTCCGAACTAGATTGCACTTGTTTTCGATGTATTCACTTTGAATCTCCCTTTCTTGAAGTATTCCATCCGTTTATCTAGGTCTATCTGTAACTGCTTAGTAATTGTTTTTCTAATTCTACTGTGATAGTATATGGCAGTGCCTTCTGCAAACTATGCTATCTTGCATCTATTCATTTTTGGTATGTCAGCTATGTTAAGTATTTTCTGTATTTTCAATTTCATATGGAAAGAGATGAATATCGATTGAACGTCTACAATTGGCGTGTAACTTAACATCGGAACTCTCAAAAGTTGCAAAATCAGACCCACGCCTTCAGAAAATTCGCTCAGAATGAGGAAGACACCCGGAAGAAATAAAACAGGCCATCTCGAAATAAAACAAACTGATCAACGATATGATCCATCACGTTCAATTCGACGTGTGAAGTCCTTGTGCATTATAAAACCGCAAGAGAGAGCATCATGCAAGCGAAGTCCACAAATACATCCAGGGGACAGTGAACTTTCGGGTATTTGCCTGTGTGTGCACATCGTACTAACACCGCACGTCCAGATTAAATGAAATTGCTATTTACATTTCAAATAAGATGTCTTTTGAGCGGATTTATACACTCGAAAAACGTTTTACAATTTGCAGGGTATCCGTTAGGAGCGTACGATAAAAATAGACGATAATGAGTGCGCTATCGATTTACACAGCATCCAGGATAAGATAGCCAGCGCGGTCTTCCGACAAGGTGCAATTTTATAACGGCGCTAAGTATTATATGCCCAAGTAATGCTTCTCCGTAAATGGCGTATTTGAAATAGTGACTTGTGTACATAAGCAAGAGGAGTCTTACCGTTAAAAGGGCAATTTGCTGAGAGGAAAATCTGACCAATTTTAGGTCATTATTTTCAATATGGTTGATAACCTCAGCTGTCAATAAAAAAAATTCATTAAAGAATACATTATTATCAATAATCCTTTTGAAACTTTCGAGAAAAAATCCTCTGAAATTTTTAGAGAACGTCGAATACCAGGTGGAAGAGAGAAGGTTTTCGAAGGTGCAGAATTGGAGACATTACTTAATCAAGAGTCGTGTTAAACGCAACATTTTCATTTTCAGGTTTCAATACAAAAAGGAAATTTGTGACCAAAATATGACAAAAGATGGCTGTTGTTCCACGACTTGCTTGAAGAATGTACTGAATTTTTTCAATCTCATTTTTTTAGTAAGTATTCTGATTTTCAGAATACATATATAGCCTTTTATTTGAAGTTCATCAATCTGATTCACTTATTACTATTAGTAGATACAATAAGCTTAGGTATTCGTAAACATAACGCCATCGAAATATTAGTCAATTTGTGTCTGCACCATAAAGTTATTGTCGATTGAACATGTCAGCTTACGAGCCAAATTCTTGTCATTTGCGGTGGAAAAGAGAAGGTTTTCGAAGATGCAGAATTGGGGGTATTACTTAATCAAGACTCGTGTTAAACGCAACAAGAATTGGCAGGATCATTGGAAGTGAAGCAACAAGCCATTTCAAAACACCTGAAAGTCATGAGAATGATTCAAAAACAAGGAAATTGAGTGCCGTACGAGTTGAAGCCGAGAGATTTTGAACGGCGTTTGTTTGCTCGTGAACAGCTGCTTGCAAGGCAAAGACGGAAGGGATTTCTACATCGCATTGTGACTGGAGACAAAAAATGGGTTCATTACAATAACCCCAAGCGCAGAAAATCATGGGGTTATCCCGGCCATGCTTCCACTTCGACGGCCAATCCGAATATTCACGGTTCCAAGGTCATGCTCACTATTTGGTGCGACCAGCTCGACGTTGTGCATTATGAGTTGTTAAAACCGACTGAAACAATCGCAGGCGATCGTTTCAAATCTTGTGATTCAACACCTTTACACTTCTTTTTTTGGGGTTCTGTGAAAAATACAATCCTCTTCACAATGAAATGGACATTCATTGATTTCTCTCAAAATATACTCGTTTTTCATGTAACCTTTTATTGGAAAACCTTTTCATTATTATTAGGTATTCGTTATTATCTACTACTAATTTTAATGAGGTAAATATATTTTCGACCAAAGTACTTCTGGTTATGCAGGGAATGAAAATAATTTTTTCAAGAAAAAATTTTGTGAATATCATATTATCGAAGTAGAGGGATATATAAAAAAATATAGTTTATTTTGAATATCTATAGGATGGAAAAAAATGTAGTGAAAATAACTCTTGTTATTCAAATTACACTCTATTTTTTCATAATTGCGTTGGATTAATGATAATGTTTCAACATTATTATGCTCTTGAATTCAATAATTTCTGATGTATTTAGATTTTATTGATTCATTTCGTACGAGAATGCAGAGTCATCAAAACTGTTTCATAAGAATATTTTGAGACTATAGAATTGTTAGAAGGGTAGTCAATGATCTTATAAAATGTAGATAGCAAGAAGAGATAGATAGAGTTTCAGTTTTCTTCGACAATATTTTGATATTGAATTCTTCATCATATCGAACTGTACAAAATAATAAACAACCTTGCAGTTTTCGAATTCCTTCTCGAAATTTTTATCACATACATAATATATTGAGTGATGTTTACCTAACATGTTTTTGAATTTTTGGAGTATGTACGGACAAGGAATTTTTTTTATTTTTCCAGTGAACTGAAGGAGATTGAGGATCATAAAAGTCTAGTTAAATATCACAAAAATATCTTGAAATCAATCTTTTTAATGAAATTTGCAAATTTTTTCTTCTTGCATAAACTTGGTAAAACAAGAATCCTTTTTGTATATTCTTTGCCACTTGGTGATTCTCTGACCCTCATTGCAAATAGGAAAAAAAATTGAAAGAAATCAGTTCGTTCTCCGAAAGATATTCTGTAGTTCGGAGTGTTATCAGATAGCTGATTTTTTTCACAACTCTCTTCATCGATTAATTTTATTTACATACTATATTTCAATGAAATCTTACAGATACATTCTGAGATATCGAAATTTTACAATCTCCCTATAATAGTATATTCTAAAACAAGTTGCAGAATGGGCTCCTATTCCAACACGAATGCGAAATTCGAAAACGAGCGACGAAGGAGCGAACGCATGAGTGTTGGAATTGCCTTCTGCAACGAGTATTAGACGATATTTTCAACTTTTGTGAAATATTGTCGAAATTAAATGAAAAATTTAGATTATATATCCTAGTGACTTTTGTATTGAATCTTGGCCGTTGATGTGACTGTTACGAAAATTGACAGATTACGGAATTTGAATATGAATTGTACATCTCGAATTTAGAAATAATTTGCAATTACGTATTAAATTTGTGAATTATGTCTGACGAAATTGCTTTAACACCACCAGAATTAAGAGAAATTGCGAATAATGTTGCAAATCATTTCACTATATCCAAATTATATTATATTGACAATTATTGACGTTTGTTGAAATTTGATAGGATCGGAAATAAGTATAGACAACCACAAAAAGAAAAATATAACCAAAAACGTTGCTGTAATGAGTTCATTACAGCACTGTTTTTAGAACTGTAATGAACTCTTTACGATACTGAAATAGAGAAAACGAATTACGATCATCACGAAATTTTGCATGATCATTCGTCTTGCTAGCTAGCAACTGATTGCAGTAAATCTTCCGAAATCCATGCTTATCGCCCCTTAAACCTCAAACCCCTAATGTTTATCAACCCAGCCATCGAAGGGGTATCCTATAAACGGAAGTAACCCATTGTAGATAGCAGCGCCGATACGTATTCTTAAGTTCTTCGAGGTCCCTTCACTTTTTGCCAGAGTCCGCGGAAAAAGCACTTGTCATCGACTTTAATATGATACATATCAAACAGCTGAATTGAAATCCCACACGGAGCGGATATCCTGCCTGAGTTCTCCTTTTACTTCTCCACTTGACGACCGGAAATAACTATTGCTTGTGATGCATCAGGAAGTTGGGTTATTTCGGAAACTTAGTTGGTCGTTCGAAACGCGGTACAGCAGAAGGAAATGTCGGGATACGCTCCCTAATCACGCTGAATATCAATCTCATGATATCGCTCATTGTGGTAGTTCTTTCGATACAAGGTTGTTTCTGCCGACAACCTTGTGAATTGGCTATTTTACCTTGTTAGGAACCAATCATTCATAGATGGGTCCAAACCAAACATAAGTGGATTACTTCTATCAGTTTTGGTTCTTTCAAAATAAATCGATTTGTTTCTTTTTCAAAACTATACAGGGTGGGATTGTATTGGTATTTAACTTTAAACTATAAGAGTTAGAAGGTCGGTCAAATGGAGAAAAAGTTGCATGCATAGAAGCATTATCAAGCAGTTCAAACAAATCGAGATTATCAGGGCCGGTTATTGAGATATTGAGAAAAGTAAATTATGTCATTTTGATTTTTCTTTTTTTCCCACTTCATTTCAAATATCATCAAAAAATGTTACAGGAATTTTTTATTCGACAGTAAATTATCCTCAATTTGACGTAATCAGATTTCGTATACAACGTTTCGTACTCTCTGGGCCACCCTCAACCTCATTTTTTTCAATACGGACCTGCATATTTTATGACATTTTTCGAAATAACTTTAAACGCTGAATTCAACGACATATTATACAATGTCATTCAAAGTAGATTTTCAGGTGATTTTGACCCTTATCCAATTTTCTTTGGGTCGGATCTGTATTACCTTCATTTAGTTTAATTAACAACATGCAATATGCAATGAATTTCGATAAGAAAATCACTAAATGGAACATATTAGAATCAAAGCAAGAAACCAGTAGATATACTGGTTTCTTGGTTCTTCTTTTATAATAATCATTTAAATATTTCAATTCATAATAATTAAACGAAACTATAATTTAATGAAAGAAAAATCAAATGATTATTCGAAAGTAAATGAAAATTAATGAAGTAAGTGTCGACCATTTTGTAAAATGCACTTTACGGCTCTGAAACCCATACTTCTTATACATTTGCTTGTTTGGTCTCCTTGAATACCTTCCAAAACATTCTCAATTTTCTCGCGAGGTATCACTTATGTTGTATTTGTCATTTGTTCCACTGAAACAAATTACATAATCGAACTTAATTTTGAGATCATTACGATATAATTTTTGCAAGGCTTGGTATTCAAATTTAAAATCATTGTATTCGCGTCTCTTGACTATTTTATTAACAGCAGTTTTTGAAAAATTCCCTTCGCTGGCCACAGTTCTCGATTTTTTTTCTGGGTTCGATTGAATTTGGGTCAGAATATTGATATCGTTAATAGACTTGTTTTTTCGTACATACACACCATTAAATTCGGATGAGGGTCAAAATCACCTGAAAATCAACTTTGAATGACATTGTATGATATATCGTTGAATTCAGCGTTGAAAGTTATTTTGAAAAATGTCATAATATATGCAGGTCGGTATTGAAAAAAATGAGGTTGAGGGTGGCTCAGAGAGTACGAAACGTTGTATACGAAATCTGATTACGTCAAATTGAGGATAATTTACTGTCGAATAAAAAGTTCCTGTAACATTTTTTGATAATATTTGAAATCAAGTGGGAAAAAAGAAAAATCAAAATGACATAATTTACTTTTCTTATGATATCTCAATAACCGGCCCTGATAATCTCGATTTATTTGAACTGCTTGATAATACTTCTATGCATGCAACTTTTTCTCCATTTGACCGACCTTCTAACTCTTATGGTTTAAAAGTTACCAATGCAATCCCATTGAAAAAGTGGGCACCCTGTAAATCCAAGCTTCAACATTCCTATTTGTGTTGAAAATTTAATTTATCTGGCATATTAAAAAAAAAAAAACAAATATTAGATTTTTTAGGTATTGATGTTAAAATGTGGTTGAAAAGCGTTAAAGTACTTGAAATATTCATTAATCGCATCGCTTTATTTCGAGAAATGAATATAAATATTAGGAGTACATACTCCATTATACAGTTATGCCAAAATTGAGTCAAAAAATTTAACGGTACCTATAGTACCTACATTTTACGTCATAAGAACTGAAATGTTTCAAATCTATGCTGAGTTTCCCTCCTACTTTTTACATAAATTATGTAATAACTTTTTAAACTAGATTTCGAGACAATTTATAGTATAAATAACTCCAATCTTCTACGATTGAGTAGATATGATTTAAAAACAAACAAATTTCTCATGTCAAGTACTCTAATTATTCAAGAAATTGACATTCCGGATTGCATAGTTAGACATATTTTGAGAAAATATGGGTATAAATTCCACAAATTGAAAATTATCCGAGAAATTTTCTCAGAAGAGAAATTGTAGAAAGTAAGGAATTCACAAAAAATATTCTCTTTACCGATGAAATTTTCCCAGAAAGTGTATCAGGTGCATAGAATTCTGTGAGATTATGAGAAAAAATTATAGAAAGTAACGAATACATAAAAAATATTTTCTTACCGAATTCTCATTTTCTCTTTATGGCCACCATAATTCTTCATTAGCCAGATATTGGTCTGTAGAAAATAAGCATTTGACTGAATCATTGATGAGGGCTGATATGCGCTAGATGTACAAGGAACTATAATCTGGCCGACAAGGTCAGCGGATTTAACTCCAGTCTACTTTTTTTGATAAACTTCTTCATCGAACATGACTGAAATATAACTTGTATTACCTAATTTGTTCTTCATTTAAAATCTACAAGACCATCTTAAAATGGTTCAGTAACAGAACCTTAACCACATAGGGCTCGAAGCAGATCTACATATTTGCTGTCTCTCTTCGAAGCTCATTTAAAACCCTAAGAATCGGTCATGTTAATCAATTGAGTTGCTAAAGAGTTTATTGTACCAATGAGAGATAGAGAGTATTTTATAATTCTTATCCCGCATGTTACTAGAATTTTGTCCTATCAAACTGTATAATATGTAAGTAATGTGAGTTCCAACTTGTGATGTATATATACTCGTATTACCGAGACTATTACCAATAAAAGCCTGATGAAGTATCAACATACATTAGAAAATTTTTTTATAGAATTGATTCGAGGTCAAATCATAAATAATAGCTTGATCAATTCATAAAATAAACGCGGAAATGTATTGTGATTACTTACATCAGTATATTATTGGCCACTGTGGAGATTCCAATGTAAAAGTCCGAATGCATGGAATGCACTGGATAAAAGTACATCATTCGAAACTTGTTTCAGGGTATAATCAATTAACAGTCCTTAGGCAATATATTTCATTAATCATCATTTAATCCCAATATTCTAGGTATTATACCTCTCATTCCAATTAGCACACATTGGTAAAAATAAAAACATACTTAATATAGGGTATTTATCAAGTTAGGAATATAAGTTAGGTATAAGAAATTTGAATTATTCTGTAATTCTTTTAATTTCAGATCACGTAGTTTCGTTATTTCTTAGTTCAAAAAAGAAGTACGTTGGCCACTGCCATTTTGATTCAGTATTCTCAATCAATAATTAATAATAAATTAATTTGAAATTCATCTCCAAGGGTGCAAAATCAAATCAAATGAAAAACTCATATCTCGGAATCTTAACACAACTTAATCATGAAATTGAAAATTTAAAAGGCTTATCTATTTTGTGGTTCCGAAAGTAAACTTTAATAAAACAGACTTTTATTTATTTCAATATAATATTTGGACCTTGGAATACAACATCATTTAAATGTCCTACGCGTGTTCTCTCAGAAGATTCGATCCTTGAGGGGTAGTTTTCGACGACTCGCTGGCACATTTGGGGCAATATTTCACCAATAACTTGGTGTTTTTTCAGTCGACAACAGGATTAACGACATAAACACGATCATTCGCATTGAAAAAATCCAAAGGTGATAAATCACAAGATCTTGGTGGCCAATACACTCCGCCGAAACGAGAAATTACGCGTTCTGGAAATTTTTCTTGTTTCTGTTTAAATCATTAATTTCAGGCTGAAAAAAATCTGTAATCATTTAGCTATAGATATGAGAATTGACGGTTCGAGTGACACCTTTTTCATATCAAAAGAAACCAAATGCACATCATGCAGTAACTTTTTATAGATGTAGTAACCTCTCAGCAGTTACATGAGGATTTTTACTGCTTCGTATGTGACAATTTTTCTTGTTTACATAGCCACCAAGTGAGAAATGTGCTTTGTCGCTGAAGAAAATTTGATGCAGAAAATCGTGATCTAAAGCATCCAATCTTCTACTCATACCATGGTTAACTGGCCTTAGTTCTAGTGTCAACTGAAACTGAAGTATGGAGATGTAAATCGCGATGCAAAATACGAACATAACGTGCCGTAAGACAGGCCCAAATGTTGTGCGGGAAGAGGAATGGATAAATTTCTTCGATACCTTCACTTACAGCAGCAATATTTTCGGTCGAGCGAGCATTTCAATGATCAATAACAGATCCAGTTTTTTTTAAATTTTTTAACTGTCTTATCAGTTATGTCAACCATAATCTGCCCCTAATGCACCAAACGTACATACTACAGAATTATTATTTTGTAGTAAGTTTTCACAATTTTCACACTTTCAGCAGTATATAAACGATCCATATTGTTAAAATGCTAATCTCTTAACTCAACTTAACTCTTCGGATAACAGTTCTGTTTGACATATGTCATTAAAAGAACCAGACAATTGACTCACTTAATGACTTTGCTTGTCAAACATCTAAACTTAATTCTCATCACAATTTGCAATGCATTTGATGAAAAACACGTGAATGAAACTGACAAAATGAAGCAGCGTAAATAAACTATAGAATATTTATTTTAGCAATTTTATGATATCACCAAGTTTATTTTCAGTTCGATTAAAATTATAAATTATATTAAAAAGTCCATATATTTTTTTCCTTCATCTTAATCTTCATAAAATGGGTGTTTTTTTTCGAGGTATATAACTTTAAGTTGGCATTACTGTTCAAGATGGCGACCGCTTTAGCAGCTGTCAAGTGATTTATTCACAGTTTGGTTTGGCATTCACTAGACTCACGCCTGAACAACGCTCGCAAATAGTGCAATTTTATTTCGAAAATAATGGTTCTGTGCGGAATACGTATCGCGCACTACGTCCATTTTATGTTGTTTAGCGATGAAGCGCACTTCTGGTTGAATGGCTACGTCAACAAACAAAACTGCCGCATTTGAAGTGAAGCTAATCCTCAAGTGTATGTCGAAACACCGTTACATCCAGAAAAACTGACTGTTTGGTGCGCTTTATGGGCTGGTGGAATCATTGGTCCGTACTTCTTCAAAAACGATGATGGCCAGAACGTTACAGTGATCGGTATAGAGCCATGATTACTATTTTTTTCATTCCTGAATTGAACAACCATGATTTCCAGGAGCTGTGGTTCCAACAAGACGGCGCAACATGTCACACAGCTCGTGCCACATTCGATTTATTGAAGACACGTTTGGTGACCGCCTAATTTCACGTTTTGGACCTGTGAATTGGCCTCCAAGATCTTGGGATTTAACACCGCTAGACTACTTTCTGCGGGGCTATCTAAAGTCATTGGTCTATGCGGATAAGCCACAAACCCTTGACCATTTGAAAGACAACATTCGCCGTGTTATTGCCGATATACGGCCACATATATTGGAAAAAGTCATCGAAAATTGGACGTCCAGATTGGACTACATCCGAGCCAGCCGTGGCGGTCATATGCCAGAAATCATATTCAAAATGTAATGCCACAAGATTATCTTGCGGATAAATAAAATTCATGTCAATCGAATAATCCATCGTTTTTTTATTGCAATTTAAAGTTCTATAGCTCTAAAAAAAAACACCCTTTATGAGAGGACAAAATTTATTATTTCCGCTAGATTCCTTCCAAAACTGAAACTATTTTGACAAGAATACTTCAAAGATTTCTACCATTGTACCCTGAAAAAAGATTCGAATAAATTGACTGATTGGAGCAATTTATGTGAATCGTTATTTACAAAAAGCACCATGCCAAACAGAGCACAGGTCGAACACATTAGTCCACAAAACCTTTTCATCACACCTGAAATAGAACGCCATCCTAAAGTTACTACCATGTGTAAACGAAATTTTGAAATATATTATATCCTCAATTGTCTGCCGAAGTGTCTACTGTACCTCTGACCCATTGTTCAGGTGGACAACAATATACACCAGAAATTCCCCTAACAGTTTTAACAATGGGTTTTCGACGAACTTCACAGGTATCGTTCAGAGATCACAGTTTCTGAAATGGGTGAGAAGAATGTATATCTCTTCAGGTATAAGTGGAGCATTACCACAATTTGGGGCATGTTATTCAGTTTCTATGAATGCAGGTACTTGTCGGAAATGGGCGAATCTTCCTGAGTGTGTTGTAGCTTTTTGACCTTTAATAGTCATTAGCACTTTGAATTTGGATGAAGAAACATGGATTTTAACTACCTATTTACTATAACACAGTGGCGGATTGATAGATTTGAATCATATCAATTACCTATCTTTTCTATACAGAAAATTTTAACTTCATGATTTTTGTTCCATCATCCTCGTTGTATCAACTTTTCCCGGATGGTTAGTATCCTTGAGAACTACTCCTGTCAGATCCTTGATAATTTCACAGCAAAAAATTGTCAAAAACTATTATTTTAAGAAAATAATATCTTAATCATGTACCACTTTTAAAGTAGAGTAAGGTTTTTGAAATTATACAATATAAATAAAGCTCACACATACAATATATAACGGGTGTTTTCTTTCGAGGTATATAACTTTAATTTGGCATTACTGTTCAAGATGGAGACCGATTTAACAGCTGTTAGGTGATTTATTCTCAGTTTGGTTTGGCAATTCATCATGAATAGACTCACGCCTGAACAACGCTTGCAAATAGTGCAATTTTATTTCGAAAATAATGGTTCTGTGCGGAATACGCATCGCGCACTACATCCATTTTATTTTGTTTGATCGCTGAAGCGCACTTCTGGTTGAATGACTACGTCAACAAACAAAACTGCCGCATTTGGAGTGAAGCTAATCCTCAAGTGTATGTCGAAACATCGTTACATCCAGAAAAACTGACTGTTTGATGCGCTTTATGGGCTGGTGGAATCATTGGTCCGTACTTCTTCAAAAACGATGATGGCCAGAACGTTACAGTCAATGGTGATCGGTATAGAGCCATGATTACTAACTTTTTCATTCCTGAACCATGATGTCCAGAAGCTGTGGTTCCAACAAGACGGCGCAACATGTCACACAGCTCGTGCCACAATCGATTTATTGAAAGACACGTTTGGTGACCGCCTAATTTCACGTTTTGGACCTGTGAATTGGCCTCCAAGATCTTGTGATTTAACACCGCTAGACTACTTTCTGTGGGGCTATGAAAAGTCATTGGTCTATGCGGATAAGCCACAAACCCTTGACCATTTGGTAGACAACATTCGCCGTGTTATTGCCGATATATGGCCACAAATGTTGGAAAAAGTCATCGAAAATTGGACGACCAGATTGGACCACATCCGAGCCAGCCGTGGCGGTCATATGCCAGAAATCATATTTACAATGTAATGCCACAAGATTATCTCGCGGATAAATAAAATTCATGTAAATCGAATCACCCATCGTTGTTTTATTGCAATTTAAAGTTCTATAGCTCCAAAAAAAACACCCTTTATTTGGCGAACGTTGATAAATATTTTTTATTACACACAGATTAAAAACAATACAATAAATATACAAAATATACAAATAAATATACAAAAAGTTTCCATTATCTGTTAGTATTACAATTCGAGTTGAATTATTAAGCATCACCATACCTTTTTGCGAAACTTTATATTCGCAAAATCATTAATTATATCATCGTACGAATTCTTATTAATTAGTATATTTTACGAATTGTTTATGTAGAGAGAGATATATTTAATTCTGTTTATAGGAGAGGAGTATGTTACAATTTTTGTAGAATATTTTAATTTTTCTCCAATTTTCGACATTTGTACTTTGTGTGTGGCTGTATTAATTCTATTTCAATTCTGTGAATCAAAATAAACAATTATTATGCTCAATCTACCTTCTTTTAAAATTTGCTCCAGCCTACTCAGCTTGCTGGTAAATCCGTTACTGCTATAGCAGGTGGTAAAAGTTTTGTCGTCAATGTCAAAATTCCTCTTATTTGAAAATATTTGCATTAGTTTAATCTTTGAATACAGACAGAGATGAATCAATATTTGTACAAAGTGTGAAGAGAGCTATACTAGAGAAAATTCTCTGAGGCGATAATTGATAGATATGTTATAATGTGAATTATTTTACTAACAAGTCCGCAAAGTTCTACTTTGTTGTTGTTTGAATTTTGGTTCAACCAATCATTTAAATGGCTTGATAAAGGTAGATTCAATACAGAAAAACACTTGAAATAATTTAGAATACTGATGAGTAAGCTTCGGATAAATATGCATAAAAAAAGTGCATAATATGCATGCAAATATG
Source organism: Harmonia axyridis (assembly GCF_914767665.1). Classification (NCBI taxonomy): domain Eukaryota; kingdom Metazoa; phylum Arthropoda; class Insecta; order Coleoptera; family Coccinellidae; genus Harmonia; species Harmonia axyridis. The sequence goes on from NC_059507.1 coordinate 27,857,206, forward strand.
TATCCAAAACATTAAAAATATGCATTTAAACATTAAGCAAAAAAATGTTCATCAGATTTGAATTGAACAGTTAATTATTAAGGTTAATATTTAGGTTATATTGGTCTACTTACCCTAATATTTACAACTTTTTACAGAAACTTCACTATCACAGTATATAAAAATTGTCAAATATAAATTTAAACCTATTACCCCTAAAATATTTTTAAATTCTGAAAAGCATCGTTCTGCGTCACATGATACAATAGGAGCGAATAATAAATCCACTTATATCAGTAAGTTTCAGATTTCCTCATTTTGTTAGATCTTGCAAATATTTCAAGAGAACTGACAACATTTATTTTGCCAAACTAATATTGTGTAATTTACCTAACCTATCAAATACATTTTCAACAATTTGTATGTTATTTTATAACGAAAATCCTTTGTTTTCCAATTTCAAAATGACCTTGAAAATACAAATAAAATCCTTCTCACCAGATGTTGTTAATGTCAGCAATTAGGATAAAATATTTCTCCGAATAATCCATATTACCTTCATGAGGATTGGGTAGGTAATAGTTCATAAAAGCTATTTGAGATTTGCCAAATATATTTTTGAAAATTACATTAAAAAATGAAAACGATGAAAAGCTGTATAGTTTTCTCTCAATTGTATCGGATTTACCGGAAGTTCGGAATCATCTTGAGATTTTTGAAAATAATTCTTTTTGGCGATGTAAAAAGGAGATACTCATTGTTATCTGAAGCGCCAATTGTTTCATCTGATAAAATCTTCAAGAGGTTCTGGATGATTCGGAAACAAATCCAATTTTATGAATTTAATGATGACGATCTGATATTCAATTGATCATATTCGAACGAAATTGTAAATTATAAATAGAGGAAGAATAATACCCTCTAGCTCTGACCTCGAGTTCTGAGGAAAGGAAATCCGGAACGCAACGAGAGTAACCTTGCGTTCCACACAAAGAAAGATTTGTGGACTCTTCGGATTGATGATTATTTTATACTTAAAGCAACATAAGGAAATAAAAACAATTAATTATATAAAGGTTCTAAAAAGTGCTAACTGTCATCCGACAGGTTCGGTAAAACATGTAGGTTAGTAATCGATCGACTGAAACTAAGGCTTCAAACTTTTTTAATATCATCAAAAAGGTCATACCTACCTACATTTATTTTAAGGATCTTATATTCATATTCATATCTTATTCCAAATCTATATCGGTGAAAACCGATTTGGATAACTCAACAAAAAATGTTCCATGTATCAATGGCCTAGTTGTCGAGGTTAATTTAAATTTTAAAAAATAAATAAAAAAAAAACGATATATTCTGCTCTAAAAAAAAATTCGAAAACTGACTAACTGAAAATTAATCAAAATCTGAAGGAAAATTGAATCATTCATTCGATTAAATATAAACTTAATTTTTGAAAGATAGAAGACTAAAGGCTATATAGTCATCTCAAAATAACCAAGAGTTCTAAAGGGTTGAAAAATTGAGAACATGCCTGAAACACTTTGTTTCAGCAAATGGACTATTATGGATTACCCATTGAATAATCAAGACTGCCAAAGGTGCCTCTTACCAGCTCACCAAATGTTCAGTATCTCTTTAAGATAATTTTTCTTGAGGGGTCAAAGTAGTATCCAAAGTATTTGGGAAAATTATTAATTTGAAAAAATTGCTTCCTTATTCGGCACTTCGAATTTTGAAGTAGAACGCTGTAACGAAATGCACCCTCAATTTTGCCCCTGGGGGGGCACCTGCACATCTCCGAGGGGCACTACCACCCCGGAAACGTACCTGAAAAAAGTCCTGCCAATGTTGCGAAGCCTTCTTTCCCTTCTGCGGCTATCTTGCTAACCCAGGCGGATTTGCGATTAATCATTGAAGATGATCAGAATTGTCAGGGAATTTAAAAAAGGTACAAAGATTCAAATAGGGTGATATTTCAGTGTAATCCTCGTAACCTTCCTCAGCAAACCATTTGTTAACAATTCGACGGGTAGTCACATAATAGACTCTGAAGTGTCGCTTGGACTACGCTTCGTTTGACTTCGTCTTGTACCTCTACCTTCTTTTGTTTACATATGACACACTTGTATTACCGTTGTAGTGAAATTAACACAGAGGCCGATAACGCGATAGAAAAAATCAACATCTTGATAGACAATATTTTTACCCCGGTGCTAGTCACTCGAATAGTGATAATTTTAACGTATTCGAACGATAGGTGTTCACTGTTGTTTTTTTTTATGAAGCAGGGGGAATCTTCTTGGACGAACTTCCTTATAAAATGTGAACACGACCTACCGCAGTAAACCCAACCTGTTATTCTTAAGATTCCAGGCATTTATTTGCCTATTAACCTTTTAATTTTTTTTTGTAAGTCTGTCGCGATCTCTTAAGTTCATTTCTTTATTTTTGATATGGGTTTTGGCTGCGTAGCCTCATACTGCCAATTCCATATTATGTTAGTTGAGGTTTTACAGCATTTGCGTTCTCAGTTTCGTATTCTGGTTCATTTGACTTTTTCTTTCTATAAATGTATAGTCTGCTCATTGCTTCTTAGATTTGATTTGGCCCCTTGCCTCCTTTTCTGTAGATGTGTTTCTCCCAAACCATCTTGAACACGTTTCCACGTTTTAGTGGTTACAGCATTTAGATATAAGGTACTGCAAATTTCATTATTGACGCCTTTTGGTTGATGCCTTTATAGGAGATATGATGACTTAAATATTGTGCAGAGTCTGGTAGACTCCGTGTCACCATTTAAGGGTTAACAAGATGAACAAGACAAAATTTTAAACGAAAATTTCAAGTGTCTAGGTCTTTCCTTTTCAAAGTTATCTTGTAGACTGTCGGCAACCTATAGGACAGATACAATCGAATTTGGGAACAAATTCGTCATCACTGACGGGCCTTATCGTTTGGGACCATTCACAAATTACAGACATTATTACTAAATGAGAGAGCGATCTCTTCGGAGACGAGCGCTCAAAAATATAGGGGATGTAAAAGTGTCGCAACCCTACTTAGACATTTTTCCCGTGTAATTTATGCAGTATTGGGTTTACTCAGTTATTCTGTATAAATAGCATTTTTTTTATTCGTCTTAAGATGAGTGCCTCTTGTATTCGTTGGTGCTAATTATACTAGACCCTTGTGGTAAGTAAACTAACTTTTGAATTATTCAGATGCTGTCCACCAAATACACAAATACAATTTATTTTTTCGTTGCAGTGTTATCTTTGGACTGTATGGTATTGGTGGACTTGCCTACAATCAGTGATAAGAATTGGAGTAGTAGGTATCTACTTTTCGACGTAGTTAAAAGCCGATTAGGCAAAGGTTTATTTTGAATTTGTTATTATCTGACAATTCACGTGGATCTCATTTGTTAAATTGGTCAGTCGACCATATCTGGTGTAGATGCAAATGAGTCGTTTTATCACTTATTATATCAAATCTACAAACTCTCATCATGTTATGAGTATTTTTGAGATTCTTGTCTTAACTGCTGTTTGGTCTTTTGGAGTCTGCTTCGAAGGTCAAACTGAAATCTACTGAGGAATATTTCGTGAAACAGTTTTGTGCAGTCTCTTAACAAGTCTTCGAATGTATTAGGTGCATATTTTCAGAGCCTCCTCTGCCATCTATGGGTATCTGTGAACTGAAAATTGTATCTATTATTATTTTTATTTCATCTAATGTAAATTTATAGGTTATTTACAAAAAATCATCATTATTTGATGTTTTAGTGTTTTTTTTAACATTTCTGAACATCCTACCTACATAGTGTCATATATCATTTTGAAGGGAAAAAAACAACGAATTCAACGAAGTAATGATATATAGGGTGTTCCATTAAAAAAAATATAGGTTTGTGTTGAATCTTCAAAACCATACCCCGAAAAAAAATATTGAGTACGCCACTGGATTCTACGCAGAATTCTGATTCAGACGTAGTTTTCAGCTCAGCATTATTTCTAATAATTTCGGAGATAAAGGAGGGGTCCGAAAAATATCAATTTCCAAAATCACCCTGTATCTTTTGAACGGAAACAGTTATGCACAATCTGATTAGACCAACTTGAGTTTCACGAAAAAGTAGAACAGGAACGTGAAAACCGCAAGGCTCTATCTTGAATAACAAGCGAGAAACCTGGCTGTCTCACCCAAAATGGGATGCACTGTACGTTGGCTCGTTGACACGTAGAATCATCTTGTTGAAAACGAATGTCACACACATAAATAACTTTCAATTTTGGCCATAAAAAATCATTAATTATAACTAATCCATTCACCGTTACTGTTGCACCATGCTCATTTTCGAATAAGTGAGGTCCAATCACACCAACATCCCAAAAACCATACTAAGCAGTGATACATTGAGGATCATCATTCTTGTATTTTCCGAAACCCAAAGGCGGCAATTCTGCTTATTGTAGTATCCTTCGAGGTGAAAATGAGCTTCATCCCTGAAGATGATTTTTTGACGGAAATCCGGATTGATTTGATACATTTCAAGGGCCCAATTGGCGAAGATACGACGTTGCTGGTGATCGACCGGCTCAAGTTCTTGTGTTAATTGAACTTCAAAAGTTTTAAAACCTAATTCTTTATGCAAATTACGATTTAATGTTGTTTATCGATCCCAAGATCGACGAGTAAGAGGCCTGAGTTTTCGTCAATACCATAGCAATAATATTCTCAATTTTTCTTGAGCGATGCTCACGGTCTCGATTCTCCACATCACTAACTTGCCCCAACAACTCCAATTTTTCCACCAGTTGACGATTCAAAATTGCATTAGTATTGCGAACTATATGACTGCAACATTTTTACAACTTTTGCAGTTAATTCTAACAATTCAAATGCGTTGTTGGAGCATTTATCATTACATTTTTAGTAAATGCGTAGTTTTTACTTGTGAAATGTCAAAAGATGACAACTCCAAAGGAGACAGCTGCCCAGATAGAGGACTATGTAAATTGAAACCTCTTATTGGAAAATCTTCTATTATATTTATTTCTTCTTATAATTATTCTTCTAGGAGGCACACATTGCCTCTTTTGTTCTAGTTTACTTATGTAACATTTATTTTATCAAATGTTATTATTGTATATCGCCTTGGATTTGGTCCGCATCTAACATTTACTTAATAGAGAAGTTCATCAATTTTTTTTTTTTAAATTGATTTTTCAAGAAAAATCATAGTCGATGAAATAGGTGCACTTAAATCCTGTAATGAAGGTTGTTAGGAAAAATATCAACAATTTGAGCCTACGGATCTGTTGTTACAAATACAAATAAGGTATTATACTTGAATCAAAATGAAATTGAAATTGAAAGTTACTTCGATAATCGATATTATGCGATGTATATGAAATTTTGCACACATCTTCAAAACATATCATTTCAAGATAATTAATGAAAACCTTGCAGGAAGTGTTTTATCTATTCAAAGCAATAAATGATTGTACTTGACCGTTTCATCAAAAACGACCCAAAATTACAGAAATGATACATGGCTTGTAAATATTGAAGGGAATATAGAAAATCATCCTAGAATGTTATTCAATCATGACAAACATCGCAAAATGATGTACTGGCCACATGTTATAGATAAACGAATGCAACTGCCCGCAAGACCAATAGTAGATTTAATTATCCTAATTGCAGGCATTTATGTCCTGTTAGAATTGCTAGAGCGTTATTCTTCCTGCATTTAGGGCAATTACTGCCTTGTTGAAGTAATTAGTCTTTGGCCTATATTTCATTGTTTATAAGCCGTGGCCTTAGGTCTTTCCATTTAATTCTGCGTTTGACGATTTTACTTCAGTTGGTAATGAATGATTCGTTTAATTTTTTTCGGAGGTGAAGACATCTTTTGAGTCAAATAAAACTTCAATTAGTATCTAATTAATGTTTCTTAGGAATAATGAAAATGAAGAACTTAGAATGAAGACGGATATGGAATTTACTTTTTCTTATTCGGTATGCATAGTTTTTGTGAATTCCAATTTCATCAGGTTTAGATAACGTTATAAGATTTGTCTCAGAAAAATTATCATGGATATTTCTTCAATATTAACTGTATTAAGTTTCCATGAAATGTGCTCCAATTAAAGAATAGTTTACTTACTCCTCTTTGTTCAATACAAAAGGGGCAATAGGAAGTCAAGTAGGTAAATTAATTCGAAATCATTTGTCAGCTGAAAAATTCGACCATGCTTCCAATTGTTCCATAGGAGAAGTTGATACACCAATTTGAGAAATTCATACAATACCACTGTTATAACTTGTAAACAATTTTTAATTAATAAAAAAGTATTACTATTGGATTTATTCAAAAAACTGTTTCTTACTGACGGACGTTTTCAACTTTCTACATAAATGACTACGTGATCAAGAATAGTTATTTATAATACAAGTGCAGAAGGCATTGATATTCTTCCACGAGTTCAAAATTCAAAAACGAGCCACGAAGTGGCGAGTTTTTGAATGAACGAGTGGTAGAATGAGCCTTCTGTACGAGTATTATACATTATTTTCTCTAATCCATTGCATTTTTATTGAAATTAATGAAATATTTTCATAAATATCATTTAGTGATTTTTACATTGAAAAATGTTGGTTGGCAGAACTGATTTCTTTAAGGCAAATTTCAAATGAATTGACAGATAAAGCCGTGGCGGAAAGTTCGGAGTACCAACATATGATAATAAAATATTACCATGTAAACTGTGCGTTTCTGATATATTCTCGCACGATTTTGTTCTACAAGATGTGGAAGAATGAACGGAATAACCACAGAATTAGAGAAAATATTATATTCATCAATCAACACTAGGAGGAATCGACAATATATGATTTTTAAGGCAAAAAAATCAAGGAAACAAATTTAAAGAAATTTATGGCTTAAAAAAATTATGAACAATTAATTATTGAATTTGAGACATTGCTACTTATGATACTGAATCGAATATTCTTATACTGAAAAGTCCTAGCACTTAAAGGTTCAGAGATATGAATTTTTGAAATTCTTATTCGAATTTCGGAACTTATGAACCTGGGTCTATTACAATTTATTTTATTTACGTCACGTGACGATATTTTGCTTTGAAAGAGGAAACAATGAACCATAGTTTACAGTATTTCTATTTTATTTTTATTTCTTCTTGTATAAGGACTGGAATTTTATTCCCTACGCCTCTACTTTCCTACTGTTGTCTAATCGGGAAACTTTCCTCCCTATTGCAAGTCACTTTTTTCTTCTATTTGGTTCTTTGAAAAAGATATTTCCACTTATCTGTCATTCTTATTTTGATTTGTAGTACCTATTTTTCTTTGCTTCTTCAGCGTCTCTATTGTCTTCTTTCTTTGTTTGTTAACTATTTCCTCAATTTCCAATTCTTCTCTGATTTGTTGATTGCTTATTTACCATGAGGCGGCAACCGCTGTTCTGATTACTTTATTTAGTGTACTTTGCAACTGATCTTTATTATTGTCGTATTATACCAGGTTTCTCCTGCATACGTAATGCTTGGCATAAGCACTATTTCATTATCTTCATCTTGTTTTCTGAGTAAAGTTTACTTTTTGGATTGAGTATTGGGTACAGTCTCTCTTGAAATTGCTTTGTCTTTTTTCTGTTTTCTCTATCTATTTGTTAAAGATCATTCTTTAATCTAGAATCACTCCCAGATATGTTGCTCCTTTTTTCCATTCTATCTGATTTTCCAATTATGACGCTTCGTGCTTTATCTTTCTTTAATGTTGTTCCTCCGAAGTAGAATGCAACTGTTTCGGATGTATTCACATTGAATCTCCATTTCATGAAGTATTGCATCAGTTTATGTAGGTCTATCTGTAACTGCCTAGTTAGTGTTTTTCTCATTCTACTGTGATAATAAATAGTGGTGTCATCTGCAAATTGGGCAATCTTGCATTTTTTCATTTTCGGCAAGTTGAGTAGCAGCGGTCCTATAACCGATCCTTGGGGAACTCCGGCTTTAATTTCTCTGATCGACGACCTGGTACTCACGATATTCACTCTAAATTTTCTATTTGCCAGATAGGATTGTATTAATCTCGTAAGTTTACTTGCAAATTTTATCAACTTCATTTTGAATATCGGACCTTGATGCCACATTTTATCAAATGCCTTTCCTATATCCAAAAATATTACACCAGTATCTTTATAGAGGTTGATTTGCTCCTTAATATTTTAGGTTAGTGGTACCAATTGGGGGATCGTTGATTGCCCTTTGCGAAACACAAACTGGTGGTCTGGAATTATTTTCTTTTCTTCTACGAAATATGTTAGTCTTCTCTGAATTAATTTTTCTATCGCTTTACTTTTTGCCGATAATAGGCTTATAGGTCGGTAATTCTTTGGCCTTTTTTGTCTTTTCCTCTCTTCCAAATTAAGATTGTATCCGCCGTTTTCCATCTGTTTGGATAATATCCTGATTTCAGTATGAATTTGGCTATTTCAACGATTTCATCTTAAGCTTCTCCTGGTAAGTTTTTGATTGCTTGATTTTGTATTCCGTCTATTTCGGGTGCTTTTTCAGTTTTTAATGTTTTGATAACTTCTTCAATTTCTTCTTAAGTCACTTCTGTTGAATTTTCTTCCATTTCATTGTGATCTTCGTATGTTATATTTCCGTTATTTCGAATGATTTGGCTTAAATTGATGTTCCAGACATTCTGCAAACATTTCTGCCTCTTTTCATTTGTGATAACTACTTGATATCCCTTCTTCAATGCTGGTATCTTCGCTTTCGTTTTTCTTCCAGTTAGTACTGACGTCATTTTCCACAGTGATTGATCTTCCGTATCTAGTTCTTCTAACTTCTTGTCACAGTCTTCGTTGAACTGACTCTGTTCACATCATTCGTCAGTTTATTCAGTATCTATAGTTTTGTCGCCGGGGTTTATATTGTCTCTTCAACGATTTCATCTCGAGCTTCTCCTGGTTAGTTTTCAATTGCTTGATTCTGTATTCCGTCTATTCCGGGTGCTTTTCTATTTTTCGATGTTCTGATGAATTCTTCAATTTCTTCTTTAGTCACTTCTTCTGAATCTTCTTCCAATTTATTGTGATCATCATTTTATGTTATATTTCCAATAATTTCAACTGTTTTGACACAGAATTAGGGAAAATATTAATTGAAATAGAAATTCAGAACGTTTTGAAAGGGAGTTTTTCAAGAGAGTGATATAAATTGGCTCACCAAAAAACTTCAATGCAACAGCGAGAATATCATCCGTCAACCTGCATCAGTATCGATTCCCACTATAATCCACCCCCTTTATATTCAAACCATCCCCCTAGTGCGAGAAGAGGAAGCGGAAAAATAGAATGCACATAGGAAGCTGAATTGCATCTAAAATCAATTTGGGTTACATGACCATGACATGGGTCCCTTTTAGAAATCAGCGACGAAAAAACAGGTTAGTCCACAGAGTCGAAGGGGATGAGGGATGTGTGTCAACCCCTAGACATTTAAAACCGAGGAGGGTGGAGGGTTGTGTTTTTGTAGGCACATCGTTGCCACATGTCGCAACTAAATTATATTAATGACAGCCCCCTACGGTATTTGGTTCGAACTTCAAACACTTGTTCCACTGCATGGGAGAATCATGTGAATACTTAGGGTGGCAGTGATTCGAGGCGATGTTATGAAATACAGGATGTTCGGGTCTCCTGTGTGTATAAATAATAAATATACCTTGTTTTCAGGGCTTCTATCAACATTGAATCATTGAGTTTCTCATTGTGGCGGTGAAAAAATTTGAAATCATCTTAAAATTTTGCTAGCTTAAATGTGAAACTGAATGCTGATAAAAAATAAAAATGTTATAAAAATATGTTGAATAATATTCACCTATGAAATTATGCTATCAAGATTATTATACTCCAACATTTCCAATAATTTTGAAAAGCTGCCAAAAAAAGATTTTTTACCATATGCATAAAACATTTTTTTGTTTAGTAATAAATGTGAGTTCAAAACCTCATCAAAAACATCAGAAAGAACCATGAATTCGAAAAAAAAATTTGAAAAATTCTTATATTACTAAATTGGCCGTTTATATTTTGACAGTTCTTTCTTACTTTTTTATTCTCTAATGTGTTTTGCGAATTTTATAATAGATATAACTATCGAACAGAAAGTCATGAATTTTTTATTTCAAATGGATTGTACTTTGAGCAACTCAATTTATGAAATTCGACATTTGAGAAATTTCTCAAAATAAGCCCATTAAAAAATTTTTCAAAATCTAATTAGATTAGGTATAATCAGTGTTGTTCTGTCCAATATGATTTTTTTAATTAATTTTCCTATTTCGAAATGGGTCATTCCTAACTTCAGATAGATTGAGAAGTTTATTTTCAAATTTGGACAAATCATAAAACTTATCTAACTTTCATCTATGCGAATAAAACAATGTTTATTGATTGAGACACAACTTTAAATACTTATTCACTACACAAAACACACAGAATTAACGAAATAATAATTCTTAGGTGAGAATTTCTGACTTCAAACAAAAACTTCAAATGCCTCACTTGCCCCATATCGTAGGGCAAGTGAGTCCTTCTACTCATCGAGGCGCTATATTAATACACATTATTCATTCTTCATGAGAATTGGTTCAATTTGTTTCGTTATATTGTGTTTTTTTCCTTATCTGATATTGTTGGTGGTTTTCCGGTAAATTTTTTTTTGTCCTCATAATTTATTCTTTTCCTTTTTTTTATTCAAAGAACTTGGTCCAGCATTCTCAAAGTCCTTATGACTGCTTTGGTTCTCGCTGTTTTTGGTTTTCTTTGAGTTGGTCTTTTATAGGATGAATTTGTGATTATTTTAGTACTCGAGAATCGCTTGCCCCAATGTGTCATAAGAAGTGGAATTAATGTTTTGCAAAGTACTCTTAAGTTTGCCAACGTTCTAAATATCAAGTGTGAGTTTGATATTATATGATGTATTCTATGAAATATTTAGAATTTCCCTATAAATTATGAAAAATCCTTGTTTAATCCACCTGAAATATAACAAGACAAAAGTTGTATCACGATAAATCTCCATATCTACTTAAATTTCACTATTTTTCATGAAGTTTTTCATTGATACCACGAGGTAATTGATTCACTCGTGGATTGTATTCATTTTTGCGAAAGACGCACTTGCCCCGTACGGCTCACTTTCCCCACTCTCCCCTATATCTTGTTGTGGATTGAGTTTTGGTTATGGCGAAAAACGCACTAAATATCTTTTCTGACAGTAAGTTGATAATTCAATATGATAATATTAATTTCTTATTATCCCTTATATCATTAGAATATCTCAACTCTTTTGGAAGAAAGTCATATAATGAATATCTTTTTCTATTTTTGCACTAGTGCAAAGGAGTATGATGACGTCAAGCTTCATTTTGACGATTGAATATTTTTCATAGTGATGAAAGATGAAGATTTGAAGGTATGCATATTTTTGTAGAGTTGTACCATTACCATAGATCTGACTAGGTTGAAATTTATTTTCAAATGTAGAATATCGTAACATGAAAACTAACCAACAATTATGACATATTGATGAATCACTTCTCGCATATACCTATATTTAGTACAACAAAGAATGAACGACGAGCGCTCAAAAGCTACCATGAAAAGTCAATGCTTCTTTAGATTTTTTCAGTCAAGTTCTAAAATTCTATTTGTGAAAAAAAGAACAAGAAGCCTCATGATCTTCTTTTTTGGTAGCTACTTCCAATTCACCTAGAATTATCCAATAGCTCTACCTCACATCTCAATCATTCGTCGACAAATCCTTGAGTTGCAATTTTTCAAAATCTTTGGTTTCTCATTATTTGAATTCGGTATTTTCTCTCTCTCAGCAGAAATTATGATCCTCATTTATTTTTATTAGGTTTCTTATTCATGGGAACATATTGAAGTCTTCATAATGATACTGTTAAAAGTCTATTTGTTTATAATATACATCCGGTGTGTGCAATAAATTATTTCTCTTAATTATAAGTAGAGTTTAATTTTTTTTGTGGATTCTTGTACAATCACCAAAATCAGTTAGATAGTTAGTTATCTGAATATCCGGTTCAAAATTTTCGAATCCCGAATGCCCCTTGCTTAAAAACCGACGGTTCTTGGAAAGGGACCAGGGTGCCCCAGGCAACTATCAAAATTTCAGGCTGCTCTTTGCCTCTTTATGACAAGTCCCACCCCGAAAATATTTCATTTCCGGCGCTTAGCTGTATTTTTTCCTGACCTCCTCTGACAGTTTGACAAATAGCGACCCGAAATCGTCCTGTCAATTATGGGATACCGTGGTCGGCGATCTGAAGAACATTTTCTGGGTGGAAAGAGGCAGTTTTGGATGACACAAACGCATTAATTCCGATATTCGCTAGAGGTAAGATGATACATAAAGATGCGACCCGAATTTTGTGGGAAAAATGGGGACACCAAATTGGACCGTATAATTGGACGATTAATTTTGAAAATCGATTTTTGTTATTTCTGACATTATCATTATGTGCGAACATAAACAAGCAATTGGTTGTTATTTAACGGAAAAGAATTAGGGGGGATGTGTCCCCTTAGTAAATTACATGTTTGAGTGAAATTTAGCTCAGGGATTTACATTCAAGAAGAAAAAGTATATTATTGAAGGAAGGTCTACATAAGTCCTATGCACCTAAAAAAGTTTATAGGAAACGCGACTTAATACCTATTTTAGAACTTGAAACAAATTATTGTACATTAATTGAAGCATCAGGACAGGCCAGCATGGAGGAACATGAAAGAGGCCTACATCCAGGAGTGGAAAAGGAAGGGAAGGCTGACGAAGAAGAAGAAGAATTGTAGCATCAACACATCCAAAGTAATCCCCTATAAAATAATTTACTAAGGTAAAAAAATAATGCAACCATCTAAACACTTTTAGAAATTGCGAAAGCAGTGGCGACGCTAGGGGTTGCCCCCCCCCCCCAAAATGTTTCTGCGCCTTCCCCTACAATTTGACAAACTAAGGCTAAAATAATTACAATATCAGCAGAACTATAATTTTCGCGTATTATTTCGATTTACTTTAGACCCCCGAAAAAAACAGGCCTCCCCGTTGACCCCCCTTGTTTTTGAGTGCTGGCGTCGCCACTGTGCGAAAGTAAGAGAAAAGCTCCTAACTTGACGTCAGTGCTTTTCCCATTTTTCTTTTTCTTATCACTATAAAATTGGAGTTCTACTGTTGGTTAAAATAAAATCAGTCAGTTTAATGCGGTCAATATATTGGTTTTTCTTTGCACATCTCTGCACAAAAATCTGTTCTTTTCTAGTCAACTGTATAGTTTATACTAGTGAAATTTCATACAGATATTTCTTATATTTTCCCAGAACTCTTGACCAGCAAATTATTTTATTTCATTCTTCGATTCTACGTATTCCAAATTTCACGGAGCATTTGAGAGGGAACACCACCACGTGGTTGTTCAGTTCAAAATAAAATTAGAGATATTTCTTATAACAAATCACCGATTTTCAGGGGGCTTTCACATGATTTCCTCAAACAGTAATCTACATAGAGGAAAGTAAATATTTTTGATTTGCGATTGAAAAAACAAAAAAAAAATTTAGTTTTCCGCAAAAAAATTGATGCTGATATATTTTTGAAATATTCGTGAAAAAAAATTTACAAAAAATTATTACAAAAGTGGTAAAATTATTATTTCGTGAAAGTCGTCGTACACCGCTGACTTCTACCATAGTATAAGGAATTTCCTTATACTATGCTTCTACCTTCTGCTTCGAAAAAGGAAAAGAGACGAAGTGAATGAACAACTTCGTACCTACATCGTACAAAGTTTGGTGATCGCAGGACAGCCAGAGGGGAAATGAATGGTATCAAAGTTTGACTGATACGAGAAAAACAACTTGGTGCTAAGTCCTCTTAAGAATTGTTTTGCAATATTGTAACAACTAATTTCAATCTGTGATCTGATAAGCGAGTATTTATGTGGTTGCGATTTTAGCTCGTTATAAATTCATTTTTTGAACTACAAGAAATAATTTATTTTTTATATTGAATGATATTCCCAGGATTTCCAAATATCGCGTACTGTAAGTCTGATGTTGATGGGAATTTGAGAGAATTTTTACATTATCGGAAACTATACGTAGATATCGAATGCCAGGAAAAGATATGCCAGCATTAGCTAAATAAAGATAGTAGATGCGGTCATTTAAACAATTCCTTTTCAAATATCGCTTCGAGGGAAGGAGAGTACACGTATGCGTGTTCGAAATGATTCTTTATTTAGATACTGAAGGATTGTTGTCACCCTAGAGAAAAAAATGAAAATTCATCGGTAAAAATGGTATTTTTTGTAAATTCATAATCTCATAAAATTCTATTCATCTGACAATCTTCAGAGAAAATTTCTTGGTTTTTTTAAATTATAGGGACTCCTTTTTGAAAATCTTGAGTGCTGGACATGAAGTCAATTGCTTCTACAAAGCACATACAATGGAATCCTCCTCGATGGTTCTCCTTTTATTATGGCATTTACTACTTACGCTAATGCAACTAGGAAGTGAAGCTTCTTAAGCTAATCGCTTGGAAGGTTTATAAAAAATGAAGCAAATACTTCAATGGTTTAAGTGATTAAAGAGACTCGTTCAGGATGTTGTGGGCTTGCAGTTTTTTGTTATCGAACTCTTCAACATAAAGTGGTCCCTAGATGAACTATATGAGATTTCACAACAACAACAAATACGATTATGCTGAGAATAGAAAGCAAAACAATATCAAAATATTTTCACTATATACTATTGAAGTCTAAGAGTTACTACTGTAATTTCAGGCATGCCTTAATCATCTCTAGAGGTACATCCATCTTAATCCATCCATGTGAGGAAAACGCAAATGAAAAATAATAAAACAGCATCTACAATTTCAACTCATCTAAGAACTGCCATCTTGAAAAAAACTACTGGCACCTCCTCATACAGAAGATAAGAATTGGAGCTTCGATTCATCTACCTCAAACAGGAAAAAATACATCAACGTCCTACTTTCTATGTGATGTACTGTTTCCCCACGAAGATATCTGCCACCTGTTAAATGTTGACGTTCAATCTTGACAACGTGACGATCAAATCATAACAGAGATTATAAATAGCATCGTCTTCGTCTCTCTGTACCTTCGGAATACGCTGCAGAGAGGCGGCGTTGCAAGAAAAACGGTCTTACGACGAAACCGTCGCGTTGGTCTCATCTTGTACAAACAAAGACCAGAAACGGCGGGTTGCACACATGAACCAAGAAATAAGGAACATGTGTGTAACTGGAGACTTCCTGACACCAGCTGCATGTGAACTTGTCGTTTTTGTTTGTGATAGGTTTCCGACGACACCTTACCGTGATTGCTCAACTGAGAAAGAATGTTTTAGTTTTATCGGATTGATTACGGAGAAGCTCTCTAAATGATCTTGATGCTTCAGGAGCTCTCCTATACGAGTATGGCTTTACGTGACAGGTTTGTTGAGTGGAAGCGTTTGCGAATGCACGCGAAGTGACCTGTTGCATACCAAGGGAAATGGGGTGAAGGGTGATGGATTCAGCTGAAATTCTCAATATCGGCTCCTACAAACTTGTTGAAACCCCTTTATGAATCTTTTTTCCAGGCAGTTATATTGAATCTTATAGATTGATCATGAAATATTTCGTTACGAAGCAAAACATCCTCTTCGTACAAGAGTACGAAGTACATATCCCAATGAGTACTTGTAAAGGGTGTTTTTTTTAAGAGCTATAGAACTTTAAATTGCAATAAAACAACGATGGATTATTCGATTGACATGAATTTTATTTTTTCGCAAGATAATCTTGTGGCATTACATTTTGAATATGATTTCTGGCATATGACCGCCACGGCTGGCTCGGATGTAGTCCAATCTGGACGACCAATTTTCGATTACTTTTTCCAACATTTGTGGCCGTATATCGGCAATAACACGGCGAACGTTGTCTTCCAAATGGTTAAGGGTTTGTGGCTTATCCGCATAGACCAATGACTTTACATAGCCTAACAGAAAGTAGTCTAGCGGTGTTAAATCACAGGTCCAAAACGTGAAATTAGGCGGTCACCAAACGTGTCTTTCAATAAATCGATTGTGGCACGAGCTGTGTGACATGTTGCACCGTCTTGTTGGAACCACAGCTCCTGGACATCATGGTTGTTCAATTCAGGATTGAAAAGGTTAGTATTCATGGCTCTATACCGATCACCATTGACTGTAACGTTCTGGCCATCATTGTTTTTGAAGAAGTACGGACCAATGATTCCACCAGGCCATAAAGCGCACCAAACAGTCAGTTTTTCTGGATATAACCGTGTTTCGACATACACTTGAGGATAAGCTTCACTCCAAATGCGGCAGTTTTGTTTGTTGACGTAGCCATTCAACCAGAAGTGCAACTTCATCGCTAAACAAAATATAATGGACGTAGTGCGCGATACGTATTCCGCACAGAACCATTATCTTCGAAATAAAATTGCACTATTTGCAAGCGTTGTTCAGGCGTGAATCTATTCATGATAAGTTGCCAAACCAAACTGAGAATAAATCACTTGACAGCTGTTAAATCGGTCGCCATCTTGAACAGTAATGCCAACTTAAAGTTATATACTTCGAAAAAAACACCCGTTACCAACTAACATTCATATAACTGATAACAATACATATACAATCATAATTTGTAGACATTTCACCAACTGGCATTAGGGAACATAGTGCTTTTAGGAATTGGTGGTGGGATATCATCAACACGCAACAGTCATACTGCTTCGAAAGAAGAAAACTGTGGCGGGTCGCGGCTTCTCATAAAGCTCCACATAGCAACAATAAACACAGCACTCGGTGGCGTAGAAGTTAAGAGTGTAGACTCACTCACCGAGATGCGACAAGGTGCCGGGTTCGAGTCCCGGCGGCTCCCGATAATAATAAACTCCTCACGCGTCTGTGACACGGCACACACAAATATACCAAAGTCACACTGATGAGTCCGGTGTGTGTGTGCCAGGGACGAAACGCATAAGTAGGCATATGTGAAATCCTACAAAACTGAAAAGATTGCCTACGTAGGATATAGCTCTCAAATCATGGCTTTCAACAGATTGGGTGTTTTCCTTGAGTTAACATGTTGCAGTTCAATTTACAGGGTTAGAACCATTGGAATAATCAGGGTACCAATTTGGACTGAGCCAATGTTAAGTCTAAATATTTAGACTTCATCAAGACTACAGATAACAGCAAACAAAAGAAGTATGAGTCAAAATGAGAAATATTCTTCTTCTTTTGTTGCCTATCCATTCTGGATGTTGGCTAACATGATGGCGACACGGACCTTATCAATTGCTGCCCGAAATAGCCCTGTGGTTGTTGAGTTGAACCAAACTCTCAAATTCTTCAACCAGAAATATTAATATATACCTATATATAAATAAAAGGTAACGAAATCGAAATTTAAAATATTTGCTCATTAAGTAGATTTAGGTGAATAAATAAGATTAGTTTGAGTACAGACAATATTGGAAATTAACAGTAAAACTGTCAAATCAATGAAAATCAAGGAAGAACGACATACATACATTCTTAAAAGTCTATCATAAAATTGCAATCACTGTCAGAACAAACTGTTGAACGAGTTATATTTCAATTTTCATACAAATGTCATGTTATATAGCTATTATTACAACTAGGGAAATATGAATAGTATATTTCCCGAGGTTGTCAAAGTTACATCCCGAGGGCGGAGCCCGAGGGATGTATAGACAACCGAGGGAAATGTATTCATATTTCCCGTGGTGTAATCAATAGTTTTTTTCTGATTGAAACAATCTGATAAGGAAAAATTATTATTAGATTGTATATTTTTGTAATAATTAAATTTTTAACGTTGCTATGGGCCATGTTTCTGAGAATCTTGGTTGACTGGTTTCATTTTGACGTCTTGTCAAAAATAAAATTAATGAAAAAATGTCGAACTACGTCGAAACTCAAGCGGCAAAGGCCCGTGAATCTTTGGTTCCAGCCAAATCTCAAGCTGCCTACAGTAAAGAGTACGAATGCTTTCAGGAGTGGAAAAGAAAAAAATTGGTGGACGGTGTGAGCGATAGTATTTTGTTAGCATATTTCCAAGATTTGGTATGTTGCTCTGATTCTTGTTATTCTTGATGTATGATTAATTCATTCGATCCCCAGTCCCAGAAATATTCTCCAAACACGTTATGGCCGAAACTATCGATGTTAAGATCAATGCTACATTTGAAGGAAAAAACTGATGTCAAATTATTCGATGAAGTCGAAGCATTTGTTAAGAACAAAAATAAAGGATACGTTCCTAAAAAATCATCAGTGTTGTCCCGGGAGCAGCTCAAGACATTCTTGAGTGAAGCTCCTAATGACGTTTTTTTGATGTATAAGGTAAAAGTTTCATTTTGATTTCCTCTGTTGATAAGATTTTTACATTCATAATTTTGAAGGTTGTTTTAATAATGGAAATCTTTGGCGCCTGCAGAACACGAGAGTTGGTGAATATGCTATCTTCAGATATCGAAGATCGTGGTTCGGTAATCATAATCAAAGTCTCAAAGACTAAGAATGATATAAACAGAATATTCACTATAATTGATGAAGAAGATCTGGGTGCTGCTCGTTTGGTGAGGGAGTATTCAGCGTTGCGCCCGCAAGGCGTTCTTAGGTTCTTCGTAGCTTATAGGAATAAGAAGTGTACTCTTCAGCCTGTCGGCAAAAATACCTTCGGAAAAATTCCGAGTAAGGTTGCTGAATGGTTGGGTTTAGATAATCCGAAAACCTATACAGGTCATTGTGGAAGACGAACATCCGCGACATTGGTTGCCGATGCGGGAGCCTCAATGACAACACTCAAGAGACATGGTGGTTGGAAAAGTTCGTCTGTTGCAGAAGGCTATCTGGCGGACAGTATGCTGCACAAAAATAAGGTAGCGAAGATGATAGCAGGTGTGGAGGGTGAGCCATCTGCAGCATCACAATCTTTGAAGACCGTTTTGGGAGAATCGTCCGAGACTGCTGCTGCAAGGAATGTTCTCAAGAAAACTGTAGTCTCGTCGTCGAATAATTATGAACAAGATATTTCTTCTTCCTTTGTATCTGGTGGAAATACTTTTAGTGGAAATTTCAACAATTGCAGTTTCCATTTTGTTACTAAATAAAGAAATAGTTTCATATTTCCCTAGGGAAATATGAACTGACGTTTCATATTTCCCTTGGGAAATATGAGTGTGTTATGACACATGGTAACTAAGGCGATATAGCTCAATATTGGTTCGATCAGAAAAAAACATATTTATGAGTTGTGGAAATCCCGATATATGTCTAATAAATAACCATTTACTTGACTTGGATCTTGTGTACTGGTCCTGTAATTGACGGTCTCATTTAGTTTAATGAAAATTTTCGCTGTTATTCCTTTCCATTTGTACCATAATCCACTATTTTCGCGAACATATGATAGGGTTTCCTTATGCCTGAATCTCTCATCGAAATCAATTTATGTTGATTGATTCGCATTTTCAAGAGTTGTTTAATTAGATGCCCTATGTAGCATTTTGAACATCCCAGGCAAGATTTTTTATATGGCACAATAGATTGTTCATCTAAAGGTGTCGGACCTTTTGATTTAGAAAATAGGGTGCGTGCTAGTTTTAGATTATAAAATTCTAATTTGGTTGTTGTTGATTCATCCTCAAGAGTATCTCGAGCGATATAACGCCTGAGTTCAGAAAAAAAATAAAATCGAAAGTATCAGTCTTTCTGTTCGATTTATATCCTCAATGTTCAACTGTTTATATTCATTAATAACATTATTCACGAGACTGGGTTAGTTATCCATCATCAAGAATTGTTTTATATATAGTTAAATTTTCTTCTTGAAACTGCTTGAAACTGAGGTGCCGATTAGTGAATAAAAATTTTAAGAGGGGTCTATACCGTTTCAGCGATCAGTTCAAAAATTAGTACGTTTCATTTTACATTAGGGATCATCGATTTATATGAGGTTTCCACTATTATTCATTTTAAACAGTTCACCATTGCGGAAAGTCCTTATTTATCAATTTTTTTGAAATGGAAAAAGAAGCCCTTTCGTGCAGCACCCTTTGCAACCCCTGCAGCTACATCCATGGATATAACTGATGTTGTACATGTACCTATAGCATATTCAACAGGCCAATTGAAAAGTTCCCGGTCAACAATAGTGAAACACATTCTTTTGGCAAAATTCGATTTTATTATTCAACATAGTTGCCTTCGAGAGCGACACAGCGATTATAACGATCTTCCAACTTGTCGATATCATTTTTGTAGTACGATTTGTCTTTCGCTTCAAAATAGGCCTCAGTTTCGGCTATTACTTCTTCATTGGCGCTAAATTTCTTTCCAGCGACGATTGTTTTGAGGTCTGAAAACAGGAAAAAGTCGCTGGGGGCCAGATCTGGCGAATACGGTGGATGCAGAGGCAGTTCGAAGACTAATTCATGCAATTTTGCCATTGCTTTCATTGATTTGTGACACAGCGCATGGTCTTGATGAAATAAACCTTTTTTCTTGAAAGGGTGCTGTTATTTAACGATTTTAGTCATAGCTTCTTTTGGGCATCCCCTGCGATCGCCGTCTTCGGTGCTCATTTCACCACTTATAAACTTAGCTTACCAATCAATGATGCTTGATTTTCCTAGTGCAGACCCCGGAAACTCTTCATCAAGCCAAGATTTTGCTTTAACTGTATTTTTTCCCTTCAAGAAGCAATATTTTCTCAGCACACGAAATTCTTCTTTCCATCTTTTTTCAAATAACAAAAATAGCTACACTCACAACGCAATATCTCACAAACTAATGGTCGCACTGCTGTCAAATTTTGACACGTATCGTTTGAAGGTTGGTACTAACTAAAAATCATATGGATTAATACTAGCACCGCCATCTGTGCATCAGACCGGGACTTTTCAATTGCCCTAATAACAGGTTATCGTGAACCTGATGATTTTGACCTAATCTATTCATTTTTCAATTTTTTTCGGCTCAAAATGTGAAAAATTACAGACATTTGGCTCAAATGTCCACTGGAACAAGCGTGTAAGGAGAAACAATGAACCATCATGTGGGTGTTGCAGTATTATTCAAGGGATTTCCGAAATGAAAGGAAATACTAAACCCTCGTGTGAAATTCATTTTGTCCTTCCAAAAAATGAATCACTATCATCATTGTTATAGATATTACCCAAGATTAAAAAAAAATTAAATTGAGTAAAACCTCTCATAAACAAATTTCAAGCTGTTCTTGTCAAACTTATCTCGCAGTTTTCAATTGGTACATATTGATTCATCCACAGAAGTGACAGTTACTATTTACTCTGGCAACTTCTCGACGCACGGACATACGCAATATTTATTTACCCTTACTAATCCTGCATCTGATGTTCCGTTCGGTTCGAAAAACAATGGAAATTTCTGATTCTTTCCTCGGCACGGCTGATACAGCTTCCATATCTCATTTACGTCAACCGTTCTATTTTAAATCGGTTTCACCTTGCTGAAAATAATATCCACCTTCCAAAATAATTCGGAAACAACGTGGTAACCGAAATAGACTGGGCGAAAATCGCTGAGGACGTGGGCGACCGATGAAATTGTAACGTCCGCTGAATATTTCTTTGAACTTTTCAACGTTCTTCGAGTCCCGGAAAGAGGAAGCACGGTAGGAGACTTTCAAGAAATATTGGAACGATGAAATCGCTGCGTGGGAGGAGTTACTATGGTTATGTTTTGTATAGTGGTTTGAATTTCCTTTTTAGGATTCTTGCTTGCAATATCGATGGCAGCCAATAGTGTACAGGTTGTTTCATCATAAACTGGACAAATATATACAGCGTGATTCGCCGTGATGGTCTATTAGACGGTTATAGAAACCTAATCATAATTTTGTGCTGAAAATTTGCATAGTTGCATCATATGGAGTAATCTTTCTGCCTGAAATATTGGCAGAGCTCTATAATTTCCAGTCATACCGGAAACAGACTACTACTTCCTTATTTCAACTGGCACACCCAGTTTATTATTGTATCATTAGTTACTGAGCATGACCTTGGAACCGTGAATATTCGGTTTGGCCATGATTTTCTGCGCTTAGGATTATCGTAATGAACCCATTTTTTGTCTTCAGTCACAATACGAAATCCCTTCTGTCTTTGCCTTGCAAGCAGCTGTTCACAAGCAACCCAACGCCGTTCAACATCTCTCGGCTTCAACTCCTACGGCACCGAATTTCCTTGTTTCTGAATCATTCCCATGACTTTCACGCGTCTTGAAATGGCTTGTTGCGTAACTCCCAATAATCCTGCTAATTCTTGTTGCGTTTGACACGAGCTTGATCAAGTAATGCCTTCAATTCTGCATCTTCGAAAATCTTCTTTTTTCCTCCGTCATGCTGGTCTTCGACGTCAAAATCACCGTTCTTTCACTATTAGCGACCTCACCATAGTAGATATTTGAGAGCATTCGAAGAGTCTCAGCCGCAGATTCCTCCATTTTAAAGTAGAAAATTGAAACCTCTCGCAAATGACGAGAATTTGGCTCGTAAACTGACATGTTTAATCGAGTATAACTTAATGATGCAGACACAAATCGACTAATATTTCGATGGCGTTATGTTAACAAATACCTAAGCGATATACAGCGTGAGTCAATAATGTGTACCGAGCTTTCTGGGGGTGATAGTACATTGATAAATAAGTATAGTTTGATGAATAAACTTATGGCCCAAAATACATACTAGGGGCGATATTATATCCTTTCAAAGTTGATAAAATAAAAAAAAAAATTCCGCATAATTTCTAAACGGTGGATGCCACCAGAATGAAATTCGGTGCATAAATGAATGTTGTTGAAATACATTTTTTTATTATTCTTCTACATTTCTGATATTGATTTTAGAGGGTGTCATGATTTTTTTAGGACTTCTTCCGTTGTATTCGTTTTGGTCGATAACAATCGAAGTTGATCATGACTCACTCTCTGAAAAGACCCTTATAACAATATCAGAAATGTAGAAGTGTAATAAAAAAATTTATTTCAACAACATAGGTACATTTATGTACGAAATTTCAATCTGGTGTCATTCACCGTTTAGAAGTTATGCGAAAAATTTTTTTTATTTTATCAACTTTTGAAGGATATATCTCCCCTAACATGCATTTTGGACCATAAGTTTATTCATCAAACTATAGTTATTTTCAATGTACCATCACCCTCAGAAAGCTCTCAAAACATTTTTGGCTCATCCTGTATACTAATTGGCAGAAAGTACTCATCCGCTGAAGCATTCATGCCTATAGAAACAAAAATGTCTGTTTCCCAAATTCTGCTGGCTTAATTTTTCCAAACAAACTATTCAGAACACCCAACAAAAACACTTTGTAACCAGATACTTCTCCATCGGTAGACAGAAGTCATTAAAACCACATGTGAATTTTAATTTGAAGCAGGCTTTTAGGGGCCATTTCATCATCTCGAAAGACTGAATTTGTAATGGGGCTATCGGGATTGCGGAGTTCCATATACATACATCCCAACCTGCTGAATGTTATGAATACGTACAATAACTTTCACCTAGAATTATTTCGCTCCATCTACAATGGTTCTCGAATGAAAGAGATTTTTAATTTTCGTCTGCGGGTTGCTCTTATGATAATTTTTTTGTACGGGGATATTCCATGCTTCCACAGATAATTGGAACACAATTTCTAGTTTGGGAAGTATTAAAAAATGTCTATTGAAATGACCTTTGCTGTTGAGTGATCAGCGTATGTACATAAGTAATTTAGGAAGTAATTGATATAGTTTTGTTTATATTTCTTTCAATGGCACCAATGAATATTTCCGGGTACAAATGTTTACCATTAGCTTATTGTTTTTGAACATATTCTACACAGATTTTCATATAATTATTATAAAGGGTCATCCATTTTCTGGCTCCTAAAGTAAACGTAAATAAAATACATACTTTCATTGCGAATATCGATCAAATTTTCATTTCAATATAATGCTTGGATCTTGCCATTATGTGTAGAATGCAACATCATATAAATATCCTCCATATCTGTAAAAGTTGAAGGCTGTATATCAGACGAGCACGATCTTAACCTGGGAGTGCCTAAAGGATCCGTCCTTGGGCCCCTTTTATTTTTGCTCTTCATCAATGATCTCCCTGTAAATTTAAGGGTAATTTTCTTGGATTTGCTAATGTGTAGACGTTTTTCGTCATCGATAAGAGGGTTTTCGTTGAGTCTATTCGCTGATGATGCTTCGGTAGTAATCTCGGCCCCAACATTCGAGGAACTTCAGGCTTTCTGTGAGCTTCTATTACAGAGCTTTGTGAAATGGTGTCATAAGAATAATTTAATGATCAATATCGATAAAACTGAATGTATCCATTTCACAATTATGCACAGTGATTGTGAGCTGGTGATTCGCCATTTGGATAGTGCTATTGTATCTAAGAGAGGTACTAAATTTCTTGGCATTCACCTTGATAACAATTTGAAATGGGGTATGCACATTGATTCTGTTTGCAAAAAACTGAACAGTTCTTATTTTGCCATAAATAGGGTGAAAACCCTACTTCCTTTAGAGTCACTAGTGAATATATATTATAGCATGGTCTATAGCCACCTGTCGTATAATATTCTACTTTGGGGAAACTCTTCGGATGTTGGAAGGGCTTTCATAATACAAAAACGTATTTTACGTATGATATTCAGCGTACCTCCACGTTCGTCCTGTAGACCCATATTTGTAGAAAACAATATTATGAAAATTGACGATAAAATTTTCATTTTGAAATGTTAGGTATATGTGAAGGAAAATGAGGAAAAATTTATACAGTTGTCTAGTTTTCATAACTATGTAACCAGAAGTGAGAGAACATTGTATGTTCCCAAGCACAGAACAACAAAGTTTGAAATGTCTCCTATGTATCAATGTGTTAAACTGTATAACCATTGCCTCACAATATTAGATCTCTTGTTTTTAGTAAGTTCAAGAAAATTGTTAAAAAGTTATTATTGAATAGATGTTATTATACAGTGAATGATTATCTCAATGATGTTATAGTGATTGGTTGATTAATTTTTCTTTTTATCTGATTATTCTTTTATATGACTTATCCTATACATTTATTAGTCTCAGAGGATTAATAAAATTATTATTATTAATTATTATTATCTCACCTGTAAATTTAAATAGGACAAAATATTTCTAAAAGAAATTATATCCGTATTATAATTAACTTGCCATGTTGATTGCCAACGTCCGGAACGGATAGGGCACGCCAAGAAGAAGAAGATTATAATTAAATGTTTTCAGATATTCAACATGTTGTGAGGTTAAATGTCAACTTGAACATATTATATGGCATAGTAGTAGAGAAATATTCTTTCACATCTGGCCCAACTTAATTTCACCCAAATCTCTCATAGTGCACCTCAGTTTTAAATACCGAACCGTTATATTAAATCTCAGACAACATCCGCGTTTTCAGGACTGTCGACGAACGATTTGATGGTAGTCTAGATAAGCTCCCCCCGAACTAGGTCTCCGAACGACCCCTTGTTATAAACGATGCTACTCTGTTCGACCTAGACCAAGGGACAAAAAACATAATACGCCAGAGGGTGAGAAACTGGGGAATTTTCTATACGACCGTAACTAATCTCCCAAATGGGAATTGGTGCACCTGTTTTGTAGCGTCAGTTTCTAACCCCATGCTGAGACTCCCTTCAGAAATAGATTTCCTGAAAATGAGAGTGATAATGAAACCTACTCGAAAAAAAAATAAACACTACGAAAAATCAACACAATCGATTGATGACTTAAACAAAAGTTTTTTTTTTTGGATATTCTGTTTGAATTTTCTATGATTCTGATGACGGGATAAACACGAAATTTTGCAAAAAGCATCCTATTTTTATTTTCAATTGACTTGCAGAATCTCAACTCGGTAAAATCAGTTATAACGGAGATATTAGGTGATTTTTATTGGATATTCTGCTTGGAATTTCTATGATTTTGATGTAGATATCAACACAAAATTCAGCACGAAGTGTGAAATTATTTTTTTTTTATGTCTAACAGGTATCTACACAAAAAATCTGAACCCGATCAAAATTGTTGTCTCAGAAATATTGAGTGTTTCTTCTCCAATATGCTTCTTGTTTTTTTAGTTCTGATTGAAATTTTGCACGAAGGATGAAATTGTTATTTTATGTTTTCACACAGAACCATCGGTTTTGCAGTACCGGAAATATTGGGTCAAATTGATTGAATTTGTAGTTTTGAAACAATCAGAAGAACAAAAATAGGTAAAGAAACTACCTTTCGGACCAAGGGCCATTCGAAATTTTGTTCTCCAAATGATTTGATAACAACAGATTTGATTTATTTTGCATCAGATGAAAATTACAATTTCAAGCTTCATGAAACATTTTTTGTTGATCGTGCAACTTGACCAGAAAAAATTCAAAAATAAAATTTTAAAAAATCACCCAGAGAGTACAAAACCGATGGAGTTGATATTCTAGGTGTAGCTATAAAGTAACAATTTCAAGCTTTGTAAGAAATTGAAAGTTAACCATATTATCAGAACCATAGAAAAAAAAATGGAGAGAATATTGGTCTGCTGGACCATGACCAATAGCATAATTCTATTTTAAAAATATCAATTACTAGAGCACATCAAGGAATTAAAAAATAATGTTTGCACAATTTAAAACTCATAATATCACTGAACATTTAACGTTGAGGTACTTGAAATGAGAAGTCTTTCTAAAGCTGAATAGTCATTTAAAGAATATGTTCAATCTCAAAGTTCAATTTGCGGAATACTATAGATTTTTTTTTGAAAATCTAAACGATACGTTCAAGTTCACTATCACGTCATTGTTCACTGAAAACATGAAATGAATCCGACCTGTATTTTGGAATTTACATATGTTGTTGATTAGCACTGCAATAACATTGGAATGAACAAGGTATCGAACACCCTTAAAGAACTTGCTTATGGATAAATAGAAAACCTACAGAAATATTTCGAAGACAAAGTTGCTTTGTCTTCAAAACAATAAGGGGCCTATCAAAAATGGTGTGAAGTAGACTGATCACCACGTACAACTGTATAAATTGAAGGTTTCACACCAGACAATACCAGAAAAACTGCAAGGATGGAGGGAGAAGCCCCTGCATGAAAGACATTTCAACAAAGTAAACCAGGATCATGTCAACACAGCAGCTGTGAACTATTGGCTAACATCAGGTGGAATGTGTTCAGAAACTTCCTTCGAGTCATATATGATCAAAATTACTGCATACATATCATAGAGGATCATGCTATCAACCAATATCGATATTGGTGTCCAATGAACGAAACAATCGATCATATTATGCGGGGGATGTCAAATGTTGCAGGAAACGAATATGAAGATAGACACGATGCAGCAGGAAAGATATTTCATCGAGCATTGGCAACCTTATTAGGAGTGATACATTCTGAAAAACTACCATACTACAAAGTACCGACCGGAAACTATCCTGGAGAGCGAATGCTATAAACTGTAATGGGATCGTACGATTCTAACTGACAACACAGTTCCTTACAACAGACAATATATAAGTATTATTTTTTGTCGATAAACATCAGAAGATAGGAAGACTCATCGAAGTAGCAATCCCATATAACAACATTTATCAAAAGGAGGTGGAAAAAAATTCAAAATATAGGGAAATCGAGTTTCAGTTAGAATGGCAGTAGAGAATGCTTCATCAAGAACTATTCCAATTATCTTTTCTACCGCGGGAAAATATCTAACAACCTCAAGACAAATATCAAACAAAAAGGATTTTCCAGTGAGAGGTTTTCTTTTGAATAGCTCGAATAGCCGAACAGTTCTGAATACATGGCACACAAGCAATGAAACAATCGGCATTTTGCAAAAAAAGCTCCTGGTCTTGATCACAACTGGCCACCAAGATTTTGTGATTTACCACCTTTAGACATTTTTCTTTGGGGCCACGAGAAAGGTGAGGTAAAGGGTGTTTTTTTCAGAGCTATAGAACTTTAGATTGCAATTAAACAACGATGGATTATTCGATTGACATGAATTTTATTTATCCGCGAGATAGTCTTGTTGCATTACATTTTAAATATGATTTCTGGCATATGACCGCCACGGCTGGCTCGGATGTAGTCCAATCTGGACGTCCAATTTCGATCACTTTTTCCAACATTTGTGGCCGTATATCGGCAATAACACGGCGAATGTTGTCTTCCAAATGGTCAAAGGTTTGTGGCTTATCCGCATAGACCAATGACTTCACATAGCCCCACAGAAAGTAGTCTAGCGGTGTTAAATCACAAGATCTTGGAGGCCAATTCACAGGTCCAAAACGTGAAATTAGGCGGTCACCAAACGTGTCTTTCAATAAATCGATTGTGGCATGAGCTGTGTGATATGTTGCGCCGTCTTGTTGGAACCACAGCTCCTGGATGGTTGTTCAATTCAGGAAGGAAAAAGTTAGTAATCATGGCTCTATACCGATCACCATTGACTGTAACGTTCTGGCCGTCATCGTTTTTGAAGAAGTACTAACCAATGATTCCACCAGCCCATAAAGCGCACCAAACAGTCAGTTTTTCTGGATGTAACGGTGTTTCGACATACACTTGAGGATTAGCTTCACTCCAAATGCGGCAGTTTTGTTTGTTGACGTAACCATTCAATCAGAAGTGCGCTTCATCGCTAAACAAAATAAAATGGACGTAGTGCGCGATACGTATTCCGTACAGAACCATTATTTTCGAAATAAAATTGCAGTATCAACAAGCGCTATTCAGGCGTAAGTCTATTTATGATGAATTGCCAAACCAAACTGAGAATAAATCACTTGACAACTGTTAAGTCGGTCGCCATCTTGAACAGTAATGCCAACTTAAAGTTATATACCTCGAAAAAAAACACCCGTTATATGTCAATACTCCACGATTCAAGATCTTAAAGATTAAATTAGTGAAGATATCGAGGACAATTATGTGCCAACTGGTTATAGAAAATTTCATTTCCGCAACCGTAGCTGTTGCGGCCATATAGCTTTTCCATCCCTATTTTCATAACGTCCTCTTTACAATAATAGAAACAAATGAACATACTCTTTTAATATACCAGCTTCTTTAAATCAAAAATAAAGATCTTATTGGAAAACCTTTTACTAGTTTGGACCCGCGACTTCATTCGCCTGAAAGACCATACTTTCAGTAGAAGCGATTAGCGTGTATATACAGATGGCCAATAAAAATTTCGAAAAAATTATTTATTTATTTTGGTTTCTATTACTCCTCTTTTATCACCCATACTCATTTTTGTGAGATCTATTAAATATACAGATACATGGTTTTACTGCTTTATTATATTTATTTTATATTTGTTGATTCATTAGCTAACTTTCGCCCGTGATTTCGTCCGCATGAAAGTCGGTTTCATAACTACTAAACACTGTTTTTCAATCGGAAAATGCAGTCTGCCTCGTTTATATTCACAGTTTGAATTTTACAGCTAATGAGAAACCATTTATTGCTATTGATTTTTCATGTGAAACAAATTGTTTTTCTATATTCAACTGTTTTTCTTTTTGGAGCTAATATGATAACATTGTCAACACTGTGTACTCTTGAGCAGGGCACGTACATTTGATCATGGAAAAAATAATTCCACTTCAGATCAACATGACTCATTTATGGTCAACAAGAAGCAAGCGGTTATAATATTTATTCAAATTGGCTGTAATCAAAGGTTTTGACATTTTTGTTTTCGGCTAAAATGAATTAGTAGTCATACTAATTTTCATTCATAATTATTATAAAGTTAGTAAAGTCTTATAATTCATGAAATTAATTGTAGATATAATATTGATGTTACTAGGCTCATTAACAAAAAATATTCAATTAACTTCGGAAATCGATATTGCCAATCTGAAGGAGGTTGGATTATAAAATTTACTTACTATCTACTATCAATTTCTAATATTACTATGAGAATTTAATTAGGAAACTCAATTTCAAATAATTGTTTGAAACTTTCAGATATATTCATTCATCTGTTGTTGTACACTCCATGTGAATATGCCAAAATTTTCCATATAATTATAAGAACACGTTACATTTATGAGTTTATTCTTGTAGTGAATTAAATCGAAAAGTTCTCAAATATGTTTTGGATTTGCATAATATCCGAAAACACGTGATTAAGCCAAATCAAATATTCCATTAATACCAGCTTAAGCGTTTGAATAACAAATCATACTTCTTGATGATTTTGTGTTACATCAGCAAAACAAACGGAATGGTCAGTACAAAGATGCGAAATGATAACGTGTTGCTATTTTGTTTTCATTGCATTCGTATTTTTTCAGAGATAACTGCATTTCGTCACAATTTCTGTATTTGAAAACAGAATTTCAGAAGACTATTAACGAACGTAGTTATTGAAAGTTTGAAATGTTGTTTTCACGATAATTTCAAAACTAAATATTCGATGAAAATGAAAATTTGCAGTTGGATGTGAAGTAGCAATTTCAAACTTCGAGCGGATTGTCATAGTAATCGCTTAATCAGGACAATAGAAAATGAAAGAAGATTATATCATAGCAAAACAATGAACCATGAAAAACTCAAGAAGCATAATGGAAAAGTAATAGGTACCCTCGGAAATAAACAATATTTTCGTGACAGCAGATCAGATCTGATTTTTGCATAATTAAGTTTTCTCCGCGTCATCAGAATTATAAAAATACATGAGTAAAAAACACTGACATTAAGTGAGGAGTCTACTAGGGAGCTTTTGAGCGCTCGTTCATTCATGCGACAATTGCACCCTCGTAGAACACATTTATATCCCAGGAAATTGGGTGCCGTACAAGTTGAAGCTGAGAGATGTTAGCTTGGCAACAACTGCTTGCAAGGCATACACGAAATGGATTTCTACATCGCATTGTGACAGAAGACAAAAAATGGGTTCATTACGATAATCCCAAGCACAGAGAATCATATCACGTCGACGGCCAAACCGAATATACAAGGTTCCAAGGTCATGCTCAGTATTTGGTGGAACCAGCTCGGCGTAGTTTATTATGAGTTGTTAAAACCAACCGAAACAATCACAGGCGATCGCTATCGAACCAAATTTATGCGTTTGAGTCGAGCATTGGCTGACAAACGGCTGCAATACAACGAGAGACTTTATAAAGTGATTTTACAGAATGACAATGCGAAAGTGGTCAAGACATATTTAGAAACATTGAAAAGGTGAGTCCTACACCACTTGTCATATTCTCCAGACTTTGCTCCTTCGGATGATCGCTTGTTTCGACCAATGGCACACGGCCTGGCTGACCAGCACTTCCGGTCTTATGAAGAAGAAAAAAAATTGGATCGATTCATGGATCGCTTCAAAATAACTACCGCTGACCGAAAGATGGGAGAAAGTAGTGGCCAGCGATGGACAATACTTTGAATGAAAAATGTATAACCAGTTTTTACAAAAAAGCCTCGACTTTCGGAAAAAAACAGCGGAATCAAAGTTGTACACCTATGTATAATATATGCTGATTCAAATGTGCAATGATTACTGTTAAAAAAAACTAAAATTTGGAGATGAAGAGTTTTTTACGTAATTCCATGGTTAAAACTCAAAATAATCCAATTTTCTAAATATACATTTCTACCAAACGAAGTGCATTAAAATGTCGCCGCCGAAACATTCAACAAAACAAGAGTCCCACATTTCATCACATACTTCGCTCCACCAAAGACGCAGAACGGGTCTCTCCTTTGTTCCGGCTCTATTATTAGTGATTTTATTTATAAACGACAACAAGAGCTCATCGGGACGAGCTTGGCGTTTGACAAAAATGATCCGAACTTCCGGCATTGCCTTATTCATCGTCTTAATATGTCCAGATCATTAATTCCACGGATTCCGTTCGTTGCCATCGAAGACAGCAAGATTGACCTGGTACCACCGAAGACAGATAACTGATACGGTTGTTGGGATGCCGGACCAACTGTTACATGAAGTTTCATCTGACGGGATCATTTCGTGGAATGCATTCCTCCTTCGTCTACCGCTATAACAGAAAAAAAACTGTATGGGTTTACATAAAGGGTTATTATTATCAGATTGTCGCTCGGCGCTGAGTTTACTACTTTTATCACGTAACTAATGAAATGCTTTCTTTCGTAAATATATTTCTGTGAATATTTATTGATAACATGTGTTTGCATAGCATTATTCTAATTTCAATTTTGGTTTAATTTGATGACTTCAAATTTGGCTACAATTATTTCATTACTCATATAAATCATATCGAGATTACTTCGAAAGGAATTTAAAATAGAATATGCACCACGGTTCGAAGAGTTCTTATAAAGGGTGTTTTTTTAGAGCTATAGAACTTTAAATTGCAATAAAACAACGATGGATTATTCGATTGACATGAATTTTATTTATCCGCAAGATAATCTTTGGCATTACATTTTATATATGATTTCTCGCATATGACCGCCACGGCTGACTCGGATGTAGTCCAATCTGGACGTTCAATTTTCGATGACATCAACATTAGGCGGTCACCAAACATGTCTTTCAATAAATCGATTGTTGCACGAGCTGTGTGACATGTTGCGCCGTCTTGTTGGAACCACAGCTCCTGGACATCATGGTTGTTCAATTCAGGAATGAAAAAGTTAGTAATGGTGGCTCTATACCGATCCCCATTGACTGTAACGTTCTGGCCATCATCGTTTTTGAAGAAGTACGGACCAATGATTCCACCAGCCCATAAAGCGCACCAGACAGTCAGTTTTTCGACGGTGTTTCGACATACACTTGAGGATTAGCTTCACTCCAAATGTGGCAGTTTTGTTTGTTGACGTAGACATTCAACCAGAAGTTTTATCGCTAAACAAAATAAAATGGACGTAGTGCGCGATACGTATTCCGCACAGAACCATTATTTTCGAAATAAAATTGCACTATTTGCAAGCGTTGTTTAGGCGTATGTCTATTCATGATAAATTGCCAAACCAAACTGAGAATAAATCACTTGACAATTGTTTAATCGGTCGCCATCTTGAAGAGTAATGCCAACTTAAAGTTATATAACTCGAAAAAAAACACCCTTTAAAATAAGGAAAGCACTGATGTGAAGTCAATAGCTTTTGAGCGTTCGCATATTGCGCCCTTGGAGATTATTATATATATATAATCTACATCCACTTTACCTTTTGTTGTTTGGAGGAGATTATTTTTAAAGGTAAATATGTATACATATACAGTGTGTCAATTTGAAAAGGTTCCACCATTGATATCTAACCCCAATGCAAAATCAGAAAATATGCAAAAAGAGGTATACTTCGGTCCGTAGATGGGCATTTTATACATTCAACTCTGTGAGCGTGATGACAGCAACCCTTAAAATCTTAAATGGAAGTGGAGGTTGTGTGACACCTTCTTTTGAAGGTAATTCGATTGTCTTTTCAACAACGCCCTAAACTTTTTTAAACGTTTTTTGTTTCTACGTCCGCAAAATCGTAGAATAGTTACGATAACAAGAGTTGCAATGAAACATGAAAATAATGAACAATTTCTCACTATAAAAAAATTCGAGACTTTGGATGTCGGATAAGTTATATTTTTGTCTTTTTGACTTCATTTTGGCAGCAACCCCTAAAATGTTAAATGGGAAGGGAGGTCTAAGGTCTTCTTTTTGTACTGAAATATTATGACTTACGCATCTACTATTATTACTCCAATTTCCTACTGTTGTCTAATTGGGAGACTTTTTTCCCTACTGCATGTCACTTTTTCTTGTATTTGGTTCTTTGAAAGAGGTATTTTCTCTTATCTGTCTTTCTAATTGGGATTTGTATTATCTTCCTTAATTCCCTATTCTCGTACTCTTTTAGCGTTTCTATTGTCTTCTTTCTTTGTTTGTTAACTATTTCCTCAATAGTTTCAATTTTCAATTCTTATCTGATTTATTGGTTGCTTGCCATGGACATGGACGCCAAGCGCTGTTCTGATTACTGTATTTAGTGTACTTTTACTTTGTAACTGATCTTTCTTTCGTATTATACTAGGTTACGTAATGCTTGGTATTAGTACTATTTCTATTATCTTTAGATTGTTTTTTTAGGAAGGTTAACTTTTTGGGTAGAGCAGCGGGTAGAGTCTCCCGTGCAATTGCCTTGACTTTTTTCTGTTTTCTTCTATCTGTTTGTTAAAGTTCATTCTTTCATCTAGTATTACTCCAAGATATTTTGCTTCTTCTTTCCATTCTATCGTCCGATTTTCTATTTTGACGTTATCTGTTTTTTCTTTTTTTATTGTTGTTCCTCTGAGTTGATTGAAGCTGTTTTCGTCGTATTCACTTTGAATCTCCATTTCTTGAAGTATTCCATCAGTTTATCTAGGTCTATCTGTAACTGCTCAGTAATTTGTTTCCGCATTCTACTGTGATAGTAAATAGCGGTGTCATCTGCAAAATGGGCTACCTTGCATTCATTTTTGATATTTTTGCCATGTATAAGTTGAACAGCAGCGGTCCTATCACCGATCCTTGGGGAACTCCGGCTTCAACTTCTCTAATCGTCGACCTGGTACTGATATCCACTCTGAATGTTCTATTTGCCAGGTACGATTGTAGTAATCTCGTAAGTATGGTTGGAAATTTCATCAACTTCAATATTAAAGATTCGATAAAGCTTATCATAAAAACGTAGGACTACAAGAAACACCTTGTATCTCGAGAACAAAGCGTTTGCGGACCCATCTTTATAGGACTTTTTATTCTTAAAATTATCCAAGGAATCTTCCATTTTCCTCTTTACCTCCAATTCAGTAACGTTTTTTACTCGCTACAATGTCCAATTCGTCCTTCTGACTCAATCCTTCGATGTGCTAAATCCTTGATTTTAAATCATCTACTCTTGTCCGTCTTGACTAATTTGCATTTTGACTTCGCCCCTCTCACCGCAACACCGGCAAGTTTATAGCCTTGGAAAACCCAAATCCCAAAATATATGTTGTCCCAGCAGTATGCTTTGTTGACTCGGCGAACATTCTTGGACCGCCCCAATATCATCTCCTTTGGATGTTAAAGGTGCAAGATTCCGGTAGAACGGTTCCGAAACGATGCACAATCGATAATTCCATCGAACGTCTCGAGAAACCGGATTTAAGGAAGTCAGAAGACGTTAGTTCTCTCAAGACGGAAGACGGAGACGTTCCCACGCCAAACAATGCCGAAGATTCCTTTCAATAAGCTTGCACATTGCGTTGTCCTCTTTTCCTTCGTCGCTACAACCGCCCATATATTTTCTATAGAAATAGTCAGTCCCGTTCCTTGCGCGATTTATTGTTATGTAATGCGTCTTCAGTTATATCTCGAAGAAGTCTTTCTTGCCTGGGGTCTAGTATTCTTAACTTTGTTGTTGGATCGAGGATGGCTGAATGGAAATCGGGGTGGTACACCCCCTCGATTCGGGGATTCTGTCGATCTCGGGTTTTTTTTTATGTAGATAATATTTTATTGAATCCGTAATAGGTTTTTTAATCCTTTTATGCCAACGTGATTAGAATGGATTCAATCGATATTTTTCATTGAAAGAGGGCATGACGATAAGAATTCTTCACACGATATGAGCTGAACGCTTTGTAGAGTAGGTCCTGAAGTGTTCTCCGAACAGACTGCTATATCATTTTATTACGATGTCTGCAGATTTACGAATTTTGTGCCGGGAATTGCCTCAACCGATTAAGTTCAACTCACTGCTTAATATGTCCACAAATTCAATTATTTCCGTCCATCTGGCCGTAAATACGGTAACTCTGGACAAGGTCGTGAATTTTTTTTTATTGGGGGGTGGGGTGGTAATCGTAAAAAAAAATTGTGACAACAACGTTTACTCATATCTGTGATGTGAGGAAATGAGGTTGAAGTTCGAATCAAATCAATCGAAATAATGTTTTTAATTACCAATTCGATTGTTTTATCTTGAACTGGGCGTTCCTAAATTGGAGTTACGAATGAAAATTAGGGATTCCTTGCATAATTTCAAGAATATGAATTTCCTTAAACGCTTTGTTTTTGAGATACAGGGTGTTTCTTGTGGTTCTACTTTTTGTGATGCTTAATCAGTTGATCGAAACTTCATTAATCTTCGCTACAGATTACAGAGTGGGTGAATAAGTACCAAAACTTATAATTTATTTATTTATCACAGCTTACTTAATTGATCTCAATAATAATAGATAGCTGTTTGAAACTTTTTTTTCTCGAAATTGATAGCAGATACGACAAAACCACATCAAACCAAAAAGAGTAGTACTGAACCAGAGTTTTTTTTACATTTATCTAAACTACTAGTGGTTCACCAAAAAATAGTTCTGGAGGAAAGAAGCGGAAACCATGTAGATTATTTGTATTGATCTTGTTTTGTGGGAATAAAGTCAATTATTATTATTATTATTATTATTTGCAGTCAAAAGTAGCATATACTCTTGAAATTTTGAACGGGGTTCAAGGGCCTACCAAAGATCAAAACTAGGGGGACAAACCATTATCATTCAGGTTGTAACATACGATAATTACCCTACTTGTTTGTAGTATTATTTTTCTAGTTTTCTACACAAAATAATCGAGTAGGGTTGTATGATAATTTCGATCGACAATAAAGCAACGATAAATTGAAAAAGAATCAATAGTGTGAGTATTTGTTTTCATTATTAAAATAGTTGTTTCAAGAATTAAAATAAATTCCAGCAACAAAATTTAATAATGATTAGTTTTTTTCTCTTTTAGGGGGAGAGGCCGCAACCCATCCCTGCCTGTCGGGGTATGCCCATGACCGGTTTAGAAAATTTTATTTTATATCGACACCTAGAATCTAAACTCCATTGGTTTTGTGATATTAAGTTTTTTTTTCGATCAATTTGAAAATTTAAATGTGTTGGTATCAGATGAAATGGAAACCTTATTTACCATCCACTGTATTCCTTGTTTTGGTCACTATTATTCCTAAAATCTTGCAGATTGTCTCTCGGAAGTTAAATATCAAAAATCGAAAAAGATGACTCGTTTATTATAGTATTAAGAAAAACGTGTTCAATTGGATATGATATATATTTTATACCAAGTGTATGAATCAATTCCTCGATCTCCTCATCGCTGGTCCCAACTAAAATTGTTAACTCTATTTCAGTTCTTCCGTTGTCGATTTGGAACTTTTTACCAATAAATTATTTGACTAATGACTATGTGATCATAAATCAAAGTGAAAAAATACAAATTCAGAGATCTTTCACTTTAGTGACCCAAGCTAAAAGCAAACAATTCTTTTTTATAGGATCCAGCCGTAAAATTATTGCTTATTTGTATTCTGCAATATAACTTTATTATTCTTGAATATTTTCATTGGAATTCACTATTCATCACTGAATCAACGTACGATACTTGAAATTATTATTCTACATCAAATTACAAATTTTCATCTCGATCGAATGAGCAGTTTTGAAATTATCAGGAAACAACATTTCTAACTGTTTTACGGAACTCCTAATTGCATTTTTTCATTTTACCTGCGACATTCGAAATCTGAATCTACGAGTACCTTGGAAATTTCAATTTTCTAAATCTTAACCTGTTCAAATATTATCCTGCATACGGCCGGCCGACGGACAGAGTCGAATTTGAAAACGGATTTGTCATCAGTGAGTCAAAACATCTTTAGAAACCATCAAATCAGAATTCTTATCAAATGACAGAGCAATTGAGCGGTTGAGAGAACCAGCGCTCAGAAAGAACCCAATACCTAGTCATTTTACAATAAGATCTCGTAACAATAATTACAATAAATATTTCAAACGTTTTAATTTCTCAAAATAAGTGAACAGATTCAGGTAAAGAAAAGCTGAAAATAAGTACCAACTCGAGAGGTTTCAAAATTTCAAACAGTCAAAAATAATTTCTAAGGTGTATTTTTGGAAATAATAAACCAAAATTGCCCGGAACTGTATCACCTAACTCTAAATTTACCGCTTTCCTCGAACACCCCATTGATCTCTTCCGAAAAACACAGGCTTTTTAGCCTTACCCCAAAACGCAGCCACCCATACAAAGCCGCATATTGTGTTACAAATATTGCAGGAGGGTTGAAAAACGCAAACAATGAGAGTTCCATCTCATTTACGTGAAGCTGCAAGTGTCTCTTAGTACATGCAGGTTAAAAGAGCGTATAGTTCACATCTGCCTCCTAGGGGGTTGTTTGTACGAACTACACACCCTCTTGCAGCATGTCACAGCATGTGGATGAAAGACCGTAGACTTTTTTAAATTGGAAATTATTCATCGGTGATAAGGGATCATTTTGATGAAAGTAATCAATCAATAGTCGCAGTTATAGAATATTAACTATTGTCTGGATATTTCCTGATAACAGTTAATATTCTATTGCTGTGATTTATCTGAACCTACTGAATTATGGCATGATTTTTATCAAATACAGAATTTCCAATCATTTTTTCAATTATTTATTCATTAATGAATAACTGAAAGTCTGAATATGATAAAAGTATTACATATTTTAATTTGCTTCTTCATGGATTTCCATTTAATGCAATTTTAATTCAATTTTTTTATGATATTATGAAGTTCAATGTTGATTCGTTTTCTTCCAAAACTTTTCTCCTTTTATTTCTAGACTTCGATATAACTTTTGGTTACCTTATGGTTGATTGTCGCTGACTGATATATTACCACACGCTCTAATGCACAAGAAGAAGATGCTATTGTTATTTCAGTGAACAACAGTCAGAATTGTTCATTTCGAGTTCAAGAGAATCTGTAGGTAAAACAATTGTATCCATATTGAATAAATTAATTTATCAAAAATAAGACCTCGAGGACAGGGTGTCCCAAAATCGATGCTCACTGAAAGCATCTCGAAAACTATAAAACTTAGAGAAAAAATATTTTCTCTCCGTTCTCTTTTTTCGATATAATAAGATATCAGAAAGCAGATCATAGATATTTTGATTAGTTCTTGATTTTCTGAAAAATTACTGTTTCAAATATTTCACTATACCTTTCGGTAAAATGATAATAACAATTAATTGAAATATTCGGTGGCCACTTAGGTCTCCGGATATAACACCCTTAGATTTTTCCCACATTTCAACATTTTCAAATTGAAAAGTGTTGATGTTCTTTAAATATGGACAGGGAAACAAATCTGTTAAATCCGGTGACCTTGGTGCCCACCGAATATTTCAATTATCTGAAGTTTATAGATTTATTATAAAGGGTGTTTTTTTTAGAGCTTTAGAAGTTTAAATTCCAATAAAACAACGATGGATTGTTCGATTGACATGAATTTTATTTATCCGCAAGATAATCTTGTGGCATTACATTATAAATATGATTTCTGGCCTATGACCGCCACGGCTGGCTCGGATATAGTCCAATCTGGATGTCCAATTTTCGATTACTTTTTCCAACAATTGTGGCCGTATATCGGCAATAACACGGCGAATGTTGTCTTCCAAATGGTCAAGGGTTTGTGGCTTATCCGCATAGACCAATGACTTTACATAGCCCCACAGAAAGTATTCTATCGGTGATAAATCACAAGATCTTGGAGGCCACTTCACAGGTCCAAAACGTGAAATTAGGCGGTCACCAAACGTGTCTTTCAATAAATCGATTGTGGCACGAGCTGTGTGACATGTTGCGCCTTCTTGTTGGAACCACAGCTCCTGGACATCATGGTTGTTCAATTCAGGAATGAAAAAGTTAGTAATCATGGCTCTATACCGATCACCATTGACTGTAACGTTCTGGCCCTCATCGTTTTTGAAGAAGTACGGACCAATGATTCCACCAGCCCATAAAGCGCACCAAACAGTCAGTTTTTCTGGATGTAACGGTGTTTCGACATACACTTGAGGATTAGCTTCACTCCAAATAAGGCAGTTTTATTCGTTGACGTAGCCATTCAATCAGAAGTGCGCTTCATCGCTAAACAAAATAAAATGAACGTAGTGCGCGATACGTATTCCGCACAGAACCATTATTTTCGAAATGTAATTGCACTATTTTCAAGCGTTTTTCAGGCGTGAGTCTATTCATGATGAATTGCCAAACCAAACTGAGAATAAATCACTTGACAGCTGTTAAATCGGTCGCCATCTTGAACAGTAATGCCAACTTAAAGTTATATACCTCGACAAAAAACACCCGTTAGATAGGCACTTGGTTGATAAGCCGAGTGAAACTGAATTGTTTGATGATTTTTATAGTTTTATAAGAAATTTAGAAAGGAAGAATTAAGCGATTTTATTTGTAATAGAAATTGTTTTGGTTTACATTTAAGAAAACACGAGTTGGTATTATAACTTCAAAACCAATGGAAATAAAAAAAAGTTATTACACCTATGGCTTTTACCCAAAAAAATTGCCTATAGGATGTTTTTGTTTCATGTTAAAAGCAGCACCAATTTTAAAGAAGTTATGAGGACTTTTCATTTCATGCCATTTTCAAATTTTCTCTTATAACTTGAAATCAGTTGAATTTATGAGGTTGCGCTTTTTTACAAAATAATTCTTTCGAAAATCGAGCCCGAAAATTTGTGATTCATTTTTTTCTAGCTCAAATTGATTCTGAGATCCTCTCACTAGACAACAAATACTTTATATTTTGAGTAATACCCGAAAATTATAATAATAATAATACCCTTTATTAGCAAAATATACTATTTACAAACAATGAAATTACAGAAATACAGTAATTCAATCATAATGCTCCTTCATGTAAGAAATCAATAATTTTCTGAAATTCCTATAATTATCACAATTTTTTATTTAATTTGGCAATTCATTATACATATAAAGTTAATCCTTTTACAAGTGTTGACCCTGATGCCGAACAGGTACGAAAAGAATCCACATAAAAGTTATTTCTATTTCTTGTACTATACTCATGCACTTCAGATATATACTTAATATTTTCAGATAAATAGTTTGGCAGCATTTTATGTTCAATCTTATATATCATTTCTAATGTTCTGAATTTAATCATTTGCCTTACATTCATCAAATTCAACGCTTCTAACATCAACCTTATTGGAGTTCTTCTATTACACCTCAAGACCATTCTCATACCACGATTCAATATTTTCTGCAGCTTATCTATGCTATTCGATTTCAAGTTGAAAAATAATGCCGCGCAAAAGTCCAAATGAGGTAAAACTATTACCCTAAATAACAACGATCTAGTCTTTATATCTATTTTGTCACTAATTCTATTTATGAACTGAATTTTTTGTGCCATCTTCCCCGCAATATACTCAACATGTAATTTAAAATTCAAATTTTGATCCATTTTTACTCCCGAGTATTTAATTGTTGTTGCTTCTTTTATTATATTTTTGTTTATTGACACTTTTCTTTTATATTTTCTTCATAAATTTCCTTTCATCTAATTTCGCTACCAAAAAACATATATTGCGATTTATTTGAATTCACTATCAGTGTATTATCTCCCATCCAGTCATTTATTATTTCTAGATCTTCATTCATAATATTATTAATATTAACTATTATCTCCCGTAATATATAACATGGTATCATCCACAAATGCTAATATTTTACAATGTTTTTTATTTTTTATAATGTCATTTATATATATTAGCAACAACAAATTTCCCAAAGTTGCTCCCTGGGGAACACCGTATTCATTTTCAATACCGGAAGATATCACACCGTTATATTTAACTTTTTGTGTCCTTTTACTCAAAAACGATTTGAACCAATCAAGAACTAAATCTCTAATTCCCATCCTTTCCAACTTTTTCAACAGTAATTTACGATCTATTGTCTCGAAGGCTCTCTTGAAATCAATGAATACAGCTAAAATTATTTTATTTCTATCAATCTCTCTCAACCAATCATTGCACATATACAATTATTCAAAAGTAACTAAAAGAAATATGTTCTTAACAATCTACATACGAAAGATCATTGAACACTGTGTTGTTGTACCATATCTACTGAATAATGGCATGCTCTGAACTTCCTCAACATCTTTGGTATAACGGTCCCACAGCTCAAACATGGGATATTGTCACTTACTAATATAAATTAATATGACCGCAGGCCAGATATATTTCATTGTAAATTGAGTATGTAACACCCGGATATAGTTCTTTCAAAGGGATTACATCATCGTCTATATTCACTCTGGTCGGTAACGTACCAGCTGAGCTGATCTCAAATATTTCTTGAATAAGACTAATGAGCGATCGTGCTCGTGGGTTCCGATCGATAGAGAACGAAGACAAATCATGGCTTACGACATAAAGGAAATGCCGTTAATCTCGACTGGGATATATGTTGGTATATTCGACATTTATCTCACCTTTATTACCTTTTGGTGGATTACTTCGTCATTATCGCTCGAGTAAAAATTGAAACTCTTGGATTCTTTTAATTTCGGGGATGTTCAATCGAAAATCGACTAACTAATTGTTAAACATTTCAGAATATTTTAAATCACATTAAAGAAAAAACAGTAGAAATACTGTATTACAAAATATCTTCTTAACAATACATGTTTTCGATTTAAATACTTTATGTCATAAATTTTCCGAAATACACCATTGGCAGATCATATTTTGGCGCCCCTTAAAGGGGGAGGTGGAGAAAAGCACTGCTGGATAATCGGGAAAAAATTTTTTAAGTTTCGTTAAGAATTTAGTGTAGAATGGAAATCTATCAGCAACCTTCATTGCTTTGTGGTGGCTATAAATTATTCATAAAAGCATAAACATTTAATAAGGATCAATCCAGAAATTGAATGGATGTTTTTCTAGATTTGGCTGCTGCAAATTCTTTTATATTATCAATCAATCAATTTTATCGAGTATCTCTTGCTCTATATCTAAGATTGCCAAACCAGAAAATCTTTCTTATTACATGGTAGACTTCAAATAGTTTTTAATTATTTTTAATTTAGTGAATGATCTCTCACCAGAAGCAATAGACACAGGTAAAGTGAGAAGGATTCTTAAGGCAATACTAAGATTCGGTAGAGAAGAAGTTAGATTATTTTCAGAAATATATTTTAGAATTTCAGGTAGATTTGATGCTTCAGATAATGAATACAATCTTAGGGCTTTTATCTCGTTGAATAAATAATTTTCTTTCACGTCAGCCTCTTTCTTTCCTGATCAGTTAGCTCTTGTTGGAGAGCATGAGAGCATTTTAATAGATATTTGTCATTCAATTTAAGAATATCACACATAAAACAAAAAACGTTATCGTAATCAGATATCATATCAAACCTACTATTTAAGGAACTTAGTGCTTGATCAATTATTTTCAAAAATGTTTTATATTTATAATTGAAGAGAAATCCATGTTTATTTGATTGAAAAGATATCAGCCAAATGGCCACCAAGGCTTCTCTCACAGCACCATAACATATCCTTTTCATGAAATTTTCTGAAGTTATCTTCGATAAATTCATGAATTCCATCTTCAAGGTCTTGAATCGTATACGAAGCATTGGCATAGACCTTATCTTCCACGTGGCCCCCAATAAAAAAGTCTGAAATTGTTGAATCACAAGATCTCGGTAACCAATTGTGAGAACTCTTTCAAGAAATAGCACGGCCAGAAAACTTTTCTTGAAAAATTGCGATTGTTTTGTTGCTTGTGTGG
Source organism: Harmonia axyridis (assembly GCF_914767665.1). NCBI lineage: Eukaryota > Metazoa > Arthropoda > Insecta > Coleoptera > Coccinellidae > Harmonia > Harmonia axyridis. The sequence continues at coordinate 27,901,169 of NC_059507.1, forward strand.
CACGTAGCGCCGTCTTTTTGAAAATAAACTTCATCCACATCAATATCTTCCAATTCTGGCCATAAAAAATCAGTAATCATAACTCAGAAGGCATTCCATTCTCCGTAACAGTTATACCAGCCTTATTTCCGAATAAGTAAGGCTACATCAACAATATTTTCAGTTGTTATTGAGCGACGAACACGGTTTCGATTTTTCACATTAATACCCAACAGAAATTTTTCAGTTTCACTATTACCAGCCGAAGAGGTGCTCAACGAAGAAACAAAAGTTAATTCTGCAAGCTGCGACTACATAATTTTTGTAGGGAATTTTAACAATTTCAATGCGTTTTTGAAGCGTGTATGGTCCCATTTTTAGTCATTTACTTGTCATATATGTCAACAGTGATACCTACCCACATAGTGGATCATTTAAAATGAAAACTCTTATTGTAAAATCATATACAAGCGAAATAAGCACCCGCTACATGTTTCAAGTGCTTTATATATATATATATATATATATATATATATATATATATATATATATATATATATATATATCATACTCTTTTTGAGCGCTTGTTGCATAAACACGTCAGTTCATCGTAACAAGTTCTGTATTTTGAGCCGGAAATGGCTTCAAACGATAAAGTTCGACTAACTGATGATGAAATCGTCATCAAAATAATCGATTCTGTCCGTCCATCCTTCTGGCCATCCATAGAGACAATAGCTATCGAACGGGAAGACATTTTTATCTTCACATATGGAAAAAATCCAACTAGAGGTTCCGTAAATATGACCATTTGAAATTCTGTTTTCCTGATGAATAATGGTTTAAAGTTCCGAATAAAATTTCATATTGACCGTATCACCAGAACTAGAAAAAATTCGAGAAGAATTGAAAAAAAAACTATGATAATATTTCCGACATTTCCGTGAAAAGAGAAACTTTTGAGTAGATATTTCGCGGTTTTGAAAAATACACATAATAATTTAAAAATTTCTTGTTGATTACTTTTATGAATCATCTAAAATTTTAGACTATCAGTTTTGTTTTGTTGAACTTTGTTGTTGAATAATACACTCTGAGATCACCTTGTTTCAATTTTTTTTTTCAACGAGATTTATTATCGCTTCGATGTAAAGTTGTAATTTGAAGCTGACGTATGCGTTTCTTACAACATATTCCAATATTTATGTAACAATTTCAAAATGAATCGAGGAACAATGTCGATTTATCATACCATAACTGTCGAATATCTGACAATTGTAGTATTCTACAGATACACGACATTATGTTACATGACTTCATTGAAAGGTTGGTGAATAAATGCAGAAAGAATGATTGCGTCATTAGAGCTGTCAACCCATAATTATTTCCAGGGATATTGAGGTTTACCTACTTCTTTTAATTAGCTGTTATTGTGTGCTGCTATAGTAGACTGATTGGTTCAATTCAGTATAGATCCATATGATTCAAATTCATGTTTGAAATTTTTTGAGAAAAGTACCTACTTTATGATATGCACATTACTTCATGGATCAGAATTGAAAATTTCCTTACCTTACAAATCCCACTTTAAAAGAACTGATAAAATAGAGCAGTGTAAAAAAGCTATGAAACATTAAATTTAAGATTATTGGGTAAAAATGGTGGTATCCTCTTTCTATTGTCAGCAGTGGCGTCACCAGCTTTAAAAAAAATGGGGCCCAAGGTAGAGAGGGGCGGAGTTTTTTGGGGGGCCATATCATATCAGATCACATAGTTCTGCTGATCTTGTAATTATTTTAGCCTTAGTATGTCAAATTTCAAGGGGGGTAAGCCCCCCTGCCCCCTCTAGCGTCACCACTGATTGTGAGGCTCTGAATATTCTCATTCATTAGAGAGGACACTACTCCAAAATCGAATGAAATCTTTTGTTGTATCCAAAACTGCTCAAACTTTATTTTTTTGAAAATAAAATGTTTAAGAGATGACCAACATCGTTATTCGTTAACAATGTGAACATCGATGACGTTGCTACAATATTTACGAATTGGCTTTTCTCTGGAGAGTAGGTACATTTCACGCTTACAGTGAAAGACTGTTATCATCTCTCGCTAAAAAGTCTATTTGTCAAATGAATTTCTTATTAAAAAACGCATTTGCAAATGCCCATATCAGTTTTGACATTTTTTCCTCCGCACATAGTTTGGTGTATTTTCGACAACCCTTTTTTGAAAACTGATTAGAAGTTTATTGTCTTGAATGAGCAGGTCAGCCGCCAGGACCGGCAAACTGAACATTTTGCTGGGGCGCCAAATTGTAGAGGCGCAAAGTCATTTGATAAAACAAGACATAGATTTTGACACATAAATGTTTTCTTAGTACATAGTAAAACAATAAAATTTCCGAGAGCCAATTTTTTTAAATTCAAATAGGTGTTCTCAACAATCTCAACTATAGTTATGAAAATACAAAAAGGTAGTAAAATGCATCTTTGAGAACTAAGTCGTCTTTTTACTATAGACTCAAACAATTCAGGTCGTTTTCTGATGAAATCGACAAAATGTCCTTCGATAAATTTGACAAAGTATTTTTAATTTAGAAAAGACGATTTCATGTGAAATTGAAAGATGGCTGGCAGTTATACCAGAGGCTCCTTCGAAAAAAATTCAGAGAAATAAGGCAAAGCAGGACAGCAAATTTTTATTTTGCCGAGGCGTCAAAATGTCTAGTGGCAGCCCTGCTACTTATACAGGTGTATACCGGGTGAATTTTTTCAAGTTCAATCTGTCTTAAATCTCGAAGAGAAAACCTCTTACGGAAAAATATTTCGAATAAAACGTTGATGGATTTGTCGAAGAGGAGGTTCACGCTGCTCTTGTGGGGGAAAGGAGGTGAACTCTGGAATTTTAAATTCATTCAACTTGAAAATTCAGTTTTTAAACTTCTTCAATATACAAAACTATATTTTCTATAAGTTCTAGCAGATCATATTCTCAAATAAACCAAGAATTTCAGATCTCATGTTCGTTCTCATTCTCGGCATTCTATTAAATATTATGTTTCGAATGATTAATAACTAATTTTTACGCTTCGTCGTTACTTTCTAGCTCTGCTCCCTATCCTTGAGCAATTTCTTAGAACAGAGTCCTATAATTGTGTACATATGAAGTGTGCTTGCTCATAAATACCGGAAATGTGTGGGTGCCAATATTGTACGTTATCAGCAAAGCAAACAACTTGAGCATTTTCTACCACTGATAGATTGACCGTTTTGTGGTATTGGACACTAACAGTATCGTATTAGGAAACGTCCATCCAACACTGAAATAAGAAATAATAGTCGAATTACAAGATAATCGTTCAAAAAAATTAATAGATCAATTTTTATACTGGTCTTCATATTAGAAACTATGAACGATTCTCAGATTGAAACTTGTTTTCGAGATTCTCATTCATTAATTTATTAGGACTGAATATCATAGTATAGGGTTTTGAGAAGTTCATTAATACATTATACATATATGCATGTGAATCAAGCGCTAATTACCGAGCAAAAATCACCAGCTTTGAAGTGAAGACTACTATGCCTTAACCATTTTTTAAAACAAAATTTGTTAGCTATGTTGGTGTCAGTCTGGGGATAGTTCAAGAGTACTTGCGATAAGCTGAAGTCACTAAGGACCTGTATTATGAAGGATAACCGAAGGTTCAACCGTTGGTTGGTTCAACCGAATTCCTTTCTAGAAATACAAAATTTGGTAGTTGACGCACGGCTCAACCGTCGGTTATCCTTTCGAAATACCAGCCCTAAGGACTTCCGCTGTCCCGGTACTTCAATGGTACCTTATATGGTGATAAATAAAAAAAAATACGAACGACGATATACTATAATTTATTTTCGGAATTATCAAGGCATAAAAGAGATGGTTAGCTATAATAAATAGGATTATTGATGAGTAGGTAGCCGACTAGGTGAGCACTATTTTTCATGAATTATTCATCAGCGATATTAAGCAATTTTATTATTACATCTATCGATAAAATCTGCATTCAGAACGTGTGTCTGAGTGTGGGAATAAGTAAAAACTAGTGATTTAATTGTTGTCGATTTGATAAATGATGCAGTCGAATATTTTAGGTATGAGTTTTAGTTTGATATTGGCTTTGAAAAAGGTTGAAAATTGGGTGCTATATTCATCCTATTGAAGTGTGAATAAAAAAATAAATTCAGAAAATTGAATACAAAAAATTAATTTCGATAAACCCATACTGGAAAATTTTAAATTCAAAACTTTTTCAGGGTTTAGGTCTATGGATCTCGAATGCCGCAGTTGCAGGTCTGAATGAGAATTTAGGTACTATTATGTTTTGTAATATGTAATTTAAATTATTTTATGATTGAATCATTTATTTATCGGAGAGATAGAGAGATAGGTATATGAAATCCATTCTGAACAAAAATTATTAACGTCATTGAAATAAGTAATTTGTGTCGTAGAAGCAATTTTCATAGAAGCTAGAAAATAATGGTTGTTAACGTCTGTAATAATTGCATAACAATATATCACGGCATAGCAGACAAACAGTCTGACAGTTTAACAGTCGAATTAGGAACCACCGCACTTACAAATTTTCATTGAATATTAAGACTAGGTGGAATGTTTAATTCAACTATTTTTAACTCATATATGAATAATTCAGAATATTTCTGAGTTAATTGACATAATTTCTTTTGATTTCAGGTGATCAATAAAATTAACAAAAACTAAACAAAACAATTTCCTCTTCAATGCGATCTTATCTTACACACATGGCCTGCTAGGTATTAGGTATTCAATAGAATTCCTAGGCATTGTATAGAATGACGGATTTTACACATTGTTGGTTACATATACATATAAAATCTTCCAATGAAAATTTGACTACCCCTAGAACTCAGAAACAAAGAATTTTCGAAGATTCAAAAAAAAAACAGGTCGTTTTGAGGGGAACGAATTTACATCATAATTTTGTTCCGAAAAAACACCCCATGAAGGTGGCATCAACCCCCAACATTTTTTGAATAAGATGGAGATGTTGAGTGTTGATAAGTTTGAAAGTTATTTATGTTCTGTGCACAACCCAGTTAAAATTTTCAAAACATTCATGAAATAATGTAATATTGTCAAGAGATGATGTTGAAACGCTCATATTCAAGAACCGAGTTTTGAAGAATACAAAAATATTTTCAAGTTCTGTATTTCAGGAAGAAAGAATTCCTATGACGACATTGTTCCGAAAAAACCACCTGATGAAGTCAACAATTTTTTTAATTGGAAAGAGATGGCGGATGGATTTCAGTTGAAAAACTTTTTCTTGTTCTCTAAACATCCTAGTCTGAAAATTCCAACTACGATATTCAGAGAAGAAAAAAACTTCTCAACTAAACCAGATACAACATTTCCTCCCTATTCAAAAAATGTTGGGGGTTGTTGCCAACCTCAGGTGATTATTTTCGGAACAATATCCTCATAGGAATTCTTTCTCTCTAATACAGAACCTGAAAATTATTTTTAATTCTGCGAAACTATTGAGTTTGGGCAATTCAACTGTCTGTTCAATATCACCTTTTGACGGTTACTTTAAATACATTACTTCGTGAATAATGATCCGATTTTGAAAATTTTGACTGGGATTTCAATCTAACCAACACTCGACATCTCTTCCCTATTCAAACAGTTGTGGGGGTTGATGGCACCTTAAAAGGTATGGTTTTTCCTTCGTTTCTGAGTTCTGAATGGATTCAAATTTTCGTTGGGACACCCTGTATAAAATATTAATTACAAGCTTTTCTCAAAATTTCTCGTTGATTTGTCTGTCATAATCATAAAATGTTCAAGCAGAATATCGGTGAAGATATTTCCGTGAAAAATGATCCAACTACTTTGAAATTGATTTGAATGTTTATGTCAAATAAGAGGAGTATCATCTTCAAGGGCGCTTTCCTTGTGTCATAGTCATAGTGTAAAATTTTGCAGTATAATTTTTCAATTCATTGATTCTATACTTTCCAAAGTGTGAAGAATATGTTTCCTCTTGGACATCCTGACGTGTCCATCTTGTTTGATAGTTTTTGCATCATTTCCGATCTACTTTCACTTGATCTAAGTGACGTGAACTAAAGGAACTGAAGAGATTCACTAATTCCTTGAATAAAATTATTATCCAAGATCTACCACCTCATTTACACTATCCTAATTTGCCTTGGAATGATAACCGACTTCCGAAACTCAGGGGCGTAATAATATTTAACAGCAGCTGACAAAATACCCAAGTATTTTCTTACGTGTGTTTGCATAGAAAGGGATTCAACGCTTCCAAAAGCATGATAAACTTGTTGACTCCTCTTCGTGCACGCCTATAATCCGTTACTGCGTCTCTGAATAAATACCTGGCTGGTGCAGCGCAACAAGTTGACATACCGACTACGTTGACCATAAATCCAGAATGTTTTGTCTCTGCTAGCGCAGTGAGAAGGTGCGGCTACCTTCCGGAAGTGGTGGCCTCCAAGGTCACATACTCGGTACTCCAGGTCGCGCTTCGAGCAAGCGGCGGTGCCCGATGACGTTCCTCCAGCTACTTCGGTTCTTTTCCTGCATCTTGCATCCTCCGCAGTATGCACGTGATTGCGTGGTGCATGTTGGGTAAAGGTGTAGATGAACGACGCGAGATTACTTAGATTTTCTTGAAATTGCTCCATTAAAAAGCAAACATTTTGCTCATATTATTAATTGGTTTGTCACATCAGGAGAATTTCCCAATGCTATGAAAAAATCTATTGACGTAACGATTCTCAAAAAAGGAAATATAAATGAAATAATCAACTATCGACCGATATCGATTCTTGGTGTTCTCTCCAAAGAGTGGTTCTCTAGATGTCATATTTGAATAAATTCAATATTCACAATAAAGCCCAGCACGGTTTTAGAGTTGATTGCTCCACCCAGACAGCCGCACCGAGGTTTGTGGAATCACTTAACGAATGACTGGGTTCGAAACTGCATATTTCAGGAATTTTTTCCTATATTTCCTGCGCCTTTGATACTCTATCCTTCAAGTTTTTTTTTATATAAATGTTATAATTTTGGCTTTAGAGGTATTTTTTTCCGATTGGCTGCGTAGTTTTCTCCATTACAGAACTACACTGAAAAAAATATATGCTATATCCAAGACTAGTAGTCTTGACTGGAAGCAATATTAGACTCATATATCCGCAAGCATAACTTGACTCAATGCAAGATGCACGTTATTCTTAAACGTAAATGTTCACTACAATTCATATGAGGAAAAGTAAACTTGAGAATAGTATAATAACTTTTATATCAAGATGAAGGATTACTTTAACCAAGAATAAGCCCACTTGGATCGAACATAGAACAATCTCCTGGCAAAACTTTCTTAGTTTCCGATTAAGAATAAGGCTTCTTGGAATGAGTATAGAACATTCTTCGAGTAAACCTACCCAAAACTTCGAATAAGAATAAGACTTCTTGGATCGAACATAGAACAATCTTCTGACGAAACTTCCTTAGTTTCCAAATAAGAATAAATAAAACTGGTGGTTTACAATTCTTTGGGTATATTAATCGCTAGAGGTAACATTACGTCCGAGATTTAGGGTACTTCATTGTGTACGATTACTGTAGATTTGTACGAATTGTAAGGAATATAAGGTTCTTGGTACAACTCTACAGTAATCGTACATAATGAAGTACCCTAAATCTCGGAGGTAATGTTACCTCTAGCGATTAATATACCCGAAGAATTGTAAACCACCGAGTTTCGAATTGTATTATACTTGAGTTACGTGAAATGAAGTTGAATTTATTTTGGAAATCATCTATTATCTCTTCAAATATAGAGAAACTTGTACCTTTCAGGCAGTATTGACATATTAGGTATCACGATATTATTTATCTCGACAAATCATACTGGGCATATATCGTATAATCCCTCAATATTGGTTTTTGAAATAAATGGCATCCTCTGTTAGGCAACAGATTATTTTGGAGAGAAGATCGAGTTTTTTTTTAATGATTAAATATGAAAGGTCTAATATCACATCGTTAAAAAACGGATAGCTGATGGAGGGATAACAACAATAATTATTTTCTCCGAAGGATCACTCAACATTCCATATTTTTCTTATGAGGTACCTGAAAATGGAATTTTGGGTGATAACAGAATTTACAAAGGAAAAAATTGAACACATTTTATTTTCTCAACATAAACATATAACATTCGTCAAAAATATATAATATATTATCATAAAAAAAACGTATAACAAAAATTAAAAAAATATATCTTTGTTTCCTAAAATTAGAACAGGTACTAAATTTGTATCACCTATTGCATGAACTATTGTGTGAACATACTTGAGTACATACCGACGACTCTACTATCTTAATCCACTTCTCAGTGAATTTCATCCTTTTTCCGATATTTGGGATCAATTCCTTAATTAGGCTTTCTGTTAGTTTTGTTATATTATCAGGTGTTATTCCATGCTCTGAAAACCCAAAGCGTGAATTTCAGTATAAAATCTAATGATACCTGGCCAACAATCAATCTGTTAATTTTTTCATTCAGACCAACGAAGTGCATAAAACAATTTCTCAGAATATCTGTAAATATAGGTACTCACCCTTGAATATTGGAATCAAATCGGCCAATTCCCATTCGTCTAGAATTTTCTCCATAATAATAAATCACTAAAAATATTATGAACACTAAACTATAAAAAACTGTTCCTGCTCTTTTCGACTTCGAAAATGTCTGCCAATAAACTTTCCACTTTCCACTAGTTCTAACTATCTAGACTAGCATCATGCGCAAGCCCTATCATTCGCTCCGACCAACCACAATCTGCGCAGGAACAAACGGCCAGCCGTAGTAGAGCGTATCTGTATTTGGCTTGCGTATATTAGTATTTGGATGAAGAATAGTGTATGCTTCAGAAAAGCAGTAGTTGAATTCGCGGAAGATATTTTAGATTTCAACCAAGATAGCTATTCTTAATATAATCAGTGCAACTCTTCCATCAAAACAATTTTTACTACAATTGAGGATTAATATTCTAGTTATAAGAATGGTTTTCTTTCAAGTCAATATCAAAACTAGACTTCGATCGACTTCTATTAATTTTGACTCATGTATTACATTTTCTCTAGAGGAAACAAAATGATTTTCAATGGATCTTGACAGCTATTCTTGCTTTTATACTAGTGATCTTGTTGAATCGAGAACACGAAATTTTCAGTTAAATATATTGTAATCTTGGTAAACAAGTATATGTGTGTTCTTGAAATGAAAGAATGATATTTTTGTTTCAAGTAAAATAGTTTCAACGCAATATTAAAACAACTTAGATTTAGAATATTTGTTCAAGATTATCCTTATACTTGAATGTAGATTACGATTTTTTTCCGTGTAACAGGCCAATTGAAAAGTTCCCGGTCTACCATAGGAAAACACATTTTTTTTGGCAAAATCCGATTTTATTATTCAACATAGTTTCCTTCGAGGGCGATACAGCGACTATAGCGATCTTCAAACTTTTCGATACCATTTTTGTAGTACGATTTGTCTTTCGCTTCAAAATAGGATTCAGTTTCGGCGATTACTTCTTCATTGGCGCTAAATTCCTTTCCAACGAGAATTCTTTCGAGGTTTAAGAACCGGAAAAAATCGCTGGGAGCCAGATCTGGCGATTACGGTGGATGTAGAAGCAATTCGAAGACTAATTTTGCCATTGTTTTCATTGATTTGTGAAACGGCGCATTGTCTTGATGAAACAGCACCGTTTTTTTTCCTTGAAATGTATTTGGTTTTTAACGATTTCATCTTTTAAACGATCCAATAACGCTATATAATAATCGCTGTTGATGGTCTGGCCCTTTTGGAGGTAATCAATGTAATCATTGAATGGTATGCTAAGTTTAAACGTGGTGAAAGATATCATTTGAACGTGTACGTCGATATCATTCACGAATATTTGTACATGAGAAAGCTATGTGCAAAATGGGTGCCGCGCGAGCTTACATTCAATCAAAAGCGCCAACATAATAACATTGCCAGCTGACTGTTTTTCCTCGCTGGATTCGGTTCATCGTGTGCAGTTCACTCAGCTGACTGTCGATTGGACACCGGAGTGAAATGATGGAGCCATGTTCCTTCTATTGTCACATATCGACGCAAAAATTCAGATTTATTGCACTTAAACAGCTTCAAACACTGCTCAGCATCATTAACACGTTGGTGCTTTTGATCGATTGTGAGCTCGCGCGACACCCATTTTGCACACAGCTTTCTCATGTACAGATATTCGTGAATGATATGATGTACACGTTCAAATGATATCTTTCCCAACGTTTAAACTTAGCATACCAGTCAATGATTACATTGATTACCTCCAAAAGGGCCAGACCATCAACAGCGATCATTATATAGCGTTATTGGATCGTTTAAAGAATGAAATCGTTGAAAAACGGCCCCATTTGAGAAAAAAATTGTACTGCAGCAAAGCAGAAGAGCCAGAGTAGGTCTGCCCCATGCTATATCCTTTTGAAGAGATTACCCGGAATCTGAGCTATAGTAATACCCGCATTTCTGCAGTTATTTCATTTATACACATCCCTGAAGTTAACATTACAAATACACCAATGAAAGATTTGAAACTCTATTTGTTACTCTTTGCTTTATGCAGGATGAGACAAAACAGGAAAAATGAGAAAACAATCTTAATTTATCGATTATTTAGTTTTGCTCAACTATAGTTATTGCACAACTGTCACAAATCAATGAAAACGAAATTGCATGAATTGGGCTTCGAATTGCTTCTGCATCCACCGTATTCGCCGGATCTGACTCACAGCTACTTTTTTCTGTTCTCAGACCTCAAAAGAATGCTCGCTGGAAAGAAATTTGGCGCCAATGAAGAAGTAATCGCCAAAACTTAGGCTTATATTGAAGTGAAAGACAAATCGTACTACAAAAATGGCATCGAAAAGTTGGAAGATCGCTATAATCGTTGCCTTCAAAGGCGATACAGATCGTCCTTGAAGGCCAAAAAAATGTGTTTTACTATGGTAGTCGGTAGACCGGGGACTTTTCAATTGTCCTGTTATATTAACCACGGAATCTTGTATTTTAACTCCTCATTTGTGAACGGATGAATATCAAAGTCGTTCTTATTTTGCCACCCAGCAAATCCATTCCCTAAGGTTCCTACAAAAAAGAACTGTGGAGGTAGAAATTTGACAAACGTTATATTCTTATATTTACAGTAACACTCGATATTCTTTCAAATGGAAGTGGAATTCTAAACATAACAAACAACTAATTTGAATTTAAAATTCCAACTTCCTGGTGGAAATATCCATTACACTAACATTGCAAAAATCCAGTTTGACAACTGAAATTAAAAGCTAGCAATTCGTATTTTTCATCGATGGAACTAACGCCAGACATGATTTTTATAGTGTATGGGCGGCTTTACACCGCCTGTTGCGTGTTATTGAGCAAGAGTAAACGTAGTGTAATGAGTATCCACTTTTATGTCCGTTTTTTATTCGAAACGGATGATTTACACCGCCAGTTCCGGAAATGAGTGGAATATTCGTTCTTCCAGGAATTTCGCTATTCCCGATTGCTGATTGGTTTGGCCTGAACATTCTCTTCTCTGATTCTGCCTTGTAGACCTTGATGATCGAGAGACCTTTCATGCAGTTTGGATGATTCAAGAAGATGCAGATTGATGTGAAGTATAAAGTAAGTATGTTATTACAGAAACTGAAAATATCAAATAATAAGCAAATTTAAAATATCAGATCTAAGTGCATTATTTTGCATTGACCGAGTTGGTAGAAGGGGAAAATTGATTCAATATTTGACTATAACCTTGTTCTGTAAGATTTCGATTTTATTATAAGGAATAATCTAAAACTAGGCTAGGTGCGAAATAAATATAAACGAGAGTTTTTGGAGGCGGTTGAAATCATGAGCCATGAAACAAATTTAAATATCTATTCAGATTTTAATGGTATTAATTCCATTTATTCCACATCGTTCAATTGATTAATATGAGTCAAATTAGATGATTATGCATTACAGATGATTCCCTCACTATAAAACACCTTATGATTTCTCATTTTGTGACGTCAATCCTCTGTCCTCTGTTGTCGTTCCTCTCTGTGTCTCTTGTCTTTTTGTTTTTTCTATGTTTTTAACCTTTGACATTATTCGTTCATATGTCTTTTAAGATTTGACTAGTTGTTTGATTCTGTTGTAAAGATTGAGAAAAGTATAGTTATTCCTTGCAAGTTACATTTTATATATGGACATTGTAATAATTTTAACATTTAAGACTCACATTGATGTAAGTTGTGCTGTATTGATTTCTGTGTGTTTTTTACAACTTTATGTAATTTTCAGTAGCCCTGAAGAAGGACAAGTTATTGTCCGAAAGCTTGGCTGAAGCAATAAAGAGCTAAAATTGTTTGACTACATACCCGATAACCTTTCTGTTTCAAATTATAAATTGTTAGTCGAGATTTACAAGTAGAAATAATCTAATTTGGATTTTCTCGGTTTATGTGTGGAAATCGTACAAAAATCTGGCTCACCCACAGCTTTTTTAGAAAGTGATATTAATCCAGATATACTAACCTATTGTACTAAATATAGTAGGTACAATAAGTACCGGTATTATAAAGGATAACCGACGGTTCAACCGTTGCGTCAACTACCGAATTCATTTCTAGAAATATGGAATTTGGTAGTTGACCCACAGTTCAACCGTTGGTTATCCTTTTATAATACCAGCCCTAAGTCTCAACTTTAACTAGTCCATTCTTCTTAGTACGTTGAAGTTCACCTCGGAAATGAGATACCTAGATAAAAACTCGAATAAACTTTTATTTTGTCATCCTTTAAGGTTGTTTCCAATCCCACATATTCTGGGGTGTACGCGATTATTAAAATCTAAGGTCAAAAGTTACTAAAATCGAATTTTAAGCTTTGCAAATATTTGGTTTCCTATGGGTTTTCCGCTGTTTTTATTGAATATCAATATTCCCTACAACTTTTGCCTCACAAAGTTTTTATACCCTGAATTGTTTTCGATATAGAGGGCGCAAAGCGCGCAGTTAGAGCATCATTTAAGGTCAAGTGGTTCATTAATAATTGATAAATACTTAATTATTATTAATTTTCATTTTTTGTCATTTCTTATATCATATTCAATAATTTTTTCACTTACTTATTCTCAATTAAGTACTTATCAAATTATTCAATAAAATTTACCTGCCCGTGTAGCTATAGAATTTTTGAGGAAAATACTTAAATTATATTTCAATACTAATGTTATTCATATTGAAAACATTTCGAATAAATTTAAAAAAAAGGATAAAATTCTCGATTAATGTTTTTATTGAAAAATAATAAATCGATACATTTATGATTGTAGACATTGAACAAAATTGAATAAAACGTGCCACTCAAAATCTTAATTATCTTTTTCTTTGTAATCATCGTCTTCCGACTGCTATAGTATTTCAAAGTCCTCCTTTTTATCGTCTTCAACGACATTTGTCTCCAAGTCTTCCTTGATTTCGGGTGTCACAAGTTCTAATCTTTTTTTTTATTTTTTGTAAGTTCTAACAAAAGAACTACTGCTGAGAAATGGTATTTGTCACTTATAAGGAATGTCATCATGAGGAGTCAAAATAAAAAAGAATTTATTTTACAAAAAGATCATTCGAATAAGCTATCAACAGATATAAATTGGTCCTGTAGGCCTGTAGGGCCATCATGTCATTCCACATGTCAAACACACAAGTTGTATATTTTGTCACTTTTAAAGCTATCATTTTTGACATTTAAAGTGAAACTACTCCATTACTAAAAATGGTACGATAAACTCCTCAACAATGTATTGAAATCGTAAAAATTCACAACAAACATAGTGGAAATTTTACAGTAACAGGTTTGTTCATTCCTTCTCGATCTTGGGCATTAGGCTTTCGAGGTTAAGTTTACACAAGAAGTCTAGATGGTAGATCACAAGAACGTCTTATCTTCGCTGATTGGGTCCTTAAAATGATCTGGATTTTCATCGCAAAAATCTTCCCATGCCCATTTTCACCTCGGAGGCTACGCTTATAAGAACAATTGTCATATTTGAATTGTTATTCGAAAATGAGGCTGGTGCAACTGTTACGGTGAATGGATTGCGCTATCGAGCTATGTTCAATGTTTTTTCATGGCCGTAATGGACAAGTTTAGTGATGTTGATAATACTATATTTGACACGATAGAATTAAAATATAGAGCAAAACTGATAAATCAGTGAAAATATTTTGAAAATCCATCAATAAATGACTGAGAAATAGATTATTTATTTTACGTATTTTAGCGCGGAACGTCTTTGGTCTCTGACTCGTCTGTGACGTCACGCCACTTGCCTGTGATCGCTACACCATAAATTACGTTTAAATACTTAGCCGCGCCAAGGCTCTCGCGCCGTTTGTAGTTGTACAGTGTAGTTTTAACTCGAGTTTTGTTTTTATGTCACCATAACGGAAGAAGGCTTCGTGAAAGGACAAAGTTATTTTTACTCAATAACTTATTTCAAACCAACTTACACCTTAGTATTTTTATTATCAGAAATGGACAGCTAGTACTGATAGGTACTTTACATCAAAATGATCTTCACACACATATGAAGTAGTTTTAAGTCCAATTAAGTCATGCCTCATTAATTTGCACCACTTCTTCTTTTGATTCATGTCATTTGGTACATGAGAAAACAATTTATTGGGGTTTTTAATTGTCGTGCTTGCACACATAGGCACAATACAATATTTGTAGGATTTTTTTTCATTTCAGCCATCGTGTAACGAACAAAACACGACACGAACGGCACAAGTGATTGTACACCAATGAATTCGTAAGCACTCTGCGAATACCAGTCGCCTCGTGTAAGTGGCGTGACGTCACACACTAGACTATGAAATTATTCTTCCAAGCGCAACTTCAAAGTCCCATAACTTTTTCATTTCTAGAGATATTTCAATGATTCTTCCACATTTTTGTTTCATTTTTCTCAAATTTTTAGAATTAATCCTTAACAAAAAAATGAAAACTAGTCCATTGGACGACGTTTATTATAA
Source organism: Harmonia axyridis (assembly GCF_914767665.1). Classification (NCBI taxonomy): domain Eukaryota; kingdom Metazoa; phylum Arthropoda; class Insecta; order Coleoptera; family Coccinellidae; genus Harmonia; species Harmonia axyridis. The sequence continues at coordinate 27,916,354 of NC_059507.1, forward strand.
ACAAGATGACACTACTTGCCACACAAGCAACAAAACAGTCGCAATTTCACATGAAAAGATTCCTGGATCTATTACTTTTCGAAGACGTGATCACAATTCGCCACCAATATCTTGTCCTCTCGTTTTTCTCAATATCAGGATGAAACCTCTTATTGTTATACCATGCTCTTTACAATTCTCAAATTCTTCTCATTTCTTTTGATATCAAAATGAAACCTGTTATCGAAAACACTTTCCTATCACATACTAATAGGAATGATGAAATAAGTGATATTTCACTTATCCCAAAACATGTAACGTGTATGAAGATAATTTTTGAAATATTTCAACTATCACCGAGTGTACTTAATTTGATTATCTCATTTTCGGCTCATATCCAACGCATGCAGGTTAAATGATTGACTTTCAGCCACAAGTAGGACGGTCAAGCATGATTTCATCCTCTTTCTTGAAAAAATAACTTTGTACATCACAATGATTCATGGATCGATATAGTCATTCAAAGGAAGTTCCTAATTATCAAGGATGTGATTCAGAATTTGTAGAAATATAAACTTCTTATTATGTATATAGGAAATAACTGACATCGTCGAATAAGAAAGCACTGAACTTTGTTTCTATTGCATGATTAAACATTTTTATTAATTTTTTCTGTATGACTTCTAACATGAATAAAAGAATCATAGAAGGAGAAATTTTCAGTGAGGTACCGTCAGTTTTATGTTAATTTAAGTGTACAGGGTGGGCAAATTTCGATGTTTTAGCACTACAACTTTTAAACCAGAGGAGATAGACAAAATCGTATACCCTTTTCTCGGTCTCTTTTTCTGAGAAACTTACAAGGGTAGTATTCATTTTTGGCCACCTTCTTTTGTTTTCGAGTTATAAGCAAAAATTGTAAAAATGGCGATATCGAAAAACATTTATATCTCCGCTAATATTGATTTAGAGATAGAGCTCTGAAATTAAAACATTATTCAGGCACTTTTGTACGTAGAATCCAGTGGCGTGCTCGTATTTTCAAAAGGGTTTTTAGTTACGAAGCTATGACCTTAAGTTATGTTTTTTCAAACAGGAACACTAGTTTTCTGTGCTATTTTTTGAAAGCTTAATTTTTCCTGATTTCAAAAATATATAACATCGTATGGTTTGTATTAAAATAAATAGCAGAGAATGGTCAAAAACCTCTTGTTACCTAAGAGTCTCAATATTTCTATGGTTTCAACTGTCGATGAGCATAGAACAATTGAGCTTTCTATAACAAGAGCAGTGTCCTTTCATCAATCTGATTATTTCTATGCTTTTTACTAATTTCTACCAAATTCGAATCTAGATTTATTTTATAAAAATAGTTTCGAAAATATAAATGAACTCGGAAAAAAAATCGACTTTGTAGAAATTAGTGAAAAGCATTGAAATAATCAGATCGACCGAATGACATTGCTCTTGTTCTGAGCTCATCGACAGTTGAAACCATAGAAATATTGAGACTCTTAGGTAAAAAAAGGTTTTCGACCTTTTTCTATTATTTATATTGATAAGAATCATACGATGTTATATATTTTTGAAATCAGGAAAAATTAAGTTTTCAAAAAATGGCACAGAAATCTAGTGTTCCTATTTGAAAAAACATAACTTTGGGTCATAGCTTCGTAACTAAAAACCCATTTGAAAATACGAGCAAGCCACTAGATTCTACGTAAAAAAGTGCCTGTATAAATGTTTTAATTTCAGAGCTCTATCATCAGTTTTACCGGAGATATAAATGTTTTTCGATATCGCCATTTTTCCAATTTTCGCTTATAACTCGAAAACAAAAGAAGGTGGCTAAAAATGAATACTACGCTTGTTAGTTTCTCCGAAAAAGAGACCGAGAATGGGGTATCAGATTTTGTCCATCTCCTCTGGTTTAAAAGTTGTAGTGCTAAAACATCGAAATTTGCCCACCCTGTACAGAATAAAAACCCTTCTTTTGTTTGAAATAATAGTTTACACCCGTCTCATTTATAACATATTTGTATGTATATCAGAGCTTTACCGAATATTTCTTCACGTATAAAGTTGAATAAAAAAAAATATTTATATACGGGGTGTCTCATTTAAAAGTGTCCACCCTCAATAACGTACCCACGAATCAGAATTTGTGAAAACACTCAGACAGGTCGATTTTTGATGACAGGGAGACATGATCTGGGATACAAAGCTTGTTTCTACTAGCAATCCCCTGGAGAGGGTTGCAACCCCATCAGGAATTTGAATAGGGAAAGTGGGTAGTTTTGTAGCACAAATGTATGCATGGATTCAAATTTGTAGGAACCTGCAGTTTGTGTTGTATAAAGGGAATATTCACAAAGTAACAGTGTGTTTTTTATGGAATTATGGTTCCGATAAAACTGAATAAAACAGAGATGTTCTAATTGATTGTATAATTTCTATTGGAAGAAATATATTTTTCTCTATTTCAGTATTTTTAATTTATTTTATTTAATTACAGTTCTATAAACAGTGCTGTAATGAACTCATTACAGCATCGTTTCCAGATATATTTTTTGCAACATTATCCGCAATTTCTTTTAATTCTGGTAGTGTTAAATCGATTGCGTAATTGTGAATTATTTCAAATTTCGGAACGTACGATTCACATTCAAATTCCGTAATCTGTCAATTTTCGTAACAGTCACACCAACTGCCAAGATACAATACAAAAGTCACTAGGATATATAATCTGGAATTTTCATTGAATTTCGAACAATATTTCACAAAACTTGACTGAAATAGAGAAAAAATTGTCTAATACTCGTTGCAGAAGGCAATTCCAACACTCATGCGTTCGAATTTCGCATTCGTGCCCATTCTGCAACTTTTTTTAGAATATACTATTAACAAACAATGTTAGAAATAGTAATAATTTACCACGAACTCTCAAGTCGTTCATTAAAAATCCTCGTAGTACCTCTAGCACAGTCATTGTTCTGGAAATAATTTTTCAACATTTCCTTTCTCTCCTCCAACGCGTACACCATTTTTTAATTTTTATTAAGAACTGATGAATTATTCTAATTATTTTTCTTGGATTCTTTGATATTTTCTCCTGAAATATTGAATGTGATGAAGGAAATAATGGAGGTAATTTCTTTTTCCTGAGATTTTTTTAATTTAGTATTTTCAGGACACTTCAGAGAGAACAATAATGAGTATTAGTTCTGGACATAACAAAGAGGCGCCGATACCAATAAGATACTGCAGATAAGGAGACGAATTCAGATAATTCTTGCGGTTAAACTCGGATTAGCCGTTTTAATAGTCTGCAGTTTACTAGACGAAGTGTGGTAGGTCAACACAGCTATCTGATGCGACCACACTTCCCGATCCACGACGTTCTTCAGGTCCGTTACTGATTTTTTCACATAAACACTACTTACTCTTTACAGCTGTTGAAAATCATCCGTCAGTTGGATGCTGTACGTGCCTATCGTTATTTATGACCGGGTCAGCAGGAGAATCATAAATAATATACATATCTTCACTGGTCTGAAACATGGAGACTGGACAGAGGTGAAGTTTTTGCATACCTACATATATGAGAGATTTCTCAGATGATAAAATATTTCAACGTTTTTTTCAATTATGAAATCGCACGAATATTGGGATTTTTTATTTTATAAATAAATAATGGCTAGAATTGGTATTGTTTCATCCCACTTCACAACAAGTTCAGAAGAGCCAAATGGTCCTTGTAAGTAATTGTCTAGGATCCAGGCCCAGCCAAAACTGAAAATCCAACCGCCTATTCAAAACTTATCAAGTTATACCTGTAACATAGAAAATTTCACGTCACAGTAAACGAAGAACTCCAGAAAATAAAATAATTGAATCAGGAGTACCACAAGGGTCTTTACTGGGATCGATGCTAAATAATATATAGACAAAGTGTCATATCCATTAACCAAGATACAACTCTGGGATGATGCAGCAGCATAAGCGCCTAGAAAAACTGAAACTAGTGTGATAAAAAGGCTGTAAAAACAAGTCGACAAACTGAGCAAATTGTACCACAAATAAGAATTAAAATCAACGAATCCAAAAGTCAGGTAATCAAGTTCAGATAGAAGAGGAAGAGAACAAAACCAACAACAAAAAAAAAGATAAAAAACCAGGAAAGTGAATGGCAAAGTACTGTAAAATACCCAGGAAATAAAAATGGACGAAAACCTGTCCTTCAATATAGACATTGAAGAAGCCGACAGAAAGGGGAAGAACATAAAAAAAAATTTTTATACCTTATAATCAGCTGGAAAAGTAAACTGGATGAGAGACTGAAAGTGCGGCCATACAAAGCAAACATCAGACCTATAATGACATATGGAAGTGAATTATTACTTACCTATTATGAACAAGAAGGAGTTACAATTACTGGAAAGGATTCAAAATAAAACACTCAGAGAACCATTAGACGAAGAATAGTATACAAGAAACGAAGAATTTAGAATGAAGAGGAAAATATCCAAAATAGAATATTTCACTGGCACAGAGAGCTTTCGAGAAAATTGAAACACATGAAGAATAAAAACACTGAAACTCATGCTCAAGGTACACTGAAAGCAAAGAGAATGAAGTAACAACTTCACAAATTAAAAAATAAAATCTCACCGGACAGAAACAGAAAGAGAATTTTACATTTTCAAACTGCAAATTCATAGAGAAACAGTGAACAGTGTAATGAGCAGAGAGAAAAATTTTGTTGTAAAAATAGGACCTTTTGAGCGCTCATTCATTCATGCGCCATTTAGAGAGCTCCTAACTTCACAATATTTCTTGTCTATAAATTTTATTTCGATATTATGTTTATATTTTCTATTTTTATAATATAAATTCATAATCTACTGGCAAAATCTCAACTCAGTGGAATCTGCTGTTAAGGAATTATAAGATATTTTTTATTTAATGGATTCGGTCCTTACTTGATGGAAATTCATATTGATTTGTTGAAAATAAATATATTTAAATAAATGTTAGATAAGTATATTGATATATTTAATGAATATTAAATAAATATTTTCTGTTATTTTGCTTGAGTTTTCAATGGTTCCGATGATGCTTCTCTGATGACGGAATTTTGTATGATGCCAATAACTCGATCCCACTATTTATCATATATTTTAATTTTCTATGGTTCTGAATTCTGATGATTTGATCATTGTTTATATTTATATAACATTCATTATATTCACAAATAATTATTATTGTCGGTTTCATTGAAAATGCCTTTTATCCATCGACCTATTCATGAATTGCACATTTTTCCGTTTCTTTCTTCAGTTTCAGCTTCCTTAAGACCTGAGAGATTGAAAGGAATTGAGTTGATTTAGTGAGAAGACTCGTTCTTCCGCATAAAACACATCTTGAATGTCAGTTAACGGGCAAACGGGCCTCAAGCACTCCAGCTTCCTGCTATTTCATAGGGCTTGTCGGAGATGCTGCGTAGCTTGAACCATCTCCCGTTACCGGTGTAACATCTTTAACGGGGAGATCTAGGAAATGATTTTTTATGCTTATCGGTAAAGTTCACGGTTTCACAACATAACAAGGAAGGACATATATTATCGAATCGAATAATGATTAATAAAGAACTATTGGAATGAATTGTACATGAAATCTATGGGGGCTCGTTTTATCAACAGATCTCTATAATTTCATCCCAATGTCTGTAGAATTTTTGTGCTGGGTATAGCCTCAAACGATAAGGATTGACTCACTGATGATGAATTCGGTCAAATTCAAGATTGTTCGTCTCATCGTCCGGGCACCCGGTCGTGAACACGATAACTCCCTCTCAATTGCCGCGATTAAGTTATGTTATGATTATGCTCAAAATGAATATTTGCATTCAGATGTGAAATAACAATTTCAAGCTTATGGCAGAATTTCATGTTGTTCGCGTTACCACAAACCGAGAAAATGCATGAAGAAAAACGAAAAAAATTATCCAATATTTCCGTGAACACAAAATTGTCGGAATGTAAATTCTGGTATGGATACAAAATAACAATTTCGAGCTTCACGCAAAAAATTTAAAGCTGGTGCCAATTGATATGATTTCTATCAATAATATTTGAAATTTTTAAGATTTGGGCTAGGTTCTTAGTCAGAAATTATAAAATCAATTGATTTGTAGTACTTATTGTTGCTTTATTCATCTCCATTTCTTCTACCCTCCTTCTTTTTTCATTCAATTATCAACAAATATCAGTCATTTTTGTTTTTTGAATTGAAATTTAGTGTATTATTTCAGGAATAAACCTTTTGATTACTTGGAAAAAAATTGAAAAAAAAAGTTATATGAGGTGTGAATTTTAGTCAAATTGGAAATTTATAATTTGGTGACTATCCAGCCCCTCGTTGGGCGCCAATTGAATGATTGCTATCAATAATTTTTTTATTTTAAGATTTGGGCTGGGTTCTTGGTCAGAAATTGTATATTTTGAAATTCAAAACTAAACTAGCTTATTTCAATTATCAAAAAAAAATATACTACAACAACTTAAAATTAGTTATCTTATATTCAAAATTTTTTTCAGCTTCCTAATTATTTCTTCCAACTCAATTCTGCTCTACTATCAAATTCATCCTGTTTCAACTCCTCATAATTTCTCATTCTCGATGAAATTCTATTTTCCATTAATTAGTTTTTATTCAGTTTAGTTTTTTGTTTGTTTCTCTTCTATATGACATCCTCAGAATCATAAAAAATTGAATAGAAAAGAATATTGGAAAAGAAATACTCAATAATTCAGGATGAGATTTTACCGTATATTTAAAATAAAAATTTGAAGCTTCCTGAAAATTTCATGTTTAAAGCTTCATTGAAACCATAGAGAATTTAAGCAGAATATTGAATAGGGTCAGAAGTTAGAAGGTTTTGAACGCTAATTGTACCCATGAATATACACATATAAGTCTGGTTCTGGCATATTGTCAGTGCTTTTCTCATTTTTTTATTCTCTGTATCGTGGAGCCTCTTACAAGAGAACAGTGGGTTACCACTTTTGCCCAAATGTTTGTAATTTTCGAAATTTAGCAGAGTGATCCTTTCATCCGAACAGAATCAATGCGTTTGAGCCGAGCCTTGAAGGACAAACGGCCGCAATGAAACGAGAGACATGATAAAGTGAGTTTACAGCATGACAATGCTCGACCCCATGTTGCGAAAGTGGTCAAGACATACTTGGAAACGTTGAGATGGGAAGTCCTACCCAGCCGCCGTATTCTCCAGACGTTGCTTTCTTGGACAATCACTTGTTTCGATCAATGACACAGCACTTCCGGTCTCATGAAGAAGTAAAAAATTGGATCGCTTCAAAAGTTGACCAGTTTTTTCATCGTGAGATTCGTACGCTGCCCGAAAGATGGGAGAAAATAGTTGCCGGCTATGGAAACATAAATGCCTCAAATTTTGGAAACAGCGGAAACAAAGTTGCACGCATATGTTTATATACATTTCTTTGTTAAGCAAACAATAACCAGTGTCACAGAAAAACAAAGTCCAGTTATAACTGTGCTCATAGCCACTGAAAGTCTCGTTGAAAGCTGAATTCTTTCTTCGAAGATCGTGCAGTTCGTTTGCTATAAAAGGCAATTGGTACTAGTTGGCTTTTAATTAAAAAGATAATTATTTCACTGCCGTAAGTAGATCAACTGAAACTTAAGAGAGCAATACAAAATTTTCCTTTCACCCTTCTCCACTTATGAGACAAACCACTGTGGTCAATTCCATTCAAGCTTCGCTGAATGAAAATCGAGTACGTGACATCTTTAATCGATCGTCTGAATCAAGAAGACGATGAATAGTTGTGGTGTATTATCCCGGAACTCACGATAGCTCATTATAACCATCGAACACATAACAATACGGTAGATCTGAGTCGCTCTTTATTGCTTTCTATAATTTGCAACAACGGAACAGCGCTTACTCGTCTAATGGGACGACTATACCATATATTACTGCTGCGCGATCATTATCGTGATGGCTGTTTCGACATAGGTCATACGGAGGTATTAGATGTAGGTGAGGTAAGTGGCTTCCCATTTCGTAAGTTTGCATTTAAATCTGACCCACTCACATATTCGAAAAAAGGCAAACTGTGCCTACACAAAAAAGTTGAGGAAGTAAGATTGATCAGGATAAGCGATAGCAAAGATAGATATACTAACTGACAAAGGAACTGCAACACCCAGAAGAAGCTGTTCAAATTTTATTTTTTTTTGTAAAACATAGATAATATTGCAAGGAGTAAATGATTGAATTCGGAGAAAATTCGTGAAGGTTTTTTCGTGTAAACAATTTTTGTTACTTAAATATTGTAGGCAAACAGAAATCCAACTACTGTTATGAGATGTTGCCAAGCGTGGTTTGATAATGCCCAAAATCGAAGAAAAGTCAGCACCGGACGTCGAAGGGGCACAAATGAAGTTCAAGATCGACGTCTAAGAATGATGAGATGAAATTAGGAGAACAAGGTCATCCTGTAACTATTTATCGCAGGAGAAGGTCTTCTGGATTGCAGCATTATCGACCCAATCTTGTGTTACCTCTGAGGGTTGAGCATCGCCGGCAACGATTACAGTGGTGCAAAGATCATCAACATTGGAATGTGGAATGGCATCAGGTCGTTTTTACTGATGAATCTCGATTCTCCTTGGGTGCACATGATGGCCGAAGAAGACGATGTCGGGGAGAAAGACGTGAACCTCAGTTTGAGGTTGAGCGTCATGTACACCGGACAGTAGGCGTTATGGTATGGGGTGCTATTGCGCCAGCAAGTAGGTCACCTTTAGTCTTAATTCGAGTTAACCCAACATGACAGCGCTGCTTCACCTTGAAGAAATAGTGGAGCCAAATGTTCTTCCTCACCTTAACTGGCTCGAGAATCCAATATTTCAGCAAGATAATGCCCGACCTCATGTTGCCAGAGTTAGTTTAAACTTTGTCGAATCTTTTGCCATGGCCGCTCAGATTCCTCCATCTTTCGTCCATAGAGCATGTTTGGGACATCATGAAGTACAGGTAGCTTGGGGTAGTATCCCTCAAAAAGAAATAGACAATCTTATTGCATCAATGTCGAGACGTGTTGGGGAGTGTATAAATAATCGCGATGGCAAAAAAATTGTGAACCCTTGGTTTTTTCCTCCAAATTTCATTTACTCCTTGTTATACTATCTATGTTTCACAGAAATTTTTTTTTTAATTTAAACAGCTTCTTCTGGGTGTTGCAGTTTCTTTGTCAGTTAGTATATTCAGACAAGAAATAAAATCCGGGAAATAATCTAATCCACTTCTAGGTTAGGCCTTATACCCGGTGAATTTTTGAGTTGGATCAGTCAAAAATCTTGAAAAGTAAAATTTTTCGAATTGATGATTTTAAGAGGTCAACCTCTTCTATTTACTTTACCCTTGATTTTGTTTTTAATGGGAATCAGTTTCGTAATCTAGGTCAAACAATGCAAAAGTTCTGTATGAAAAAATTTTCATGATTCTTCACAGATGGCTCTGTAATCGAATCTGAATTTTCCGTCTGAAACACCTCAATGTATCCTTTTCATTGTTTTTTGGCGAGAAGTTCTTGACCCAAATTTAGGTTCGCCCTCTCCCCCAAGATAATCGTATTTCGTCCCGATGTCGCTGGTGGACTCTTCAGTTAGGCAATCCAGCGATCTCTGCCCAAGACAACCTCTCACACCATCGTGAAGAGGTGACTCTGCTGCAACGCGGTGACTTCTATAAATCTGCTACGGCCAAAGTAGTGTGGTGTGACACCCATAACACCACCTCTTGAGCAAACAGTTCTGCAAATAGCACCACAAACTAAATTTCAAATAATCTTCTTCCAATTGATATATCTTTATCAATTAATAGGAAGTATTTTGAACTAAAAAAAAAAAAAAAATTTCACTTTTCCAAATGATCAATGACAGTTCTTGAACTAAAAATGAGTAGCTCAGCAGAAAACGTCAGAATGTTAAGTTAATGATGAATGGAACATGTAATGAAATGTCACTTTAGACCTCAGAACAAAAATTACATTAGCTAATGTGGAGGGGCTAATAGATGAAATACAAATGGTGAGAGAAGTGAAAAGCAAATTTTTGAGGAAATTTAGATGAACCGGAGTATTATAGTGTCAAAAGTGATTTGTTGAAATGACGGTCCACTGTAAAGTTTAGAAGAAAGTGGCATAATTCTTTCACCATTTGTTCGAATGCTTCCCAGAATACTCATACAAGCAGATAATTTATTGCTCACTGCATGTAGCCTTGGACCATTATTGAGGCTATTTCCACTTCCGAGTGTTTTTATTCATATCAAGAACATTATGAAAAGATAATTCAGTTTACCTCATCTGCTACACACTTCGGCAGATAACTTCATTTGGAGATTTGATTTATCAGCTATGTCTTTCTATACCTAAGCTCTATTGATCCACCGTCTTTGTTTATCGAATCGATTGATCCCAGCTAAGAAGATATATATGCTCTACCTAACTGTGCTATTTTGATCTAGTTAGATCAGCTGGCTTAGTTGTCTGGTATGATTATATTTAATTATATCAGACTGGGAATAAGTATTCCAAAAATCTCAGACTATTATCAACTATTATTAGACATGAAAAGAAAAATAAGTACAATATTTAGTACAATTTCCAATAGAGTAATAATATCATACGATATTAACTATTTATCTGGTTAATGTATCAGCAATAGGAAACTGCCATCAACAAAACCATTGTCAGACAGAAGGTCTCCACTCCACCACGTAGGAATCATAATCGAAAACAACCCAAGGAGAATGCGTGTCATCAAGGGAGAATAGCGATATACCGGTGTCACCCTTATTTTTATTAGACATTCTTATTTTAACTTCCACTTATATTATTTAAAATATATTTTGTTTCTGAAAACTTGTTGATTTAAGTTCTTTATTCTGACGTCATTTCATCTTTTATGTAGCTTTGTTGTGTAAAACTTGAGATAAAGAAAATTATCTATCTATCTATTCGTTTTAAATAATTTGTCACTTAACTATTTCATTATTGATCGTCTAAGGACTGCTCAAGAAGCCATACGAACACACGTAAGTATTGAAATAATCTGAAGCAATAAGTGACCAAGCCCAACAGAATACATTTGAAGAAGATGCTTGTTTACCAAGCTGATGGAATCCGGATATATGTTGGAGGGGACGTGATGCCTACGCCAATAAATGCATTTCCAACCAGACCAACAGAATGATAGCACTCCTTCAGTGTTGCTATTTACAGTTCAGTTGACGGAAATAGTTGTGTTTTCCCGATATATTCACCTTGGATGACTTGGATTCTTTTTGGTTTCCAGAATTCGAAAGTATAAAATAACTGGTTTTAATTGTCTTTAAAACTAATAAAAAATGATGATTATTTCACACATAATTGACGTACTTTTAATACTTCTACGAATACGAACTGTCTTCAGGCGCGGATCCAGGCCCCACTTTTGGGGGGGGGACTTTTAGATTCTGAAAAATACTGAAAATGTGGAACCCAGACACTTCCGCCATTTTGGGACGTCATTTTTCTGCCGTTCATTAATATGGGTTTTCACAAAATGTACTGAAGGTAACATTTTTGCTGATCTTGTAATTATTTGAGCCTCAGTATGTCAAATTCTAGGAGGGCCGGCAAAATTTAAGAGGTGCCCGGGCCATTTGGGGGGGGACGTTCCCCCAGTTCCCCCCCCCTAGATCCGCGCCTGACTGTCCTCTTGAATTTTCTTCTTGTAATATGTAATCTAGCAAGTTCAATTTTCTGTGAATATTTCCCTCGTCATAATTTGCACCAATCACAAATGCGCAAATTTAAATTATTTTGATATTTTTAAACAAAATTATTCGGATTTTTGTTACCAACACCAGTGGTGCTTCTTGTTGAAATATTTCTTAGCAACGTGTTATATAGATTTTTTCGGAAAAATTAGATGCAAGATATTAGGAATTTATGAGAATAGATATACTGTCCCACACCACATAAAAATGTCAAAAGCACTGACGTTAAATGAAGAGATTTTGCGAGCTTAATCCAATTCTCATTCACGTATTTCTTTCACGAAATTTCACAAAAATCTGAAAACTTGAAAATTACAGATATTTGAGCAAAGTGATAGCCTGCAGCCGTCTGATTGCAATAAAAACAAAACATAAAATAATGATTAAATTCAATTTTCACATCATCTTTTTCACATTTCATCAATTGAAATATCAAATATCGAGATGAGAAAACGTTTTACGAATGAAAATGACCATCTTCCGACTCAACATGATCAATAACTTATTGAAAAAAACATAAAATTGGAAGTAGAAGAATAATTAATATTATCATTCAGATGACGTCAAACTTCATGGGAAGTTTCTTCCACTAACCAATAGAGAAGACCTCTTCGTTCACAATTATGTCTTTTTTCGCACTATTTTTGGCAAGATGCTAGCATGATACAAAACTTCACTTCTCGAAAAAATTTAAATCTTTTTTTAATTTAATTTTAATGTAATGAACAATGAAATGCATTAAATGTTAAATTTCACAAACATCACATGATCAGAATCATATAAATTGAAATAAAATGTTGAAAAAACTGTGTTTCGATGACAATAAATCTGACCGAGTTAAATTTTTGAATGCATATGAATCATTTCATTATTTTCGGTATATTTCAATGTAGGTATGTTCAAATTTTTCAAAAGTCAAAAATTCAGTAGTATAGAGTATTTTAAAACGATTCTCTCAATTATATCAGAAACTATTGTCAATCACCAAATAACAATTAGTAATTCATAAACAACACTTGGCCGAATAAAATGATACAGTTACAATTACATTACAATCATCCATAAAATCGAGAACATAATAATTCAAAATTACAAAACACTTTTCGACAGTTGGTTTAATATAAACAAGAATTTTGCCGAAGAAATAATTGACATAGGTATTTTGGAATTATCCTCAGGTATTCCCAGACAGAATCGAGTTTAATGTTTTCTGGGAATGAAAAACAAAAAACCTTTTGCTGCTATTAGTTATGTATAAGGATTTCCAAATCGGTATTACCAGGAAATCAATGGAAATCACGATATGTATAAAATCAAGATGATGCAAATGAGAAGAGGAATTTTTCGCATACCTGCTTTGTTTTGAACAGGTTTGAGTATTAGAATCGGGTAATTCCACTTTGCAACTGAAAATTTATGAAAAAGCAAGTTCCAAAATCAATTTCAAGGTCCCTTTTCAGCTAATTGATGGACTCGTCGATTTTTCCTTTCCTTCAAAAAAATGGTGATCTACATTCTAACAGGTTAATTATCCTTTGATATTTTCATTAGGACCGATTTTTTCCTGAATCTTTCAGTACTAATGGAATTAGAATTTGAAATCATTTATTTAAGTTTCATTTTGTGCAAATATTGATTAAGTTCACATGGTCGACAAAGATTTTTGCATTTCTACAATTGGGCTGATTATTGACCGATAATTATGTTTGGGAACCAGTTATTCCATTCGAATATCATCAAATAATTGACTTATTCGAATCCAGGAATACTCGTATGAAAATTAAATGTGGATATCAATCCAGTTGTTTTACATTTCGATATAACACAACTTTTGTGAACATATCAGTCAATGACTCTTGACTCTTGTAAAACGAAACATTCTGAGCTTGAATCACGAATTAAACAAAAAGTGAATTATAGTACTTTAATGGGATAAACTAAAAGTGAAGTCTGGAGAGAGGTATTGATAAGTATTGACTCACAATGATGTTTATCAATAAGTTAAATTCATATATAGCTGAATCCAGCTGGATAACGGTTTTGATAAAAAAGTAAGCCCTGGATTACAAAAGATCTTATAAATTTTCTCAATAGAAAAAACAAACTGAAAAATAAATTAATAAAAAAGAAAGGAATTGACAAAATTAACGATGCTGCTGAAAAATAGGAAGTATGTGAAGTAAAATATGATATAACGAATAGGAACACTAGAAAGCATTCCAAATGTTGATGAAGAACATGAGACAATTACTGACAATAATAAGAAAGCGATTAAGTTCATTGGGTTGGGAATGAAGATGGCTGAGAAAATTGAACATAACGTCTTGCCTGAAAACATTTGGAAGGATGGTTCAGTTGATTCATCTATAATTCTGGAGCATAATTATATCGAAAGTTGAAATTATACTCCCAGTTGAAACTTAGCTGTTCCTTAAGGCCTTATCAAATTTCTTCAAAAACTATAAAGCAATTTAGCCAGTAAATAGTTTTTCAATAAGATATTTCATTTTGATATTAACAAAGGGTGTATTTTGAAACAAATGAATGAATGTTTATTACGCCATTAAGCATATAACAGACTACACAGAACACACTAATAATGATCATTCAGAAAAATTAAACAAAAAAAAAATTAAACAAAACTACTGTACAAGGAGTCAAATTTATTAAACATGAGGACAATTTTCATGAATCAATGTGTTAAAAGAGCCTTGATGAAAAGGTGGATGGAGTGACAAGATCAGTATCCAATTAGGGAATTCTTCTATAGGTTCTTCAAGAAGTCACACAGATATCGTTCAAGTATTTTGTTCAAAAGTTTTCCACTTTTTTCCCAAATGATCTGAAAGAGATTACAAATTTTTAATGTTTTCAGTTGGAATCTCGGATGTTTATATTGAGAACTTTGACTGCTTTGGTTTCTTATAGGTATCATATTAGGTGATGAACAATAGTTAAATATGTCTAATCAACTGCTGTCGCTGGCTCTTCACTGGAGTTTGGTCTCACTGCCATATTTAATTATTTGTGAAAAAGAACAAATTTTTTAGCACTTTGAGACCATTTGTGATACAAAACAGGCATTCTGCCAATAGAATTCATTGTTCTCAAGTGCTCATTCACCATCAAAAGTTGTGAAGAAATTGTAAACAGTATGTTTTTGCAGGTCCTTCAATCCGACAGTGGCGGTGCACCAGGTCTAAGAGCTGATGACAAATTTTGGTTAGGTATTTTAGGCAAGTTGAAATGAATGGAAAAATTATTCCGCCAATGGATGAATGCGGAATCGCAATTCCATGTGCTAAGTGTTACACAATTATTATAAATATAGCTACAGCGTAAAATATTGTTTTTATTCATAATGTGAAAAAGCGCTTTTGAAATCTTGAAGCAACTGTTCCTATTGAATTTCTCTTCAAATCACCATATAGAATCGAATGATGATCATTAGGTAATATGAATCATGAAAGTTTAGTTTCCATCAATTTAACTGCTTATTTTTTTTTTGAAAATTGAAAAAATTGGTGTATTAATGAGCTATGATAAGTTTATAAATTTCCCTTTGATGCTTGCACTATCAACCAAAACCTTTTCCGTGATGTGCTGTTTTCCTTGATTTCTTTCTGTTCAGAGATTGCAAACTATCGAACGATTTTCCTGATCCATTAAGACAGAAGCAAAACAACATACAAGATGTTAATAACAGGATTTCCGAGTATTGGGTTACTTTGTCGAGACTCTATGGTAATAAATAATACCCACTTTTTATAATTGACATAACTTTGAAGAGACGTTCGTTAGAGAGACATTATTGAGCTAACAGTAATTTCTCGTTCTTGTGATGTGCTTCATATCTCACTCTCGCAGAGTGAGGGCATGGAAGTCCGGCAGATTCAGAGGTCATTGAATCTGGCGAGAAGAAATTTTGTGGGCGTTCGAGTGTATCTGTAAGGAGACGGATGTCGATTGCCAAATGGCAATCTAAACTCAATTATTTTCTGATATTCCTTGAATATTGATACAAATTCTGGAAGATTTCGATGCCAGAGGTACTGAACGAGTTACTACACTCAAATAATTCGTCCTTTTGACATGAAATCATAGAAAGTATGCTAAAATATCACAAATTCCTTTAAAATGTATACAGGGTAAGACGTGAGGTTCATTCCTCACTGTAGGAATGTGCCCCTCTTCAGAAATATGCTCTACAAGTATTGACAATTGAAAATATCTCATATGTTCTTATTCTTCGATTTTCATTTTATCCATTAGCCAATGATATTGCAGCTTGAGCTCCTGCATACTAGGCTCTTTCAAAAATTAAATCTGCAAGATAAAAGTAAATGATGGGAGACTCTAATTCATCTACCACCAATATTATAACAAACGAAGAGGCAATAATGAAAGCAACGAATGCTGTTAAAAGACGAAGGTTAATAACAGTATCTTAAAGAATTTGTTATGAATGAATGTCCATAAGAAAGGGCAACTGAAGTCTGTTAAAAGTGCTCCAAATAAAAAAATTTTTTTTGGTTATAAGGTGTATCAAGAGATCTTGAAGGCCAAGGTAAAAAGTTTATGTATGATCGATCTACTGAGACTATCGCTTCTTTGGCAATATGCTTCTTCAAACCATCTCGTTGAAACACATTCTTTTTGGATGTTCAGAAAGTAAGAAATCACATAAGATGCTATCACTTCCTGATTAAAATGGACGTCAGTCGAGTTGCTTTCAATGATGAATATTAATTATTTGCTTTACTACGCAAAAGGACCTTTAGCGCCTACTAAAGATTATTTTAATCCATTCTGTCCATAACGTCCATTGTGTTCAGAGTGCTGTTCAAACCAATAATTTGCGATGACTCGGATGTTGTTTAATCTGTCTCTGTGAGAGTAAGTCCCAATTAGCGTTCTTGCACTGTGTTAATGCTCCATAACATCCAGAGCTCCTCGTCGTCTTGTTTCCACGGTTGTTCAAACTGCGTAAATTTCTACTAATTCATCTACAAAATTCTTCATGCCATTTTATCTTTCGAACTTTTTCAAAATCTCAGAGATTCCAAACTTCTATTGAGATGAAAATTCGCATTCAGATGTAGAATGACATTATAAAGCCACTTTCAGGAATTTCATGTTGATCGCATAACCAGAACTATTGAAAATTCCATAAGAATATCCACAAAAAAAAGTTTTTTACTAACCTAACCTAATCAGAACTATTGAGAATTCCATGAGAATATCCACAAAAAATTACCCAATATTTCCGTGACCATAAAACCGACGAAGTTGAAATTATATTTGTAAGTTTGAATATTGATGAATGATGTCAAACTTAATCATGATAAGTCATGATTGAGATGTCATATTTGATTTAATTTATTTATGAAATATCGACATTTGTATTGATTCAGGTTTGTAGTTGTCCGTTAAACAGACCATTTTAAGAAATAATCCTGGAACACGTTGATTTTTTATTTTAATTTACCGTATTTTAAAATGAAAATCTAATGTACAGGGTGAATTACTCTAGCTGAGCTGATTCCAAAAATGTATCACATGTTGATTCCAATTGGTACAGGGTGGACAAAAATACAATAGTTATGTATGCTCATAAAGTAACGCGTAACATTCTTTATTAGTTAGTTAGTTAATTAACAATATTATCAAAAATACTTATTGTCTAGCGGCAATTGGTTTGAATGTAACACCCTGTAGTTATTACATTTTTAGATTGATAAAAATGAGCTGTTTCCAAACATGTTTGGTACTTGTGGTCTAGCAGACAGAATATGAAAGAAATTATTTCTTATCAATTGAAAAAAAAACATAGTCGTCTAATGTTTTGTGGAATGTCATTATTTGTTTAGTAATTTATTGGTGTTCAATGACAGTTTAGTACTACTATATTTTTGGTATTCGTGAATGTTTTAATTATAACTTAGATTTAATTTAGGTATTATTTTTGTCCACCCTGTACCAATTGGAATCAACATGTGATACATTTTTGGAATCAGCTCAGCTGAAGTAATCGGAAAATTGGGACAAAATGGGGGTGTTCCATTTAAAAAAAATGGCGGTGACGTCATTACTCTAAAGTAATTCACCATGTATTTTAGATTATTATTTTAAAATACGGTAAATTAAAATCAAAAATCGACTTGTTTCAGGATTATTTTTTATATGGTCTGTTTAGCTAAAAATGAATTCGTTCCATACTTTACGGACTCAGTGTATGAGTAGTTTTACTCGACTACAATAGGTGCAACATCAGTTACTTACAGAATACCTTCAAATATCTCAACATTCGAATTTTTTTATATGTAAGTTGGATATCCAATAAATCCTTTTAAATCTTAGAAGGGAGAATTCCGAAGAAATAGCATTTTTCGGTTTGGTTTCCCAATTATTTAGGCTTCATGGCAAATTGCATCGAGAGGTATCGTAAACGATCAAATTTATGTTACATCTCGGCAATTAACCTGGTAAATGCTGCAATTATGCAATGAAAAAAGCGATGAAGAAGCGGCATAGCAGCACCTTTCGACACGAATTTACGATGCCCCATGTGCCGCGAATCTAAACAATCAAGCCAATTGAGGGGATCACAGAGGTTACCAAAGAAAGTGGCCGTAATAGGAATGGCGTCGTCACATTTAAAACGATAATAAAACCCCAGACAACCGCACCGTGAATTGGTTCAGATATAGGCTTCCTACTCTCGCCCGTTAACACATTCTGAGATGCTTCAATGGAAATATTTATGTAAAAGAAATTTCGACACATTCTGGTCCATTCCACAAATCTTTAGTATCTTTCGAAATGGATGGAATGGACTACTTCTTATGCGAATTCATTAGCTGAAGTCCATATAGGGGAATTACAGAAAAACGACTTGTATTTAAATAAGGCACTTTTACTGTATGAGTTTTTTTGAGGATGCTTTATATTAATGACTTACCACCAAAAGTAGATTCGCACATCATGGTTCTTTTTGTCGACGACACCTCTTTCCTCATTGTTGGTACTACTGAGGAAGAGCTTCAGGAAAAATCACAGAGAGTCCTAAAACAAACCGAGTTATGGTTCCATGCAAACAGGCTCAGAATGAATAAGAAGGAAAAGACTCAATGTATTGTATTTGATGCCACTGGAAGTTTTGGTAGCATACAGAAGATCTGAAAAGTAAGTTGTCCATTGGTAGTTACACAATTAGAAGATCAAAACAGGTAGCAGGTAAGCAAGCTGCTAAACTTGTTTACTTTGAATATTTTCACAGCCTTATCAATTATGGACTACTATTTGAAGAGATTGGATCTGTAACTGATGTCTTAAGGCCCCTACTTCATCGAAATGCAAACTCGATCAAACTTATTGCTGCTACAAGTGAAAGTGTTGAAGAAGACCAAAATTTATCCATTCCTCGGCGCGCACAACATATGGGTCTCTCTGACGGCAGGCTCTGGCGTATTTTGCATCTAAATTTACATATCCATCCTCATAAGCCGACACAAGAACTAGACCACCTAAATAAAATATACCAATCCGTTGCTTGTACAAAACGATTGGGTGACGATTTTTCTCATCGAATTTTCTTCAGCGACGAAACAATTTTTTTCAATTGGTAGCTATGTAAACAAGCAGAGTTGTCGCATGACATAATGACTTATCACCAAATGTTCTCACAGCACAGTTCTTTCAGTTCTTTTTGTTGACGACACCTCTTTCCTCATTGTTGGTACTACCGAGGAAGAGCTTCAGGAAAAATCACAGAGAGTCCTAAAACAAGCTGAGTTATGGTTCCATGAAAACAAAATGAATAAAACAAAGACTCAAAGTATTGTACTCAGTGTCAGATCTAGAGAGTAGATTACTTTGAAATTCTTGGGTTTATATCAGGAACCAATCTGGAAGTTTTGGCAGCAAACAGAAGATCTGAAAAAGAAGTTGCTTCTTACAAAATTAGAAGATCAAAACAGGTAGCAGGTAAGCAAGCTTTGAAACATGGTTATTTTGGATATTTTCGCAGCCTCATCAGTTATGGACCTGAAAACAAAAAAATGCCATTCGTATTATATATGGAATGAAGAAAGCTGTAGGAGCTACTTCCAGCAGGATCGCATACTTACACTTATCTGAGTATTATTCACCTGTATATTATACATTCACAACAACAAGGAAACATTGACCCGAAATGGTGAATATCATAATTATTCTACGAGAAATGCAGGAGAATTTTCAACTCCATATGACAGGCTGTTAGCAACTAAGCTGAGCATAAATCATGAAGCCATACAAATCTACAACAAGACTCCTGAATGTCTCAAAATTATGAATAAAAAAAGAACTGAAAATGAAATCAAAAAAATAGTATATGAAAAATCATTTTACACTATGGATGAATTTTGGTCAAGTCATTTTGAATAGTTAGTCCTCAAATATAATGTTTGTAATATTCTTTAATGTTAATTTATTGAACTATATTTCTGTATATTTATATTTTATCTAGTTGTATCTGTATCTAGTTGATCTGTGGCTACGCGAAATCCTCCAATATTCGATGTTTTCGTCATTTAAAGGATGCGCCAAGCATTCCTCTCATTCGGAAATAAGTATGAAAGTTTGAGAAGACCGGTCCAACATTAGATGAACCCAAACTCGAATATACAAGCTTATGGAGAGAGGAAGAGAACGTGGAACGGACTAATCGTTCTGTTCGTGATGATCCCGACCTCCCCATTCGAAAAAGTGCAAATATGCTTTGAATGTGCATAGATCATCACTACACCGCATTTTGCACTAAAATCTAAAGCTGAAGAGCATAGTTCCCGTAGGATGGAACAACATCATATACGTTCAATGTTATTCTGCCACGAGTTCGCGAAATTTCACCAAGTAAAATGATTATTTTACTTTTACCTCTCCAGGAGAGGTTACATTCATTGTCCACCTTTGCTCCACCACAGTCCTGATTTGAGGCGTATGGTCTCAACTTTGGGGTTTCCTCAAATCTAATATCAACGTTATAGTAAGCCATCTTTAACTGGGCCGTGTCCAAAATATTCACCATGAAATGAAAGCCATCACGGAGCTAAGGTAGACACATGGTCGACATTATTCTTGAAAAATAACTTATAAAAATTCATAACTTGTTTCACTCATAACTTATAAAAATTCTTTCAACAAACGGCTTTTTTTCAAATATAAATTGTGTTCTGAGACATCTTGTATCTGACTGTAGTTCTATTCGCATATCTTCAGTATCCAAAATCTTAACGAAGTTTCAAGAGGTCATAATCCACGAAAATTAGCAAAAAAAAACAGGATTTTCCGCAAAGAAGTCTTCAAAGTATAAATAGAAGCTACCGCGCAGACCTATAGGGGATACTCTCATCCAAGGTCAGCGGTCAACTTTCAGCACTATACCTGCAGAACTACCGGTTGTTGAAAGAAAAAATTGTTTATCTTCTTCGGAAGGTTAGCGACTTTTCAAATTTTTAGATGCGATAGTTCAGACGGTGAATTATAGAGGGTCCGGTTTCCTGGTATATGGGTGTTATTTATAACGTGGAAATTGGGAACATTCGAAATCGAAAAAATTCAAAAAACAGTTAAGCTGTCATTATTTATTCCCGAATATATAAACCTAAAGAACTTGTTCAGAGTTCGTTCTGCTATTATCTACATATAAGGCTGGCTGGACATAGGAAGCATTTGGTCCGATATTAACCCAAATGAACATGTATCGGGTATCCCAAATTCGTTGTCCCAGAATCCCATTAAGCTAGGAAAAAATGAATGACCTATTTTCAGTTTCACACGAAAATCAACCAAGTGCGTATCTATGATAATCTGTGAGTTTAAGTTAATTCAAATAATCGATGGCCATCAAGGTTTCTGGATTTAATACTGTTAGAGTTTTCTCACCATTTCCAGGGAAAAAATCTAACGGTTTTGAAACCGGAGACCTTGGAGTCCACCGAATATTTTAATTATCTGAAGATTATCACATGTAGGCACTTTGTGATTTGCCGTGTGAAACTGAGACTTCTTATGGTTTTTATAGATTGATAGGAAATTTATATATCATGTCAAAAAAAGCGATTTTATTTGTTATAGAAATTTTTATGGTTTATATTGGAAAAATGCAAGTTTCAAACCTAGTTGCAATAAAAAAAATGATTACACCAAATAACCTCACAAGGATCGAGTCCTGTAAGAGATCACGCAGAGGACATTTGAATGATGTATTTATTTATGAACTAAACTTGAACAGATTTCATAGCTCTCCCAATAAGTCAAAAACCTTGTGGTCAATTGTTGATGACAAAACTGGAAAAAATAAACATCAATTAGACATTCGCATGAAGAAATCTCCAGATATGTAGTTGAGAATTTTAGTCGTTATTTTTCCACCTATAACGGAAGCACCGCTTCTTCTGTGACTGCAAAAAAAGTTCCTTGATTCTAGAAACAACAGTGGTTTATCTTGTTATGATGAAGATGAGTTTGAAATTTTGAAAGTTGCTAAATGATTCCCTAACAAGAAAAGTTCTGGTTTTGATGATATAGACATGAATGTGATAAAAAAATCAATTCAATTCATAGTTGAACCATTTAAATTCACCCAAACACCGAAAAGTATCATAGGGATTTTGATTGTATATACCACTTAAATTCATACTTAATAACAGTTTTAGTGAAGAAATTTTGCCTGTATTACTGAAAACTGCAATAATCAAGCCACTGTATAAGAAAGACGATCCTAGTGAACTGAAAAATTATCGTCCTGTAAGCATTCTAACTGATTATTCTAAGACCTTCGAAAAAATTTCGTGCGGCAGATTATTGATTTTTTTCAAGTAATTCAATATGATCAATGAAAGACAGCACGGATGCATCAAAGGCAGAAACACGGACACTGCGATGTTTGAGCTTCTTGAGAATATCATCGACTCCTTTGAGGATGAGTCTATTTCATTGGACATATCTAAGGTTTTCACAAAAGCTTCTGATTTTGTTGTACATGAAGTTTTACTCAATAAGTTGGAAAATTTTGGCATTAGAGATAAATAACTTAATCTCCTCAGAAGTTACTTGAGGGATCGATCACAGATAGTTTGGGTGTCTATTGATGGAAATACATACCGCTCATCTAGCGTCACTGCAAATCAGGGTGTTCCCCAGGAAAGCATTATTGGACCCCTTTTGTTTTTAATATGTCAATGATCATCCTAATATAATTCCCTGCTGGCAAGAATTCCTTACCAATTTTGCAGACGATACTAATGTCTTGATAAAGGCCAAATATTCTAATACATTGAAGATTCTTGCCCAAGATGTAATTTTCTCAGTGGATGATTGGTGTTCATCTCATAATTTGCGGATGAACATTACAAAGGAAAAACTAACCGCATTTTGTTTTCTCATTGCCGTTCTCGATCTGTCGACATATCTGTTTTCCCCCATGGGGAACATATAGGTAACAGACCAAGTTTTTGGGCCTAACTCTCGATTCACAGCTAAGTTGGCAGCCTTACACGGAGAATGTAAATGCCAGACTTAGATCAGTGATCTATGTTTTAAGGGTATTGAGAACTGACTGACTTTCAGTCCATCCTGTCATAGTACTCTGTCTCTGAGTTTTTGTTGATTGGAAGCAGTTTGTAATGGCTGAATTCTGTTTCCGTTATCATTGGTGTATATTTGACTTGTTTTGTGTTTCACTTCTGTAATGACTAAACGAAATAAATAAATTATTATTATTATTATTATTCCACACATGATGGCAAGGTCCAAGCCTTGAAATAAAAATTTGATGGATATTCTTGAATGAAGTGAATTTTATCAAATTTACATTCACTTTTGGAACCAAAAAATGAATAACCTTTTCCTATTAATTTTTTACCATTTTTCCAACGCTGGCTTCTTCCGAAATTTTGATCACATCTCAACCAACCTTACGACACATGTGAACAAAAAAAGTCATACGGAATTTCTTATGATTGGGTATTCTTTTTCTATGTCACTCAGTATATTTGTACTGGAAGGAGTTATAATCGGAAGTTTCAATACCGAACAATTCCTCATTCCTAAATTTAATAGTAAATTTCGTGATGACGCAAACTTCAAGTAACCGAGATACATCAATCAACAAAATTATCTCATTCTTATCAAGCGAATTCATCAAGCATCTAGTGCTTAACGACCAGGAAGTCAATTGCTCCAATTACTCAATTGCCAAGACCATAAAAAGACAATGATCGCATTCGGTCGGTGGCCAACTCGCAGGAGCAAACTTATAAACACTCTACGAAAATGCCGTAAAAAATTTTACGAGACTGGCCATAGAAAGGAGCTGGATCCACTCCGTATTTTTACTCCGGAGTTCCGTGTTCGTCGGCGGTGGGCGCTTGCCATTGGTCGGTTTTCCTTGCAAGGTCAGCGACTGATCCAGCATCCAACTGCTCTCCTCCCACCTCTTCCTTCCTTCCTCAGGCCTGAGCCGCATTCCTCTACGTCGTATCTTGGCTATCAGGGCCGAACAAAGTTTTATTTTCCCTTTCATCTTTTTTATTCGACGGAATTATAAGCGTTTATAAGAGTTATGTTCCCCCGAAATATTTGACTCAATTTTTTTTTTATTTCTTTAATAATCGAAATTTGAGATGCAGTGGGACGCTAGGGGGGACCAGGGGGGCCCAGACCCACTAAAACTCTGCTAACCCTCCCTAAAATTTGACATACTAAGGCTAAAATAATTACAAAATAAACAGAAATATAACTTCGCTTTACTTTGCCCCCCCATAAAAAAACCGGACCCCTCTTGGTCACCCCTGCTTTCGAAAGCTGGCGTCGCCACTGCTGAGATACTAAATGATTTCAACCTGAGTCTTCGCAATCTTGTGAAAACATACAGGGTGTTTTCAAAGACGTAAACCTTGAAGTAGGTATTATTATCACTCATTTGATGTCGATTGAGACATATTTATTTATAACCGAAAATCAACAGATTCCGAGATATTTGAATTCTTGTGTTTTTTTAAAAATTTCTCACCTTACTTCATTTTTCGTCGATTTTTTCTATGTCAATCGAGTTTGATTTCAATTTTGGATTATTTCCATCTGAAAAGGATATGATATATATTGAAAAAGCAAAACTATGCTGTAGTAGATGTTGAATAGGAATTAGTATCATTTGAAAGATGGTATATGAAGAAAAGAGTAATTAATTTGTAATATAAATTTACCTGTAACCAGGCCCGCCGCCAGACATTTTGGCGCACGGAAAAATAAAATTTTGCCGCCCTGCTTTGCCTTATTCACCTAAATTTTCTTTGAAGGAGCCTCTTTTATTCCTCTCAGGCATCATTTCAATTTCATATGAAATCGTCTTGTAAAATTTATCAAAGGAGTTTTTGTATGTCGATTTCATCAAAACACATCCTGAATTATTTAAACGTAAGGTGCTCTATAGTAGTCTCAAAGGTGCATTTTATTTGTATTTCCATAGTTATAGTTGATAGCGCCTATTTGATTGAAAAAAAAACTGGCTCTTGGAAATTTTATTATGTCACTATTAGAAAACTTTTTTGAATCAAAAAGTATGTATTGCTTTATCGACTGACTTCGAGCCCCTACAATTTAGCGTCCCGGCAAAATGTCCGATTTGCCGTTCCTGGCGGCGGTCCTGCCTGTAACTTTCGAATTCTACAATTTATGTATGACAAAATTATTTCAAAAGTTGTCAAATTCCTTTTTTATTTTCCTAAAAAAGTTTTCGTTAGAATATGGGCACTAATTTTGTTTCAGCAGATCTTGATTTCAAAGCGGAAATAAGCAAAGACAGAGAAGTAACGAATTGAATTTTTTTTTTTGCAATTAAACTAAAAACTTCAGTAGAAAAAGCATTCATGAATTATGTTTGAAATCAACTCCACTATTGGTTATTCAAGTAAGTGCCCTCTTTTTTATTTCTTCAGTTGTTACTTTTCGCCTGGAATTTACTCTCAATATTCTCGCTGTTCCGTCTATTCTAACGATGTTAGATCAGGACTCCTCGCTGGCCACGAAAATAATCCAAAATTATAATCAAATTTGGACAACGTAAAAAATTGAGGAAAAATAGTGTAGGGTGAGGAATCTTTTGAAAATCACAAGAACTAAAATATCTAGTAAACTGTTGATTTTTGATTATCACTAAATAAGGCTCGAAGGACAGCAAATGAGTCATACTAACACGTCCGCCAAGATTCACGTCTAATTTGGAAACATCCTGTTTATACATACCCAAAAATATTTGGAATTTCCCAAGACCGAAGACTTTTACTTGGGGTTTTTCCTGCCGTTAGCTCATACCGCAAAATCTGAATATTTTTCGAAAATTAACATAAGGTTTATCCCAAGATTTATGAATTTAATGGATTAATTTTCCCAAGACCGAAGACTTTTACTTGTGGGTTTTCCTGCCCTTAGCTCATCTCGAAAAATCTGAATATTTTTCGAAAATTAACATACGGTTTATTCCAAGATTTATGAATTAATGGATAATTATGGATTAAATCATTGAAATATTTCGAGCAGGAATTTACTTGTTCAATAATTGAGTATATAATTATTCAATTATTAATTTTGAAAAATATGTATATGAAACTATTCTTCAGAAAAGAAAAACATTTAAAAAATATTTCGATAGTTCGATCGATTTGAATCATCAAGTGGTATGCAGCTGAATTATATCCTGAATAACTCCAATATATGTCAAATACTTTTCCAAAAATACTGGTGTGCTCACTTACTGTTGAAAAAGTTCAAAATCTTAATTTCGACCTTTGATGTGACCAGAGATTTTGTCGTTTGTGCATGTTCAAAGCATCTGAAAGGAGGGGGTTTGTTTTGCTTGAAAAATCGAAAATAAAATGGCATCTGAAAAATTAGGGAAGCCCCTCCAACAACAGTCAATGACATTTATCAAAAAAAAAAAATCCGTCTAAGATTGGCTCTCTAAGAGTAGAATAAAATACTTCAAAATTTTTCTATATGTGATTTTTTTTAGTTTGGTTGCATATTCAAACTACGTTTATTGAGCCACTATCTACTATTTAGAACTTTGAATGTGTAGATTGACTAATACATCCTATTTATAATTTGTTCGTTTTTTGTCGGGAATGTCATGCATCTTTATCTTGTTTTATTACTTATTTTTAATTATCAATTTACCTGAATTTAAGGATAGAATTATATGAAATCAAACTAATTGATAGTCATGTGATCATTCAGTGGAGTTGAGGTAGAAAACATCAATAAATTATTTGAAAACTACTTTACTCAAGAGTTATGGTGTAAACTATTAAATGTTCCTCAAAAATTTAGTGGCCAGGTGTGAAAATCAATTTTTGGTCCAAACAGTGTACAAAAAAAAGCTTGGATACCCGAATTTATTTTATCCATGACATCTAAACCATAGGAAAAAGGCATATAATTGTAAAAACTTGTCATAACTAGCTTAGTCTGTGGCTACGTCATATCAGATGAATTCAAGAAAAATCATATTTCAATTAAAAGGATATATTTTATTATTTTGGATTAAATGACTAGTGGGATTCAAATCCCCGAAAAATATATGGCTAGGCCAATCCTGACTTGGTATAGAATATATCATACAATGGGTAGTACAATAGAACCAGTGTGATTTTGCAGCTTTATACACAACACACATATTACCGCCTCTTCAGAATCAAGTGTATTCTTTATCACCAACGATTTCATTTATCATGGTTTCTCTGGAGATGATTTATTCAATGTTTTCCCTGTCCTTCAGTTTTTCTTAAGATTTTTATTATACATATGAGTTGAAAACGAAATCACTGGCTATTCGTTATGATTGGAAGAATGGAAATCATTTGAATTTGAGAAGAGATAATCTTCTGCTCAGTAGGTACTTCCGCTTATTCTTTTTAATGATTTTATTGGAATCAACTCAGATATTATTTTGTACAATTGGACATTTAAAATCAGTCAGTAGATCATTTCAAAGGAGACTCATCACATGATTATGGCTTGGATTGAGGGCAAATTTGATATTCACAGGAGAAATGAGAACTAAATTAGACAAAATTATACAGGAATATGTGCTTGCAATTTATTATTGTGATACTAAGATGTTATTGAAAGGATATTTTGGAGATACTGGTAGAGAGCTGTATTTCAGGTTTTGTTGAAGCTGATCTTGAAGAATGAAAATGAATTTTTGATATGTACTTTTGTAGTTGTCCATAAAATATGAGAAATCTAAAAATACTTCTTCATTTAGGAGATACCCATAAATGAACTTCATTTCTCTTATTTAGGTTTGTTTTAAAAGTAAAGTGTCCCTCATTTATCTTTCGGCATTTAGAGCTTTTCTCGATATTCAGTTTATTAAAGTTTATTAAATTAATGGATCTAAGGAGACATAGCATTAAACCTTTTGGTAACTGTATATCTGATTGAAATAATTTCATATCACGAAAAATCTTAAAATTTTCAGAGTAAAAATTGCCATTGCTTCTTCATAATATTTCCCATTTTTGTTTTGGACGTGTATCAAAGTACTCGATTGAAATGCGTGATATAGGTCTAGCCTTTTAGCAAATAGGTTAATTATTCGATTTGATAGGATGTCTGAGAATTTTTCTGATTTTATCCAAACTAGATATGCTCTAAAGGAAATGATGTGAAAATTGCTTCGAATTTGTTTTTATATTGAATCTGATATTATGTGCCAATTGCCAATATTGAGATAGTTGAAACAGAAAAGAACAAATTAAACTTTAATTTTAAAATGCTGCTCCTCCGAATTCAGTTATATTATGCAAACTGATTTTCACAAAAAAAAACGCTTCTTTCTGAACTATAATAATGTTTTATTTGAGAACTATCTGTTACAAATAAACTTAATTACAGAGATAGATAATCTATCTGTGCGTGATACAATAATGAACCAAAAAATATTTCTTGGGACTTTCCAATAAAAAAAATATATATATTTAAATATCCCAAAGTAATTGTACGGAATTCCTGTCCGATACAAAGGCATTTGCTCGATTGGGGCCCAGCTGCGCCATCTCCTAGGATGTTGACATTATTAGGTATAAATAAGTAGCATGTATGTTGGTGTAATGTTTATATTATTATCAAACATTATTCTCAATCAAAAGAATATATACATATATATTATCAAACAAAGTCATGATCATTAGATAATGACCAACCAAATGAAAATTTCCAGGCATTTCCAGGGATATCACGCTTGACTAACTAAATCCAGAACAATCTTTTTTTTTCGTAAATCCAAATTTTTGTTTGTTTTATAAATTTCTTGTGGTGGCAGTTTATAAGTATAAGATTATTCATCTTCTTCCATAAGGCCAGACAGAAATTAAAGTATGTTTCCTCAATTTATTCACCTTATTTTCTTTAATCTTATAAGTTGATAACTTACTTGGATAAACAATACATTCGAAACATGTCTAAGCCAATACGGTCCTGTGCAGGTAACACCACGGTCATGCCTTACCTGTACCTACACTCTTATATTTTCAGATAATATCAAGTTTAAAAGGTGAACATGTCAGAATGGGTATCCCACATGATATTTCGGATGGCAGACTCACCCAGCGGATATACGTGTTATTATGCGAAACATTCCGAGAGAATTTGGACGTTTAAAAATTTTAAGTATTCAATGGGCATCTGGTAGTTATTTTTCTCCGAGACTTCTTTTTATTGGGACCACCTGTACAGAGATGTGTCTCTATCACAGGGATAATGACCATAAATGATGTAGCATATAGCTTACTGTGAAATTTATTGTAATTAAATATGTATCGTTCGATCCTTGTTACTTTTTTAAATTCAGTTTAGTTGAAGATATTTCTCAATTTGTCATATTAATTTTGAGATTTTAATATGCTGAATGAATATTTATTAGTCTTCCAATATTTAATTTTGTTCTTCGTTAAAAAATTTAGAATTTTCAAGTGGTAGCTACAGAAGCATTATGATTTGGACGTTGAACTATATTAAACAGCTAATAACATATTTTGAAAGGTAAATAAAGGGTGTTTTTTTTTTAGAGCTATAGAACTTTAAATTGCAATCAAACAACGATGGATTATTCGATTGACATGAATTTTATTTATCCGCAAGATAATCTTGTGACATTACATTTTAAATATGATTTCTGGCAGATGATCGCCACGGCTGGCTAGTATGTAGTCCAATCTGGACGTCCAATTTTCGACGACTTTTTCCAACATTTGTGGCCGTATATCGGCAATAACACGGAGAATGTTGTCTTCCAAATGGTCAAGGGTTTGTGGCTTATCCGCATAGACCAATGACTTTACATAGCCCCACAGAAAGTAGTCCAGCGATGTTAAATCACAAGATCTTGGAGGCCAATTCACAGGCCCAAAACGTGAAATTAGGCGGTCACCAAACGTGTCTTTCAATAAATCGATTGTGGCACGAGCTGTGTGACATGTTGCGCCGTCTTGTTGGAACCACAGCTCCTGGACATCATGGTTGTTCAATTCAGGAAAGAAAAAGTTAGTAATCATGGCTTTATACCGATCATCATTGACTGTAACTTTCTGGCCATCATCGTTTTTGAAGAAGTACGGACCAATGATTCCACCAGCCCATAAAGCGCACCAAACAGTCAGTTTTTCTGGATGTAACGGTGTTTCGACATACACTTTAGGATTAGCTTCACTCCAAATGTGGCCGTTTTGTTTGTTGACGTATCCAGTCAACCAGAAGTGCGCTTCATCGCTAATGGACGTAGTGCGCGATACGTATTCCGCACAGAACCATTATTTTCGAAATAAAATTGCACTATTTGTAAGCGTTGTTTAGGCGTGAGTCTAGCTATGATGAATTGCCAAACCAAACTGAGAATAAATCACTTGACAGCTGTTAAATCGGTCGCCATCTCGAATAGTAATGCCAACTTAAAGTTATATACCTCGAAAAAAAAACACCATTTACATGTCATTCTTTGATATTATCAGAACTTATGATAAGATATTCCCTTCAAATATAAAAGTGGATTTGTATGACAATTAGTTCTACGAATGTCAAATGTCAAATTTTCACCATTTTCGTAGTAAATTTCAATAATTTCAAATTCTCAATATTGGCATAGATTTTACCTAGAAATGTCAAAAGATGACAGCTTCAAGTGACAGCTGCCGTTGCCACTGCGACCAAGTTTGTTTTTTATTCTTAACTCTACCTATTCATACAAACCCACGAACGAAATAGACCACTTCCTTAGGAGCCTTGGCTATTACTTCGTGAATAACCAGAACAGACTTTCTCAAGTGAGTGGTTTGTAGGTCAGTCAGCTCCAGACATTTACACACTTTAAGTTCGGCTGTTTCTAGGCCCTTCCACAGAGCCTGCAGATCTCATCTGCTGACTTACCCGTGCAGTATAAAAGGTATTTGCACTAGTCCCACCATTACCTGAAGCTCAGCTCGTGGTAACTTCAGGAGATTTCTGATATAGGCCGGTGAAAGCACCACAAATTTCTTTGCCTGAGCAAGACTTGGAGTCTTCCTCCATAGGGTTTTCTATTCTCCCACTTCATCGGATTTTTCATTTACTTCATCATAGTAGAGTCACTTTATTGCCTCTGGCCAGTTGCTTTATGGAATTACGTCCCTCCCATGTCAGTAGCTATATGATTCAGGGATCTCAACGTGACATGGCTGTCCGAAGTGATGTAATACGCACCCCTTTGAGATTCCTTTTGAGACACTCTTGGGCGCAAGTATAGACAGCTAGTGTCTCGGTTTGCTAGATAGAGGACTCACTTCCCAGGGATCTACAGATCCTCGTTTTAGGTCCAGATACTCAATACCTGTGCCCCTATCTAATGTTGACCCATCGGTAAACCTTATATGGAAGACTCCTTGTTCAAGCGATTTATGAAGTTCATTGCAATGAGACGGTCATCAATGACCTTTTCAAATGGTACTTCCAAATCGAAGATAGTTGGAATCACATCAGAGGGTTCTGCCAAGAGGTTTGAATCTAATTGATTCAATATCCAGATATGTCCAATCCAGTTTTTCGGACGGAGATTCCCATTGCTGGATATTGCTTCCAGCAAGCTAAATTTCCTCACATGTGAGTGTAATGGAGGCAGATCAAGTATAACCTCAAGCTCTGCTGTGGGAGTTGTGTGTATATATAGCTAGCTCCCTTAACACCAATACAGGCCAGCCTCTGCAATTTCTGCAGTCCGCTGTGTTAGGTGAACTCGTCGGTTTTTGTCCACCATGCTAGAAACACTAAGGTGACAATGGTGCGTACAAATAGCGGTCTATTCAAAATGAAACATCTTATTGGAAAACCCTGTATGATTAAACTAAAAAATGTCTGTTTTTGTTCGTGAAACGCATTTAAGGGCCCTGTTTCTGGACGAATTTTAATTAATAAGATGTACAAATTGACTACCATTTATTTCTCAACAGTAATAGTATCAATAATTCCTCTTACTTGAGCTTATCAAAAATTGGATTATGGAAAACACTTCTTGCAGTTGTTGTTCTTCTTGATCCTTTGATCACACCTGTGTGCTAGAAAAAATTCTTATAATGTTATCATTACTTAGATGCAAATGATTCAAAATTATCTGTCCCTTGGCCCACTTATAAGATTCTTGTAGGGGTTGCCATCTTGTTTGAAATGTTGATGGCATCCCTACGAATAAGCCATCACACGATGTTACCCTCCTGCAAATAATGATAATTTTGTCAAATCCTACTCTGTTATCCTATAAGATAACATTTTCTTGTTATGAATAGTTAGCAAAATTGAAATTCGTTGTGGTGTTTCTTTTAAAAACCTTTTCGAAATATGTACATTTTTAATTAAAGTCTCAGATCGACTTCAGTAATAAATTCTATGGTTTTTAACATCCGAGGAATCTGTAATTTATGTCTTAAAAGATTTGTGACTGTTTACCATCGGGAAAGTTATTCTGTAATTAGTTCAACTCTTCTAGTGAGCATACCAACACTCACATATGGGGTATGAAAAATGACGGAAATGATCCTGAAATAGAAACCCAGGAAGAGAGACAAATATCTTGAATTACCTATTATTTATAGCCGAATCTCGGAAGAAATATCGCTTTTTCACTTCTATGTTTACGAAGCAATAAAAGATTCGGCAACTACGAAATTTCATTCGTTGAATGATTAAGGTATATATAAAAATCGATCTTTACTTCTCAAAAACTCTTGGATGAAACAAAATTCTGAATAATTAATATACGAGTGTCCCGTGAAGAACATGTCAAGTTTGATGAGAATGAAGATCAAAAGGTACTCTACTTTATATGAAAATATTTTCATATTAATTCAATGAAAACAAGGAATTTTTACATATAATATTAGTTTTTTTTTGTGCCGTTGAGTTGGTTCAACAATTATTCACTTTCCTGAATTTTTTTCAAAGAGAAATCATTATTCAAATTTGTCTTCGAACATTTCAGAGAGAGGATGTGAGAAATGTTTTTCATGAGAAGTTTTGGGAATACATTTTCTTCATCAAGTTGTCCATTTTATAGAAAACAAAGGTCACTTCACTAGGCTACTGCTGCACACTGCATCAATAATTGGTCTATTCATTTTATTTTTCATGAAAAAGTTATTGCTATATTCATCATTGGTATTTTTCGAAATTTCTCAATTTTTAATTAGTTTAATTTCGTCCGTCCTTACACAATTACCGTAATAACTGTCTAACGAAACTGCTGTTTGGGCCTAATACAAAGTGGATGAATACTTCAAAGACCCTATAATTTGAGTTGTTTGTCAACTATGTTATTGTGACATAGTTGTCAGTCAGACGCATGTCATGCCTTTTAAAAATTTTTTCTGTAATATTCAAAAAATTGAACGAAATCTAATTAAACGATTACAGAAATATTTTATGAATCTTTGATGATAATTTCAGACTTTTAATTCACTCATTCAAAATGTACAACGTAAGTAGAGAATATATTGTATTTCTGCTTAGATTATAAAGAATAACCTGAAATCCACTTTTCAGATTACAAAGAGGCCTAGGTTTTTCAGGAATATATAACTCAAATTGTTGAAATATAAATCGTACATTGTATTTTTTAATGATGAATAAAAAATAACCGATATTAACCTAATTCTCAGATCTCATTTCTCCAGAAATGGATAATCAAACGTGAGCGTTATTATCAGTCTTTCAAGAAGGTTATTCATGCTTATAGGTTTGTAAAAAAATTTTAGAGAATAATAATATAATCCCAACATTAAGATTTCAAATTAGCACATTTCTTCTTTATAGAGACATGTATGATGCACAAGTCCAAATTCAATTGATGATTGGGTGAGAAAATTTGACAAAAAAAGTTTCTGTTTATTAGTTAAGTTGTAATACTTTTTATGGTCACAACTTATTAACTTTACCGTACTTAAACATTTTTTGGTTCATGTTCATTTATCTGTTCTTTAGATTTTTGTCTATAAAATTATTTGTTTTACATAATATATTGACTCTTCATATACTTATGCTTTGACGGGCTGAATAATGTATATACATTGTAAATAATACGAATAAATAAAAAATCAATGAATAAGTAAATGAATAAATGACAAAATGAATGAATTAATTAATTTATAAATGAATAAATTAATTAATTAACTAATGAATACAAAATAAATGAATGAATAAATAAGGAAACAAATAAATGAATAGATAAATGTATCAAATAATAATTGATGAATAAATAAATCAAATAATAATTAATGAATAAATAAATGAATGAACTAATAAATGGATAAATAAATCAATGAAGAACTAAATGAACGAACGAATGAATAAATAACGAAATAAATGAATGAATGCATAAACAAATGAATAAATCAATGAACAATGGAAAAAATAAATAAATTGATTAATTATTTGGATATAGGATTTTTCTGAAATTTAGATAAATTACTAACCTAACTCTAAGACATGTATACATAAAAATAAATCAGCTACGACTCAGTTTATTACATGATTTTGTGGTATTTTTGACGTTAATTTTGTGTTGTATTTATTTCTTATTCTTAGTTGTTTTTTTTTTCAATATTTTCGATATCAGTAATAATGCTCAAAATTTGATAGTTAGGAAGAAAAATATATCACTATATGAATTTGAATATAAACTTTGTTGTTTGATAGTGAAGCTATTGAAAATGACTTGAGTTAATGCATACTTTCAACTATCAAATAGGCACATGGGCGCCCGCAGGAGGGGGCCAGGGGGGGCCATGGCCCCCCTGTAATTTAGATAGCCCCATTTTTCAGCACAACACCCTCAATATTACTTTCTCAATCCAAAGGACATGGAAAGAAGGAAAGTAATGTATTCTCAACAATTTTCTGGTTTTCAATGACAATCATGGACGCCTTATCGTTTTTCAAAAATTTTCATTTTGCCCCCCCTGAGAAAAATTTCTGCGGGCGCCCATGAATAGGCAAATGTTGTTTCATTTGCAATTGTTTCAATCGTTCAATTATTATGATTTTTTTCAAATCTTCGACATGATTTCGTATAAATTTATTCACTGAATTTTGTTTGATGATTCGAAAATTATCAAGATTATAGAATGAGAAAAGATGTAGAGAAAGTAATGCAAAATTGCGGTACACCAGCTGTTATGGGACATTTGCGTAAAAATGAGTAAACGTACCTAATTAGAAAATCTTCATTGTAAAAAGTTCGAAGTCAAAATAAACTTCAACTCCAAATATAGACGTCACATTATGAACTTCACATTATGAACTTCATTTGCGCATGTCTTGAACTCTTGAACTGAAAACTATGAGACGAAGTATGGAGGGTAAAGATAAGGAGAATACGCTCTATTAGTGTGACGTCACACACCGCCATTTTTGGTTCTCCTGTCAGTGTTCGGAATCCAAACAAATAAATTTTCATTCAAATTAGTACGGTGTCGTTGAAGGAATTGGCTTATTTTCATAAATAAGAGTATTTCCTCAAATACTCTGAAATCGTTCCTCAACGATTTCAGTTTTAATTGATAGACAGAAGCAACGAGGTTAATACCAGTAAGTTTGAATCCTGTATCATTCCCCAGATTTTGTAAAAAGCCTTGTTTATTAGTTAAACTTCAAGTTCGAACTTACTGGCATTAATCTTGTTCCTTCTGTCTATCAATTAATAGTAAAATCGTTCCTTAAATGATCTTATTTATCAAAATAAGCCAATTTCTTCAATGACATCGTACTAATTTGAATGATAATATCACTAATAGAGCGTATAATCTTTCCGTTTCAAAAGTGTCCTAAGAGCAATATAACTGATCTGAATTGATGGCGCTAGTTTAGCTATAGAGGGTGAATGTCAAAGGAAATGTCAAAAAGTACTGATAGAGATAAAGCAAGAATTAATGGATGAAAGTGTGTTCGCCTACTTGGGTTGGTTTTAATAGCGCCATTGTGGAAAATTTTTGAACCTTTTCGCATCGAAACTTTCTGACTGTCCCTCGTACCCGTATTTTACAATCCGTTGGCTCGTTTCGACGTGTGTAATTTACTTTTTACCACTTTCAAAGGCTCCTGCGCTCGGGAAGTATAAACGCATGAACGATTCTCGAAACTGGTTCCGTCGGAAACGAATTAACGAAGATCGGTTCTTCGTTTTTCTCCATTTGGCTCGGGATCGTGATCGTCTCTCGATATTAAATCGAACAGGCGGATGTTGCTGATCTGGTCCGGACCTAATAACAGGGAGATGGTATGGGAAAGATTGTTTTTCTCCGTTTATGGGGTAGTTCCACGCTAATTCACCTCGATTACAATTCCGATGATGGTACTTAATTTTAATCTTCTATCGGTAGAAACATAAATTCCATACGGTGTTTTTTTTAATTTTTATTACCGGACTGAATTGTAAAATAGGCGAGGATAGTAATTTCGAGGGTTGAAAATATAATTGCAGCTATGTCATAAAAACAATGTAGCAAGAGACAAATGAAGCGAATTTCCAAAGATCTATTCACTGAAATGTTGAAAAATGTCAGTCGACCCCCTTGAAGCACCAACTATATTTTGGAGAACGATCTGATTTTTTTGGAAGCATTTTTGCTTGTTTCAACGATAAATCATGTAATCCAAAAATTAATGGAAAACTGCAATCAATATAACAATCAGGGCAATACAGGTTTTCTCTTTGTTCAAGGACTGGTATTCATTTCCCTACGACTCTTCTATAATTCGTCCAATTTTCTACTGTTGTTTATTTGAGAGAGTTTTCTCCCTTCTGTATGTACCTTTTTTCTTCTCTTTGGTTCTTTGAAAGAGATATTTATTTTTTTCTGTCTTTCTTATTGGGAATTGGATTGTCTTTCTTAATTCACTAATCTCGTACTCTTTAAGCGTCTCTATTGTCTTCTTTATTTGTTTGTTTACTGTTTCTTCAATAGTTTCTATTATCAATTATTCTCTGATTTGTTGGTAGCTAATATAACATGGGGCGCCAACAGCGGTTCTGATCACTATAGTTAGTGTACTTTGTAACTGATCTTTCTTATTGTCTCTCGTATTATACCAGGTTACTCCTGCATACGTTATGCTTGGTATTAGCACTATCTTCATTGTCTTCAGCTTGTTCTCTAAGGAAGGTTCAATTTTTGAGTTGAGTAGCGAGAAGAGTCTCCCGTGCAATTGCCTTGGCTTTTTCCTGTTTTTGTTCTAGATGTTTGCTAAAAATTAATTCTTTCATCTAGAGTTACTCTACTTATTTTTCTTACTTTTTCCATTTTATCGTCTGATTTTCTATTTTTACGTTTCCTGCTTCATCTTTCTTTAATGTTATTCCCCCAAGTAGATTGCAATAGTTTTCGTCGTATTCACATTGAATCTCCATTTCTTGAAGTATTCTATCAGTTTATCTAAGTCTATCTGTAACTTACTAGTTATTGCTGTCAGTGTTTTACTGTGATAGTAAATAGCGGTGTCATCTGCAAACTGGACTTTTGCATCTATTCATTTTTGGTATGTCTGCCATGTATAACTTGAACAACAGTGGTCCTATCACCGATCCTTGAGGAACTTCTCAATTTCTCTAATCGTCGACCTACTATCTATATTCACTCTGAATTATCTATTTTCCAGGTACGATTTTATTAATCTCGTAAGTTTGGATGGAGATTTCATCAACTTCATTTTGTATATCAGTCATATTTTATTTAATGCCTTTTCTATATCCAGAAATATTGCACCAATGTCTGTAGAGAGGTTCATTTCCTCTTTAATTTTTTCAATGAGTCGTACCAGTTGGCGAATCGTTGAATACTCTTTGCAAAAACCGAACCGATGATCTGGAATTATTTTTTTTTCTCTACGAAATCTGTTAATCATCTGTTAATTAATTTCTACAGCACTTTACTAATTGCCAAATATAGGTTCATGGGTCGATAGTTCGTTGGATCTTTTTTGTCTTTTCCTTTCTTCCGCCGTTTTCGATTTTTTTTGGATAATATCCTGTTTTTGTATGGATCTGGCTATTTCAACAAATTCATCTCGAGCTTCTTCTGGTAATTTTCAAGTGCTTGATGACAATATGTTAGGATCAAGGACAGATTTTATTCTCTATGTTATTGAAATAAAGGGTGTTTTTTTTAGAGCTATAGAACTTTAAATTGCAATAAAACAACGATGGATTATTCGATTGACATGAATTTTATTTATCCGCAAGATAACATGGCATTACATTTCAAATATGATTTCTGGCATATGACCGCCACGGCTGGCTCGGATGTAGTCCAATCTGGACGTCTAATTTTCGATGACCTTTTCCAACATTTGTGGTCGTATATCGGCAATAACACGGCGAATGTTGTCTTCCAAATGGTCGAGGGTTTGTGGCTTATCCGCATAGACCAATGACTTTACATAGCCCCACAGAAAGTAGTCTAGCGGTGTTAAATCACAAGATCTTGGAGGCCAATTCACAGGTCCAAAACGTGAAATTAGGCGGTCACCAAACGTGTCTTTCAATAAATCGATTGTGGCACGAGCTGTGTGACATGTTGCGCCGTCTTGTTGGAACCACAGCTCCTTGACATCATGGTTCTTCAATTCAGGAATGAAAAAGTTAGTAATCATGGCTCTATATCGATCACCATTGACTGTAACGTTCTGCCCATCATCGTTTTTGAAGAAGTACGGACCAATGATTCCACCAGCCCATAAAGCGCACCAAACAGTCAGTTTTTCTGGATATAACGGTGTTTCGACATACACTTGAGGATTAGCCTCACTCCAAATGCGGCAGTTTTGTTTGTTGACGTAGCCATTCAACCAGAAGTGCGCTTCATCGATTCATCGATCAAACAAAATAAAATGGTCGTAGTGCGCGATACGTATTCCGCACAGAACAATTATTTTCGAAATAAAATTGCACTATTTGCAAGCGTTTATCAGGCGTGAGTCTATTCATGATAAATTGCCAAACCAAACTGAGAATAAATCACTTGACAGCTGTTAAATCGGTCGCCATCTTGAACAGTAATGCCAGCTTAATGTTATATACCTCGAAAAAAACATCCGTTAGTCACGGAATATTCATATAATAAATAATGGAAAGAAATCAGTCAAATTGCTTACGAAACCAGGTGCTGTAGAAATAATATTACATATCTAGTGATGGAATACTAATATTTTGTGAGCAAATCCGAAATAAGAAGAGCTATATATATTGCATAGCAGTCGTGGAGAATATTGATTCATAATACAAGTGTAGAAGGCATTGATCTTCTTCCACGAGTTCAAAATTCTGAAACGAAGTGACGATTGTTAGAATGAACATCTGTACGAGTATTATACATTATTTTCTTAATTCACGGAATTTGTATAGAAATTAATGCAATATTTCCATAAATATCGTACAGTGATTTTAGCATTGGTTGGCAGAACAGATTTTTGTATAAAAAATTTGTTAGATGAATAGATAAATCCATGACAGGAAAGAACTGAGTATCAACATATAATAATGAAATATAACCATGAAATATGGTATAGCAGAATGAACAAATTTTCCAGAGTATTGGAGAAACAAATATTATGCCTCTTACAAATATCGTGAATGAGTGAAGTGTATGAGTTTCGAAAATATAATACGCTCATCGTATTCCAGTATTTGAATCATTAACAATGTTTAAGGTGCTATTTTATGAGGTTTCCAACATTTTCAAGTGATTGATCTACCCATGTTGACGTGGGTTTTTGTATATATGTCCTACGAGGGAGTATGTTGGCGCCTTTTCATATCCGGCGGCCATCATTGTATCTTTCATCCCATGATCTCATGGTACAGTTTGGGTTGAGAGCCTCAGGTATTCCACGGACAGGTTTTCGGACAAAGAACCGATTTAAATAGCCTCTTAGTCAGTGACGGGTCCTTCTTTACACTTTAACATCGCCCGTGGTCTCTTTTTTCTACCATTGCGCCGTCCAAAGAAAGCATAAAGCGGCGGTGATAAATGATGTAAAGAAAAACACCGGATGCATAGTTCATTGCTTCGAGATATCCGAAACTGTAGCTGCGCTAAGAACTGGTCCCCGTACGAAGCTTTGGATCATAATTCCACCTTTGTTGCTTATTTCGGGTCCTTTGTGATAAGCGTGGTGGAATTCTTTAGAAATTGAACTTATTTAGCGGCCATAAAAGGCGTTACATTCAGAAAAGTATCGAATTTATTTGGTGAATCAACAGAAGTCCATTATGTTGACAAAATAAGGGTCATTTTTATCATTATTTCCAAGAATAATCGTTTGGAATAGTTT
Organism: Harmonia axyridis; assembly: GCF_914767665.1. Taxonomy (NCBI): domain Eukaryota; kingdom Metazoa; phylum Arthropoda; class Insecta; order Coleoptera; family Coccinellidae; genus Harmonia; species Harmonia axyridis. The sequence goes on from NC_059507.1 coordinate 27,957,101, forward strand.
GAAAATTAATATCTGAATTCTTATTACTTCATATTTTCATAGTTTCCTTTTTGAATTTTATAAAAGAAGATAATTTGGCTTAACTTTTCTCGAGAGTCTTGAAGTGTGAAAACTAACAGCATATTAAACGAATGAGTTGCTTTTTGGAATTGATCCTTTGGGAAAAAGCGATGCCAATATATCGAAGGCTCAAAATTAAAGGATATCCTCCACGAAACTGAACGTTTTTCTTATAATAAACGATGAAAATAAATGGAGTATTTTGCACAATGGTGATATTGAGGATAATAAATGTTCATTTATGATATAGATTTCAATGGGGTTTCATTCAATTAAATAATTTTAAGAGAAATCGTTATATTTACAGTCGGTATTTATTATTCAAAAGAGAGTAGTAAGAATACTTTTGAACTTGAGATACAGGGAATCGTGTAGGGGAAAATTTAGGTCCTTGGGAATATTAACTGTATATGGTCTTTACTTGCATGAATGTTTGTTGTATCTTCATAGAAATAAAGCTGAATTCCTTCAGAATAATACAAATTTCACCAACAATACCAGAACAGCCAATATCAATGTTCCCATGCACAGGTTGACGATATCCGAAAAGTGCCCTTCTTATATGTGCATACGAATCTTCAATAATTCGCCCCAAAATATTAAATATATACAGAATTATAGACAATTCAAATCAAAAACTAAGAAGTTCTGATAGATCTTGAGGTGTATGGTTTAAATGATTATTTTGAACGGAAATTGTAAAATATTTAGTAATAGGTTGAGTTTATTTGAGTAGAGTTAAGTTATGTATTATTGACACTATTTCATTTCTTCTTTATGTATTCTCAGGGAATATTTGAAATAAAGTTATCTATCTATCTACCTATTTATTTCATTGTAAGGAGGAAGGTATACCATTAACGAATGAAAACAATATCAGCCAAATGGTCGCCACGGCTAAGATTGCAGCATCCCTTTTCATAAAATTTTCCAGGACGAATATGAGGTTGTATATTTCGATAATTTCACCAATTCTATTTTTAAGGACTTGAATCGATTGTGGTGCATTGGCATAGATCTAATAGAAATAACACTGTCAGAAAACTTTTTTTGCCAAATTGCAATTATTTCGTTGCTTGTGTGGCACGTAGCGCCATCTCATTGAAAATAGACGCTACATTTCAATAAAAAAGTTTATCATAGATTGATAGCTCAATTAATTTATCGAAGCATCAATTCAATTTCTAAAAGATTGTCAACTGTACAATCAAATTTGATTGTTATCATTTCAGTTCAATGTTTCCTTTTTTGTGAATAATTTATGAACTGTATTATTTGTTATGCCTAGAGGTTAAGTACATTGTACCTTGTGTCAATGGCCTAGCTGCTGAGACACGTTAATTTGAAAAAAAAATTTTCGAAACAGTTGCACCAGCCAGATTTCCCAATCTGTGAAAATTGGTTCGTGTGTTATCTGAACTTCAAAAGCCTTAGGACCCAAGTTTTTATGCAAAATGCTGTATAACGTCATTTGTGGAATGACTTATTCCCAGGATGGACGAGGAATAGACAAACCTGGATTTTCGTTAACATTTCGGGCTACAGCTCGAGTTCTTTTTGAGCGACGCACACTGTTTCGATTTTCACATCGCCAACGATTGCCGGTCGAGAAGGTTCTTCACGACAACCCAAAAGTGCTTTAGTTTTGCGAACTGTAATTGCAAGAATTTCGCAATTTTTGGACTGAATTCAAACGATTTCAATGCGTTGTTGAAGCGTGTATTTGTCCTTGTTGAGTAATGACATGGTTTTTACTTGTCGAATGTCCAAAGTGACAGCTACCCAAATGGCGAGTATTCAAGATAAAACCTCTTATTGGAAATCAATGTATGTATGCACATCTACATTCAAGAGTTTGTTAGTACTTGTTGACCTTGAAATATTAGTTTCTCTTCGATATTTAGCTTAATTTTTATGATTCTGATAACGTAAAGAACTAGAGATTTTGCTAGAAGCATCAAACTTCATATATGTATACAGTCCAAATCTCAACTTGATGGGATTTGTTGTCACTCAACTATTGACTATTTTTTTCAATATTCTTTAATTTTCAATACTTTTGATAGATGTGATCCACTGATGGAAATTTTGTATGAAGCTTGAAATTGTTTTACATTTTACATCTGAATATAAATTTTCATCTCAATCGAATATGTAGTTTCGAACGGCCATATTCACGGAATCTCTAATCCAATTTTGAATTCATCAACGAAATTATTCGCGGTAGGTATTGAGATCCGAACGTAGATACTCTGAAAATTTCAAATTTTTTCATTGGATGGTTATAGTGTTTAGTAGAAGAACAAATATAATTTCATTTAGCTACTCATAATTGAGGCAATCCTTAGCTTTAGACGATTTCCGGCTTCGAGAAATTCAGACATCGTGATAAAGGTCTGTTTAGGGAAGGAGCGCTCAACGATAGGATATAAGCTCTTTACCACGAGTGTCAAGATTATGAATATCCGACCTGAAAAATTTTAAAGACATGATGGCTTCCGAGACAAAAGAATACGGTGGTAACAAACTAATACTGCCACCAAAATTTTGTTTTGTGTGGACAACCATCCTTCAGGGCCGCCGCCAGACATTTTGGCGCCCCGGCAAAATAAAATTTCGCCGCTCTGCTTTGCCTTATTTATCTGAATTTTCCTTGAATGAGCCTCTGTTATTCCTATCAAGAATCTTTTCAATCCTTGTCAAATTCATCAAAGGACGTTTTGTCGATTTCATCAAAAATTGTCCTGCATTGGTTAAATTAAAAGTCTAAAGTAAAAAGACGACGTAGTTGTTAAAAGTACATTTTGGAACCTATTCGTATTCATTATGATAACATATTGTGTCAAAAAGTATGTCTTGTTTCATTATATTCGTGTTATTATGTTTATTTTGGTCAATAAACATATTATAATTACCTGACTTTGCGCCCCTGCAATTTGACACCTCGGCAAATTGTCCGCTATGCCGGTCCTGACAGCGGCCCTGCAATCCTGCAGCCATCAATTTATGACATCATTTATGACGTATAGCAATAAATTTAGGAATACCAAATGTAAATTCCAAACCGGAATTTTGAATTCTTCAATAAAATTCGAGGTAGGTTGATCTAAGCAGAAAACCAAAGAAAATGGAAATGATTCAATTTCCAGTAATCCGCTATTTGATATGAATTCTAAAGTATCGATTCAAACTAAATTAATTTCTCGAACAGGGCCAAATTCACTGAAGTCTTGCTTAATACCCGAACAGATCTTATCTATAATCAAACAGAAGTCACATAAGTGCTGTTTGTTCGGAACACATAGTCAATGATCAAATTTACGTAATTATCGGAAATATGGGAAAATAAATTTGGTCGTGTGCCCCAATTATGGATTTCGATAGACAGTCTCGATTTACATTGCATAGTTTAAATATTAATTCGAATAAATATGGCTTTTGATAAATTTGAATGAGAACGCACGAGGTGTTTACAGTGAATATATTCCTGCTCTGGATTCTATCGTTGAGTTTGCTTTGATAATTGCAACTAGTTGATTTTTCTTGTTTCAATCCAAATACATATTACCACTTCATATAATAAAAGCAGATGTCACGAAATACTTTTCATTTTACTATTCTATAAGTGTCAATTTAAGTCGAACATTTTTATTAATTATTTTCCTCCATGTGGGATATTTCCATAGTTTCTAGAATTTAAGTCTTTGCCGAATGAATTAAAATAATATTTTTACAATAATGGTACATGGTGATTCGTGAACGGAGTGATAAAATCAATATAAAATATAAATCGATATAAAATAAAAATTTTTCATTAAAAAAACAATACAAAAATAATATAAAAAAAGTTAAACAGAATATGGTGAAACAATTGAACAAAAATATAATTTCATAATTCTAATGAATAATGAAGAAATTATAACATTTCCATCAAATCTTCTATATAATTTCTATAATTATTAAATTCGTGTCTTTTTTGTACCATTTTTAACAATTTTAATTTTGAAAAGGACCTTTCACACGATGCTCTGGATACTGGTAACGCTGAAAAATGTTACTATAATATTTGAGAGTGTAAGCTCGAGAATTTCTTGAAAAATTGACTGGGGATCCTTCTCTCTGCTCCAAAAAATTTAGTTCGGCAAGTTATAAATATACAAGGTGTCCCGAAACTATGGTGCCAAAATGAAACAAAAGATTCGCCTTGAAAAATAAATAAGACTCTCCTAATATTTCTTTTCTCAAATGTTATTTGTCATAGATGTACAGGGTGTTGAGTGTGAAAAATTAAAAGTAATTTTCATTTTAAGTTCGATAGATTCGATAGATGCTTTATTTCGGAAAAAAATTTACATATTCAGTTGCCACCAGAGCCGTACAAGAAGGGCATCCTGCACTCTTTCCTCCCCTATTTTTTACGCCACTGGCAAAATAAGAAAAAAATAAATTTTCGCATCATCAATTTATTTTCGATTAAAAAATTTGAAATTACCTTTTCAAGATAATTACTAGTCCAAATAACAACTGGATATTCAACCAAAAAAAATAATGCCACTTGAACCTACTTTTTTTACCAAAGCTGTTTTCTTGTAGAGGTACATGGTGTTGAAACCCTTCAATGGGTAATCAATCTATTATGAAAAACAAATTCAGGTTTTTGGTTGAATATCCAGTTGTTATTTGGACTAATAATTGGGATTATAAAATTAATTTCTGCTGAACGAATTTTTCATAACTAGTCTGTTGTGTATTCATAAAAGCACAATTATATTGGAAACGGTTAATTTTACCGATTCATAGCATTATTACTCATTTTTTACTCGAAATTTAATGGCAAATGCGAAAAATGCAAAAATTTTCTTAAATACCAGTGGCGTAAAAAACAGGGGAAGAAAGAGTGCAGGTTGCTCTTCTTGTTCAGCACAAGTGAGAAATGAAAATGTAAAGTAAAAGTAAAGCACCCATCGAATACAAATTCTTTAAAATTTAATTAAAAAATTTTGTGAATTGTGGAAGTTATGAAAAAATTAATTTTAATATTTTATATCCAACACCTTGTATCTCTGCAACGTACGATATTTGAGAAAATAAATTTAGGGAAAGTCTTATTAATTTTTCAAGATTTATCTGCTTCAATTTGGCACCGTTGTTTCGAGACACCTTGTATGTACTCTCTATCAATTCTATCTTTATGGCATGTATCTTAATCAAAATCAATAACTCCCTTCATTCTTCTCAAAAATATCACTGTACCACATTGACCCCAATAGTATCAAAAGCTGATTCATCAACTTCGGGAAATACGAGTATTATCAAGAAATCATATGTGGAAAAATTGTTTCAATATCATTTCCTAGAAAGAAGTTATATTTCAAGATACTCAACGAAATATTTTTATTCTAATTTCTTTCCTGTACAGTATAGTTATGACATTTTGATGATTTGATTTAAAAAAAAATCAGGTTCTAAATAATATTTGTTATTATATTGTTCAATCAGTGGACACATTTTTTAGATGAAAGGTATTAAAAAACCCTTCAATAACATCTTTTGGGTTTTTTGTCACCAGTTGAAAGGACTATACTGCTATATAATTCATAACTGTGTTTTTTTTTGCATAATTGTATCCGGGTTTGGTGAGTAAACATTCGAATTGTCGATCAACTCAGAGAGAAATATAGGAAATGCCATCGGATTACAGTGATATCGAATTGAATAATAGTTTCAACGCATAAAATACACTTCCTATAACTATATTGTGATTAATGGACTTTTGCAATTTACGTTCACCAAGTTGCTGCGTTATGTAGATTTATGTTGGAGTAAAATTCGAGACCTAGTATCAGGAGATTTTGAGTGCTCTTTAATTCACGAGCCTAATGGAGACCACATAACAAAATTTCAACTTAATACAACCTGTTCTCGGGGAAATATATGTTATCGTTGAGAACCCAGAATACTGCAAAGCTTGAAATTATTATAATACGCAAAAGTTCAAATAGGTCTAATCTGTTGTCACTCAAATATTACAAATTTTTTTGATATTCTTCTTGAATTTTCTTTGGTTCTGATGAAGTGATCAACACGAAATTTTGCACGAAGCTTGACATTATTACTTCACATCTACACCCACAATTCCAACAAGATCCTGTCATTACTGCTTGTGGTGATTCAATCAGAATGGAATTTTGAACTGAATGCAAATATCTTCCTTCATCAATTCCTTAGTTTTGAAAGGTCATAGTTAAGGAATTCCTAGGTGGACTAAAATATCTTGTTTTTCCTTATAAAAGTTTACAAACAGAAGGGGAGCAATTAATCGATACAGTTCTCTGATAACCTCTCTGATATTTGTCGAAATATTGTGAATAGAAAAACTCTACAGCCATATCATTATTAAACAGTTCAACACATATAACCAGGCGATGTAGCACACCTACTTATGTATCGGGTGTCCCAAATTTGTTGTCTATAGTGAGGGGATCTCAGAATCCCTTTGAACTAGAAAAATTAAAGGCACCTTTTTGGGGCTCGATTTTTGAGAGAATTAATTTGGTGAAGCGCAACTTTATAAATTCAACTGTTTTCAAGCTATAAGAGGAAATTGGAAAATGGCGTGTAATGAAAAGTTCTCTCAACTTCTTCATTACTGGTGCTATAAATATATAACAAAAAAATTCCACAGGCACTTTGTGATGTAATAATTTGTTTTCAATATATAATACAACCTTTAAATATAAACCATAAAATTTCTATAACAGATAAAATTGCGTTCTTTCTCCTTAAAAAATTCATAACATGATATATAAAATTCCTATCAAATAATAAAAATCATAAAAAATTTCATTTTCACAGAGTAAATCAACCAACTGCCTATCTATGATGTGCCTATCTATGATGATCTGTGAAATTAAGAGAATTAAAATATTCGGTCTCCGGAATAGACACTGTTAGATTATTCCCTCACGTCACATTAAAAAAAACCGTTTATCAGTTCGTAAATGTTGAATTTTTGAAAAAATCTAACGATGTTAATATGATGAATATTTTAATTATCTGAAGTTCAGAGATTATCATAGATAGGCAATTAGTTGATTTGCCGTGTAAAATTATTTGATGATTTTTATTGTTTGAAATGAGATTTATATATCATGTTATGAATTTTTGAAAAGTGTGATTTAATCTGTCAATGAGTTTCTCATGGAAATTGGACCTCAGGCACTGACATCAGTTTTCGCCTTTCTAGTATTGAAAGCGGACTTCCTGTTCAAAAGTGTCCAATTTGGCCCACCCTGTACATGAAGGACCTGTTCATTTACATAGCAAGCTTTCGATACTCAATAAACAAAATTCTGTAATATCCTTTCTCGATTGGAGCTGCCTGGACAAATCGAGACGATGTGATATAATGTTCTCATAATATTCGGATACATTGAGGCTGTACGTACCTTAATTGAGTAATGCTTACGTAAATAAAAAGGAAAGTGGATCGTGTCCTGCTTTGACTTACTGTGATAGAACTTTCGGTTAAACAAATACTGACATTTTGTTGGATGTAAGAAAGGAAATGAAGTTATTATTTTGCTCACAAGATAGAGGAAATTAAAGAAAGAATTAAGTCACCGAATTCTGAAATTTCACCCAGAAAATGTCTTTCAGAATATTTTGAACAAGACTGTCAGTAACTTTTTGCTAATTCAAATGACAACATCGTTGTTAGACCATTTGTTAAACCCTCAGTAAGATTACCTAGATTAGAGTGTGATTTCTACAACTTAGTAGTTTATAAGTCTGTCGGTCTGTGTATCCACAAATTCTTGTACCATTCCAACTTTTACAATTTTCATGAAAATTAGTTTTAGTATCCAATATTGGTTGTGGATGTAGTTGAACGCCAAATATCTCTAATTTCGTTTTCATCTGAGCAGTCACATGGTGATGTTTCTTCTTAATATCTGGCGTTCTTCTAAAGGGTATTTTTAAAACTATAGAACTTTAAATTGCAATTAAACAACGATTGATTATTCGATTGACATGAATTTTATTTATCCGCGAGATAATCTTGTTGCAATTCTTTTTAAATATGATTTCTGGCATATGACCGCCACGGCTGACTCGAATATAGTCCAATCTGGACGTCCAATTTTCGATGACTTTTTCCAACATTTGTGACCGTATTTCGGCAATATCACGACGAATGTTGTCTTCCAAATGGTCAAGGGTTTGTGGCTTATCTGCATAGACCAATGACTTTACATAGCCACACAGAAAGTAGTCTAGCGGTGTTAAATCACAAGATTTGGAGGCCAATTCACAGGTCCAAAACGTGAAATTAGGCGGTCACCAAACGTGTCTTTGATACTTCATCATACTAGGTAGGTGAGTGTACAGTGACTATATTACCACAGTGGCGACAACTGGCCATAAAACTGTCAAAAGTCCGCCATGTTTCGTCAAGACGTTTTTGGCGGTATTTTTGAATTGTATATCGGTACCTTACGGCAATATTTCATATTATGGGTCTCAATTTCTTTAGAAAGTAACATTATGTTTCAAGAATTCGATTCAAGGTACGACATTGCAAATGAACTGAATCGTGCTATCTATTTTTCCAAAGATACAGATCGAAAATATTGGTTATCTTTAACTTCTAATTTAAATTATTATTAAGAAAAAACTCAAGAACTAGGTACATACAAATGTAAAGATTATTATTTTCCAATAATAAATTCACCTTGAATGATCAGCCATGGGCTTAATGGTCATAACTCTCTATAGTCTTTTTCAACCTTTTTCTTGATCTGTAGGCAACAAAACGTCTTATTATTTTGAATTCGATCTTCGATCCAATGTATCACGTCTGAAATGAACTGAATCGTCCTATTTATTTTTCCGAAGATACAGATCAAAAATATTAGATATCTTTAACTTCTAACTGAAATTATTATTTGAATTTGAACATCCAACAGCTGCACAACCAGGCATTCTGAAATATGAAAAATTCGGATAATCGAAAGTCGAAGCCGGTAATTTCCACAAACTTGACAACTCAACTGCTGAACACATTTTGACAAATAAACATAAACAAACTAAATCTGCAATCTGCGCAACTCCGATGAAACATGGCAGCCAACCAATAGAAAATGAGATACGAGTTGTCGCCACTGTGATAATAAAGTCACTGTAGTTGAGTGTAGACCGATCTGCCATCTGGGGAATAGTTCTCGCGAAAACATAGAACCGAATATAGTTCCGTTTACGCCTGCTTAGCATTCTGCGGAAAAGCTGAAAAATTTGTTGTAAACAACGACAGCGCATATCCCATGCATATCAATAGCCATTATTACATGACGGCCCCTGACAAAAGTATCCACTTCGAATTCAAATCGTCATGGTACCGTCCATGTCCAAACGGTATTTCCCACATGTCTGCTTCTCGGAATTAAAATACGATCTTGAACTTGTTCGTACACTTCCGCTCGGAGGTTGAATTAGGAATAATCAATTAGATACAGTTAGATTGACGATGCGGTGGTATTAGTGGCTTGCCCGGACTATTATATTGATGATTATAGCCGGTTAGGAACGTTAAGAACGAGCCTTCTCGGATGACTTTTAGGATCAGAATAATCAACGTGGAAGTTATTACCACTTCTCTCAAATGCCTCGTTATATTGGAGATCCATTTAATATTCATTAATGTGGCTTATTGTTCTCCAACGTTGAATTCCAGACAAATTCAATCTATCGCCTCTTCGCTTCTATAGAATGGAGCAAACATTGATCTTTAAACATGTTACTACGTTTCTGCTGCACTACACCAAACTTTCGATGATTTTTTAGTTCGTTGTCCAATTAAATAGATAGAGATTTATAATTTCATCATTGATATAAATGAGGAAGAGCATCGGTCCAAGAACAGACCCCTGCGACACACCAATGCCCAGGTGACCCTACCCAGACCACCGCCCATCCAAACAAACTCTCTGTTTCCGGTCATTAAAATGAGAATCTATCAAGCTAAAGACTAAAGACCCGGTCACATGCATTTGCATATTTGTATATACATAATTTCCATTCGGTTCGTTGAACTCGTTTGCAAAATCTTTTAAAACTTTCGACAGGCACTGTATTATGAGTAAATGGCCGAATTTATCAACCATTTATCAATTCCTAAAATATGACATGAATTTTCGATTTTTTTATGTAAATAATCGTTGACTATCAACACAAGGGATGTACCGAATGTTACAATGGTAATCCAAGTATCATATTTTCGATGCGGTCATATAATATTCCTTATATTCAAGGCAAGATTCTCACAAGTGTTGCATTCGCCAAATTGCAACTTTGCTTCATAATTTCTGTGAAATTTATTCTGTACCAACTTGTATTTATACTATGTAGTTTATACTTAAAACTCTTTCAAAAACTACATATGGTACGGTGTAAGCCACTATTTGAATCAAAGGTATTTATTCGAGAAATTATTAGTATACATCACATTAGCAAAAAATATAATTTCTCTTATTCTGTGGTTATTCCGTTCATTCTTCCACATCTTGTAGAACAAAATCGTGCGAGAATATATCAGAAACGCACAGTTTTCATGGTTATATTTTATTATTCTATGTTGGCACTCCGAACTTTCCGCTACGGCTTTATCTGTCAATTCATCAAATTGCCGTAAAGAAATCAGTTCTGCCAACCAACATTTTTCAATGCAAAAATCACTAAATTATATTTATGGAAATAATTCATTAATTTCAATGAACATGCAATGAATTAGAGAAAATAATGTATAATACTCGTACAGAAGGCTCATTCTACCACTCGTTCATTCCAAAACTCGCCACTTCGTGGCTCGTTTTTGAATTTTGAACTCGTGGAAGAATATCAATGCCTTCTGCACTTGTATTATAAATAACTATTCTCTATTTCAGTATTGTAATGAGCTCATCAAAGCATTGTTTTCAGTTATATTTTTCGTTTTGTGGTTGTCTACACAGACTTCCAATCAAAATTCAATAAACATCAATTGTCAATATAATGTAATTTGGATTGCGTGAAATGATTTGCGACATTATTGGCAGTTCATCTTAATTCTGTTGGTGTTAAATCGATTTCGGCAGACATAATGCACGTATTTAATGCGTAATTATAAATTATCTCAAAATTCAAAACGTACCGTTCAAATTCATATTCCGTATTCTGTCAATTTTGGTTACAGTCACACCAACTGCCAAGAAACAATACAAATGTCACTAGGATGTATAATCTGAATTTCTCATTGAATTTCGACAATATTTCACAAAACTTGACTGAAATAGAGAAAATATCGTCTAATACTTGTTGCAGAAGGCAATTCCAACACTTATGCGTTCGATTCGGAATGCATTCGTGTTGGAATAGGAGCCCATTCTGCAACTTGTTTTAGAAAACACTATTAAGTGTTTTCCTTAAGAGGGTTTTATACCACGTGGCTTTCTTGTGATTTGGCAAAGTTCAACTACTTTTTTTTGAGATCCCACCGCTTTTAATGATAAGTGAACTAATCTCTGGTTGGTACCGTCATACAGGGTGATCAATAAACATTCCTTTATGAGTGAAATTTCATAGTTCAATAAATCTTGAATTTATCGTTAGAATTATTTCGAATTTTGTAGTTACAACCCTTTACAAATGCCTTCCTTAAATTTGTCTGAAATTGAAAAAACTGAACAGGACTAGCAAAATTTAAGACTATATTTCTGGTGATATCGGATCACAATGTACGTGAACATTATATTTATTCGGTTTTGTAACCACAAAGAATTAATTCTTAATAAAATTCTAAATCTCTGTTTGGCACCCAATATAGGGTGATCAATACACATTCTCTTATGAGTGAAATTCCATAGTTCAATAAATCTTGAACAGACTTTTTTATAATGTCTTTGGATTTCAAATTGTGTTATTGAATATAAGTTCTATGATACCTTAGGTAATATTTCTGTAATGCACCTCTCGTACTTTTAAAAAAAAACGAAAAAAGGCTAGTGAAAACCTCCACTTTTTATATAAAAGCCGTTATTGTTTCTGTTCAAACAATTTTGTTTCTATTATTGAATATTTCTCATTCTCCGCCATTGAAAAAATTTCAAAACAAACTACAACATACAAACTCATAAATATCAGATATATGAAGGGGTCTGGCTATAATCCTGGGGGAATCAAATATTTCGTTACACCACTGACTATGATAAGTTGGAATAAGAAACAAATTATTTCTTCTAAACTCTGCTGGATCAACCTAATAGAAGATTCAAGAGAATCTGGCCAATAAACCTCACATGTGGTTAAAGAAATCTTTTTGTGGTGTTGTGTTAAAGCCCTCCACTATCTGAATAGCTCATGTCCTGAACATATTGCTCTATAATTTCCTTACAATGTCTCTTACTTTGCGAATGGTCTCAAAAAACAAGATAAAACATACAGCATTCTTAATAAAGTTGACATATTTTCAAAAAATGGTGGTATGGGTTTTCCCAGCAGTTTTCCAAGAAATGTACCATTTTTCTGGAGATGCTCCTCCTACTGCAAGTTTAATGACACCACCTACCAATAAATATTATTTGCAACACGTACGGTATAACTGAATTGAGTTCTGGTGTACATTTATAATATTACATGCATGTAATGCCTAAGCGGGCTTTGTGAATTTCTAGTAAGAGGTTTATGGTTATGAATAATTTAATACTTTAATTTAGGCGTGTCATGTTGTAGCAGATATTATTTTCAACTCTTGAAAAGTTGAATCCGGGAGTGATGTACCCACTGAGTTGAAATTTCCCATAGAGTTCTGCTTTCATTGGAAACATCAATTGAATATGTTGGCACGAAATCGTGGAGGAAAAACTACTCTTATCAATTAATCTTCAAAATAATTTAAATGAGATATGTTTACTTCAAACTTAATATGAGCCTATTCCTTAGCTTTCCTGGCTGCTTGAGCAGACTTGAGCACTCGTTCAATCATGCGCCAATTGCACTCTTGGAGACTACTTAAATATAGGGTTTTTCAATAGAAGTGATACAATTTAAATTGGTTATAATAGCAACACTGTGTGTCAATTTTTGAAAGTTTTTATTTCTTTTGGATTCAGTAGTTGATGCAATTTGACCATGGAAAAATAAAGGCTTCAAAAACTTTTTGAAATTGAATTGTTTGATGAAAATCAGTGCTCTGCAATTTGAAATTCAAGAAGAATTCATAAAATACATTATTCAAGCAATCGTGTCACTTTTCATTGCATCATAGACAAATTTGAGAATGAATTTTTTACTCGATACAATACCATTACCAAGATACTTGACTCTTTAAAATTAGTCTACAATAGGGCGAATAGTGAGTGGATTAACTGAATAAGATCGTCTATGATCCTTTTTTAATTTCTCTTAGTATTCACAAATAAGCACTGATTTTGGAAAACCAATTTCTCTATTTCAGTATCGTAATAAGTTCATTACAATATCTACTAAAAACAGTGCTGTAATGAACTCATTACAGCATTATTTTCAGTTATATTTTTCGTTTTGTGGTTCTCTACACTGACTTCTGATCCTATTAAATTTCAACACACGTCAATTGTCAATATAATATCATTTGGATATAGTGAAATGATTAGCAACATTACCCGCAATTTCTCTTAATTCTGTTAAATCCATTTGGTAAAATATACTTCAGGAATTTGAAGCGTAATTATAAATTTTTTCAAAATTCGAAATGTACGATTCACATTCCGAATATGTAAATTTTCGTAATAGTCACACCAAATGCCAAGACACAATATAAAAGTCACTAGGATATATTATCTGAATATTTCATTGAATTTCGACAATATTTGACAAAATATTCAAATTATCTTTTTGAATCTGTAAGAATCATTCAATAAAGGGGTTGTCCATTAATCACGTGAGGCTTGAAAGGGGGGGGAGGGGTTTGATAAAAATCACGAAAATATCACAAGGGGGAGGGGGGGTGTAGTAAGATATCACGTGTATTTATTTTTTCGTCAAACGCGCGATTTTTAAACAAATATTAAGCGGCACGGCGCGGCGTGTAGGGACCTTGACTACATTAAATATATTCATGTACTAGTACAATACATGTTTTTCCTATGATTACACTTTTCGTTTATTATTATTGTTATGGCAATCAGAAAAAACTTGCAACCTGGTGTAGACATTTTTATTATGGTCCTTAATTTCAGAAGAAAGATTATAGTTTATACCTGTATTTAAATTAAGTTAATATTTGAGAAAATTTTAAGATTCGTTGTAGGTACTAAAAATACACGTGATGTTGAGAAGGGGGAGGGGGGTGGTCTTAAACCTCACTACGTATCACCAATGGGGGAGGGGGGTTTAAAAAATGCTAAAAAAAGATCACGTGATTAATGGACAACCCCAAAGTATATCGAGGAAATAATAAAATCAGAGAAAATATGTAAAAAGGTCGAAACACGTGTCTACAGTTAACGCTCCTCCTTGAGGGATATGTTCTTACACTTTATCTTTGATATTCAAAATGTAATTTTGAAAATATTCTGGACCTTCCATTTTGATATAGAGCATGAATTAAACATTGGTATAGATTTCGATATACAAAGATGCGTGAATTTCATAGAGAAATCAAATTAAATAGCAATAAATATCGTCACAATTTGAAATTGGTTATTCCCAATTTGAAATTAATTATTTCCAATTCGAATGTGTATGGTTCCATCTTGAATTTAATTCTTGATTATTCCCAATTTCAATTTGTTGATTCTCAATTTGAATTTGAAAGGGTATAGATAACTAAAAGTAAAAACAAATCATAGAAATAAGTATATTATCGAAAAAACTGAAAGATATGCTATACCTAATCTATTCAAATAATTTCCTAATAATTACTACTTTCCGACTCTTGTATGATGAGATGTTCAACATAACTGAATATTGGTGAGAGTATTACTTAATTTTCCGTGAGAATTACTTAAAACTGAACGCTATTACGAATATTGTTGACTCATTCGGTTATATCGCAATCATATGTTTCAGATAATACGCTTAGTACAAAATCTCTACGTCTTCCGTACGATGTAACCCAATTTCCTCTACTTACAACATCTCGACTTTTGTATATGAAGGAAGGTGAGTTCAAATGAATTTCATCGTTCTTCCATTTATTTCCTTGATAATTATAGATGAGATGAGGAATAATTTTTGACCATTTACGAATTTTTAATGATCAACGATTTCAAATATGCAAAATTAATGAAGATCCCATAAATGCACTGACACGCCCGTTCAGTGATCTTTTGGCATTTGATAAATAAACACTACGCCATTACTAAAAATGGAACGATACACGCATCAACAACGCATTGACCGGAATTGAAAGATATTGAGGTTGACGACGACTTTTATTTTCAACAAGACGGCGCCACGTGCCTCACAAGCGAAGAAACAATCGCTTAATTCAAGAAAAGTTTCCTGGCAGTGTTTTTTCTCGAAGAGGTGATAACGGGTGTTTTTTTTTCGAGGTATATAACTTTAAGTTGGCATTACTGTTCAAGATGGCGACCGATTTAACAGCTGTTAAGTGATTTATTCTCAGTTTGGCTTGGCAATTCATCATGAATAGACTCACGCCTGAACAACGCTTGCAAATAGTGCAATTTTATTTCGAAAATAATGGTTCTGTGCGGAATACGTATCGCGCACTACGTCCATTTTATTTTGTTTAGCGATGAAGCGCACTTCTGGTTGAATGGCTACATCAACAAACAAAACTGCCGCATTTGGAGTGAAGCTAATCCTCAAGTGTATGTCGAAACACAGTTACATCCAGAAAAACTGACTGTTTGGTGCGCTTTATGGGCTGGTGGAATCATTGGTCCGTACTTCTTCAAAAACGATGATGGCCAGAACGTTACAGTCAATGGTGATCGGTATAGAGCCATGATTACTAACTTTTTCATTCCTGAATTGAACAACCATGATGTCCAGGAGCTGTGGTTCCAACAAGACGGCGCAACATGTCACACAGCTCGTGCCACAATCGAATTATTGAAAGACACGTTTGATGACCGCCTAATTTCACGTTTTGGACCTGTGAATTGGCCTCCAAGATCTTGTGATTTAACACCGCTAGACTACTTTCTGTGGGGCTATGTAAAGTCATTGGTCTATGCGGATAAGCCACAAACCCTTGACCATTTGGAAGACAACATTCGCCGTGTTATTGCCGATATACGGCTACAAATGTTGGAAAAAGTCATCGAAAATTGAACTTCCAGATTGGACTACATCCGAGCCAACCGTGGCGGTCATATGCCAGAAATCATATTCAAAATGTAATGCCACAAGATTATCTTGCGGATTAATAAAATTCATGTCAATCGAATAATCCATCGTTGTTTTATTGCAATTTAAAGTTCTATAGCTCTAAAAATTTTTTTTTTTTTATTTTTCCGAGATATCTCGGGAACCATTGGAGATATTTTGGATCTGTCCACACCAACACACCCTACCCTGGAGAACGCAACTTTTTTGTAATTAAAGCCACTTTATTTCTAACGGTTTTTGATATCCCTGTAGTGCTCCTCTAAATAGTTCTTACCCTGTATTCAGAAATTCAATCGTATAATTCTGAAAACAAATTCCATCTTATAAAATTTTTGGTTTATTGATATTTTACAAGTTATAAAATATTTCACTATTGTGTAAAATTAACATTTTCCCTTCAACCGTGAAAGACATAAACGAAAAATAATCAAAGGAAGAAGAAAAAATCGACGTGATTCTCTTGGCCTTTTTGCCGGAAAATTGAGAAAGTGATTGTCAGTGCAATCAGCCATTATAGACTCTATTTCATCATAAGTAATCTTTTCACAGTCCTATATGAAGTGCTACTGACAATGAACCGTCATACTTCCAATAAAATTGTTTCCATTAAAATGATTAAAGTCGGTGATTCTAACAAACATTAACCTCGACACTCGAATATTTCGAAACTTTCCTGCCACTACATTCACTTCATTATGAAGATTGTCATTCCTTGGTATTTCCCTTATATTTCCTCGTAAAAGTCTTCTGTGAATGTCAATTTTCTTCGCAACGTCGGTAAAGTAAATCCAACAAATTGAAAGATGCAACCGTCCAATTAAGCGGTATTATGTGCCACTAAAAACTATACGAGCAAGCAGTTAATTCATTCCGTTATTATATAATTGTTCCAAATTGGTGTAAAGGTCGTAGGTATTTCCACACCGTCGTTACTGCAACTCGTCTTCGGTTCTTGAGGATTTGATTCACACATAAACTGTTGAATAACTCTCCTATCCGCACGAAGCTTTTTCTCCTTTTGGAAGTGAAAGAGAATATGCCGCGAAATATAGGTAATCGAATAAACGATTACATCGTGAATTGAAGGATAGCTAAATTCGAGTAGCTGAATTGAAATAAATTATTCTTCTCCGTCTCACGTTAGGACTCTGAACTGTTACCCTCCTATATTATGCCTATTTCTTGGGAAGTAGATGTCCATAGGTGGCGTCCTAGTTATTTGGCGTCTGATTTGGCACATTTTTCTAATAGTTCAGGACTTTTCCAATCTACATGATCTCTTCATCCTCTACGTCTCACTCTAGCAAGTCTAACTCACCTTACCACCTGCACTGTTCTCTGATAACCACATTTCTCGCTTTATCCATAAGGGTCATACCTTTTATTAATCTTAGCATTTTCTTAATATGCTTTTAGTTTTCAATATCGCAACACGTGTCTCTATGGCATAAATAAGTATGGACCTTATACAGGTCTTATAAATTCTCACTTTGCTCTCGACTGACATACACACATCATCAAAAGTCTTCGCACCCCCATATCAACTCTCAACTTGTTAAATGTAATATGACATATTTTATGTTTGTAATCTTTACCATCTTATCACTTAAATGAAAACAATAAACCAGAAAAAATGTTTCTTGTTCGGGAGAATACAGGTGTATTCGAAGTAAATTAGCGAATATTGTTGTAATATTGAAAATATTCCGTGGAAAATGTCGGGACATCCAATTTCCCAGTTTGACCAGGCAAGAATAATAGCCCTACATTAAGAAGCTTTGTCGAACCACCAGATTGCACAACATCTGAATATTCCACGGACTTCAGCAAGACTCATAGCGGGACTTTTCCTGGAAACCGGCAGAGTTGCCTAAAATAACATCTGCACGGGAAGACCATTATATCGCAAATTTTATTCGAAGGAATCGAACGGTATCTATACACGGGTAGTCTCAACCAGAACCATAAGGAGACGGTTGCATTCATCAAATTTAAGTGCAAGAAGACTTTTGGAAGTACTTCGGCTATCACCTGGACATAGAGCTACCTGTCAAGCAATGGGCAGAACACCACCAAGACTGGCTTTGACCACAATGGCTCAACCTACTCTTTTCGGACGAGTTACAATTGAATCATATGATAGTCGACGAGAAACGGTTTGAAGAGGTCCATAAAGATTAGAGTGACTCAATTTCGCCCGGGAAATTGTGATTTTTCGAGGCGGATCGGTAATGTGCTGGAAGGTATAATGTTCGATCGCCGTACCCCTCTTATTATCGTTGAACCGACAATGACTGGTGCCATCTACGTAGAAAACATCATTGGACCAATCATTGTTCCTTTGCACAACGAATTTGGGGATAATTTAAATCCCTGTATTTCGAAAACAAACCGTTAGCCGCTCTCTTTGAAATTATCCAAGGAATTTCTCATTTTCGTTTGTACCTCTAATTTAAGAACATCCTTTGAATAAGCACAGAAAATATCAACACCTGCTTTCGCAGAAATATTTGAAATTTCCTTACTTTCCTCTCCTCGAATTTTTTAAGGTTCTGATGATTTTGCACTAAGCTTGGAATCTTTGTTTCTTATAAAAACCGTTATGTAAACACCGTTAGGTGTTTGGCGTGGTGGAAGGGCATGTAGTAACTAACTGCTGCAAAGTAGACAGTGAAAATGTGGCTTGACTTATCCCATACCTCAACAATCTCATGTTCCCCTAAACACCACATAAGAATTTGGTGTTTAGGGGAACATGGGAATGTTGAGTGGGCTAGGTATCGGCTCTCGCCAATAAAAAAAAATCCTAAAATGTGTACCCCTCCAAGTGACAGATTCTAGCAGAAAGAGAGACAAGAGAAGCAGAGCAGCCAGCCAGCCGACCGGCTGCTTGCACCAAAGTGAAGGTAGAGGCGCAGAACCGATCTAGCAGAGGCCATAAACTATGACTTTTCAGCCCTCGAATCTTAGGAAATGAGGTTAACAACGGACTAGGATTAGGATTTGTTTAAGTCGTGCTATAGTTTACAAAGGTCGCAAGACCCTGAGGCCGAGAACAGAGTCAAGAGGCGTCTCCTTTCACTCTGATTAAGTTCTAGGAGAGGAGACTTGTCGAGCAAGTCCCTACGAGGAACTACTCAGGCTTGAGTTCCGTGATCAGAGCTATGGGGGAAACCACGAGGGAGCTCATAGGTGGGTGGATGCCTCACGCTTTTTAGGCTTCCTACTGGATGGCTCTACCTCCAAAAACGAATTACTTTTGCCCCATCCCATTATCCATTAGGGCAGCACAACGTACCACAAATCTGGACATTCTGCCTTAGAATACCAAACCCTTGGTGAGTCGGCGACACTGAGGATGAGCACCCTGTGAAAGGTTGGTGTCCTTAGAATCTTTTTTACGTGTTCAACAAGGTTTCAATGAAGGTTTTTAGTGAGTATGCCCTCAAGGTGAGCCCCACACTGCCCAACAGTTGCCGACGGAAGCTATCGAGATTTTTTGGTTGTCCATAAGATGGATTTCCCTCCATTAAAAAAAGGTTAGGTTAGCCCGAGTCAGACAAAATTTGAAATGTCTAGTCCTTCCGTTAGGTTGCTATCCTATTCACGGCTGACAGGATGGACAGAATAGTATTTGAAGACACCAGTACGTTGAATTTGAAGTCATTCCTGGCTCGAAATTCCAAAAAAACTGACATGTGACGAAACTATAAAGCAATTGGTTAAAAAAGCGAGCGCTAAAAATTAATGATCATATACACTTTCCTGCGACAATGAAAAAAGTCGTTAAAGATCATGGTCCCAAGTCATTCATTTTCCATAAAGAAATAGAAAGATAGTTTTCGTGAGAAACAACTCTGAATATCATTTCCATTAAGGACATTATCATTTCGATGAAGTTTGCTAGTTGAAAAGCATGTTGCAGCCGCTACTCTCGAAACCTCTACACATTTTCGGATGTGTATCTACAATTTTGAATCTCATCATATCCGAAAATGATTTAATTTTGACAAACATTAAGACCTCAGACTTAAATTTTCCTGTTGTTCATATCGATACTACTAAAAAGTTGCATTTGAAGAATTTGAATTTATCAGACTACAAAAACTTTATGAAACGAGATTTCTTTTTCACAAGAAAATATGACCTGTACCTCATTAGTTTGGAGGGGAGTGAAACGAAAAACGTTATGGAGTGTTTGCAAATGAATCCATCGTTCAACCCTAATGCAAAATTCGTTTTCTTTGCCAAAGAATTTACAAGAAAAATGGTAGAAATACTACAACTGTTTCTGATAAAATATGTGATTCTCTTCAATATTAAAACGGGAGAAATAAGATCATCTAAGGAATTTTCATCCAAGATCAAAATTTCACTAGAAACAAAGATCTGTATGGGTACTAACTACTACTTTCTGGAAAGAGATATGCATTCTGTACAAGAATTATCGAAAAATTCGTCAAGTTATTCAGTTGTTTTCTTAGAATACCCACCTTATGCCATTTGTTTGTATTGTGAAAAACAAGGCATAGAAGTAGATGTCCTCAATTTCATCTCCAATATGTTAAAATTCAAGATAACTTATACAGAAATCAAGGGAGTTGCATTACCATTGAAATTTCTGGTGGAAGAGAAATCATTTGATGCTGTTGCTGGTGGTGTCACCCATTTTAATCCTTACGTGAGCTATACAAGCCATTACATTCAGGATTATATATCCTGGTTTTTACCTGTATCTGAGGAAATGAAAAAATGGGAATATATCCACAGAGTGTTCACAAATGAATTGTGGATTATCATCGCGATGGTTATCCTATTGACTACTAATATTTGGTGTGCTATAAATATAATTTTAGGCAAGGAAAAGCTTGAACAGTATGTACAAAACTTAGCTAGTCTTTTAATGGCTAATATGAAAATTTTTCTTGAGCAAACGCATAGTTTTTACTACGCGTTTCACTCGCAAAATATCATCTTGGCTTGTATCATCTTCTTGTTCTTCTTCATCAATCTGCTATATAAAATCAAATTTAATTACTTTTTGCTCGGTGCTGACTTCGAAGATGATATAACTTCTTTGAAAGAAATAAAAGAGAGGAATTTCAAAGTACTTATGTTCGAAGGAATGATATCGTTTTTCAATGAAGATCCATCAATAAAAGAATACATAAACTTGATGTTTCACGAGTGTGACAAGAGCTCTCGTTGTCTTGACGAGGTAGCTTTCAACAAGAAAGCTGTGATTTTTCGATTGAGGAGCAACGCTGAATATTTTGCCCGATTTGATAAGTATTATGATCGCTTTGGAAGATGGCTGTTGAAAAGGTTGAGATTATATGGAATTTCATGGTCTAGATCACTGAGATTCAGGGTAGGACATCCACTATTTCCTGAGGTGTGTAGATGTCTTCAACTGATGAAAGAGTTTGGTTTTATCGATAAAATTGCTGATAGATATTACGTGCTACCTAAAGAAATGAATCAGATTGAAAATCATCCCTTAAAACTGGACCATCTGACAGCACCTTTTATAATATGGATTGTTGGAATTTTATTAAGCTTTGTTGTATTTTATTTGGAGGTACTGCAAAATTATGAAAAATTTAGAAAGCTATTTACACGTTAAATCTTAAAGATTCGCACCACTACATTAAAAACCTTAGCCTTCCCAGTCTTGTTAAAGGAAAATAAAAGATATTCATAAAATTATGGAATTCATAGTGATTGTTTTTATCCATTATCCATATATAAAAATTCCAGAAAGCTAAATGTATACTTTTGCCTGTTACCTTCCCGAATACACAGCTCATCTGATCCTTCTGCACAAGCATGTTGTTTTTGAATTCCTACTCTGATTCATGATGCTTGAAATTATTATTATTATTATGCATACATATAATTGCAAAATTCCATAATCATCGCATCCGTAGTTTTAAAATTATCAGAAAAAGAAAATTTTGAAAAGTCAAAATTTAGAATGGCCATATTTACGGAACCCCTAGTCGGATTTTACCGAACTCAATCGCTGTATTCGGTATCTGAATCTACTCCGCAAATTTCAAGTTTGTAGGTTGTTCTACTGTTATCGCGACAATATGTTCGAGGAACGATCGCTCAAAAATGAACCAAAACTACTCGACCTTTTTTTGAGATCGAACAAACTTTTATCCTTCACCTCAAACTAAATTTCTTTTCAGCAGATCAATTCGAATACACGGTGGATACTTAGATACTGGATAAAGAATTCCTCAGCAATTTAGCTTAAAAAACCTTTTCAGCTCTCACGTTAAGGCTATTTCAATTCGTGATTTCATTTTGAAGAGCCTTCTATCTGGAGAGTTGTCCTTTTTTAAACTGTCATCTCTTGACATTTGACTACTGAAAACTATGCCATTATAAAAAAGTAAGGACACACGCTTCAACATTGCAGTGCAATTTTTAGTAGTAATGTTGACGAAAATCCATGTTGATTCTTAGTTGATCTTAAGAATAAGGCATTCAACAAACAATATTACACCGTATTTTGCATGAAGACTTAGGTCCTTAGGCATTTAAAGTTCAGTTAACACAAGAACTCAAGCTAACCGTTCGCTGACAAAGTTGTATCTTCGCTGATTGGGTCCTTGAAGTGCATCAAAATAATCCAGATTTTCTTCGAAAAATCATCTTAGTGATGAAGCCCATTTTCACCTCAGAGGCTATGTGAAGCATCTTCTCGGCCAGCAATAGTGAAACTGATGGAAAAATTCGAGCAGTTGCTGTATTCCACAGTGTAGACGAAAAATCAGGTCTAGACCTAAACCTAGGTCTCAAGAATTTTATTTTCAATAAGACTTTTTGTGCCACACAAGCAACGAAACAATAAGAATTTGGCAAAAAGAGTTCCTGGTCATCTTATTTCTCGAAGAGATTATCACAATTGGCCACCGAGATCTTGTGATTTATCACCTTTAGACTTTTTTCTTTGGGGCCATGTGAAAGATAAGGTCTATACCAATGCATCGCAATCGATTCAAGGTATTAAAGACGATAACGTGAAGTTATCGAGGACATATAGCCGAAAATGTGCGAATTTGTTATAGAAAGTTTCATGAAAAGGATATGATGCTGCAACTGTAGCCATGGTGGCCATTTGGCTCATATGGTTTTCCATCGTTAATAGCATTCCTTGCTCTTTACAATGAAATAGACATGCATCGATTGCTTGAAAAATATACTCGTTATCTTAATATCAAAATGGAACTTTTTATTGGAACACCCTTCATAATAAAAATCGACACCAGTTCATTTAAAAGATCACGAAGCTTATCTTTCACCAAAAATTGTTGGGAGGAATTTAAAAAATAACGACTAAATGGAAACCAATGTGGAGAATAAAAATTATGATTGAACATGAGCATTGAGCTTTGATCACAACAATTTTTCCGTAAAGATGACCACCTCATCTCCAAATTGTAATTCGTAGTAATTCAGTCGATAGGTATACCAAATGCAATCATAATGAAGACATGAAGACACTAAATGAAAGTGATATATCCGAAGTTTTAGTCTAACATCACAAAGCATCTCACTTATCGGCATCTATTGATGTAATTATCTTCCAATTAAATTTAATGATCTCTTTCCACCATCGACAGCATTCTTGGATAACGCAAAGATATCTAATGAACCTGTGAAAATTAACGGCCTAGTGCCGAATGAAAAAATGTTGGGTTTTTGTCTTCGGTATAATTCCGTTGGAAAGATGCATTTCCTCTGAAAGCACCCGAGAGCTCATTAAATGGCATCCTTCGAGCCTGAACAGTCAACTTGATTACTGGAACCAGTTACCACTTCCGGTAGGTGCGAGTTGAACTATTCCTCGAGACCTCAAGTGGACGTTCCGTGGTTTCAGGTAAGTTTATGGGGATCTACAGGTGGTCCAGATCGCTTGATGTCGAACTGACCTGAAGTATAACGTTTTGGTGGAACAATATTTTATCAATTCGAATACGGTTCATTCAGAAATATATTCTAAATTGTAAATATTACGTTTTTTTTTAATGATCATCAAAAGAATATGTTTTTACGACAGTTTTCGTTTTAATGGATTTTGAACAAATCGCACACGACGAAAATTCCAGGAGAATCAGCAAGTGTATCTATGAAAAGTATGAACCAACTTGCAAAAGTCTTTTGGATCCAACAGAACTTGACAATAAAAAATTAATATTTTCGCTTGGGATTGATGAGGGCATTCATCATTTCATTACTACAATACAATCAATGTTAGTAGATTTCTGTAAAATATACTAGTATGAATAGTATGAATGTATATCAACAAAAAAAAAATGGTCAATAAACAAAAAATTTGTTATTCATCCAAAGTTATCGACATTACTGTATCACCTCCAAAATAGGCTCCATCCAAAAGAAAATTTCCCTAACGTCACCACTCAAATGTCTTCTATAGCGGCTGAAAACTTTCTCAAACTAATTCATACTTCCAATTTTTAAATGAGCTTTCGGCCAGAATTAATTTCTGTACAATAATGAGTTTAAACTGCTTAATTCTGGTTCACAATTCATGAAACATTTGTGGTGTTTCTGTGCTCAATTCGTGATGCAAAATGTAACACAGATTCTTTGTTCGATATTCGATTCCATATCAAAATTCATAAATATATTTCATCCAATATAATATACACTCATAGGATATAGTAAAATTGTGGATTTGAAAAGATCCGACAACGTAGGATCTAACCATGTTGGTGACATGTAAAAAATTATCAGAATTCCCTACCTGGGAAAACTAACCACTAATAAGGACATCATGATAAATTACATCTCATACCTATATTTACAGTTCTGTGATCTGTAACTGCAGATGCATACACCTGATGCCAAGTCACTTTTATTCTCGTTTTTTTTTTTGATAAAACTCATTCTTGATAGATTTGAAAATTGATGGGAGAATTAAATCAGATTATAACTATCATTGTTGAAGATTTGAAGATATCGCAGGAAAATATTGGTACTTTCTCAAATAAGTAATATTGAATCAAATCAGCTAGAAAACTGGCATCGATGCCTTTGAATATACCTATTAAATAGTAATTACTGGTATAAATTACAAAAATGAATTCATATATTATTCTCTCACAGTAAAACAAAAATCACTTTATGAGTCAAACGTATAGTCCGTGAAATTAGTTAATTAAGAATGATCCTAGAATACTCCCATAATGTTGAACTTTGTGAACACCTTTACAACCACACCACAAGAATTTAATAGCATCCTCACCCTGGCATCTTCCATTCGATTCATCCGTTTCATTATTAGCAGCATCCGATAGCATTCTAGAAGATTTATTACCTGTAGAGTAAAATTTTAATAGTCTTTTCTTTAAGATACTCTGCTATCCCCGCAAAGTTTTGTGATTAAAAATAAAGAACAAATTTCAAATTTGAGATAGTTACCCACCTAACACAATAAGTACAATGACTGGTAGATATCTGTAATGTCAAAGATGAATACGTTCAACACAAATACAGGGTGTCCCGGGAAGAAAGCGATAAACGGATACCATGAATGAAGGTTATCATGGAGGACTCATATCAAGAGGTAGAACTATTTCGAAAATTGCAGTTTTTTCATCCTTCACGATTTCCTTTCCTAAGTTTATCTCGAATTATTCGATAAAACCTTTAATCAACAAACTGAATAAAGAATAAAACAAAAAACAGCAAATAAATTGAAAATATTTGAACTTGAAAACAATGAATCAAAAACAAAATTAATAAAATATTATCAGTTCAGCAGGAATTGTTCAAAATAGTTAACATTTATTTCAATACATTTTTGAGCACGTTGATATATGTAGTTGATTAACAGATTTCGCTATCGTATTCGATTTAGAATTAATAATATCGCAAACAACAATAATTCTTTGTAGCAGTTGCTCCCTAATTTTAGTCTGTACTGCATAGACCTCCCCATAATAAATAATCTAAGGGTGTCATATCAAGGGATCGAGAAGACCAATCCACATTTACACCTCTTCCAATCCATCTGTTTGAGTCAAATATTCGCGCACTTCTTTTGGATAGTGCGCAGGAGCTCCATTGAAATGTTTTCTAACAAACCTGGTATATTTCGAAAAATTTTATAAATTTCTCCAGTTTACCTATTGGAAATTTTTATGAATCACTAATTTTGATCATCATGAGTCCATACGTGAAAATTACGGAAATTGTTGAACTGCAAAATTCGAATAATTCTTTCGATGAGTTCAAGATTTATTGAACTATGAAATTTTTACCTCTGTATGACAAAGATTTAGAATTTTCATTATGAATTAGTTCTTTGTGGTTACGAAAACGAAAATAGTATATTCTAAAACAAGTTGCGGAATGACCTCCTATTCTAACACGAATGCGAAATTCGAAAACGAGCGACGAAGGAGCTTTATTTCTTTCATTATATCAAATGGTCAATTTTGCAAATAGGCTATTTAACAAATATTTCAAATCCATTCAAGTTATTCAGTGATGTGTTATGAGTTCATAAAAAGTTTATATTTTCAATTCGCATGAATAATTCTCAAAAAATAGCTAAAAGAAAAAGGTAATTCGAAAAACCTTCAGTTTTCAATTTTACACAAAGCATCAGTGACGTCACTTAAAAGTAAACAAATGTTAGGTTTCATTGTGAAGATCATTTTTTTCCTTTGTTATACATACTATAGCGATCAGGTTGGAATTAAATGTTGTTTTACATAGTCTTAGTTTTCAGTTGCTTTCTAACTTTTCTATAGGAAAATGAATATGTTGAGAATCTCAAAATAACTAGCATATTCTATTGTAGAAAATGAAATTCGCAGCTGAACTTTAAACGCAATGGGTCGAAAATACTGAGGACACACTTATTGACATACCTATTATTGAACTCATCGTAAACCTGTTTAAATCTGTTCTTTTCTCATCACGTGATAATTGATATGAATGATTTGAGAGCTTTTTTGTCAATAAGATTTTTTTGTTTTAATGTTGGTATATGTCCATGTAGGTATACCTATGTCATTATAATGTTTTTTATAACGCAATCAGTATATTCTAAACTAAACCATTCAAGACGTTCTTCTGAAAAACTTCAATGATTTTAGAATTTGATCTCTCGAAAAATGTTGCTTATACATACATATATCGCATTTATAAAATCTATATCATCAAGTCATGAGTTCTATTTTTGAAAATTGAAGCACATCACTTCAAAGTTTTGGGAATGAATAGAAGTTATTATGGACCTGTATGTATAGTAGGGGACAAGGTAAGGTAACAAATAAAAGCGCCAAGAGTGAAGAGAATCATTACTAGCGCCACCTATCCGCTTCAATCCAAAAAGCATTACATCTCTTTGCAGATTTCTACGCCAACTAATTACCAACATTGATCCAACGACTTTGGATCAGGAACATCACAACAATTTAGTTAAGAAAAGTCAAAGGAACACAAAGTCCAGAAAATTTGAATATCTGAATTGGGAAATTTCTATCTATAGCAATTTAAAGACCACCCTTATCTGAAATTTGATGGTCTTGGTTTCTTCCAAATTCACAATCAAAGAGTTCCTTCAGCACCAGCAAATAATTCGTTTGATAAGAGATTCACAAACCCTCAACAGTTCTTCAAGATTACAAGCTTTAATTGCCAAGAACGTATCATCAGCAAAGAGAATTATAATGCAAGCCACAATATAATATTATAATATAATAAACAACAGCATCAAAGAATTACATGCCAGGTCAAAAAAGAAAAAAACACATTTCAGTTTTTGAAGAATTCTTCCAATGAATATACTGTATTCTCTAAGAGGATCTGCTGCAGCTTATTCTTAAACCACTTCTCTGATAATTGCTTTATTGATTCAGGCAGCTTATTGTAGATTTTTGGACCCCAGAAGTGGGAAAATTTCCGTCTGTGGTATGGAATGCTGAGCTTATCTCTTCCTCTAGTATTGAAAAGATGATATAGGCCATTGGATGGAAAATGGTCCAGATTTTTATAAACATATGTAGCGCATTCAAGAATATATACTGCTGGTATGGTTAGAATCCCCAACTCTTGGGAAGGAGCCCTGCAGCTGTCTGTCTGTTTGAGATTCATGATTATCCTTATAGCTTTTTTTTTGAGAATAAGGAGGTCATGGACTAGTGGTGAGGTACCCCATAGGAGTATTCCATATGTTGCCACAGAATGGAAGTTTGCAAAATATGTTATCAGAGCTGCTTGCCTGGAAGATATTTTATTCACTGTTGATATTGAATATATAGATACGGACAGCTTCTTCTTCATTTCCTCAATATGTGGCTCCCATGACAAAACTCCGTCCACAACAGTTATTCCGAGGAAGCTCGTTGATGAATAAGAGAAAAAGAAGTGGCCCCAAGACTGAACCCTGGGGGACACCTAATTTTGGAAATTATATTCGGGAATGGGAGCCATCTAGCTGAACCACCATAGACCGATTGGAGAGAAAACTGCGAATCCAATGGAGGAATACTCCTCAGAAACCCATTTGATACATTTTGTCAATGAGAAACTCTTGTTGAAAATTATTGGGCATTTGGGCAAAAGAATAATCTGCTATGTCCAGGCAAGCACGCAAAACAAAATCGCATAAAATTCTCAACGTAATTATCTTGCGTAAAGTTATTCAGTTAAGCCACATCCCGGATAGAGATTAACATAACATATTCGTTGAGCATGTTCGACAACCACAACAGGTCTTCACGTAGGAACGCACGCC
The DNA here is from genome assembly GCF_914767665.1 of Harmonia axyridis. Taxonomy (NCBI): domain Eukaryota; kingdom Metazoa; phylum Arthropoda; class Insecta; order Coleoptera; family Coccinellidae; genus Harmonia; species Harmonia axyridis. Next base: position 27,986,322 of record NC_059507.1, read on the forward strand.
AACAAAATATTATTTCTTCGGGGATTTCATTTCACCTGAAAAATAAGCAGCTCGTGAAGAGGATTCAAATCAGTGACACGTCCTTGTTAGTACGACCGATGTCCTTAAAGTACGTGAAACCATCCGCAAAATCAAGGGGGATTCTTCGAAAACAGAGAGGCGTTAACTTGCGCGGAAATACCTCTTGGACAATTCATTTATGTACGTGACTTTTGAAGTACTTAATTAACATTTAAGGCACATTATTTATCAATATTCATATTTGGTTATCAGGATCAGTACATGAAGTTATTATGTACGTTAAATTCCAGCACAAGAAATTTCCTGCTGTATGTTATCTATTTATTATTGTATCCTGTAATTTAAGAATATTCAAGCAGAGTTAAAAATAGGTATTTTTATTTTTGTCGGTTCATTTAGTGAGATGAGGGATTCTGATTACAGTATATCCTAATGAAATTCTACATGAACATTCGAATGATTACACAGGGAAAGAGCTGTTTGGGTGTCGAGGTTTTTTGAGCTGATTCTACATCAATTCGATGTCCTGAATTCAAATAACGTATTCATTTTTACCTAGGAGCTTTAAGATATACAATTTCAGAGGAATATAATATACATTATTTTATCTCAAAGCCATAGGTAAGTGTAGTAAACAAAAGTAGATACAAAATTTTTCTTTTGGTTATACAAAGTACAATATTATGTCATACTTAAAAATAGAAACAACATTGAAGAAATCAAATAGTCACTCAACACATCGAAAGCTTCTTTTCCGCGACATTCTTGAATGTTTTTTTGAACAGTCCCTTTTTAAACTCCAGACCATCTGCCATCTTGTGCATGTCCCATCTTCCTTGATAGCGGTCCTCCATTAATTTAATATATTGGTGAAATATTTCACCTTGTTTCTCACTCAATTCTCCTAAATTTTCTGGAAAACGGCCTAAGTGGCTGTTTCTCACTCAATTCTCCTAAATTTTCTGGAAAACGGCCTAAGTGGCTGTGTAAATAGTGTAGGTATTTTAATACTCATATTGCACCCTAAGGATTTGAAACTATTAAACATTTTGTTAACCATTTCAACATAGTTTTGAGCTTTATGTTTGACTAGAAAATGTTCTACAACTGCAACAAATGATGTCCAAGCTTCTCGTTCAACTTGAATTAAGGCAGGATCCTCAATTGTCTTATTGGTGGGCCGTCCAATATCCCTGCTTTAGTTTTTCTGTGCTCAACTGATGCATTTTTACCACAATATATGCAAAACATGACCCATTCTTATCAAGAGCCGTTACAAATTGCTTCATTAGGTCAAAACCTCATGTGCACCGGAGGAAGTATAATTTTTTTTAAGGATATTTCGTGTAAGCACTTTGCTGCCCAAGAAGAACGTTTACCGTTTTTAAGTCTACACAAATCAAAAAAAATAATGAACCATATTTTTTCCCATTGTACCTACATTAATGAATATATTAGATTTAGATTTAATTAAGGAGGTTACGTTTCACTGCCACCTAATGGTCTATTGTGCCCCCCATCAGAGCTATTCTCTCCAAGACGTGATCTACAGCTCGCCTTCCAGTTCCAAAGTTCTCATGGACTCCAATATCTGGTATGGCTTCAAGGAGGCTAATTCCTCACTTCTATAAGTTTCGTGTCCAAGGCAGGTTTTGTGTTGGCTAGCGATGGCGAAACATTCCGTCACCAGGTGATCCGGAGTTTCTTCCTCCTCCCCACAGAATCTGCACTCGTCATTTTCTGTTAGACCCATTCTCATGAGGTGTTTTCTAAGGCGACAATGCCCTGTGAGGAATCCAGTGAGGAGGTGTAGCATATTCTCACTAAGATCCAGATACTTCTTGGATCTTGTAGAGTCAAAGTTTCGAAGAAACTTTTTGGAGTGATCCAGACCAGGAAGATTCCGCCAGAGTTTTTCTCTTACGGTTACCTCCTTTTCCTGAAACTCTTTCTTGTAGGTGCATTTGTCTACACCACAGAAAGCTTCCGAGACGATGAAAGGAGTTTGTGCTTATTTTCTGGCAAGTGTGTTGCCTCCTCATTCCCTCTGATTCCCAAGTGGCCAGGAACCCAGACTAAAAAGTCCCTGTTATTCTAACCCATTTCATCAAGTTTTCTTCGACATAATGAATATATAATAATTGTAGAACTCTCATAAATGAATATACTGAATGAAATCCACATTGGTATATAAGTTGATGTTGATGTATCTAAAAAAGTAGAGCTGATAGAGAAAAACGGATTGCATGTAGGTACAGATTAAGCGTCCAAATATAGTTAAAATCAGTTCTAAAATCCCAGGCTGATAGCAAATTCTCCATTTAGCCCCAAGTCGTACTTTTTCACACTGTTTTAAAAAAGTTGAACTTGAATTTTTTTATGTTAATAATGTTGGATTTTTCACATTGTTCTAAAGAAACTTCTATTATGGTGATCGTGCCAATCAGATCATTTCTTTGGTTCAAGTGTTATTAGTTTTAGTATGTATCTTAGAATTCAAAGAATCAAATCTACGAGTTGATCGAGCTATTGATTCTGTGAATCCCATCAGAAGAAGACGTTTCTTGACAGAGTTAAATTTTGATCTTGAATAAATAGTTGTAATATATGGAAGAAAAGACTACTTACTGAGGAGAAAATCGAAAAATATCCAAATTTCAAACACTTTCATGATTTAATTTTTCATTTGAAATTTCAATACAAACCTAGAAGTGAATTATTTAGTATTTATAGTTAAAAAATTTGAATCTTTCTTAAAATAGTTCATTTCAAAACAACCGGAAAAAATATTCATCCAAAATATTTCAGAAATATTTTTAATAGTTGACAGATTAAATAACGACGTTCAAACATTCCGAGGCCACCATTTCACCTCTTCAATACATGTGGGCGCCCTCACTGCTGCCAAATAACAATTAAGCATGACGGAAACAGATTAAATATTCCGTCTAATTTGAGAGGTGAAAAGTTCAATTGATTTCATTATTAGGAATAACACATATCACGTGCACTGAGACTTGTTTCAGATGGCTAGATCCACTCATTTTTACGGACGATTATTTAATTACGTAATCTAACGGTAAAACCAAAACCATAATTAATAGCGTTTGTCATGTCCATCCCTTCGACCGTCTATCTACTGGGTGTTTCAACAAACGGTGTTTATATAAAGTAAGTATAAGATGAAAGAAAGCATTAAGAAAGGCAATAAGGTATTAAGTGCAAATCAAAAAAGAATTGTAATATTGAAGTTATTAATTCGGTAAAGAAAAACAAGAAAAAATTTACATTAAATTTGAATTTCATTCTACTCCCTCCACATTGAATACAAATGCCTCCACGAAGATTTTACCCTGAACAATGCCAACTTATTCGTGTTCTGCAGGTTCCAGCAAAAGGGCCATCTGTTTTGAAACGCCCTGTAAATATTATAGCTATCTTACACCGGAATTTAAGAATTGATGAAAGATCTACTAGTGCAACTAGACATTCATTTGCTAAACGAAATTAGCACGAAGGTTAATCATTTGAAAGGTACTATAAATTCATTCATAATTTATTCATTCATAACTCTTTTTTGTCTCCAAGAGATGCCCTTATATATTCTTGAAAGGTTTTTATCCCTTCTAAGTTTCTTTTCATACTTTTAAATGGTGGAAAATGCTGCGTAAAATGCAGTTGTCAGTTGAAATGAATTGAAATTGAGCTTTGAGATGAGCTTATTCAAATAAGAGAAATAGTCAGCTAGTTCCATCATTATCATTCCAAATGAAAATCCAGAGCTTCATGATGCTTTCAGCCAATGTAATCAATTTTTTTAATTTCACAGATATTTTTTTGAGAACGAATTACTCGGAAAAGCTTTGGGTTTTATGCATGGGTTCTTCAAATTGCTGGTATTTTTCTGAAATGTAGTACTCATAATGAAGGAACTGAAAGATATATAACTAAAAGTTACATTTTCTTATGGATTTTTAACAGCCTTTATCGTTTCAATCGAGCTAAATAAAAAAAAATGGTAAAGAAAAACTGCGTTTTTTTGACACAGGACTATTCTGTCGATATATTATGTACAGGTTTAAAATTCACCCCTTATGATAATATTTATTATTGTTTTGTAGAAATGACGTTTCTGACGAAACCAATTAGATAATGTGATATAAACCTCGCCAACGCTAATAAATTCGCTTTGGCTATAGACCTGATCGCTTGATAGACTGATCAATTGCAAAAATTTCAATTTCTAAACTCTGACACGGCGAAACTAATACTATTAACTATGCACAGTATTTTAGGGTTATTAAAACAATTATTGGTAAACTCTATCTTTAATCTTAGCAATCATTCAATCGAATCTCCTTTTTTTACAAGCGTTATAAAAATATGTAAAATATTTCGATTCAATGGTGACAAAGACATTCTTGGTAATTCATAATTGCTCATTTCAATTCAAATAGTATTCATAGAACTGATGTGGAAAGACATTTTTTATTTGATAATAAAATATCAATTCATTTCAATTAATTTTAATCTAGGATGATAATACGATAAATATTAATAAATATGAATAATGAAATTGAAAATAATATTGAAAACTTATATTGAATTAATGAATGAAAATATTCAGAAAGTACTTATTTACATTTTCTGCAATCAATATACACTACTTGTATTTTGTTCAAATATCCTTGTAATAACTGTATTCGAACAAAATAAATATAAATAACACTTTAATTTGTTTAAAAAAATAAGAAATATGAATATGAATTATAATTCTAAATGAAGTATACAATGACTAGATATTTTACTGAAGGTAAATTGTCGACTAGAAAATTATTACAAAATGAGATATATCATAAATATCAGTATTCCAGATCCCACCATATTGAGTCCTGTTTGGGGTTGTAATATCCCTACGAATGAAGGAAATACTTGGTAAAGCAAAAAACTAAAGGTTAAAACTTACCCTCATAGAGATAGTTTGAAATAATTCGTTATTGAGCAGTTGTTCGAGTCCTCTGATGTAGTTGATGGCATTCTGTAAAGTCTTTACTTTGCTTATACGTTTTCCTCTGAAAATATTATACATTCAAAATACAATTTGTTTTAAGTCAAAGAAATCTTGATGCTTTTTTAATAACGTAAATGTCTGGCATCCATAAAGGATGATGTTTAAGTTTAATATTCAATTTTCCAGATCAATTAAGAAAACACTCCATCCAATTATGCAACTAGGTATATGGTCTTGAAAAGGAAAATGTGGCTGAAGTATCTTGTGTAATTATCGGAAAAAAGTTGTTGGAACAGATTTATATAGGAACGCTTCAAACAAAGAACCCTTGGAGTTGAAATTAAATAACACATTAGAAATGAGTCGAAACACCCAGGAATTCATGCTATTACACAATTTTGAAGGAGAAATTTACCAAAAAATTGAAAAAATGTTCAAATTCAAAATTAGTAAATCACGAAAAGAAATGATCGAAATATCAGAAATATCACTATATACTATAGTCTGAAATTTGATGAGGTAGTAAAAGAGAAAATTGGAAAATGGTGTAAAATTGTTACTGGTGCTATAAACATGGAAGAAAAACATTCTACAGACACTTTTTTTAGTAGAATCTGTTGGTGTAATGTGTAATCCTCTGTTTTTGCAACTGGTTATATATCATATTGATGTATAAAAGAAGGAGCTCAATTTCAATTATTCATCTGGACTTTTTACTACCCCTACTCAAAATTTCAGATTGTATAAGCTTTATTTCTTGACATATACACCAATTTATTTTGTGTTCTGATCAATTTTCTCACATTTTAATGATTTTTTTCTTCTATGCTAATAAGTATTTAAAATATCGGTGTTCCACAAGGTCCTGTGCTAAGTCTCTTGTTGTTCTCATTATGATACACCAGAATCAATGTTAATTGAGATTCTGATTTTGTTCGCCGATGATTAGTCAGTTCCTTGGATGAACTGAAGTTCCACCTCAAACTTATATGAAATAGTGCAGGTTAAATTATTTACACTGAATTAGCTTGTATTTTGATTATTTTTTTCACATTCTGTTATTTTTTTTTACTTCTTTGGTGGATAATTGAATGTATTTTTCAGTTTTTTTAGTTTATTGCAAAAAGCTTGAAAATTTGTTTTCCATTTTTCTCTAACTGCTGTAGATCCTCTCAGTATACATCGAATTTGAATTACTTTGTACGTATCAAATGTTTTAATGAAAAAGTTTTATCTGCATCATGGTCTTTTCAGGCGACTAGTATCACACATATTTCAAAACATCAACTGCAAAATTTCTTTTTGAATTTATTATGCATGTCCATATATAAAATAATTGAATTTCTCTTCGGATCTTACAATTCTAGACAATTTTTTTAAGAGGAATGTAAGCATCACTTTACCCGTCAGAAAATCACATAACATACATTTGGCAGTTTCGGCAACAATAAAAAACTATTGTTAAACTACAACTGATATATAGTATTACACCTATGGCATCGTTTCGAATCGTTTCTGTTCATATCGACAGTATCATATTCAAAGAACTACATTCAGGCCCTGGGAATCATCAGCTATCCTGACACTCCTTCACAACAGTTTCAATATTTTGACATTAAATCATTTTCATTTTTCGCTCTTAAATATCGCAACAATGGATGTCAAAAAAAAAACCGCATTAAATTTCTACTAACCTTGCGTGCTGAAAAGGTACAGCTTTCCTCAATCGGTTGAAAGCGCCATTCACGGCTTGCACCCTGTTCCTCTCCCTCAAATTCCTTTTGGCCACTAGCTGCGGCCCTTTTTGTCTGTTGTACGAGTGCTCAAAATACCTTTCGTTTTGTTTGACCTTTTTTTCTGCCGAAGAGTCGCTGGACGCGGCATCGTATTCCGTATCATCTTCGTATTCTTTGTGGTGTAGGAGGACATCAGACGTCGTGGGTGCATCTGTCTGGACTGATGCCGTAACCTGATCCTTGGAAGGAAATAAAATATATTTACAAAGGACATTTGTGATCTAGAAAAGATTTGATTCGCTAGAAAAAAAAATCGAATGAACTTTTGACATGTATGCTTGATAAGCATTGTGGGTCATTCGAGAATTCGAGATGATAGAAGATAATGGATCTGCAGAAGAAGAGCGCCTTGATAGTATTCACTGATTTAACTTATCCAATAGCAAATGTTTGAAATAAAAAAAATATATAAACTAATATTATAAAGGGTGTTTCCAAATTTGATGTGAACCTTAGAGGACGTGTTAGTATGACTCATTTGTTGTCGTTCTGTCGCCAAATAATATTATTTGGCGACAGATTCATTTATTCATTCTCAATGAAATACAAATCACAAGAATGAATAAATCTTTAAGCCATCAAAACTTACATACTCATATAGCTGTGGCGACGCTAGGGAGGGCTAGAGGGGGCCAAGGCCCCCTAGAATTCTGTTGACACCCCCCTAAAATTTGACATGCTAAGGCTAAAATAATTATAAGATTAGTAGAAATTTAATTTTGATTTACTTTGGCCCCCCACAAAAAATCCGCCCCCCTTTGGCTACCTCTGTTTTTGAAAGCTGTCGTTGCCACTGTCATATACTAATTAATAATGCCTTTATTCCACTTAATAAATAACTAATACGAATTTTAAAGTCTCGCAAAAATGTATTTTGTAATGCTTTTGTAACTAAACACAAACTGTGATACTAACAGATAATTAAGAAAGGTAATTTATTGTTTTGTTTTCAAACTGTGAGTGTATGATATAATAAATATTTATCAACGTTCGCCAAATGTATATTTTCTGTATGAGCTTTATTTATATTATGTAAGTATTATATAGTTTTAAGACATAAACCTCACCTTACTTTAAAAGTGGTACAAGATTGAGATATTCTCCGCTTAGAATGATGTTTTTGATAATTTTTTGCTGTGAAAATAATTGAGGATCTGACACGGTACCTTTAGTTCTCAATGATAATAATCATCTAAGAAAAGTTGATGCAACGATAATGATAGAGTAGAAATCACTTAGAATTTTATTGATAGAAACTAGAATTGATATGATTGTGTATTAAAATTCAAAGGTGGCAAAAGTTAAATAGTCAACAGTACACTGATGGTATTAAGTGTGTTTGTGTAAAGAAAATGACTTTTTAAAACTCACCCACATTCCACAATCACCAGAATTCTTTCCGGCATTCAGGCCCTCAGAAAAAGTATCATCTTTCCCCTGGAAATAAGTACATTGCGATGGTATCGAATAGCACTGGCAAGACGTCATTCCCATTGTACCTTTTGCCGTTTTTTTCACTCTTCACGAAGACTTCCACCCACCGGACACGTGTGATTTCTGGTATGAACTACGCCTTTCAACCCTACAGGCAGTTCATTGGGCATTCAAGGATGGTGTGCAGCTTTTTTAACAAATTATCGCTAATCATTCGGCTATCGTTTACATTATTTCATTAGGTATTCGACCCGTATACACCTGGATGGGGGCGGGCTTACTTACCATCTTTCTGCAGTTCGTTTCAGTTTCAGCTGCTTTTTAATATGGTTATGAGTTATGGTTATGTTCGTGAAGGGATACCCCCAATTTCAAGGAGTAGCTTTGATTTGTTGATGATTTTATCTGTATTTATGTTTATATGATTTATATCTGCATTCTTATCATCATTCTCTTTATATTACCATTGGAGACTTCTTTAAGATTTCATGTGAATTGTAAATGCTCTATAAGTCTTCTTCTGTCTGAAGGGAAATTAAAAGATATTCAAATTTTTCAAGAATTCTCATTGCAAAATCGTATAGATACTCAATATCTCATTTGCAGTTCAACATTATATGATTTATCTCGTGATAAACTCATGTTCTCTTGAAAAAACTTTAACGATGACTTTTTTTTTCAATTTCTTTGCAATCGTCTTTGTTCGAAGTCAAATATTTTATTACCCTGTAGAAGTAAAAACAACACACATAATTAGTATGGGGTTTTCCAATAAGAGGTTTCATTTCGAATAGTCCAATATCTGTCGAGCTGTCGTCTTTTGACATATGATACACGCGTCAACGACGCATTGAAATTCACTACAAAAATTGTGAAAATTTTCCTGTCACATTTAGCAAAACTAAAGCATGAAGCACCTTCTCGGCCAGCAATATTGAAACTGGTGAAAAATTTAAGCTGTAGGGACAAGTTAGTGATATGGATAATCGAAACCGTGTGCGTTGCTCAAGAAAAACTGAAGGTATTGGTGCTTAACCCCTAAGTGTTGAAAATTGAGGTTTGTCGATCTTGGGAATTAATGTTTGTTATAGCCATAATGATATTCATGCGGACGATGTTCATTTTCAACTGGATGGCGCTAAGTGCCACACAAGTAACAAAACAATCGCAATTCAACAAGAAAGTTTTCGTTATCATGACATGGTATACTCTCTGCCTTGAAATAAATATTTATTCATCCTAAAATACAGGGAGGTTCAAAAGTCTTTAAACGGTGAATTTATTTCGCGCACAGGTGGAAAATCGGAATTCTGATTCTGGGGAAATTTCACCCGAGGAATCGATGGGCCCATCAGATTTTGGGCTCAAAAGAGCCTTATACGAGATATGAGGCCCAACTTTGAAATTTCAAATGCAAACCCATTTTTTTTATAGCAGATTTCAAAGTTGGTCCTCTTATCTCTTATAAGGCCCTTTTACACCCAAATTCGAATGGGCTCAATCGATTCAAAGTAAAAAATTACTAAGGACCTCAGTATCAGAATATGAATATTTGCATCATGATCTGAATGAACGCCCCAGAGTTTTGAACAAAAAACGCTGCATAGAGCCAAAAAAAGGACGAAAAAATTTTGGTTTCAATCAATTCCGCTGAATCGGAATCTGCAATAAAAAAGATGGGTTTGCATTTGCATTTCAGAGTTGGGCCTCATATCTCATATAAGGCCCTTTTGGGTTCAAAACCCTTGATTCGATTCCTCGGGCGAAATTACTAAAGACCCCAGTATCAGACCGATTTTCCACCTGTGCGCGAAATAAATTCATCGTTTCCAGACTTTTCAACCACATGGAATACTCTTTTTTTCAATATCACAACGAAACCCCTGATTGCAAAAATTTTATACTTACGACGTAATTAGGTCCTAATTTTATGCACCTCTTATCATCCACCACCTGCCAAAACCATGATGTTCTTAACTCTTGAATGTCCATTTTTACTTGACCTAATTGGGGACATAGAATATAGAAACTTCCAGCTTTCATACTACTTTGATGTGTGTCTTGGAACTCCTTTTCTTCAAGAAGAAAACTTCACCTCAGCTCACGACAGGTGTCAGCTTTTTGGGTCAGATGTAACCTGAAATTTGTGTAGGTATTGTTTTTGTTTTTTTTTTTTTTTTTGGCCCCTGAGGTAGGGGGAAAGCATTATGCCTTCTCCACAGCGGGGCGTGTGCAATGCTGTGGATTTGTGTGGGACTCTCACCGCACTAAAACCCCCTCCTCTTTTCACGCATCTCAAGGCACTGGAAAAGACAGGTTTGTCTAATTCATCAATGGGATCAAGTGTTTATTAGATATTCAAGTACTCAGTCATTCATCCCTTCTTTTATCTTCAAATTTCGTCATAACCTCGACATATACATAATACCCCCTCTTTCTCCCCAATATACATGGCATTAGCTCATCCACACCGTAGAGTACACCCGGACTTCTTTCAGTCGACAATCTACCACACTCGCTATAAACACGTTCGAGCTATCCTGCACGCCAAATACATAACCAGATCATCCCCAGTTGTATTTATTTTATGGGTATAACAGTCTAAACATAGCCTGTTAGAAATTGGATGAAAAGTACTTCGCCTTTTTGTAACCACCTATCTACTTAGGCCACTAGCTACATGAGGGATAAGTTTCTTGGACCACTGAGTACCTTTTCACTATCCTCATTAATGTCATGATTCCCAGTCAGCAGCAGCAAATTCTTGAATTAAAGATCATTCACATGTGGTGTGGTGGAGTAGTTGGAATTTGATCGATTCGTAGAGGTGTTTTGGAATTATTCGCCAGCTGCTTTTGGTGCACTTTCTTCCATTAACATTCATCCCATCCTTAGACAGGCGACATGTTCCCGAATGAGATATTGAGATGCCAACTAAACTAAACGAATCATTCTCCTAGAGGTATAATTATTGATATTTCATACCACTATCCACTATAAAGAATATTATGCGAGTAGTGCGAATTTATCCAATCAGTGTACAGAAGACAATTCCCTGAGCATTCTGCTTTTCCAATCCCTTCTCAGAGGAGATATTAAAGAATTAGCTTGGTGGTAGCAGGGGAATCGTTGCCGTCTTGTATGTGTGCTCGTGGTCCATTTGGTCCATAACTAAGTGCTGTTCGAGGATCTTTCACAGCTCCTTCCTTATTAGGAATGTTTATTTTTATTTTTCTGCAATGTAGTTTGAGGAAAGCACTGATAGTTCATTCATTTGGCGCCCAAAAAAGGGCTTACCTGTAAAGTTTTGAAAATTGGTGATTTGATAGATTCCGATGGGCTCTTTCCGAATTTAAACTTTGCTGCTCGCGACTCCATCTTGGAAAATGGTGCCCAAAATCAGTTTTTTCGTAATATCTTCTTTCCGACTCATTTTATGATAAAAATAGATATATACAATATCAAACTAGAGAATATTTCCTACAATTCATGTATCTACTGCCTTTTTTTTTGAAGAGTCAATAGTTTTGGCGTAGGAGTGCCGCAAATTATACTTCAGTGTGCGTTTTGGCTAAAATCTCATTTCCTCAGCACCTTGAGGTAGAGTAAGCGGCGTGTTTTTTATATCAGTGCTTAATCTACATGCCCAATTTCGAATTTTGAACTCAATCTTCTTCGCTTCATTCCTGATGGAGCAAGCTTTACGAATTGGTTATCGATCGAGATGTCACGTATCGAAATTTCATTCACATCATCTTCAATGGTATTATCCTCGAGATTATCAAAATCATTACAATCCCCTACGTTTTTGATTCCATTACACATTTGCTCGAAAATTATATCTGTTTCTTCATCAATATCATGCGATGGAACTTGAGAATTATGACAAAAATCATTGCAATTCTTGCATTGATATAACAGAGTAATTCTATCCAGCTTTTTTGCATCTGTAGTCTTTCTGACACCCTTTATTGCATTTAGAAGAAATGAGTTTTAACAAAATTTGTGGAGTTGAGGGCTCGAAAGTTGTTTCATTGTTGTTTCTGTTCCCCATTGCTGTGCATTTTGTTCATTTCCATATCACTGCTTAACCTGGTGACGGGTTGAACATTGATGTACTCTAGGTAGTACTACTTACACTATGCAAGGTGGTGTGGAAATGAGTTGTTTAGCCATAACTCATATTGATGTATACATACTTTGCGGTGCTTCGACGACAAAACTATTGATTTTGCAAAAAAAAAAGAGTATAATAATAAATTCTAGGGAATATTATCCAGTTTAACATTGTATATAATAATTTTCATCATAAAATGAGTCTTACAGGAGATATTACCAAAAAACTGATTTTGGGCGCCACTTTTACTAGATAGCGACGTGAGCGGCAAAGATACAAGGTGACAAGGTTTAAATTTGGAAACAGCACATTGAAATCTATGAAATCACAAATTTTCAAAACTTCCAGAAAACTTTCAAGGTAACAGTACCAAATGACTGGACTATGACTTGAAGCCAGGATATTTTGAGTGCTCGTTCATACAGTGCAAATTGCTCCCTTGGATATGGCTATACATAGTTCAATGGTCTTTAAGGGCGCAATTGGCGTGTGAATGAATGAGCGCTTAAAAACCCCTAACTTCAAGTCAGTGCTTTTCTCAGTTGTTACAACGTAAGTTGGAGACATTGTAATAATAAATAACCATATTATCAATAGCAATAAAAATGTTTGAAATACACAAGGAGCATTAAGTTTTTTTCTCTGCAGACAGTGTGACTGTTTCGAATCGGATTAAAATATGTATCATGTTCATCAAAATTGCAATTTGCAGAAAAACCCGTTATTTTTACCAACTTTAACAGGCTGTGTCTTTATAGTGAAAATAGTTAGGACCATGTTTAACAAATTTTTTCTGCTATTGATTAGTAATTTCTACTGTAAAAGCTTGTTATACTCACTCTGGAAAACCCTGTATTCCAATTGGTAAGTTGGGAGGGAAAGAATTATAGGTTCCCAAATTTTCGAACAGAAATCCGGAGAATTGAGGAAAAAGAAGGATCAGTGGAAAATTTGAGGAAAAAGAGGTACCTTCAAGAGGAAATATACAACACATGACATAATATAAAAGTCCAGTATCTATAAATAGATGATTGGGAGCAATTCATACCTACCGCGCAAATAATTTGGATAGATTATTTACAAAGAAAGGGTCGATATGTAGAGACTTACTTTCCTAGAAGGAAATTCCAATGCAAGATAGGCATAGAACAAATTATTGATATCTGTATGCTATAAAACCTTTAGATGAGCAATAGTTAGAAGCTCGAAATTGTGTGCGTGTTCAGAGAATATAGGAAAAACTGTTGTGTTCAGTGTAGGTTTTGTTATTATGTTCTTTCACCACTCGGAAAAATTTTTTATGAAATGTATAAGAGGACTTGTTTTAACCATTATTCATACTGTCCTGCATTCGCACAGAAAGCATGTACCAGTAATTTATGAAACGCCATATATGTTTCGAGTTTGTAAGCATTAAGTTAATATAGAATCGCATGCTATGATTGTATGATTGCATTGATACAATTTCATGAGTTGTTCGATAATTTTTATGATTAACAATCAAATCAATTTCAAATTTTATAGTGTTTCATCAATATTGCGAATACATGAATGTATGTTTGTTTTTTATATTTAATTTTAATCAGTTTTATTTGTGTATTTTTCGGTTGTATTTGTTATTCTTCGATATATGAGACTAAGCGCAATAGTTCAGTGTATTCATGTTACACTACCGTAAAAAAACTCTTCCTCTCTGAAAAAACCTTATTATCAACCAAAATTTCAAATTCGTCAAAAATTCAACGAGAATTTCACTTGTCTGTGGATATCATTAGATTTTCTTGTTACCCTAACAATATACTTATATCAATAATTCATTGAACACCCTTCAGAGAAATGGTTGCAAAAATTAAGAGAAAGCATTTCAAATATAAGATCTACGTATGTAGTACTCTCAAACCAGTTATTATTCAAGATTAAATATTAATTGATGAAATGAATGATATGATGATTACATATTATGTGTAAGGACTATTCGAAAAGCTCTTGGAATTTGATGTCATATACATATTTCTTGCTAGTTGCAAAAAACTTTGGTAAATGGTTGCTTTACAGAATCTTTAGTGAAACAAATTCGAAAATTCTGATTTAACAGAATTGTAAGATGTAACTTCCACTCGTATTAATTTGTATATGACTCCAATATACAGCAAAATTTAATATGCACCTATAGTTCAATCCCATTTGAGACTGCGCAATAAATATCTGTGTTGCACGTTTCGACAACCTCAGAAACGACATGTTACAGTAACCTGTTAGCGGACTGATTTTTTCAATTCGGTTTTTGGATTCTCTACGTTACCTCGAACGGTTCCAAAGGTTTATAATTGTAAAATATAATAAATCAACAGTAATTCAAAACTATCATATTTGTAGTTTCAACTCCAGGTAAAGCACATAAACATGCTCCGTTGCTACCATAGAGTATACTTTTAGTAGATAATTATGTTTTTCCTTGCATTATTTCCAAAGTTTGTGTCTTCTCCCTAAAAATACTGTAGGGAATCTATCGCCTACAATACTATTGCAAATTGTGTTTATAAAATGGTTTTAGTATTCATCTAGCCTTAAGCAAAGACCAGCGAAAAAGGATACAGATGACATCTAACGAGAAACTATGGAACTATCATCGAAATTACAAAAAGTTGATTAAAATTTTCAGGTTCCAGTAGATAATTCAGTGTTTTAGGAAATGTTGTAAATATTATAACTACTTGTAAGAATATTGAAAAAAAATTAATGTTGATGAACACCAGACATAAGATCCGTTCGAATCGACATTGAATCAAAATTTTGATTATACCATCCATAATCTGATTCGCGAAATATTATACAGAGATAAATGAATTATTTATTGATTTGTTAATGTTTTACAAATAATGAAGTTCAATTTAAACTATTGTAGTGACTCTTTGTTTGCCCGAGAGATGGCGCCGTGGGCTGCGTATCTGTCGGAAGATCGGAACCGCTTGGAATATAAACCCAACTGTTCTACGTCAAAGTACATGGGGTTTTTATGGTATATGTGTTTTTTTTTTGGTCAAAGTCACTATGCTCCGCTATGGAGATGAAAGTATATGAAGCAGAGACCACTGAATGTCTAAATGAGCATTCCATCAGACTACAGTATGAAACAGCCCAATCCCCAGAGAGGGCGCTCTTTCAAATTTGTCTCAGAACGCCTCTCCAAACTATGATTGAGTACAGTTTCCTCAACAAATATTGGATTACGAATATTTTTGTCTTCCTTACAGAGTAAGAGATTGTAACAAACAGCAACCTTGAAAAATTGTATTTGTACATTACGAAGAAGAGCCCTAAATGCTACCGTCAATTCCCAATAGATGTCGTGGCAATGCTTTCCAATTTCTATATGAATAAAATTTTTATCTGCAATTTTTGAACCCTTCCCATGTGCCATATTTTTTTCAAATTTTGTATGTAATTTATATTTGGTCCCTTCATTGAAAATCTTTTTTTTTGGTACGAATGTAGTTTAAGACATTTAGAGTTTAGACCTAGAGATGGTCAATTATCTTAAAATGTCATCCTAATGAATCAACTCCCAAATAGATCAAAATTTGGAAGAATATAGTATGTTAACCGTAAGGTTATACCACTGGCCAGAGTTTGATTCTACAACTAATTTCCAACAAGAAATGGCCAATAACAAATATTTTTCTGCTTAAAAAGTGACTTTTTTACGAAGTCACACCCAATCGCAAAGAATTTTAAGGCAGTTATTATCCAAATATACTTTTATCATTTCATTGCTATGTTTAATTTTCGAATTTTGAGCGGGTAATCGCTTTAAACGATTAGATTCGACTCATTGATGACAAATTCGTGGTCAAATTCAATTATATTTGTTCGTCCTGCCGTTGGTAAACACTGTAACTCTCCAACGGAAAGACTTAATATCTCGGAATTTTAAGAGTAGGTTCGGATCTGGAATGCCGCGGTTAAGTTCGATTTCAAAACCTCATCATTAAAGATTCTAGATGTTTCCTTATAAAAGTTATCGTGTTTACGACCGGACGGGCAGAATTAAATTCAACCAGAGATTCTTCATCAGAAGCGCATAAATATATGTCATTTTATTTTGTAATTAATAAATTTCATCGGTTTATTTTGGAATAAGTGTTATTGAAAGCTTAATGTAATCACAGACCAATCTGTTTTGTAATATGTAATATAATACTCCAGATAGTTCAAAATAAGCCATACTTTGGTATAGGTTCTCCTATCTCTCGAGAATAATTGAATAATTCAAAGTCAAATAGTCAAATTGAAATATTTGGTTATGAATAAATTATCATCAGATGAAGATTGAACAAAATTCCTAAAACAACTTGTAAAGCAAACCCAGAATTTCAATTTGAAACTTAAAACGTCCAGAAACTTCCAAAAGAATTACCATTAAATTATACACAGATGGTTCAAAAACCACAATGGGAGCTTACATTTGTTCAAGTGTCTTTCAGGCAGAAATACTTGCAATTGAAAGATGAGTGGACACGAATCTAGAAAGAAACTATCAGAAATAGTTTCCATGTCTTCGAATCGAAGTTAATGTGAGAGTGCCGAAGGAAGATCAATGAATTAGGCAAGAATGATAAGATCTTTTTAGTCTGGTTTCTTGGTCACTTGGTTGTCAAAGAGGCCAATGCACTAAATAGAGAGGTACATCACTAGCCCAGAATCTTTCTGTGGTATAGGAAAATTAATTTATAAGGAAGTGTTTGATAGAAGGAAACAGAAAGAGTAATTTTCTAATGGAATCTCTCAAGAAGTTCCTTCAGAACTAAAATACTGCAAGATTCAAAAAGTAGAAGCGTAGAATAAATTCTACATATCCATACTGGCTGCCTAACATGGGCATGGCACAGCCGGCTCAGGAACAACCTAATGATGAAAGGGATATCAGAAACCGATTAGTGCAGATTCTGTGGGAAAAAGGAATAAACTCCTGATCAGTCACAGAATGCTTCTAGTCATTGCAAAAAAAATACTTTAGACAAAAAACTTCTAGAAGTGAGATATTGGAATCCATTAGAACTCTTTAACTGGAAGGCGAGAGTAAATAGTGCACAATAGACCTTAAGGTAGCGGTGCAATGTAACCCCTTACTCTGTAATCAGTCCTAAAAACTAGTAGTCTGGGTAAAACGAAAATTCGGATTGATGAGTTTTCCCAATAGAGTATTTCAGTCTGTAAAATTTTGATCATTTGACTAACTATAATTTATTTTGCTTTTGTGTTAATAGAATTGAACTTCGTTGAATGTATTTTCGTTTCTTATTCCATCACGTCTCACTTTTCGAATGATCCCATGTAAGAAAATTTCAGCAGATAGACAGTATTGATGTTTTCCTCGAATATCATCTCAAACAAATCAAACAATGTTGTTCTCCAATCGTAGTTATTCTTCAGATAACAAATCTTGTAAGAATAACTTCGTTCGGAAAACTGGATTGAATGGATAGATTTCGAAAAAACCAATCAATAAGTACTAACATAATAAGAATGTCTTCATAGGCAAAATCATTGTTATCCCATGTATTCGTAGAGGTGATTCAAAATAACGTTGCTATAATAAAACCAGAAGATTTTCAATTGTGTAACCTTGGAGGATTACGAAAACTTACCTGAGCACTTTTTTACTTGTTTTCTAATACAAATTGTGATGAAAGGCGTTATTATATATCAAATATCATCCACTCAATGATAACTGCCACTTCGATATGTTCACTTTCATAGATTTAAAAGTATGATCAACGAATTGATTGATCGAAGTTATATGAAACCTGTCTTAAGTATGATTATTAAAAATCAAATTTATTAATTTTTGGCAAACAACAGAATATATTTGCATGAAATTTTCTAGGCCTCAATTACCAGGTAGCATGGTTCGTAATGGAAACTTTCATTACCACACTGGAAAATATCACCACCCATTTAGGCTGGATTTGGTTTTTTCAATCTAATTTGTCTTTTGTAAATGAAGCATTTCTCAAATATAGATCATTGAGCAAATTCATATTATTTATCGATTTTCTATCGTCCCCTGGATTTTCCGCCCTTGAAGTGAACCACCATGTATATAAGTGTTGATTATATTAATACGAAAAGACGTGTATTTTTCAGAGATTAACCGCTAATTTTATGGCGTAGAATGTTTTAAGACCAGTCGGCAGACCCCCTAAGCGCTGGAAAGACTCCTGGATATCTACCTCCACCGAGGACTAAAGTGGAATATACAAGCCCTAGGCTTAAATTAAGAAGAAGAAGAAGAAAAATGTTTTAAATAACCCTACTGTCCAAAGCTATGATAATTAGACCCTTATCTTAAAATATATATTATCAGCCGAGAGTCATTTATAGAAACAAGAGTCAAAAATAGCGATGGCGCATAAGTATATAAGCGGATGGGGTAGAAGTTCCCGTTTGATGTAATCCAAGTGAAAACTAATATAGAAGCTGATTATCACCTTGATCTAAATTGACTTTTCGCTTAATATTTTTTCAGTGATGCTCATTCACCTAGAATTTCCACATTTTCATAAAAAGAATATAAACAATAAGAATTTTGAAATGTAATGTTGTTGCGAGATATCTAGATTATTATTTTCAGTATAACATCTGATAGTTTTTATCTGTGCTTAAATACCGGTGCCTTTTTACATAAACAGAATTTTGTATTGATATTGTTATTTCATTACCATTTCTACTGAATGTTTTGGAGGACTTTTGATCTACTTTTGAATTATTCTAATGTTATTGCAGTCGGATTTGTTCTGAATCACCTCTACCTTGTGATGACATTAAGATGAATATGATATATCAATTTATGAAATGAAGGACAACAATGAGTACATCACTTTTTTGTCCTATCCTAACACAGTGTAAATATCACATGTCCTAACATATGTCACCATACATTAGGGCGTTTCACAGATTTCTGAACAAATAAATTCAGAATTATAAAAGAAAAATTGTAAAATTTACTATTTTTCTCTTTATTTCTGTCTGGAATACAGATATATTCATTATATTGTGATACAAACTAAAATAACTAATAAGTATATTACAGCAACTGTAAGGTTTGTTTAAATATTTACAAAGATGCACCAATTGAAAAAATGACAATTTCAATTTGTTTGATTATGCTGAACTTTGTTTATTTACAATCTGAATGTATAAAATACCCTAAAATGAAGGCTATGATTAGGTCACTAATATTGATGGACAAATTCCAAAATATTCTGAATTTTAAGCCTCATTTCAGACATGTCATTTCTACAACCAGTTTCTTTGTTTTAAATGTATACACAAATATATTCTTGTCAAAGCATTACATTTCATAATTGATAAACTCAATAAATCAGTCAATTCACAAATAAATTAATTGTAAATACAATTCTCAGTCTATTAATTAGAAAAAAAATTATGAGCAGAATGATGAAATTTACGAGTAAATGAAATGTTAGAACACATTTGATAGTGTAAATTTAACTTAAGTACAGCCAGTTTCAATTTGAAATTGAATTATTTTGGTAATGTTGGATGCTACATTGCTACTAAGACAATTTTTCAGTTCATATTAAGTTTCTGCCAAATACCGAGCAGGCTCCATTTCGTTAACTTTTTTAATCCTTCTCAAAATTAACCTACTAATATCTATTATGAACAAACATATTCAGCTTCCTCAAATTCAAGTTCAAAAATTATTTCTGCAATATCCCATCCTACTTTGAAGTTGTACTTGTTAAATTGTGCTTTGAGCAAGGCAACTTGAGTTGTTTTATTTCAATAGAGGTAGATTGAATTTTTAATTATTGCTTTGTCTAGGAAATATTCCTTGAGGATATTGCAGAACCAAAATATATCAACAATATATGTTTTTTATCCAATTAGACATCTTTTTCAAATTTCAGAACTCAACAAGAATTTTGAGATA
Organism: Harmonia axyridis; assembly: GCF_914767665.1. Classification (NCBI taxonomy): domain Eukaryota; kingdom Metazoa; phylum Arthropoda; class Insecta; order Coleoptera; family Coccinellidae; genus Harmonia; species Harmonia axyridis. Next base: position 28,006,661 of record NC_059507.1, read on the forward strand.
AATACTGTAGCAATTCCTTTGCTTCATGTGAACTATTACACCACATTAATTGGAATTGATAAGATTTGTGTGAGGATGAGAAAACTGAACATTCAAAAGTTTCTAGTTTATCTCTGGTACTGAAAAGTGAACCACAATGTATTTTATTGAATCACTACAAATAGTTACTTTACCTCTAACTTTTGAAATGGGAAGCATATTGACAATAAAAACATATAAAATGATATTTTGACATATAACCCTTCAGTGAGGACAGTACCTAAACATGTTTTCGAGTCCTTGGTCTATACAAAAGGTCAAATTTTAAGGCACTTTAGATTCTTCTACATAAATTGTCATAAAAATCTTGAGACTAAAATTTGACATTCTGAGTAGGACTTTGGTATTACATTTATACAATCAATAGAAAAATTGAATGATAAAAATATTTGTGCTCTGGATCTTTGTGTAATAATCTGATAGTATTAAGAGCATAATATACAATGCCGTTCTGTTATTTTCTACTAAGTAAATTCAATGATTTTATTTTTATATTTTACATACAATAGACATAGAATTTTGCCTAACATATTGCCTTTCAAGTACCTCTGTATTTTACAAAAGCTGACGACTAATATGAAACTATTAAAAAAATTTAATAGCTATGCTCCCAACAATTATTATGAAAAATACTGTATATACATTTCTCAAATTTACATCAAACTCAAGAAATTTGTTCCGACTCTAAATAGATCTTAGGATATTTTAATCCCACAATTTTGAAGACAGTTTTACTATCTATAATTTTCAAAAACCTATACAATTTTCCAAAATTATGAAATGAGAAATTGAGAAGAATGAAGAGTTGAAAAAATCTCAATCCCAGTGTATGTAGCATCTTATTAACAAAAATTTTTGAGATCAAGTTCATCTGAATATTCACAAAGATCAGTCGAAATTAGAGAACACACTCTGGTAAACTCCAGAAACCTATTTTCATAAAAAACGGAAATTTTCATGGCACTTAAGCGATCAACTGAATATTCTCAAAATTCTATCAAAAGATGTCATGGCAAACCTTTCATGTATTAAATATGTTCGGCAGTTTACACTGGCAGTGAATTTTTGATTCCATCATGAAAGTAAAAATAGAAGTTTCAAAAAAGTAATATATAAATGAAGTTAATAAGAATAATTATGTCCAATTATTCCAAGACTTGAATTATAAAAGGAATGTAAAATTGCCTATCTAGAACTTATTATAAATTAATTAAAATCGAAATACTTATAAACAAGTCAATGAGTACAACACCATACCATAAGAATGGAAATTCCATTACTTATATTGTTAAATCTAACTAAATTAAACTAGACGAGAAATGAAAATCTAGACTAGAGTGGAGCAAATGGAAAATTCAGGTAAGATAATATTTTAAAATTTTTTTAGAAATTCTTCAGATTTGAAATGAAATACCATGCTTTATATATTTGTGTTCAAAACTTTGTAGTAAAAATGTTACAGAATAATTTAAATTTGATGATGAATTTTTGCATGTGTAATTTATTACTTCGCAGGAGAGAGTCACCAAGTCGGTGCATGCTCAGGTATTTTATTGGAGAAGTGCCTATTGTCATCAACATTAAATTTTTTATGTCATCTTACTATGACGTCCATTGGGTGTATGGGGAATAACAGAAGTTCAATTTAACGAAAGAGTGTACAATCAAACCTGCATTCTTTCCTCTGTGTGAGTGGGGCCCTTTAGCGTTTTGTAGTGTCAATTGTCAGTTATGTTTACCAATAGAAAGTTGTTTTATTTATTCGATTCATTAATTGTCTTCGTAATTTTATTTTCGATAATTCATTTGTTTCATAAATGGTAACTAATTTGATTCATTTTTAGTTTCCTGCCACATAATTCAAACTTAAATCAATGGGTGTATCAGTTCTTGTTCTATGAATATTTAATTGAAAGCAATCGTATATTTATTTCAGAAATATTTATGTTGTTTGTTATTGATATTATTTTCATCTCAATTTTACAATTTTGTCTGCTTTCCCTATATAATGAAAAGCACTTATGTAGTTGAGTCAAATTTTTTATATATGTACATTATTTGAATAAATGGACAAAAAAAAAATTTAGTTTTGAAAACCAGTGGTTGGAAAAATAAGTGGGTAAAGGATAAATTTCTAATTAATGATTTTTTAATTTTAAATAGAAATTTTCTTCAAGGAAATCAAGTTATATTATCTAAACTTTCATTTTCTTTGCTATTTATTTATTTTATTCATGATATGTTATTGAGAGCACGAAAATCTGAAAGATGATTAGTCAATAAATTAAAAACAATGAAAGAAATGGAAATAAATATTTATAAAAATTAAATTAACCATAATCATATAACGAATTATATTATGCAATGGTGTTGTATCCATTAGTTATTCAAAAAAATTACGTTTGCTGTATATTATCAAAACACACAAAATATATACAACAAATTCATTGAACGCTACAAATAATTCACTCTTATAGGTTAGGAAGGTTTCTGAACTACATAACCAGAATAATGGCAGTGATATAAGCTGGCTGCTTCCGGACCAAATCCCTTCCGAGCTCTATACTTTGAGTTCCATTTTCAACATAAACAAGAAAATATTATACTTCATTCTTTTCATAACAATATTGTGTGGCTCCCACATATAAATACTATTCTATTCTATTTAATTAAATACTCCAGAACTTTTTTTGAAAATGTTGAAAATGGAGTGCCTTACATTTTAAACTATACTTATCTGATGACCTAGACTTATACACACTATAAACATCCTATTATACACACTGAAAGACATCACGATTTATTACAACTCTTTTTGCTAATATACAATTGAACCTTTCTTTAGAGATCTTGATTTTTAAAACTAGTTTAAAATTGTCATGCTTGATAAGACCATTTGTCAGCATGACCACCGCATTTTTGTTTAATGAATGATTGTAGAATTATGCAGCAAAAAAAAAACGCTGCAAAATATTCTATAAGTCATATAAAAACGGATGATCTATGTAAAACTTACCACGCTCATTAAAATTTGATATAAATTAAAAACTAAGATTTCATAGGACCTAATATAGAGGAAAATTAAATTATTATCACGTTTGCCATTTCAAAGGTTTTCTGCGATGTTTCCTGATGCGGTCAGGACCCAGGCCTAAGATTGGTATTAAAGCATCTTTGGCAGAGGCATCTAGAGAAGGAATCGGCACTGTTCTCATGGTTTTGAAGTCTTTCTCCGTAACCCACTCGTCTGAAACTCTGAAAAAAATTATTTTAATGAAGCTATAACAGCAATTAATAGCTCAGGAAAATCAAGAAAGTATACATTTTCCTCTTAAATAAATTAAATTAGTTACTATTTTAAGAATATGAAATAATAATTCTGTGCTTATTCTTCATATAAAATCTATAGATTCTCTAATGGTACCATAAAAACCTGAATTAAAATTCTGGCGATATCTGTTGGTCATAATTTTTATCTAGGTCATTGTTATATTACTTACATATTTTGAGGGTGCCATCGAATCAGAAAGTTGGCAGTACCATCATTTCCTATTCTTTTCGCCAACACCTCACTTTGTAACCTAATTTCATCTCCCGGTGTGCTAATGTCTCCACCTGTCCTTTTCTGTGTTATAGACATCAACTTGTGTTGCACTCCTTCCATTATACCACAATCAATGAAATCAAACATCCTTGCTGCAAAAGGAAAAAAAAAAGATATATTTTTGGTTTATTATTCCATTGGGTCCAATATAAAGTTATTGAAAAAATATTTTTGAAAATTTCAGTTACATACCTGACCAAGGCTGTCTCCGAAAACGAATTTTCTTTCCATTTCTCTTGAACAGTTTTGTACTTGAATTCTCAGGTGTTTTTTTGGTAGGGTCAGTTGGCTTGCCATCTGCGTTGAAATGACCATTCACGTGCCTTTGCAATGTCAACTGAAAATGATATAAAAAATTTTTAATTAAAAAATCAGTTAGCTATTCAATAATTGGGACATGTTTCTTCATGTACCTTAATTATATTCAACATATACATTTCTATTTAATGCATTTTATCATTTCATAAAGTACCAAGGAATGATTTCAGAATAACACTAATGTGATTTGACTATTATAAATATTTGAAATTGATTAGGAATGTTGATAAAAGAAAGAGAAATTGTATTTTTTTAAAGTCCGACGAAAATATCCGATACCTTACGCAGTTTATGCTTCATTTCTTGAGATAGGAGAACATAAATAGTCCAGGAATGTCTTCTTCTTCTAATATAATTACTACAGACTGACGAAGAGGCTACATTGAAATTACTAGTGTATAGTATACATGTAAATTCCACAGAATTGTGTGTTTTCCTCTTTTTGTCGATATTCTGCTAGCAAGTAAATAGACGAAATACGAATGAAAGGGCAGTTAGGATTGAACGGCAATCAGAAGAAGAGCTTCTTGAGAACTGAAGGGTCGAAAATTTACACATTATAGGGATTACAGGGTGTTTTCAAATAATGCGAAAGTTTTTAGAGGGTCTTTTATGTAAGTAAAAGCTCTTGGTCCTTTCCATGAAAAGTAACACACTTCCAAGAATGCGAGAAAAAGGCAATTTTAAATTTTACCTTAAAATTGAGTTGAAGGAAGGGCATTTTGTGGACATGTTTTACGAATTAAAAAGCTACCTATGATTTTTATTTATTTATTTATCGTCTTCTAAAGGGGTGTTACCCGTATTACATGATTTAAAACAATTTTTAACGAAACAAAATTTCTCAATTAAAAAATATGTGTTGGAAGTGTAGCGATGATCTATACACATTCAAAGCACTTGTACGTTTCCGAAAGAAGAAGAACTTTTTTACTTATTCTGAATGACGATTTAAGTGACGAAAAAACCTCGAAACCCCACTAGATTTTCTTATGCATAGTGATGTATGTATATCTACTTGCTAACTTTGATCTATATAATTTGTTATTGAGATTATTATAATACCCCAGTAAGTATTCATGTTCAATTTAGTGTTTCAAAAGAATTCATAGATAACTATTCTATTTCTTCAAAAATAGCGTTTACATGCATATTTTGTATTTTACTGATACAAGTTGATTAAACATAATTTTAATGGGAGTATGCAAATCAATAAAAAACAGCCACAACCGCACAAAAAATCTGGTTTCTTATGTCCGCTTTCATTGTATACACGCAAAATATCAACCCAACGGTTGCTATTATGACAATATTGGTTGTTTCTTCTCCATTATTCCCCTTGAATTTTGTGTAATTCTAATAATTGAAATTGTTTGATCAACATCTAAACATCTGCAAAATTTCATTTTAATCGAATGGGTACCTACTTTAAAAATTATCAAAGGTAATACCACGAGTGCTTCAAATATTATCGATAAATTTTTCATTTCCACGAAAACTTGATAAAATGAAATGACTAGTCCATTTGAACGAGTGATTTTATATAAATTCGGTATGTTTGAATGTTTTTGTCTCAAATAAACATGTTTGAGTGAAGAAAATAAAAAATTATTCGATAAAATTCGAAAAACGATTTGTATTTGAGAAAATTATTTTTTTCAACAATTTAAATATTCAATATGCACTTGGGTGATGGCACTGAATCGGTTTGTGTCTATTTTTCAATAAACCTCGAAGTACTTTAAGCTGTCAATATTGAAAAATTCAAAGTGAAATTTTGACGCTTCAATATAAACAAGGTATTGTCGATGAGGAATTAGTATTATCAGTATAATCCCGGATGATTGGCTAGAATAATGTATTGCCATTAGTTGAAATCACCAAAATGTCAGATTTTGACATGAGAAAAAATAATCAGTGTAATATTTACATGATTGGGTGCTCAGAGTAATAAATATAGATAGAGGGAGCATATGTTATTTTAAGTAAGCAAATTTTATTCCCAACATGAACTATCAAACTTTACATGAAGCGTGCGGAAAGTAAAGTGATACGACATTTCACTCATTTCGCGAGTTTCTTCACCAATAATGCACTTCTTATGCCCAATAGTGAATCAACGTTTCATATTAATTCAAAATATATTGAGATGAAACCTAAAATTTCAGAAATTCAGAAAACAAACTTCAAGCGCGCCAAACGACGTGTAACAACGGATGACACTAGGAGAGCAATAGTTGCCAAACCTTGGATTTCAGCAGTTAGAAACAGAAAATAATAAATATTCTGCATAATATAATTTCAACAATTAGGAAAAATATCTTATTCCAAATATTCAAATAAGCAAATTTAGGTAATTGAGAATCACTCAAATAAATATATTTCATTCAATTTAATATACATTCATAATGATATAGTAAAATTGTGGATTTGAAAATATATCACAATCCGACAACGTAATCTAACCATGTTGGGGACAGTAAAAATTGCATATACTCCCTCTATCAATGTTTATTACTCTATGATTGGGTGAAATTGTTTCATATGACACGAAATGACAAAATTTTATTGGTTGTTAGAACTGCCAAAAAATTTTCAGCAAAATAAAATTTGAGAGTTGTCGTGCTTACGGACGGGCCTATTTGAGGAGTGAATCGAACCTCACTAAGACCATTCCTGGCTCAAAATTCGAGAAATGCGACGAAACGATAGAGCGATCTATTCAGGGTAAGGGCGCTTAAAAAAAATTAAGATTTTCTTCGAAATATTCTGGGATATGAAAACAACACATTCGAAATCAACTATCGAATGGAAGCACGAAAGTAGTAGTAAAGTGACGGGGAACTTCGCAAATGCATTCATAATTTAAATGGTAATCGCAACAAATCGATAACTCGAAAAACTCATTGAACTTTCCCCATAAACTGTCTGCACCCACCCCGCAGACAACGAATTAACTTTTTCGAATGGAACGCGCCAGCAGCCAGAATTCGTTCTCAATAATTCAGCGAGATTGGCAGGCTGGCTGCACGCGAGACTGTCGGAAAAAAAAAAACAAAACAAAAACTCGCACAAATTGTTTTTGTTTGTTATGCTACGCGAAAGAGGAATAGCGACACGAGAGCCGAGTTGAAAAACCCCATTATCTATTTTTGCCGATCTGAATGATTAGCGCACGCACGCTCCGTCAAATATGCAAAAATCTGGGCAACCGCATCAGCCGCTTCTATTCCGATACTTGATACGTATTGTGGCACGAGAAGCTATCATTTCGTACTAATGTGTGTAAATCTACGTATTTCAGGATTCAGATGAAGATTTGGTGTGTTCCTAAGAGTAATAAACATAGATGAAGGGAGCATATCTCGTTTTGAGTAAGCAAATTTTGTCCCCAACATGAACTATCAAATTTGACATGAAGCGCGCGGAAATGAAAATATATCATGATAGGATATTCCACTCAATTCATGAGTTTCTCCACAAAGAACACACTTCTTATGTCTCATCAGGCGTGGATCCAGGACCCACTTTTGGGGGGGAACTTTTAGATACTCAAAATACTGAAAATGTGGACCCCAGACACTTCCGCCATTTTTTTGCCGTTCATTAATATCGGTTTTTATAAAATGTATTGGAGGTGAAATTAATGCTGATCTTGTAATTATTTGAGCCTTAGTATGTCAAATTCTAGGAGGGCCGGCAAAATTTAAGAGGTGCCCGGGCCATTTGGGGGGGAAACGTTCCCCCCCCCCTGGATCCGCGCCTGTGTCCCATAGTGAACCAACATTTCATATCAACTCAATATATTGAAATAAATACCTTAATATATCAGAAATTCAGAAAACAAACTTAAAGCGCGCCAAACGACGTGAAACAACCAATGACACTAGGAGAGCAAAAGTTTTCAAACCTTGGATTTCAGCAGGTAGATACAGAAAATAATTAATATTCTGCTTATTATAAATTCGACAATTGGGAAAAATATCGGATTCCAAATATTCAAATTTGCATTTTTAATCGGGAATCACTCAAATAAATATATTTCATTCAATATAATATACATTCATAACGATACATGTAAGAACAGTTACTTTAAACCTAGAATACTTGAAATTTTCAGAGCAGATTGAAAATACTGATGCGCTGGTAATTTACCAAATCTGCACAACGGTTTTGATGAGTTTATAGTTGTAAAATGAAGAAAATTAAGTCAACGCAACATTGAGCGGGTCATTGAAGAGTTTTCCAATAAGAAGTTTCATTTTGATATCGAAAAAAGTTAATTTGAAGATAAATCAATGCCAAAAATCATTACAAAAGAGGTAAAACTATAATTTTGTGAAAAAAATAATCGACCGTCGTACAGTGCTGCCCTCTACTCATAAGCTTCGAGAAAAGAGAAAGAAGATGAAATGAATGGGTACCAAATGTACCAAAATGTTCGCTGATAAGCGAAAGTCGAAGTGGTCAGTGGTGGTAATCCCTCTTAAGGTCTTGAATCGATTATAATAATAATAATAATAATTCTTTATTGATGGAATGTATGGAACAAGTCATATATAATGAAGTACAAAATAATAAGTTATTTTTAGAGAAAATGAACACAAACATATAATACAATCTTGAAACATAATGAGTGAATAAAGATTATCTGAAATGGCCATCTATAGAGCATGTAGAGCAATGACCGATTGTAGAGCATTGACATAGATCTTATCTTTCACATGACCCAAAGACAAAAAGCTAAAAGGATTAAATCAAAAGATCTCGGTGCCCAGAAATAACACGCACAGGAAACTTTTCTTGCAAAATTGCAATTGTTTCATTGCTTGTGTGGCATGTAGCGCCGCCTTGTTGAAAATAAACTTCGTCTACACAAATTTTCATCTAATTACCGTCCGAAAAGAATTCATTGATCATAACCTGAATCTCAAGATCGACGAGAAATCGACGAACCTGGATTTTATTTATAAAGAAAGAAAAGAAGTATAATGATAAATCAAAGGATGATTATTTCATTGTGAAGAGGAAGGTGTATGCAATTAACGATGAGTAGCTTTCACTTTTGAAACTGTCATCTTTTGACATTTGACAAAAAAAAATGATGAAAGTTGTAGTCACCTTCCCGACCGACAATAGAGAAACTGGTGAAAAAACTTGAGATGTTGGGACAAGTTATTGATGTAAAGAATTAAATTCGTGTGCGTTACTCAGGAATAAGCCATGCCACAAACGATATTGCATCGTATTTTGCTTGAAGGGTTGGGTCTTAAGCCTTTTGGAGCTCATTAACACAAGAAGTCCCAAGCCGGTCGATCGCCACAAACATCATATCTTCGCTGATTGGGTTTTAAAAGACCATCAAAATGATCCGGATCTTCATAGAAAATATCTTCAGTGATAAGGCTCATTTCATCCAAGAACGATTGTTAAAAATCCTCTCCATTAGGGATTTATGGCTTGGCTTAATATTCAAGCTATTTGTCGCAGCTCAAATAGCTTGAACTCAAGTTCAAGTCAAGTACTTAAGTAGTAGTTTCAAGTATTCATTTATTAAGTACTTGACTTGACATTGAAAAACAACTACTTGACTTGAACTTGAGTTGGTTTTATGTTGAGCTCATGCTACTTGAGCTTGAGCCAAGTAGCTTGAATATCAAGCCAAGCCGTGAAACCCTCCTCTCCATCCTCAACGCGCCACTGGTGCAGTTTTTGGGATTGTAGTGTGGTTGCAACAGTAGGCTCTTCAAATGGCATTCTATTGAAATGCCCACTATGTGGGCTAATTTCAAATCAGTATAATGAAACTAACATTTATTACTCCTTTCTGCTTCTTTTTTTTTGTTTTCAGATTTAATTATAAAGTCGTCAACCGTTGATGAAGAGAAAGGATGGAGAAGATTTTCTTTGGACGAAGAGGAAGGCCTTCAATATAAATATGTCAGCTTATTCTGTAACCAATTATAAAACCAGTCACTGCACTTGTACGGGGAGACAGAGTTTTTCCTGAGGTTTTTATCTGTTCCATTGTTGAAATGTATGATGCCCAGTTTACATTTCCTCTGCTAATACTGAGATTACATCCATACATGCTTTGTTGTTTGAAGTTGATCATTTTTTGTATTGCTCTATCTCAATAGAAGTCTGTTGGAGATCACGATGGAGAGGGAAGGTGTCTTGGGCAGGGATCGCTGGATTGCCCAACTGATGAGTCCATCAACGATCCCTGAACGAAACACCGCACTCTCCAGGGAGGGGGCACCTATGAATTTGGCTCGAGAACGACTCACCAAAATAAAATGAACACCCATTGATTTCTCCTAGTTTTTCTTTTAATTTCAAAATGAAAACTCTTTGATATACTAGAAATCATTCAAATACTACCTATGTGTGTTTTTTTAAGTAAATTAATACAAACCTGAGAGTTGAACCTCTGCCTGCAACCGTCCACGATGCACCTGAACAGTTTGGTCCCTGCATGAGCCAGTACATGCCGCTCCAGCCACGATCGAGAGCAGGAGGTGCGACCGTGCACCTTGCAGCCCGACCAGAAGCAAGTGTACTCGTCGCGGGTGGCTTGGGATATCACATGTTTGTGCTGCAACAGAAAGATCCGTTAATTGCATAAAGAAGAAGAAGCGGGCATAACGACGATGGTAATTACACCGATTACAATCGCGCACTCTCTCTCTCTCTCTATACCTCTCTTTCACTCGTTCTTTTTGTCCTTAAACTAATTGGTATTCTTCTCGTTGAGCGAGATTATTTATTACGTGTATCTTGAGGTGTTGTTTATGTAGGAAATGAACAATAAAAGAGATTTATACAACCCGCCTTTTTTCGATATACCACTTTTTCGAGTGCGCTATAGGTAGTTGATGCCCGTTTAATTGGAATATTTATGGGAACAATTGACCATACCGGATGGTGATCTTTTTGGCGTCAAAATTGATGTTCTTGTCCGGGAATTATTGACTCAATACAGTGCTTTAGAAGTTGCAATGATTTTGCACGCTTCATTCCATGTTACGCTACTGGAATTTTTGAAGACGCGGTAATTTGTCAATTAATCGTATCATATCGTGTACTATCGGTCGGAACGCAGATGCGCGTTTCTGGAGAGAATCTTCTGAAAGATTTTCAATGATTATTGAGACTTCAGCAAGAATACGTACCTTAGATTTAGATTTCAGTCAGTAATTTAATTTGAGACTCGGAATCTTATTTATCGGCGAGAATTGTGTCGGGATTCTCGGTAAGTGTTGACATGAATATTTGTATTCAACAAGTAATAATCTCACCAGAATGAATCAATTTAATTTGAAACAGTAGTTTTTTTAGAGTCATCCATCTTGTCGAAACGTATTTCAGGTTTGGTAGAATTTTTTTTGTGTCAAATAATGTCAGCAAAACTTCTTCTCAGGTTTATTTGATAATAAATGTAATGATTTCTTTGTAATTTCTTGGTTAGAAATCCGAGAAGGAGTTGTAAATTCAGTTAACATATTCTGATATCATTTTTGTTCATTTTCTCAAAGCACCTCCCGTGGGATTAGAACGAAGAAACCTCCCGTGGGATTAGAACAAAGAAAACCTTTCTTGGGATTGATAGATATCAAGAACTACTTCCTTGAGATACAGACTTTGGAATAGTACGTATGTTAGACCACTTTAGTTCCTGAATCTGAGAGAATACCTGCGAAATACCTGGCATTATCACATCAACTTCGTTGAATGGGGATTGGAGTACTATAGCTTCCTGATAAGAATTGGTGTTCAGAAGGCTGAAGATAATTTACAGAAGAGGTTCCATCCTAGTAGCAGAGTAAATCATTTAAAATCGTTTTAAGTTAAGTTTCTATTTTATTATTTGTTTGGAGTGAAAAGGATCGATCATTGTATATTTTAATTTTATTAAATTTGTAAAAACCTGGGTAGGAGTTTTGTTGCCAAATAAGCCAAACCACCCCTAGAAATTAGTCCTTAGAGTCTCATGGGCAATTGTAACGTTACAAAGTTCATGTCGATTTGTTGAAAAATATTTACACACTTTTTGTTTTACTCTTCTTCGAAGAGTGAAGAGTGCCATTGAAGGACAATTTTTTATAGTCTATATCAGTATTTGGTTATGAGGTATAGCGTGTTTTATGCATTTTCTGTAAAACTTTTAACCCAAATAACTCTTAAATGCTCTCATAGATTTCCATGAAAACTTCAAGTCAAGGAAGTCAAAGACAATCACCAATATTCAGTTCTAGCTTAGAATATAGAAGGAACAGAAAGTAAAAATTTGTGCTGGATCCCGAATACAAGAGAGATGGAAGTTTAGTGTCGCCAATCACAATCCAGCTAGCCAATTGTGTGTGCGAATCATAGGCGTGGAGAATCCTGATTTGATTGTTGAATCCTTTTTTTATAACTTCACAATAGCTAAATTATTAAACTGTGGAAAACATTGACCCTTTTGAAATACGAAAAAATTTTTATGAATAAATCGAATTGTAAACTATTTTTGAGCATCAATTGATAATTTCAAAATTAATCAAATTATGTTACGCTACTGCTATAGTGTCACGTCAGACAAGGAGTGACGAATTTTGGCATTAAAACAAATGCATCAGTTACAAAGCGATTTCTGTTCCTCCTATCAATGTTCTAAGAGCGCAGGCAATATGTTTGACGATACATCCAGTTAAACAAATAGGATATCAATTTTTTTTAAAACAAATATACGCTTATAAAGTACATCGATCACTCTACCAAATGAGCCTATTGACAATACTGGCGCATACGTAATCACATTGCCTTTAGCATTGACTATTGAGAGGGGTTTATACCACGCGGCGTTCCCATGATCTCTCAAAGTTCAACTTTAACTACTCCTTTATTCAGCGTTTTAGAGATTTTACCACTTTTCAGGATGAATGAAGCAATCTCAAACGTTCCTCTGATTTACCGTCCTTTTCTACCACATGCAAGAATTACAAATACAAATTTTATGTCTTTATTTTTAATTTTAGAATAACCGTTTTTTCAGCCTTTTTGTATGATGTTTTTTGTGAAAACTCATGAAGAAAAAAATATTTGTCCGGAAAGTTATATCATGTATAAAATTTTTTTTTCATTCAAAAAAAAAAAATTAATGAATAAGGACTTTCCGCAATGACGAAATCTTTAGAATTGTAAATAGTGTAAACCTTATATAAATCGATGGCCTATAGCGTAAAATGAAGCGTACTAACTTTTGAACTGATCGCTTAAACGGTATAGAGTTCTCTTAAATCTATACATAAAAGAAGATCTATGGATATTATGTAATGACTGCACCAAATTGAATAATTCTCTCATGAGAAGGTTTATACATCTTTTCGAAAAATCGTACGGAAAATAAAGGCTTTCCTTATTTCTCCAACCCAGCGGACAATCATGGAGTATAATTTGACACTTCGAAGGATGTATTTTGGGTTGCCTGACAGAACATGTGAAGCCAGGGCGGCAGCTAGTTTGGAATATACTTCAAATCATTGAAAATATTGGTCAATCTGTGAATAATGCGTTGAACCGTTTTGCACAACAATTAAATGATTGAATCTCAAAGCAACAGGTTTTAAATATGTGAATGAATATCTTATTTCATACAAATACAAAAATGTTGGATTGTAGGTGTTTTCCTCGGTGTTTTCTCTTCAATTTGAATTGCGAATAAATGATCTGGTCTGCAAGATTTTTTAGATAATTTTTTATTCCTTAATTCTGTTCTAAATGGGTTCACTCTCATTGTTACTTTATATACATCCAGAAAATAAAATGTCTCGAAAAATTCTATTTCTATCACAAGCTATACCTACTCTGACCTTGAAATTGTATTGTATTTACAATATTTATATCTCGATTTATATGCATTTACATTATATCGAAATACAGATACAAAAAAAAATGTAAAAGGCACTGACGTGAAGTTGAGAGCTTTTGAGCGGTCGTCATTAATGCGCCAATTGTACCCTTGAAGATATCTATAAACAGTTATGCATGTGATCTCCAGCTCAAAAGCTGCTGAATTTGTCAGTGCCATGCTCTTTTTTAAATCATATCAATCATAAGTAATAAAAAATTGTTGTGTATATTAATCATCTGAGCGCAGATTAGCATAATATGTGGATCGTCTCCATCTTAATTTTCACTTCTGATATGAGCACGATCTTTAAAAACAACTATTCCTGATTGGATTCATAGTTCTTGTTTATTATGAATGGCGAGGTTGATGAACTCGTTTATCTATTTAATCGTATAATATATAAAGTCGACAATAGAACGATGCTTGAACACTTTTCAATACCGAACAGAATCTGTGTCGAAAAAATAGGAAATCGATTACGAACTTGGAGAAGAGCTCTATTCGTGTTTATAATAATTGTGTAATTTATTGAAAGTTGATCGAATGAACATAAGCGCATATAACCGATGTTTATGAAAGATAATCTTCTCCAATATTATCTGTAATTATGTACCATTACACTTAATGAAGTGACTTGTTAGGAAAAATACCTCTTTAATGATTCAATCAAATTAATCGTTTGCGAAACGGTACAGTTTGGGTGCATTATCTGATAAAGTTGATTCTCGATATCTTGTATTGAACTTGAGATTGGATAATATCGGTTGTGATACTTTCGAATCAAGGTGCATATAAACCTTGGGACAATCGATTTCATTGTTCAATTATGGCGATTTAGATATCGAGCATGTATTCTAGGCGATAGAGGTTGATGCAATTCAAAGTTTGAAAAAAGTTACCTATTTGGATGTTGAAAATTATAGTATTTAGCAATATAAGTGAATTGATAATTATATTACCTAATAATATAGAAACTCGTATAAAAAACTCCCTGCAAGATTTACATTTCCGTTAATTAATTCCTCATAAAATAATAAGTTAAAAATAGCTATTCGGATCCTTAATGATAATTGAACAAAATATCAAAAATTCATACGTCTGAGATGCCAGGAATTTGCGATTAAATTTCAGTATCATCATATAGCAATAGCCTGATCTTGTTTGTATTTTCACGTTTTTGAGAAATCAATTTTGTGTCCAATTTCTACGATATCAATATTGAATATTATTTAATGAATACAAAATATATATTACTTGAAACTTAAAAAATTTAAATATCCAGCGGGTCATTCGACGAATGTTTGTTTTGTCTCGGTTGTTTAATGACTTCGTACTTAACTTAAGAGGGATTACCACCATGTGGTTTTTCGCGTATCAGTTAAACTTTGGTTTCATTTCCCTTTTGGCGCTCCTGCGATGACCAAACCTTGTACTGTGTACGAAGCTGTGCGTTCATTTCATCTTCTTTCTTTTTTAGAAGCAAATAAGTAGACTTGCACGAAATTATAGTTTTACCTCTTTTGTGATAATTTTTGGTAGGTTTTTTTTCACGAATATTTTGAAAATATATCAGTGCTTTGTATATATCATAATTTTTTTTGCGAAAAACGAAAAGTTTATTCATTCACAAATTAAAAATACTTACTTTCTTCCATGTAGATACTTGTTTAAGGGAATTATGTGAAAACCCTTTAGAAATCGGTAAATTGTAATAAGAAATATCTCTAATTTAGTTTTGAACTGAGCAGCTTTATTGTGGTATTCCGTCTCAATGTTAACTTATCTGAAGAAACCTTAGAAGCAATAGTGACAAGGATTGGCTAGTGGTGAATACAATGTCATCGACATCATCGTAACAACAAAAATTCTCATTTTCATGATATTAGAATTAGACGGCAAGTTTACAAGTTTCTAAAATTTGATTATATTCAATTTACTTTTTTTTTACTGTCCAAGATAAAACTGAATGCAAAAAGTGTATTTCTTAGATATAGAGATATCTTTTATGTCGAATATAACCCCACTAACTATGCCATGAACAATCCTATTGAAAGAGCGATAAAGGGGGCAAATGCATCTGAAATTGATCCATTTCAGATATCTATTTTTAGTCTCAAAAGATATTTTGAGACTATTGGAATTGGTTAACTGTTCTTTTCATTTTTTTCTCTTTGATGTTTTTTTTTCTCTAGGGTTAAACATTTTTTTTGTTGATTGTATTATATCTTAAGAATTATATAATGCTGTATATCTTGGAAAATTGGCTCTGCCGTTTGTAATAAATAAATAAATTTATATAGCTTGGGGTCAATGCGGTTGAACAACCGAGAAAAACTCAAAGACAGATCATATTAATCATTTTAGCATTCAAGAATACAACATTTACAGTCTAAATTCTGAAATGTGTAAAAACTTCGGTAAAAATATTTATATTGGTATAATATTGGTATGAATTTCTGAAATTTACGAGTTAATTTTGAGAGATATTGCTACAAAATTCGTTTCAAAACTTCTTCTCTTCTTAAATTTAATTTAACCTCACAACCTTAAAACGTTTTGAGAGAAGAGTTTTGAAGAATCCAAAAATACTAATGAAAAAAAAAAAAAGAAAAAACAATTAGGATAAATAACTATGCACAATATTCTCTATACACAAAGCCCTATGCCTAATAATTTCGGAATTCGTTCATGGTTTAAGTCGTTGAATAATCGGCAGATGGCGCCTCATGTAATCAACGTTAATTTTATCAATTCGAAGGAAGGAGTGATAAATCGTTTTGAAAAATTTGTTGCTTTTGTATTAAATTGTGAGTTCTGCCACTACATTCACCCCTAAATTTCAACAGAAAGTTACACATCTCGACAAAACAACCCTCCAAATTCCAGCGACAAACAAGCCGAGCAACAAAAATCAAAGATTAGTTATCGATCCGTTCCCCCTCCACTACTTTCGTCCTAGCGCGAAAGCAACAGGAAGTAGAAGAACTAAGCGAAATTCTGTGCGAACTCTGATGCTCCCAACTACAGTTAAGCCAGGCGCCGACGATACGTAGACTGTGGGGGGTAGAGAACTGTATTATCAACCGCGATACTATAAATTTAATTATATTCTTCTATTTGCGTTGGGCCTTAATTACTGTTGCGCGTACGTATTAGGTTCTTTTTCATTTGAATTGACGCTGATTGCTGCTTCGTTGATACGCGCTCTTTAATGATGAAGAATGAAGATAGAAATGCGGAACAAAACCAGGGCAGATTTTTTATTTTAGTAATGCTATTTTGATAATTATAGTTATTTTTTGAGACATGTGAGATATTTCGAGTTAACTGGGGACTTTTGTCAACAAAGCAGTAACTGAAGTTTACTGTTAGTAACCTTTAGTTTATTACTTCTCAAGAGGGAACACCACCACGAGGTTGTTCAGTTCAAAATGAAATTAGAGATATTTCTTCTTACAAATCACCGATTTTTATTTATGGGGTTTGCACATAATTTCCTCAAGCAATAATCTGAATGGGGGAAAGCTAATATTTTCAATTTGCGAATGAAAAAAATTATTTTTATTATTTTCTCTAAAAAATTGATTAGTATTATTTTCTCTAATTCATTGCCGACTTCATTGCATTCTTATTGAAATCAATGAAATATTTCCATAAATATCATTTAGTGATTTTTTCATTGAAAAATGTTGGTTGGCAGAACTGATTTCTTTGAGGCAAATTGATAAATTGACAGATAAAGCCGTGGCGGAAAGTTCCTAGTAACAACACATAATAATAAAATATAACCATGAAAACTGAACGTTTCTGATATATTCTCGCACGATTTTGTTCTACAAGATGTGGAAGAATGAACGGAATAACCACAGAATTAGAGAAACCTAATTTATTGAACAATTCATTAAAATATAAAGTACTGCGCCTATGGAAGAAAAAATAGAGAGTATACCAATAGAAGCGATGATTAGAGACTGAAATTGATTATTATTATGTGAAGGTTTTCACAATTTATTATTTTCTTACTCGTATGAGGGTGTATAATTTGCTCATGAGTAAATGAGCGCTCAAAAGCTCCTGACTTCGCGTAAGTCCTTTCATGTTTGCTATTTGAATGTTCTGTGGATCTCACTGGGGATCTCATGAAACTATCAACACAAAATTTTGGACGAATTTTGAAAATGTTATTCTGAATATACATGCAAAATTTCATACCGATCGTATTGTGGAATGCCTGAAATATTGGGCTTTTTTTCCAATATATTTTCCAAGAATTTTCTATAGCTCTGAAGATGTGATCTGCTTGAAGTTTTGCACGAAGCTTGAGATTGTTATTTCACATCAACAACCATCATCTCAATCGATTAGTTTTGAAGTTAGAAGAAAACGACAATTTTAAAGAGACATATTTACGAAACCCAAAATCGGATTATGGCCATCAACGAACTCATCATCGGTATTTAAGATCCTGAAAACTCAAAGTTATCGTGCTTACGACCGGCCGGTAAACGAGCGCTAAAAAATTATAGGTTATAACCCGAACTACACTCCCAATTTGCGAAATCAAGTTTAAAATTATTTATAGTGGGAAAACTCCCATCTTGTCGTTACTTCCGCCTCATATCACCCTGATCTAAGAAAACGAATAATAATTTGGATAAACCAACAAGTTAACAGGTTGAAAGCCCGAAGAATGTTCACAAATCAAATTTTATACTAGGCAGGTAATGAAGAATATCTCCCCCTTAGATCTCTACCTGATCAACAAGTGGTGTTTAAAAATGTAAATTCCGGGTATTATTCCGACCTCCCTCTACACTTCCGCCATATGCAAATAACTGGGATTTGTCCGAGCATTCGGGCCATAAATAAATGTTGAGAAAATACAAATAGGACTCGGTCGTAAAATGAGGAACGCTTCGTTTTATAAATGTGTTTGGAAGTCCTTTTCGAGGGAGAAATAAGTTTAGCTTGTTCCTCAGACGCAAGAGAAACTCGAATGTATTTAAAGAAATATGAATTAGTAAGAGCTTACTTGTAACGACTTGGGATACAACGTTGTGTTATTTTCATGGATGTCTTTAAAATATGACATAAATGATGAGGCATTGATGATGAAATGAAAAATGCACTATGATAAAATTAACAATAAAATGATCACAACTAACCTTTGTCGAACTATATTCAGTGAAATGAAGGTTCTTTAGGCCCAGTTTCACCAAATGCTTTAATCTTGACTTGGCTCTTAAGTGAGGCCTTAGATCACGATTAATGTAATGTAGCGTTTCACCACATTCCAAAGCGCCATTTAATCGACCAATCGCGATTTAGCACTAATCGGCCATTTTTGGAGGATTACAACCTTTCAAGTTGAGATTAATAATTATTTATCAGTATGGAACTCTTGTCTATGTAATTATTTTTCCGGAAATTTCTAATTTTTGGGTCAATTTTATCAAAATATGACTATATGTATAGGCTCAATATTTCCCTTTTAAAATACACGTAAACTTTGTTTTTGTGTTTTATGAAATTTATTGCAAAGAATAATTTATTGATATGTTTGATTGAAATATTATTTAAGAAGCAGTTAAACTTGTTAATAAAAATAAATAAGTTAATAAAATTACTTATATAGTTTTTTTTCCAGAATGTGTGGTTTTGTGAAATGGGATAATTTCTTTTTAACTTCTGCAAGTTTCCGATATTTCGAAGCACATCACTCGACATTTTGACAAAAATTAACTTTGTTTTTTGTTTACATGATGACAAATGTTTTGAAATGTTATGAGTTATGAATGAATGACACCTGACACCTAGCGCCAATGGTGGTCATCACTGCTAATACGATACAGAACACTATTATAACTCTTTGTTCACAACGTTGCCAAATGGTCTGACTATTTAATCGCGATCATCTTCGGACGGGTTGATGCATGGTGAAACAGAAAACACTGTTAAGCCTGCTTTAGTAACAAGCGGAGTTTAATCAATCTGGGATCAAGTGCTGTTTGGTGAAACTGGGCCTTATTGTACAGTGCATCCCATTTTGGGTGAGACTGCCAGGTTTCTCCCTTGTTATTTAAGATAGAGCCTTGCGGTTTTCACGTTCCTGTCCTACTTTTTCGTGAAACTCGAGTTGGTCTAATCAGATTTTGCATAACTGTTTCCGTTCAAGAGATACAGGGCGATTTTGGAAATTGATACTTTTCGGACCCCTCCTTTATCCCCGAAGTTATTAGAAATAATGCTGAGGTAAAAACTACGTCTGAATCCGAATTCTGCGTAGAATTGAGTGGCGTACTCAATTTTTTTTTCGGGGTATGGTTTTGAAGATTCAACACAAACCTATATTTTTTTTAATGGAACACCTATATATCATTACTTCGTTGAATTCGTTATTTTTTTCCCTTCAAAATGATGTATGATACTATATAGATAGAATGGTCAGAAATGTTAAAAAAACACTAAAACATCAAATAATGATGATTTTTTGTTAATGAGCAATGGATTTCCCATACGAAAAAAAGGTTCAATTGGATAATTTTAATTTGTGATTTTTATAAATAGTAGAGTAAGCAAACAAAGATAATACACTCATCACTAACATGAAAAACAAAACGTAGGTACCTACCTAATAGCAACAAATAAATAATACAAAAATTCATAAACATTGCATGATATCTTACAGCTTAAACTGTTCAAATTACTGTCCATTTTCCTCTAATACATAATTGACAAAACTTTTCAATACGCCTGAGTGCATTTAATAATATAAAAGGTTTTGTAAATCCTGGAAAACTGCCTCTGTTGATGCACGAAGTTCTTCGAGACTGTTATGTCTTTTACTACTTTACTTTTACTTAAACATTTCTGACCATCCTACCTATATAGTATCATATATTATTTTGAAGGGAAAAAATAACGAATTCAACGAAGTAATGATATATAGGGTGTTCCATTGAAAAAAATATAGGTTTGTGTTGAATCTTCAAAACCATACCCCGAAAAAAAAATTGAGTACGCCACTGGATTCTACGCAGAATTCGGATTCAGACGTAGTTTTCACCTCAGCATTATTTCTAATAACTTCGGAGATAAAGGAGGGGTCCGAAAAGTATCAATTTCCAAAATCACCCTGAATCTCTTGAACGGAAACAGTTATGCAAAATCTGATTAGACCAACTTGAGTTTCAAGAAAAAGTAGGACAGGAACGTGAAAACCGCAAGACTCTATCTTAACTAACAAGCGAGAAACCTGGCAGTCTCGCCCAAAATGCACTGTACTAGCTAATTCTTCATGATACAAAAGTTCATTTCGTCATTACATATGTAATTTGTATATGTCACAGTTAAAACTAGTTTTTAGAACAAAAAAAAATTTTTCCTAGTTAGAACTAGTTTTCAAAATATGCCTTTGTTAATACTAGAATTAACTAATGCCCAAATCGAATATCCAGTTGAAACTAGTTCGTACTAGACAAAACGTGTTTTTTCGAAGTGAATCATTTAAAACTGTTCCGAAAAAAGACCACTTTTATATTATGACAAAAGAATCCAATGAAAATTTAGTGGATGAAATTGAAGAAGCACAATTAGCTGTTCAGAAATCTCAAAAACAATACAAGAGACTGAATCGATTTAAGGTACCTAATTAATATTTTTGGAATAAGAAAATTAATGACTACACACAGGAGCCCATAAACTACTAATTGTATATAGATGTAATTTTTGACATAATTGAAGCCGTCGGACATGGTGGTCGGTATAGACTGAAAAATGAAGCTTCTCGAAAATATGCGAACATAACCTTAGTAATGATAATAATTTTTCTCTCTATTTACGAAACTTATAAGCGTAATAAGGGGGAGAAGAAAACCTATAATACATTCTGAAATGAACAGTCGTTGCTAAGTGGATCTTATCGACATGCTCGTCGACATGTAAACACAATTTGGTTCTCAGTGTCTTAGATCTTATTAATAAATAATAAATAAATATAAATTCAATTTACTCAACTCAAAGAAAAAATATGGTATTGAGAAAATACGTCATGAGCACTAAGAACGAGGTTAAGAACTACCTACATATCTCAAACAATAATTATCGACAATTGCCTCTTTATCGCTAGAATTCATAAACAATATCCTAGTTTTTTCATGAACATAGGGAAATACTGGGTTATCCATGTCGTGGTCTGCATTTCACAGCTCTGTTTCAATGACATATGTCAAACAGAAATTAAAGGTTAGCCATTTAACAATAAGGATCGTTTATCTTCTGCTGAACGTGGGAAAATTGTGAAAACTTACTACAAAAATAATAATTTCATAGCAAGCACTTTTTGTGCATTACGGACGGATTTATAGAAGACATAATCTTAGGGTACAATAATTGGTAGGACAGTGGACAAATTCTAAGTGATTGAATATGTTACTGATGACTTAAGGCCCTTACATAATCAAAAATGCACGCTCGATCGAAAATATTGTTGCTGTAAGAAGAAGTATTGAAAAAGATACAAATTTATTAATTCCTCGGCGCGCACAACATTGGGGCCTCTTTTACGGCACGCTATATGGTATTTTGTATCTGGATTCTCATCGCAATCCTTGTAAGATTTGGTCGAGGATTTGGTTAACACAATATGTAAAGTCAACTGACTATGGAATGTGTAGAACATAAGCCGATTGGGTGATCGAACAATAACATTTGAATGACGTTTATGGCATCGAATTTTTTTCAACGAACATATCATTCGGAGGAAAAATGATGGCAAGGACCAAGCATTGAATTGGAATGAAAATTTTGTGGAAATCTAAGTAAATGAAAGTTTGTTTTATTTACGTTTACCTTCGGGACCACAAAAAGGACAATTTAACTTGGCGTCAAATGTAGATATGAATATAATTATCGATGAACTTCAAATTTCCATACGTTTTACCGCGTTTTACTTTTATAATACGTTAGAAAAAATAGGCTGAAAGATAAAAACGTGTAGACATGTATGACGTACGCCTAAAAACATAAAACTTAATATACTCCAATATTACATTTCACGGTCAAATGGCTTCTACTCAGAACATTTTTATCAAATCTGAATTGAATGCATACTTGTGTGAATTCGAAGGGGAGCCATAAGAATGGCGACTGCCAAAGTTGAATGTACATAATCGACAACCCCTCATTATATTTCTGCATCTAGAACCCTATTGTCCCCTTTGATACCCACCCCTATGATTCCGAGTTTTCTTTCACTTGTATTAATTTCAGTGTAATTTTATTATTTCGCTATCGAGAGTTGACATTAACTGACAATTATTTGGCGAGGATAATTTGCTACCATATGAAACTTTTTTCTCAAGATCCACTAACTGATTTTTATATTTTCGAATTGAAATCCAAGACGATTTGATATTATACAACATAATATGTTGAAAGCACATTATAGGTACGACATTATACTATACGATAGACTTAAATTTCAAATCTAAACAAATCTTAGTCCGAGTCTTAGTCGGTCTTGAAAAAACAAATTACATTGTTGCAAATTGTTTTCAGCAATAATCATTTCAGTTAATGCAACTTTTGATAGCGAAATATTGAAATTATTTTTCTCTAATTCTGTGGTTATTCCGTTCATTCTTCCACATCTTGTAGAACAAAATCGTGCGAGAATATATCAGAAACGCACAGTTTTCATGGTTATATTTAATTATTCTATGTTGGTACTCCGAATTTTCCGCCACGGCTTTATCTGTCAATTCATCAATTTGCCTTAAAGAAATCAGTTCTGCCAACCAACATTTTTCAATGCAAAAATTACTAAAATATATTTATGGAAATATTTCATTAATTTCAATGAAAATGCAATGAATTAGAGAAAATAATGTATAATACTCGTACAGAAGGCTCATTCTACCACTCGTTCATTCCAAAACTCGCCACTTCGTGGCTCGTTTTCGAATTTTGAACTCGTTGAAGAATATCAATGCCTTCAGCACTTGTATTATAAATAACTATACAACGTGCATTACGTAGATTATTTTTTCCACATGTCAAAATCCGACTTTTTGGTGAGTTCAACTAATAGCAATGCATTATTCCAGCCAATCATTCGGGATTATACTGATAATTCCATATCCTCATCGATAATACCTTGTTCACATTGAAACGTAAAATTTTACTTTGAATTCGTCATTATTGACAGCTTAAAGTGCATTATTGAGTAATGAATGCTAACCGATTCAGTGCAATCACCCAATGAAATATTGAACATTCAAATTGTTGAAAAAAATAATCCTCTCAAATACAACTCGTTCTTCAAACTTTATCAGAAAATTTTTTATTTTCTTCACTCAAACTCGTTTATTTGAGGCAAAAACATTCAAACAAACCGAATATAAATAAAATCACTCGTCCTAACGGATTTTATGAATCGGTTTGTTTTCATGTTTTTGCCAAATAAACAAGTTTTCGTGGAAAAGAAAAAATTATCGATAATATTTGAAGCACTTGTGGTATTACCTTTGATACTATATCTCACTTATACGACCATATACATCAACAGCTAAATAAAGCTCAAACAGATGAACAATTTTTTTTATCTTAGTTGCTCATTTCCTATAGAGAAAGATCTAAAACTGATTAAGGCAGAATGGACACTTTCTTTCCATAAATCATACAAATATTCTGTATATTATTGCATATTTGGATTTTTGAACAATTTAAACAAATTACGTACTATACCGTGGTCATCCCTGTTTTTCTTATTGCAGATTCGTATTAAACGATAAAACAGTGATTCCATTTGAAATTTTAGATTTTTAACTGAATCAATTTGAAAAATTCACCCGGTATGTTTTTCACCATTATATATGGGATATAATTCGTTGAATCCGAGGTTGAATCTGAGGTTGAATCTGATTTTAATAAATTCCAACTGTGCGATTTGTTTACTCTGCATGATGTGCTTATTACTGAAATTGTATAGGTCTTACCCTTCTGCCTATTGTGAGGGTAAATTGATATTACGTACATCTTATTCATCAGAGCTCTCGATAAATAAATCCTCAGCACGATTATAACCGGATAAAAATAATAAACAATAAGAAAATAAATAAGACATAATGCAACTACTTCAACATCATTCTAGGCGAGGTTGAACCCAGGCCGTGCAAGTTCTTGCACGCCTCGCATCTCGGTAATGAATTTCCCATGGCTAGTTTAATACGATGAAGTCGACAAGTTCGGAAAAATCGGTCGAACTAGTTTAAACTATGCGATCACGAAACGCAGTTTGAATGAGCAGATAGCTCAATGAAGACGTCGATGGAATCGTGGTATGAGAGTAGCGAGCGGCAGAAAAAAAACACGCATTCAATTATGGTAATTTCTAATGGGAGTGATTTTAGCATTTTATAATAATATGACGGTATAAACGATATACTGGTCGATAAAAACGAGAAACGGTTTTATGTGGGGAAGTAAATAGAAATCTTAATTAATTTGCTCGTCGAGATTCTACGGCGCTTGATAGAATTTTTTAAATTTATTAATTCGCATTTGATATTTCAACACGGACAACAAGTATCGAGAGGATACCTCAACTTCGCTTACGGTTGTTATCAATTACCATCAATATGAAAGTATTTTTCACGGAATATTCAAATATGTTATTAAAAAAAACTATCGAATTAAGGCATGGCAAGTTATTGTCGTTATTGAGGAAAGTTTTTCCAAAAAAAAAACTATTTTGGCAAATTTTCCTGGTTTTCAGAATAAGGAGGTCTATAAACAATTTTTCACCGATTGTTTCTTCATTTGATCTTTCGGTTTTCAAGAACACAGAAAGTTTTTTCATATAAAATATACTTCATAGTATTTTTTCATATTTTCCTCGATATTTTCTGAATGCTGAATATGTAAATAAACTGGTGGTTTTATATTTATTTCAAGCTATTCCATTGAAAATCAACTTGAGGAAATTCAGATTCCATATTCGGAAAATATGTTGTCTATAAATATCCGATTGTCAAATTTTTAAGTTTTTATTTTCGATTTAAATAGAAGCCACTATCGTGGTTGAAGAAGAAGATTAAATAACGAGTGTTCATTTAAATTCGTGGTCAAGAGTGCTGTAGAGAAATTAGAGTTGATTTTCTGTGATTACAAGTAGCGCTTAGCTTGTATCATATTTAAACCTAGATTTGAAGTATAAACAAATGTTAGTTATACAGGGTGGCCATTTGAAAACGAAACAGACGAGATTACAGACGAAATAAAGTTTTTCGATAGAAATGCTCGGACATGTCGATTTCTGTTTCGAGGGGGACAACTTAAGATGTAGGTTACGGACGCATAGCGCTTCAACCCTTGCTGCTACAACCCCCACCCCCAATTTTTGAATAGGGAAGATGGGGTGAGTGATACCTCAATTTAAAGGTATTTTTATACTGATTTCAGCACAGTAATTGTTTTTTCATTTTATGCATTAGTTCTCGAAATATTCATGCGTTAGTTAGTTAGGAAGGAAGCCACAGTCATGGTTGTTTTGAAGCTCAAAATGTCGATTTTTCACAAAACACTACAAGTGCCATGAAAACACCACTTCATTTTCAAATACTTAGTTAAGAATATTTCGAGAACTAATGCATAAAATGAAAAAACAATTACTGTGCTGAAATCAGTATAAAAATACCTTTCAAATGAGGTATCACTCACCCCATCTTCCCTATTCAAAATTTGGGGGTGAGGGTTGTAGTAGCAAGGGTTGAAGCGCTATGCGTCCGTAACCTACATCTTAAGTTGTCCCCCTCGAAACAGAAATCGACCTGTCCGAGCATTTCTATCGAAAAACTTTATTTTGTCTGTAATCTCGTCTGTTTCGTTTTCAAATGGCCACCCTGTATAGTACAAGCTAAGCTACTTGTAATCACAGAAAATCAACTCTAATTTCTCCACAGCACTTTTGACCACGAATTTGAATGAACGCTCGTTAGAAGCTTTATATTTGAGCTTTTATTATAATCGAGAATGAAAACTTCAAAATTTGACAAATATTCATTGAACCACAAACACATGGATATATTATTCGACTATGAAATCTGAATTTCCCCAGTTTGATTTTGAATGGAATAGCTTGAAATAAATATATTGGGATTTAGAATCGATTGAGCATTCAGAAAATATGGGGATATGTTATGAAATATATTTTGCAGAAAAAAAATCAACAATTTTCTACTTTGGAGCGATAGTTTTTCCGATAACATATTTGGATATCCCGTGAAAAATACTAACATTGTGATGAGTCACTTTTCAATATTGCTCAAAAGATAAGTCACAAAATCCAGTGACCCGCTCACGTGAAACACCCAGTACATCGCTTAGCCAAAACCATAGAAAATACAAGAAGGATATCGAGAAAATATTAAGTACCCAATATTTTCGTGACCATGAGCCGACGGAGTTGAGTTTTTGGCTATCAATACAAAATAACATTCAAACTTCGTGTAAATTCTTTAGCTTATCACATTGCCGCTCAGCGGTATGACCACCCATTGCACATTTTATACACACTTCTGTAATATATGAATTTGCAATAAAGAGTTCTAATAATAATTATTGTCAGACCACAGGAAATTCAAGAAAAATATCGAGAAGAAAATCGAGAAGAAAATAGTCAATATTCCGATCCTGGTCCGATCGCCTGAAGTTTTGCGTGCATAACTATACAGAGTGAATTTAAAATAATGAACGCCTCAATGGACTAGTTTAGTGATGTTGATAATACTATATTTGACACGATAGAATTAAAATATAGAGCAAAACTGATAAATCAGTGAGAAATAGATAAATGACTGAGAAATAGATTATTTAAATTTACGTATTTTAGCGCGTAACGTCTTTGGTCTCCGACTCGTCTGTGACGTCACGCCACTTGTCTATGATCGCTACACCATAAATTACGTTTAAATACTTAGCCGCGCCAAGGATTTTTTTTTCATTTCAGCCATCGTGTAACGAACAAAACACGACACGAACGGCACAAGTGATTGTACACCAATGAATTCATAAGCACTCTGCGAATACCAGTCGCCTCGTGTAAATGGCGTGACGTCACACACTAGACTATGAAATTCGAGATGAAATTATTCTTCCAAGCGCAACTTCAAAGTCCCATAACTTTTTCATTTCTAGAGATATTTCAATGATTCTTCCACATTTTTGTTTCATTTTACTTAAATTTTTAGAATTAATCCTTAACAAAAAAATGAAAACTAGTCCATTAACTCGGAATAGGTTCTTACGATTTTTATAGATTTTAATGTGCATCAACCTTGTGGTATTGCCGATATTATGGTGGTATTTACATTATTGTCAGATCTTTTCTTTTTCTGGAATAATAATGAACTTTGTTATTTCGAATAGATCACCATGTATATTATTCGTATTTTGAAATCCTTAAGAAATACCCTCGGAAATACCTAAATGCCATAATTTCGGAGTTATAGCTCTACATTCGTAGCTACATTTACATGATCTTCGCCGAAGTTAAAATATTGAATTTAGATGACTATGATTGAATAAACTCGCTTTATTTGCATAATGTTCAAATGTTTGTTTCATGTGAGAGATACGTCTGAACATTCTTTCCATAGACAAAACTAACCTAATATTTCCTTCATAATAAAAACGTGAAAACGGCAACCGAAGACGCCCGTTTTATAGAGGCGATATCGTTCGTTATTTTTTAGATCAAAAACCCAGCTGAAAGGTGCACATATGTGTGTTTTCGTGAGAGAGAGAGAGAAAGTTAAAAGAGGTACGGCACACAAAGGACCCCAACTATCGAAAAACTTACCTGCAGATGTTCTAATAAGGCCCCACTGGTGTCGAATTGTGCGGTGCATTCGGCCCAACGACATCTACCAGAATCGCCGCTAGACAGCGACTTCTGACTGTCCCTCCGTTCGATCTCTTGCTGTTTGAACGGAAACCTAATCGTCTTGGGCTTGGACAGAATCGGCGACTTCTGACATTCAACGGTCACAGGTACGTTAACTTTTATCTCGAGATTGTCGACGACCGACACGCCACTGTCCGATGAGACAGTCTCAACACTACTCCTATCACTACACACTTCACTAGAAATACCACTATCGTTACACGTATCATCCGAACTGCTACTGGTGCACGTGCTTGGCGAAGAGGTCCTATCACTATTCGAAGAACTACAGCCGAAATCGCTTCCCTGAGAATCTTCCACTCGGCACTCGCGGAACTCGGTAACTCGACCATGACACTCGTCGACCACATTCTGACACTCGGCAGGAGCGTCATTCGCGACGACCAGTTGACACCTGTCGCCGCCGACGTCCATAGGAGTATCGAGCATCTCCGGAGCGCATTCGCTGACTCCAAGACACTGGTTGACGCCCGTCAGGGCGCCGATGCTCGAAAGGCAGTGGTTTACGACGTTGACAGGTTGACACTCGGCTATCTTGAGCTGTTTCGAAGGCAAGTTGTTCACTTTGACGATAGGCACTACCGTTGCGTTTAATTTGACACAGTTGAAATTGTTGATCGTCGTGATTTTCGGCTGTATGACGTTCAGACAGGGAGTTCGATTTATTATAGGGATCGCGCTGGGGATCGCGTTGATTTTATCGGTTATGGATGCGTACTGCGGAGCGAAAATGGTATCGGGCGGTTTCGGCACTTTAGTGTGAAGATACGTCAAATTAGGAGTGAAGTTGACGGTCGATAAGGCTAACGGAAAGTTGATTATATTATTCACATTGTTCCTGATCGTTATCGTTTCCGATTTGGCAGGGGCTGGCAGGATTTTTCTAGGTACGGTAACGGGAACGAACTTCTTAGGTTTGGACGTAGCAGGCTGCTTCTTGTTCGAAGCACTCTTGGCGGTGCACTTGCGCTGTACTTTCAGACTGTTGAATTGCGTTTGCTGATCGACCAAAGGTACTGATTTGTTGGTCTTCGTAGTACGCACAACTACGCCCTTCTTGAACCCATTCACTGGTTTGACGTGCGTCTTGAAGTACTCCGTTATTTTACCTTGGTGCATCTTGTTAACCTCCTGTTGTTGTTTCTTCGGCAGCTTACTGGTTTTCGGTTTCGAACACATATTGGTTTTCCTCGGCAGTTCTGGGTTCTCGTTGACGTTCCTAGCTCTGTCCTCCAGGTTCTGTCTGAGAAGTGGCTGGTCCTCCGCGTTCCAGGACCATGGAGAGTGATGGGTATTTTGTGTGGGGGGCATCTTGGCTGATTGCGACACTGAATCCTCGGAATGGTTCGAGGTGGTGCTGAACGGCGAACCGGGGTCTGTGATATCACTGGACGCTGTGCTGCTGCCGCTACAGTCCGTACAGCTGAGGGCGGCAACACCGCTGAAAAAAGACAAGAAGTGTTGAATAATCACTTTTTATAGAAGCACGATGTCTATGCGGGCACCATGTGGATTATAAAATTATGGGCAGCAAATTGTTAATTTATGATGTTCATATTCCAGTTCTGCGTATTGAAATGAGAATAAATAAATTGGCGCTTTATATTACATACAGGGTGAGTGTTCGAATTGTACATATAATTTAAAAGTAGATTCTCGAGGTCAAATTGAAAACTTTTTCTTTCACCATTTTTTTCCTATTCGGATTATATGAGAGTAGTTATTTGTTTTACTAGGCAGCAAAGTAATAGATTGACTGCCGCAGCTGATAGTTCAGGAATTCCATCATTACAATGGTGTCCATAATAATTACAATTCTACAACTTATGAAATCTTTTATTCCCATTGAGAATAATCATTTTGCTGCCTAGGCAGAAAAAGTAATACTTTGTTGATTGATATGTGTCAGCAAAATTAATATTTGTGTCAATCGAAAAAAAAAAGTTTTTTCAAGCAATATTTCGAAAATGATGTGAAATGTGAAAAGATGATAATTTAAATTGTAGAAGTTAAGGAGAGCTTATTCAAATTTTCAAACTATTCAGCCAGAGTACTCGACTCTTTGAATTTTACAGATAATGTTTTAGGTATATTATTTTATTTTTATTTAAATTAACGTATCTCGTTAGTAGGTCATTGAAACATGGTACAATGTACTATACCTCTACTTTTATTTTCCAAAATGATCAACTATTCACAAATATTCATCGATGAGCCTCAATTTAAATTCAACAGTTGGCTTCTTCGAATTTATGCTTTTCAACCGAGCCAAATCAAAAAATGGCAAGAGAAAAAAGTAATTTTCAGGAATCTTCAGTTGAAATATAATGTACAAATCAAAGACTCACCTTGTATATAAATAGTAACATTGGGGATTATAAATGGGTTCCTTTAACATTTTGAAGATGTTTGGAAGGGAGATGAGAATTATACATTAAAATACTGCATGTGCTCAAACCCAAAATCAAAGACTTTGCCTTTGTACTTCATAAGACGTCAATTTTCGTCAGAACAATATTATGATTATCTAGGAAGCAAAGTATTATCAGGTTTTGTGGAGAACCACGTCAAGAAATCTTATCAGTTATTCGACTTTTGCACGTATAAATACAATTTCATTATTTTCGATATCTCAATGTACTGCAGGATACAATTCATTAACAATCATAGAAGAAAACTTATATTCTTGAAAACACATAGTTTATTAACTCACTTGAAGTTTGTTATAAAACTGTAGTATAGTCTAATAACCACAATATCAGGCAAAATGTCAGCGTCGATAATGTTTACTTGCCATTGAACTATATTTTCAAATATTAATCCTAATTACACTATTACAGTGACCTCAAATACCAAATTCATAAATTGTTCTTAACATAACTTCGAATATAACTTTCGAAGCACTTCTTTCATAATAAAATGTTTATGACGGTACAAATAGTCATAAAGTACAAACTTAGGTATATATTTATTGGGGGTTAGTCATAAATTTTGGTGAACCCAGATTACAAAAATGACTATTTGAAGTCACTCGCTTTTGTTAGACAGACAATTGTTGAATCTCTTTGTTGAATATTCTAGAAATTGGAAGTTCGATGGACTAAAATTTATTGGGAACTTCCTCCAAACATGGACATCAATGAAATATTTTTGGACATACTATAATGCGACTGCATCTGTAGTTTCAATTGTAGGAAATTTGACTTCTATCTGAAGCATTTTTTGAGTTTCATGTTATATTCGAGTGCATACCAATTATTATTACGTTCTGTCTTGAGAATATTTAATTACCGCTAAATTAATTGTCCATAACTTCTATCAACATTAACTGCAACTTTTGAATTACTAATCAAGGCCGATAATTCAGGTTTATATAGTTTTTCTTTATGTAAATATACGATTTATTTGATACATTGTATTCATCTTGAACAATTATATGCTAACACGTTACAATATCATAATTATTAAAAGTTCTTATTCATTCAAAAGTAATGCTTTAAAAAATTAATAAACCTATAATTCCATTATAAAATAATACATTTATTTTGTTAGGATAAACATGACTCTCATAATAAGAAATGCAGCGGATGATATCCAAAGGCTGCAGGTAAAAATCATGGCTAACGTATTGTGAACGATCTGGCAAGACAGATTGAAAGAAATTATGCATTAACCCATGAGAAACACATAAAGGAATGTGAATTAATTGGATATCAAGACAATTTCGATATATCAATCTCAAATAACAATTAAATTGAGGTCGATAACACATTAAGATTGATTTATGTCACGTAACTCAAACAAAGAAACTGAAATCACGATTCAAGGATTGGACAAGTAAGTCAACTGAAATAAACAGAAAAAGAGGTAACACTTAATTTTATACGTTTCATCAGATTTTCAATTCGATAATTAAGTTCTTCAGAATATTTTTTAAAATCGATTGTTTGATTAATTATCAACATATAACAATGTATGGAGCGCATTTCATTCAACTGAACATGTAATAATAACTTCTTTAAAACAGTATTGTTTAAAACAATAGTACAGGGTGTCCCAAATTCGATCCACATTGAAAAATCTGGAAAACTATATGACTCAGAGAAAAATCTTCAAGGACCCCCGAGTTCTTTTTTAGAAATAATAAGATATCAGAGAGCAGATCATAGATATATCTATTCCTCGATCTATTCGTTCTCGAGTTACAGGGCGTTTCTGAAAAATGACTTTCAAATATTTCACTATATCTTGGTTTCTAACACGGTTTTTTCAGTAATTTTAATGGTTTATATGATACTCATTATAGATAGAAATTAATAACCGTTTTAGAGAAATAGAGTAAAGTTGGTGTTTCTACGAAATACTAAGAAAAATTTGTTTTCAGGTATCTGAAACCATTCAATGCTCTAAAACTTGAGATATCGTAATTAATAGAAAGGAAATGGTTCAGAAAAGAGGAGGCAACATCTATGTGTTAAATTCTCTTCTGTCAATGTTTCACTCCACGTGGTGTTCTGAATGAAAGCTTCCCTTTCATTTTTTTGTTCACCCCTGCATATAACAAGAAAAAAGTAACTGGGGATAGCATTCAAACAGTTCTGTTTTTTAGGAATCAAATTGCTGAAAGCGGCCAAAGGGTTCAAGCGAAAATGAAAGGCAAACTTCGTTGAAATTGTGTCCGTTACCCTTATTTTGATGGTGTGTACCTATATACAGGGTGAGTCAAAAATGTGTACCGAGCTTTCTGAAGGTGATAGAACATTGAAAAATAAGTATAGTTTAATGAATAAACTGAAGAATAATGAATAAAATGGCCCAAAAAACAAAAACTCAAATATCTCGAAAACAGTTCGATTCTCTGTATTTGGATAAAAATACCTATCTTTGTCATGTAATTTTCTTCGCTCCATCGAATGCTTTTATTTATTCACCAAAACGAATACAACGAAAGAAGGTCCCAAAAATATCATGACTCACCCTCTGAAAGCACCCTTTAAAATAATATTAGAAATGTAGAAGTGTAAGAAAAGAAGGTATTTCAACTACATACCTACATTTATGCACGAAATTTCATTTTGGTGGCATTAAGAAGTTATGTGGAGAATTTTGGGACATGAGTTTATCCATCAAATTATACTTATTTTTCAATGTACTTTCACCCCCAAAAAGATCGATACACATTTTTGACTCACCCTGAGTATAAGAGTGAAACGCATATAAAATATGTACAAAACAAGGAAATATTCAGAATCTGAATCGATATGGAGAAAATCGTATTTACAAAAGAATAGTATTCAATATACAATTATGATTTTTGATAGAATAGATATTCTTTACCTCCAAAGCGCACTACAAAGATGAATTCTAAACATTCACGAACTAAGTTTTAGAAGAGGATATAGGTTCAGTTCCCAGAAAGCTTCGAAAGGAAACGGAAATAATAATCGAAAGGCAAGAAAAACAGGTAATTAAAGAAACCACAAACTTGCGTTCTTCTCGAACACACATCCAACAATTATTATACGTCAAAAGAAAGAACACGTAACTAAACTATAGGCACGCACATACCCACCTAAAGTATCTTTAGTGGAATCAGCTGTCAGCGTGAAATCCAGTAGGCCGCATTGTGTAGTAAACCAAACAAACACAAAACTGAACGTTCGAAATTAACCGATAACCACAACAAAAACAGAGTTACGTTGATGCAACTTGGTCACGATTCCCGTGGAAACAATTTGTCGGGGGGGCACGGCCAGTTCAACGGCGAAAAAACGGAAACAAAAGTGAGGTTATCGACAACAAGAGTTCACGGCGACGAGGAGGAGAGCGTAATCGAATGCCGTCTGCAGCGCCCGCAGTGAGGCACAAAACTAGTCGTGCGCCCGCTACCTAGAAAAGCGGGTTCGTCGTCTCATTTCCAAAATGCACCGACGATCGACGAGGGGCACGAAACGTCGGCACAGGACCGGATTCCGAACCCGAATTCCACAAGACGTAAAAACTCGTTTGGTGGAACCCTCGATTTTTTTTCGTATTCTTTGTTACTGACCCTCGTAAAGTTACAGTTTGTAATTTTTTTTCTATTGGGAAAGGACGACTTTCAATTCAACTAAAATTATATTTCATTTTTTTTATATCCATTTATATACAATTTATATTTCTTAAGGACCTTAAAGTGACCCGAATTTTCTTTTCTTACATTTTCAAACTGGCAGATATATTCGTGTCTAAAGGATGTTTATTGATTCGGAGAATTTCGAAAAATAGAAAATTACACAGGTTGGTTCGTTTGTTTAAAAGGTTTAAGATCGGATAATTAAAATGTTTAAACATTTCTACAGATACCAAGATGTCTAGATTTCGGTTGCAGGTATATAAATTGTAGGCTTTCTTATTCTGGTAAAGTAAGACTAGTACGGAAATAGTATATTCTAAAATAAGTTGCAGAATGGGCTCCTATTCCAACACGAATGAGAAATTCGAACGCATGAGTGTTGGAATTGCCTTCCGCAACGAGTATTAGACGATGTTTTTCCTATTACAGTCAAGTTTTTGAAATATTGTCGAAATACAATGCAAAATTCAGATTCTATACATCCTAGTGACTTTTGTATTGTATCTTAGCAGTTGGTGTGACTGTTACGAAAATTGACAGATTACGGAGTTGGAATTTGAATCCTACGTTTAGAATTTTGAAATAATTTATAATTACGCATCGAATTCGTGAATTATGTCTGACAAAATCGATTTAACACCACCAGAATTAGGAGAAATTTCGAATGATATTGCAAATCATTTCACTATATCCAAATTATATCATATTGACAATTGAAGTGTGTTAAAATTTGATAGGATTTTTTTAGTAATGTAATGAACTCATTACGGTACTGAAATAGAGAATAGTGTTTTGCAAAATTAAAATTGTCCTTTCGACTAACGTTCTTCGAAACTTTTTGTGTGATCTATAGGCCTATATATAAGATCTATAGCCTTATTGAGTCAATTATAAATAATATTTTCAAAAGCCTCATGGCGTTAAAAAAGAAATTGATCCAACATTGAAGAAATGACTAAAAACAACCATTTTGAAAAACAACCAATAAATAACCTCATAAATAATAATAGAAGAGAGTTGAATCTAAATACACCAATTCAAAAACTGATTAAATAAAAAGTTTAACAAATTAATACATTTCGGTCCAATTTAACAAAAGATAGCAAAAATAATTTCCAGAACGGATAACAAAATAACTTTCACAGCGTCACATGCAATTAGCAATATATTCTTCAATGCTACCAACTCAATAAATCAGGCTTTTATAAATAGAGTTGTAAAGAATGCAGTAGCATACCTATACAGGGCGTCCCAAGTTTGAGTGGCTTTTAGACATTTCTGAAGAAATGGGCCTATTTGAAATCTGCAAATTGGAATTATATTATTCGATAATCTTTACCAAGCTAAAATATTTTTGCCTGCTCAGCACTTTTGTATTTGAGAGCGTTTATTCTTAAGTTCTGCACTCTATCTATCGAAAAACGTTATATAATTTTCACTATTGATAGTTTTACCTTTGTCAAGATAGTCAATGAACAATATACCATGCACGTCCCAAAATACGGATGCCATAACATTGCCACCTGATGTTTGAGAATTGAGATTTTGGTCGCTCTGGACGTCTTTCCTTGATTGATTGCCATTCAGAACGACAGCTGACGCTGTCTTTGATTCAGTTGACACGTATATTTTGAATTTTGGTATGGCACTGATGGGTCCATCTGTACGATAGACCCGGTACTTACTAAGCGAGCCTGAACTGTCCATATTTTCTAAGTATTCTGTTATATATCGTTTTATATCAACTGAGGAGTATATGTCTTCAATGAAACAATTTTTTCTATTATTCTTCTTGAGTTGCCTGAGTTCTGATAACGCATCTACATTAATTTTTGCAGTTACAAGCAAAATTTCATGCAAGCAAGCAAGAGATGTTTCATAATTTTATTATATACAAAAGTAACAACTCAAACTATGTGGTTGAATTCAATTATGTAGTTATTTACTATACAAGTGGGATAAACGCATCTTTACTATATGAGTGTGTAAATTGCAAACGAGTGCTTAGCACGAGTTATGTAAACAAACGATTATAAAGGGCTATAGAACTTTAAATTGCAAGAAAACAACGATGGATTATTCGATTGACATGAATTTTATTTATCCGCAAGATAATTTTGTGGCATTACATTTTAAATATGATTTCTGGCATATGACCGCCATGGCTGGCTCGGATGTAGTCCAATCTGGACGTCCAATTTTCGATGACTTTTTCCAACATTTGTGGCCGTATATCGGCAATAACACGGCGAATGTTGTCTTCCAAATGGTCAAGGGTTTGTGGTTTATCCGCATAGAACAATGACTTTACATAGCCCCAGCCCCACAGAAAGTAGTCTAGCGGTGTTAAATCACAAGATCTTGGAGGCCAATTCACAGGTCCAAAACGTGAAATTAGGCGGTCACCAAACGTGTCTTTCAATAATTCGATTGTGGCACCAGCTGTGTGACATGTTGCGCCGTCTTGTTGGAACCACAGCTCCTGGATATCATGGTTGTTCAATTCAGGAATGAAAAAGTTAGTAATCATGGCTCTATACCGATCACCATTGACTGTAACGTTCTGGCCATCATCGTTTTTGAAGAAGTTCGGACCAATGATTCCACCAGCCCATAAAGCGCACCGAACAGTCAGTTTTTCTGGATGTAACGGTGTTTCGACATACACTTGAGGATTAACTTCACTCCAAATGCGGCAGTTTAGTTTGTTGACGTAGCCATTCACCCAGAAGTGCGCATCATCGCTAAACAAAATAAAATGGGCGTGCGCGATACGTATTCCGCACAGAACCATTATTTTCGAAATAAAATTGCACTATGTGCAAGCTTTGTTCAAGCGTGAGTCTATTCATGATGAATTGCCAAACCAAACTGAGAATAAATCACTTGACAGCTGTCAAATCGGTCGCCATCTTGAACAGTAATGCCAACTTAAAGTTATATACCTCAAAAAAAAAACACCCGTTAGTAATGATGCATTATCACACATGTATAGTACAACGTTTTATTTACGACTGCCCATAATGAACACAACGTTGTAAGCTTTTGTGAAACTTAACTGAAGATATTCAATTGCCTTGAGATACTTGAAATACATTGACAGCCACTTGACGTCTATCAAGTTTGATTGTAAACAATACCTTTCAAGTGAAATTTTCGACTGGTATTTGATGTGTTTGGTCAAAATTAGTTATTCAGAAAGACTTCCTTCCTATTTAGAAGAAGCAGTGCCGGTTATTGGTTAGGTACAAATTCATTTATCATCTGAATTCTTCTCCGAAAAAATGCGTTACGTAATGAAATTTGAGTTGTGTAATGAGTTTCATTACGTAACGCAAATGCAGCAAACTCAGTGGTCTAATACCTCAAAAATTGAGCAGTCGTAGATAATAGTATATTCTAAAACAAGTTACAGAATGGGCTCCTATTCCAACACGAATGTGTGTTGGAATTGCCTTCTGCAACGAGTATTAGACGATATTTTCTCTATTTCAGTCAAGTTTTGTGGAATATTGTCGAAAATCAATGAAAAATTCAGGTTTAATATCATAGTGACATTTGTATTGTATCTTGGCAGTTGGTGTGACTGTTAGAAAATTGACAGATTACGGAATTTTTATTTGAATCCAATTTCAAATTTTTAAATAATTTATATTTACGCATTAAATTCGTTAACTATGTCTCACGAAATCGATTTAATATCAACAGAATCAAGAGAAATTGCGAATTATGTCGCAAATAATTTCTCTGAATCCAAATTATATTACTGTGACAATCTGACAATTGACGTGTGTTGAATTTTGATTGGATTGGAAGTCTGTGTAGACAACCACAGAGCGAAAACTATAACTGAAAACAATGCTGTAATGAGTTCATTAGAGCACTGTTTTTAGAACTGTAATGAACTCATTACGATACTGAAATAGAGAAAGATCATTATCATTATTGAGAGAAAAAACTACAAACTTCGTTAAGATTTAGACCATTCTCCTTTTTTTGCCGATATAGTATAGTATTAGTGTATAGTATTTCGATAAATAGCATATCGATGACTTGGTGAACAAAATGTTCGATTAAAATATCGTCAGGAACAAAGAGATGGTTAACACACATTTCGCTTCTAAATATACACGAAACAGCGATAAATGTCAATCAGCAAGAATCGTTATCCAGCCACGTGCCACTCTTTTTCGTGGTCACCATTGTTCAATATCGAATTGGACAGCACGTCTATCTGGCAGGAAACCTGCCTGTCGATTATTTAAAAAAAAACGGCCACCTGCTATATCATCATCAGCATTAGCTCCAGCTTTCTTGCGGTTGATATGTTCCCTGTTGTAACAACAGCTGTTTGGCCGGCCTTGGTAAGCACCTCATTATGCATCGTGTATATTTGCAGAAAATTTTGTATCGTAATAAATTCACGATCATGAATAAAAGGTGTTTTTTGTTGCTTGATGTTGATTTATTCGAGGGGTATCTTATGAAGGTACTCGGTGTTTATGACGGTTGTAATGTCTATGTGGGCAGGTACAGATGCGCGCTTTCATTTTTTAGCGCTCGTCTCCGAGCATCAGATCGCTATATCTACATATTAGAGTAAAACCAACATTCTCCAGCGGGCACCAGTGTATAGGCTTTGTGATTGTGCTAACAAAGTTAATATTAGTCTATTGTAGTTGTTTATTTTGTGTTTTTTTCAAACTTCTTGATATATCTATCATTTTTTTGGAGTACTTGCCATTTCGTTTAGTTTTTTAGGGAATTCACATGTATTTTCTTTGAGTTGATGTAATTTGTTACCCTGTTACTGGGAACTTTCCTGTTGGGTAAATAACGTTATTATTATTATTATTATTATTAAAACCCAGATAGATGACACAGTCGGATATTTTTTTTACATATTGTTATGGACATGGACGCCTCATTTTCAATATACCTAACTTCCCAAACTCGTGACTAAAAATTAATATTATGAGTAGGAGCCACAGTCACCACCCTAGACTGCGGTTATCCATGGTTTTTGAGCAACGAGAACGCGTTTCGCTATAGCGTGTGAAAATCTCCGAAGCGAACTACATTGAAAACCTCAAAATTTCAGAGGTTAGTATTTGCCATTATAAAACTTTTGAAGTACCGTACAGCGGTGTGACTTTTCACCACTTTTTGAAGTTTTCTTGGTGTAACGTTTTTTTTTTGTGAAATGAGTCCTGTGCAAAATATGTTCAATTTGAACATTTTAGTTGTCGACTGCTATGGTTAGAATCAGATGAAAAGGTGCACTCTTTTTTTTTTTTTGTAAAAATTTGGCAAAGTGACCTGCAAATTGGTGCGGGTTTGCCAATGCCTTGAAAATGTGTTTTTTGGCAATTTAATGAAGTGCTGGCGGTATATGTTAGTGCACTAATACCTCCGGGTTCGCTCATATATCTTTTGTTAATTTCATTCCAAATAGTTCTTCTGGAAATGTACACTTCGGAAGCTGTCTGTATTGAAATGTTTTCATTTCGAACTGCATTGATTGCTCGGATTAGTGTTTCTTTCGTATAATTACTATATTTCCTTGCACTCAACTTCTTTTTGTATCGACACCCATAATTTTGCCTCAAAATAAAACATTTGAAACAAATTTGGTATGTGGCAATGTCTCCCGCCAAAGGGCCACAATAGAAAAATTTCCCGAAATGTCGAAATCCTCTCAACCAAACGTTTTCAATTTTTTTTTAACGTGACGTTTAATGAATGTAAAGTAAGCTGATAAAATATTTCGATGTACCGTTCGCCATATTTTCTGAA
This sequence comes from Harmonia axyridis, assembly GCF_914767665.1. NCBI lineage: Eukaryota > Metazoa > Arthropoda > Insecta > Coleoptera > Coccinellidae > Harmonia > Harmonia axyridis. Next base: position 28,047,393 of record NC_059507.1, read on the forward strand.
CAACTCCTAGTAGTATTTCGCATATATAACCACTTTAAAAAATTACCCGCTCATATAACATACCGTAGCATATCATTCGAAGTACGCCAGACGACTGCGACGGACATGTGGGTATATAGTGTGGTTAAAGGTTCCGATTCGTGTTGCCAACTTTACGAGAACAAAGTGAAACTTAAAATATTAGGCAGTTCGGCAAAGTCACCTCCGCTGACGAAGTCACACCGCTCTACCGTAGTAAAAAATTGAGTTATATTTTTTCAACGTCAATATACTGGTTCGCTAAGTGTGCATCTAAGTATACAGTATATAGTAAATAAGTACGACAAACTTCAAGGCGTGATTCTACATGAAAAAATAATGACAATATGCTATATAACTTATGGTCCGCAAATGCTTCGTCATAGTTCCCACAGGAGTACCAACAAGCGCGCGAAAATCCCTAGAACTCTACAGTGTTGACGGTTATTATCGGGCATTTACTAATCCTTCCATATGAAATGTTCGGTTCACACGGAATCAAATAAAACCCCTAAGCAAGTCGTTGGACACGGTTGTAAAACAATTTCCCATAAATTTCAATTCAATCGATCACAGATTTTGCAAGTAATAAGTTTAAGACATCAACAAATGTATAGGAATCAACTATATAAAGACAACACAGCTGGTAAGAGTGAGTATTAAAGAAAGTCTTAAATGATAGAATTAGCAAAGAACTCTTGAATACTATAAAAGCAATTTTCAATCAACATTGATTTAACTTCCTTCTTGAAATGTTTTTCACCAATTCCCTTAAAATGTAAATGAGCAATTTTAAACTTCAAAATTTCATATTGTCCTCCTTCTAATAATTATAAAAAATTCAATAAGAATATTGAAAAAGAAATAACCAATATTTTCCTGACTACAGATCCGATCATGTTGAAATTTTGCAGAATATGTATAAAAAATTTTTTACATGAAATTTTCACATTTTTATTGTCACATGTCGAGACATACTGTGTTGGAGGAAGAAAAAATAAACTACAGTGTGAAACTTGCTTTTTTTATGTATAGAGATATGGAAGGATTCGTGTTTAACAAAAATTGAAGTCTAATTGATATTACCCAATTCAGGTTGAGGCCCCATTCGATTTAATGGACTCATTCCGACAATCGTTTCAAAATTAATTTATTTTCCATCGAAATCCTTCAATCTCAAGAAGTTTTAATGATTTTTGGGCGGATTCGAAACCAAGATTATCAATACGAAGTGCAGGTGATCCGACGAACAGCTGAAAATTCAACGTTTACGATATCTCCCTTATGGTTGTTGTATTTCTTTTATATCTGATACAAGGCCTCTCCTTTTAACGTCAATCTTCGCTAAGATGAAAGGATCTTATGTCATGGCCGCCCTCGTACTTCGATTTTACGGATGGGTTTTTTCCCGAAGGGAGAAAGCTGCAGAGGGCGCTGAAAAAAATTCTATTTCCTATTCACCTTGATGCCTTTCGATTCAATAGCACACTACAATGAGCGTTGAATATGCCTCAAGACCTGCATTCGAAATTGTAGATAAACTTCATGATTCAACGTAAACCTGTTAGAAAGTGAAACTTGACAGAAATTAATTTCATTCATGAATTTTTTATTGAAGTCTCGCTATCATCCGTGGAACATAAAATGAACAGTTCATCGGTTCCCAATAATTATGCAAATTTTGACTTATCATTAATCTGTCAGTAAAACAATGGCACTTTAAATTTTCAAGATACGAATTTTGAGAAATTATTCAGTTTTGTATCGCAAAAGAACGTGTATGTCACTTCGGATGTTCTGATAATGGGAGTTCCTAGGAAAAAGATTTCGTAGTAGACCTTGATAGGATTAAATCAATACCATTTTTGTCATTATAGTGGTGTGGCCATACTTTTGCAGTGTATTGTAAAGATTTATTTTCAAATGGAAATTCATGAAAATGAGTATACATTTCAGTAAGCACCATAGAGTAATAAACATAGATATCAGGAGTATACGCAATTTTTACATGTCCCCAACATGGTTAGATTATGTTGTCGGATTGTAATATATTTTCAAATCCACAATTTTACTTTATCGTTATGAATGAATATTATATTGAATGAAATATTTTTATTTGAGTGATTCGCGATTAAATATACAAATTTGAATAATTGGAATCCGATAGTTTTCCTGATTGTCGAATTTATATTAAGCAGAATATTAATTATTTTCTGGATCTATCTACCGCCTGAAATCCAAGGTTTGGCAACTATTGCTGCCCTAGGGTCATCGGTTGTTTCACGTCGTTTGGCGCGCTTGAAGTTTGTTTTCTGAATTTCTGATACATTCAGGTATTTATTTCAATATATTATGAGTTAATATGAAACGTTGATTCACAATGGGACATAAAGAATGCGTTCTTTGTAGAGAAACTCGTGAGTTGACTGAAATATCGCATCACTGATATGTTTTCGTTTCCGCGCGCTTCATGTCAAATTTGATAGTTCATGTTGGGGACAAAATTCGCTTACTGAAAATGACATATGCTCCCTCTATTTATACTTATTACTCTGAGGTGAGCACCGATTATATTCCAACCAATAAAAATACATATTGAAAATATTCAAATGTTTTTAAATCTTCACAATTTTAGTCATGAATTTTGAAATGTAAATAACGTATCTAATAAAGCTAGTGTGAATTTCGCTGCACAGTGTGATTGTAACAGACAGCCGTTCATTTTCGAGATTCTAGTTAACAACCCGCATTATCCGTTTTATTATCTTTACATTTTATTGAGGCAAATTTTTTCTTTAATATATGAAACAGATGGCGAATTTAATTTGTGTGGGCCTATTGACTTTGAGTAGTTTAATAATTTATTATGTTAATAGAAACCAAATAAAAATACGTCCCCGTTTTGCAATAAATGGCTGTAGCGGTAAGTTGTAGTAAATAAATAGATCGTAGATGTCATACAAGAAACTAAGGTATTCATAAACATAAAGCCATCGAAATATTAGTCGATTTGTCTGTGCATCGTAAAGTTATTCTCGATTAAACATGTCAGTTTACGAGCCAAATTCTTGTCATTTGCGGGAGGTTTCAATTTTCTGTTTCAATATGAAGAAATCTGCGGCTGTGGCTCATCGAATACTTTCAAATACCTATGGTGTGCCGTTATTAGTGAAATAACGTACCCATAGTGGTTTCAACGCTTCAAGAACGACGATTTTGACGTTGAACACCAGCATGACGATGGAAGAGAGAAGGTTTTCGAAAATACACAATTGGACGCATAATTTGATCAAGACTCAACAAGCCATTTCAAAACGTCTAAAAGTCATGGGAATGATTCAGTAACAAGGAAATTGGGTGCCGTACGAGTTGAAACCGAGAGATGTTGAAGGGCGTTTGTTTGCTTGTGAACAATTACTTGCAAGGCGAAGACGAAAGGGATTTCTGCATAGAACTGTGACGGGTGACGAAAAATGGGTTCATTACGATAATCCCAAGCGCAGAAGATCATAGGGCTATCCCGGTCATGTTTACACGTCTACGGCCAAACCGAATATTCACGGTTCCAAGGTGATGCTCAGTATTTGGTGGGACCACTACGCCGAGTAGTGTATTATGAGTTATTAAAACCGACTGAAACAATCACAGGCGATCGTTATCGAACGCAATTAATGCGTTTGAGTCGAGCATTAGAAGACAAACGGTCGCAATACAACGAGAGACATAAAGTGATTTGACAGCATGACAATGCTCGACACCATGTTGCGAAAGTGGTCAAGACATACTTGGAAAAGTTGAAATGGGAAGACCTACCCCACCCGACGTATTCTCCAGACGTTGCTCCCTTGGATTATCACTTGTTTCGATCATTGGCACACGGCCTGGCTGACCAGCACTTTCGGTCTTACGAAAAGTAAAAAATTGGATCGATTCGTGGATCGCTTCAGAAGATGACCAGTTGTTTCAACGCGGGATTCATACGCTGTCCGAAAGATGGGAGAAAATAGTGGCCAGCGATGGACAATAATTTGAATCATGAATGTATGACCAGTTTTTTTTACAATAAAGCCTCGAATTTCGGAAAAAAAAACAAAGGAAGCAAAGTTGTACGCTTATGTATCAATTCTCGAAAAGTTGTCGAACCGTTACCGAAATGCGTCGTATCGTTATCGAAAAATGTCGTACCGTTATCGAAAAGTGTCACGTTATTATCGAAAAGCATCGTATCGTTATCATTTTCGAGAAGTGTGGTTTCATTTGCGCAAAGTGTCGATTCGAATGGACGAATCCGAAGCTAGGCGATTTCTGAAGACGACTTCAATTGGGACGGAAGCATTTCGAAAAATATTCTAAAAAATTATTGAATGCAGAAACTGCTGAGCTTTTTCCACGAGATCTCAATCAGAAACACACAATCCCGAAGGTTAATACGAACAGTCGAACAAATGTAGATATTATTTTCGAACCGTTACCGAAAAGCGTCGTACCGTTATCCACAAGCGTCGTACCGTTATGGAAAAGTGTCGTATCGTTATCGAAAATTATCGTACCGTTATGGAAAAGCATCGTATCGTTATCAAAAAGCGTCATATCGTCATCTAAAACCGTCGAATCACTATCGAAAAGTTTCGAATCGAAACGGTATCCTTCGCGGAGTCCATCCCTGCCTCCGAAGGTCCCTAACCCACACAACAGTCGAACAAATGTAGATATTATTTTCGAACCGTTACCGAAAAGCGTCGTACCGTTATCCACAAGCGTCGTACCGTTATGGAAAAGTGTCGTATCGTTATCGAAAATTATCGTACCGTTATGGAAAAGCATCGTATCGTTATCAAAAAGCGTCATATCGTCATCTAAAACCGTCGAATCACTATCGAAAAGTTTCGAATCGAAACGGTATCCTTCGCGGAGTCCATCCCTGCCTCCGAAGGTCCCTAACCCACACGGTCCGCATTCTAGTCCCGAGCTCATTTAGCGGCAACGTGCAGGGAAGAGGAACAATAAAACGAGTTGCGCCGCGATGTTGTGTGTGTGCCTGCCTGCCCGTCCTACGGTCGAGAACGGGGACCGACCGGCGGCATCGACGACAGACGGGACCGACTCGAGAGGGCACTCGGAAAGAGGCGGCTGACGGACGGATCGACAGACGGTCGAGGAGGAAGCGCGAAACGGGGCGGCCGCCATTAACGGCAGTCCGGACGGCACGAACGCGGCAATTCCGGATTTTTTCGGCGCTGCCCAGGTCGTTGAGAGATGACGGACCGTCAGGATACGGTAGTTGCGAAAGGCGATTTCGCGGGAGCAATTAGGGAAACTGCCGGTAATTTTAAATGAATGTTTATTGAAGTTTTAAAGCTTATATTTACCGGAATACTAACAATGCTATTACAATTAAAATCGATTTTGTATTTCTTGAATAGGAATAAAGAGTAGGTACTGATATGATTTTAATTTAATCAATAATTTTGAATGATTTCAAGTCGCAATATATACGAAATATTTAAATTCAAAATTTAGAACTACATATTTATTTTTTTTCAAAAAAAAACTACAATAATAACTTTACCAATTACTCAACTGAATTTCTATCAACTAATGAACTATATAACAACAAATTAAAATTACTAATCCTACATTAAAATTGCTTTCAGCTTCCTAATTAATTCTACTTTCAGTTCAGCAAGACCATATCCTATTAACTCTACTTCATTCAGTTTCCAACTCAATCAATCTTCATAAGTTCTCATTCTCTATTTTTCTATATGGAGTGTGAATTTTAAACAAATTGGAAATCAAATTAATAATTAAGTGACTATCCGGCCACTCGTTGGGCGCCAATTGATATAATTTCAATCAAAAAATTCGAAACAAAAGTATTCAATGTTGAAACGAGATTATGAGATTAAAAATATGATGGTTAAGTTATAAAACAAGTTGACGAGTGAATAAAACAAGCTCTAGAACTGATAATAAATCAAACTGATAGTGAATTTGGATTCTGAAAGAAAAAATAACACATTCAATCAATTTATGGATGATCTTGTTATCGAGGATTTCGAGTTAACGATGTTCGAGTTAACGAGAGTCCACTGTATTTATTTTTTTCAAACAAAACAACAATAATAGCTTAACCAATTTCTTAACTGAATTTCTATTAACCAAACAACAAATTAAAATTACTAATCTTACATTAAAATTCCTTTCAGCTTCTTAATTAATTCTACTTTCAGTTCAGCAAGACCATATCATATCAACTCTTCTTAATTCAGTTTCCAACTCAATCAATCTTCATAAGTTCTCATTCTCTAATAATTTAAATGGAGTGGGAATTTTAAACAAATTGGAAATCAAATGAATAATTTAGTGACTATCCGGCCACTCGTTGGGCGCCAATTGATATGATTTCAATCAAAAAATTTGAAACAAAGTATTCATGTTGAAACGGGATTATGTGATTAAGAATATGATGGTAAAATTATAAAACAAGTTGACGAGTGGATAAAACAAGCTCTAGAACTGATAATAAATGAAACTGGTAGTGAATTTGGATTCTGAAAGAAAAAATAACACATTCAATCAATTTATGGATGATCTTGTTATCGAGGATTTCGAGTTAACGAGAGTCCACTGTATTTATTTTTTTTCAAACAAAACAACAATAATAGCTTAACCAATTTCTTAACTGAATTTCTATTAACCAAACAACAAATTAAAATTACTAATCTTACATTAAAATTCCTTTCAGCTTCTTAATTAATTCTACTTTCAGTTCAGCAAGACCATATCATATCAACTCTACTTAATTCAGTTTCCAACTCAATCAATCTTCATAAGTTCTCATTCTCTAATAATTTGAATGGAGTGTGAATTTTGAACAAATTGGAAATCAAATTAATAATTTAGTGACTATCCGGCCACTCGTTGGGCGCCAATTGATATAATTTCAATCAAGAAATTTGAAATAAAAGTATTCAATGTTGAAACGAGATTATGAGATTAAAATCTGACGGTAAAATCACAAAACAAGTTGACGAGTGGATAAAACAAGCTCTATAACAGAGAATAAATGATAATACTGAAAGAAAAATAACACATTCAATCAATCTATGGAGAAGCAGAAGATACATCAAATACCAAACAAAATATTCAGGAACTTATAACGAAGATTCGAAGAAGTTAAAAGGGCATTGAAAAAAATATATATAAGAAAAGTTTAGTTAAGTAATTAGTCAAGCTATTATTGTTTTGTTTTAAAAAAAAATATGTGTAATGCTAACTTTTGAACTTAAACTTTTTTTATTTTTCGACAAGAATCCGGCCCAAATTACCCCCTTAGAACCAGTCGTCCAATAAAAAAAAAATAAAGTATAAAGTAACCAATCGCTCCATTTGTTTTGGAAGTAATCAAATATTCAAATTAAGTGCATTCACATTGCATTTGCATTTTTTCAACAACCCACCATGCAAACGAATACCTCATCATTTCTACTGAATAAAGATTAAAGTTCAAAAACCCACTGAATGTTCTTCCTATAACAATGGCATCATCAGAACAAATAAGGTGAACATGATATGTTTTCGATCCTCATTTCCTTTCGATTCAATTTAGTCATTCACATAAGGGATAATAAAGACATAGAATGTTTATTAAATACTGCCACCAAGATCGATAGGAATGGAAATTATTACCGAAAAAAATGTAATTTGTAATACATACTATCACTTAAAACCTTAATTCCTATCAATAAAGTTATATTTTTGTTAATAATAATAATCCCTAATTTATTTGTTTTCTATATGTTACTATATTACAGCGGAGTATGTACTTCAATTGGTGACATTATCATCAATAAATAACTAATGAATACAGTACAAATATCTACTAGAACATAGAAGCTGAAAAATATTAAAGATTTATAATTGACGTTTCAAATAGTTTTCGGATCGACAATGACCAATCTGAATTCCATCCCTAGCACACTGTTCCGGTAATATGGGCGTGACAATGACCAAACTGTGTTAGGATTTCCTGTGTACATAACAATTATTTAACGAGTTTTACGACATTCAAACCATGTCTTATCTGCCCGATCAGGAGACCCTCCAATATTTATTCTACATTGTTTGGAAAAAATTCACTTTCTGTGAAACGAAATACATTTTTTATTGACCTTTCGTATCAACTACATTCTACACACATTTAATTGATAGTAGGTGACCTATTTCAACTAGAAATATATCCATCAATCAGCTAATAATTATTTCCTTCAGGAAAAGTTACTACCAATTATATCAAAATGACGATTAATAGTTTTGAATAGTCAATCGAAAGTTCTCTGTGTGGCTCCAATAATCTTTCAAATAATAATTATTAATAACGCCTTCATATTTCGGACGACACCAAAATATTTCGTGTTATCAAATATTGATTAGAATATTTCAAGATTGGAGCTGCTATGTCAAGGGCGTTAACGAGTTCTAAACAATCGTCGAATATGTATAAACAAAACAATTGTTTGGAAACATTAATTTATCTGTAAACACGATTTTATTAGTATGCTCGAAGCCTGTTTGATCCGAGTCAACAACCATATGTTACACAATGTATGAATATTCGGAAATCGGAATATGCTTTCGAACTTTCAGTTCAACTTTTACGGCTTCAAAAAATCATGAATAGGAATTGATATTCACTGTTATTTCAACAAACTTTTTGAAATTTCAAGAAAAAACTTTAAAAAGTAAAAATATTTTACTGACAACAGATCCGACTGAGTTGAGACACAAACACACGCAAAATCTCAACTCAGTCAGATCTGTTCTCACAAAAATTTACAGACCCCTAAAATAAGAGAAACGGACAACTGAACACGGGTAAGGAAGAGAAATAATAGACCAGAACTATATCAGGTGAATATGGTGGTTGTATAATGAAATAAGTTTTTCAACGAATTCTGCAACACATCCAGAGAGATTGGTTCATTCGAAATTTCCATAGAGTAATGAACATAGATAGGGAGAGTATACGCAATTTTTACATGTCTCCAACATGGCTAGATTACGTTGTCGGATTGTGATATATTTTCAAATCCACAATTTTACTATATCGTTATGAATGAATATTATATTGAATGAAATATATTTAATTGAGAATTCCCGATTGAATATGCAAATTTGAATATTTGGAATCCGATATTATTTTCTCTTTCTACCTGCTGAAATCCAAGGTTTGGCAACTTTTGCTCTCCTAGTGTCATCGGTTGTTTCACGTCGTTTGGCGCGCTTGAAGTTTGTGTTCTGGATTTCTGATATATTTAGGAATTCATTTCATTTTTTCTTATGGGACATAAGAAGTGCGTTGTTTGTGGAGAAACTCGTGAATTGAGTGAAATATCGTATCGCTGATATACAAGAGTAAATATATAATAAGTGGCGAATTCCATCAGTACGCCACATGGAAGAGAAATGATCTATGCATACCATACCACAGAACAAAACAAGCACAGAAGGCCACAAACTATTAAGCGATCAAATTGTACAACCATCTCCCAGACGAGATCAAATTCTGCTGATGGAAAACGCCTGAAGTACTTTCTGATCTCCAAGTGTTATTACCGAGGTTATTACTCGGTTGATGAATATCTGTCAGACGAATTCAAGTAAAATAATTATTAAATTTTTTTTTTTATACTATTCTGTTAGTTTCACTATTTTTTCTTTTCATTGACTATGAATTGTTACCTATCGTTTTGTAATGATTTGTTAAATAAATTTGATTTGATTTTCATTTCCGCGCGTTTCAGTCAAATTTGATCATTCATTTTGGGGACAAAATTTGCTTACTGAAAACGAGATATTCTCCCTTTATCTATGCTTATTACTCTGAGGATATTTGTTTCCATTGCAAAAATCTAAATAACGTCAAGGACAGTTGTGCCAACATATCAACAAAAACAGGTGGCATTTTCATATGATCAATTCCCGCTATATTTATCGACAGAATAGAAAACATTCCAGCTATCTACAAGTGAATGAAGATCCGGCGAAAAATTGGTCATCCGCCAGGTCTAGGCGAGGTAATATCCGTATGGTACGGAAGTAATTTCCGACTAGGAGGGCCAGATCCAACTCGGAATCAACAGTGTTGCCATTTCCGTTGAAAAACCGTGCCAACCTTTCGGAAAATAGACGACTGAATGAGTGCAGGAGGAAGAGAGAAGGCGGGAGATTGATGAGATGGGAGATAAATCAAACAGGAAATGTTTGTTTCTGGAAGCGACACGTTAAAATCAACAAACTCTGGAATGTTTTGTTTCGTTCCGTGTTTTTTATACTCACTCATCTCTATTAGTAAACTCGGGAACCGAAGGATCAATATCGAAGCGAGGAATTTAGATATTATGAAATCAGTAGATAAACCTCTTATCTTTAGGCAACATAAAGAGTATGAGTATTGTTAACGCTGTTAATTTGTTCCCAAAACAATTAAGTGGACTGTATGGATTGGGAATTAAAAAATACCTTAAATAGTTGAAACACTGGACGTTACACTAAATTTATAATGGTATAGATAAAAGGAATCCTTGTAGTAATCTTGCTGTCATGTACACAACCAAGTTAGATGTCAGTAACTAACGCCTTCTTCAAGTTTCAACCATATTTTCAATAATATTTAGTTTGTTTCACGTGAGGTTCTCTAAAATAGAATAATTCTTCTCTTGACATCCTGATAAAGAAGCAAATTATTAGCACCAAAATATATAGATGTACATAACCAAAGGTTGATTCAATTGAATGGCCTTCTTTCTTGCCGAGTACCCAATTAAAGATTGTTATTATGAATTATAAGAATCGCTGAAGCTTTTTTTTTTCATATTTAACAATTTCTTTTTGTCAAATTGATAAAAATCGTTCTTGAAATTCCAATCTAATATGTTGTCGAAGAAAAGGTAATTTTTTTTTCAGATCGCCAAATAGCCTAGATTTTGATTTAATGAGTTTCATTGCATTATGGTCTATAGTGCCCCATCATCTTTCTTGCATGTAGCATATTCAGAAAAGATCCAGATATTTATTAGATCTTGTTGGAATGATCCATCCACGGAAAATTTCACCAGAATCTTTCTCTTTCGGTTTTTCTTCTCCTGAAACTCTTTCTTGTAGGTACATTTACCTATTCTACAAAAGGTTCTCTATCAATGAAAAGAGTTTGTGCTCCTTTTCTGGCAAGTTTGTTAGCCTCTTCTAATTCTAGATTGACCAGGCACCCAGACTTAACTGGCCTTGTTATTATTTCATTGAGTTTCCTTCGACACTTCAATACCATCTTAGAATCGATGATATGTGAGCTCAATGCTTTGATTACAACTTGACTGTCAAAATAGATTGCCATATCACATTTCACCACATCTATCTCTGCATGAAAGACATTTGGACAGCGGCCAAACAATAGTGAGCATTTGGTACCAGACCAGAATACTCCAGCGCCAGTTCCCGTTGTGGTTTTAGAATTAGAGTACCGCTGAATTACTAATTATGAAGATCAATATCTTCAACTTTTACTTAATGAGTGAGTAAAGATTCAAAGTGAATAAATCAAAAACAGTTGGAATATACTTCGGAGGAACAACAGTAAAGAAAGAGAAAGCAGAACGCGTCAAAATAGAAAATCAGACGATAGAATGGAAAAAGGAGGCAAAACATCTGGGAGTAATTCTAGATGAAAGAATGAACTTTAACAAACAGATACAAGAAAACAGAAAAAAGGCAAGGCAATTGCACAGGAGACTGTACCCGCTGCTCAATCCACATAGTGAACTTTCCTTTGAAAACTAGCTGAAGATAAAAAGAATAGTACTAATGGCAAGCATTATGTATGCAGGAGTAACCTGGTATAATACGAAAGACAATAATAAGGATCAGTTGCAAAGTACGCTAAATACAGTAATGAGAACAGCGGTTGGCGCCCCATGGTATATAACCAACCAACAAATCAGAGAAGAATTGAAAATTGAAACTATTAAGGAAATAGTTAACAAACAAAGAAGACAATAGAGAAGCCGAAAGAGTATGAGAATAAGGAATTAAGAGAGATACTACAAATCAAAATAAAAATGACAGATAAAAGGAAATACTTCTTCCAAAGAACCAAATAAAACAAAATAGTGACATGCAGAAGGGAGAAAAGTCTCTCAATTAGGCAACAGTAGGAAATCTGTAACGTTACAATTGCCCATGAGACTCTAAAGACTGATTTCTAGGGGCGACTTGACTTATTTGGCAACAAAACTCCTACCCAGGTTTTCACAAATTTAATAAAATTAAAATATACAAATATCGATTCTTATCACTCTAAACACATAATATTGAAATTAAAACTTAACTTAAATCAGATTTTGGTGAATTACTGTGCTATTAGGATGGAACCTCTTCTGTAGGTTAATTTCAGCCTTCTGAACACCAGACCTTATCAGGAAGCTATAGTACTCCAATTACCATTCAGCGAAGTAGATGTAATAACGCCAGGTATTACGCAGGTATTCTTTCAGATTGAGGAACTAAAGTGGTTTAACGTACGTATTATTCCAACTTATATATCTCAAGGAAGTACTTCTTGATATTTTTTCAATCCCAACAGAGGTTTCTGTTGTTCCAATCACTCGGGAGGTGCGAGAATCCCGACACAATTCTCGCCAATCAACCAAATTCTAAATCTCAGATCAAACAAGTAATGCCTGAAGTCTTAAACAAGTTACGTATCTTTCCTGAAGTCTCGATAATTATTGAAAAACTTTCAGAAAATTCTCTCTGTTTCTTTCTCTAGATACGCGCAACCGTTGGCGCTTCATCGGCGACCAATCACCAACGACGAATCGACAAATTACCGCGTCTTTGAAAATTCCAGTAGCGCAACATGAATTGAATATAGACGCGTGGGGATTGAAATATTGAAATTCCAGTCCTTATACAATGGAAGATCTAAGATCTGAGTGAATGAGTGAGTAGAAGCTTCTCACTAGGAGTTGATGATTCTGAACTTCATAGAATAATACGAGTAGTATTAATGATAGATATGAGGTTTGGAATTTACCTCACGTAAAGATTTTCTTTTCAAATAACCCATGAGAAAGGAAAAATAAACAACTTATAGAGTTTTGTGCAGAACACAGAAAACGACCAAAAGCCCAAATCCCACTCACCACGATAAAAACGAATAATCAAGCCTTCCCGCATCTTTCACCTAAAACCTCGACGTACGAGCTTCCGCCGAGGCTTCCGCTCATAATAGAACCTCAGAGCGAAACTCGTTATCGCTCATCCTATCCTAGAGCTTCTTCTCTCACCGCCCCTCTCCTAATCCACGAGAGCGGCTCGTGACGTATGCCGTTGTTACGGCCGGACTCAAAGGGTTGGCTTCCCTTTGAATGGGGGCAAATCAGCGGGAAAGAATCTACCAATTTGCATACGCAGGGGGGGACGCGCGTTCGCAAAAGAGGGCGGCTTATGCAACCTTGCACCCATAATGCGAGGCGCTCGTTCCATCTGAACATGTCATGTGGGGCATGAGGGCACCTCGTCTTTTATCGCCTTTATCGGGACTAATATGATAATGATAAGTTATCGCTGTGTGTGCGAGCTTCCTTGATATTGGTTGACGAGTGAGGGTCAACTGTGCTGCCAACTGTAGAATGAGGTTCTTGAAATATGCGTGTGTTAGGGAAGTTGAAAATAATATTTTCTCTAATTCTGTGGTTATTCCGTTCATTCTTCCACATCTTGTAGAACAAAATCGTGCGAGAATATATCAGAAACGCACAGTTTTCATGGTTATATTTTATTATTCTATGTTGGTACTCCGAACTTTCCGCCACGGCTTTATCTGTCAATTCATCAATTTGCCTTAAAGAAATCAGTTCTGCCAACCAACATTTTTCAATGCAAAAATCACTAAATTATATTTATGGAAATATTTCATTAACTTCAATAAAAACGCAATGAATTGGAGAAAATAATGTATAATAATCGTACAGAAGGCTCATTCTACCACTCGTTCATTCAAAAACTCGCCACTTCGTGGCTCGTTTTTGAATTTTGATCTCGTGGAAGAATATCAATAAATTCTGCACTTGTATTATAAATAACTATTCTGATACAATAGAATAGCATAAATAAATTCGGAAAATAGATGAGTAATGTTCGACCAAATTTACTAACTGACAAAGAAACTACAACACCCAGAAGGAGCTGTTTAAATTTTATATTTTTTTGGTAAAATATAAATAGTATAGCAAGGAGTAAATGATTGAATTTGGAGATATCGTGAAGGTTTTTCCATGTGAACAATTTTTGGTACTTAAATATTGTAGTCGTTTTTTGCAAGTTTTTTAAAATTTACAACAAACCAGCTGTCCGAGGAGGTCCACAGTCAATGATTAGTTGTTTTCAAAATGCCTAGAGCACGTGTACGCCGCATTTATCGCCAGCTAAGTGGATTTGAAAGAGGTCGAATTATTGGTCTATGGGAGGAGGGGTTGTCATTTCGAGAAATCGCTAACCGTACGAACAGAAATCCAACTACTGTTATGAGATGTTGTCAAGCGTAATTTGATAATAGCCAAAATCGAAGAAGAGTAGGTACCAGACGTCGAAGGGGCACAAATGAAGTTCAAGATCGAAGTCTAAGACTTATTTATGGCCATTAGAGTGCGATTTGCGAGAACTCGATCTTTGGCTGATGAGTGGTTAGGAGAACAAGGCCATCCTGTAACTGTCCGAACGGTTTACTGCCGGATAAGGTCTTTTGGACTGCAGCAATATCGATCCCATCTTGTGTTACCTCTGGTGGTAGAGCAACTTCGGAAACGATTACAGTGGTGCAGAGAACGTCAACATAGGAATGTGGAATGGCATCAGGTCGTCTTTTCTGATGAAAAAGACGTGAACCTCAGTTTGATGTTGATCGTCATGTACACCAGACAGTAGGCGTTATGGTGTGGGGTGCTATTGCACATCCAAGTAGCCACCTTTAGTCTTTTTTCGAGCTAACATGAAAGCGCTCCTTGAACCTTCAAGAAATAGTGGAGCCATATGTTCTCCCTTAACTTAACCGGCTCGAGAATACAATATTTCAGCAAGATAATGCCCGACCTTATGTTGGCAGAGTTAGTTCAAACTTTTTCGAAGCGACCCATGTGAATCTTTCGCCCATAGATAGAGCATGTTTGGGACATCATGGGTAGAAGGTTTGGAAATTTACCCCAGCCCCCACGAACCTTGACGGCTCTGAGCCATGAAGAACAGGTAGCTTGGGATAGTATCCCTCAAAAAGAAATAGACCATCTTATCGCATCAATCCCGAGACGTGTTGGGGAGTGAATAGATAATCGCGGTGGACAAACATTTTTTTTAACAACTTTATTTAAAAAAATTGTAAACCCTTCGTTCTTTCTCCAAATTTCAATCATTTACTCCTTGCCATACTATCTATGTTTTAAAAACAAAACAAAAAATTCAATTTGAACAGCTCGTTCTGGGTGTTGCAGTTTCTTTGCCAGTTAGTATATCTATTATATCCGAACTTTTGTAATTTGGTTCATTCTGTTATAGGTTTCAGTTTTCATACCCACTTCAAAATTCGGAAAATTTCATTAGTGACTTCAAATTGACATTATATTAAGTTTTATGTACCTTCATGCTGGAAAGTCCCAGAAAATTTTCCAGCATTTTGATCCAGAGATTTCGTGTGGGAAGAGGTATTTCACTCGATTAACCTTGAAAACGTTTTCACAAGGTTGAAATTCATAATCATTGTCCCAAAACAAGAGATAATAACAGACTTGTTTTTCACTGTTTTACGTGTCGTAAAATTATTCATATATGATACAAAGCGAAGGTTGCATCTTTTTTTTTCGTTCGAAATGAATTTTCGCCCGCCTAATGACCCAAGAGAACCATACTTTGGCAGATTAGAAAAAAATACCATCCCGTCCATAGATAATTTGAATGAGTAATACCCGCCCAGTTGGGTTCATCCTGTCCAGTTACCTGTCGAATGTGCTTCCTTCCATGAAGAATACCATTAGGTATAGTTGAAAAAAGACAGACATTTCTACCTGGTCGAGAGTTGGTAAAACGAGATAGTACACAGTCGAGTGTCAAACTCCTGAAGCGATATGAGCGAACTGTAAGCGAAGATCTTGATCCAAAACATTAACGATTATTCCGAAATGATAGGCTAGTATTGAAGTTTACAAGAACTAATGGTCTTCGAGGATATAATAAGTTAAAAGGATTCTAAACAATGACTACATTTCAATTTCAACATTAATGAGACTCAATAAAGCAAAGGTATGAAATATAGCAATCAGCCATGTTATTTGTAACATCATTGGGAGAGAGTGACGTCACTTTTAAGTGTAACTCAGACATACGTAGTATTACATTGTATTGTATGTCTAGGATATTATAAATTATAACCCTACCACCACCTGGTGTCGCTTTGAAGTTTTGTTAATATTGCTGTTTGCGTTTCGATTGGTTTATTCATTATTGAAATATAGACACAAATACACAATGAAAAGATTATGAAGAACGGAGAAAACATTGACGTTGGGTCAGGAACTTTTAAGCACTCGCTCATTCATACACCAATTGCGCCCTTGAAGACAATGGAACTGTATATAGGTATATGTGGTCTTCAAGGACACAAAAAAGCATGAATGAACAAGAATGGTCTCTATTTTTTTTTTAGATATTCTGCTTGAATTAACAATGGTTCTGACTCCGCTAACATCCAATTTTTCAGTAACTTTAAATTGTTGTTCAAAATTTGAAATCGCTCGGATCTGTTGTCACTGATATATTAGTTTTTTTTAATTCTGCTTGAATTTTCTATGGTAAGTACTGGGGGTGCTATCCACAGGAAAATTCTCACGAAATTTGAAATGGTTATTCTTTATGTACAAGCAAAATTCAACCAGATAATCACGGAAATATTGGGTATTTCTCTTCAAAATTTTTTCTTGAATTTTGAATGATTCTATCTATCTGATTAGCTAGAAATGTTGCATGAAGTTTGTTATTCTTATTTGATATAAGCGAAAATTTAAAGTTGTATCAACTAAGCGACAAAAAGAATATCGACTACCTATTTCAAAGATTGATTATTTAACACAAACATAGAAGGATATATTTTCTAACTAATTCTAGATTAAATTATAAAATCATTCATCATGGTCAATAACAATATTATTCAAGACCTACTTGATAAACCTAACTGTTAATATTATGAATAATTACTGAATAGTGAATGTCCCCCAAATATTCAAGCGATACCATCAATAGATGAATATCTATGGTTCCCGACATTTCTTTTGAAAGTGCTGGACACCCTAATTCCCTTCATTTCTGAATACAAATGGATGTCCGACGATAGGAAACTCTGATTCTGTTCGTCCTGCTCGATGTCGGTTAACACCAGTACACTTGAATGAACTTATCCTCGTTCAGCTCGAATCGTCGATTGAATTTGAACCATTATAAATCCCTGGTTGCGGTTCTTTAAGCCGGAGAACTTTACAGCTTAACCCTATTCAAGTCCAAGCACAAAAAAGACAAAAAAGAAATGCCAATTCTGTATGATTGATGTTAAAATAACCTCTCACTTTTAAGTATCCTTGCAGCTGGAGTATGTTTTGCAAATTGCGGCAAGTGAAGGAGTAAGAATAATCGAAATATATTTTCTATGCTCGAATTGGTGTTCATTAAGATTAAATAACAACATTTTTTTCGAATAATTAATCATTCAAATTGAAGAAATATTTATTATAATGAATATAAAATATGTAGCATTTTGGGAGATTATGGAGCTAAAAGAATTTAGGAGCTTCAGCGTAGTATCATTCTACATTTTTAGTTCGATTACATTAACATTTTCCTGTTTTCCACTACGCCAATGAGTTGCATTATTCATTCGAGGATTTAATTATATGTTCTGTAGGCTTGTTGATATAAAAGAAGTTTTTGTTAATCGATACATGATTTTTTAAGACTAACGTAGGAAAAAACCTTTTTTTTTTAATTTTTCAGACCAGTTCAAGATTAAGAGAGATTTGTCATGTTAATCGTCAACGTCAAGAAGACTTGATACGGCACACAAAGAAAAGAAGAAGCGACATTTCTCTCGCTTCAACTCGTCTGAATAATCGAATTTATTCTTCGTTCGATTTGGTTCAACAGAAAATTAGGGCAAGTTAAATTGCATTCGCCCATCCAGAAACACTCGCTAACGAGATAGATATTTCTTAGACACGTGCAATTATCTGATAACCTACTATTCATTTACCTTAGTTCATATAACAAGCACCCTTCTGCAGGCTATGAATTATTCAGTTTGTAAAAACTACACAGATTTATGACGAATTGTGATTAAGTAACTGCCTGAAGGAATGTTTGTTCGAATCGTAAAGCCGTTAATTGCATTGAATCATTGCCAAGATTGAATCTTATGCTTAAAGTAAGATTTCTCGCTTCATCTGTTTCAACAGTGAGATATGCTAGTCACTGAAAGAGCCACTCATTGGTGAGGCACAATGTTTTGTCATTTTTCTCGTTCACTGGAATTCCTATGTAAGCACTCATGACCCAAATCGGACTTCTAGATCGCGAAATATTTAGATCTTGGAAATTCATATCTACATAAAGTACATACACATCCGAAGAAGCTTTTTTCATCTATTTTTTGACATACTCATATGGTCAGTAGGTATTCTCAAAACACTTGACAAGCCAATTGAATACCCATATTGTTCAATTACATGCTAGGACAGTTGAATGTCCGAAAAAATTGATGATATTTTTGAAAATTTTAGGGTATTTTGCGAAGAATGGAAATTTAAACAATGTTCAATCTGATATTTCAAAAGATATTGAAAAAAATTAGTTTAGTATCTTATTTAACTTGAATTGTTCAATTGCATGCAAGGATAGTTGAATGTCTCAAAAATTTATAATTTTTCAGAAAAATTTCATTAATTTTTGCGATGAATACAGATTAAAATCAGATGAATATCGAACTGCGTTTGAAAAAATCAAGGAAAAAATTAAAAGGTTTTAGTTCAATTAAGATTATGATACAATTCTTAATTGATTTATTCCTAGCTTTCGACTCAATTTTGAAACTGAAGAAGACTCGAAATCGAGAACAACAACACACCAAGAATTCAGCTAAATTCACATAAAGCCAACTAAATATACAAGGTCCTTTAACTCTCAATTCGTTTGGTTGTTTTGAGACCACCTACAACCTTTAAAGGTTGACCATAACAAATTTTATTGAAAGATAATTATACAATGTGTCCGTAAAGTATGGAACAAATTCATTTTTAGCTAAACAGACCATTTAAAGAAATAATCCTGAAACACGTCGATTTTTTATTTTAATTTACCGTATTTTAAAATAATAATCTAATATACAGGGTGAATTACTTTCGAGTAATGACGTCACCGTCATTTTTTTTAAAAGGAACACCCCCATTTTGTCTTAATTTTCCTATTACTCTAGCTGAGCTGATTCAAAAAATGTATCACATGTTGATTCTAATTGGTACAGGGTGGACAAAGATACAATAGTTTTGTGAGTGCTCATAAAGTAAGGCGTAACATTCTTTATCAGTTAAATCAACAATATTATCAAAAATACTTATCGTCTAGCGGCAATTGGTTTGAATGTAACACCCTGTAGTATGTTACATTTTTAGGTTAATAAAAATGAGCTGTTTCCAATCACGTTTGATACCTGTGGTCTAGCAGACAGAATATGAAAGAAATTATTTCTTATCAATTTAAAAAAACATAGTCGTCTAGTTTTTTGTGAAATATCGTTATTTGTTTAGTAATTTATTGGTGTTCAATGACACTTTAGTACTACAATATTTTTGGTATTCGTGAATGTTTTAATTATTGCTAAGATTTAATTCATTATTTTTGTCCACCCTGTACCAATTGGAATCAACATGTGTTACATTTTTGGAATCAGTTCACCTAGACTAATCGGGAAATTAAGACAAAATGGGGTGTTCCATTAAAAAAAAATGACGGTGACGTCATAACTCGAAGTGATTCACCCTGTATATCAAATTAATATTTTGAAATACGGTGAATTAAAATCAAAAATCGTCGTGTTTCAGGATTATTTCTTCTTCTGTTTAGCTGCAAATGAATTTGTTCCATACTTTACGGACACAGGACACAGTGTAGAAGGATGGTAGACTCAAGTATGAATTTGTCACGAATCTTGTTTGTCTTTCCATTTTTACATGTGTCAGTTGAAGAGAGGATCTTTTTTCAAATGTCTCCTTTTAACATTGATATGTCTAAATATCTCTTTTATCTTCAATAGTTGAATTTCTCTATATAAACATTCAGTAGACAACAACCTACATTTTTTAAATAATATTTTCAAAAGTATGTCCTCACGTTATTATATTTTTCGATGTAATTGAAGAAGTTTTGTTATCCAGTTTATAATTTTACTGTATTGCAAACGCTGACGCCCAACAGAGGGCGTATTCTCGTATCGAACTTCAGCACTGGCTCCCTCTCATCTAAAGCAGTCTTCACATTCACTTTCGCCCACCGTCCCACAACTGGAACAATGTCGAAATAATCAACCCACTGCCAGCGAAGAAATAACGCTTTCCAAGAAGCTCACAGATAACAATACGTTTCTGAGCTCTCTGTTTGTGTTGTATCTCACCCTACTCCCACACCAAACGAGGAGTGTAACCTACTAAATCGAAGCGCCATCTACCGTACGACAAACAGTTGTTCATTCATATTAAGAGTGGGTGTTGCATTTGCTCGGTATCTGCGTACTTTTCCTTTGATGCACCGTCGACCTTCGACGTTGGTTGAGGAAACGGTTTCCGATGTCGAAATGAAGAATAATGAGCTTTTATCCAGATCATGTGATAAAGAGATCCACTCGAAGAGAACGGATATTGGGTGAAGTGGGTGGAAAATCTACATGGTGACGGGTGATGGTGCTCTTATGTATGCATATCGATTGTTACCTGAGTACCTGACTGGACTGGGAAGGATAGTCGTTATATATCGAAAATGTTGGACTAAAATACACAAACTCGATAACCTGCAATATTTGAAAAATCAACTGATGGTTTTGGATGGCTTATTTAATCGTGCGCCACATAAATGTCGGTTATTTTATCTATAGCCCTATACGCTCTATTAGTGATGACGTCACACACCGCCATTTCAGTTCTCCTGTCAGTGTTCGGAATCCAAACAAACAAATTGTCATTCAAATTAGTACGTTGTCGTTGAAGAATTTGGCTTATTTTATTAAATAAGATTTTTAAGGAACGATTTTACCATTAATTGATAGACAGAAGGAACGAGATTAATGCCAGTAAGTTCGAACTTGAAGTTCAACTAATAAACACGGCTTTTTACAAAATCTGGGTAATGATACAGGATTTAAACTTACTGGTATTAACCTCGTTCCTTCTGTCTATCACTTAATACTGAAATCGTTCCCCAAATAATAATAATAATAATAATAATAATAATAATAATGTTTATTCATTACGAAATACAAAAAAATAATAAACATCAATTCTACCTTAATTAATGAATGAACAAACATAAATCTCCCACAAAAGTATGACACTTGTGCGTGGGTTGTGATTCAAATTAACAACAATTCTATGGAGAGACGAACACACAACTAAACAAACTTATTCCTGCTCGTGAATGTATCCCAAAAGGACTTAGGTTTGCTCTTGATCCAGGTTTTAACTCTTCTATTGAACGTTCTGTTATAATACTCTTATTTATGAAAATAAGCCAATTCCTTCAACGACACCGTACTAATTTGAATGACAATTTATCTGTTTGGATTCCGAACACTGACAGGAGAACCAAAAATGACGGTTCGTGACGTCACACTAATAGAGCGTATTCATGTTAGGAAAATATAATGCATTTTTATTATGTACTATGGTTCTGAAGTCTGCGATGAAGTCGTCAAATTTCAAACCAGTCATTTTTTTCGATAATCTGTTCTAATTAGATGCAATCAACATGAAATTTTGCACGAAAATTGAGATTTTATATCTACAAGCCAAAATTCATCAGGATCAGATAGGTATGTTGTCAATAAGATTTTAATTTTTTTTATATTTTTCATGTTTTTTTTTCCTGATATTCTTTATTATTTTTTTCAGTTTTAGTAACATAAAAGCTTCAAATTGTTATTCTACGTCTAAAAGCAAAATTTCATTTTCATGGAATTAGTAATTTTGGAATTATCAGGAAAACAATATTTACGGAACCTCTAGTCGAACTTTATCATTCAACGAAGTGAACCCCGACATTCGAGATCCGAACCTACCATTAAAATTTTTTAGGTTTTAGGATAGCTCGAAATTTATTGTGCTTACAGACTGTCGAACGAACGTACAGAATTAAATTTGATCACGGATTCGTCATCGGGAACTTATCTTTTGAGACAATTTCCGACGGAAAAATACTCTCAAAAACGGAGAGACACAGTTATGAGTACATCCCAATAAAATATTCTAAATAGTTCAACCTACGGGCTGTTAAAATGGGTTTTAAAATTGAGAACGAGTGGAGATGTTCAAAGCCGGACTCTTAGAATTCCATGAGACTTTTCAGAAGCTCCGAACTTACGCTTAATTAACCAATTGTACTCTACAACAACGTCGAAAATGAACGGGAATTGGTGAATGAAACACAAACTAAGTATTATTCATACACATCAATTATATCGCCTTCAAACTAGGTCGTTTTTTGAATTAAACACTTAGACCAATGAATAATCTAACCATTACATATTTTGAAACGCACTTCAGTACTACCAGCGAATTCTCTCTCATGTCTTCTATCTCATTTGCGAAAAGAGGTTGGTGCATTCTGTTCGGAAAAGAAAAACTGAACGGAGCTAAATCAGGGGAATACGGTGGTTAATTGATAGTATTTCTTCAGTATTCTGATTTTCCGTCGAATTCAGAGCTTCAGCAAAATTCTAACTGAAATTTAAACTTCAAAACTCTGTTCTATATTATATTCATTATGAGAATCAGAGGGAGATTCCTATAAACTAACAAAAAGAGGTATGTACATACTAAAAAAAGGCTAAATAACGAATGAGGAGGGAATATGGGACAGTTACTTGCAGTTCTATTTCCTTGACAGTTTCTGAATAGGTCTCGATACTTTGCCATTCTCTTGTATTACGTAAAGCACTGTTAATTGTTCATGCTTTTTTCACTGACTTTAACTTGAGAATTGAAGACTGGAAATACTTGACCTAAGATTCTTTGAATGATCTCAAATACCCACAATAATTCTTAGTTTCTGAGTACATATTTCGAATATTCTTGTTAGTGAATGTTCGGAATTCAACATAAGAAATAATGTCATAATAAAGCATATTTCTCTTTTCTAATAATTTTAATTGATTTTGAAATCATCGAATAAGGCTATTCCGAAACATAAATGCCAACAAAAGCTCTGCCGGCAAAAAAGGCTAATATTGTTTAAATAAAGAGCAGATACCTAATACCAAAAACCCATTTCAATCATGTTTCATTGAACATATTACAATCCTAGTCCTTTATCGTAGTAGTAACCAGTACACTTTTCCTTAAACATCGATGATTACATGGGACGCATAAGTCATCAGCGAATCGAAGCTTACTGTTTTAGACCATTCCCGACTTAATATTGGAAAAGCCCGGAATGGTCCCAAACGATGAGGTTTTCTAGCGCATCTAGGGAATACTTCCACCTCATATTCTTAGATAGGTCTCAGTCAAGAAATCTTGGAAAAAATTTCATTTCTACCCGAACTTATTTCCAATTACCTCCCAGATACTAGAACTGCCAGATAAAGTCACGCAAACCTTAATCTTCAATCTAATAAAAGTGACAAGGAAATTTGGCGTTCGGAATGGAGTTCTTGTAATGTCTTCAACAAAACTGTAATCGTTGATCTTTCAGAGAAAATTCTAGGTTTCAATCTTTCCAGGAAAATTGGATGTATTTGAAATATACTTAGGACTGGTCATGGTCGTTGCAAAATGCTCTTCAAATGGTATTCCGTTGAAAACCCACTATGTGAGTGTGGTGTAGAAGAAACCATTGACCACTTGGTGAATACTTGTCCAATTTATAAATTTTATAGTGGCTTCCAAGCTATCCATTCAGTTTCAGATTCTTCTTTAGAATGGGTCGCTAACTTCAAATCAGTATAATGGAAATTAACAATTACTACTCCTAGCTGGTTCTTTTCTTTTTTGTTTTCAGATTTAATAATAAAGTCGTCAACCGTAGGTGAAGAGAAAGGATGGAGAAGATTTCGTTTGGATGGAGAGGAAGCCCTTCAATATAAATATGTCAGCTCATTCTGTAAACAAATACACAAACTAGTCACTTCACCTATACAGGGAGACAGAGTTTTTGCTGAGATTTTTATCTGTTCTTTTGTACCATACGCTGAATGTATGATGCCCCGTTTACATTTCCTTTTCTAATACTGAGATTACATCTACACATGCTTTGTTGTTTGAAGTGGTTATAATAACTCACTACTATAACTAACCATAATAAATCGGAAAAGATGGATCTGTGCTTCTATACTTCTGTGCTTTCATTTGATTGGCCGAAATAGTTATTTATAAAACAAGTGCAGAAGGCATTGATATTCTTCCACGAGTTCAAAATTCAAAAACGAGCCACGAAGTGGCGAGTTTTGGAATGAACGAGTGGTAGAATGAGTCTTCTGTACGAGTATTATACATTATTTTCTCTAATTCATTGCATTTTCATTGAAATTAATGAAATATTTCCATAAATATATTTTAGTGATTTTTGCATTGAAAAATGTTGGTTGGCAGAACTGATTTCTTTAAGGCAAATTGATGAATTGACAGATAAAGCCGTGGCGGAAAGTTCGGAGTACCAACATAGAATAATAAATATAACCATGAAAACTGTGCGTTTCTGATATATTCTCGCACGATTTTGTTCTACAAGATGTGGAAGAATGAACGGAATAACCACAGAATTAGAGAAAGGAGAGTTTTGGAGTTTGTCAATAAAATTCTTTCTCTATTCTCGTATTTTAGTATTTATTGTTAGTCGTAGATAAAGTATAGTATTCAACTTGCGGTAATAGTCATAACTCACTTGATGGATTACAGCACTCGCCTGCGGCTCGTGCTACAAACTTCATCTGCGTGAGTTATGACCTACATTACCGCTCGTTGAATACTATTTATACACGTTGCAGAAGGCAATTCCAACACGAGCCTTCGAAAACTTGCTCTTTTATCGCTCGTTTTCGAATTTCGCATAAGTGTTGTAATAGGAGCAGCCCATTCTGCAACTTGTTTTAAAATACACCACTGCTCCATTTCAAAAGAAAATATATATATATCAATAATTTATATTATCGTATGACAAAGTTATCATTGCAACTAATCTCCGACACATTAAAACAAAATTAATCCAGTAGTTCAAGCGACAATAACACTCGCAAAAAATACTATTACTAAACCGTTAGCACTCTCAAAGCTGCAACGTTATTAATTCCCTAGCAATTTGCTAATTGGAACTTTGCGTCGTTCGTCAATCAGCATTCCATTAATCAACATATTCGATCAATTTCTTCCAGCCATTAGCTGGTTCGATCGAAAGTGCATCCGGCCATGATTTCCAGTTACAAACCCGGTAAACTACGTCGGTCGGTTTGTGTGTGCAATGGATGGAAAAGACGTGTCCTTGGCTGGCGCATTCACCTCGCCGACATGGTACTCTGGGTTAGTGGTCCTGATGGGTCTAGCTGCATTTTGAACGGTTCCTCCAGAGAGATGCCGAAATGTTGAAAGAAACTCGGACTGGGCGACCAAAAGCGACGGCATTCGTCTCGGGGATGTTTTGATTTGCGTTTAAAATTAACAACGAATATACAGGGTGTTCCTGAATTGGAGGTACGAACGAAAATGGGAGATTCCTCGGGCCATTGTAAGAAAAAAAGTCGACAGTATTTCCTGCTAAATAGAGTGTTTCAACACTGGAATCAGTTGCCTGGAGAGGTGGTCATGTCGGGGAGTGTGAATATGTTCAAAGCCAGACTGGACATTTGCGAGAATGAACTTGATTTTTTGCCGATCATGATTTTTATGTGAGTATATTTTTTTGTTTTGTGAGCATTATAGAAATTTTTCTTACTCATTAAATAAAAATAATAATAATAAACATAGGCCTGCAGACGCTATGTTTTCGAAACATACGAAATTAAAGTTTCGAAATTTTTTCTCATAGCACCTTCTCTTCACAAGATATTCAACTCGAAGGATCAGGAAGAAGCCTAATGGATAAATTGTAACTCGTTATTTTTTCTGAATTTTTTGTAGGTATTTTGTAGAATATGAACTCCTGAACAAGATGGTTTGTGGATCCAACTCAATCAATGACCATCCTAAATTAGAGCTACAAACGAAAATGGGAGATTCCTCGGACCTTTGTAAGAAAAATAAGTAAAAGTTTCGATTTGTTTTTTCGAACTTTTTTCTCATAGCACCTTCTCTTTACAAGGTATTTAACTCAAAGGACCAGGCAACAGCCTAATGAAAAAAATCACCAGTTAATATATCTGAATTTTTCATATGACTAGTTTTCGAGATACAGGGTGTCGAAGTTGCAAAATGGCATTTCTTTAAAGTAACATTTCTCGTAGGAAAACATCTTGAATGAAATACTTCTGCACGTCAAATATTGCTCGCCCATAAGATAGTAATTTCTAGACTGGTTTTTAATAAAAATTATTGGTGGATACGGGGTAAGTCAAACTTTATTAAAAACGAAATCCGTCCAGTTCATAATTCATCCTATAATTAAAAAAGTCGCCCTGAAAGTCATGGGACAGATTCAGAAACAAGGAAATTGGGTGCCGTACAAGTTGAAGCCAAAAGATGTTGAACGGCGTTTGTTTGCTTGTGAACAGCTGCTTGCAAGGAAAAGACGGCAGGGATTTCTGCATCGAATTGTGACTGGAGAGGCAAAATGGGTCCACCACGACAATCCCAAGCGCAGAAAATCATAGGGATATCCCGGCCATGCTTCCACGTCGACGGCCAAACCGAATAATCAAGGTTCCAAGGTCATTCTCAGTATTTGGTGGCACCAGCTCGGCGCAGTGTATTATGAGTTGTTATAACCTACTGAAACAATCACAGGCGATCGTTATCGAACGCAATTAATGCGTTTGAGGCGAGCATTGAAAGACAAACGACCGCAATACAACGAGAGACATGATAAAGTGATTTTACAGCATGACAATGTTGCGAAAGTGGTCAAAACATACTTGGAAACGTTAAAATGGAAAGTTCCTTCCCCACCCGCCGTATTCCCCAGACGTTATTCCCTCGGACTGTCACTTGTTTCGATCAATGGCACCGGCCTGGTAACCAGCAGAAGTAAAAATTGGATCGATTCGTGGATCGGTTCAAAGAATGACCAATTTTTTCAAAGCAGGATCCGTACGCTGCCCGAAAAATGGGAAAAAGTAGTGGCAAGGTATAACAAATTTTTCTACAATAAAGCATCGAATTTCGGAAAAAACGGCGGAAGCAAAACTGTACGCCTATGTAGTTTTGTCATATACTGCTACCGATTACGAAAAAAAAATTTCAAACAATTTATTACAAATTACTTTAAAAATTCAGGTAGTTGCCTGTGATGAATAAAATAATTATAAAGTTTTGGTACTTATTTACCCAATTTATAGATCAATAAAAATTCGATACACTGGTATAAGCATCAAAAAGAGAATAACTACAAAAAACACTCTGTATATCGAAAACAAACCGTTTGTGGGCCCAGGACTTTTTTTTTCTTAACATGGTTAGAGGAAAATTGTTATTTCCGACATGGTACATGGTAGGTTAATGATCCTGGTGGGCCTAGCTGCATTTTGAAAGGTTTCTCCAGAAAGATGCCGAAATAATGAGAGACTCAGACTGGGTGACGAAAGCGGCATTCGTAGCGTGTCGAATGTGAAGGGATGTTTTGATTTGCGGGGGGTTGTAAATCAAACGACTTTGAAGGAGCTTTGGAAATTTTTGTTTGTTTGAATTTAACACGGCTGTCGACACACTGTTTGGATGATACAATTAGAATTACTGTATACGGAATATTTTTAAAGTAAACAGTTCCCACAGAAAGGAAAACAGAACAGGGGTAAAGAATAGTTCCCTTATTGAAATATTTATGTTTTTGTGCAAATGGAAAACAGAATAGGGGTAGAGAATAGTTCCCTTATTGAAATATTTATGTTTTTGTGCAAAACAAATTCACTATTGAACAAGTATGACAAGAAAACTGAATTAAGGAACTTTATTTACATAGTATCTGCCCATTCTTAAACAAAATCTGACATAAAATTTACAAGAGTTAGAAATATAAGGTGTGTGAATAAGTCTTTCCCGTTTTTTGTAAGAGATGGCGTCACCAATACTGTGCGAGTATTTAATGGTTACATATGTCATAATCGAAGCTTATTCATCTGTCAACAATTCCACACTAACACATTAGTTGAAATTTTTTCGCATCATAAATTTTTGAAATCGTGAAAATGTCGAAATTTGAGCCGAGTCGACGTCATTTGCGGGAAGTTTCACTTTATTGGTTCAATTTGAAGAAATCTGCTGCCGAAGCGCATCGGTTGCTTCAGGAAGCTTATGGAGAAGGTTGTGTCGATGATTCAAGTGTTCGCGGATGGTTTCGACGCTTCAAAAGTGGCGATTTCGACGTGGAAGACAAGGAGCGTTTCGGGCGGCCGCAAATCTTTGAAGATCAAGAATTGGCGACTTTGCTTGATGAAGATTCGTGTCAAACGCAAGAAGAACTTGCTGAAGCATTGGAAGTTGACCGAACAACTATTTCCAAGCGTTTGAAAGCCATGGGAATGATCCAAAAGCAAGGAAATTGGGTGCCGTACGAACTGAAGCTGAGAGACGTCGAAGGGCGTTTTTTCACTTGCGAGCAGCTGCTTCAGCGACATAAAAGAAAGGGTTTTCTGCATAGTATCGTGAGTGGCGATGAAAAGTGGATCCGTTACGATAATCAGAAGCGAAGAAAATCATGGGGACTACCCGGCCATGCATCATCATCGACGGCCAAGCCAAATATTCATGGCGCCAAGCTCATGCTCTGTATATGGTGGGACCAGCTAGGTGTGGTTTACTATGAGCTTCTGAAACCGAATGAAAGGATCACAGGCGAGGTCTATCGACGACAATTGATGCGTTTGAGCTGCGCACTGCGAGAAAAACGGCCACAATACTCCGACAGGCACGACAAAGTTATTTTGCAACATGACAATGCTCGCCCACATGTTGCACAGCCGGTGAAAACATACTTAGAAACGCTCAAATGGGAAGTCCTACCCCACCCGCCGTATAGTCCAGACATTGCTCCGTCTGATTACCATCTCTTCAGATCGATGACGCATGGCCTGGCTGACCAGCACTTCCATTCCTACGAGGAAGCCAAAAAATGGGTGGATGACTGGATAGAGGCCAAACCGGTCGAATTTTTTCGCAACGGGATTCGTATGTTGCCAGAAAGATGGGGAAAAGTTGTAGCTAGCGATGGCCAATACTTTCAATAATTCATTTGTAACCATTTTTTCACAATAAAGGCTCAAAATTTGAAAAAAAACGGGAAAGACTTATTCACACACCTTATAGGATATTTTTGAAGAAAAGAGTGTTTGTAAAAAAGTCACCCAGTTATTTGAATACGCAATAATAACACACAATATCAATCAATCTCATTTCAATAGGTTTTTACAAAACATTCTAGTCCATCCATATTAACTTTTCACATGCTGTTACAACTGCTTCATTGTATGTTAATTTCAAATTTTATAGCGTAAAGTAGTGAAAAGATTTTTACTTGTGTGGTGTTACTGATATTGTTATCGACATGTTCGGTTTCTATTTGTTATAATTATACTTTTTTTCCTACTTAATTCCCAACACAAATATGAGTTTTCGTCAGCCAACCCTTTTTGTAGTGAATTTCAACAATTTCAATGCGTTTTAGAAGTATGCCATTTTTAGTAATGGCGTAGTTTTTGCTTGTCACATTTCGAAAGATGACAGCTTCAGAAGTGACAGTTGCCGAAACCCTTACTTATGAATGCAGAATGTCATGTCCATGAATTGTCATTTTCAACACTTTGTCACTACAACAAACTTAACGGAGGCACAAAATTCGAAAATTACAGATATTGTCCCAAAATGATATTTCTCTGCCCGGGGAACGAGCGCTTAAAACACCTACCATGAAACAGGTTCAAGAAAACACCGAGCGCAAACCTTGGCGCGTCTTTCATTCCGAAAAGGCTCTTATTTCTCCGCCGCAAGATTCCCTACTCATTCCAATAATGCAAGCAATTTTTCCAGCCAATTTTACGGTTATGAATCCGCGAACGTTGAACTTTCATCGCAATATCATCACTTAGTCGGCGAAAAATTTTCCGGTGCAATCAACTTTCACTCTCCGGTAGAATTTTGCATCTCCGTCTGTGCGCCAACAACAAACCAGAGAACTCAGAGATTAAATAGCGTGAACGAACAAAAACCTTGGAGAATGCTAAACGAGCAAATGGTCATGGATCAGAATTTCCTACATTGCGCTACTCGGACGTGAAGTAACTGCTGTATATCTCAATAATTGACACAGCAGTTGTTGGCTGCAATCGAATGTTCTTCAGCCGAAGATGCACTGAGTCACAGCAAAAGGAGATTCTTCTTCTGACTGGTTTTAAGGATGCTATGGTAAGAATGTCGATGCTATATTCTATTCTATAATTTTTTCGAAGATGAAGTTTCTTGGCGGAAACCTGGTTATGAGAACTAACCCGCCACTCAATGCAACGCAATTTTTTTCTCATCAGTAGGTAACAAGCTTCATAAGATGCAAGTCAAAGAAGCAAGCGAATATTCGTACCGCACCCGAGTCCGATCATCAAACAATCAATCGATAATAATGAATTTGAAATCAGAACTACCGGCTATCAAACTGTCAATCGATAATCTGTACTTCCGATTATCAAACTATTAATCGATAATCTGTACCTCCGATTATAAAACAATCAATCGATAATAATGAATTTGAAATCAGAACTACAAACTATCAAACTATCAATCGATAATCGGTACTTCCGATTATCAAACTATCAATCGATAATCGGTACTTCCGATTATCAAACAATCAATCGATAATAATGAATTTGAAATCGGAACTACCGACTATCAAACAATCAATCGATAATCGGTACTTCCGATTATCAAACTATCAATCGATAACGAATTAGTAGGATCCAAACTCAGATGCGGTACGAATATTCGCATTTGCCGCGTTGGACTTTACTCTTGAAGGTGACTATGTTGACGAATAAAGTAGAATTTTTACTTATTTAATTGTTACTAATACCATTGACTATTCAATTACAGATCAGCCACAGTACCACCTGTCAGGAGTCGATTTTTGAACTAATTCCTTACAAGCAAAATATACTTCTTTCACCGCTTAAACTGTGATTTTTACACTTTTGAGAATTTTTTTGTTTTTATGGTTGGAACATTCACAAATCCGCAATAATTTTTCTTCTCTGGATAATTTTTCTGCAGATGTTTTCTTTCCATTCTCAATTGAAGCTACCACATCAACCATGTCCATTTATAATTTGTCCGAATATAAAACGTAGCAACAATATAAACAAGTTCACGCATAAACAGTAGGCTCTCCTAGAACGAGTTACTGTCCCGGTCCGTCGAGAGTCGAACTAAATATAATTCACGGGCGTGACAGCAGCAACGGACCTAGCAACGGTTCTCTTCATCCGTTCTTCAGAACAGTTCTTCTTCTAAGGGCTCTACCAGGGATTTTGGAAGGAGGATTGACTCATTTTTGACTCGAATCGATTATAAAATATCTTTTGAACACGTTCTATATGGGGAAATGATATTTACCCCCTTGTTATCCCCTACCTACCCCCCGAAGATTGAAAAATTCGGTGGTCGACTAAATTGACCGTTGCTGGGAATTTTTTGATGCGAATCGATTGTTACGATGGAGTTGAACACGACCTATATGGTGAAATAATTTGTGACCCCCCAAACAAACCCCCTACCAACCCCTCGAAGTTTGAAAAATTCGGTAGTCGGCTAAATTGACCGTTGCTGGGGATTTTTTGATGCGAATCTATTGCTTCGATCAAGTTGAAAACGACCTATATAGTGAAATAATTTGTGACCCCCAAACAAACCCCCTACCAACCCCTCGAAGTTTGAAAAATTCGGTAGTCGGCTAAATTGACCGTTGCTGGGGATTTTTTGATACGAATCGATTGTTTCGATCGAATTGAACACGACCTATATGGTGAAATAATTTGTGACCCCCAAAAAAACCCCCTACGCACCCCTAGAAGTTTAGAAAATTCGGTGTTCGGCTGAATTGACCGTTGCTGGGAATTTTTTGATGTGAATCGATTGTTACGATGGAGTTGAACACGACCTATATGGTGAAATAATTTGTGACCCCCCAAACAAACCCCCTACCAACCCCTCGAAGTTTGATAAATTCGGTAGTCGGCTAAATTGACCGTTGCTGGGGATTTTTTGATGCGAATCTATTGCTTCGATCAAGTTGAAAACGACCTATATAGTGAAATAATTTGTGACCCCCAAACAAACCCCCTACCAACCCCTCGAAGTTTGAAAAATTCGGTAGTCGGCTAAATTGACCGTTGCTGGGGATTTTTTGATGCAAATCGATTGTTTCGATCGAATTGAACACGACCTATATGGTGAAATAATTTGTGACCCCCAAAAAAACCCCCTACGCACCCCTCGAAGTTTGGAAAATTCGGTGTTCGGCTGAATTGACCGTTGCTGGGGATTTTTTGATGCGAATCGATTGTTTCGATCGAGTTGAACACGACCTATATAGTGAAATAATTTGTGACCCCCCAAACAAACCCCCTACTCACCCCTCAAAGTTTGAAAAATTCAGTAGTCGGCTAAATTGACCGTTGCTGGGAATTTTTTGATGCGAATCGATTGTTACGATCGAGTTGAACACGACCTATATGGTGAAACAATTTGTGACCCCCCAAACAAACCCCCTACTCACCCCTCAAAGTTTGAAAATTCGGTAGTCGGCTCAATTGACCGTTGCTGGGGATTTCTTGATGCGAATCGATTGTTTCAATCGAGTTGAACACGACCTATGTGGTGAAATAATTTGTGACCCCCAAAAAAACCCCCTACGCACCCCTCGAAGTTTGGAAAATTCAGTAGTCGGCTAAAATGACCGTTGCTGGGGATTTTTTGATGCGAATCGATTGTTTCAATCGAATTGAACACGACCTTTATGGTGAAATAATTTGTGACCCCCAAAAAAACCCCCTACGCACCCCTCGAAGTTTGAAAAATTCAGTAGTCGGCTGAATTGACCGTTGCTGGGGATTTTTTGATGTGAATCGATTGTTTCAATCGAATTGAACACGACCCATATGGTGAAATAATTTGTGACCCCCAAACAAACCCCCTACTCACCCCTCAAAGTTTGAAAAATTCAGTAGTCGGCTAAAATGACCGTTGCTGGGGATTTTTTGATGCGAATCGATTGTTTCGATCGAATTGAACACGACCTATATGGTGAAATAATTTGTGACCCCCAAAAAAACCCCCTACGCACCCCTCGAAGTTTGGAAAACTCGGTGTTCGGCTGAATGGACCGTTGCTGGGGATTTTTTGATGCGAATCGATTGTTTCAATCGAATTGAACACGACCCATATGGTGAAATAATTTGTGACCCCCAAAAAAACCCCCTACGCACCCCTCGAAGTTTGAAAAATTCAGTAGTCGGCTGAATTGACCGTTGCTGGGGATTTTTTGATGTGAATCGATTGTTTCAATCGAATTGAACACGACCCATATGGTGAAATAATTTGTGACCCCCAAACAAACCCCCTACTCACCCCTCAAAGTTTGAAAAATTCAGTAGTCGGCTAAAATGACCGTTGCTGGGGATTTTTTGATGCGAATCGATTGTTTCGATCGAATTGAACACGACCCATATGGTGAAATAATTTGTGACCCCCAAACAAACCCCCTAGTCACCCCTCAAAGTTTGAAAAATTCGGTAGTCGGCTAAATTGACCGTTGCTGGGGATTTTTTGATGCGAATCGATTGTTTCGATCAAGTTGAAAACGACCTATATAGTGAAATAATTTGTGACCCCCAAACAAACCCCCTACCAACCCCTCGAAGTTTGAAAAATTCGGTAGTCGGCTAAATTGACCGTTGCTGGGGATTTTTTGATGCGAATCGATTGTTTCGATCGAGTTGAACATGACCTATATGGTGAAATAATTTGTGACCCCCCAAACAAACCCCCTACCAAGCCCTCGAAGTTTGATAAATTCGGTAGTCGGCTAAATTGACCGTTGCTGGGGATTTTTTGATCCGAATCGATTGTTTCGATCGGATTGAACACGGCCTATATATTGAAATAAAAAATAAAAGTGCCGGTTTAGTCCCTGAAATTAGGGGTCGAAACTACTATAGTTTAATCCATGAAGTGCTTTAGGTTTATTGAAGCACCTCGAAATCATAATCAATAATTCTACTTTCGTATGAGAAATAATTGGACTTCTCTTGTCATGTAAATTATTGCATTTGTAAGCAACACAATTCAGCACCATTTTCATCAGATTTATATAATTTCACAATGAAATAAAAAAATTCAACGGACAAATCCACAAGATTGCAATTCAACAGCACAAGTGCGACCGAAACAGAAATACTACACGCTATACAGGGTGTTTCCTAAACATGCGGCAAAAATTCAGGGGGTTGTTCCTTGGACTATTCTAAGAATATTTTGTCCTCTGATGATTTTTGAAAAACCTATTTGTTTCGAAGATATAGGGGAAACAAAATTTCAGATAATAACATTTTATTATGAAAAATTACATGAAAATTCAACTCAACCTACAAAAACTGTTGAAAATGACCACCTCTAGCCAGCATACAAGCATCCAATCTTCTCCTCATTGACTGCCGAACCCTTTCAAAAACACCAGGATCATTTCTTATTAAGTTACACCCAGCAATGATCCGATTTCGCAAGTCTTTCACATTTTCTACTGGAGTGGTATAAACTAATGATTTTAGATGGCCCCATAGGAAATAATCTGGCCGTTTTTAGTAATTGGAATGTTGTTAAACAAATTTAAAAATAAATTGTACCTACTTAGTAAACACAGTGCGGTACGCATTTTTATTCAAACTATTATTAATTTTAAAAATATGAAAAATGTTGTTCGCCCTGTATCTTCGAAACAAAGAGGTTTTTCAAAAATCATCCAAGGACAAAACATGCTTAAAATAGTCCAAGGAACAACCCCCTGAATTTTTGCCGCATGTTTAGGAAACACCCTGTATATTCTTCTCTGCCTGTTGCGCCGCCCTCACTTTTTCGACTTGCTCTCTATGGGCGCCAGGGCAATACCTCCTAGAAAACAGTAGTCTAGGAGGTATTGGCCAGGGCCGTATCTAGGTAGTATTGCGCCTGTGGCAATATATTTGACAGCGCCCCCCATTTTCGAGATTTTTTTTTATCCATTATATTTTCTTATAGTGTTTTTTCTTCATAATTTACGTCATAAATTTTCGTTAGAGTTTTAAAATAATACACAATAATATATTATAGATATTTACTTATTCGATTAAATATTATTATTTATATAAAAATAAAACAAATTCCAAAACAAAATATTTATATTCATATAGTAAATAGGTACCTATATCTGAAATTCATATATTTCTACTTAATTTTTGAAAATACTGAAAATGTAAAGTATTTTTTCGGATAATTGACTAGAAAATTATAATCGATAATCACAATTATGTAAGTACGTTATTGGTTCAAAATCTAACTTTTCTTGATTTTAATTCGGCAAATGAATCCACTAATTTCGAGTAATCTAAGGTACATGTCATTTCCCTTTCGATTGCAAGGATTGACATATTTGATAATTGCTCTTGTCCCAAGGAGGAACGAAGATACGACTTTATGAGTTTTAGTTTGCTAAAGGAACGTTCACAAGTAGCAGTCGTCACTGGCAAACTCAGAAATATTCTCAAAGCCGTTTGTAGATTCGGATAAATATTCTCAAGAGTGAGATCATATATACCATTCAATATTTGTAATGGTCCCATTTCGATAAAGTTGTCTATAATTAGGTTACTTTGAAATTTGAAACTTTCAATTTCCATTGAAAATTCATGTGCATTTAAATCAGAAGGATATTTTGTTGCAAGATCTGCAGCACTTTTCTTCAAATCGTCAATAGTCATAGATTGAATAACACTTCCATTCAAAAAACTGAAGTTGTCGGCCACTTCCTTCAAAGCAACAAATCTTTTTCAAATTTCTATTATTGTTTTATCAAGCACTTGTAATAGTCCAATTCTGAGTTTTGCATTTGCATCAAAAAGATAAGCTTCATCACTACCTAGTTCTCCTGACATTTTTGGTTTCTTCCGTTTCCTTGACTCATGTAATATTGCTTCAATTCCGATTTTATCTGCTTCAATTTTTGAAAATTCCATCAATGATGGGAAAAAGTTTTCTCTATACGCTTTTAATTCGTTTAATAGTCCAAGTATCATTCTTGAGCTTTTAGAAATATCACGTTGCTTTTCCTGCAAAGATTGATGGATTCTATTTATCTTACTCAACAGAATATCCCAGAAGTTAAGATATATGATGAATTCATAATTTGATATCAAATTTACTAAGGAAAATTCTTTTAGCTTGCGAAGAAGTTGCTTTCGAGGACCAGCGAGTATCGCAAAACCTTTTAGAGTGAGATCGACTTCTGTTTTGAGTAATTCCCACCTTGAAGAAGATCCAACAAATAAATTATATATTTGCTGAACAGTTGCAAAGAACGTTTCCATATGTGGGTTCACTTCAGCAGCATGAACGCCCACTAAATTCAGACTGTGGGCAGTGCAAGGAATAAATTTCGCATTATCATTTAACATCAAAATTCGAGCTTGTACACCCTTGTATTTTCCAGCCATATTAGTCCCATTATCATAAGACTGCCCTCTCCCATTGTTAATATCCAAACCATCGGCGATCAATTTTTCTACGATTTCTTTTGCGATCGATTCGCATAAAAAAATCCCCAGCAACGGTCAATTTAGCCGTTTACTGAATTTTTCAAACTTTGAGGGGTGAGTAGGGGGTTTGTTTGGGGGTCACAAATTATTTTACCATATGGGTCGTGTTCAATTCGATTGAAACAATCGATTCGCATCAAAAAATCCCCAGCAACGGTCCATTCAGCCGAACACCGAATTTTCCAAACTTCGAGGGGTGCGTAGGGGGTTTTTTTGGGGGTCACAAATTATTTCACCATATAGGTCGTGTTCAACTCGATTGTAACAATCGATTCGCTTCAAAAAATCCCCAGCAAACGGTCCATTCAGCCGAACACCGAATTTTCAAAACTTCGAGGGGTGCGTAGGGGGTTTTTTTGGGGGTCACAAATTATTTCACCATATAGGTCGTGTTCAACTCGATCGTAACAATCGATTCGCTTCAAAAAATCCCCAGCAACGGTCCATTCAGCCGAACACCGAATTTTCCAAACTTCGAGGGGTGCGTAGGGGGTTTTTTTGGGGGTCACAAATTATTTCACCATATAGGTCGTGTTCAATTCGATGGAAACAATCGATTCGCATCAAAAAATCCCCAGCAACGGTCAATTTAGCCGACTACTGAATTTTTCAAACTTCGAGGGGTGCGTAGGGGGTTTTTTTGGGGGTCACAAATTATTTCACCATATAGGTCGTGTTCAATTCGATGGAAACAATCGATTCGCTTCAAAAAATCCCCAGCAAACGGTCCATTCAGCCGAACACCGAATTTTCCAAACTTCGAGGGGTGCGTAGGGGTTTTTTTTGGGGGTCACAAATTATTTCACCATATAGGTCGTTTTCAACTTGATCGAAACAATCGATTCGCATCAAAAAATCCCCCAGCAACGGTCAATTCTGCCGAACTCCGAATTTTTCAAACTTCGAGGGGTGCGTAGGGGGTTTTTTTGGGGGTCACAAATTATTTCACCATATAGGTCGTGATCAATTCGATGGAAACAATAGATTCGCATCAAAAAATCCTCAGCAACGGTCAATTTAGCCGACTACTGAATTTTTCAAACTTCCAGGGGTGCGTAGGGGGTTTTTTTGGGGGTCACAAATTATTTTACCATATGGGTCGTGTTCAATTCGATTGAAACAATCGATTCGCATCTAAAAATCCCCAGCAACGGTCCATTCAGCCGAACACCGAATTTTCCAAACTTCGAGGGGTGCGTAGGGGGTTTTTTTGGGGGTCACAAATTATTTCACCATAAAGGTCGTGTTCAATTCGATTGAAACAATCGATTCGCATCAAAAAATCCCCAGCAACGGTCATTTTAGCCGACTACTGAATTTTTCAAATTTTGAGGGGTGAGTAGGGGGTTTGTTCGGGGGTCACAAATTATTTCACCATATAGGTCGTGTTCAACTCGATCGTAACAATCGATTCGCTTCAAAAGATCCCCAGCAACGGTCCATTCAGCCGAACACCGAATTTTCCAAACTTCGAGGGGTGCGTAGGGGGTTTTTTTGGGGGTCACAAATTATTTCACCATAAAGGTCGTATTCAATTCGATTGAAACAATCGATTCGCATCAAAAAATCCCCAGCAACGGTCATTTTAGCCGACTACTGAATTTTTCAAATTTTGAGGGGTGAGTAGGGGGTTTGTTCGGGGGTCACAAATTATTTCACCATATAGGTCGTGTTCAACTCGATCGTAGCAATCGATTCGCATCAAAAAATCCCGAGCAACGGTCCATTCAGCCGAACACCGAATTTTCCAAACTTCGAGGGGTGCGTAGGGGGTTCTTTTGGGGGTCACAAATTATTTTACCATATGGGTCGTGTTCAATTCGATTGAAACAATCGATTCGCATCAAAAAATCCCCAGCAACGGTCAATTTAGCCGACTACTGAATTTTTCAAACTTCGAGGGGTGCGTAGGGGGTTTTTTTGGGGGTCACAAATTATTTTACCATATGGGTCGTGTTCAATTCGATTGAAACAATCGATTCGCATCAAAAAATCCCCAGCAACGGTCAATTCAGCCGACTACTGAATTTTTCAAACTTCGAGGGGTGCGTAGGGGGTTTTTTTGGGGTCACAAATTATTTTACCATATGGGTCGTGTTCAATTCGATTGAAACAATCGATTCGCATCAAAAAATCCCCAGCAACGGTCAATTCAGCCGACTACTGAATTTTTCAAACTTCGAGGGGTGCGTAGGGGGTTTTTTTGGGGGTCACAAATTATTTTACCATATGGGTCGTGTTCAATTCGATTGAAACAATCGATTCGCATCAAAAAATCCCCAGCAACGGTCAATTCAGCCGACTACTGAATTTTTTAAACTTCGAGGGGTGCGTAGGGGGTTTTTTTGGGGGTCACAAATTATTTTACCATATGGGTCGTGTTCAATTCGATTGAAACAATCGATTCGCATCAAAAAATCCCCAGCAACGGTCAATTCAGCCGACTACTGAATTTTTCAAACTTCGAGGGGTGCGTAGGGGGTTTTTTTGGGGGTCACAAATTATTTCACCATATAGGTCGTGTTCAACTCGATCGTAACAATCGATTCGCTTCAAAAAATCCCCAGCAACGGTCCATTCAGCCGAACACCGAATTTTCCAAACTTCGAGGGGTGCGTAGGGGGTTTTTTTGGGGGTCACAAATTATTTCACCATAAAGGTCGTGTTCAATTCGATTGAAACAATCGATTCGCATCAAAAAATCCCCAGCAACGGTCATTTTAGCCGACTACTGAATTTTTCAAATTTTGAGGGGTGAGTAGGGGGTTTGTTCGGGGGTCACAAATTATTTCACCATATAGGTCGTGTTCAACTCGATCGTAGCAATCGATTCGCATCAAAAAATCCCGAGCAACGGTCCATTCAGCCGAACACCGAATTTTCCAAACTTCGAGGGGTGCGTAGGGGGTTTTTTTGGGGGTCACAAATTATTTCACCATATGGGTCGTGTTCAATTCGATTGAAACAATCGATTCACATCAAAAAATCCCCAGCAACGGTCAATTTAGCCGACTACTGAATTTTTCAAACTTCGAGGGGTGCGTAGGGGGTTTTTTTGGGGGTCACAAATTATTTCACCATATAGGTCGTGTTCAACTCGATCGTAAAAATCGATTCGCATCAAAAAATCCCCAGCAACGGTCAATTCAGCCGAACACCGAATTTTCCAAACTTCGAGGGGTTGGCCCTACCAACCCCTCGAAGTTTGGAAAATTCGGAAAACCCCCTCACCTTGAGGGGTGAGTAGGGGGTTTGTTTGGGGGTCACAAATTATTTCACCATATGGGTCGTGTTCAATTCGATTGAAACAATCGATTCACATCAAAAAATCCCCAGCAACGGTCAATTCAGCCGACTACTGAATTTTTCAAACTTCGAGGGGTGCGTAGGGGGTTTTTTTGGGGGTCACAAATTATTTCACCATAAAGGTCGTGTTCAATTCGATTGAAACAATCGATTCGCATCAAAAAATCCCCAGCAACGGTCATTTTAGCCGACTACTGAATTTTCCAAACTTCGAGGGGTGCGTAGGGGGTTTTTTTGGGGTCACAAATTATTTCACCATATAGGTCGTGTTCAACTCCATCGTAACAATCGATTCGCATCAAAAAATTCCCAGCAACGGTCAATTTAGTCGACCACCGAATTTTTCAATCTTCGGGGGGTAGGTAGGGGATAACAAGGGGGTAAATATCATTTCCCCATATAGAACGTGTTCAAAAGATATTTTATAATTGATTCGAGTCAAAAATGAGTCAATCCTCCTTCCAAAATCCCTGGTAGAGCCCTTAGAAGAAGAACTGTTCTGAAGAACGGATGAAGAGAACCGTTGCTAGGTCCGTTGCTGCTGTCACGCCCGTATATAATTCACCTAACCGTCCAGTGTCTACTCCATATTAATCTACAAATAAAATATACAAAACATCTCAACAAGTGAAGCCTCAGATTTCTTTTCTTACTCTTCTGTGAAATGGATATACCAAGCATCAATTTACAATTATTGATATCCACATTCAGTTGCGAGTACGATCCTGAGAGTCTGCAAGAGGTGAAGGAGGGATAGGTTTTATGAACTTTTGACTAATAACATTTGTCCTATGCGCAAACCATGCAATTTACTCAGTTTTTATTGACCCGTCTTATATTTGAACGGATTAGGTATAAAACTTGTAGTACAAAACTTTTCTAAGAGCAAACATTCAAACGATGAAAATCGCTTAGGATAGTAGTATAGTCTATACTTTAGGTTGCAACCAATCAAAAATGGTTTATGTGTGACCCATTTGCTTAACTTTCATTATGATCTGATATGTTAATATTTGATCTTCAGATCATGTTTCAGTAATAAAGTAGTATCATCCCAAGGAAATTTTTCAATGTTGTCATAGTAGATAGAGCGAAAAATATGAAATTATATCGAACAAATATGTAAAATCAGGAAGAGTGGTACAGCAACTAGCTAATTCCAAGGGGGGTTAAAAAAAATTAGAACCAATCCAAAGATTTATCATGAAACCAAAATTACTTAAAAAGAATTGATAGAAAACTAAACGACAGCATATATAGACTGTCAATAAATAACCGAAAGTAACATCCACGGCAACCTGAATAAGAAATATTCCGTTCTTTTACGACATCGACAAATCAAGCAGAAAGCCACAAACACCTTTCGGTCGAATGACAATATCGCATTTCCTGCAGACGTCCATTGTAACGTCATCGCAATCGTAAAACGCCAATTCTCCTGATGATGTCGCACAAAGTTGCAACGTGCGCGGCAAAACGAATCCTCCTCTTCTCTATCCCACTTCCCAAGATACCTGCGTTGTTGTCGGTGGCTGGCCCAAGCGAGGGCAATGTCTCTATTAATGAGCCATTAAATTTCTGGAAGGTGCAGTATAAAATATGATAATAGCGATAATGAATTATTTATCAACCTTGAAATTAGTGCTGCATACGTCCGTTCTAGTGTTTGCCGACCCGCGGATTTGCGTAAGGCAGTTAGCTGGAGATGGCGAGGAAGTAGGTATTCACGGCTTGGCTTGATCTTGACTTGATTTCAAGTCAAGCTCGAGTCAAGTAGTAGATTTTCAATCTCAAGTCAAGTCAAGTATTTATTTATCAAGTACTTGAATCATTCCAAGTTACTTGATTTTTAGCAGTTTTATTGTGTAGTGTCACATCAATAAAAAAATTATGAAATGACAAAGAAACTTGAAAAACACTTTCATTTATTAAACTAATTGTATAAAAGAACGGAAAATATCAACTTTTTAAAAAAGAAACATAAATTAAATCACCCCAAATCATAACAAAATAAAAAAATGAAGTTTGTTTATATTGAGAAACCTCCAGGCTTTGTTTGATTTCATATTTTTCCATCCAGGATCTAAGACACATGAGGCATGTTATAGATTTGTCGCATAACCTATTGCGGGTTTTTGTAACTGTAACAGCAGCTCTGAAAAATTGTCTTTCA
The DNA here is from genome assembly GCF_914767665.1 of Harmonia axyridis. NCBI lineage: Eukaryota > Metazoa > Arthropoda > Insecta > Coleoptera > Coccinellidae > Harmonia > Harmonia axyridis. The sequence continues at coordinate 28,090,214 of NC_059507.1, forward strand.
ACAGGAGCTGAAGATGCTGGCGTTGATAAAAAATCCTTGGCCATTTTGGTCAAGTTTGGAAAGATATTTCTGAAACTACCAAAATCCACCAATAAATTCGAAATGTGAGAAAACTACTAATAAAGTCACATTGACGAATGCTTCAGTCTCTCGGCTTATATATGCCGTGCGACGCGTGCATATCAAGCTCAAATGATATCAAGTAGCTTGATATCAAATCAAGCAAAAAATATCTAAAATCAAGTCAAATCAAGCCCAAGTATGTAATTTTTCACGAGCTGGATATTCAAGTCGAGTAGTTGGTTAAAATGTCAAGTTACTTGGCTTGATAAATCCCTACGAGGAGATTGGAGGAGCAATTGTGTATTGAAAACACTGCAAATTTTACAAAATGGTTTATTATTGTCTTCTATCTCGAAGAGTATTCGGAATACATGAGTTCAAGTTGAAAGGATATCCATAAAATGTCAAAAAAAAAAGAGATCAATCTCTCTGAATCGAACCTGGGACCGCTAGGTACTGACCAAGCGTCTAAAGAATTTTCAAATGAAAGGTCTCATTGTGATATAAAATAAAAACGCCTATATTTCAAAAAGAAAAAATGGCTGTTTATTTCATTGTAAAAGGGAAGGTATGCCATTAATAATGGAAAACTATATCAGCCAAATGGCCGCCACGGATAGAGTTAGAGCACCATTTGCAGCACAAGATCTTGGTGGCCAATTGTGATGACCTCTTCGAGAAATAACAAGACCTTTCCTGCCTAATTGCTATTGTTTCGTTGATTGTGAGGCACGATGCGCCGTCTTGTTGACAATAAATTTCAAGACCTAAGTCTTTATGCAAAATACGGTTTGATATCGTTTGTGGAATGTCTTATTCCCAAGATCGACGAGAAATCGGTAAACCCTGAGTTTTCATCAACATTACACGTTACAGCAATAATATTCTCGATTATTCTTGAGCGATGCACACGGTTTCGATTCTCCACATCACTAGCTTGCCTCATCAGCTCAAATTTTTCCACCAATTCCGCTATTTCTGGGTTAGAATGTGCTTCAGGACAAACAAAATTGCTTTAGTTTTGCGTAAATTTTTGTTGTAAATTTTAACAATTTCAATGCGTAGTTCAATGACGTAGTTGTAACTTGTCAAATGTCAAAATATGACAGCCTCAAAAGTAACAGCTGCCTTATAGCGGGATATTCAAAGTTAAACATCAACCTTATAGGAAAACCCTTTAGAAGCACACTATGAGCAAAGCACAAAGTTGACAATACTTGAATTCAACTCAAACTCGTAATCGACAGGACGGTGACATTATCAGAACTTGTTTATTTTAGAATATTTAATCAATGACTGATACAAAAGAAAACAAAAACACTTCCATTCCATTGGAAGAAACTTAAGTTGTGATATTTGGATTTTTATTACAATTTCTTGTGATAAAAACGATAACAGTCATTTATAGATCAAGAATAGGTCACAAAAATATAAACTGGTCATCCAATGGATGAAGTGAATTTTTTGCGTGTTTACAAAATAATCTTTACAATTTGCATTGTATTGACAACATTTTTGGATGACCATGACCTAGTTTTTTCTGTCCAAACACGAAACAAAATTTGAATAAGTTCAGTACCAATACAATGGAATCATTACTACAAAAAACTCTCTGTTGTGCAAACATCATTCAATAGTATGGTCAAAATTTTTGAAAAAAAAAATAGCGATAAATTATGAACTTTGTGTGCAGATACAATAAACCCAAATAACGATCGTAAGGTGCTCGATGGTTGTTTATATGATTTTCACGACATTATATACCGTAAATTATATTGACAATACCAAAATAAAAATTTGATTATTTTTCATTTATCTTTTCTTTTTATATAAAATATTTGTGTTATAATTTTAGTGTAATTGTTTCGTAGTGCTAATGATTTGTCTGATCGAAGCACAATTAAATATACTGAAATAAAAAGATAAGAAAATAAAATCACTTTGAAGATTATTTTTCAACTATCGAATTGACAGCTTTAATCTGTCGATATTAATTAATTCTTATCGGAGAAAGAACATAAGGATCATATTCTTATCAGTAAAGGTCATCGTTCATTGCTTTTCGAAATCAACTCACCTATAATTATCATACTTTCTCTTCTTTTTTGGAGGCTCATCGGCCATTTTCCTTCAACTCATTATATTCACCAAATAAAAATAACTATTGCAGAACTTCTTGCATAGAAAATTCGAGTCCTTAATCACCAAATATAAATAAATAACATGAAATGTCTTTCACTGCAAATTAATATCTGACAAACAGACTTTTATTATTTTAACCAAAAAAAACAACGATTCTTTCGATTCAATAACTCAAGAAAACTAGATACATCGACGTATCATTCTTAACAAATGAAACAATACTGGTAGTCTTACGAAATGATCGACGTGTGTGACTAGAACAATAACTAAAATAAAAATAACCCCTGCTAAGGCACTGGCGCAACATAAACAAACGGAGACCAAAAAAACGGAAGAAAAAGAGCACCACCGGCACGTGTCAGATTCAGTGATGAAGAGGAGGTCTGTGCTCTATTTCGGGACGTCAGATCGGCGGAAAAAGCGAGAGTAACCAGATGGGTGAGAGAGAGGAAGAATCTGGAACGAACACGTCCAGGATGGAGCTTACGGGAGTTCGCAGATGATTGCTGGCGGAAATTAGCTGTTGCCATATTCTTTGATGTGGCAAGACGGTTAGATATATCACTTTCTTTAGGGGGTTCCCATTAGTGTTTCTATTAGAATGCTGAGCCAGTATGTGGTTATGAATTAAGTTCGGAATGGTGTCTTTGAGAAATGAGCTTAGGGTTTTTATTCCACTAGGATGATCCTTTTAGAAATAGTTCTTAGAGAGGGGGTTTCCCGAATAGATGATAATAATGAAGTGCATTTATTTCATACAGGATACAGGATGGTTTAGTTTTGAAGAAAGAAAGAAGTTCCAGGAGATGATAGAAAATTTAAAAATAATGTAATATGAATTTGAACAGGGAACTATATTCGGGAAATGTTCCGTTTAGTTTGAAAGGTATAGTATAGAGTACAGTTTGATTGAAAAAAATTAAATCTATTAATTTTTGCCAAATGGCTGGAAATATTTGAATGAAAATTTCGTTTCGATTTCCAGGGTTGCAGCAAAATTTTCTAATAGAAACACTTTTTTTTTTGTTCTACCAGTAGAGTACTAACACTTGACTGGACATTTTTCAACGAAACTGATTTTCAAGAAAATGAGTATCAACTTCCAATTCCTCACTCAATTTTTAAAGAAACTGACTGAGAGATTGAAGCATTCGCCAGTGTGACTTTATTAGTAGTTTTCTCACATTTCTATGAAATCTATAGGTAGATTTTGTTAATTTCAGAAATAACTTTCCAAACTTGGCCTAAATTGCCAAGGATTTTTGATCAACGCCGGCATCTTCAGCCTGTTGAAAGACAATTTTCCAGAACTGCTTATACAGTTAAAAAAAACCCGCAATAGGTTAGACGACAAATCTATAAGATGCCTCATTTGACTTAGATCCTAGATGGAAAATGATGAAATCAAACAAATCCTGGAGGTTTCTCAATATAAAGAAACATTGTTCTTTTATTATTTTTCATTTCGTTATGATTTATAGTGATTTAATTTATGTTTCTATATCAAAAAAGTTGATATTTTCGGTTCTTTTATAAAATAAGTTCAATGAATAAAAGTGTTTTTGCAAGGTTCCTTTTCATTTAATCATTTTTTTATTGACGTGACACTACACAATGAAACTGCTAAAAATCAAGTAGCTCGATATGATTCAAGTACTCGATAAATACTTGACTTGAGACTGAAAAACTACTACTTCACTTGAACTCGACTCAAGTTAATTCAACTAATAAGGAATGTTACGCATTACTTTATGAGGCCACACAAAACTATTGTATTTTGTCCACCCTGTACCAATTGGAAGCAACATGTGAAACATTTTTGGAATCAGCTCAGCTAGAGTAATATAAAAATATAAAAAAAATGACGGTGACGTCATTACTCGAAAGTAATTCACCCTGTATATCAGATTATTATTTTGACATACGGTAAATTCAAATAAAAAATCGACATGTTTCAGGATTATTTGTTTATCTGTTTAGCTAAAAATGAATTTGTTCCATACTTCATGGACACAGTGTATAAAACCTTGTTAGCAAAAACTCGACCGAGCACTAATATTGCACGAATCAGTTTTACATTTTACATGCATTTTATCTACAGACTCGAGCATCTACACTGCATTTACTCAACATCACAACCCCCTCGATTGTCGGTTTAGATAAACTGAGAAAAGTACACCCTGGTAGTGGGAGTAACCACTCGGCAGAGTTCATAAAGAATTGATAACAGTTTAACGCAACCGTTGATGAATATGTAAGATTCATATTCATTCACTCGCTCGCTTAGGCTCATCTCAACAGAGTATGGCATCTTGTGTTCAAATTAGTCGAGTACTCGGCCAAGTGTGCTCGTCCGTCATGTAAACAAGGTATACTATTAGTAATACGATACATGTGCAAGATCATTAGGTAATAGTTATCAATATAAACACTTCAACTTCAAATGTTCTCGTGGGTGGTTCAAATAACAATTAATAGTTACTTCAGCAATAAGAGTTGTATTAATGAAGACGATTTACAATATTCTCTCTTTCATTAAAACTTCTTTCTGTTGCAGACTTGGTCAGAAAATATTTCCATCTATCTCATATCTGATGAAACGGAAGAAACATTTATTCAACACAGTAAACGGTAAATTTTTAGCAATTCGATAATAGCAAGTGATTTGAATAATATATCAATTCTTGTGTTTGGTTGCTCATGAATATCATGCAAATGGATGAAGTGGTCGTTGATAGGCAAATTTCACATTTATGTACATAAAACATACACACGCGTTGAAAGACTATATTGCATTACTAATAGCAATTAATAATCGATATTAATGATCAATGTTACATACAACTGTTACAAAAAATTCAAACAAATGTAAATATAGGGTGTTTTTTTCGAGGTATATAACTTTAAGTTGGCATTACTGTTCAAGATGGCGACCGATTTAACAGCTGTAAAGTAATTTATTCTCAGTTTGGTTTGGCAATTCATCATGAATAGACTCACGCCTGAACAACCCTTGCAAATAGTGCAATTTTATTTCGAAAATAATGGTTCTGTGCGGAATACGTATCGCGCACTACGTCCATTTTATTTTGTTTAGCGATGAAGCGCACTTCTGGTTGAATGGCTACGTCAACAAACAAAACTGCCACATTTGGAGTGAAGCTAATCCTCAAGTGTATGTCGAAACACCGTTACATCCAGAAAAACTGACTGTTTGGTGCGCTTTATGGTCTGGTGGAATCATTGGTCCGTACTTCTTCAAAAACTATGATGGCCAGAACGTTACAGTCAATGGTGATCGGTATAGAGCCATGAATACTAACTTTTTCATTCCTGAATTGAACAACCATGATGTCCAGGAGCTGTGGTTCCAACAAGACGTGCCACAATCGATTCATGAAAGATACGTTTGGTGACCGCCTAATTTCACGTTTTGGACCTGTGAATTGGCCTCCAAGATCTTGTGATTTAACACCGCTAGACTACTATCTGTGGGGCTATGTAAAGTCATTGATCTATGCGGATGAGCCACACACCCTTGACCATTTGGAAGACAACATTCGCCGTGTTATTGCCGATATACGGTCGGTCACAAATGTTAGAAAAAGTCATCGAAAATTGGACGTTCAGATTGGACTACATTCGAGCCAGCCGTGGCGGTCATATGCCAGAAATCATATTTAAAATGTAATGCCACAAGATGCCACGGATAAATAAAATTCATGTCAATCGAATAATCCATCGTTGTTTTATTGCAATTTAAAGTTCTATAGCTCTAAAAAAACACCCTTTACAAAAAGAAGACCTGAGAGTTGCACAGTGCTTAAAATAGGCAGTTAAACAGTTGGCGAGATGTTCTACGAATTTCGTCACTTTCTGTAAGGGGAATAGATATTTTGCACATATTGCTGTTCATTATCAAATTAAAATGGACATTGGTTGATTGAATTGGTCAACTTGAATCAATTTCAATTTATAACGACTGTAGTTTGTTGATCGGAACTAAAAAGTTGAGAATGTATAAATAAGTAGGTTGGTGGTTGAATCTAGAAGATTCTGAAACTCAAACACAGTTCGGCCGACAACGTACAGACGTCTATAGGCCACTTGTCAACATTCTCAACTAGAGATCAACTAAGCTGAGCTAGGGTTCCCACAAACAAAGATATGCACATATTAATCCTCTTGAGGGTAGTATTGTTACGTCCTTATCTCACATTCGAATACTGATGGTAGTAAATACTTCAAGATCCTTATCTTCAGGCACTGAATTGGTCCTATTCACAAAACGGGTACCTAAACCACTGAATAAACATAGTGGGCACATAATGGTTTCGAGCATTGGACGGAATCAAAGTTGGCAGTGCAAAAACCGCTAATAAAAGGAAATTCGATATGGATCTCCGCTCGCAGCCAACGCTGTTTTCGCCACAAGTCGACCAGATCGTGCAGTATGCAATTCGGGTACGACAGACTATCATTATTATGACGCAATTGCCAGCGCAACGGTTTACGGCATTGTTCGTCAAGGATAGTCATTGTTTATTAGCGCTTTATCGGTAAAAATGGGAAAATGCAACTAGCGGTGCCGCCATTAGAAAGTTCCATTTGAGTTGGACGACGTGCATTACCTTGTGCATTTCATGGCTCCGTTTCTTCACATTAGATTAGAATATGCTCGACACCGTTCCTCGTTTATACGGGGGAGAGGCTAAAAAAATAAATATTTCGACTTCACAGTGGATACTTTTTTTTCACACTTAAAGCTGTAGTAATTGAAAGCCATCAACGGAATTAAAAAGATAATACAATTCTTTTTGCGTTTGACACGAGTCTTGATTAAGTAATGCCTCCAATTCTGCATCTTCGAACCGGCATGCTGGTTTTCGATATCAAAATCACCGTTCTTGAAGCGTTGAAACCACTTTCGGCACTTTTCTCAATAATAACGGCCTCACCATAGGTATTTGAGAGCATTCGATGAGCCTCAGCCGCAGATTTATTAATATTAAAGCAGAAAATCAAAACCTCCCGCAAATGACAAGGATTTGACTCGTAAGCTGACATGTTTAATCGAGAATGACTTTATGATGCAGACACAAATCGACTAATATTTCGATGGCGTTATGTTAACCTAAGTTTATCGTATGACATCTACGATCTATTTATTTCGACTAGCACTTAGCGCTACAGCCATCTATTGCAAAACGGCGGAAGCAGTGTTGTACACCTAATAAAATCACTCGTCCTAACGGAGTCGTGATTTTATCAATCGGTTTGTTTTCATATTTTTGCCAAATTAACAAGTTTTCGTGGAAAAGAAAAATTATTAATAAAATTTCAAGCACTCGTGGTATTACCTTTGATTATTTTTTCACATCTCAAAATCTGAGCTATAAATAAGGGGCTATCCACAAACCTATAAATTACTCCAAAGTTCTCCATAACCTATTGAAACATTTCCTAACCAGCCTTCGTTTTTTCAGAAAAGTATCTTAGTTACTTTATAGCAACTTAGTTTCTCTCATTTTTTGACACAAAGTAACTCTCAATATACTCAAATATTTTCCAAAGGAACTGTATCTTGTCACTTAGAAAAATATCTTAGATATTGAACAGTATCTTAGATATTGAACAGTATCTTAGATGTCTTATCTGTCACCTAATAGGAATGTTCTATTATCTGCCAAATTTGTAATACAAAAAACAGATCTGTCAACGAACATTTTTCACTTAACGATATCTATGGAAATATTCCATAAATAAATAAATTCAGTGACTTAGGGAAAATAATATGTAATACTCGTACATTCAAAAACTCGTTTTTGAATGTTTAACTCGTGGGAGAATATCAATGCCTTCTGCACTTGTATTATAAATAACTATATCGAGCACCTAAGAAAGTAACTCAAATAAAAATTTAGTTACCTGCTTCAAAATAACAACTATATACTAACATCAGATACTCTTTCAAAATGTGACTTATCTTGCAACTATTCACTTTTCAAAAGTAACTTTGACACCTCTCAATTAGTGAAGTACAACATAGGTTATTCATAGGGATTAACTCAAAGTATAAATATAGTATTAATTTTCCATAAATATTTTAATGTTATCAACATTGTTTCGCCAACACTGGCTTCTTCAGGTTCTTTCAATTATATCTGTCCAAATAACCTGGAGAAGCCACAGTGTTAACGAAACAATTGTTGTCAACAAAAAAATATTTATTTTGTTTCATTTTATTTCTTAAATATAAATATATTGGGAACAATTTGTGTATTTCGTCTTACGCCCAATATATTCCAGTTGATTTCGCAAATGCTAGTCTTGAATTAATATGAGGAAATACGTAGATACTTCTACAAAATTTGGAATTAAAATCGCGCATCTACGGAATCGAATGTTTAGATTGCGATGAATTATACATAGAACAAACAATCCCAAATAAATATTCTAATCTCATTGGCCAATATAGCAGTTTTGTCAACTACTTAACCTCAAAAGTGAAGTGTGAAGTGAGTGAATCTAAAAATAATTTTCGTTTCTGTTTAAATAATTCAATTTTTCCATATTTTTTTATCCATTTGGATGGTGAAAAAAAAACTTAATAATCGATGTCAATTATTATTTTAGTTCATAGTATTTGAATGTGTTCAAAAAAATCGCGTTTTGAGAAAATGGTGTTAGAAACTTATAGTTATAATTCGCGCGCACTGTATATCCGGCAGTTGATAATGAACAGCTTTTAATTCAAACTTCTCTTCAGATGTGATCTATGAAAAAAAAATTTTTTTTACTCAATTTTTTTGACATCCAACCAACAATTCGAAAAAATTTTCAATAATTCAGTCGACAATTCCCCTCTTTGACGATTATGAATATCGTAAAGAATAGCATAACCTTATACTTGAACGAATAGATAGTGCGCTCCATATTCATAAATGACAAACATTGCATTTCGCAAATGTCAAACGCATTCAATTTGAAAGTTTCTTCAAATTACGATTACGATGTTAAATTCATTGAATTCGATATGGATAACCAATTATCTGAATCTGTAGGTTGACCTCATATCGACAAACATAAAGGAAAATGACCTAGTGAAACTTGAAATATTTAAGGAACGTATGTATTTGTAAATGAGGTTAGAATTCTGTATGAATAATTTTTTTGTCTAGTTTTCAGTCAGGTCGAAGGGTTTTCTTTATTTCTTCATATTCGAATACGACCAGTTCCAGCAGTCTTATTTTTCCAGTCAAATCACATTCCAATTGCTGCTGTAACAGAGTGGCAGATTGCCTGCAACACAGGTGTTTCAACATTTCACAATATGATTTATTTAATCGTGGGTTATAAAGGGCCATTGCATTACATTCTTAACACAGAATTTTTGAGAAGGAATTTAATTACTTTGACTCGTTACTATGGAATTTAGTAAGTCAAATTTCGATTCGAGGTGCTTGAAGTGGTTCAAGTTCATTAATTTATATTGAATCCAATTTTAGTATGCATTGAATATAGCTATTATTACAACTAGGGAAATATGAATAGTATATTTCCCGAGGTTGTCAAAGTTACATCCCGAGGGCGGAGCCCGAGGGATGTATAGACAACCGAGGGAAATGTATTCATATTTCCCGTGGTGTAATCAATAGTTTTTTTCTGATTGAAACAATCTGATAAGGAAAAATTATTATTAGATTGTATATTTTTGTAATAATTAAATTTTTAACGTTGCTATGGGCCATGTTTCTGAGAATCTTGGTTGACTGGTTTCATTTTGACGTCTTGTCAAAAATAAAATTAATGAAAAAATGTCGAACTACGTCGAAACTCAAGCGGCAAAGGCCCGTGAATCTTTGGTTCCAGCCAAATCTCAAGCTGCCTACAGTAAAGAGTACGAATGCTTTCAGGAGTGGAAAAGAAAAAAATTGGTGGACGGTGTGAGCGATAGTATTTTGTTAGCATATTTCCAAGATTTGGTATGTTGCTCTGATTCTTGTTATTCTTGATGTATGATTAATTCATTCGATCCCCAGTCCCAGAAATATTCTCCAAACACGTTATGGCCGAAACTATCGATGTTAAGATCAATGCTACATTTGAAGGAAAAAACTGATGTCAAATTATTCGATGAAGTCGAAGCATTTGTTAAGAACAAAAATAAAGGATACGTTCCTAAAAAATCATCAGTGTTGTCCCGGGAGCAGCTCAAGACATTCTTGAGTGAAGCTCCTAATGACGTTTTTTTGATGTATAAGGTAAAAGTTTCATTTTGATTTCCTCTGTTGATAAGATTTTTACATTCATAATTTTGAAGGTTGTTTTAATAATGGAAATCTTTGGCGCCTGCAGAACACGAGAGTTGGTGAATATGCTATCTTCAGATATCGAAGATCGTGGTTCGGTAATCATAATCAAAGTCTCAAAGACTAAGAATGATATAAACAGAATATTCACTATAATTGATGAAGAAGATCTGGGTGCTGCTCGTTTGGTGAGGGAGTATTCAGCGTTGCGCCCGCAAGGCGTTCTTAGGTTCTTCGTAGCTTATAGGAATAAGAAGTGTACTCTTCAGCCTGTCGGCAAAAATACCTTCGGAAAAATTCCGAGTAAGGTTGCTGAATGGTTGGGTTTAGATAATCCGAAAACCTATACAGGTCATTGTGGAAGACGAACATCCGCGACATTGGTTGCCGATGCGGGAGCCTCAATGACAACACTCAAGAGACATGGTGGTTGGAAAAGTTCGTCTGTTGCAGAAGGCTATCTGGCGGACAGTATGCTGCACAAAAATAAGGTAGCGAAGATGATAGCAGGTGTGGAGGGTGAGCCATCTGCAGCATCACAATCTTTGAAGACCGTTTTGGGAGAATCGTCCGAGACTGCTGCTGCAAGGAATGTTCTCAAGAAAACTGTAGTCTCGTCGTCGAATAATTATGAACAAGATATTTCTTCTTCCTTTGTATCTGGTGGAAATACTTTTAGTGGAAATTTCAACAATTGCAGTTTCCATTTTGTTACTAAATAAAGAAATAGTTTCATATTTCCCTAGGGAAATATGAACTGACGTTTCATATTTCCCTTGGGAAATATGAGTGTGTTATGACACATGGTAACTAAGGCGATATAGCTCAATATTGGTTCGATCAGAAAAAATAGCTATTATTACAACTAGGGAAATATGAATAGTATATTTCCCGAGGTTGTCAAAGTTACATCCCGAGGGCGGAGCCCGAGGGATGTATAGACAACCGAGGGAAATGTATTCATATTTCCCGTGGTGTAATCAATAGTTTTTTTCTGATTGAAACAATCTGATAAGGAAAAATTATTATTAGATTGTATATTTTTGTAATAATTAAATTTTTAACGTTGCTATGGGCCATGTTTCTGAGAATCTTGGTTGACTGGTTTCATTTTGACGTCTTGTCAAAAATAAAATTAATGAAAAAATGTCGAACTACGTCGAAACTCAAGCGGCAAAGGCCCGTGAATCTTTGGTTCCAGCCAAATCTCAAGCTGCCTACAGTAAAGAGTACGAATGCTTTCAGGAGTGGAAAAGAAAAAAATTGGTGGACGGTGTGAGCGATAGTATTTTGTTAGCATATTTCCAAGATTTGGTATGTTGCTCTGATTCTTGTTATTCTTGATGTATGATTAATTCATTCGATCCCCAGTCCCAGAAATATTCTCCAAACACGTTATGGCCGAAACTATCGATGTTAAGATCAATGCTACATTTGAAGGAAAAAACTGATGTCAAATTATTCGATGAAGTCGAAGCATTTGTTAAGAACAAAAATAAAGGATACGTTCCTAAAAAATCATCAGTGTTGTCCCGGGAGCAGCTCAAGACATTCTTGAGTGAAGCTCCTAATGACGTTTTTTTGATGTATAAGGTAAAAGTTTCATTTTGATTTCCTCTGTTGATAAGATTTTTACATTCATAATTTTGAAGGTTGTTTTAATAATGGAAATCTTTGGCGCCTGCAGAACACGAGAGTTGGTGAATATGCTATCTTCAGATATCGAAGATCGTGGTTCGGTAATCATAATCAAAGTCTCAAAGACTAAGAATGATATAAACAGAATATTCACTATAATTGATGAAGAAGATCTGGGTGCTGCTCGTTTGGTGAGGGAGTATTCAGCGTTGCGCCCGCAAGGCGTTCTTAGGTTCTTCGTAGCTTATAGGAATAAGAAGTGTACTCTTCAGCCTGTCGGCAAAAATACCTTCGGAAAAATTCCGAGTAAGGTTGCTGAATGGTTGGGTTTAGATAATCCGAAAACCTATACAGGTCATTGTGGAAGACGAACATCCGCGACATTGGTTGCCGATGCGGGAGCCTCAATGACAACACTCAAGAGACATGGTGGTTGGAAAAGTTCGTCTGTTGCAGAAGGCTATCTGGCGGACAGTATGCTGCACAAAAATAAGGTAGCGAAGATGATAGCAGGTGTGGAGGGTGAGCCATCTGCAGCATCACAATCTTTGAAGACCGTTTTGGGAGAATCGTCCGAGACTGCTGCTGCAAGGAATGTTCTCAAGAAAACTGTAGTCTCGTCGTCGAATAATTATGAACAAGATATTTCTTCTTCCTTTGTATCTGGTGGAAATACTTTTAGTGGAAATTTCAACAATTGCAGTTTCCATTTTGTTACTAAATAAAGAAATAGTTTCATATTTCCCTAGGGAAATATGAACTGACGTTTCATATTTCCCTTGGGAAATATGAGTGTGTTATGACACATGGTAACTAAGGCGATATAGCTCAATATTGGTTCGATCAGAAAAAAACATTTTTTTTTCTGATCGAACCAATATTGAGCTATATCGCCTTAGTTACCATGTGTCATAACACACTCATATTTCCCAAGGGAAATATGAAACGTCAGTTCATATTTCCCTAGGGAAATATGAAACTATTTCTTTATTTAGTAACAAAATGGAAACTGCAATTGTTGAAATTTCCACTAAAAGTATTTCCACCAGATACAAAGGAAGAAGAAATATCTTGTTCATAATTATTCGACGACGAGACTACAGTTTTCTTGAGAACATTCCTTGCAGCAGCAGTCTCGGACGATTCTCCCAAAACGGTCTTCAAAGATTGTGATGCTGCAGATGGCTCACCCTCCACACCTGCTATCATCTTCGCTACCTTATTTTTGTGCAGCATACTGTCCGCCAGATAGCCTTCTGCAACAGACGAACTTTTCCAACCACCATGTCTCTTGAGTGTTGTCATTGAGGCTCCCGCATCGGCAACCAATGTCGCGGATGTTCGTCTTCCACAATGACCTGTATAGGTTTTCGGATTATCTAAACCCAACCATTCAGCAACCTTACTCGGAATTTTTCCGAAGGTATTTTTGCCGACAGGCTGAAGAGTACACTTCTTATTCCTATAAGCTACGAAGAACCTAAGAACGCCTTGCGGGCGCAACGCTGAATACTCCCTCACCAAACGAGCAGCACCCAGATCTTCTTCATCAATTATAGTGAATATTCTGTTTATATCATTCTTAGTCTTTGAGACTTTGATTATGATTACCGAACCACGATCTTCGATATCTGAAGATAGCATATTCACCAACTCTCGTGTTCTGCAGGCGCCAAAGATTTCCATTATTAAAACAACCTTCAAAATTATGAATGTAAAAATCTTATCAACAGAGGAAATCAAAATGAAACTTTTACCTTATACATCAAAAAAACGTCATTAGGAGCTTCACTCAAGAATGTCTTGAGCTGCTCCCGGGACAACACTGATGATTTTTTAGGAACGTATCCTTTATTTTTGTTCTTAACAAATGCTTCGACTTCATCGAATAATTTGACATCAGTTTTTTCCTTCAAATGTAGCATTGATCTTAACATCGATAGTTTCGGCCATAACGTGTTTGGAGAATATTTCTGGGACTGGGGATCGAATGAATTAATCATACATCAAGAATAACAAGAATCAGAGCAACATACCAAATCTTGGAAATATGCTAACAAAATACTATCGCTCACACCGTCCACCAATTTTTTTCTTTTCCACTCCTGAAAGCATTCGTACTCTTTACTGTAGGCAGCTTGAGATTTGGCTGGAACCAAAGATTCACGGGCCTTTGCCGCTTGAGTTTCGACGTAGTTCGACATTTTTTCATTAATTTTATTTTTGACAAGACGTCAAAATGAAACCAGTCAACCAAGATTCTCAGAAACATGGCCCATAGCAACGTTAAAAATTTAATTATTACAAAAATATACAATCTAATAATAATTTTTCCTTATCAGATTGTTTCAATCAGAAAAAAACTATTGATTACACCACGGGAAATATGAATACATTTCCCTCGGTTGTCTATACATCCCTCGGGCTCCGCCCTCGGGATGTAACTTTGACAACCTCGGGAAATATACTATTCATATTTCCCTAGTTGTAATAATAGCTATATGAATAGAATGTACATCTTGACCAGGCAACATGAAAAACAGGCAATGTTGACCAAAAACATTCGATAACTTCTTATTGTGTTATGGCAATACAAAAGGGTCTATGAATCAAAGAGGATTATAGGATTAACTTCAACCCTAATAAAAACCACATCAAACTCATTCAATAGTAAAATTAGTCTTTCAACTTTGATACCCTCATAAATATTTCACGAATATTGCGACATTATAAAGCTGAAAATTCTGCAAGAAAATTCATTATTTGTTTCATCGCCAAAAATATTACCCTGGCAAAGGAGAATTCGAAAAATATGGTTAGTGACAGCATTTCAACACAAAGTTACATAGGTTAACGAACAGTGAGAATAAAAACTTTGTTTCAGGTTTTTTCGATTCAATAACATCATAGGAAATTTACACTGAAAAATTTCCAATTATATAGAAGTTTGCACGTCAATGGACATTCCAATTTCCATTTTCAGCATATGGAATCACTGGGTTGAAATTTTTCAATTTGCTCTCAATCATTTCCCAAAAATTGTAGTCTCAAAATGAAGTCTGGTCTTTTTAATTTTCTGTAATAAACATGCGGAAATATTTGCTTACGTGGTTTTTGTTACCATTCCATTCTAGATAAATGACGCCAAAGAACTCCTTGAAGACATAATTTTTTGTAGTTTACATAAAAGGTAGATAACAATAAAAGACAGTAGTAATACTAAACGGGGTACTGTTTTATGTTTGCAGTAGTTCATGAAGAGATTGGTCCGTTCTTTAGTAGCCATCAGTCATTGATGTTTCCTCTTATGTGAAACAGCGACCGCTTCTTTGTTTGCGTTTTTACTACTTTATGGTCCCTCTTCCCATAATCCAAAGTGCAAAGATACTTGATGTGTTGAAATCGAACATAGCGGAAGATATCTTCTGGTTTGATTGATTGCTGATATATGAGGCAATCTTTTTTCTAGAACGCCCGGTAATGTTCCTTGAGTGAAACTGACTAATGACCTTGAACATCCGTTCTTTCTTCCATTATTCCATGCACTTGAATGAGCCCCCTCCTTTTGCATCTTCGGTAGAATGAATAAATTAGGGGATTACGAAAATTAAGAAAACCCTAATGACCAAGAAATAAAAATCTGAGGGGCATTTCGAGCAATTTCATTTTCAGGGGAGAAAAAGTATGGTAATGAAGTAAATGGCCGAATTGTAAGAATAGCTAAGCCAATCTCCTTTCAAGGGAGAATCATAGCCTATATTATATACATTGATTTTTTTTTTTGTTTATTTTCTTAATATTCTCTATTTTTATGTAGGATTTATTTGTGCCTTATTCTGTCGAGTATTCCGACTTTCAGAGAATACTCGATTTGAGAATGATGACAAATAGTGGTAAGGCTCGATTACCTGTTTCCACTTACCTTACATATCCATGAATGAAATGGAAACGTAGGTTCAGAAACAATGCAGACTCCCCTGATGTTTTGTCTTACCTGGAAAAAAGAGAAACGTAAGAAAAATAAAACAATAGGCTTTCATTCGATTTTAATTTAAAACAGAGAAGTTTGAATTAATCGAAATCATTTTCGTTATTGTCTATTGAAAATATTACTTTGCAATATAAATACACACTCTTCAAGTTTTATAATAGTTTTTTTTCTACAGCTCTTAATTCTTGTATTATCGTACGGATAAAAAAAGAATAACGGAAACACTTTTGTTTAAAATTGATGGACATTTTTCTACAAATATTGAGTTATTAGACTCTGTAATGCCTTCATACTTGATATATCATTTATCGAAAATATGATTATTTCAACAATAAGAAGATTATAATATCATGCGAAAGAAAAAAATCAAATTTTCTCAAAATACCTGGATACCTCTAGGTATCAGCTACAACGAATAACTAAATTGAAATAAGGACTGGCGTAAGCATCGAGAATTTTGTATTTTTGATAACAATTTTCTTCCTCACTTGTTCATTACACTGATTTGAGTCTAGAATCAAACTTATACTACGACAGAGAATTTCAACTCCGATATTGGTCACCGATATTAACACCTCAACTGCGAAGTCATAGATCATTTCTTTCACTCTTCAATGAAATAAAAATAGAGATTACACAACATTATTTTTCAATTATCCTTTTTTTCTTTGGCAATTGATTTCGGTTTTAACAAACCTTCATCAGACCAGCTGAAAATATACAATGAAATTTTTTAATTGGAAAATCTTTCGATATCAAGTGGGTGAGGAAATTGTGAAATTACAATACCGTCAATAAATATAAGCGGAAATGAAGTGTTTTACTTTTTAATCATATGAAGATGAATTTTCGTCAAGTAGAGACCGAAACAATCAAGAATATTAAATGTAATATTCTTATAGGCATAGCGACAAAAGCTACAAATATGTAATGTGTAATATAGCTTTTGTCGCTATAACTACATAACTTAAGAACCAGCGTTGACCAGAATATTCTGATCAGCGTTTCTTATCAAGGGCATGCAAGTCTTAAGAAAACAGTACTAACATTTTAAAGTAACCGGTAACCGTTTTTCATACATTCAAATGTCTGGTCCTTCCTTTCAAAAAGGAAGTTTGTTTTCGATACAACACCGAATTGTGTGAGCCATACGGCGAGAATCTAATCATAAAATGTCAAGCCGAAATCAAAGAGGGTTCATTTACAAACAAATAGACCCCTTACATCTCCCCTCGCATTTAGGCAGCTTCGGCTGAAAAGCACACGAGAGGAAAAGTAATCATCAGTCTGGACTCCCCCTTAGCGACGCCAACGCAAAACATGTGGACACATGGACTTGTCCACGATCGATAGTTGCATCTCCGAGAACAAGAGGAGGGTACGAAATCGACATTCGAGGAGGAAACACTTCGATGTTAGTATGTCATACTCGACGGTTTATAGGCATAGGAGATCGATAATGGGCTATGTTCCTAACCCGCAAACTGAATATGAGATAAGCTCTGGTAGAAGGGAAGCCAGTCGATAACGATAAAAAATAACATTTTGTGATATGGCGCTATCAAGCATCGAAGAAGTAACAAGTTGAAAATAGGGCGATAGTTCCTTGGAACATTGTGACAACTGACAACCATATTTGAAATGTGATTATTAGCAATTTTTGTTTGTAGAACACAGGCTTCAACAATGTTTGATTAATAATAATTCTATAATTTCATCGACATAATAATTATTTTTTTTATTTATTTAGACCACCTAAGAGATGGAAAGAATCATGGATTTCAACATCTAAATAGATGAATGATTAAGTTGGAAAAAACAGGCTGGGAGCCTTGAAGGAGACGAAGAAGAGCAGTGAAATAAGTATCAGGCTGGATAGTATGCGCCTTGAGTGTGAATTCTCTTGAAAAATTCTTGGATGCACTTTAATTTCAAATTTCTTTCACTTTATATTAGGGTATCGCTGTTGTGTAGATTTTTGTGTATTTTTACTGAGAGCTTAGGCTTGTATGCCTCCTCTCTTATCTATTTTGTAATGATAAAAATCATCAAAATCAACAATGGTTCAACGAATCAACAAGTTATTAAAGTTCAAAACAGGCTCAAAATTTAAAACATTGTCAATCAAAAGACAAAAAAAAAAGCATTACACTCAGACAAATTACTCGAAATAATTGATCCAAAATGATTCGTAATGTAGAGTACAGTGTAGAATTTTTTTTCACTTAGTGTTTCGTCTTATTTTTGCTTGTAACTTTGAAAGCTTTCAGAAATCTTATTGAATACTTGTATGGCCTCATGTTTAGCCAAGTTGCTGCTACACTGTGATATGAAGTTAAAAAAAATTTCCTCATTACTTGTGGTATAATTCAATTTCACATCAATTTCTCTTTGTTATCATGGATGTATTTAGAATACAGGTGAGTATGTACAAACAGGTGAGTTTTAGTTTGTTCTCCAAAATTATCTTATAATAATTACATAGCACCTCTCTATGCGCCATCACACGTGAGGAATCTTGTCTAAAAAAAAGTGAGACGCACAATGTTTACACTATGTGACTAGAGGCCCAACCAACCAACCGATGTTTTGATTGGTTGAACATATTGAACCAATCGATCATTTCAGATCAAGTGATTTGGTTTCCCTTATCATTGATTAAATTCAAACTTCCTTATCATCTCACTCGTGTCCATGTGACATGAGGCTCAATCTTTCTCTCTCTAATGTTGAAGTCAATGCTTTGCACTGAACGACTGCTCAAGGGCGTATCTATCAATGTATTATTAGATCTCCCCTTAGAAGTGTAGCCTACAGCTATCAATACTCCCTAATCCACATAATATACGATTGGTATTCTTTTGTTCAAACTCGAAGTGATCTTCGTGATGACCATAATAAAAGTAAGCACATTTCTGTTTGTTTTTCTACCTATTATATCAGACTACGTGTTTCATGCCCAAACAAACATAACATAACATAATTCTATTCATTACATTCACTACAAATTGATTCGATACGACTGAAAATTTCAACGGACATCTTCCTTAGATTTAAACGATTCTGAAAAACCATTTTATTTGTTGACAAGTTCAGTTGAAGACTATAATGGCCGCTCAGAGGCATGCATTTCGACACACAAAATTTTCTGCAGATGACGATGACAAAATCGTAAACACACTTAGAAGAACTAAAAAAATGTTCTTTCCTAATTTTTCAGCTTCAATTTCTGAAGGTTCGGACTATGTCGTCAACACGAAATTTTGCGTTTAAAACTGTTATTCCACGTATTTATACAGGCAGAATATTAACCCGATAAGATCTGTCATCATGGAAATGGTAGATTTTTCCTCAAAATCTTTTTTATACTTTTTCTGATTCTACTGATGTGATCAGTTTGGAATTTTACACTAATCTTCAAATGGTTATTCTTTCACAAAATCATCATTACATTTTCGAATGTTTTAATAATGTGATCAGCTTGAAAATTTGTGTGAAGCTTGAAAGGGTTATTCTTTTTTCGCAACCCGAACGGATTCTGTTATCACGGAAATATTGGCCACAGTAGCGCAAAAACACTGTTATTTAGGTTAATAGCCTCTAAAATCTATTTTTTTTAGCGGTATTTAATTTCGTTACGGTGGCTCTATTTTTATAATTTTGAGCAGGAAATGGTTTCGAATTATACTAAAATTTTGGTTGGGATATTGAAGGATCCATAGGCATTTCAGGACTTTTAAATAAAATGTGTTGCTCAGACCTATATTAGGAGTTCTCTAGAGAAAATGGTGTTACAACACGGAAAATAACGA
Organism: Harmonia axyridis; assembly: GCF_914767665.1. Lineage (NCBI taxonomy): Eukaryota > Metazoa > Arthropoda > Insecta > Coleoptera > Coccinellidae > Harmonia > Harmonia axyridis. The sequence continues at coordinate 28,110,172 of NC_059507.1, forward strand.
CTGTGAAAAGCTTTGAAGAGTGTAGACCGAGCATGGAACCACACCCATTGAAAGAATATACTTTTATGTATACAATTTGTTTAATGGATTCGGTCCTTACTTGGCGGAAATTCATTATAAATAAAATAAAACAAAGTAATTTCCACTATGTTATTTAATTGTTAGCAACAATTGTTTCGCCACACTGTGGCTTCATCAGGCTACATTTCTGAACTGATAAGAGTACAAAGGTTTTCGGAATCTTATATAGGAACAAAATTGACACAAAAATATTCGAAAGGGTATAAATTACAAAGTTATATTGAACAATTTACCGCCTGGGATTTCCAAACTATCGGAAGAAATTCAATAAAGGGGATGAGTTTACATCCGTTTGTTCGTTCAACAGAATATTTTGGGTATTATACCTGTTTATTTCTAGGGATTCTAAGAGTGTTAGTATTAAGCTCTTGTTTTCTAAATGAAGAATTTCAAAGTTATTATTGAAGGTATGGTCCCATTCTTTTAAGTGATTCGCGTAGGTTGAAAACGAATTATCAGATGTATAACTCTTTTGGTGTTCCTTTATCCTTTTATTGAAAGATCTTCCTGTTTGTCCAATATAAACCATAGGGCAATCATTACAGGTTAACTTGTAGACACCGGATTTAGTTTCTTTATCTGTTTTGTCTTTATTGTTTTTAATGAACATCTTTAAGTTGTTACTTGTTTTGAAGGATATTGTGTAATTGAATTTTGTTTTCAGGTATTTAGCAATCTTTTCAGAAATATTATTAACATAAGTTAACGAAAAAAATTTAGTATCAATACCATAATTTACCTTAGGGTATGTTAGACTCAAAGCTTGCTTTCTTTGTTTATTCCTCAAAATTTGATCAATAACATGTGGACTGTAACCGTTATTCACAGCTATTTGTTTAATTAAATTTAATTCTTTACAAAAATTAGCATGATTCATAGGTATATTGATTAATCTATGGATCATACAATTGTATGCAGCCATTTTTTGGTTTAACGGGTGGTTAGAAGTAGCATGGATGGTAGTATCAGTATGTGTAGGTTTTCTAAAAATACTGAAACTATGAAAGTTATTATTTCTGGTAATTGTTAAATCAAGAAAGTTGAGTGAATTGTTATGTTCAATTTCAGAAGTGAATTTGATACTTGGGTGAATGTTATTGATAAATTCTGTGAACAAAGAAAGTTGTCTATTTGTACCTTTGAAGCAACATATAATATCGTCTACCTTTATTGGTTTTAGATATGTAGAACTTAGAAATTCTTCATTTAGAAAACAAGAGCTTAAGACTAACACTCTTAGAATCCCTAGAAATAAACAGGTATAATACCCAAAATATTCTGTTGAACGAACAAACGGATGTAAACTCATCCCCTTTATTGAATTTCTTCCGATAGTTTGGAAATCCCAGGCGGTAAATGGTCCAATATAACTTTGTAATTTATACCCTTTCGAATATTTTTGTGTCAATTTTGTTCCTATATAAGATTCCGAAAACCTTTGTACTCTTATCAGTTCAGAAATGTAGCCTGATGTGTGGCGAAACAATTGTTGCTAACAATTAAATAACATAGTGGAAATTACTTCGTTTTATTTTATTTATGTATACAATTTGTTTCAACAGAGAAGTACATCTTGTATTCGTCAACTGATTGACAAACTTATATTATATTTCTTTGCTCTGATGTATATGTATTGAAAATACAAAGTTTTCTACTTGAACGGCTTTTTCCAACATTTCAAATAACCACCAGAAACAGCCCAGAGCTTCAAAGCGCCTCGATACACATTCAGGAAGCTGGTTTGTCCGAAGCTACAATCGAACAATTAGTAACAATCAGACAACTCTGTAGCAGTGAAGTGGAACTTATAACCTCATGAATGACCTCATAGTGACTACTTCCTCTGGGAGCGTCCGACACCTACGTACATAGTACCTATTATAGACAAATTAACATACGTGTTCGTTAGCAGGATAATAAATCACATATCTTTGGAGAATTCGCCGTTTCGAAACAGAAAATTTTACGACTTTTTTCATGCTGTTACGGCAATATGTGTATTTGATTGATTATGGTACTTATTCACTTCGAGAAATATGGCTTTATCATGTATGGTACTCATTGATATATAGAAAACACCATTAGAGGAATTGAAAAAATGAGAAATTCATATTGCATATCTGAATGTGGATTGTCTAAAACCATGAGAGATTTGCACTGAAAACGACATGATATTGCATTGAATTATTCATAGCGTTAGGAATAATATTGATGTTAATTTAATACGGTGCAAGTTTCCACGGTAAACGTAAACATTTCATATAGTGGTGTTTATTATTTCCTCCTATCTCACAGAATAAATCGACGCATTGCAAAAATCTATCAAAATAAAAATTTTACAAAATAAATGTGACATGGCAAACAATGGAGAATTACCCTTCAAGTGTAAACCGAGTAGTTGTTATAAAATATCATTAAAACGTTGCATTTCGAATATACCATTTCCATCCTTTAAAAAAAAAAGAAAAATAAATATGGTAGAAAATCGGAAATGTAATGATAAATATTTGAACTAATATTCTATATTTCACAGGTAGAGGAGAAATGGCAGTATGCCAGCCACAAGAAAAAGAATACTCCAAATAAGGCATTAGGTCAGCAGGAAGTTTCAAGAGATCATGCCTTATTGCAACCTAGGTGTAATTCAACCTATACTTTCATATAAATGATAACTCTATCTGTCAGAGTGACTTTGTGAGCGCAACCATAGATAGCAATAATTCGATCGGGTCATAGAGAAGAAGCCAACGACCAAGGACAACAGAGAAGTACAGTATGGGAACTACATATATAGTTCCTATACTGTGGTACAGTCGTCAGTCGTAACGAAGTGATTTGATTTTTGAAAACTGAGTTTGAGTAGTTTCTGCAGATAGTTTGAAAAAATCATGAATAAAACCTATTATAATTAAGTTTGAATTTGCATTTCAACTAATAAACCAAATTGAGGACTAGTTTAGTGATGTTGATAATACTATATTTGACACGATAGAATTAAAATATAGAGCAAAACTGATAAATCAGTGAAAAAATTTTGAAAATCCATCAATAAATGACTGAGAAATAGATTATTTAAATTTACGTATTTTAGCGCGAAACGTCTTTGGTCTCCGACTCGTCTGTGACGTCACGCCACTTGCCTGTGATCGCTACACCATAAATTACGTTCAAATACTTAGCCGCACCAAGGCTCTCGCGGCGTTTGTAGTTGTACAGTGCAGTTTTAACTCGAGTTTTGTTTTTATGTCACCATAATGGAAGAAGGCTTCGTGAAAGGACAAAGTGACAATTTGCCTAAAATAGATATAAACGGAGTGATGGAGTTTTTTCTTCAAATCCATCTTATGTTAGTGCTGAAATAAAAGGAGTTAAACTTTTCAAGTAAGTATCTACTTTTGAGTTTGCTTCATCATGGTTCAACTTATAACGATGATTTATTTAAAAAACGTTTCATAAACAGTTTGTAGTTAAGTACTATTGGGGTTTTTAATTGTCGTGCTTGCACACATAGGCACAATACAATATTTGTAGGATTTTTTTTATTTCAGCCATCGTGTAACGAACAAAACACGACACGAACGGCACAAGTGATTGTACACCAATGAATTCGTAAGCACTCTGCGAATACCAGTCGCCTCGTGTAAGTGGCGTGACGTCACACACTAGACGCTGCGTACTATGAAATTATTCTTCCAAGCGCAACTTCGAAGTCCCATAACTTTTTCATTTCTAGAGATATTTCAATGATTCTTCCACATTTTTGTTTCATTTTACTTAAATTTTTAGAATTAATCCTTAACAAAAAAATGAAAACTAGTCCATTCCCTTTTATTGTATTGAGTTTGGCTCGACCCCATCACACATACCTATAACCATTATAACTTCAAATAAAACTCATCTCGATTTCACACCGAAAGCTGCTTTCGGATGTCAATAAATGGAAATATCTCTTCCATATTTCAAGGGCTCATATCGAATTCTGCCAAAGCAAAAGCCCCAGTCTGAACTTGGCGTATAAGAATCTCCGCAAACACAAGAACACATTCATTCTAAGGCCAACAACCGATTATGCAGAGATCACGAAAGGATCAGAAATGATTTGGTCTCTTTCTCGAAGTTTAGAGAACCCGAGTAAAGCTATAAGAACTGCCATTTGTCACCACAGTCTGGCACGAATTTATTGGAGAATTGGGACTCTAGAATACCACAGAATAACTGAATAATATTCTTGCTGATTACTTTCTAGATTCTCAATGTGTGATATCAAATAATAAAGGGTGTTTTTTTCAGAGCTATAGAACTTTAAATTGCAATAAAACAACGATGGATTATTGGATTGACATGAATTGTATTTATCCGCAAGATAACATTTTAAATATGATTTCTGGCATATGACCGCCACGGCTGGCTCGGATGTAGTCCAATCTGGACTTCCAATTTTCGATGACATTTTCCAACATTTGTGGCCGTATATCGGCAATAACACGGCGAATGTTGTCTTTCAAATGGTCAAGGGTTTGTGACTTATCCGCATAGACCAATTACTATACATAGCCCCACAGAAAGTAGTCTAGCGGTGTTAAATCACAAGATCTTGGAGGCCAATTCACAGGTCCAAAACTTGAAATTAGGCAGTCACCAAACGTGTCTTTCAATAAATCGATTGTGGCACGAGCTGTGTGACATGTTGCGCCGTCTTGTTGGAACCACAGCTTCTGGACATCATGGTTGTTCAATTCAGGAATGAAAAAGTTAGTAATCATGGTTCTATACCGATCACCATTGACTGTAACGTTCTGACCATCATCGTTTTTGAAGAAGTACGGACCAATGATTCCACCAGCTCATAAAGCGCACCAAACAGTCAGTTTTCCTGGATGTAACGGTGTTTCGACATACACTTGAGGATTAGCTTCACTCCAAATGCGGCAGTTTTGTTTGTTAATGTAGCCATTCAACCAGAAGTGCGCTTCATCGCTAAACAAAATAAAATGGACGTAGTGCGCGATACGTATTCCGCACAGAACCATTATTTTCGAAATAAAATTGCACTATTTGCAAGCGTTGATCAGGTGTGAATCTATTCGAGATGAATTGCCGAACCAAACTGAAAATAATTCACTTGACAGCTGTTAAATCGGTCGCCATCTTGAACAGTAATGCCAACTTAAAGTTATATACCTCGAAAAAAAACACCCGTTATATATAATAACAACTGAAGTCGCATTTTTTCCCTTTTGAAAGTTATATACAATTTTCTTTTATAGCTTGAAAACAGTTGAAGTTAAAAGGATGCTCTTTTCACCGAATTAATTCTCTCAAAAATCGAACCCAAAAATGTGTCAGTTATCTTTTTCTAGCTGAAAGGGATACTTCTGTCATTCTTTGTTGATATTTTTTTTCTGTTTGTTTGTATTCGAAAAAATTCCATATATTGAAGATGAAATATCGTTGAACGATAATTGCTTGAACACAAACTTGAAATTGAACCTACTTTCCTCTGTTCAAGAGATTATGATTGTTTTTGTATGCTGCCTATCCATTTATTGTGCCATGTTCCCTAATTTTTAGTATCTTTATTTTACTGTATTTTTATATTGTCATTTATTGACATATTCAGGTCATACATCATATCTCTGTCATTATTTGTTGCTATATTTGGTAATACAATTTTCAGACTGAGGACATCTTCTCGTAGGTTATGTCAGGTTTCTTTAATGTTTTCACTTTTAACTTGATTAGTTCATTGTTTTTCTGTTTGTTCGCTATCAACGTTTTTAGATTATGCTATGTCGCTTCGCTTCGATAATGGAAGTAGCTGTCATACTACAGTATCCAATAGTTGCTCAACTCATTCTTTGTTTACCCTTTAGTGGTACTGAGGATGACTGTTTACCCAAAAACGTTTTACCAAATAATCTAAATAAATACTTGAAGTACAAACCGTTTCTCTTTCAACACTGAAATAAATATACCGAACCACATAATTCCATTCACAAATTCGTACCTGCCCAACATTATTTTCGTTTTCAACAGCACCAACGCCTTCCTACTACTTATCCAACAAGATATATCGTTTTCGATATGATTCATCTATATCGTGGGAAACGCCGGATGCTGCAGCGTGCACGTCTCGCAATCGTCTAATAATAATAATTGATATCTCACGGTTACTAGCAAGGATTGAGGTTAGAACATCCTTTAGCTTGTTATCCGTAACCCGACAAGCAAGTCATCCTCTCTGAAGCATGAAGGAACATAGGTACAGCTACGAAATATTGTCGAGAAATATTTATAGTCATTTCCTGGTCAGGTGTAGCTGAACATATCTCCCGAGGTTTTTATCGCGTCCGCAAGGGGGCAAGAGGGGGGGCCTTTGAAGAGATATGAAAATGGCCGTGGCGGGGCATTATGTTTCTTGATGGCTCTGGACTTGGTCCTTCGAGAAGGCATTATCAATTATCGTAAAGTTGATAGGAGTGCTTGTCGGTACGCCCATAACTATCTGCTCTTTTGTATGCTGTTGCATCGGGATTACGTAAGCCATTATGACTAAGACTTGCAACAGCGGTTGTTTTACAACGTTATCTCGCGTTCGTTGAAACTGGCTTGAGAAAAATCGGTGCTAATACCGCATAGGATTGCTAATATTACAAAAAAATTACTACGAACCCAACAGTTCTACAATATAACAGTTTCGACGTCTGTGAACTGTACTACTTCAAAATATTCGCAAAGAGCTTCACAATTTACACAATTTCTTCAAAGCGAAATTTAAAAGATTGGGGGCAAAGATATGTTGCTTGATGTTCAAAAATGAAATGTGAAATATTTTGTATGATCCGCAAATCCTTGCAACTTCTACGATTGTCATTTGATTTTACAAAGGCGTACAACTTTTCTTCAGCCTTTTTGTTAGAAATTCAAGGCTTTATTGTAAAAAACTGTTTATACATTTATGATTCAAAATATTATCCAGCGTACGAATCTCACGTTGAAAAAACATCTTTTGAAGCGATCCACGAATCGATCCAATATTCTACTTCTTCATAAGTGCTGATCTGCCAGGCCTTGTGCCATTGTTCGAAACAAGTGATAGTCCGAGGGAGCAACATCTAGAGAATACGGCGGGTGGGGTAGGACTTCCCATTTCAACGTTTCCAAGTATGTCTTGACTACTTTCGTAACATGGGATCGAGCATTGTCATGCTTTAAAATCGAGCTTCATCGAGTCTCTCGTTGTATTGCGACGGTTGTCTTTCAATGCTCAGCTCAAACGCATCATTACGTTCGATAACGATCGCCTGTGATTGTTTCAGTAGGTTTTAACAACTCATAATACACTACGCCGAACTGGTCCCACCAAATACTGAGCATGATCCGTGAATATTCAATTTGGCTGTCGACGTAGAAGCATATCCGGAATAACCCCATGATTTTCTAGTCTCAACTCACCAATTTCAACGAAAACTATTGAAGCGAAAGCGATTTTATACTGCACATATTCCTAAGAAACCAGAAATGAATACAATATATCTGAAAACTCCATTAAACCTATTAACCACAGTTAAAACTGTACCTATTTTTCCGAGATATTATTCTCGAAGGAATAATGAATAATATTCATGTCCACAGAAGGGTCCTACACAAACATTTTAAAGATGTCACATTTGATGCATTTAAAAGGATACAGTTACGAACCCCAGCATTTTGTTTCAATCTATCATTATTTCTTCAGAACTGGGTGCTGATAATTCATTTTCCAATATTATTATAGTATATCCAGTCAAGGTAGCCCGGATATTTCAATCACATAAGGGTTGTTCAAGTTCCTAGAAATTCCTTTGGAGCCAGTGAAATTATTGCCTAACAATACTCTCAAATAAACCCCGATATTTGGCAACTCGTCTTGGAAACAAGAAAGTTTGGATTTGGTATTTCTTATTGGCTGAATAGTCCACGTTCCACTTCGGAGACGTTTTTGGTTTAAAATTGTTTCGTCTGGACGAAAAACCCGCAATGGGTTAGGCGAAAAATTTATAAGATGCATCATGTGTCTCAGATCCTCGATGGAAAAATATGAAATCAAACAAAGCCTAGAGGTTTCTTAATATTGAGAAACTTTATTTTTTATAATTTTTATTTTGTTATGATTTATAGTGATTTAATTTATGTTTCTATTTCAAAAAAGTTGATATTCTCGGTTCTTTTATACAATAAGTTTAATGAATAATAGTGTTTTTTGCAAGGTTCCTTCTCATTTCATCATTTTTTTATTGAGTTTTAAAAATCAAGTAGCTTGATAATCAAGCCAAGCCGTGAATCCCTAATTATTAGATCATTGATGGGAATATTATAGTTTCGATTTCGAACATTTCGACGATATGACAGAATACTGTGTTTGGGAAACGAGATATCAAAAAAAAAATAGCTTCAACATTCAAGAGCTACAAAATCAACATCACTCTCAAGTTTGTCCATTTTTCGAAAAGATAAGTCAAGGTGTCCGGCACGCTCCTATTTATAGGAGTTAATGCCAGTTTCCTCGATCCAGATGTAAAAATATTTGGTCCCCGCAAACGAGGTCGCTTCCGCTATGTGGGAAAGTCGAATTGGAATTAATTAGTCACATGCAATGTCACACGGGAATAGGGAAGGGTCAAGTGGTGGTAGCTAGGAGTTTTAAACGGTGTAATTTAAATTAATGGTCATTTGTTAACGCGTTATCTCCCGCGCATTACGCTCGACTCTTTTTTATTGGTCCTTCGCATGTAGATCGTGTTTACTGGGTGTCCCAAATGTATGGATTTTGCGGGGTTTCTCGATTATGGGTAGAGATGAGATTTTCGCAACATCGTGCTAATTTTTGGTTAAACCAAAAATTGGGGATTTTAAAATTTTGTGATTTTAAGACATCGACTATAATTTGGGTTTGAAGGAAGATATTGAAATACATATTGAGACTGTTATTTGAAGATACACCATCACACTACACTCCAGATATAATATGCACTGTTTCATTCCAGAATGACTTATGATTTGGAAATATTGGGCTCTTCGAGTCATCTACATGAGGTTTTTGCAACCCAGAAGAAAACTGTCAGAGCTATTGAGGATGCACATCCCAGAACCACTTTTTGTCAAATACAGATTTCTGTCAGGGTTGATTTGATCAGGATTATGGAATGACCTGAGCATGTCATGGACTAGACTGCAAATAACAGAAAGAAAGAATCTCGCCATGAGGCTTTTCAACAGGCTCCCAGTTGAATGGAGAAAATGAGAGGTGCTTGAGGAAAGAGCTACAGCACCACCTGATTGAAAACTCTCCATACCTTGATGGAATTAAATGTTTTAGGTTTGAATTATATTTTTGTTACTATGTTACCTTAATGAAGTTTATTATCATTATTGTTATTTTGTACGTAGATTTTTTTCTGAGAAAGATACTTTCTAAAAGTATAACCATAATGATTTTCTCAAATGACCCCACAATATGAATTCCACTACTTTTTCCTTTTAGCCTATAGGTGAAAATTATCAGAATAAAATCATCATTTTCATAATATGGACAAACATTATAACATCGCAAATATAAAATGATTAAGTGAATTAAATAGCATCAGAGGAACGTAAACAATTGAATTTGAGAAGGTTACAAATAGTGTTATGTTACCTACACATTTCAAGACAATTTCGATTAATCTCAAAACGATAGCCTTTATAATTGGTCAAATGTATTTTTCTCCTGAGAATTCCTGAAGATGTGCATATTATAGTATGGTTACGACATTACCGATTCAAATATTATAACCTCAATGCTCTTTTAAAGGTTACCTTTAATTCAGTTCAGGCATTACCATTCAACTGCATTGGGCATACCTATCTTATGTTTGGTTATCGGTTTGGTTATATTATATCGAGCAAATTAATTTCACAATCTGATTATTTCAGTATTTTTCTCAGACATGAATTCTATGGAACAAATTTTGATTTTCGTTTTTGTACTATTTTCGCATTTCTTATGGTTGAACTACTTTAATCACTTTGAAATGTTGTTGTTTTCAATAATTTCTCCGAATATTCATTATTGATTTTAGGAAATCTTAATAAGCATTTATGCAGCAATAAAAACCAAACAATTATAATGTGAAAAGCGCCCCAACTCCTTATATTTCAATGAAGAATTGGAAGATTGTTAATTAAGAACTTTCATAAATGGCATGTACTTCTAATTGCTTTTGGTGTGAATGAATGACAACCTCTTGGATAACTGTTACTTGTTACGTCTTATTTATTAATGCCATATAAATGAGCAGTTATGGGTTATACTCTACGCCCTCAGATTTTTTTGAGATGTCTACTGAACGAATGATGTATAGAGAACCTGCTAGGATAATAAGACTGATAGCTAGAATGTATACTTCTTCTTTGTCACTTCTTCAGGTACGAGTATTAAAATATAATACACGGAATATTCAATACCAAAAACACATTGTAAAGTAATCAAAATGTGAACTATTGAATCCGAAATCCATAAAGGCAGTCTAATGCAACCAGAAGAATGTTCAATGTTATTTTTTTTTCTCCAGACTCTCCTAGACCCCTGTAACACCTCTCAGGAGCTCAGAGCTTTCACGATTTGAGGTTGTATTCTGAGTAGGCTTTGTTAGTGTGTTCCATCGCTATTTTGAAGCGTGAGGGTAATCGTTGTTTATGAGTTTTCGATCCAACAATAATTGACTCAAATTTTCTGATTATCTTGTTCAAATATGGAACTTATTTTTGCATGAACACCTTCGCTATAGGACGTCATTACGTGTCAAACTGCCAACAAAACTGTTAGTCTATTGGTGGGAACGTTTACCTCACTTCAAAATCCTTAATCACTAACGTAATAACAATCTAAGAGAGTGTGCATACATAATTAAATTTTGTGGTCCGCTCTTTCTAGATTATTGTCTTCGTTGAATTCGAACCTTCCGCCCATACCCTCGTGCCGACCGTTAACGGAAATAGCCGAGTGCTTCCGGGCACATCCGCTTCTTTCAGCGTCAACTTCAAGAGCCGCCCAGCACAAAATCAAACAATTTGAAGTGGACATCATCGGTATCCTATTTCCGAAATCAGTCACACACGAGTGTCCAGGATGACAAATTGACAAACGTGTTTTCGAGAAAACTCAAGGTCAAGAGCAGAATGACACTCATTTACTAAGATTCCCAACGCACGTTGGGATGTGAACGAGCCTTTTCGAATCAATATATTTCCACAGACCACGACGCAGTGTGCGTAGAAACGCATGTATTCTTATGTGTCCTTGACCTCCGACAGGAAATTATTCATTCTGAATCTAGCAGTTCAGGAGTTATAGAATTTTATTTTATCATACAGGGTGTCCCTAAAATAAGAACAAAAGTTGTTATCGACACGTGTCAGAATAGTCCACGAGTTCTAAATTCAAAAACTAGCCACTTCATGTCTAGTTTTTGAATGAACCTGTGTTAGAATGAACCTTTTGTACGAGTATTATACTTTCTCTAATTCTGTGGTTATTCCGTTCATTCTTCCACATCTTGTAGAACAAAATCGTGCGAGAATATATCAGAAACGCACAGTTTTCATGGTTATATTTCATTATTCTATATTGGCACTCCGAACTTTCCTCCACGGCTTTATCTGTCAATTCATCAATTTGCCTTAAAGAAATCAGTTCTGCCAACCAACATTTTTCAATGCAAAAATCACTAAAATATATTTATGGAAATATTTAATTAATTCCAATGAAAATGCAATGAATTAGAGAAAATAATGTATGATACTCATACAGAAGGCTCATTCTACCACTCGTTCATTCCAAAACTCGCCACTTCGTGGCTCGTTTTTAAATTTTGAACTCGTGGAAGAATATCAATGCCTTCTGCACTTGTATTATAAATAACTATTATGTATTTCCTCTAATTCCCTGGATTTTTAAGGAAATCAATGTAGAATTTTCATAAATATCGTTTGTTGATTTCTGCATTGAAAAATGTTGGTTGGCATAACAGTTTTTCGAATCACAGCTAAGATGTCTAAAATAATGGTGTATGCACTTGTCAATTCTTGAATACAATGACATTCGACCAGAATGAGAATATTAGTTTTATTTCGGGTATGAAAAAAGTATAAAACCAACAGATGAACTCCAAGGATCAGATTCCTGTGTATAATGAACGTTTGTAATATGTATTTCATTAACTTCTCGTTATAAGAAAAATATGCAGAATGTTACCGTGGCGAAAGAAAATATAAAATCCACTAATGAAAGGAAAATACGGTAGCACTAAAGGTTTTCAAATTTTTTCTCATGTAAGGTCCTTATCTAAGAAAACAAAGGTAAGTGAATTTTAATGAACAAGTTTTTTCAATATTATATCTTGTATAATTTAAAGTGCATCGTGTCTAAAGAAAAGTGCATATTTGTATTTCATAGGAATTACAAAAAAAAAAACAGTGAAAAGTCATCTTCATTTGATACATTTGCAGTGAAATATTCACAAAACATTCACTAGATTAAATTCAAATATTTTAAAGAACAAGAATCTGTCATAATTCGTTAATAGCGCTTGTTGACTTAACAAAGCTTAGCTAATATTCTCAAAATTGGCGAAACAAAATCTAATCAGTGCATTCGCCAGGTTTTTAGACATCTGAATCACAGCTTTGACAGCTTGACAGTTCCGAGTACCAACATATAATAATAAAATATAACCATCAAATTTGTGTGAATCAGAGATATTCTCGCACGATTCTACAAGCTAGGATGAAAGAACTGATTTACCACTGAATTAAAGAAAATGCTCTCTGAAGTGAATAAAGTCATACGAAGAAGTGCCGATATACTGGATGAAGTATGTGTAATATTTATCACTCCATAAAATTGCAATCGGTGCAAAGTAACTCGATTTTATTGTATCCGTCCAATTATAATCGAATGAAAAGGAAATATCGAGTATTTTATCATCTACACGGACTGTAGATAGATATCTGGTAAAAAATGTGGTAAATCGCATAATTCCAGATAAGAATACCCGAGTTGACTTATCAGGAAGGTTTATTTGAATTCAACTAAATTAACCTTGAAAGACTTCATATACCAATAAATAAAATTGAAAAGCAGCATTTTGACGGAATGATAGTAGAGCGATATGTTCGGAGATGAGCGCTTAAAAAGGTGATATTACACTCAGAAAAGTCACATCATCTCATCAAAATGAATTATTCTAAATATATGATATAGTGATATTAAAAGTCTTGGTTTTCTCTCTTTCGGATTATCACTTAAATTTACAATTTCTTCATACAAAGAAAATTTAGTCAATAAACACGTGTTGAAAAACAAATGATTAATACTCATTAGAATGTCAATACAATAACACATTAACATTTATTCCTTTTTTTGGACCATTACTGTCCATTAAGGACACTAAAAATGAAAATATTGAACACATACTTGAAAGATTCGATTTTCTCTTTTAGATATATTATATGCCATAATACCTATATCGGTACAAATCATGAGAGAAAAACATGAATGAAATAACATAGAATTGAGATATTTACGGATTGAATCACTTAATGTTTACTGATATAAATTCAGTAAATATTTACTTTACCCGCTGTAGTTGCAAAATTTCAGGAGAACCTACTTCCATTACCTACTTTTCTCATTTTTATAGCGTTGAGCTATACTACAAATGCATGCCTATTTTGACTTATATTCTATGAGAAACCAATGAAGTATTTCTACAAAATACCCTCTTTCAAAAATGAGATATTCATTCAGGTGAAATCAATTTAACTAAATCTGAACCTATATTTCTCTAGAATCCTATTGCGATGAAAATTCTCAGCTTGCATATAAACATTTTATTGCCAGTTGAATTGCAGTAACAGATCATAGACAAGGTCTTCCACGTTACTTTCAGGGTCGCTTTTATGTTGAATTTAATATGATCTTTACGTCCATATATATAGAGAAACTGAATTAGTGACGCATACGGTACAAAGCACTTTTCCCACACAAGAGAAATAAAATTAGCTGAAGGAGAGTCGGCTTGTCAGTTGGGACGATATATGTATTTACTTTTGCGAATTTCAGATTTATGTATGTTAAGCTTCGATTATGTTCATCCGATCTTCGAAATATATATCATTATATTCCAATGTAGTTCCAATTATCATGCTTCCATTTGATCTCTTAATTTTCAAGAATAATTACACATTCTTAGAACCTGATTTTGCTCTGAATTTAAAGCGATTAGAAGATATATTGAATGGATTCGGTACTTGATGGTAATTCATTATAAAAGGAAATAAAACAAAATAATATCCAAAAATATATTTGTATGAATTATTTTTTTATTTCATATAATAGTGGAAATGTTAATGTTAATGTTCTTTGAACGACTTGAAAGATTTATTCTTTGAAATAATTAATCAAGACTTAGGGGTTCATCGACCACATCAAGGTCTCTTGACGCCAGAAAAAATTAGTGGGTGTACCTATAGTACGTCCCATGAAACCGCAAAACGGTTCTATGTTATCTTCGAACACATCCGCAGCACTTCTTGGAAACAACAATGTAACTGTAATTAGAGATCAAATATGAAACAAGTTTTTCAGTATTGAACGGAAATTCGACAATCAGTATGTTATTTCATGATTTTTTCTTTCTAGTTCTAATCCTGACAATTATTCAAATCTGATAAATAAATCACCTTATTTTTCAGTAGATAAACAAGAAGAATCAAGTATATTTTTTTCTCTATTTCAGTATCGTAATGAGTTCATTATAGTTCTAAAAACATTGCTGTAATGAACTCATTACAGCATCGTTTTCAGTTATATTTTTCGTTTTGTGGTAGTCTCTATTGCCTTTCATTCCTATCAAATTTCAACAAACGTCAATAATTGATAACATTATGTATAATTTCGATATAGTGAAATGATTTGCAGCATTATTCGCAATTTCTCTTAATTCTGGTGGTGTTAAATCGATTTCGTCAGACATAATTCATGGATTTAATTTTAAATTATTCAAATATTCGAAACGTACGATTCAAATTCAAATTCCGTAATCTGTCAGTTTTCGTAACAGTCACACCAACTGTCAAGATATAATACATATAATATAATTTGAATTGTTCATTGAATTCCGACAAAATTTCACAAAGCTTGACTGAAATAAAGAAAATAACGTCTAATACTCGTTGCAGAAGGCAATTCCAACACTCTTGCGTTCGAAAACTCGCTCCTTCGTCGCTCGTTTTCGCAATTTCGCAATCGTGTTGGAATAGGAGCCCATTCTGCAACTTGTTTTAGAATATACTATTATAGGCACGGTATGAGTGCATTCATGATGAGTGGAGAAATCGGTAAATACGAAAAGCACTGCAGTTTTATTTGATCAGAAAAGATGTAAATACTGGTTATTACAAAAAAATGATAGTTATAAAATGCATGAAAATCACCTTAGAGTAGTTGATATTGGTTTCGTCATGTGGAAAAAAACATTTCCTATCACGCAATTTTAACTGCAACTGATTAAATCTTCTTCTTCCTGAATATATCGAGTTGTAATTTGAGAACTGAGATAAAATTATGAATTCAATGCGATAGGTTATGTCGGTCGTGGTTTCAAACTGACAGCAGGATAATATATTATCTCAATAACTACTCTTATCATATCGAAGATCGATATGCTCTTATTTGCTTTCAGATATAACAGGAAAATAAAAGTATCGATGGATACAAAACTTCGATTTTCTCTGTCATTCAATGTAATATATCAAAGTTAGAACTATTTATAGTATGAAAAATCTTTCTCATCAGCAGCCAAAATGATTTCCATATTGAATATTTATAAATATCGAAGTAACCAATGTTCACGTCATCATAAAAAATATATAAATTTCATTTAAATAATAATAAGTGATTTGAACAATCAATTCATTGACAGTTTTATCAATCTTTGTCATACTTGACCTAACTAAACTACACCTAAATGTTTTCCTGATATCTTTGATTCCAAACCAAGAATAGATAAAACGTGAATACTGGAAACTACCGCTGACATCGACCTTTCAATGATTGATAGAAAGAAAATGCCACACATGAGGTTGTTTAGCACATTCGCCAGACTCCTATTCTGAAGAGTTACTTATCATTCAGGTCTTGCCTTGAAATTGACGTGTTTTCTACTTTATGGCATTCACACCCTGTATGTTTCGCTCTCCATCTTGAGAAGAGATTCTAATGGGATCTGTAACGGTAGTTACAGCAGTGATAAAGATAAAGAAGAAGAGCATTGACATTTCAGGAGCTTTTAAACGCTCCTATTCATAACTTCTTTCGAATGTTGTTATATTTCAGCTTTCTCATCATCATTTGAATTTCGACATCGACGGATCATCGAAAATAATTGTTATTTTCTGCAATTTCGAAACAGCTTTAGTGAAGAAACTAATAAAAATATTCTTCATAAGGTTGTTATTACACATATAAATGCGAAATTTCATCTAAACCAAACAAGAATTTAAAATATGTTTTCACGTGTTTATTTTTAATTTTAGTGAAAACACTTTTCAAGACTTTGGCAACACTTTTTCCATATCATTTTTATGTGAAAATTCATAGAAAAAAAATAATCGTTTGTTCGGAAAGTTTTATCATGCATATATTTATTATTTAATATATATTCTTCTGAGATAGAGCAATACAAAAATTATCCACTTCAAACAACAAAGCATGTGTAAATGTAATCTCAGTATTAGCAGAGGAAATGTAAACGGGGCATCACACATTTCAACGCATGATACAAGAGAACAGATAAACACCTCAGCAAAAACTCTGACACCCCGTATAGGTGTAGTGACTGGTTTGTGTATACGTTTACAGAATAAGCAGACATATTTATATTGAAGGGCTTCCTCTTCATCCAAAACAAAATTTTCTCCATCCTATCTCTTCACCAACAATCGACGATTTTATAATTAAATCCTAAGACAAACAAAACAGAACAAGAAAGGAGTACTAAATATTAGTTTCCATTATATTGATTTGAAGTTAGCCCACTTCTAAAAAAGAATGTGAAACTGAATAGAGAGCTTGGAAACCACCATGAAATTTATAAATTAGACAAAAATTCACCAAGTGGTCAATAGTTTCTTCTACACCATACTCACATAGTGGGTTATCAACAGAATGCCATTTGAAGAGCATACTATTACAATGACCATGACCAGTCCTAAGTCGATTTAAAATACCCCTAATCTTCCTAGGAAGATTGAAACCTAGAACTTTTTCTGAAGGATCAACGATAAGACTTTTGTTGACGACTTTACAAGAACTTCATTTCAAACGCCAAATTTCCTTGTCGCTTTCATTAGATTGAAGGAAGGTATTAATCCATAAAGGTTTGCGTGATTTCAATCTAGCAGTTCTAGAATCTGGGAGGTATGATATAATTGGAAATAAGTAACAAATGTAAAGGTGTAGATCTAATAGTTCCACTAATAATCCTCATAGAATAAAAAATTCCTCTAATTCTTTTTTTTTTCATTCCGAAAAAATTTTGAATAAGGACTTTTACAATGACGAACTCTTTAAAATGAATAATAGTGAAAACTACATATGAATCGATGGCCTCTATCGTAAAATAAAGCGTAGGTACTAATTTTTGAACTGATCGTTCGCAACGGTATAGAATGTCTCACCACACATATTTGAAAATACTGAACTTGGCACGCCAATCAATTTGGAGTTCCCTAATGGTTCATTTAATAAGAGCGTGAAATAGTCTTAATAATTCAATAAATAAAAATAATAATGCAATAAATAAAAATAATGATTCTTTCGCAATTGTAGATTGGTGGAGCCACACAAAGTTGTTATAGAGTAGCTGTCAACTGAAAGACATGAGTTGAATCTGTCAATTTTACCAATATTTTCTTAAAAGAACGTTTCCCAAAATAAATAGGGTAAATGCACTGGTTAGCCGACCGGCACTGGTTCTCGACCATTCCGTGATTTGAGATAAAATAATAATAAAAATATATCATGTAGTGCAAAATATTTTCGCGGTACGTGTTCTCGACCATTCTACCCTTCCAATATAGTTTGCATAGTAGTGGTATAGGTCAAAGTTTTCGCGCTAAAAATTAGTTTATAATCGTCTATCATAGAAAAGGGTTCTTTCTCGTCCTCTCTTAGAAAAGTGCTTTGTGATATATGACCAGAAAATAGTAATTATTTCTTATTTTAAATGAATTATGTGTGTATATTTTGTTCTATATCAACTATAAGATATATTTTCGAATGTATTTCAATCAAAAAGCAAATAAATGTATATATTTTTTTGTTCAATATTCGGCGGTCGCGAACTGGTATTGGAAAATTTGTATCTTTTATTTCTCGACCAAAGTGGTCGAGAACCAATATGTTACTTCAATAATTGTTTATTTCAACTGATATATTTTTGTTGGATCATTTTCTTTTTTTTTTCGATTCCCTGATTCATTTATATATCTACTTGCTGAATATTAGTTTGCGACCACCGAATTAACGTTGAAACACTTATTTCTACCCTTTATTTATTCGCGGTCGAGAACCAATTTGATTGTACTTAATTCTCGACCACTGGTGGTCGGTTTTTTATATTTTTTTTACTCATTAGTTTCTTAATAGATATTAAGAGCAAAATAACCAAATAATGTTGTATGAGTTACTATTTTGAAATATTTATAGAAAGTGGAAACTTTTGCAAAATAATTTTTTTTACGTTCCGAGTGTTTCTTACTAAATTACCTCATCTGAAACCCATCTGAGTGATAGGTAGTGATGTCGATGGTACGGTACGAAAGTAAGTACTAATCACTCATCTCGCACTGAAGTTTTTCATAAAATTTTTAAGTGGAGCGGCCACTATTATTAGTGGTCGAAAACTAACACAAAAATGGTCGAGAACTCTGCGGCGTGGTCGAGAACCGAAGGTTATTGAGATTTTCTATGGTATGTTTCCACATTTCAAAGGTTAAATGCGGAAAGAACGCTCAAAATTATATGACAAATCATTTAAAACTCGCCAAAGAATCGATGAACACCAACACCATTAAAATTTGATAAGTTTATGTGTGAAAAAATCGTGCTCGAAATCGATGATTCTGTTAACTGGTCGAGAACCAGTGCATTTACCCTACCAAGAATCCTAATTATAAACAACAAATTTTTCGAGCAGCGTCAAAAAACATGGTTGTCTTCGGAATCAGCTCACGCGACCCCTGCAGGCCAATAAAAAATCCCTCGGGGCAAAAATACAAAAACCAATCGCTACTATAAAACATCCTACCGCTCTCACGTTAATACCCAACGTTTTAATACAATTCCGAACTCATCGGCCACGTGTCCTCAGGCCATAAGAATCGATCCCTTCAACAACCAACCATTTGACGGTCGAATTCAACCTTCCCCAACAAGACCTCTCTCATTCCGCTTCAATCCTTTCCGATCGCCAAAAGGGTGGCTGAACATCCTCCTCCCCCCCCTGACATGCACACACACCACCCAGTCTACTTAGATCGCCCCCCAGTTACATTCGTTGGCGGGCGCCATTTTGGTGTTTGTAAATTAGGTTTGGAAGTTACTGTGGCATAAGCGTTCCGCTTGTACCGTCCGGGTTTACACTGATCGATATGAACCGGGCCTAGCGATGGAAAAGACGAGGAGCATCGTTCTTTTTATTAAGAGAGTGGTACACAAGTTTGTATCCACGTAATTCGGATGTTCAAAGTTTTAAAACTCCGAAAACCAGCAAGAAAATTAGGAAAACGTTTAAAATAAACGAGATGATGGATTAAGGACTATTAGGCCCAGTTTCACCAAACAGCACTTGATCCCAGATTGATTAAACTCCGCTTGTTACTAAAGCAGGCTTAACAGTGTTTTCTGTTTCACAATGCAGCAACCCGTCCGAAGATGATCGCGATTAACCAAATCGCGATTAAATAGTCAAACCATTTGGCAACGTTGTGAACAAGAAGATATATAGGGTTCTGTATAGTATTAGCAGTGATGACCACCATTGACGCTAGGTGTCAGGTGTCATTCATTCATAACTCATAACATTTCAAATCATTTGTCATCTTGTAAACAAAAAACAAAGTTAATTTTTGCCGAAAATGTCGAGTGATGTGCTTCGAAATGTCGGAAACTTGCAGAAGTTAAAAAGAAATTATCCCATTTCACAAAACCACACATTCTGGAAAAAAAACTATATAAGTAATTTTATTAAATTATTTATTTTTATTAACAAGTTTAACTGCTTCTTAAATAATATTTCAATCAAACATATCAATAAATTATTCTTTGCAATAAATTTCATAAAACACAAAAACAAAGTTTACGTGTATTTTAAATGGGAAATATTGAGCCTATACATATAGTCATATTTTGATAAAATTGACCCAAAAATTAGAAATTTCCGGAAAAATAATTACATAGACAAGAGTTCCATACTGATAAATAATTATTAATCCCTACTTGAAAGGTTATAATCCTCCAAAAATGGCCGATTAGTGCTAAATCGCGATTGGTCGATTAAATGGCGCTTTGGAGTGTGGTGAAACGCTACATTACATTAATCGTGATCTAAGGCCTCACTTAAGAGCCAAGTCAAGATTAAAGCATTTGGTGAAACTGGGCCTTAGAGATTGAGGGACATTTTTATTTAATATCTGCGTTAGATGCAATATCGAAATATATTCATATAAATACTGAAGAAAGGAAGTACTGGGCGTAGGCGATTGTAAGGCAAAAGTAATGGCAACCGATGCCAAACCATTTTCTGAAGGGGTAATAATGTAGTGAATCGGAAATAAGGAAAACAATCGAAATTAAGGACGTGATGGACTGTTAGAGATTAAAGGAAAATTTTATTTTATTTCTGCATTATATTCAATATCGAAATGTATTACAATAAATACTGGAGAAAAGAGAAAGCTAGACTAGAGTAGGCGATAATAAGGGAAAACTAAAGGCAACCGATGCCAGAACTTTTTCAAAGGAGGGAATAATGTAATGAATCGGAAATTAGGAAAACAATCAAAATTAAGACAAATCGAATTCTATTCATCTTGGGACATCCAAAATATTCATAACTTTTGTTTCTGAGCATAATTTAGAATGTTTCATGTGAGGTTTCTATGAAAGAGCATTCTGATGAAAGAGCCAATATAGATATACATAACCAATGGTTGTTCCAGTTATATGGGCCACCTTGTCGAGTACCCAATTAGCACTTGTTAAAATATTATAGCATAATTTTATTACAGTTTGTGTAAAGTCGCTTTTCCACTGACCTACCTCAAATAGAGGGTACTTATCACACATTATTCCATAGAAATTTTTAGTTTTATTGCGAAGCATTCATGCTGAATTCATTTCTTCATTTGATGCCTTGGTTGACATTTAAAACTCGTCAATCTGTCTTTTGCATATTAAAAATAGACTGTTTTCATTGGAATTTCATTTTCTAGATTATACAAACTAATTTGTTGGCTGAAGATTTTACAGCAATCCATTGAATCTAGGATCAGAGAGAACAAACTGAAAAGAAGAGAAAAAAAAGACTAGCGTAAGCGATTGTAAGATGAAAGTAATGGCAACCGATGCCAGAACTTCTTCTGAGGGGGAAATAATGTAATGAATTGAAAATTAGGAAAACATTAAAAATTAAGGCAAATCGAATTATATGCATCTTGGGAGATCCGAATTATTCATAACTTTTGTTTCTAAGAATAATTTAGAATGTTTCACGTGAGGTTTCTATGAAAGAGCATCATAATGAAAGAATCAATGTAACATCGTAATATAAATATAGATATACATAACCAATGCTTGTTCCGATTGAATGAATTACCTTAACGAGTACTCAATTAAAGCTTGTTACATACAATATTATAACATGGTTTTATTACATTAGTCAGTGGAAAGCCGCTTTTCCACTGACCTCACCCCAAATAGAGGGTTTTCAACACACATCATTCCATCGGAATTTTCAATTTTATTGCAAAGCGTTCATGCTAAATTTATTTCATTTGATGCCTTGATTGACATTTAAAATTCACCGATCTGTATATTGCATGCCAACAATAGGTAGACTATTTCCATTAGATTTTCAGTTTCTAGACTTAACAAACTGATTGGTAGACTAAAGAGTTCACAGAAATTCGTTCGAATCTAGGATCAGTTAGAGCAAGGATCAGTGAGAGCAAATAGCAATTCTTTTCAAGCGCTCGTTCTCCAAATAGACATTTGTGACATACCCTGACAATGTCTGTAATTTTAGAATTTCTATCCAGGAAGGATCTCAATCAATGAAATTGGACTCACTGATGGCGATTGGAGTCACATTTTTTTCAATATTCCTGCAGAAAAATCCTTTTTCATTATCGATTCTGCAAATATGTAGTACTATAAAACTGTGCGCGGTATGGACAAAAAATGTACAGGGTGTTTATCAGAAGATTATGAACTTGGACAACTAAGATTCATCAAATTTCAAGAATTTCAAATTAGAACCTATATTTTTTATTATTTCAGTCGAGTCTACGTACAAAAATATTTCATTTCATTTTGTGATGTAAAACTGGCTATTCGAAATTTTATTTCGCTGATAATTTCAAAATTACATATTTCATCAAAATGAAATATTGCATTTGAATATAAAATAACAATCCCAAGCCTTATGCAAAATGTAATGTTCAATATCCTTAAAAATCTTGCTTTGTTATGGAAACTAGATCTTAAAGGTTCAAAATACAATTCTTTCGAGAATGTATTATAATTAGTAATGTTTCACCAAGAATTTTTACTTCCAATAAATAAAAAACTTTTTGACAAAACTGCAGCACTCATATCTAAGAGATAACAACTCTGTCACTAGAAGTCTTTCTTTTCTTGAAAATCTTCTAATACTTCACCTACTCTCTTAAAAGAGGTGTTTTATATTATAATAGCCGAAATAAGTCGATAAAAATTCATGAATTCTTCGAATTACAAATCTCAAGTTCCAAATAAACATAAGTGTAGGCGTTAAACGCTCAATTAGAAAACTGGATATCTCTTCTTCTGTTTATATTCCAACTAAAATGGAACATTACGGCTAACGAAGCTGATGTAAACTTTAATTGCCACACGAATAAAAAAGATTTCAAAAGACGAAGAAAAACGTTCGCTTCTACAATTGATAACTCGAACTAAAGCGGAAAATCGATGAACTCAACTCGAGCTATTATAATACTGTTACGTTCTTGTCTATCTGAGCTCTTCGACAAAAAGCCGTGAAGGAAAAGAGAGGCCAGATTACTCCCATATTCACTTGCATTCAAAGTACACAATATATGCCATTAAGAGGGAATGCTACCACTTGACTGCCCAGTTCAAAACTTAAAGGAGAATAACTATTCTTGCAGATCACCGATTTGTATGGAGTTTTCTGATAATTTCTTCAAACAATGATCTGAAAGGCAGGGACGGGCTATTTTTAGTTTGCGAATGAAAAAACAAAAAAAAAAGTTGGTAACTTTTCGTTTTCCGCAAAGGAATTGATGATATGGATGAAAGGGCTTATCACTGATTTATTTTAAAATTATTAGTAAAAAAAAAACTACAGAAAAACATTTCAAAAGAGCTGAAATCACTTCGTAATGAAAAAGAATAATCGACCGTCGTATAGTGCTGCCCCTACTATATAAATTCGCAACGAATCACCAGATTCTTCAATACTACCTACAATTTGATAATTCCGGCAACGTTGCTGCGTTATGAATCAGTTCTCAGTTAGAGTCGTAAACAGTATTAGGTGAATAGAAAGATTTCCAGCTTGTTCGTTTCTTTTCGAACGGTTGAAGGTATGAACAGATCGACGCGGGACTTCGGGAACGGGAGCGATGCGTTCAGCGGGCAGATTGCATAGCATGCACACCTACGCGAAAATAATGAGACACGATTATTAGTATGAATCTAAAATTATGTATGAAAATGACAGTTTTTCGGAGGAAGAAGTTTTACTGCTCAAAGCCGTTGATTTCCATCCCACAAAAGTTTCTTTCCCGCTCCCGCAGTCACGCGTCGGTCTGTTCATACCTTTATTGAGTTTAGTTAGCTGTCAATTCTTTTCGATATGGGTAACAAGAGATTCAAGGATTTATTTATTCTGATCCTATTACTTGCTTTTTGGGAGTATCATGTAAAAATATCAAATTAGATTTCTACAGGAAAACAAGAAGAATCTTATTAGTTCATGGTCATTCTTATGATGATACTATTAGTTTTTTAATCATGCATAATCTGTTTTGTGAATATTCATTCAATACAAATTCATCTTTCAGTGTATGGGAAAGAGATTATATGTTCATGCACAACATGAAATGACATTTCAGTTGAAATGGTAGATAATTATATGGTAATATTGAAGTTCAGTACTACGATGTTACGATGTGAGTCAATTTCTGAACATGAGAATTTTTTGAAATTTGAGAACCTTTTATTGCCTTCAAAATAAATGGATCGTAATTATGAGCAAGGAGAATCAATGCGATATTGCGATATAACAACTGATTTTTGTACGAAATCAATTTCTGAAAATGAGAATTTTTAAAAAAGATTTTAGTCCTTTTTTTGCCTTCCAAATTAATGGATCGTGATCCTGAGTATGAAAGATCAATAAGTGATATAAGAACTGATTTGTTACCAAATTTCATGTTTATAGTTTTCACATTTTCCGAGAATAATCTCATTAGTACGTGGTCATTCTAATAATTATGACAACTATTAGTTTTTTTAATCATGTTGATCAATACGATATAATATTGGTCATAAATGACCATGTTCCATCATTCATCCGATATCATATTTGGATGACCATCATATTGATGGTTCATTTTGATTTGGCTAACCATAATGAGCAAAATCAATATTTTGCTCAATGAATGTGACCCGCTTATGTGAAAAGTTTCGGTGCATTTGTTTTGATTTTTTTTATTATTCCACTAAATACGTTTTTGAATCAAATTAATTTTCGTAAGAATGAAGGAATCTGAACAAATTTAGCATATACATTTTTTCTCGAACCCATCTGATAATAGTCGATCCTAACTGATATTTCTCACAACCCTCTCTAAAATCGGTTTTATTGCCTATCATGAAAAGCGAGTTATTCCTTTCAAAACATCTGGTCAATCCGTCCTAGAAGATACCTAATACCATCTCTGTACCTGTCTTTCGAGCTCGAAGTTGCTGCATTGCCAAATGTTCGAACAACCGTTCGTACAGTTCACTGCGATTTCATTGGCTGGCGTGTAAGAATTGAATGCCGTCAAACGTATCTGAATTCTTAGATGTGGTAGAAAAGGACGGAAAATCATAAGAACGTTTGAGATTGCTCCACTCATCCTTAAAAGTGATGGCTTCTCAGAGGGGCTGGAGGGAGCTGAATAGGTAAACTTTGACAGATGCGCTCAAACGCACGTGGTAGCATTCCGTCTTAAAGATGCGAATGAATGATCCTAGTCCTTAGAAACGTGTACAGTCCGCGCTCTATCGCATCGAGTATCATTATTAACGCCGTTTTCTAGATAATTAATAAAAGTTACCCACTATACTCGGAGGCGACTACTACAAATAAGGACGAAACTGCAGCCCGTCGAGCCTTCTTATTGTTATCCTGAAAAACATCGGACATATTTTACAAAGTTCATTGGACTCTGGGTTAGGTGGGTTCCTCTATTGCATTCATAAAATGGTCATTTTACACCATGAGTATTGAGGAGACGAGACCACCGTCACTGTTGACAAAGTTCAAACTTGTCATGTAGTAATTATGGTTTATTACTTTTGATAATGAGTCTTTGGAATCGTTTGAAGTAGAGATTTTTTTTCGCCAAATTCTCGATCATAAAACCGTGATTCCCAATTTTGAAATTTGATTTTAAAAAGGTCATTTTTTCTTCCGACACACTGAGCTACTGAAATAGTAGATTATACACCAAAGAAAATGAAACATCACCCACTTTTGCTGGTATTCAGTTGTTTAATCATTTTCCGAGCGAATTGAAATCGTGATAATGATAAAAAATTTAAGAAGATCAGCGTTAAGTGAAAAAAGCTTTTATAGCACTGAGGCTTTTTTTATCCTTTGAGTTAGTTGTTCATTGATCCTTTTTTGTTTTTTCATATTTCTGAATTATATTAATTTGATTCTTATACATGGGCGTACAAATTTGCTTCCGCGCTTTTTTTTTCGGAATTCGAGGCTTTATTGTAAAAAACTGATTATACATTTATGATTCAAAATATCGTCGATCGCTGGCTACTACTTTCCCCCATCTTTCGGGCAGCGTACGAATCCCGCGTTGAGAAAACTGGTCATCTTTTGAAGCGATCCACGAATCGAAGCAATGTTTTACTTCTTCATAAGACCGGAAGTGCAGGCAGGTCGTGTGTCATGTGATCGAAAAAAGTGATAGTCCGAGAGAGCGAAGTCTGGAGGATACGGCGGGTTGGGTAGGACCATTCCAACGTTTTCAAGTATGTTTTGACCACTTTTGCAACATTTCGATTTGTATTGCGGCCGGTTGTCTTTCAATAATCGGCTCAAACGTATTAATTGCTTTCGATAACGATCGCCTATGTTTATTTCAGTCGGTTTTAACAACTCATAATACACTACGCCGAGCTGGTCCCACCCAATTCTGAGCCAGACTATGAAATCATGAATATTCGGTTCGACCGACGACATTGAAGCATGGCAAGGATATCCTCAAGATCTTCTGCGCTTGGGATTATCGTAATTAACCTATTTTTCGTCTTCAGTTACAATGCGATGCAGAAATCTCTTCCGTCTTTGCCTTTGCAAGCAGCTGCAATTGCAAGCAGCTGTTCACAAGCAAACAAACGCAGTTCAAAATCTCTCGACTTCAACTCGTACGGCACCTAATTTCTTTGTTTCTGAATCATTCCCGAGACTTTCAGGCGTTTCGAAATGACTTGTTGCGTCACTCCCAATGATCCTGACAATTATTGTTGCGTTAGACACGAGTCTTGATCAAGTAATGGCTCCAATTCTACATCTTCGAAAACCTTCTCTCTTCCACCGCTATGCTGGACTTCGACGAAAAAATCACCGTTCTTAAAGCGTTGGAACCACTCTCGGCAAGTCCTTGCACAAAAAGTGGCCTCACCATGGGTATTTGAGAGCATTCGATGAGCCTGGGGCGTAGATTTCTTTCCATTAAAGAAGAAAAGTAAAACCTCCCGCAAATTGATAGAATTTGGCTCGTAAGCTGACATGTTTAATCGAAAATAACTTTATGATGCAGACACAAATCGACTAATATATCGATAGCTTTATGTTTACAAATATTATTGTGTGACATCTAGGATCTATTCATTTCGACTATCACTTACCGCTACAGTCATCTATTCCAAAAGTTGTACATCAATGATAATGTGTTTTTTCTTTTGATTGTATACTTATTCTTATGTTGACATGTCCTATACATTATAATATGTCTTAACAGATTAATAAAGATTCACTGATCGATTCTATCCTCGATATTGCCACCTTATACACTTTATACTTCAAAACCCACAAAATTAACGCAAAACACTCACCTCTGCAAAAATCAATGTATATATCGGCAGATCCAAATCTTACGACGCTCGGAAACAAGCGGCCAGATCCGTCAAATCGTCACTACTCCCATCAAATCTCATAACACTCCCGTCAAAAAAAAATCCGCGTAACAAAATCACTTACAACTCCATTCAAATCGACTTTTTCCGTCGACAACGTTTCGATAAAGATTAGGCACGCTTTTTCAAACCGACTACGATGTAATAACCGGTCGTCGAACCACGCGAATCAATTATTCAACACACTGTCGCTTCGTCCTGGAGGAATCCGCAAGCGAGCGTCGGAAGCAGCGCTCACCTATTTTTTTTCTCTGCTCTGACAACGCTTTGACTTGCCGCCGACGTCTTATCTCGTGCCGAATCTATGGGCGCGCGTGGTCTGGTGGAAACTGCGGAAGACAGATACCTGTATCCGCGCTTAAATACAATCGACGTGATTCACGTTGGAAAATCACCGGTCAGAAATGATTTTCTTCCGAATTTTTTTCGCTTTATTCAAGCGGCGGTTGTGGCTATCGCTGATGGTTGTGAGTAATTGCCTTTCAATGGTTGTTAACGGAGTGTAATTGCGGATTCCGCTGAAAGGTGGATTTATACGGTGAGAATTATGAGTTGTCGTGGTCGATTTGATGATAGAACTTGCGCTTCAGAGATCGAGAGCAATGAAACTCACTAACTCGATGCTTTGACCTATCGAAAACGAGGTCTGTCAGATGGCTCTGACTTTATGTCTTAGGTAATCGTTTAATCATTGCATTATTTATTCCGCACCATATTGGTCCAACGTAGGTGATAATAGGTAGATAAATAGAATTCGTCTGATATCAAATAATATACAGAGGAAAAAGAGCAATATAATCATAATAAATGGTATTAAAATTCATTTATTTCCTCGTTAACACTGAACCGGCCTTTTCCTCTGAATATGATCATAGTTTCATGTTCAAAGTTTCCAGGTAGAATATTCTATATTTTAAGTATGCTGTAGCTTACAGCAGCTAGTCATAGCATTCCAACCTACTTTGATTCGAATCAATATAACTGTCGTACTATTTTTGCAATATGATTTTTTCCTGTCCAACCTTTGATTTATTCCCAAAAATGATACACTTTTGCTCACACTGATATTTTCTCTTTGTTTCTGAATAGATATAATTTAATTCTTTCAATGTCAACCACCAAATTGTTAATTGTGGAGCTTTTGAAACATAGACGTACACTTTTGCTTCCGCCGTTTTTTTCTGAAATTCGAGGTTCTATTGTAAAAAACTGGTTAATTATTTATGATTCAAAGTATTGTCCATCGCTGGCCACTACTTTCTCCCGTCTTTCGGGTAGCGTAAGAATCCCGCGTGAAAAAAACCTGTCAGCTTTTGAAGCGATCTACGAATCGATCAAATTTTTTACTTCTTCATAAGACCAGAATTGTTGGTCCGCCAGGCCGTGTGTCAATGATCGAAAAAAGTGATAGTCCGAGGAATCTACCTCTAGAGAAAACGGCGGCTGAGGTAGGACATTCAATTTCAACATTTCCAAGTATGTCTTGACCACCTTCGCAACATGGGGTCGAGCATTGTCCTGCTGTAAATCACTTTATCATGTTTCTCGTTGTATTGCGGCTGTTAGTATTTCAATGGTCGGATCAAACGCATTAATTGCTTTCGATAACGATCGCCTGTGCTTGTTTCAGTCGGTTTTAACAACTCATACTACACTACGCAGAGCTGGTCTCACCAAATACTGAGCTTCTGTATCCGCGCTTAAATACAATCGACGTGATTCACGTTGGAAAATCACGTGTCAGAAACTGTTTTCTTCCGAATTTTTTCCGCCTTATTCAAGCGGCGGTTGTGGCTATCGCTGATGGTTGTGAGTAATTGCCTTTCAATGGTTGTTCAACGGAGTGTAATTGCGGATTCTGCTGAAAGGTGGATTCAAGTTGAGAATTATGAGTCGATTTGATGATAGTACTTGCGCTTCACAGATCGAGAGCAATGAAACTCACTAACTCGATGCTTTTACCTATCAAAACGAGGTAAGTCAGATGGCTCTGACTTTGTGTCTTAGGTAATAGTTTAAGCATTATTTGTAGAGGAAAAAGAGCAATATAATCATAATAAATGGTATCAAAATTCATTCATTTCATCGTTAACACTGAACTGGCCCTTTCCGCAAAATATGATCTTAATTTCTATGAATGTCCTGATTTATGTTTGAAGTTTCCAGGTAGAATATTCCATATTTTCAGTATGCTTTAATTTACAGCAACTAGTCATAGCTACATTCCAACCTACTGTGATTCGAATCAATATTACTGTCGTACTATTTTTGCAATATGACTATTTTCAGTCCACCCTCTGACTTATTCCCAAAAATGATGCACATTCAACAGCTTACATTGATATTTTCTTTTTGTTTACAAATAGATATAATTTAATACATAGGCGTACACTTCTTTGTTTCTGCCGTTTTTTTTTTCTGAAATTCGATGTTTTATATTGTAAAAAACTGGTTATATACATTTAAGACTCAAAGTATTGTCCCTCATCTTCTGGGCAGCCTACGAATACCACCTTGAAAACCTGGTCATCTTTTGAAGCGATCCACGAATCGATCTAATTTTTACTTCCTCATAAAACCGGAAGTGCTGCTCAGCCAGGCCTTGTGCCATTGATCGAAACTAGTGATAGTTCGAGGGAGGGTGAAGACTGAGGTAGGACTTCCCATTTCAACGATTCCAAGTATGTCTTGACCGCTTTCGCAACATGGGGTCGAACATGTCATGCTGTAAATTACTTTATCATGTATCTGGTTGAATTGCGGCCGTTTTCTTTCATACTCGGCTCAAACGCATCATTTGCGTTAGATAACGATCGCCTGTGTTTGTTTCAGTCGGTTTTAACAACTCATACTACACTACGCAGAGCTGGTCTCACCAAATACTGAGGATCTGTATCCGCGCTTAAATACAATCGACGTGATTCACGTTGAAGATCTCAGAAACGATTTTCTTCCCAATCTTTTTCGCTGGCTATCGCTGATGGTTGTGAGTAATTGCCTTTCAATGGTTGTTAACAGAGTGTAATTGCGGATTCCGCTGAAAGGTGGATTCAAGTTGAGAATTATGAGTTGTCGTGGTCGATTTGATGATAGTACCTGCGCTTCACAAATCGAGAGGAATCAAACTCGCTTACTCGATGCTTTTACCTATCGAAAACGAGGTCAGTCAGATGGCTCTGACTTCATGTCTTAGGTAATGGTTTAATCATTGCATTATTTATTCCGCACCATATTGGTCCAACGTAGGTGATAATTGGTCGGGTATAGATAGATAGAATTTATTTGATACCAAATAACATAAAGGTGTTGAGGAAAAAGAGCAATATAATCACAATAAATGGTATTAGAATCCATTTATTTCCTGTTTACACTGAACTGGTCTTTTCCGCTAAATATGATCTTAGTTTCTGTGAATGTCTGAATTTATGTTCGAAGTTTACAGCAGTAGTTTACAGCAGTAGTTTACAGCAACTAGTCATAGCTGCATTCCAACCTACTGTGATTCGAATCGATATCACTGTCGTTCTTTATTAGGAGCTATTTTCCTAATATAACTTTTTCCAGTCCAACCTCTCATTTATTCATAAAAATAATTCAATATTCAACTGCTCGCTTTGATATTCTCTTTTTGTTTCTGAATAGAAATAATTTTATTTTGTTGATGTCAACCACCAAATTATCAATTATGAATCTTTCAATAATTCCATTCATTCTGTATTTTCTTTATGGTTTATTATCATCCATTTAGTATCATCCGCATACACTAGTTATATCATTATTAGTGACGTAACGTAAAGCAAAGTACCCAAAATAGATTCTTGTGGGACACCTAACCCAATCTGTTTTGGCTCAGATGTTTTGATGTTTCCATTATTTCTTGTGTTAGTTATTTTTTGGGTTATCTATATCAAATAAGATAGAATAAGCTTTAGTACAATTCTTCGTATTGATTAATACTTTTACAATTATGCCAATAGGATCTCATGATCGACTCTATCGAAAACTTTTGATAGGTCTAAGCAAAGACTAGCGGTGGTTTTATTCTCGTTTAATTTAGGCAAAATGGATCGTTTATCAACTGTTGAACGTTATTCAGCAAATACAGGAGTACGATGAAGAAATGATGAAACCCGTGCGTATAATTTGCAATCGAAATCCCAGAAATCTCATAACTACAATTTCCACTACACTCTCAATGCTATATAAAAATGAATCACTGCAAATAACTCTACATAAGCGGAAATGAACACTTGCTGATTCTTCTTCACATTCAAACAAACATCTAAGAAAAAGATAATCAAACTGGCACGATTCTATGACTAACCTCCCCCGCTCCCCGAACATCAAATCAGGTGACTCTAAGTTTTACGATCGCAGACATCGATAGTTTCTATGAAATGTGGACTATAGACGTTCCCGATGATACGACGGTGCAGGTAGAAATAGTAGGCCGAGTGTCTGGGTTGAAGATACCTTTTTTTTCGGCCTTTGGAACGGACGGACGGTGCGGTCGTGACCCCGTCCTTTTTCGTCTCAACCTTGGACTTGAACCAACAATTCGGGCGTAGCCATTCAACAGCTGAAGGCTCATTTCGAGAACTAATCAGGTATGTGGCGGTTATTGTCCGCCAAAAACGAACGTTCCGTCAGATCGGGTACCCCGAATTTGTATTTTTGTTTTTGATGTGAAAACTCATGGAGGAACATTAGTCTCGAGAAGTAGCAGGTGGTCATTGCAGAGTGTTTCTAAATTGATGCAAAATATATCAAGATTTTTCAATGAAAATATCATTGTGCCAAAATGTATACTCTCCGATATATCTTTTTGATAACAATGTATACTTTTTCATAACGAACTAACGAAATATTTAAACCAACCAAAAGAAAAATAAATAATCCAAAACTTTACAGTTGAGCAAACGGCTAACAAACTGAATATTTCAATCAACATGAAGACAACAATAAGTTTCGAAATATGTAGATATTTGTATTTCTAATACAATTTTTACTCATCAGTGTCTCATAGTTTGAAAAACTCACTGAATTTAATATACAACTTGTATATTCATTTACACTTCAGGCTAACTGAAAGGAAAGATCCTCTGGTAACATTTACAGAGATAGCAATCTCAACAGGTAAAGATATAGATCTCCTCTCTTACCCTTCTGTGAAATGGATATGCAAATCATATTTAACAATATAAATTACAAATTTCGAGAATTTAATTTAACTTTTGGTTACTAGTGACTATAATCAATATATTATTACTTTCAAATTGAATTCTAGAAAATTGTTATTTCAATTGTGAATGGTGATTTGCATATCCATTTCACGAAAGAGTAAGAGAAAAGATTTATAATTTTACCTGTTGAGAGTGTTCTGTGTGTAAATCTAACCAAAGAAACTTTTATTTTAGTTAGCTTACGGAGTTTTCAAATGAATATTATTGAAATGCAGATACAATTTGTAAATTTGTATATTCAGTGAGTTTTTTGAACTACTGATGACGAAAAATTGTTTTACAAATAAAAAAAATCCGAAAAACACGTATGTCCTTTTACAGGGTGATTCACCGGGATGGCCTGTTAGACGTTCATAAAAACTAATCATACTTTTGATCTGAAAATTTGCATATTGGGGATATCTCAAAGTATTCATTTTAGGTTTAGGGTTTGCTTTAGTAACCTCCATAAAAGTTTTGTACGTAGAATCGACTTGAATTAATAAAAAATATAGGTTCTAATTTGAAAATCTTGAGTATTGATGAATTTGAGTTGTTCAAGGTCATGATCTTCTTATAAACACCCTGTACATTTTTGGTCCAAATCGCGAGCAGTCTTGTAATGGATATGTATTTGCAGGATCGAAAAGGAAAAAAACTTTTTCGCCACCATTTTTTATAAGAATCCCATTAACTCATGAACCGTTAAGTTTTTACCCAAAGTATGGCATTTTGCCGAAATTTTCATCAGAAAAGCTATCTAATAATGCAATAATATACAGGGTTTGCGATTCGAATTGAGGAAATTGTAGTCTGTTTCCGAAATAACCGGAAGTTGTAGCCATTTCGGTGAATCACCCTGTATAAATATAGTTACTTATTTTTATTTTGTTTATTATACAGTTCTGGATAATTTTTCTTTTGTTGGTTTTAATATTTTGCCAGTTGGAATTTTATTTGAATGGGAAGATTGTCATATAAGGACAGATTTATTTGGAATCTTATTTCTAGACAAAAGAAGTATATAACAAAAATATATAACAGAAAGGTAGTGAAGGTTCAGAAAAAAATGATATGTCATAATTTTGATATTTATATAATATATCTACCTTCATCAAATCGACTCATTTGACCTTTATAATGGAAAATAAATCATATTTTTTATTGAATTATGGTACTTCTCATTTGAGGAACAAATATTGTCTCTATTTATTAACGGAACACATTTTAAAAATTTTTTGTCTGTCTCTCTTTCTGTCCCTACACGCTCATCTCCAAAACTACAGAATGAATCTCATATTCAAACGTCATTAATTACCACTACTCAAACCACTACTAGTGAGAATTCATGGGAAAAACTCTCTGGTTTGAAAAATACATCGAAATGTTAATCATAAATATGTTTTTCTGATCAAAATTACCAAGAATCCTTCCGATAACTCGAAATATGTATGAAATTTCACCTAATCAATTCCACATCTTCATGAGACTGGAAATACCTGTTCCACTGAGAAATGAAGGAATATCAGTTTTCTTCCATTTCGAGAATAGAATCATATAATATCATAAGATAAGTACATTCAAATGAATGTATATATAGCATATTTATTTATAAATTTCTTACATCAGTTCTCACTTATATATCTACATTTAGATTTACGATGGTTTCAATGTGAATTTATCTGCTGTATGACCTATCAGGATGAATATATATGATATGAATGCATCATACTGAAGAAGACAAAAAGGTTCTGAATGACCGGCGTGAACTTGGCAGCCACTTTTCAGCAGCCGAATTCATTCCAGCAGCCAAACGACCAGTGGCGTCGGTAGAATTTAAAACTAACGAATCGATCTGTTTTTGGGGTGCAACGCAAGAATTTGCTTTTTGAGTTTACTTGAACGACTTCAGTCAAGTTTTTATGACATTTCAATGCACGAAATAATATTATAGATGAACTTGAATTATGCTGATCAATGAAACGACGGGGTATATACAAGTATTTTCACGAATGAAATCTTGAAAAACGTTAAGCCAAGTTGATATTTGGAATACTTACTCTTCAATAGGAACAGAATAACACATCCGAAGCACATTGATTTGCAGGCCGTCTAAGGGGTAGTTTACATTTGTGAATTTATCGAAATTTTCAAAAATGACCCTGTTAAAAATGTTTAGCCAAATACATATTTGGTATTCCTACTCTTGAATAGCTAAAGAATAACATATCCGAAGGATTTTGATTTGCAGGCCGTCTAAGGGGTAGTTTACACTTGTGAATTTTTCGAAATTTTCGAAATTGATCATGTTAAAAATGTTTAGCCAAATTCATATTTGGTATTCCTACTCTTGAATAGCTAAAGAATAACATATCCGAAGGCTTTTGATTTGCAGGCCGTCTAAGGGGTAGTTTACACTTGTGAATTTTTCGAAATTTTCAAAAATGACCCTGTTAAAAATGTTTAGCCAAGTTCATATTTGGTATTATTACTCTTGAATAGCTAAAGAATAACATATCCGAAGGATTTTGATTTGCAGGCCGTCTAAGGGGTAGTTTACACTTGTGAATTTTTCGAAATTTTCAAAAATGACCCTGTTAAAAATGTTTAGCCAAATTCATATTTGGTATTCCTACTCTTGAATAGCTAAAGAATAACATATCCGAAGGATTTTGATTTGCAGGCCGTCTAAGGGGTAGTTTACACTTGTGAATTTTTCGAAATTTTCAAAATTGATCATGTTAAAAATGTTTAGCCAAATTCATATTTGGTATTCCTACTCTTGAATAGCTAAAGAATAACATATCCGAAGGATTTTGATTTGCAGGCCGTCTAAATGGTAGTTTACACTTGTGAATTTTCCGAAATTTTCAAAAATGACCCTGTTAAAAATGTTTAGCCAAATTCATATTTGGTATTCCTACTCTTGAATAGCTAAAGAATAACATATCCGAAGGATTTTGATTTGCAGGCCGTCTAAGGGGTAGTTTACACTTGTGAATTTTTCGAAATTTTCAAAATTGATCATGTTAAAAATGTTTAGCCAAATTCATATTTGGTATTCCTACTCTTGAATAGCTAAAGAATAACATATCCGAAGGATTTTGATTTGCAGGCCGTCTAAGGGGTAGTTTACACTTGTGAATTTTTCGAAATTTTCAAAAATGACCCTGTTAAAAATGTTTAGCCAAGTTCATATTTGGTATTATTACTCCTACATAGCTAAGGAAAAACATATCCGAAGCACATTGATTTGCAGGCCGTCTAAGGGGTAGTTTACACTTGTGAATTTTTCGAAATTTTCAAAAATGACCCCCTCAAAAATGTTTAGCCAAGTTCATATTTGGTATTATTCTTCCTAAATAGCTAAAGAATAACATATCCGAAGGATTTTTATTTGCAGGCCGTCTAAGGGGTAGTTTACAATTGTGAATTTTTCGAAATTTTCAAAATTGATCATGTTAAAAATGTTTAGCCAAATTCATATTTGGTATTCCTACTCTTGAATAGCTAAAGAATAACATATCCGAAGGATTTTGATTTGCAGGCCGTCTAAATGGTAGTTTACACTTGTGAATTTTCCGAAATTTTCAAAAATGACCCTGTTAAAAATGTTTAGCCAAGTTCATATTTGGTATTATTACTCCTACATAGCTAAGGAAAAACATATCCGAAGCACATTGATTTGCAGGCCGTCTAAGGGGTAGTTTACACTTGTGAATTTTTCGAAATTTTCAAAAATGACCCCCTCAAAAATGTTTAGCCAAGTTCATATTTGGTATTATTCTTCCTAAATAGCTAAAGAATAACATATCCGAAGGATTTTTATTTGCAGGCCGTCTAAGGGGTAGTTTACACTTGTGAATTTTTCGAAATTTTCAAAATTGATCATGTTAAAAATGTTTAGCCAAATTCATATTTGGTATTCCTACTCTTGAATAGCTAAAGAATAACATATCCGAAGGATTTTGATTTGCAGGCCGTCTAAGGGGTAGTTTTGTGAATTTTTCGAAATTTTCAAAAATTCACAGGTGTAAACTACCCCTTAGACGGCCTGCAAATCAAAATCCTTCGGATATGTTATTCTTTAGCTATTCAAAAGTAGGAATACCAAATATGAACTTGGCTAAACATTTTTGAGAGGGTCATTTTTGAAAATTTCGAAAAATTCACAGGTGTAAACTACCCCTTAGACGGCCTGCAAATCAATGTGCTTCGGATATGTTTTTCCTTAGCTATGTAGGAGTAATAATACTAAATATGAACTCGGCTAAACATTTTTAACAGGGTCATTTTTGAAAATTTCGAAAAATTCACAAGTGTAAACTACCTCTTAGACGGCCTGCAAATCAAAATCCTTCGGATATGTTATTCTTTAGCTATTCAAGAGTAGGAATACCAAATATGAATTTGGCTAAACATTTTTAACATGATCAATTTTGAAAATTTCGAAAAATTCACAAGTGTAAACTACCCCTTAGACGGCCTGCAAATCAAAATCCTTCGGATATGTTATTCTTTAGCTATTCAAGAGTAGGAATACCAAATATGAATTTGGCTAAACATTTTTAACATGATCAATTTTGAAAATTTCGAAAAATTCACAAGTGTAAACTACCCCTTAGACGGCCTGCAAATCAAAATCCTTAGGATATGTTATTCTTTAGCTATTCAAGAGTAGGAATACCAAATATGAATTTGGCTAAACATTTTTAACAGGGTCATTTTTGAAAATTTCGGAAAATTCACAAGTGTAAACTACCATTTAGACGGCCTGCAAATCAAAATCCTTCGGATATGTTATTCTTTAGCTATTCAAGAGTAGGAATACCAAATATGAATTTGGCTAAACATTTTTAACATGATCAATTTTGAAAATTTCGAAAAATTCACAAGTGTAAACTACCCCTTAGACGGCCTGCAAATCAAAATCCTTCGGATATGGTATTCTTTAGCTATTTAGGAGTAATAATACCAAATATGAACTTGGCTAAACATTTTTGAGAGGGTCATTTTTGAAAATTTCGAAAAATTCAGAAGTGTAAACTACCCCTTAGACGGCCTGCAAATCAAAATCCTTCGGATATGTTATTCTTTAGCTATTCAAGAGTAGGAATACCAAATATGAATTTGGCTAAACATTTTTAACAGGGTCATTTTTGAAAATTTCGGAAAATTCACAAGTGTAAACTACCATTTAGACGGCCTGCAAATCAAAATCCTTCGGATATGTTATTCTTTAGCTATTCAAGAGTAGGAATACCAAATATGAATTTGGCTAAACATTTTTAACATGATCAATTTTGAAAATTTCGAAAAATTCACAAGTGTAAACTACCCCTTAGACGGCCTGCAAATCAAAATCCTTCGGATATGGTATTCTTTAGCTATTTAGGAGTAATAATACCAAATATGAACTTGGCTAAACATTTTTGAGAGGGTCATTTTTGAAAATTTCGAAAAATTCACAAGTGTAAACTACCCCTTAGACGGCCTGCAAATCAAAATCCTTCGGATATGTTATTCTTTAGCTATTCAAGAGTAGGAATACCAAATATGAATTTGGCTAAACATTTTTAACAGGGTCATTTTTGAAAATTTCGAAAAATTCACAAGTGTAAACTACCCCTTAGACGGCCTGCAAATCAAAATCCTTCGGATATGTTATTCTTTAGCTATTCAAGAGTAGGAATACCAAATATGAATTTGGCTAAACATTTTTAACATGATCAATTTTGAAAATTTCGAAAAATTCACAAGTGTAAACTACCCCTTAGACGGCCTGCAAATCAAAATCCTTCGGATATGGTATTCTTTAGCTATTTAGGAGTAATAATACCAAATATGAACTTGGCTAAACATTTTTGAGAGGGTCATTTTTGAAAATTTCGAAAAATTCAGAAGTGTAAACTACCCCTTAGACGGCCTGCAAATCAAAATCCTTCGGATATGTTATTCTTTAGCTATTCAAGAGTAGGAATACCAAATATGAATTTGGCTCAACATTTTTAACAGGGTCATTTTTGAAAATTTCGGAAAATTCACAAGTGTAAACTACCATTTAGACGGCCTGCAAATCAAAATCCTTCGGATATGTTATTCTTTAGCTATTCAAGAGTAGGAATACCAAATATGAATTTGGCTAAACATTTTTAACATGATCAATTTTGAAAATTTCGAAAAATTCACAAGTGTAAACTACCCCTTAGACGGCCTGCAAATCAAAATCCTTCGGATATGGTATTCTTTAGCTATTTAGGAGTAATAATACCAAATATGAACTTGGCTAAACATTTTTGAGAGGGTCATTTTTGAAAATTTCGAAAAATTCACAAGTGTAAACTACCCCTTAGACGGCCTGCAAATCAAAATCCTTCGGATATGTTATTCTTTAGCTATTCAAGAGTAGGAATACCAAATATGAATTTGGCTAAACATTTTTAACAGGGTCATTTTTGAAAATTTCGAAAAATTCACAAGTGTAAACTACCCCTTAGACGGCCTGCAAATCAAAATCCTTCGGATATGTTATTCTTTAGCTATTCAAGAGTAGGAATACCAAATATGAATTTGGCTAAACATTTTTAACATGATCAATTTTGAAAATTTCGAAAAATTCACAAGTGTAAACTACCCCTTAGACGGCCTGCAAATGAAAATCCTTCGGATATGTTATTCTTTAGCTATTTAGGAGTAATAATACCAAATATGAACTTGGCTAAACATTTTTGAGAGGGTCATTTTTGAAAATTTCGAAAAATTCACAGGTGTAAACTACCCCTTAGACGGCCTGCAAATCAAAATCCTTCGGATATGTTATTCTTTGGCTATTCAAGAGTAGGAATACCAAATATGAATTTGGCTAAACATTTTTAACATGATCAATTTTGAAAATTTCGAAAAATTCACAAGTGTAAACTACCCCTTAGACGGCCTGCAAATCAAAATCCTTCGGATATGGTATTCTTTAGCTATTTAGGAGTAATAATACCAAATATGAACTTGGCTAAACATTTTTGAGAGGGTCATTTTTGAAAATTTCGAAAAATTCACAAATGTAAACTACCCCTTAGACGGCCTGCAAATCAAAATCCTTCGGATATGTTATTCTTTAGCTATTCAAGAGTAGGAATACCAAATATGAATTTGGCTAAACAT
Source organism: Harmonia axyridis (assembly GCF_914767665.1). Lineage (NCBI taxonomy): Eukaryota > Metazoa > Arthropoda > Insecta > Coleoptera > Coccinellidae > Harmonia > Harmonia axyridis. Next base: position 28,150,429 of record NC_059507.1, read on the forward strand.
TTTTAACATGATCAATTTTGAAAATTTCGAAAAATTCACAAGTGTAAACTACCCCTTAGACGGCCTGCAAATCAAAATCCTTCGGATATGTTATTCTTTAGCTATTCAAGAGTAGGAATACCAAATATGAATTTGGCTAAACATTTTTAACAGGGTCATTTTTGAAAATTTCGGAAAATTCACAAGTGTAAACTACCATTTAGACGGCCTGCAAATCAAAATCCTTCGGATATGTTATTCTTTAGCTATTCAAGAGTAGGAATACCAAATATGAATTTGGCTAAACATTTTTAACATGATCAATTTTGAAAATTTCGAAAAATTCACAAGTGTAAACTACCCCTTAGACGGCCTGCAAATCAATGTGCTTCGGATATGTTTTTCCTTAGCTATGTAGGAGTAATAATACCAAATATGAACTTGGCTAAACATTTTTAACAGGGTCATTTTTGAAAATTTCGAAAAATTCACAAGTGTGAACTACCCCTTAGACGGCCTGCAAATCAAAATCCTTCGGATATGTTATTCTTTAGCTATTCAAGAGTAGGAATACCAAATATGAATTTGGCTAAACATTTTTAACATGATCAATTTTGAAAATTTCGAAAAATTCACAAGTGTAAACTACCCCTTAGACGGCCTGCAAATCAAAATCCTTCGGATATGTTATTCTTTAGCTATTCAAGAGTAGGAATACCAAATATGAATTTGGCTAAACATTTTTAACAGGGTCATTTTTGAAAATTTCGGAAAATTCACAAGTGTAAACTACCATTTAGACGGCCTGCAAATCAAAATCCTTCGGATATGTTATTCTTTAGCTATTCAAGAGTAGGAATACCAAATATGAATTTGGCTAAACATTTTTAACATGATCAATTTTGAAAATTTCGAAAAATTCACAAGTGTAAACTACCCCTTAGACGGCCTGCAAATCAAAATCCTTCGGATATGTTATTCTTTAGCTATTCAAGAGTAGGAATACCAAATATGAATTTGGCTAAACATTTTTAACAGGGTCATTTTTGAAAATTTCGAAAAATTCACAAGTGTAAACTACCCCTTAGACGGCCTGCAAATCAAAATCCTTCGGATATGTTATTCTTTAGCTATTCAAGAGTAATAATACCAAATATGAACTTGGCTAAACATTTTTAACAGGGTCATTTTTGAAAATTTCGAAAAATTCACAAGTGTAAACTACCCCTTAGACGGCCTGCAAATCAAAAGCCTTCGGATATGTTATTCTTTAGCTATTCAAGAGTAGGAATACCAAATATGAATTTGGCTAAACATTTTTAACATGATCAATTTTGAAAATTTCGAAAAATTCACAAGTGTAAACTACCCCTTAGACGGCCTGCAAATCAAAATCCTTCGGATATGGTATTCTTTAGCTATTTAGGAGTAATAATACCAAATATGAACTTGGCTAAACATTTTTGAGAGGGTCATTTTTGAAAATTTCGAAAAATTCACAAGTGTAAACTACCCCTTAGACGGCCTGCAAATCAATGTGCTTCGGATATGTTTTTCCTTAGCTATGTAGGAGTAATAATACCAAATATGAACTTGGCTAAACATTTTTAACAGGGTCATTTTTGAAAATTTCGAAAAATTCACAAGTGTAAACTACCCCTTAGACGGCCTGCAAATCAAAATCCTTCGGATATGTTATTCTTTAGCTATTCAAGAGTAGGAATACCAAATATGAATTTGGCTAAACATTTTCAACATGATCAATTTTGAAAATTTCGAAAAATTCACAAGTGTAAACTACCCCTTAGACGGCCTGCAAATCAAAATCCTTAGGATATGTTATTCTTTAGCTATTCAAGAGTAGGAATACCAAATATGAATTTGGCTAAACATTTTTAACAGGGTCATTTTTGAAAATTTCGAAAAATTCACAAGTGTAAACTACCCCTTAGACGGCCTGCAAATCAAAATCCTTCGGATATGTTATTCTTTAGCTATTCAAGAGTAGGAATACCAAATATCAACTTGGCTAAACGTTTTTCAAGATTTCATTCGTGAAAATACTTGTATATACCCCGTCGTTTCATTGATCAGCATAATTCAAGTTCATCTATAATATTATTTCGTGCATTGAAATGTCATAAAAACTTGACTGAAGTCGTTCAAGTAAACTCAAAAAGCAAATTCTTGCGTTGCACCCCAAAAACAGATCGATTCATTAGTTTTAAATTCTACCGACGCCACTGGTCGTTTGGCTGCTGGAATGAATTCGGCTGCTGAAAAGTGGCTGCCAAGTTCACGCCGGTTTCTGAATGAGTCAAAACAACTATAAACTTTCTCGATATATTTTCAATTTGTGTTCTAAATAGGTTATCATTTTGAATTTGAATGTTTCAAGTGGAGGAGACTTTCACTGAGGAAATCTCTCGACTCAAATTCTAGGGACAGGTGACAGCTGCTTCATCAGAAAACTCGAAATTTCTTTTTTCGTCCCAAAGAAGTATCAACACAAAGCTTACGCTCCCTTCAGTAAATATTTACACATGAACTACAGGTATTATAGATCGGGTGGAAAGTCACTTGGGATCTTAGTTGAATTCTTCATTAAATGTCGCCAAGCTGTCGGCCATTCACATGGTCATTTTCAGGACACTATAATTTTTTTCATTGTAAATGACCATGAAAAACTCATCTGTAGTTTAAATCAGGACATATATGCAATCAATTTGAACCTAATAGTGTATAGTCAGGCAGAAAAACTATAAAGAGTGTCACAGCCAAACATAATAATGTTCATGATCTCAACATTAAAAGATAGGAAAAAACTATTAAGTGTTAAAATAACCAAATTCTCAAATCAAACAAGACAAAGCAATACTTCAAACATCAGAAAAATAAGTCTCTGAAAACACATGATAACAAGAACGTAAACACACTCGGAAAGACAATTGATATCGGCAACAAATCAAAACTACTCAACATATCAACATGAAGATAATTTTGGACCCTAAAACCCACTACTTTCAAACCAATACTGCCACCATCACCATCGTTTTCACTTCGGATTTCTTTTTATCCAATATATCGCACTGTAAAATAAAAATTGTAAATGTAATAACCAAATGAAGGCGAACAGTACTTAGTCAGCCACCCATATTTCACATGAAATTTGGTCAAGGGAGCGGTAGAGGTGCCTCGTCTCTGCAGGACTCATCTTCAGAGGAATGTTTATTACTTCGGTCCTAAGTTCCTCAACATTTTACCTCGTTCACTGAAGAGAACAAATTTGAATAGAAGAAAGTCTTAAATAGCAGCGTATATAAGGGAAAATTCTGATAAGTACCAAAAAATTCTGGGTTGAATGGAGTCTCGCGTTTACTGCAAAAATACTTATTGCGCTGACAGTTCTTTCTTTCTTTTTTTCCTCATTGAATTGAAAACTGATGCTCCTTCTCTTCCTCATTCTTCATATTATTCTTCGTCTGTTTCAACTCTCTAAATATGTGGTTTTTTGTATTTTCATCGACGTATGTCAACGAATGTATTCAGTAGGCATACAGTGGCGTGTAGCATACGGATTGAGTCTAAGCTGCACGTTCCTCATTTCATTCTTACAACTTTTGTGACTGTGTATTTTTCTGAATAAAGATTCATTATTATTATTATTAATAGTTCTTCCATCAAAAACCGCAAGGGCCGTTTTTGATTTCCCAACATATAGAATTTTCCATGACAAATGGCGTACGTCATAATAAATGAGGTATTTTCTGAATCGGTCAGAAACGAGAAATTTCTTATAATATACCCAACCTAATTATAATATAAAACCGTCGTTTCAGGATCGTTTCCATACTATCAGTACATCGACTTCGTAATTATAACAGGAATATAGATAACTCGCTGTGTCTGCACTCGGCCGCAAAACCGAGAGGTTTTTCTGATTTGTGAGTCTAATCGGCCCCCCTTCCTGCATGACTCGCCTCTACTTAATTGGCGTACAATCCGCGCAATGGTCGGAGGAAATATCATTTCCGACTCCGGCATCAACTAATAGAAAAAACGCTGCATATTTTACATAATTGTTTATTCTATCTCACAGAATATCTCGAGTCACTTCGTAACTCTGAAACTATTAGGAGCTGTGAAAATCGGTTCATTACAAGCTTCCAGGTTTCCTAGGAGTACGATTAACGGTTTTAATGTAAATAAATCTTGGAGATCGATAAGCAGGAATCAATAGTACTCATTTACACTTCTTCTACAAACATCAAATTCATTAGATTGATATTAGCAGGAAAACGAAATTAACACAAAAATAGCATAGTGTAGTTGTGTATTTGACTTGAGGTGAAATAAAATGATAAGTATTTTACTAATGAGGCCTTGGCAACAGAAACATCGAAATCCATATAAAAAGAATGAGGAAAGCAGATCTTTTAGGCGCTCGTTTATTCATGCCCCAATGTAATATAACTACACAACATAGGGGTATATGTGGTCTCCATGGCTCCTGACATTACGTAAGTGTTTTCTTCATTTTTCATTGCATATTCTGCTTGAAGAAGAAAAAGAAGTATAACTTCCAAGTGTATAAAAGATTAATATATTACTTACCTGGTTAATGTGTCGTCAAAATGCCATCCACATAACCATTGTCAAACAGAAGATTTCCACGTTATAACGTAGGAATCATGTTCGAAAGTAACCCGAGAAGAATGCATGTCATCGAGGGAGAGTAGCGATATACCGGTTTTACCCTTGTGTCAGCCATTCTATTTATTTATTATTTATTATATTCTGCTTAGATCTTCTATAATAATAATAATTATGATGTTTATTCTATGATCCTGATGTCGCGATCAGTAGGAAATTTTACATAAAGCTTGAAATTGTTATTTATATTTATTTTCGAAGTCTAAATTGGGATCTTTGTGACTGAATTTTTTTTATTGCTGAAATTTTCTGTAAGTAATTCCGAGGCAATAGAACAAAATCTCGCAAGAAGTTTGAAATTGCTATTTTTAATATATACACAAAATCTCCCCTCGATCAGATTTATTGTCAAGCAGATATTGGTTATTTCTTTTTTACTATTCTCTTTTGAAATGTTCTATAGTTCTGATTATCGTTCGATACGGTGGAAATTTAGCCCAGCACTGGAATAGTCTCTGACAGCGTTCGATTGTAAGTCGTTCATCTTATTCATATAGATTATGATAGTTAAGTTAGAAATTTTAAACGGTGTTAAGTGTTAACTATCTGAAAGGATTATAACCAATTTGTTGAATCGCCCAGGCGGGATGAGTGGAAAGTTCTCAAATCAAAATTTTGAAAAATTATTTGGCGACGATATTCATCACGTAAGTTTTTTCTCTTACCTATCATTATATTTTTCGGTCTTTACGGCGTTTTTAGGCTAGGTTACGTCGTGAACGACGTGTTGGATTGTTATTGTGTAGAGTTTTACCCCAGAATATATGAGTATTGAGTATTGGAGAAGAAATATCTTGAGATTTTTCGAGTCCGACATTTAGAGAACAAGAATGCCCCATTGGTCGTCAATACCTATGGCACAGTACAATTGAAGCGTGTAGAGTTTTGCCCCGAAATATTGAGTATTATTAGTACTATGAGTATTGGAGGAGGAGTATCTTGAGAATCTTCAAGTCCAAGAATTGGAGTGTTCATCAAGATTCCGCGAGGTGTTCAGACGTTATTTCATACATAGGAAGACAACGAGTACAAATTTAAGTTAGTTAACGAAGTTAAGTTAGTTAACGAGTAATTTCTGATCCAAGTATTGACTATAAATTTCCTCATACTATTTCTCAATTCGATCATATATGAACGCGAAATATTTGGAAGTTATACATTGCCATCTTTTAAAAATGTAGGTGTTTCACTATTCACAAAGATTACCACAGTAAAGATAATATTTCCCTCCTACATTTATTGTTATTTTGCAGGACACGTAAAATTCCACTGCATATTGGTTATTTAGATAATTATAATTTCAGAGAGAGAGAGTTTTGAGGGATCACGTAAATATTCGTTAATATTTGAAATTCGAAAAAAAAGACATCGTGAGGAAATAATACACTTTTTTCGAGTAACAAACGCTCTAAAACGTTATCAGTGGTATATTATTCGAAATAATAAACACCAATACTATTTCAACAGAAAATATTGTAGAAAATTCATGCTTTTGGAGGTACAGAACTGATAAGGTTTCAAACCAATACAGATATCGTCGGATAACATTGTGTGAAAGCAACAAATCATAAACGTATACACAACTCACAAGTGCTTTCATTCCGTTGAAACATCACTCGTTGAAATCAGAGCAGGCGTTGTCGGCGAACGTATACGTTATCTATCTTTGGGGTGTAATAAAATTACGCGTGGGACATAATAATAATCCCGAGGAAAAGTTAACCTTGACATTATGTCCTGGAATCTGATCTGGTAACCATACTCGTAGAGGTATTTTACCTCCGATATAGGTTGAAATCAAACTGAAACTAGTGTATTCTGGAAACAATACTGAATATTAATAATAATAACCAGAAGTTCGACGAGAACCAGGGGGACCACAAGGACCGGACACGACCGAGCTCCTTCTGATATTTTGAATATCTGGGATTGAGTGAATGTTCTTCTTAGCGGGGAGTGAGAAGCCGACGGCGAGGAGATATCCTACGCGTATAGGCTAAAGTCGGGGATAATAATAATAGTTTATTTCCTTTTACAAAAATTTCAAGAATAAATCTATAGTAAATATGTAGTTTGTAAAATGAAAATTAAAAAAAATCTATAATCCCACGAAGATGAAATCTGAATACATTCAGAAGTGTTTTTTCGTCTGACTTTTGAATATGTGAATAACATCCGATTTCATGTGGGTACGAAACCCTATTTTTCGTGTAATTTCTATCTGATTTGCCTGAAGAAGGAAATAAGAGTTCGTTATAAGAATATAAATGTTCTGATGTCAGTTTCTTATGCAGATATAAATAGATACTTATAAGGCATTTTCTGATGGCTTGGACCTTTTATAAATATAATTTCTCGATGCTCCAAAGTGTGTTAAAGAAGGATCTCTCATGAATTAATAAATTAGTTTCGGCTTGATTTTCTTGTTGTTGACTTCGGAATAATTGAAATTTAATTTGACTACCTATAGTTTTTTTTGATCACATGTCATTTGATGTTATGGGGTTGTTTTTTGGCATTATATGGCATATTAGGTATTCAAGAGAATACTGTTACTGGGATTATTCTGTATGTCCTTCTACATATCATGAATTAAAAAAAAAATGAAAAGATAAAAACTTGTTTTTTTCTTTCAGTTTGGAGCGTAAATGACTCATTCAAATTTCAGCTTTTACCGATACAGAGTGCGCTCTAAACAAGTACAACCGTGAAATGTTTATATTCAAAGTTGGACATACATGAATGAAATCATGGTAATTTCAGTTAAATGCTTGTTGCACATACTTAGTATTTTAGAACATTTCGAGAGATCTTTTTTTTAGAAGAAGCAGAGTGCCATCCATATATGCAGAGTATTTTGCTCTTCATCGATTTCATTATTATCATACACTTAATATAAATCACTTCAAGTTTTCATTCACATACTTACAGGGTTGGGCATAATGCTGTCGCTCAATTTAAGGACTTTTAGGCCTGCCAACTGTTGCCTTACTGACCTACATATATCCGGATGATTATAGGATCAGAAAGGCTATCATCACGATTGAAACCCAACCGGATCTGAAAAGCCTCTTGTATTGCCACAAGTCTTCTCCTGCTTTTAATAAACGTCTTTACCACGAAGCACAAGTGTCACCTGACCACAGCATGACAATTACTGGTATTGATCCCCGAAGCTAACGACATATATGCCCCGCCTCTTTTTTTGAACCTGAGGGCCTCCAGGCTTTTCGCTTCATTATTCTTATTAATTTGAATTATGAACCTTTGGAATCGTTTTATGAAAATTTTTTTCAGTTTACGTTGTGGAATGTATACAGGGTTTAAAAATTAGACGTGAACCTTGAAGGGGGTGTTAGAATCACTCATTTCCTGTCGATTGAGCCATATTTATTGATAACTAAAAATCAACAGTTTCAGAGATATTTAAGTTCTTGTGATTTTCAAAAGATTTCTCACCCTTCTTCATTTTGCGTTAGTTTTTTTTTCGTTGACCAAGTTTGATTTAAATTTTTGATTATTTTCATCGGAAAAAGTTAATATATGTATATGAAAAAAGTAAAACTATGCTGTATTAGACGTTGATTGATAAGTATGATTTGAAGAATGGTATATGAAGAAAAGAATAGTAAATGTCTAATATAAATTTTCATGCAACTTTCGAATTCCACAATTTATGTATTACGAAATTATTTTGCGAAAGTTGTTTTCTGTACGATAAAAGGTTTCGGAAATATTCGCAAAAAACGTTTTTTCTTTCAATTTCAACACCTTATACATATCTCGAAAATGGTGCATTCAAGAGGGTAAATTAATAAAAACTTTTTTTCATATTTTGGGCCTGCGCAAATGATAGAAAACACCTTGTATAATAGTACCGACTATAATTATTTCACCACAAGATTCTTACGCGAATAGTTTCGGAAATAGATATTATATAGTATTCTTTATTCATACGTCACCTTTCATTAAAAAAGCTTGGGATTTAGAATATTCTTCGAGATAGAAAGATGTAATGAGCCATTGTTTAAGATTTGCAGTGTTTTTCAACTGCATTCAGCCCCACCATTTATAATTATCTAAAATTGTGAATCCAAAGCAGCTATATCCGACGCTTTTATTATAAATAGCGTCAAAAGCTTCAAAAGCAACAAGCACAGATTGGCTCTACAAGAATGCCAAATGAAAAATCACCGGATTTCTTATCGCCCGATCCCCAGAGAGTATCATAACAGGAGAGATTAACATCAAACATTATAATCAGCTAATAGCGAGTTCAGAAAGAGCACACGTCACGCAAGGCTGCATCGGACCGTTCGTCAGTGCATGAAGTTCTGCGAAATACCCAAACAACCTATTCAGTAGCATCAGAATTTGATGAAAATCATGCAACCATGCGAGAAGCAGCTCAATTTCATCCTAGGTGAATTCAAGGGCCTGATTATATGTATACCTGCGGAAATCGATTAGAGATGCAGGTTTTTTGAGTTTTTTTTTTTTTCATTTCTATATATCCATCCTGATTTCAACATGTATTAATAATGTAAACTTTGACACTTGTATATTATACACATAGAATCTGCCTTTGGTAGGATATCAGGTACAAATTACATGATTTCCAATAGACATTCAAATAACATAAAGTACAAAAAGGAAACAGGGGAATAACAATTCTGGAAACTAATAATATCGAACACAAGCTCGCTAGCTGTTCTGCTGAAGATAGTTTTAAGTTATTCATTGATTTTTTGAAGGGTTTTGAATCAGAGTTTCCTAAAAGAAATAACGACTAAAAATGCAATCAACAACATAATATTCGATGATAATATGAAAAGGTTCAAAAATAGACTGGATGCACTTGATACCATATTCACAGTATCGCGTTGCGCTGAAGCTTATAAATAGGGATTCACGGCTTGACTTGATATTCAACCTACTTGACTTGATATTCGAGTTACTTGACTTGAGTTTGACTTGAAATAAACTCAAGTTCAAGTCAAGTAACAGTTTTCCAATGTCAATAAAAAAAATGTCACTTGATAAATAAATACTTGACTTGACATTGAAAAACTACTACTTAAATTTAACTTGAGTTGATTTCAAGTCTTGGACTTGACTTGAAAATCAACCCAAGTTCAAGTCAAGTAACAGTTTTTCAATGTCAAGTCAAGTACTTGATAAATAAATACTAGACTTGACCTTGAAAAACTACTACATAGTTGATTTCAAGTCAAGTTGGTAGCTTGAATATCAAGTCAAGCTGATAATCTCTACTTAAAAAGCCTAAGAAAAATGTGACAGGGAACAACTTGAAAGGTACATTAAAAATAACAAAAAACATAAAAAAGCCAATAAGCACAGCTGAAATCAAAACAAAGGCGAAAAGAAAAATAATAAGACAAAATGAAGGGTTGCAACTTGGAAACTGATATTTTTAATGAGCATTTAACCACAGTTGGAGAAACTATAAACCAAAATATAAATTTATTACCTGACTATGTGAGAAATGTTCTGAAACTTTTGATTCAGACGAAATTTTCTAATTCCTAACTCGCACAAATTGGTGAAACAACAAAATTTGAGATTATAAGTATAAAAAAAAAACTACTGATATATGACATGAGAATATCAGGTAGTTAGAAGTTCATACCTATAAATTGGTAAGCCCATAACTGTTATTATGAATAAGTGTCTCAAGGAAGGAATTTTTTCACAAAAAGATCCTGTCCGAAATCCAAATGAAAATCCAAAATTTCAAGGCACAAAAAATATTAATGTAAGAACCATCCTAGCAATACATGTTTCTAATACATATACATGTTTTTAAATTTAATTTTGCTGTTTAAGGGACAATAATAAAAATTATTATTATTATAATTTTATGATGATTGTGTTGAGTTTATGAGAAATTAATTTTAAAATTTTGTTTCTTTGATTTTGCCATTCAAAACTGATAAGCATGTTCTCGAGCTAAGAGAAAAAACGATTTTTGAACGTAAAATTCCACAAATATTTTCAGATAAAAACTTTGACAGGCGGATTTCAGGATTAAAAAATTTCAGGGAAGCTTCATTTTTTTCATCGGAGGATTCCAAAGATTTACTATTGTAATCAATAAAGGAATTCTGGATAACTTGAACCTTGAAATTCTAACGGTCATAGTCAACTCTAAGCGTGCATCAAATTTGGCCAGTATGTATATAAATCGTAAATTCTATAGAAAAATATCATTGATAAAATATATAAGTATGTATCATTCAGCAATTACCTTAATCCAACGTTACACCACCGAGATACGTATACCGGCACTGAAGGAATCGAAAGATTTGAAATGGAAAAATGATCTACATTACACCAACCCTACAATCGAAGTGCCTATGCTCCATAACATCTTCAAAGGAAGGAAGGACGAGATGTTAATTACTTGGTGAGTGTAAGGAGAATGTAGGTGAAGTATCCTGTCAATCTCAGGACTTTTGTCCCTGTCTCTCCTACGTCACGAAATCCTTTCCTAGAAGAATAACTCCTTCTTGGGTTGTTTAGATGAGTACCTGCTGTTTGAACATCTTGAGTAGGATGACGACAGACCTTGCCAGTGATTCTTCATACCGTTTCCAAGAATAAAAATAGTTATCCTGGCTGATGTCCACAATTTTTTGTTGGATAATAGTTATTTGTTTTACTAGGCAGCAAAGAAGTGGATTTACTGCCGTGGCTGATAGTTTAAAGCCATCTACTTTGCTGCCGAGTGGAACTTATAATCTTTTCTTCGATTGTTTATAATGCTTTATGTGTAGCATATTGTATTTGTGAATTATTACAATTCCCACATCTTTGCATTTTTCTTATAGTGATAAATTAAAACGAAATTTGATAAAAATCACAATTGATGGATATGTCGATAATTATTATGGTTTGACAAATTATGAAATATCTTACAGTTTTTTGGAAAAATATCGGATAAATTCATATTATGGACAGTAATAGCGACTAAGAAGTACTTACTCCTACAGAAATAAGGGAGGTGGCAAAAATATTGATTGTCAGAAAATGTTAAATGTTTTATTCCCATTGAGAATAATCGTTTTGCTGCCTAGGCAGGAAAAGTAATACTTTGCTGATTGATATGTGTCTGCAAAATCAATATTTGCTGTCCATCGGAGAAAAAATTAATTATTTGAAATTGGATCAGCAGATATTGTTACAATTGATTTGAAATTAAGAACAGAAAAAAATAACAATCGCCTAATGAAACAAACAGGTAACAGGCAGTGTATCAAAAATCTCCAAAAGTTTGAGAATAGGGACTTGTCGAATTCTAGACTATCACTTCTATTTATCACTAATGGGAAAATTTGAAAAATTAATTTTTGTAGTTTTTTGTGGATAGAATTTGCTTTGTACTCGATTATTCAAAAAAAATGGTACATTCTATGAAAATAATTCAAAAGACCTTTTTTTTAATGAAACTCTGTTGATTTCAGAATTGAAATAATTTAAAAAAAAGACAGTGAATAAGATTTTCAATAAGAAAAGGAGCAGCGCACCCCTATATCTACGCCACTGGATAAATTTGCCAAGAGACACTTACCAAATTCGAAACATTACATTGTCAATACTTCAATACCTAAAAATTAAAACAATGAATGTAATTATACCAGAGTTATACGTATAAAACTATTTTTTCAAACTTTAACACCCTGTATCTCGAAAACGAAGCTTGGTAGGGTATATGTTATAGGAATTTTTTTCATGAAAAGAGTTGTTTTATCAGACGCCAAAGTTATCGTACTAAAATCTGGAGCACCCTGTATATGAGTATATGTAATGGGTGGGATCAATCTCCCTTGATCCCTCCCTAGCTACGGCCTAGATGACAAGGGGAGGTGAGAAAAGATGGAGGTTTGTCATGATGCGTAAGTTTTTGACAGCAATTTTACCTTTTTCATTAAAATTCTATTTCTATTCTATTTCTAATTGAAGATCAGCATACGTTTGCTAGTAAATCTTTGATAGAATCGGCCTCCGGAAATATCTGAAGAAGTTGAGACTAAGCGGTTGTTTCCAAGTAAATAAAAACACACCAAAGATTTCTGCTTCAGAGAAGTCACCTCTAAGTAATTCATTACTTCAAGACCCAAAACCTCCTTCCCTACGAATCTTCCTATCCAACACAAAATCCACTCTACTTCTAGTCCCCTTATAGGAAAAAAACGCCTCAACCCGTCTAAACACCGTCGCGAACAGGCACGCCAGGTACCCTGAATATGGGACAGGTGAGAAACGCGAAGAGAAAAAAAAAGATCGGGGTATCCACTTACCCGCACGGCCGTAACCTGTTCCATTTCGAATCGTTCTCTGAATTCGAGCCGAGCCCGACCGATATATTGCCCGACGGCCTATCGGACGGTCCGCACCGGGTCTAGGCCTACGATCGGTCGGGCCCTCGGGTCGTTGAGATTCTCGTACGGTCTGTTCGGAGGGGAACCGGCGAAGGCTCGCCGCGTTGTTTTTTTGCGCTCGTCGGTCGTCCGGAGTCCAATCCAGACGTCCGTCTTGGGTCAGTTACGTCGGTCTGCGTAGTTCGGTAGCGCGTTGCGTGGGAATTGTCGGGTTTCGTATGACGATTCGATAATGTTGTTCGTGTCTGAAATGATTTACTGGCGGGATCTAGTTTGATGCTTTATTCAACTCTCGATCGATTTACAATTCGTAATAGCGAAGCACATAACATGTATAAAAGAAGAAATAATTATAAATAGGGGTGTTATACAGGGTGTACCACCTTCAACCATTGTCGCGATTCTCTATTATTACGGTGAAGCACTGAACTTTTCATAAGGCTATATTCTCAAATTGTTTGGAAATACACAAAAAATACAAGAAAAGTGTAAATGACCGAATATGAATTTTTCTTATAAAACATCCTGTTTTTCATCCCGTTGATTAGATTACGTTATCGGATTGTGATATTTTCAAATCCACAATTTTACTAGATCATTATGAATGTATATTATATTGAATAGAATATATTCATTTGAGTGATTCTCAATTAAATATGCAAATTTGAATATTTGGAATCCGATATTTTTCCTAATTGTCGAATTTTTGGTATGCAGAATATTCATTATTTTCTGTATTTACCTGCTGAAATCCAAGGTTTGGCAACTATTGCTCTCCTAGTTTCATCCGTTGTTTCACTTCGTTTGGCGCGCTTGAAGTTTGTTTTCTGAATTCCTGATATATTTAGGGATTCATCTCAATATATTTTGAGTTGATCTGAAATGTTGATTCACTATGGGACATAAAAGGTACGTTCTTTATTGAGAAATTCGCGAATTGAGTTGAATATCGTATCCCTGATATGTTTCAATTTCCGCGCGTTTCATGTCAAATTTGATAGTTCATGTGGGGGACAAAATTTACTCACTGAAAATGAAATTTGCTCCCTCTATGTTTATTTCTCTGAGCTTTCAACACAATGTCATCTATTTGTTACTCTTTCTTGGAACAATTTTTTTAATAAAACGATAAATTCTAATTTAAATGATATACGCATGCTTGAGAGGTTCGATATTTTCCATTTAGAAATAATGCCGCTATATTTCGGCACCAAATCATGAAGAAAGAAGATCATTCTGCATTTGAATTGTGTATTTTGGATTGGATAGATCTTATTATTGAAATTCAAAAACAGAGACTTTAGGCTCGATCGAGATATTGATGGACAAGTGAGGCTACAGTTTTTGCTCAAAAAATGGATAAAAACGAATTTCGAGTATTGATAAATCACTATTTTTTATGGGGAAAAATACTGTTCAAGCAAAGCATGGCTTGATAAATGTTTTTTTTTCAGAATCTGCTCTTTCAGCAACAAGGTTTGAAAGGTGCTGCAGAGGAAGGAATTTGACTCTTATAATTGTCTTACCGAAGCTGCCTATTTCGAAGGCAAAAACGGATCTTTCTACATAAAAGGTATTGAAAAGTTAAAGGAGTGTTGAAGTACGTGTTTTCACTCTTGAAGGTGACTATATTAACGAATGAAATAAAATTTCAAAGATCAAAAAAAGGAATGCATTATTGGAAAAGGCAAACCAAGGCAACAAAAAAAGAAACTAATTCGCGGTACCGCAAACTATAGATGTTTTCCACCTAACATCAAATCAAGGCTGCAACGAACAGAGAAGATTGCTCTCATCAGAACCATCGAGCAAGGTGAACTCAGTCATTATACAAAACTGCAAATTTCCATTTCAATCACCTTCTAATAATCGGTTGACCTACAAGTCGCCGCATTTTCTAAGGCACTCGGTATTTTTGTCGATAATGCCAACGCAAGAAACGAAGAAAACTATGTGGATAGATTCCTTTTTCGAGGCCATTAACGAGCTGTGAATGCAAGGAACAATTCGCGGACGACCCTGAAGAATGCATAAGAAAATCATACATCAAAGTTGAGATGTTTCCTCTTGCCCAATCGAGATAGAACTCCAAGAACCTTGGTTCATACAGAATCACAGCACGACTACTATAATAAAGTATCCAATTGCCAACCCCTTTATGGAAGCAATTATACATTTCACCTCGTATTTCAACTACTAGTTTCTGATAAAAATGTTTTACAAACTTTCTATACAGGGTGTTTCCTAAACATGCGGCAAAAATTCAGGGGGTTGTTCCTTGGACTATTCTAAGAATATTTTGTCCTTTGATGATTTTTGAAAAACCTATTTGTTTCGAAGATATAGGGGAAACAAAATTTCAGATAATAACATTTTATTATGAAAAATTAATAGGTGTGTGAATAAGTCTTTCCCGTTTTTTTTTAAATTTTGAGCCTTTATTGTGAAAAAATGGTTTCAAATGAATTATTGAAAGTATTGGCCATCGCTAGCTACAACTTTTCCCCATCTTTCTGGCAACATACGAATCCCGTTGCGAAAAAATTCGACCGGTTTGGCCTCTATCCAGTCATCCACCCATTTTTTGGCTTCCTCGTAGGAATGGAAGTGCTGGTCAGCCAGGCCATGCGTCATCGATCTGAAGAGATGGTAATCAGACGGAGCAATGTCTGGACTATACGGCGGGTGGGGTAGGACTTCCCATTTGAGCGTTTCTAAGTATGTTTTCACCGGCTGTGCAACATGTGGGCGAGCATTGTCATGTTGCAAAATAACTTTGTCGTGCCTGTCGGAGTATTGTGGCCGTTTTTCTCGCAGTGCGCGGCTCAAACGCATCAATTGTCGTCGATAGACCTCGCCTGTGATCCTTTTATTCGGTTTCAGAAGCTCATAGTAAACCACACCTAGCTGGTCCCACCATATACAGAGCATGAGCTTGGCGCCATGAATATTTGGCTTGGCCGTCGATGATGATGCATGGCCGGATAGTCCCCATGATTTTCTTCGCTTCGGATTATCGTAACGGATCCACTTTTCATCGCCAGTCACGATACGATGCAGAAAACCCTTTCTTTTATGTCGCTGAAGCAGCTGTTCGCAAGTGAAAAAACGCCGTTCGACGTCTCTCAGCTTCAGTTCGTACGGCACCCAATTTCCTTGCTTTTGGATCATTCCCATGGCTTTCAAACGCTTGGAAATGGTTGTTCGGTCAACTCCCAATGCTTCAGCAAGTTCTTCTTGCGTTTGACACGAATCTTCATCAAGCAAAGTCGCCAATTCTTGATCTTCAAAGATTTGCGGCCGCCCGGAACGCTCCTTGTCTTCCACGTCGAAATCGCCACTTTTGAAGCGTCGAAACCATCCGCGAACACTTGAATCATCGACACAACCTTCTCCATAAGCTTCCTGAAGCAACCGATGCTCCTCGGCAGCAGATTTCTTCAAATTGAACCAATAAAGTGAAACTTCCCGCAAATGACGTCGACTCGGCTCAAATTTCGACATTTTCACGATTTCAAAAATTTATGATGCGAAAAAATTTCAACTAATGTGTTAGTGTGGAATTGTTGACAGATGAATAAGCTTCGATTATGACATATGTAACCATTAAATACTCGCCATCTCTTACAAAAAACGGGAAAGACTTATTCACACACCTGATACATGAAAATTCAACTCAACCTACAAAAACTGTTGAAAATGACCACCTCCAGCCAGCATACAAGCATCCAATCTTCTCCTCATTGAGTGCCGAACCCTTAATTGTTGTTGTTAATTGCTAATACATCACAAAACGAATTCAAATGAAAACCGTGTTTAATCTGTATTCCTTTTCCATCTGCACTTATCAATTTTTAGTCAAAAAACTGGCCGTTTTTAGTAATTGGAATGTTGTTAAACAAATTTAAAAATAAATTGTACCTACTTAGTAAACACAGTGCGGTACGCATTTTTATTTAAACTATTATTAATTTTAAAAATATGAAAAATGTTGTTCGCCCTGTATCTTCGAAACAAAGAGGTTTTTCAAAAATCATCCAAGGACAAAACATGCTCAAAATAGTCCAAGGAACAACCCCCTGAATTTTTGCCGCATGTTTAGGAAACACCCTGTATAACATTTTGCTATGCAATCACCATCACACCTAAGCACTATGTCACCTATTATGCTGGTAGAAATCTATGAATTAGCAAATTTATGTATGAATGATGAATCGGAACTATAATACATATACTAACTGACAAAGAAACTGCAACACCCATTAGGAGCTGTTTAAATTTTATTTTTTTTTTGGTGACACAAATATAGTATGGCAAGGAGTAAATGATCGAATTTGGAGAAAAAAATCGTGAAGGTTTTTTTCATGTAAACACTTTTTTTACTTAAATATTGTAGTCGTTTTTTGCAAGTTTTTTAAATTTCACAACGAACCCGCTGTTCGAGTAGATCCAAAGTCGATGTTTAGTTGTTATTAAAATGCCTGGAGCAGGTGTACGCGGCATTCATCGCCTGCTAAGTGAATTTGAAAGAGGTCGAATTATTGGTCTATGGGAGGCGGGGTTGTCATTTCGAGAAATCGCTAACCTTACAAACAGAAATCCAAGCGTGGTTTGATAATACCTGAAATCGAAGAAGAGTAGGCACAGGACGTCGAAGAGGTACAAATGAAGTTCAAGATCGACGTCTAAGACTTATGACCGTTAGAGACCGATTTGCAATAACTTGATCTTTGGCTGATGAGTGGTTAGGAGAACAAGGCCATCCTGTAACTGTCCGAACGGTTTACCGCCGGATAAGGTTTTTTGGACTGCAGCATTAACAACCCCATCTTGTGTTACCTGACGGTTGAGCATCGCCGGCAACGATCACAGAGGTGCAGAGAACGTCAACATTGGAATGTGGAATGGCATCAGGTCGTCTTTTCTGATGAATCTCGATTCTCCTTGGGTGCACATGATGACCGAAGAGGGGTTAGACGACGTCGGGGAGAAAGACGTGAACCTCAGTTTGATGTTGAGCGTCCTGTACAACGGACAGTAGGAGTTATGGTATGGGATGCTATTGAACATGCAAGTAGGTCACCTTTAGTCTTTATTCGAGGTAACATAACAGCGATACCTTACCTTCAAGAAATATTGGAGCCATACGCTCTCCCTTACCTTAACTGGCTCGAGAATCCAATATTTCAGCAAGATAATGCCCAACCTCATGTTGCCAGAGTTAGTTTGAACTTTTTCGAAGCGACCCATGTGAATCTTTTGCTATGACCCCCCAGATCCCCCGATCTTTCGCCCATAGGAGACATCAAGGGTAGAAGGCTTGGAAATTCACCCCAGCCCTTACGGCCTTTGGCGGCTCTGAGACATGAAGTACAGGGTGGGCAAATTTCGATGTTTTAGCACTACAACTTTTGAACCTGAGGTGATAGACAAAATCTGATACCCTATTCTCGATCTCTTTTTCTGACAAACTAACAAGGGTAGTATTCATTTTTGGCCACCTTCTTTTGTTCTCGAGTTATAAGCGAAAATTGGAAAAATGGCAATATCGAAAAACTTTTATATCTCCACTAATACTGATGCTAGAGCTCTGAAATTAAAACATTATACTGGCACTTTTTTACGTAGAAGACCGAAACGAAGAAGAAAGACAAAAATGAATTAGATCTCATCCTCAGAAAAATCGCACATACTTTCAGTGCCACAGATGGGACCATTCAAAAGAAGATTTCCTCCTTACAAAAGCAAAACAAAACAAACAAATAAAATTATTAATCCAGATGATATGTGTTTTTCACAGGAAAGTTTCGGGGTAGTTTTGGTTCCTTCGATTATATCGAGAGAGTAAACTATGTTCAGGCATTGAAATTTATTGAAAAGTAAACAAAAAGTCACCTCACCTCACACTTGAAAAATTTTATGATGACATTACCGCCGAGACTCAAAGTACTTGAAAGTATTTTCCCTGACTTCTCGAAGTAACTGCAGCCATAAAACAACAGTTATTCAACCAACTGTGTATTAATGAGCACGATAAATGATCGAGATATGTATTATAACATGAGAGCCAAAAGAGCACGTTAATGTTCTAAATTAATAATCACCTACTCAATAATATACGTGTGTATTTATATAATTTTCATCGGCCTCATTTCTGATGATTCAATATTTATTTTTAATCAGAAAGAAATTATTTAATAAAAGGAATGAAACGATGTATATTAAAAAGACTCGTCCAAATATCTTTACTTTCAGAGTTAAATTTGGCGGTGTTTCTTCATATCAAGTAGCAGAAAATAACTCTTCGGAGCGATAGGTACACAGGAACAATTTTATAGTCTCTGCGAGTAATCATAGATTTTTATCTCCTTGAATGGCTGCTTTCAACCAACAACTTCAAAGGATTTTAATTTTTTTCGTGATACAATGAAGACCCGCCAATGTTAGCTGCGCCATTGAGATCAACGTGTAGAATAACCTCCTGAAATTTGCTGTCTGTTCAGAAAACTCTCTTATTTTCTTGAATTTATGTTTCACATCCGGAAACTATGCACGTACCACACATGGCTCGTAGCGATGAACGTTTTCGTCAAATTACGAAATACAAAACAAGTAAAACAACCAAACCGCAAATAAGAGCCTGTTGCATCAACAAGAACACGCGATATACAACGGTATTCTTTGATGGTTCTTACTGAATCCTTGTTCAGTTAAAAAAGTTTTGAAAAAAAAGACAAGAATTCTATATTTCAAATAACTTAATGAAAACTGATGTAGAGAATAATATAGAGTATTGATAAATTACCGTTGTTATTATCATCCTATATCAACAATAACCAATCCAGATCCACGTGGGTATATCGTGTACTTGACTTATCGATAAATCGATAATTCTAGTGACTGCATTATATTGAGCTGAGAAATTGTCATCAATTTTTATCGCTCATATGGTCTGATCAGATGTCTGCAAAATCTTTTAATAATTTCAATATGACTGAAATGAGGTGCAGTGCAATTTGAAAAAGTTTTCAGACATCTGAGCAGATCATATGAGAGATCAATTTGAGACTTTTCAGCCGAAAATATGCAATTATTTCGAATCCCTCAAGAGAATTCAGATTTTGTTCCTCTTTTTTCACGTGGTTTCCATTTAATTTTGTGAAAATGAATGTTTCCAAATATTTTGATGGTTTCTGCGATTCGGCTTATGTTTAATTGATATTACTAATAGGTATTAAATAGAGTTGAATAATATTATACCTTTGAAAATTGTATGCGAGAAAATTATATTGTCAGCCCCAGTACCTATATTACAAAAATGCGAAGCAATTAGAATTATTCATTTTAAGCACAACATGTCCAGACAAAAAATGAGCACTACTAACTAGGCTATCCTTCAGACAAAAAAAAATGCAGGTCATGCCATTTGAAAAAATGGTCTTATTGACATTTTCTACAGGTAATTTTTTTTAAATTGGTGTGTCAGCTTACTTACTGGATTTTTCATGACAATTTTGATTTTTTGAGGATGTCGAGAGAATCGTTCAAATTTTTTTTTCGAAATCGGTAGCAGATACGACAAAACTACAAGAGACCATAAAGTTCATATTATCAACAAAAATGCTTTTTATATTTCATCAAATTAACAGTGGCTCACCAAAAAAAAGTTCTGGAGGAAAACAGTGGACAGTGTTCCAGAGAAAATATCACTCTGTGAATTTGCTATTGAAATCGGCATGTCACATGGTGTGAACTATCAATGATAATATTTATGCCAAATTTCATTTGAATATCTTGTGAAGTGTAGATAATAAATGAGAAAAATTTGAAAAAAAAATTCTCACTTCAACACACTGTATCTCGAAAAAAAAATGAGAATCGTATAAGAACATATGAGTTTTTCGAATTATTTTTACGTGTACAATACGCTCCTGGAGTTTGACCTGTTCCTTCCGACTCACCCTGTATATAGAATAGTTATTTATAATACAAATGCAGAAGACATTGTTGCGCAACATAGAATTTTTTTCATTATTCGTCAATTACTGCAAATTTCCTGCAGGGAGAAGTAATAACATCTCTAAAATTCAACTTCCACAAAAGATCGTCTCAAATCGACCCACCCATGAAATTCAACCTTTCGACTATCAGCTGTTCCGTCGATTTCTTATACTACAAACTACCTAACGACGGTACCCCAAACAACAACTGTCTTCCCAACATCTGCGATTCGTTTTTGAATAGCGGAGGGATGTGGCCTGAAGGCCTTCACGAAAAATCTGTTAAATTGTACTTTAATACGTAAAAAATTGTGGAGAGCACAGACCTGAAGTCAGGAGCTTTCAGCGCTCGTTCATTCATCCACCAACTGCACCCTTAGAGGCCGCATATGTAGATACAATTATGTGGTCTTCAAGGGTGCAATTGGAGGATTGGTGAACGAGCACTTGTTCATTGACGAACTTCACGTCAGTGCTTTTGTGGTTCATTTTTTGATATTTTTCCTGAATTTTCAATGGTTTTATTTTGATGGAGTTATCTACACGAAATTTCGCACGATTAACATGATTATTGTATATAAAAAATTTCGAACGACCAAATTCACGGAACCCTTAATCGAATTATTTGCAATTAACAAACTCAACCACGGCCTTCGAGATCCAAATCTAACCTGAATTTGAAGATGCTAAAAGTATTTCCCTTCGAAAGTTATCATGAATAGGACAGGGAGAATCGAACCTTTTTTTTCGAGGCCATATTTCCCATCAATCAATAAACTACTGAAAACTTTTTAACCTAAACTTTCCTTCTATTCGCTGCATTTTTCAAAATCCCGTTATTTCATTCAAACTAGGTGCCTGTTGACTCGCCTGTACGAGTATCATTTATTATTTTCTCTGAAATTTTACTTAAAGTAATATTGCTATAAATATCGTTTTTCTATTTCAGTAGGTATCGTAAAGAGTTCATTACAGTACTAAAAACAATGCTGTACCTAATGAGTTCATTACAGCATTGTTTTCAGTTATTTTTTCGTTTTGTGGTTGTCTACACTGACTTCTGATCCTATCAAATTTCAAGACATTTCAATTGTCAATATAATATAATTTGGATATAGTGAAATGATTTGCAACATTATTCAGCATTCTCTCAATTCTTGGTGTGTTAAATCGATTTCGTCAGACATAAGTCACGAATTTAAAGCGTAATTATAAATTATTTCAAAATTCGGAACATACGATTCAAATTCTGTAATCTGCCAATTTTCGTTACAGTCACACCAACTACCAAGATACAATACAAAAGTCACTAAGATGTATAATCTGAAATTTTCATTGAATTTCGACAATATTTCACAAAACTTGATTGAAATAGAGAAAATAACGCCTAATACTCGTTGCAGAAGGCAATTCCAACACTCATGCGTGTTGAAATAGGAGCCCATTCTACAACTTGATTTAGAATACCTTAGTTATTTATAATACAAGTGCAGAAGGCATTGATATTCTTCCACGAGTTCAAAATTCAAAAACGAGTCACGAAGTGGCGAGTTTTGGAATGAACGAGTGGTAGAATGAGCCTTCTGTACGAGTATTATACATTATTTTCTCTAATTCATTGCATTTTCATTGAAATTAATGAAATATTTCCATAAATATAATTTAGTGATTTTTGCATTGAAAAATGTTGGTTGGCAGAACTGATTTCTTTAAGGCAGATTGATGAATTGACAGATAAAGCCGTGGCGGAAAGTTCGGAGTGCCAACATAGAATAATAAAATATAACCATGAAAACTGTGCGTTTCTGATATATTCTCGCACGATTTTGTTCTACAAGATGTGGAAGAATGAACGGAATAACCACAGAATTAGAGAAATACTATTTATAATACGAGTGCAGAAGGAATTGATATTCTTCCAAGAGCTTAAATTTAAAAAACGAGCCACGAAGTGGAGAGATTTTGAATGAACGAGTGTTACAATTACATACATTATTTTCTCTGAAATTTGATTGAAAATGATGAAATATTGGCATAAATATCGTTTAGTGATTGTTGCATGGAAAAATGTTGGTTGGCAGAACAGTTTTCTGTATCACAAATTTGACAGTTGATAGATAAATCCATGACAGGAGAGTTTCCGAGTACCAACAGAATAAAATTATGAAATCTGTGTTCTGAGATATTTCCGCACGATTTTGTTCTACAAGGTATGGCAGAATAAACGGATTTGCCACAGAATTAAGAAAAGGACTTACAGACTCTCCCTTCTCAATTCACCCAAAAAGGTATTCAAGTGCAAATATCACAAGTGTGGTAATTACATTATAAACAAAAATTCCAAAACACAGAACAGACGCCTTCAATAATCCCTTCAACAAACCAATAAAAGTATCATCTCTCAACCGTTTGCAATAACGATTCTACTCGTAAAGCTGCATATTCCATAAATCAAAACATTAAATCCAAGGTCGATCCTCCGAAATTGTAACCAAAAAAATATTTTTCATGGCAATCATCCCAGTTTTGTTTGGGTTGGCCGAAACTTTGTTCGGCGCCAACCGAGGTTTCGGTCGATGCAGAGAAAAGCAGTCATAAAGAGGTCCCTTAACTCATTCGACGGCGACCGAAATGACCCCAAATTAAATCGATGCATCTCATTATTCTCATTATGGCGCTTCGAGCCGAGCTTGAACAACCCATGCAACTCACGAAAAGCATTTTGGCTACCTACAAAACGCGACCCTGAACGATTTTCATTTACTGGGCGAAGAAATTCCTGAACGAAGACCAAAAAATATAGTTCAAATTACAAAGAGTTGATTATTCTATGATTGTAAACTTTTCGGTGACATAGAACCTGAATGGGTTGTAGTTGCCAGAACTGCCTTGTTTTGAAATTAATTAACCTTACTTTTAGTTGTCACTTAATCGGTGATTTGAATGTTCGGATTGTACTCGGTATTTTCCAAATGTTATTCCAAAAACAATTCAGTTTCACACTCAAAGAAGAATACTAAGGGGTGAGAAAACAATATAATTATTGTATGCAACTATTTTATATTCTGAAAATACATTGAGATCATGTTACAAATAGAAAAACAGCAACTCGTTGTTGATGATGATAACTCGAAGATGCCAGAATTCTCTGATTTCATAATGAAGAGAAAGATCACAGATACCAATATAAACACTTCAAGACATATTAAGAGTGAAAAAGGATACGAAATAGGTATAATTGCATCCAGTAAAGCTCTGAATTTAGATTCTTCCCTTAAACATAACATGACTGTTCAAAAAAGTGAAGAACCTACGTGAGATCTACGAGATACAAAAGCAGACGGAGGTTGAGAGAAGAACTAAGACATGCTTAGGTCCACAATTCTTTCTAAAACAGGTTTACGAAAAGAACCCATAAGAGAGTAGGAACGGAGCTCTTCCATCTCACAAATATGTCCAAAGAACGAACCAAGAACTTATCCTACCTTCCACCATCATTCCTTGTTTTGACTAGCAGATACAGAATCTTGCAAATGAAAAGGTGGAATGTAAATAAAACATTTGAAGACGAAGAAGATTAAATAATATTAATTCAATTTTGTCTTTCCAGTTTTCAAGTATACATTTCAAACCTTATCCGAAGAAATTATATGCATGACAGTAGGAATTCCATCAATTGAAATGTATGGAGCAAGTAACAGGTATAATTATTTACTGACAATAATTATCGATAACCGGAACTTAACCACACGTGTGTCTCTAATAGACATTGAAAATTAATATCCTAATCACGAATAGAATTATACTTACAGTGAGAATAAATCCACCATGAAAATAAGTGAAATTGACAGGGCAATACAAACCCAGTTACCCAATATTATTAATTAATGAATGGAAGAGGTTATCTCACACTAATGTAAATATTATTGGAACAGGCGGCGGAGGAGTGAAAAAAAAACACCCGAAATGTCAATGACACCAAAACAATCGGCATGCTAGAAGAAAGCGCTTACTCTCGATTTCGAATTGCAACAGTATTCGGTTAAGGTAAAGGACACGGTAATGACCTCAAAAGATTGCCGAAATTTCGGTTTCCTTGAATGGAACAGGTCCATTCGATTTGTCCTGAATGAACTTACCTATCTGAAGATTCCGAACTGTCATACCGATCGACGCATCTCTTCCTCCTGCATTCTTCTTCGCAAGGCATTAGCTCGTCCTCCAGCTTCAATGCATTGTTTGAACACAATTTATCATACAATTTATCACTTTTATCAACTAAATAGAACTGGTTCACACTCTCTGGCGGTTCCTTGTCCATCGTAACGCGTTTCTGACATCTATCAACAATCTCACAGTCTTTGTTGGGTATTTTTTCGATAAAATCACCCACCACGACCCCCGTACAAATCCCATCTGCCATCTTGAAAACACACTATCAGCGGTATCCGAACTGGGGGCCTTTGCGCATTCGATTTTGATTCAGCATGTAACTTGACGGGCTGGTGAGACTCGCGCCATGTTGTCAGATCGATATTTCCGACAGTCGGAGTTTAACTGTAATCCGTGGATTTTGCGGAGTTCTCCTGAAGCTCGGAGGTAGGAGACCAGTCGGATCGTTTCTTTCATCTGACATCTTTGGAAGACAGTGCAATTTTTGAAGAAAAAAAGCAGACAGTTGGAAATTATGGTTGAAGTAGATAATCATATTATCTCATTTAAATTAATTTGAAGACTAATTGATAAGAGTATGTATGTTGCCGCGGCGCCAACTTGTAGGGGCGCAAAGTACGGTAATAAAACAAAACGAACTCTAAAAAAAATTTCTCCTAGTGAAAATACTACTTTTTGTAGTAAAATAAAAGAAATTTCCTGAAGCAGCAGACCACTCCGCAAATCAAGCGCGATCCTCGGACCTACCTGTAACCCACATTCAGCTTCATACAGATCTCAAAACCACCATTAAGAAGAAATATCTCAAGACTGGCAAGCTCAATGGGAAGGTGTAAATACAAAATCACAAAGGATTCAAGGATTTGTCAGCAACGTACGGATACATGAAGACCTGCAAATATCATTCCTAGACGACTACCTAAAAGATCTGAGTGTGAGGACCTTCATTAAAATGGAAAATCACGCAAACTCTCTTATAAGGAAGGCTTGAGACTACGATGAAAAAGTTCCTAGGAAACACAAACCCTTACTGGCACAGAGATTGTGTAATGATTACACAAACTTTCTGAGTGGTATATTGCCACCTGCTAGAGCAGATCAAAATAGCACACCAGAAGTGAATTATATTGAGATGTAGCAGTAAAAGGCTAATAGCCTGACTGGAAAAGAGTTCTAGGTTCAGAATAGGCCACACCAAGCTGGCCCATGGTTAACTGTCTTCAGACGACCAAACAAGATGCGAGCACTGCCAAAATACCCATCTCATATGTTGAATATCTGCTTAATTCAAATAAAAGAAATTTACAATAGCCAATTTTGTAGAAATCTAATATACGAATTATGCAAAACTGGGTGGCGAAATTTTATTTTTCCGAGGTGCCAAAATTTCTGGCGGAGGCCCTGATTCATATTAACAATTCTACAAATAGCATCCAATTTGGAACAAAAGTTTTTCAAATCGTCTGCTTTATCAAAGAAATTTGTTAAGTAACGTGATTACTCAGTAACTCAGATTACCAGTATAAGCAAAAGGTTTTACCAGAGCCTCCATCAGCTCCGTCTCTTAAAGAATTTCTTACCTTTCCAAACACGAAAGACGCTTTTTTTCACACTATTGCTCCCTATTTTGGACTATGCTGACGTGGCCTTCATGGGTCTAACGGTAAGCCAGTTGGGTAAACTCGACCGCTTACAGAATGTAGGTATTAAATTCGTGTACAACTTGAAAAAATTTGACCACGTTAGCCAGTTCAGAGATGCTCTCAACCTGCTGCCCATTACATTGCGTCGTAATTGGCATACTCTGCTTCTGGGCTATAGGGTTTTAAAATGTCGCATACCATCATATTTGCACTGCAATCGGTATTCGACTTCTCGGAGTCGAGGATCATCATACGAGAGCACTTGGTAATCTCACCTTAAGAATAAACGCTCATTCCACCAATTCTGTTCGTAACTGCTTCTCTCTGAGATTCCCTCAACTTTGGAACCGCATTCCCGTGGAGATATCATCCCTCCTTCATCCCTAACAGGTAACACAAACATTATATGTATTTTCTTTTTTCAAATTATGTTTAGTGAACTCCTACATGTAATGGAAATGCTAAGTAGTAAAAGGTTGGCAGGAAGACATCGCTCAGCGATATGCCCCCCCATTGCACATTGTTATACACACTTCTGTTATATATGAATTTGCAATAAAGAGTTCTAATAATAATAATAATTACTTTGTTCAAAAATCTTTCAATTTTTCGCAAAATGCAATTCAGACCATTCTGAACTTTGAATATTTGTCTGTCTGTTGGTCTGTGTTCACAAATCCTTGTAAAAACTTTAGCATTATATTCAGCAAGATATTTTGTGTGTGTGGGGAACTTATAAATATAAAAATGTATCCTGAATTATCGAAAAATATGCGTCTGCACTCAGAAGGGTAAAAGATTGAATATGATCTAGAATGGTCGAAGACAGGTTGAATGGATTGGCATTAATGCATATACAAAGGACTATTTGCAGCAGTCCAAATGTGAAAATATTATCCAAAACGAAAAAACACTGACAAAAAGAAAAATACGCAGCAAAAAAAAATACGCTTATTTTATAGTTTTTTTTTTAGATAGAGGCAAAAATACAAGCCGATGGCTGAAAATGTAAATATAGTGTTTACGGACCTGATACGGTAATAGCCAATCACGTGCAATTTTGGTTTCGTGGATTCCGTTCCGGTAGTTTCGATGTCAAAGATGCACCACGTACTGGAAGGCCAATTGTCGTGAATATCGATAAAATCATGGACATCTTCGAGTCCTGTTTCGATTGCTCAAGAGCTAAAGAGTGCATAATAAACCATTTGGAACACTATTTGCATAAGGCTGGTCTCAAGAAGATGCTAGATGTATGGGTACCGCTCGAGTTAGAGCAAAAAACCGCATGGACAACGTCAAGCAAAAACGGTCGTGGTCGGAACGCGGTGAGCCATCAGAAACGACCAGGAAGGTTTTGCTGCGTGTTTAGTGAGATTCAGTGGCATACCCAGACATAAGCCTTGGGGGGGATAAAGAAAAAAATTTTTCAAATTTTCCTTCTTTTGAAGAAGTTTTCCAAAAAATTTTGCTTACTCATAATAAGATTGTGATATATAAGGTTGTTAAATATAATGGATATTCCTTCTGGAGGGGGGGATATAACCCCCTTATCCCCCCTTGGGTACGCCACTGGTGAGATTGACAGGGAATTATCTACGAAGAGCTGCTCCCCTAAGGCACAACTGTTAACTTGGAACTGTAGTTATCAAACGAAACAGCGCATATTTGACCTAAATTGGATCATTCTAACTATTGTAATTCAAGCCTTGTTGCGAAAATAATGGATTTCTTCTTACTACACCTTATACTTTCATGCGTCTGAGATTTTTTATGAAATAAATTTACATATTTGACACACTTGAACCAGTAGGTATCAACAAAAATTTTCGCTTTTTTGCTAACCTATATGAGCCGTGATTTTCAATGCCCCCCCCCCCCAAACATCGCCTGGATCCGCCCCTGCTACAACTATACCTATTGTGTCTCCACAACGTGCAGAACTAGTGGGTAGTGTTGAACTGATATCACTATGACTGTTCAATGTGAAACCTGTAACTCTTAATGAAAAATAATAATAAACAAACACACCCTTCCTGAAAAACTTGGAAAATACATATTAGTTTTTAAAATTCTTCTGAGAATAGATTACACAACAATTCTGAGTTGAGGAAAATGTTATCTAAGAATATTCAATACCCTTCGGATAAATGAACGGTGAAGGACCAAAATTTCAAAATATCCCCGAAAACACATCCAACACAGTACAATTGGCAACACTGACAATGTGTGTTGTCCGCGCACTAGTTGGGAGCGGGGAACTGTATGCACCGTGACGTCACAGCCCCCACCCCTGCGCACTGCATCCAACGTTCATTGGCCGCTCCACAATCTAAAATTACATAATTATTTACTTGTCTACTTGGGAGTAATGACATTTGGTTGCACTCTCGTTGCATCATAGAGACGTAGATATTACGTGTTATTCTGTGCATCTACGACATCCTAGGATCAGAAGTGATGCTCCAAAACTGAGACTGAAAACTTCCGAGACACGTTATGGACTCGAGCGCTGTAATAGGGGTCTGTCAAAATATTGTATATTTCCTCTTCGATGCGGTTTATCTTTAATGGGAAACTTGTTGTGGTTCTCTTTTATTGATAAATTATTGGATTTCCGCAAGGATGCATAACGTCATAAAATTTTCAGAAGATCTTTGCTTCTTTGGAAATGGTTGATTTATGCAGTTTCCATAAGGATTCTTTTGAGGTTCTTCTATGAAAATTTCAAAGATTAGATTTTCCGAAATCCTATTAACTCGGGAACAAATACGTGATTTCCTGGATCATTTTGGAATATATAAAAAACTAACTCATTGATTTCAAAGAAAAAAATTAAATCTTTCTATATGACGTGCAGGGATTACCTTGAACACCTATATAGTTTTTGTCTGGATATCACTATATGAAAGATTTATTATTTACTCTATCTCTTTCCAGTGCTCCATATCTTTGAATTCGGGAAGGAACAGTCAGCAGACAAATGGAAAAAATGTCACCGGAAAATTTTTTCAATTTTTCGTAGAAAATGACGTCCCGAACAAAAAAGCCTACGGCACCAGCTCAAACCTATAACGTCTCTCTCAATTACAGGGTCAATTATGAACTAAACAAATATCATTTAGAATAGATAGATAGATACCTTTATTTCAAATATTCACTGAGAATACATACAGGAGAAATGAAATAGTGACAATAATACATAACTATATACTCAACTAAAATCAACCTATAACTAAATATTTTACAATCTCCTTTCAAAATAATCATTTAAACCATACACCTCAAGATCTATCAAGAACTTCTTAGTTTTTGATTTGAATTGTCTATAATTCTGTATAGATTTGATATTTTGGGGCAAATTATTGAAAATCCGTAGGCACATATAAGAAGAGCACTTTTCGGAGATAGTCAACCTGTGCATGGGAACATTGATATTGGCTGTTCTTGTATTGTAGGTGAAGTTTGTATTATTCTGAAGAAATTCAGCTTTATTTTTATGAAGATACAGCAAACATTCATGCAAGTGAAGACCATATTTCATTAATATTCCCAAGGACCTAAATTTTCCCCTACACGATTCCCTATATCTCAAGTTCAAAAGTATTCTTACTACTCTCTTTTGAATAATAAATACCGACTATACTGAGGCACTAATTCCCCAAAAAATTATTCCGTATCTAATCAAAAATAATGTAATTACAATAGATTCCATTATGGCTATTGAAAAATGAGGTGCTAATTTCGAAAATATTTGTTTTCAATTTTTCGAAATTGCCAACTTTGACAACGCTTTCGTTATCTGCTGTATAATGATTTCTAATTCTGACTATTGGGAGAGAAGCATTATTCTTCCTCCTCGTTAAAGCCTAAAAATGACATTCTTCCAATAAAAAACCATGAAGATATCCATCTCTCATCAGCAGAGCACCGTTTTCAATTTTTTTTTCGCAATTTTACGTTCTGATGGAAATTCGAAAATTTGACATTGAAACAACTCAGAATTTTATATGGAGTCTTTTTTCATTACAAAATATGGGGCTTTTATTATTATTGGTGTCACTGAAACCGGAAGTCCCTCAAATCTCAAAAATTTACAGACTCTCTCTACTCAAAGCTCAACTCCAAAATTGTAAACGTGAATTTCAATTCCTTCCCAAAAATATCTATCGAACGGTATTGGTGGGACACCCGGTATAGATATATTATAGACAAAAAAAAATTATTTTACATTCAATATTCTGATATTGAAAACGGTCATTTCTACTCTAGATATTTTATAAAAATGAGAAAAAAGTCGGGCGTATGAATGACGAGCGTTCAAATGCTCCTGATTGTCATTCTATTTTTAAATACAAATTTCCAGTTTTGAGATTAACATTGAATATTTTTGAATGAGAAGTAGTAAATTACAACAGTTGAAATTCTACTCTTATTTATATCTTATATCTCAATAAAAACACTGCTGTGATTGTGTGATTTCAGGAGTTTTTGGGCGCTTATTCGGTCATACACCAATTGCATCTTTGAAGACCATATTTGTAGTCTCCAAGGTGCGTATGAATGAACAAGAGATCAAAAGCTTCTAATTTCACGTCAGTACCTAATTTCCTGATTTTTTTCGATATTCTGCTTCAATTTTCTGAAATTCAGATGAACTTATACACAAAATGTCGCACGAAGCTTGATATGGTAATTTCTCACATAATTTTTTCATATATCGAACAATAATTTTTTTTCACATGTTTACAGCAAAAAAAAATTTAATCCGAAATTTTTGTAATGTGCCTTCCAAAATCTCTCCTTCGGTCCGCTGACATGAAAGTTGGGATATAAGGACCAAAATTTTGAAATTGGGCTGTCGAAATATTCCAGATGATATCTTATTAGATATCATGATAACTTCATATTTAAAGTTATCACAGAAAAAATTCTCTGTACTATAATCTCAATGAATCTCTGTTGAGTCGAACTCTCTACCCTGAGGTTATTACCTGTTGTGAATAAATTTGAACTAATCCAAGGATATTAATGGTTTAATAATAATAAAAAAGGTAAGGACCAATTCCAAATTTTTCGATTCTGTTTTGTTTGGTTCGATTCATGAAAATTTTTCTTCACAGAATTTCTTAAAAAATTGAGTTTATTCACAAAAACGGAAATTCAATTTGGATCCAAAATAAAAATACGAACATTGCAGGTTTTCCGCCGTTTTGAACTTTTTTTTCAGTTCTTCACCTTTCCTGAATTAAGCATTCATAAACTCTGATGTGATCAGAAATTGTAACTTCAAAGGTTATACATGACTAACCACACATTGCACAGAAATTACCTTGAACAACTTTTCCGCTCTTCGCATCCCTAGCTGTAACGGGGGTGGGTACAATATCTCTATTTTGAATAGAGATGAGGGGTGTTGCGATACCTCATTTTGAAGATCTTATCGAGTACTATCTGATCCTGAAATTTCGCTTCAAAATTTCCTCCGATAACGAAATGACAGGTAAAAGAGTTAATAAGTATAAATAGATACCAACCTTTGAAAGGTGTCGGAGACGAATAATATTCTGGAGATAAATTCCACATTGCCTATTTCCCTATTTTCGTATAACGAAAATAAATCCATTATTTCATTATGGATGGACATTTTTAAGCGACCCCCTTTCAAAATCAAGGGTTTGTGCTCATCCCCATAGAGGGTTGAAGTTACGAGGATGAAAATAGCGGAAAAGTTGTCCCTTCTCGAATCGGAAATTGACGGGTCCGAGCAATTTTCCACATTTTCATTTTGAAGTCGGAAAATCGAGGTGTTAAGTTTTCGTTTGACCACACTGTATACCTTGTTTTCAAAGCATAAAAGTTTTTAAGGACCTTCCGTTAAAAAAATTGTTTTTTATTAGGCCAAAACTACTGGTTTGATCGAGATTAAATTTTGCTTTTAGATTGAGATAGAGTTAAGATTTTGGGTGAAGATATAAAATATCCGTCCATGCAACTTACAACATTTTAAGTTTATAGCATCATCAGATAAGAACCTTATAGAAAAGCCTCGAATATATTATATAAAAAATATAATTTGAATAACAGCAGATGCTACTTGGTTGAGATTCAGTTTGAATTTGTGAAATAATTCGGATGTTCATAACCAATTTCAATATGATCATATCATCAGAAGTTTTTATATAAAACCTATCAGAATATTAGGTGTAATAAAAAGAAATCCATTATTTTTCCAATAGTTTTTATAGGATGAAATATAAATATAATAATATTTGCATTGGCTTGGACATTTTTGATATACCAAAAACACCCAATAATCTGAAGCGAAGTCTTTGGAATACTCTTTCTTAAAACAAAAAACGAAACAAAAACAACTGTACCTACTGTTTCTTTTACTTTTATTGATATGAAGCGATGTATTTGTAGTTTCTAAGAGGTGAATACTGTTTTGTGGGCTAAGCTTGTTCGTATTCCTTGTAAGCATTAAATAATTCAAATGAATAAATTTAGTTATCTGTATCTCTCGTTGTATAAGTCTGATCGGGTTACATTAGAAGGCGTCAGAAAGATGAGATTTCGTACAACAACACCTTTACTGACAGTTTTGTGATTAGTTGACTCAGTTCAGTTCGAGCGCGTGTCAAAGTTGGACAGAAGCAAAGAAAAAATACGCTATATTTTTCTTAGATAAAGGCATAAATTGAGGCCAGGCGGCTGAAAATGTAAATAATGTTTATGGTCCCGATTCTGCAACAGCCAATCACGCGCAATTTTCGTTTCGTCGATTCCGATCCAGTAATTTCAATGTCAAAGATGATGAATGAGACCGATTGCCAAGAGCTAAAGTTTGCACAAAAAACCGTTTTGAACCATTTGCATAAGGCTGGTCTCAAGAAGAAGTTCGATGTATGTATGGGTACCACACGGGTTGAAGCAACAAAACCTTATGGAACGAATATCCATCTGCGAATCGCTGCTGAATGGACTAGTTTAGTGATGTTGATAATACTATATTTGACACGATAGAATTAAAATATAGAGCAAAACTGATAAATCAGTGAAAAAATTTTGAAAATCCATCAATAAATGACTGAGAAATAGATTATTTAAATTTACGTATTTTAGCGCGGAACGTCTTTGGTCTGTGACGTCACGGCACTTGCCTGTGATCGCTACACCATAAATTATGTTTAAATACTTAGCCGCGCCAAGGCTCTCGCGCCGTTTGTAGTTGTACAGTGTAGTTTAAACTCGAGTTTTGTTTTTATGTCACCATAATGGAAGAAGGCTTCGTGAAAGGACAAAGTGACAATTTGCCTAAAATAGATATATTCGCAGTGATGGAGTTTTTTTCTTCAAACCCATCTTATGTCAGTGCTGAAATAAGAGGAGTTAAACTTTTCAAGTAAGTATCTACTTTTGAGTTTGCTTCATCATGGTTCAACTTATAACGATGATTTATTTAAAAAAACGTTTCATAAACAGTTTGTAGTTGAGTACTGGTTGTTGAAGTCTATCAATGGCAAAACATATTCATGAGAAGAGTAAAAAGTAAAAAGAGAAAAAAGTAATTTATATGTATGTATATAATAAGTTATTTCAGCCATCGTGTAACGAACAAAACACTACACGAACGGCACAAGTGATTGTACACCAATGAATTCGTAAGCATTCTGCGAATACCAGTAGTCTAGTGTGAGACGTCACGCCACTTACACGTACTATGAAATTATTCTTCCAAGCGCAACTTCAAAGTCCCATAACTTTTTCATTTCTAGAGATATTTCAATGATTCTTCCACATGTTTGTTTCATTTTACTTAAATTTCTAGAATTAATCCTTAACAAAAAAATTAAAACTAGTCCATTGCAACAATATCGATCCATTCTTGAAGTGGTTGGGGATTGGCGAATAAAAGTGAATCACTTACGTTAACGTCAATCGAAAACGGAAGTAGTCGAAACGCGGTGAGCCGGCAGAAACGGTGGCTGAGCTAGGATTATCGGCCAGAATGGTTTTGCTGTGTGTTTGGGGGGATTGGCAGGGAATTATTTACTATGAGCTGCTCTCCTACAGCACAACTATTAACTCGGAACTTTACTGACAACAATAGGAACTTCTGAAGGAAGAAACCGCTCAGAAGCTGCCAGCTTTGGACAATAGAAGAGGAATTATTTTCCATCAGGACAATGCTAAGCAAAACACATCGATAGTGACTAGCCAGAAGCTCCGAAAGCTTAGTTGGGAGGTTTCGATGCATCCACCTCATAGTCCAGACCTGGCACCAAGTGGTTATCATCTGTTCATTTCCATGGCGAACAATTTTGCTTGTGAAAAATTTGCATCAACAGAGGCTTGTGAAAATCGACTGTCTCAATTTTTTGCTAAAAGAGACGAGGGCTTCAAACTATAGTAATGGACTAGTTTAAATTTTTTTGTTAAGGATTAGTTCTAAAAATTTAAGTAAAATTAAACAAAAATGTGGAAAAATCATTGAAATATCTCTAGAAATGAAAAAGTTATGGGACTTTGAAGTTGCGCTTGGAAGAATAATTTCATAGTACGCAGCGTCTAGTGTGTGACGTCACGCCACTTACACGAGGCGACTGGTATTCGAAGAGTGCTTACGAATTAATTGGTGTACAATCACTTGTGCCATTCGTGTCGTGTTTTGTTCGTTACACGATGGCTGAAATAAAAAAAAAATCCTACAAATATTGTATTCTGCCTATGTGTGCAAGCACGACAATTAAAAACCCCAATAAATTGTTTTTTCATGTACCAAATGACATGAATCAAAGGAAAAAGTGGTGCACTCAGATATAATTGATTCATACCGGATTTTATAAGGGCAGTAAACATTACTTTTTTCTCTTTTTACTTTTTACACCTCACATAAATATGTTTTGCCATTGATAATGGATAGACTTCAACAACCAGTACTCAACTACAAACTGTTTATGAAACGTTTTTTAAATAAATCATCGTTATAAGTTGAACCATGATGAAGCAAACTCAAAAGTAGATACTTACTTGAAAAGTTTAACTCCTTTTATTTCAGTTCAACACTGACATAAGATGGATTTGAAGAAAAAAACTCCATCATCGCGAATATATCTATTTTAGGCAAATTGTCACTTTGTCCTTTCACGAAGCCTTCTTCCATTATGGTGACATGAAAACAAAACTCGAGTTAAAACTACACTGTACAACTACAAACGGCGCGAGAGCCTTGGCGCGGCTAAGTATTTAAACGTAATTTATGGTGTAGCGATCACAGGCAAGTGGCGTGACGTCACAGACGAGTCGGAGACCAAAGACCTTCTGCGCTAAAATACGTAAATTTACATAATCTATTTCATTTATTGATGGATTTTCGAAATTTTTTCACTGATTTATCAGTTTTGCTCTATATTTTAATTCTATCCTGTCAAATATAGTATTATCAACATCACTAAACTAGTCCATTAAAGCTTTGTTTTTCATGCAAAAATTATTTAATTTCTTTTTACTACACCCTAGACTACCTACACCTTATACTAAATCAGTGCTTTTTTCGATTCATTCACTGAACATATCACAATCCTAGTTAATCTCTACTGTATGAGAAATTCTGAAATTCAAATTATGTCTCAAAACCTTTTCCTAGTTCCAATAGTTTCTGAGTGTTTGTTTTGAGAAAATTCAATTAAAACAAATTTCCAAAACTTTATTCTTGAAAATAAGAAGGTAATAAAACAGGAAGGCATACCTACTCTACTACATTACCAACTTTTTCACATTACATGAAAACTATCAATATGTCTGCAGGCTGATAAATATTCAGTACCTAATAATGAAACTAAGTAATTCTCTGAAGAACAATATGTATGCAAGCGGCGTGCTAGACACCAGAATCACTTCCCTGAACAGGATGAAAGAGCGAAACTAGTTACAAGGAATATATTATTGATAACGGATCGAAAATTCAGTCATTTACAATCATGCTAGACTTCTTGTCCATATACGATTTATATTTTTGCGTGATTGTTAGTTAATGGCAGTAAACTCTGATCGATTATGTTTTTATTGATCCAAGCGATATAAGGAAGGATCCGCCCCAAAAACCATTAAATATAATAATGTTTTTACTGCAAGCTACAAGAACTTACTTTGTATCAACTTGGCTTTTCCATGCATCATATAAGTATTTATTTGATTGATTCGGTCTTCACTTGATGGAAATTCATTTTAAATGAATAATAATACAATGCTGATTTCCACAAAATTTATTGATGACGACAATTGTTTCGCTACACTGTAGCTTTTTCAAGTCGGGTGCTGAACTGAGCATTCCCAAAGTATAACATTCATTTAAATAGGTAATTGGCAACATAGTTGAGAAGAAAAATGTGTTTTAAATGAGGTAATGAGCAAATGTGATTTAAATGAGGTGATTAACATTATATTGGAGGGTGCTGCTGGTTATTGCAGGGTTGTATAAAGATGTTAAGTAGCGGTGATCTATTTACATCTGTTTGTTCATTCAGAAGGACCTTCTTGGAATTGTACCTGTTTATTTCTAGAGATTCTAAGAGTGTGAGTCTAGAACTCTTGTTTTCTGTATGGAGGATCTGGTAATTATTGTTGAACTCATGTCGGCATTCTTTTAGGTGGTTGGCGTATGTAGAATGGGTGGTGTTGGATGTGAAACTCTTCTGATGTTCATGTATTCTCTTTTTGAAGGATCTTCCGGTTTGGCCTATGTAAACCATGTGACAATCCCCACATTTTAACTTGTAGACTCCAGATTTATTATCTTTGTTTGTTTTATCTTTATTATTTCTGACGAAAGTTCCCAAATTATTGTTTGTCTTGAAGGATACTTTGAGATTGAATTTATCTTTGAAATACTTAGCAATACTGAACGACACACATAACTTCAGTATATTTCACAAACCTACCCATACTGATACCACCATTCACATCACTTCTAATCATCCATATAGTCACAAGATGGCCGCTTACAATTCTATGATCCATAGACTAATAACTATACCTATGAATCACGATCATTTCAACACAGAATTAAACTTAATCAAACAAATAGCAATCAATAACGGTTATAACCCTACCATCATAGATAAAATCCTGTTCAATAAACAAATAAAACATGCTTTGCTGTTAGCGTACCCTTCCCACATAAAAGATGACACCAAAAAGTACATATCTTTAACCTACGTTAATCGAACTTCCGAGCGTATTGCTAAGTATTTCAAAGATAAATTCAATCTCAAAGTATCCTTCAAGACAAACAATAATTTGGGAACTTTCGTCAGAAATAATAAAGATAAAACAAACAAAGATAATAAATCTGGAGTCTACAAGTTAAAATGTGGGGATTGTCACATGGTTTACATAGGCCAAACCGGAAGATCCTTCAAAAAGAGAATACATGAACATCAGAAGAGTTTCACATCCAACACCACCCATTCTACATACGCCAACCACCTAAAAGAATGCCGACATGAGTTCAACAATAATTACCAGATCCTCCATACAGAAAACAAGAGTTCTAGACTCACACTCTTAGAATCTCTAGAAATAAACAGGTACAATTCCAAGAAGGTCCTTCTGAATGAACAAACAGATGTAAATAGATCACCGCTACTTAACATCTTTATACAACCCTGCAATAACCAGCAGCACCCTCCAATATAATGTTAATCACCTCATTTAAATCACATTTGCTCATTACCTCATTTAAAACACATTTTTCTTCTCAACTATGTTGCCAATTACCTATTTAAATGAATGTTATACTTTGGGAATGCTCAGTTCAGCACCCGACTTGAAAAAGCTACAGTGTAGCGAAACAATTGTCGTCATCAATAAATTTTGTGGAAATCAGCATTGTATTATTATTCATATAAGTATTTCATTTCATTATATCTTGAATATTACTAATATAAAAACAATTTCAGGGCCGTCATTAGGGGGAAGTTGGGTCGTCTAGGGCGCCAAAATTCAAGGACGGCATTTCAAACTTGATCAACAACAATTGCATGTGAAGAAATTCAAAGTGCCGAATGAGATTAAATTCAGTCAGTAACAACAGAAAAGAATACCGACAAATTTAGTTAACATCAACAACCATCAAAGGTGCCACATTATGCATTATACATAGTCATAAATTTCCAGATGTCATGTAATCCCCTCATATTGTTGTTTACGAGTTATTGATGCTTAAAAAAATAAATGAACTCATCAGGCTTTTTTAGGCGTTAAATTTTTCGGAAATGTTTCCGAATTTTATTGCCACTTGGGGCGGCTTCTAGATTATTTTCTTGTCAATTCTCCAATCAGGATGTTAATTCCTCAGAATCGAATGCTAAATATATAAGAAACGATTCCATTTCACCATTTCCAACTTGTCCTTCTCAAAAATATAAGAAGTTTTCATTTCAAACCACATTATATTATATTATTTTTCATTTTTATTTTTTATATCGAATCAATTAGTGTGGCGGCAAATAATGGAAGGCAGTATTATCTACTTTTTCCGAAAAATCTGGATTCCTGGAAGAATGAATCAAGTAATCTCTTTTTTGAATTTCAACGAATCCTACAAATCATTTTTTCATTAAATTCACTAATCTTAAACATTTTTGCATCGAGAATGTCTGCAACATCTATCCGAATTAAAAATAATGGTTCATCCTCATCATCCTGTAAATTTATTTAATCATATAAAAGAAAATGAATACGAAATGATCGAGCACTTTATGAAGTCAAAACTCAGCAGAAGAATCTGAAACATGTATTAAATTCATACATTTCATTATTTATTCATTGGAACTCACTTTTTTTCTTTCCTATTATACTTTTTTCAAAAAAGTTTTGAGTTTTCCACACTTAATCTATGAATACAAATTCAACAATATTCTCCCCCCCCCCCCCCAATCTTTTGATAAGTTAAAAACCCCAAACCTGCAAGGGTGCCGACTTGTATTTTTGCCGGGGCAGCAAAAACGCTAGAACGGGCCCAGGACCCCGATTATCCAATATTAATTTTTAGCATTCTGCATAGTAAGCTTCTGTTAGGGCGACAAATTGGCAATTAGGTCTCTGCCTAGGGCGGCAGTTTGGCTAGCGACGGCTCTGCACAATTTTAATGATTCGTGTGAAATGAGAAGGCGTTATATGAGCCATAACGCTTGCTGATTTATTTAAAATCTAAAAGCTCGATCGTTGTGCCACTCTTTCAATTTCAACAGAAGATTGAATTGAACCTTTAGGTTAGATTAGGTTAAAGCCCCTTTCACTTTTGAAAACGCTTAATAGGGAACACACCACTTGACTGCTCAGTTCAAAACAAAATTAGAGATATTTCTTCTTACAAATCACTAATTTTTATGCAGTTTTCACATAATTTCTTTAAACAAATCACTCTACATACCACGGGCGTATAGCAAGAGAGAGAGAGTGGATTTTAGGGGATTCAAAACAATTCTTCTTCTTCTTGGCGTGCCCTATCCGTTCCGGACGTTGGTAATCAACATGGCAAGTTTTATCTTGTTCGCTGCGTTTCTGAAAATGATATGGATTCTGGCCAAACCACTTCCTGAGATTGTGCAACCATGAATGTCTTCTTCTACCCGGTCCCCTCCTGCCTTCCACTTTTCCCTGTATTATCAACTGAAGTACTTGGTATTTGCTGTTCCTCATGACGCGTCCGAAGTATTGAAGCTTTCGTTGATTGATGGTAAACACAACTTCCTTGTTCTTTTTCATTCTTCTCAATACTTCTTCATTAGTGATGTGATCTATCCATGATATTCGAAGAATTCTGCGATAAGTCCACATTTTGAATGCTTCCAGCCTTTTAAGCAGTGCGTCAGTGAGGGTCCAAGCTTCATCTCCGTAGAACAGCACCGAAAAAACGTAACACTGCAATAGACGGACCTTCAAGGAAATGCTAAGTTCCCTGTTAACAAACAAGCTTCTCAGATTCCAGGAATGCTGATCTTGCTTTTTCTATACGGCTGCGGATTTCAGTGACTTGTTCCCAGTTGGAATTTACTATAGTGCCAAGGTAATTGTATTTTCACACACGTTCAATAGGCTTATTTTTCTTACTCACGATCAAATTCAAAATTTGTGAACGAAAAATTCAACCTGTATAGAGTCTGATTCCAACGTATCGCCATGAATTCTGCAATTTTGTGAGACGATGTTCAGGAAGAATTAAGTATGATAACGTTCTTGTACAGTGTGTGTTAACATCCTTTCCTCTCATCAGATTATCCCTATTTTGGTGGATGTGACATACGCAAGTGAGCACGTAACAACAAGTGACTATAAGTATACCATATTGTTCGAATATACTCTTACAGCTTGTACCAGGAGGTACTCTAGCTATGGATCTCAGCGCCTTCTTCTGCTGTAGGAAGAGTTTATGGTCATCACATGAATTTCACCATATAATGAAGCCATATGTCGCGATAGACTGAAATTGTGCGTGGTATGTGACTATAGCCTCCTGCTGTCTAACTATCTGGTTTATTCTATGCACCAAGTACATGGCTGTCGAAAGTCTACCACATGGTGACTCGATATGTTCTCTCCAGGAAAGCAGACCATCCATTGAGAACCCTAGCAACAACAAACGGTCAGAAAACGGGGGTTTCTTGGTATAGAAAGGAAGTTCCTGTGTTTTTTTTTGTGTTTATTTCCTGGTGATGTGCTCCAACCAACTCCGCTGCACCTCTCATAGCATCTCCTGAGATCAGGCCTAATCATAGTCACTACCTTTACTTGCTGACTGTTCTGCATAAGGACATTCAGGTATATAATGAAGAGCACCGGATCAAGTATAGAACCCTGTGGTACTCCTATAATACAATACTTATATTTTCATTATCTCTTACCCCGACAGTCAACACCCTTGTTGTTGTCTTTCAGGTGAGACCTAGGTAGCCATGTAAGATTATTTATATTCAAATTTCATTAGAGACAAGTTGATAATTACTCTTTTAATTTTTCTAAGATAATCATCGTGATATATGCCTTTACAGATTCATGCAAGAGCTAATAATAATTCTGAAGGAAACAGCTTCCATATACTTAACCAACAAGACACTCTGAAAATTTTTTTTTTTTTTTTCCTTTATATGTGCTTGGCTACTAAGGCCATCTACACAGCGAACATTTCATATTTACTATATCAAACTCATAAACCTCCACCAGACATACACAACATCCATGACCTAGCCAGGATTCGAACCCGGTACCTTCGGCACCACAGCCAACTTCTCAGTCCACTGTACTACACACTCTGAAAATGAATGTGCGCCACACCATAGAACTAGTAAATTTGCCATATACAATATTTAAAGGTTTTTAATTTGAATATTCGTGATGAAATCCAAAATTAAAACTCAACTGTTGTTAAGGGCTTACGATAGCCTGTACCTGAATATACCTACTATAGAGTACCTGAATGATAGGATATTTATATTATTTATATATATTTTATTATTATTATTGTTACAATTTTTCGCCCTCTTTGTATTTTTTTAATCTTTAAACACCACTGTAACTATTAGTGAGTACATATTTTTGGGTTTGTCCTGTCATATACTCCATTTGAATAAATAAATAATAATACATGTTAAGATATGGTTTTATTGAAAAGTTATTATTGTTATCACAAAGTTTGTAAACTGATCATTTGTTCTATATTTCTGAAGAGACCAATAAAGATTATTATTATTATATTACCCATATCCCAAGATATGAATCTGTGCTTTCCAATAGCGCCCTCATTCTCTACAGATATAATATATATTACATCTTATAGTACTAGTCCTTGTATTCGACAGGATATAATATATATCTTATAATGGAGTCACCTTAAACAGTATCCAAAATCAGTAGAATTTTAAGCGTCAAAAATAGGTTTCTTCAAAGAAAGCCAAATAGAAGGAAGAGTAAGGAGGTTCCAACCTGGCCTAATGGGGCTTCAGTGAACATTGTGCTTCTCATCGACAAAATGGAGTCATTCTATCTCAATGGTGCGACCAAACTTAAATGTAGATGTTTTACAACTGCTGAATTTGTCAATTGGCAAAGTGTGGACGAGCCTTGAGAACTCACCGTCAGGATCAGAAATAGACACGATAGTTGGCATGTTTCAATTAGCCCTCCAGGTGTCAATGAAAATTGCTCAACTGTCGGCCCCCACGAAGAAAGAGGGGAAGTGGCGTCAGTAACATTTTGTCATACAACTTAAATGAATGCCAATATATGTATATATATATAATCTGTATCCCATTTGTTACCTTTCGGTGTATGGGTATATGTATA
The DNA here is from genome assembly GCF_914767665.1 of Harmonia axyridis. Classification (NCBI taxonomy): domain Eukaryota; kingdom Metazoa; phylum Arthropoda; class Insecta; order Coleoptera; family Coccinellidae; genus Harmonia; species Harmonia axyridis. The sequence goes on from NC_059507.1 coordinate 28,193,686, forward strand.
TATATATAAATTTTGTAGTCTCTGGCTACATCAGCATAGTAAATGTGTACTTTTAAATGTGGTGGTAATACCTAAGTGAATCCAAAAATATTTTTCTCACATTTGCAAGTTTCATGCATGTATTTAAAAATGCCCAAAGAAAAAACCAAAATGAAAATGCTTACTCGATTCGGCGTGAATAGTTTCTATTTTGGATTATTTATTATGTTGCTGAATCTTCAGTAGATTCATGATTAAAATTTAGATTTAATCACTGCAAAGCTTATCATTCGAATAGGATCTAGTCTACTACAATCGGTACCAACTCCCATTGTAATGATATCTGAATGATTTCCTTCTTCAATGCATTTTTCAACAAAACTCATTTTCAACTTGGAAAGGTTTATTTGCATCTAGCTATATGCCCGTCAGTCTGATGTTCCTATCGAATAAATCTCATGTTCAAAAAATTAATTTTATTCATATTTTGATTTTTTTTTAATTTTGATTTTACAACATATAAAAATAGAAAATACAATTGGACTTGCCACACTCATCATCTAAATCTATTTATTTACATTTCTCTAATAATAGATCAGGTACTGACTTGGAAAACCAATTGAACAATTGAATCATTCAAGAAATCTAAACTAAATTCTTAATTAATACAAAATTTAAAACTAGAAAAATCATATCTATTTACAGAATAAATATCTGGCATCAGCAATTAATACTATCAAAATTTGATTCACTCCTTCCTGATTTTTCAATACTGTGAAAATTACATATAAAAAATAGAATCATGGATCTATTTCACAATGAGCATAAATGCAATTTTATTCACAAAATGAATATTTGGTATCAATAATTATTACACAGCAATAATTACTGGTCTTTCATCGAGTGCAGTGAAAAATTATTTAGAAAAAAGTGAAAATAAATTATGATAGAGCTTTGTAATTACATTTGAAAAATGGTTTCTACAAATATTAAACTGGCCGCACCAGTTCGAATTTTTGTAGAGCTTAATGACAAAATTGGCTCAAATTAATTCGCACTGGTGCAGCCAGTCGAATACGCTATAAATTCTTCTATTTATTTCGATATTTTAAGAATTGAGATCATATGATATGTCAAATATGTCTAAATAATATCTAAAACTTTTTCCAAATAAAAATAAATTCTGTAATACAACTCTACAGATTTCAATTCCTTTCAGAACTATATAAAAGGTCGGAATACTATGGCAAGCAATCAAGATAATAATGGTTTTTTCAATAAAATTTTGTTGTTGCAATTAAAACTATGATTGTTCAAAGTTTTGTTGAAGAGATCATAATGGAAAAACCGATCATATCATCAATGAGTTAACAGTATCCCAAAAATTAATTTTTTATTGAAAAGGTAAATTCATTGCATTTGAGATTATAATTTTTTTTTATCAATCTATTGATTCATAATCCATATCAGTGTTCCTAATTATAAAATAGGAATTAGTAAATTTATCCATATACATACTTTAAAAAAAAATTGATCGGTCAATTACTCAAAATAACCACAAGTATTTATCAGTAAACTTAAGAACAGATGTATCGTTTCTTCTATAAAAACTTCATAAAAAGTGTCAGTGCATCTGAAATGTGATGTCTATACTGAGTTTCTTCACTCTGAGGTATTTAACTTTGATCATTGGACATAATATTTTGGAAATCAATGTTTAAATGAAATTTCTTTACTATTCAGTTAATTCATCAGTGAAATTCTTCAAAGTAATAACAAAACTGAATATAAAATAATCAGGTCACTTTAGATACAGAATCAAGAATAAAAAGCTTGATCCAGAAATGTGCCCTTTTAAATACCATTAATTCACTAATGCCAAACATTTCTTTTACATAAAATACAATATTATATTTTGCGTTTTGTAGAAACTCTACTTACATTTGCAAATTTTTTATAAGAATTAGTGGTTTGGTTAGAATCAGATGATTCTAACTGAACTGGGTCAACTTTTGAATGAGGCTGATCCATCTCATCATGTTTCCTTTTCACAGTTTCTCTCACTTTTGAAGATTGTCCACAAAGTTCAAAGAATTTTTTGGTCTTATAAAGGACTTCATATTCATATAATTGGGCAGTAAAACTTTCATTGGGATTAATACATCCCCTTTTCTCTTTCACAAGTTTCAATGCTTGCCTAAAAAGAATACTCAAGTTAATTTCATTTTCACTTATGATTTAACATGTTGATTGTCCCCCATTCTAATATTTTTCAACTCCCAAGTCCCACACATTTTATACAAAAGTTGGGTTTCATTTTCATATAATCGATGATACTCTCCAGGAAACAATTAATTTCTTCAATGACATTTTTATGGTTATATGTGATTCATGAACTTCCAAATACGTTTTTCATTACTAGCCGTTCATGTATCATAATATTATATGAAAATGGAATGTGTAATAATAGTTGTATTGGTATAATGAAAGTCATCTCAACAAAATAGTTGGTCAACTCTAGTTTGTAAAACAGCTTTAAGTCAATTTGATCCTACCACACTGAGTTATGCTTGTGCAGTAGGTGTAAAAAGCACTCTATTTTATGATTGTCATGGCTACACTACACTAATTCAGTTGTAAAATCCTGTAGCACTGAAAAATTCAAAATTATTTCCTATTGGCCACTAAACTATACGGACTTTTGAAGGTAATGGAAACGGAAAATCATGTAGCATTGAAAAATTCAAAATTATCTCCTACTACACAAACTTTCAAAGAAAATGTAGCTAGTTTAGTGCAGAATAAAATTAGGAAATTATAGATATTGTAACAGAACAGATACTGAGAGCATAAGTGTAAAATATAACATTCGATCAAATGTGGTATTTCATTTTAATGTCAAATAAACAATCATTCTTTGAAAAATTTCAATTGATAATGAGACAAAGTTGACACATTCAAAATGATGGATGTGAGCTTGAATATTTTCAATCATATTTCCAATTATTTCATGAATTGTAAAAATTGAAGAATATAGCAAAAGCTAGTGTGTTCCTTTATTTAGTTTTCATACCTGAAACTGTCGGAAATACTTAAAAGTGTTAAATTCAATTCCAAAGTTTCTTCTGCTATACTAGATCTTCGAGATATTTCACACAAAATAATCATTTTTGGAAAAAGCTAATAAGAAATTCCTCAGCTCTCAACAACCTAGTAATAATAATAATATAATAATAACTCTTTATTGATCCCTTTGACATTACAAAGAATGTATGGAACAAGTCATATATAATGAAGTACAAATTAATAAACCATTTCTATGAGAAAATGAACACAAACATATATCAGGTGTGTGAATAAGTCTTTCCCGTTTTTTTCAAATTTTGAGCCTTTATTGTGAAAAAATGGTTACAAATGAATTATTGAAAGTATTGGCCATCGCTAGCTACAACTTTTCCCCATCTTTCTGGCAACATACGAATCCCGTTGCGAAAAAATTCGACCGGTTTGGCCTCTATCCAGTCATCCACCCATTTTTTGGCTTCCTCGTAGGAATGGAAGTGCTGGTCAGCCAGGCCATGCGTCATCGATCTGAAGAGATGGTAATCAGACGGAGCAATGTCTGGACTATACGGCGGGTGGGGTAGGACTTCCCATTTGAGCATTTCTAAGTATGTTTTCACCGGCTGTGCAACAGGTGGGCGAGCATTGTCATGTTGCAAAATAACTTTGTCGTGCCTGTAGGAGTATTGTGGCCGTTTTTCTCGCTGTGCGCGGCTCAAACGCATCAATTGTCGTCGATAGACCTCGCCTGTGATCCTTTCATTCGGTTTCAGAAGCTCATAGTACACCACACCTAGCTGGTCCCACCATATACAGAGCATGAGCTTGGCGCCGTGAATATTTGGCTTGGCCGTCGATGATGATGCATGGCCGGGTAGTCCCCATGATTTTCTTCGCTTCGGATTATCGTAACGGATCCACTTTTCATCGCCAGTCACGATACGATGCAGAAAACCCTTTCTTTTATGTCGCTGAAGCAGCTGTTCGCAAGTGAAAAAACGCCGTTCGACTTCTCTCAGCTTCAGTTCGTACGGCACCCAATTTCCTTGCTTTTGGATCATTCCCATGGCTTTCAAACGCTTGGAAATGGTTGTTCGGTCAACTCCCAATGCTTCAGCAAGTTCTTCTTGCGTTTGACACGAATCTTCATTAAGCAAAGTCGCCAATTCTTGATCTTCAAAGATTTGCGGCCGCCCGGAACGCTCCTTGTCTTCCACGTCGAAATCGCCACTTTTGAAGCGTCGAAACCATCCGCGAACACTTGAATCATCGACACAACCTTCTCCATAAGCTTCCTGAAGCAACCGATGCGCCTCGGCAGCAGATTTCTTCAAATTGAACCAATAAAGTGAAACTTCCCGCAAATGACGTCGACTCGGCTCAAATTTCGACATTTTCACGATTTCAAAAATTTATGATGCGAAAAAATTTCAACTAATGTGTTAGTGTGGAATTGTTGACAGATGAATAAGCTTTGATTATGACATATGTAACCATTAAATACTCGCACAGTATTGGTGGCGCCATCTCTTACAAAAAACGGGAAAGACTTATTCACACACCTGAAAAAGTGAACAAAGATTATCTGAATTGACCATCTGTCATGTATTCCCCCACACTGTAATAAGCTTTATCAATCAATAAACGCTTTATGGCATCCCTGAATCTGAACTCATTTAAAATCTTAATCTTCTCAGGTAGATTATTGAACATTTTAATGCCCTTATAAGATGGGGACAGTTCAAATTTTGTTGTCCTATGTTGAGGAAGACACAATGTTCTTTGGTTTCTCGTGAAATAATTGTGATAGTTCGACAATCCAACCAAGTTTCTCAGATTACGTCTTGTATTCATAAGACATTTGTATATATAAATACAAGGAACTGTCAGGATGCGATGTTCAATAAAGAGCGGCCTGCAGGAGGAAAGTGGGCTGACATTGAAAATCATACGCATTATTCTTTTTTGAGCTATAAATATTCTATTTACATCGATAGATGCTCCCCATAAAAAGATGTTATATTGTAAATGACTGTAAACTAAACTGTAATATACATCTAGAATAGAATTCAATGGCAGACATAGTTTTAATTTATTTATAGCGTAATAGGATGTATTGAGTTTTTTACTCAATACATCAATGTGTTCACACCATTTCAAATTACTATCGAGATGTACACCTAAAAATTTTACAGTTTCTGTAGAAGAAATTTGTACATCTCCTAACTGAAGGGTCAATGGGACAGAACCCCTTATGCCAAAAGATATAAGGTTTGTTTTTTCAATATTTACAAGAAGCGCATTTGCTCCACACCAATCAATGAAGCCCCTCAATAGACTGGTACAGCATAATTGGAGCTCATTAATATCTCTAGATGCTATGGCAATAGAGGTATCATCCGCAAATAAAACTAATTTAATTAATTTATAGCCATTGAGATATTCAGGCATATCATTCACGTATAAAATAAACAAGGGAGGCCCCAACACCGATCCCTGAGGAACCTATTGACACCATATTTACTCGAATATGAGTCACCCACCCATAGGTAGAATAGTGAATTTTTCATCATTATATGAAATAAAGGGAGAATTCTGAGCATTGAATTTAAAACAAAATTTAAAAACATTCCAATAGGATAGTTACCAAAAACATTTATCGCATTATTTTTGAACTGGATTGATCAGCCTCAATCTTCATTTGCTCTTCATGATCAAGATATTTAAAATTACTGCTCTTCATTAAAGCGATTGAAATAAATTTTACTAGTTGACTGTTTAATTTAATTACAAAGTTAGACTGTTTAACCCTTTGTGACCGGAATTAATTTTATCGATATTTTTCTGTTGAAAATCAAATAATAGTATTCAAATATGATTGCATAAAGTGAATAAACATGTTTTTGAGTTTTCAGACAAAGGATTTTTGCTTTAGGACGTGTCCTCATTGTGAGGACACTAGGCAATGAAGAAATTTTACAGTAAATCATATTATTATTTTTAATGAAACCTAAAATAAAAATCTACTTCGTATGAAATTTTGAAAAACAATTTTTAACAGTCCATAAGATTCGTTGTTTTTTTTTTTATTTTGTGGGCAGTACGAGTTTTTAGTTGTCCAAATCGTATTATTCCTTAAAATTTTTTGCTTGACAGTATTCAAATCAATTTCATCTTCGCTGCTACATAAATCTTGATCTGCAGCTACATTCATTGAATTATTGGAATGATGTACAACACAATTTTCAATTTCTAAAAGATCGTCCGCATAAACAATATCGAGAGAATTTATGTCAATCAAGTCATTCTCAATTTCCACATCATTCCCTTGAAGTAACTCATCATCAGAACAATCATCAACCTTCGAGTTATTCCCAGATGGTATTTATTCTAGAAGAGAGAATAAATCCTGAAAATTCAACTCTTCCAAATCACGAAATAAGAATGATGTTTTCTCTGAAAAAAAAAATGAAAAAGTTACCATTTGCCTTGTGTCCCCAAGACGAGACCACAGACATTCACGCGAAAAATAAAATTATTATTAGATGATATTCACACGAACATGACAATTTATAATAAGTTTCTATATATTTCCCAAGAAAAAACCTACCTTCCATGTTTTTTTCCACTTCGAAACACGATAAAATAGCTGCTTCATATAGCTAGTACACAATCGTGGATATTAGTTTACATCCAATGCATTTCCGTATGGATCAGCGATGTAGTTCGTGCTCCTATGTGTAGATACGGTATTTACGCGAACTAAGAAATATGTGGCTATACGGTGAGCGCATTAGGCGTCTGAGAAAAAATTTATTAACTTGTGTCGCCACAGTGGACACACTAGGACACAAAGGGTTAATTCAATAAACTACCCCAAATGACACTACTGTGAATAGTTAGTATTTTTTTAAGATTCATGATTCATTTTCCAGCGTACAGCTTACTAGAAAATATGCAGCACAATAATGTAATTTTCATTCATTCAAACAATTATCTTTCATATTTAACTATCTTCAGTCTGCATATAATTAATGTAAAAATGAATGGTTATGCACCGTTCTTAAGAACTAAACCTAAGAATTCAGTGGCGTTTATGCATACTCTTGTTAGTTCTTAGTGAAGTAAGCGCACATGCTTGAACTACTTTCTATTTGTTCTATAGTTTAATGTTTGACATTGATTGTGAAAAAATTAAATTAAATTTTTTTTCAGATGCACCGAACACATCGATAAACCCCAAATGATAGTAACTGGTACTTGTTAGTATTGAAATTCTATACGGCGCATGCGAACCTTATTATTTTAACTAAGAGCTTAGTTCTTAGTTAAAAGTTGGTCAACTTTTTACTCATAGTGTTAGTTCTTAGTCCTTAGGTAAAATGCATAAACGCCCTGATTGATTTGTTAGCGTTCAATTCTTATTTCTTAGGTTTAGTCTTAGTCAATGGTGTAGATTATCTTCTACTTACACATATGATAAATTGTAGGTTTCCATAACATATGCTACAACTAAAGTAGCACTCCTAGATATTCCTGTATTACCATGTACAAGAACTTTACTCTTTTTTTTGAAAGCTTCATTGATGAACTTATTTACTGCAGAAAATAATGCTATGATACTCTCCATTTTGGAATCGGCTATATCCAATGTCAAATAAGTAAAATTTTGATCCAGCTGAGGACGAATGAAATGTGCTTCAGAAATGTCCCTAACACAAACGATATGTGTGATTCCTTGTTCCAATAAATTATTATGACATTGTTCTAGTGCACATGAGTATGGACCTAGAAAGAGGCCTGGAATCACCTCTTGCATATTTCGTCTCATAAGATAATTCCATCCTGATGATGGATAAAAATTCTTGTCTCGATAACAAAGAACATCTTCAACATTATGAGTCTGAAAATAAAAATGTGAATATGAAGCAAGCATTGATTTAAAAGTCAACAGTTAAGACATACTAACCTCAACTCTAAACGAGGTACTGATATCCACCATTTTTAATGAAATGGAAAGCAAAGATTATTTTATAGATACTGAACTCGGTGTCTGATTATCAAAATTTGTAATTTCAAACTTTTTAACGAAAACATATGAACGCTTAACTTAACCGCTTCACCAGCTGACCTAATTCAAGCATAAAACTTTCCCTCCAATCTCGCGCTCTGTGATTCGTAAAGATTTCATAGAATAAAATATAAACTAAAATATTATAATGATATATAAGTCCATTCAGTTCAGTTGTTAACAGGAATACTCATTGATCTATTAATCATAAAAACCTGGTGTATGTACTGATTATATTATGTTTTGCCAATTTTGAGAATATTAGTTAAGTTTTGTTAAGTCAACTGTAGGTAGCGCTATTAACAAATTATGACAGATTCTTGTTAGTTCAAATATTTGAATATATTCCAGTAAACGTTTTGTGATTTGTTTCACGACTTTGCTCGTTTACACATCGCTTTTGATTGGCCAAGATTAGGTGTTAATTAATGTATCCTATCAAAATCAACTGAAAAAAGATCCAAGTATGACATTGCATTGTTTTTAGACATCTTAATCATTCTATCTTCGTTAAGAAATTTTTTTGTTCCTACAAAATTTTTACCTCAATCCGAATAAAATTGCCAAGAGCCAATTTTATTAACGTTATGGAAATATAAATAGGTACTTAAATGCACCTTTGAGAACTACGTTGTATCTTTACTATAGATTTTGTATAGATTGAATAGATGACTTTTCATGCCCTTAACATTTATCTCCATTTTGTGAGGTGCTAATGATATTTGTTGTCTGAAAGAATAGACATTTAATGTGTCATTCGCACCTCACAAAATGGAGATAAATGTTAAGGGCATGAAAAGTTATCTATTCAATCTATACACAATCTATAGTGAAGATACAACGTAGTTCTTAAAGGTGCATTTAAGTACTAATTTATATTTCCATAACTTTAATAAAATTGGCTCTCGGCAATTTTATTCGGAATGAGGTAAAAATTTTGTAGGAACAAAAAAATTTCTTAACGAATTGTATTAGTTAGTTCTTCCTACCGACAATGAAGAATCTCTGAAGAGACATTTGTTGTCTGAAAGAATAGACATTTAATGTGTCATCAGCACCTCACAAAATGAAGATAAATGTTAAGGGCATGAAAAGTCATCTATCCAATCTATACAAAATCTATAGTAAAGATACAACGTAGTTCTTAAAGGTGCATTTAAGTACCTATTTATATTTCCATAATGTTAATAAAATTGGCTCTTGGCAATTTTATTCGGATTGAGGTAAACATTTTGTAGGAACAAAAAAATGTCTCAACGAATTGTATCAGTTAGTTCTTTCTACCGACAATGAAGAATCTCTGAAGAGACATTTGTTGTCTGAAAGAATAGACATTTAATGTGTCATTAGCACCTCACAAAATGGAGATAAATGTTAAGGGCATGAAAAGTCATCTATTCAATCTAAACAAAATCTATAGTAAAGATACAACGTAGTTCTTAAAGGTGCATTTAAGTACCTATTTATATTTCCATAACTCTAATAAAATTGGCTCTTGGCAATTTTATTCGGATTGAGGTAAAAATTTTGTAGGAACAAAAAAATTTCTTAACGAATTGTATCAGTTAGTTCTTCCTACAGACAATGAAGAATCTCTGAAGAGACATTTGTTGTCTGAAAGAATAGACATTTAATGTGTCATTAGCACCTCACTAAATGGAGATAAATGTTAAGGGCATGAAAAGTCATCTATTCAATCTATACAAAATCTATAGTAAAGATACAACATAGTTCTTAAAGGTGCATTTAAGTACCTATTTATATTTCCATAACGTTAATAAAATTGGCTCTTGGCAATTTTATTCGGATTGCGGTAAAAATTTTGTAGGAACAAAAAAATTTCTTAACGTATTGTATCAGTTAGTTCTTCCTACCGACAATGAAGAATCTCTGAAGAGACATTTGTTGTCTGAAAGAATAGACATTTAATGTGTCATTAGCACCTCACAAAATGGAGATAAATGTTAAGGGCATGAAAAGTCATCTATTCAATCTATACAAAATCTATAGTAAAGATACAACGTAGTTCTTAAAGGTGCATTTAAGTACCTATTTATATTTCCATAACGTCAATAAAATTGGCTCTTGGCAATTTTATTCGGATTGAGGTAAAAATTTTGTAGGAACAAAAAAATTTCTTAACGAATTGTATCAGTTAGTTCTTCCTACCGACAATGAAGAATCTCTGAAGAGACATTTGTTGTCTGAAAGAATAGACATTTAATGTGTCATTAGCACCTCACTAAATGGAGATAAATGTTAAGGGCATGAAAAGTCATCTATTCAATCTATACAAAATCTATAGTAAAGATACAACATAGTTCTTAAAGGTGCATTTAAGTACCTATTTATATTTCCATAACGTTAATAAAATTGGCTCTTGGCAATTTTATTCGGATTGAGGTAAAAATTTTGTAGGAACAAAAAAATTTCTTAACGAATTGTATCAATTAGTTCTTCCTACCGACAATGAAGAATCTCTGAAGAGACATTTGTTGTCTGAAAGAATAGACATTTAATGTGTCATTAGCACCTCACTAAATGGAGATAAGGGCATGAAAAGTCATCTATTCAATCTATACAAAATCTATAGTAAAGATACAACGTAGTTCTTAAAGGTGCATTTAAGTACCTATTTATATTTCCATAACTTCAATAAAATTGGCTCTTGGCAATTTTATTCGGATTGAGGTAAAAATTTTGTAGGAACAAAAAATTTTTTAACGAATTGTATCAGTTAGTTCTTCCTACCGACAATGAAGAATCTCTGAAGAGACATTTGTTGTCTGAAAGAATAGACATTTAATGTGTCATTAGCACCTCACAAAATGGAGATAAATGTTAAGGGCATAAAAAGTTATCTATTCAATCTATACAAAATCTATAGTAAAGATACAACGTAGTTCTTAAAGGTGCATTTAAGTACCTATTTATATTTCCATAATGTTAATAAAATTGGCTCTTGGCAATTTTATTCGGATTGAGGTAAAAATTTTGTAAGAACAAAAAAATTTCTTAACGAATTGTATCAGTTAGTTCTTCCTACCGACAATGAAGAATCTCTGAAGAGACATTTGTTGTCTGAAAGAATAGACATTTAATGTGTCATTAGCACCTCACGAAATGCAGATAAATGTTAAGGGCATGAAAAGTGATCTATTCAATCTATACAAAATCTATAGTAAAGATACAACGTAGTTCTTAAAGGTGCATTTAAGTACCTATTTATATTTCCATAATGTTAATAAAATTGGCTCTTGGCAATTTTATTCGGATTGAGGTAAAAATTTTGTAGGAACAAAAAAATTTCTTAACGAATTGTATCAGATAGTTCTTCCTACCGACAATGAAGAATTTCTGAAGAGACATTTGTTGTCTGAAAGAATAGACATTTAATGTGTCATTAGCACCTCACGAAATGAAGATAAATGTTAAGGGCATAAAAAGTCATCTATTCAATCTATACAAAATCTATAGTAAAGATACAACGTAGTTCTTAAAGGTGCATTTAAGTACCTATTTATATTTCCATAATGTTAATAAAATTGGCTCTTGGCAATTTTATTCGGATTGAGGTAAAAATTTTGTAGGAACAAAAAAATTTCTTAACGAATTGTATCAGTTAGTTCTTCCTACCGACAATGAAGAATCTCTGAAGAGACATTTGTTGTCTGAAAGAATAGACATTTAATGTGTCATTAGCACCTCACGAAATGCAGATAAATGTTAAGGGCATGAAAAGTGATCTATTCAATCTATACAAAATCTATAGTAAAGATACAACGTAGTTCTTAAAGGTGCATTTAAGTACCTATTTATATTTCCATAATGTTAATAAAATTGGCTCTTGGCAATTTTATTCGGATTGAGGTAAAAATTTTGTAGGAACAAAAAAATTTCTTAACGAATTGTATCAGATAGTTCTTCCTACCGACAATGAAGAATTTCTGAAGAGACATTTGTTGTCTGAAAGAATAGACATTTAATGTGTCATTAGCACCTCACGAAATGAAGATAAATGTTAAGGGCATGAAAAGTGATCTATTCAATCTATACAAAATCTATAGTAAAGATACAACGTAGTTCTTAAAGGTGCATTTAAGTACCTATTTATATTTCCATAATGTTAATAAAATTGGCTCTTGGCAATTTTATTCGGATTGAGGTAAAAATTTTGTAGGAACAAAAAAATTTCTTAACGAATTGTATCAGATAGTTCTTCCTACCGACAATGAAGAATTTCTGAAGAGACATTTGTTGTCTGAAAGAATAGACATTTAATGTGTCATTAGCACCTCACGAAATGAAGATAAATGTTAAGGGCATGAAAAGTGATCTATTCAATCTATACAAAATCTATAGTAAAGATACAACGTAGTTCTTAAAGGTGCATTTAAGTACCTATTTATATTTCCATAACTTCAATAAAATTGGCTCTTGGCAATTTTATTCGGATTGCGGTAAAAATTTTGTAGGAACAAAAAATTTTTTAACGAATTGTATCAGTTAGTTCTTCCTACCGACAATGAAGAATCTCTGAAGAGACATTTGTTGTCTGAAAGAATAGACATTTAATGTGTCATTAGCACCTCACAAAATGGAGATAAATGTTAAGGGCATAAAAAGTTATCTATTCAATCTATACAAAATCTATAGTAAAGATACAACGTAGTTCTTAAAGGTGCATTTAAGTACCTATTTATATTTCCATAATGTTAATAAAATTGGCTCTTGGCAATTTTATTCGGATTGAGGTAAAAATTTTATAGGAACAAAAAAATTTCTTAACGATTTGTATCAGTTAGTTCTTCCTACCGACAATGAAGAATCTCTGAAGAGACATTTGTTGTCTGAAAGAATAGACATTTAATGTGTCATTAGCACCTCACAAAATGGAGATAAATTTTAAGGGCATAAAAAGTCATCTATTCAATCTATACAAAATCTATAGTAAAGATACAACGTAGTTCTTAAAGGTGCATTTAAGTACCTATTTATATTTCCATAATGTTAATAAAATTGGCTCTTGGCAATTTTATTCGGATTGAGGTAAAAATTTTGTAGGAACAAAAAAATTTCTTAACGAATTGTATCAGTTAGTTCTTCCTACCGACAATGAAGAATCTCTGAAGAGATATTTGTTGTCTGAAAGAATAGACATTTAATGTGTCATTAGCACCTCACAAAATGGAGATAAATGTTAAGGGCATGAAAAGTCATCTATTCAAGTCGAATATTCATAATTCACTGAAATTTAATTTTTTTACGCACGATTGCAAGATTTATGAATCTTATCAATTATTAACATAAAATAGTTTATAATTGTACCAACCGTAAGGGCAAAACTATTGTATGGGGCAAAAATTAATTAATTTTCAAAAAAAAAATATCTCGAAAACGGTAAGACTTTTATAATGTGAATTTTGCGATAGCAGGTGGGTTATCCCACATTCTCCCTACATTCTCCCTCGGTTTGACGTGGTATTTACGGGACACCCTGTATATATATATAATGTTATATCCCAAAATAAACAACTGCTATTGAATAATCAATTGAAGTGTTTCTCTGAAATTAAAGTTTATTTTTTTATCATGGAAAATACAACAGGTAGATAGTAACACAATTTAATTAATTATAAAACATACCTGAAATTAAAGAAACAACATTCTAAGTTAATTATTCAATCAATTCAATTCAACATTCAAATTCTCTTCAATTCAAAATTCAGTTTTAATTATTTCTGTCACTTTGACATACAATGTAACTTGATAACATACAACAGTCTCCTTACATCTCCCACCCCCCCTAGGAAGACATTTTTGGTACAAAACTACTAAACAATCGAAATCATCCTTCATCTGCTACTTCTATATTAGGAATCTGAATCAATTTAGAAATATGAAACAAATTCGATTCTGATTTTCTATGTCCTGCATTAATTTCAAAAATCGATTTTGATATTTTTTTCAATATTATATAAGGTCCAATTCTTAATTGGTCTAATTTTTTTCGATTCAGTTTATAACCATTTTCAACATATACTGAGTCGCCAACTTTGAAATCGTATTCCCTTCTGTTCTTGTCATATATTCTCTTATTGTATTCATGGTATCTGTTACTATTTTTTAAGGCAATTTTCCTATCCTTTTCTAGGTTATTCTTGTCCTTCGCTTTCCTTAGTTCATTTGGTAATATTGAAGTATCATCTCCTTGTAATAAATATTTAGGATTGAATCCAGTAACTGTGTGTTCAGTCTCATTGTACTTTTCGACACAATTATGAGCTACTCTTGTCCATGCGTATCTGTTATTTTTTTCATTCATTGCACATCTTATTTTATTAACTTACCTTTGATTGAGTCTTTCATTCAAACCATTGGAGAATGGTGCATTCACTGCAGTGAAAATCATTGTGATGTTTTTCTCTTTTAGGACATTTTTAAAATCCTTAGAATTTATACCCGGATACTGATCGGTAAGAAGTGTTCCAATATTATAATCTTGAAGTACATTTTCTATAAGCTTGATGAAATCATTTGAGTTTTGTGTTTTTGATGTCAATATGTAAGCAAATCTCGTTAAATGGTCTACTAGCAGATGTAAATATTTCTTAGTGGACCGCGAGCCACCGAATCCTCCTATTTTGTCTATTGAAACTATTTCAAACGGTTTTTCTGCAGGACCTAGTTGCGATAACAGACCAATTTTCTCTTGTCTCGATTTATTTTTTATGCAATTTTCACAACACTTACAAATTTTCTTCATATTCTTCAATACATTCTCTGATGTGTAATAAGGGAGTATTTTGCTTTGCATTTATTTTATCCCTATGTGACAAAAATTCTTGTGGGTATTCTCTATAAGTTTTTTACAAAACTCTTCCGACAGTATTATCTTTTCTTTATTTCTTACTTTCTTGTAATATAGACTATTTTTGGAAATTAATTTATTCTTGTTATTTTTTAAATCTTTGTTCTCTTCTTGATCTGCCAAAATATCTTCAATCTTTATCATATTCACTATTTTCAATTTATCTTCTTCGTCCTCTTGGGATTCCAGTACCGGATTTCTGCTCAAGCAATCTGCTTCCAAATTTTCTTTTCCTGGACGATAAATTATTTCAAAATCGTATTGTGATAAATAATAAGTGATATCGCCCAATTCCTCATCTGTTCGAGCTTTAATATTCATTTTCTCTGAAGGTTTATGATCGGAAAATACTTTGAATGATTTTCTTATGAGCCAATGTTGCCAATATTCTACAGATTCTTTTATCGATAAACATTCTAAATAGACAGCCTTCTTCCTTTTCAGTGTTTCGTTCAGTTTTTTTGAAAAATATGCCACTGGTTTTTCAACTTTTGAATTCTCATTCAGTTGCGGTTGTTTCAGAACAGCTCCTATCCCTTGTAAGCTTGCGTCAATATATATATGGTTTGGTAAGCCCGGATCGAAAATAGCCAAGATTGGCTGAGTACACAGAAAATTTTTCATATATTTAAAGGATTTTTGACATTCTTCTGTCCAAATGAATTTTTGACCTTTCCTCAACAAATTATGTAAGGGCTCTAGAACCAATGAAATTTTGGGAACACATTCGTTATAGAAATTAATTTTTCCCAAGAACTGTCTAATGTTCTTCTGATTTCTTGGTATGAGAAAATTCCGAATTGAAATCAAATTATCTTTTATTGGAGAAACAGAGTTATTTCTAATGACGTGACCCAGGTATTGAACTGAGTCCAATGCAAATGAGCATTTAGAGAGCTTCAATCTGAAACCCTCTCTCATAATAGCTTCTAGTAATTGAGATAAATGATTTATATGTTCTTCAAAAGATTTGGAAAAAATTAATATATCATCAATGTAGTTCACGGTAAAATTTGATAATTTGTGTTTTCTTATTATGTTAGACAAGATTCTTTGAAAGATAGCTGGGGCAGTCTTCAAACCAAATGGCAGACAGGTCCATTGGAAATGACCCTCTTGAGTTACAAACCCTGTTTTTCTTCTATCTTCAATTCGTAGTGGAATAGACCAAAATGCTGAATTTACGTCAAGTTTCGAAAAATACTTACAATTTCTGGTTTTTATTACTAAATCTTCAATTATCGGAAATGGTTGTGATTGAGGAACAATTATCTTATTCAATTCTCTGAAATCTATGCATAGTCTTGATTTTTTGTTTTCATCTCTTTTATATGCTATTGTTGCCGGAGCAACAAAGGGACTATAGGATTCTTCAATTATATTTTTTTTAAGTAATTCTGAAATTTGTGCTTCTATCTCCTTCTTATCTTCAATCGTGCATCTATAAGGTCTTTTGCTACAGTATTTATCCACTATAAGATCTATTCTGGCTTCATAATCTGTTACCGAGCCAACATCATATTTATCTTTAGCAAATATTTTTTTATATTTATCTACAAGATTTCGAATAGATTTTTCTTCCTGATTATTCAAATTACTTGTTAGGACTTCAAAAATATCTACGTCTACATGTTCATTGAAATTTATTTGATACTCTTCTGGTTTTTCGGTAGAATCAGGAATTTTCTGTTCTATCTCTAATTTTTCATTTTGTATTAATCTAAATTTTGTTATGCAATCTAATCCAATTAAAAAATCATTTTCAAAATTTTCATTACTTATTATGAATACATCTATGTATTCTTCTATATTCAATATTTTTGCTTTTACTGTTATCATACTATCTGTTTTATTCACACCATTAATTGTTCTCAAGTTAACTCCTTGTATGGATTTATTCTCATTTGATTTTAGATGTATGAGTTTCGAATTTATTAAAGAAACATTTGAAATGTCATAAATAGCGGATACTTCCAACGTGTCATTCAATGTTACCTTGAGCTTAATTAATGGTGGAATTATTAGTTTTTTGGATCAGTGGTGTTGAATTCTACTTCTAATGTTGAATTATTAACGTGTTGCATTCTTTCTATTTTTTTTTTTTGAACCAGCGCTGTAGGATGAAAACGTATTCCTATTTCTTTATTTCTACAAATTTCACAATGTGACTTGACTGTATTTTCTTTGTTAGAGTAATACTTGTCATTTTTCTTTTCAAAACTTTTCTTATATACCAAATGTTCTAATTTTCCTATTTCATTATAGAGATCTTCTACTATTTTTAAATTTCCTCTATCAATCATGTTGATAACAAAATTTGGCAAACCTGTTGCAATCAGATCTATCAATGTTCCACTATCAATAGAATTTCTTGCTTCTAGCAGAAGTTTTTATTTTTATCGCGTATTCTAACAAAGAGCCTTTTTGGTATTTGAATGAGAACGCAAATCTTATAGAAGACCAACCTTTACCTGTGAATGTTTTACAGAAACTCTCTCTCCATATTTCCCATTTTGATTCAATGGTTAGTTTCATTAGTGTACAACTATACCAATCCATAGCACCTTTATCCATAAATGATTTCAGGATCTCAATTTTGTTTTTATCCACAGATATGTGAAATCGCTCGCATTCTTTCTCGAATCCAGTAATCCATTGATCTGCGCTCGAAGTTCTCCCATCAAATTTTTCGATGGTGAATTTATCTGCTATTTCGCCTATGTTTCTAAGTGAAGTTTGACCTCCACTCTTTTCAAGTAATTTTTCCAACGCTTTAATCAGTGGCTGGTCAGAGGCATTCACAGAGACATTTAGCTGATCTTCAAGCTTTTCTTCTAAGAAGATATCTTCAAACTGAAGATTACCACCTTCATCCAAATAGGTAGCAGCCAAATCCTCGTTTAAATTAATCCATACCCTTCTAATTTGGTTTCTCTTGGAAATTGAATTTTTAACCTTATTATAAGCTGAAGTTTTTATTACTTGTGTATGTAAACTAGCTCTTTGATACATATCGGGTATTGCATAATTACGGCCATCAGTAGTTTCAATAGAAGTTATGCAAAGCACATTAGTTTTGGAATCTTCTACACATATCTTAAAATCAAACCGTAGCTTGTCCATGTTTGTGATATCAACAAGAATGTTGTTTTATAATGTTATATCCCAAAAAAACAACTGTTATTGAATAATTAATTGAAGTGTTTCTCTGAAATTAAAGTTTATTTTTTTATCATGGAAAATACAACAGGTACCTAGTAACACAATTTAATTAATTATAAAACTGACCTGAAATTAAAGAAACAACATTCTAAGTTAATTATTCAATCAATTCAATTCAACATTCAAATTCTCTTTAATTCAAAATTCAGTTTTAATTATTTCTGTCACTTTGACTTACAATGTAACTTGATAACATACAGGGTGGCCACTTTTTCAATGGGATTGTATTGGTAACTTTTAAACCATAAGAGTTAGAAGGTCGGTCAAATGGAGAAAAAGTTGCATGCATAGAAGCATTATCAAGCAAATCAAACAAATCGAGATTATCAGTGCCGGTTTTCGAGATATCATAAGAAAAGTAAATTATGTCATTTTAATTTTTCTTTTTTTCCGACTTTATTTCAAATATTATCAAAAAATGTTACAGGAATTTTTTATTCGACAGTAAATTATCTTCAATTTGACGTAATCAGATTTCGTATCCAACGTTTCGTACTCTCTGGGCCATCCTCAACCTCATGTTTTTCAATACGGACCTGCATATTTTATGACATTTTTCGAAATAACTTTTAACGCTGGATTCAACGATATATCATACAATGTCATTCAAAGTTGATTTTAGGTGATTTTGACCCTTATCCAAATTTAATGGTGAGTATGTAAGAAAAAACAAGTCTATTAACGATATCAATGTTCTGACCCAAATTTAATTGAACCCAGAAAAAAATCGAGAACTGTGGCCAGTGAATGAATTTTTTCAAAAACTGCTGTTAATAAAATAGTCAAGAGACGCGAATACAATGATTTTAAATTTGAATACCAAGCCTTGCAAAAATTATATCGTAATGATCTCAAAATAAAGTTCGATTCTGTAATTTGTTTCAACGATTCAAATGACAAATACAACAATAGTGATACCTCGCGAGAAAATGGAGAATGTTTTGGAAGGTATTCAAGTAGACCAAACAAGCAACTGTATAAGAAGTATGGGTTCCAGAACCGTAAAGTGCAATTTACAAAATGGTGGACATTTCGAACACTTACTTCATTAATTTTCATTTACATTCGAATAATCATTTGATTTTTCTTTCATCAAATGATACTTTCGTTTAATTATTATGAATTGAAATATTTAAATGATTATTATAAAAGAAGAACCAAGAAACCAGTATACTGGTTTCTTGCTTTGATTCTAATATGTTCCATTTAGTTCAAGATGGGTAAGTTGATTTTCTTATCGAAATTTATTGCATATTGCATGTTGTTAATTAAACTAAATGAAGGTAATACAGATCCGACCCAAAGAAAATTGGAAAAGGGTCAAAATCACCTGAAAATCTACTTTGAATGACATTGTATGATATATCGTTGAATTCAGCGTTGAAAGTTATTTCGAAAAATGTCATAAAATATGCAGGTTCGTATTGAAAAAAAATGAGGTTGAGGGTGGCCCAGAGAGTACGAAACGTTGGATACGAAATATGATTACGTCAAATTGAGGATAATTTACTGTCGAATAAAAAATTCCTGTAACATTTTTTGATGATATTTGAAATGAAGTGGGAAAAAAAGAAAAATCAAAATGACATAATTTACTTTTCTTATGATATCTCGAAAACCGGCCCTGATAATCTCGATTTGTTTGAACTGCTTGATAATGCTTCTATGCATACAACTTTTTCTCCATTTGACCGACCTTCTAACTCTTATGGTTTAAAAGTTACCAATACAATCCCATTGAAAAAGTGGCCACCCTGTATAACAGTCTCCTTCCTTATATATGTTTATTTTCATAGTATGTAAATTCTGGGAATTGATGTCATTTTGAGAAATTTTGTTTTTTTCTTCTGAGAATAAACTATATTATTATAATCGGAGCATGTGCTGTTTTATTTTGGGAGGGGAGGGGAGGTAGGCCATGTTGTTATTGATGCTTTTTCAGCAGGGGCGCCAAAAAATTTGCTTCAGGTGCCAAAATCACTCAGTCGAGCCTGACAAATTTGAAATGTTAATAGTGATAATACGGATTCATCACTATACCTAGGTGTCATGCCATGTTCCGCCTACGTGTTTACCTTTTTTTTTAATTCTCCTACAAACTCTTAAAAACCTGCTAATATGATTTAGGTACGTAATGGCAATTGGAATTAAATTCTAGACAATGTTTCTTCCAGCATTCAATTTTCGGACTCTAGCACTACCATTTTTTTACACTCTATGAAATGGAAATGTTTTTTTCACTAGATTCACTAATTTTCCTCTACTGGTTGGAAAGTTGGGCCCATTTTCGGTTTTTCCGACATATCTAGCACCTCTGCTTATAGCCTTCAATATTAACAATAAAAGTACGTAATTAATAACTATGAAATGAATATTTTAACAACAAACGTAGGGGAGGCCGGGGCCACAATTAACAAAAATTGCATATTCATTTGTAATTCCGAAATTATTCAACATTTAGACCTGGTTTTTGCGTCAATTGATACTTCAAATGTTCAGGCATCATGTTAATAACATAAATAAAAGATTGAATTAATGATGTCTTAAAGAGACATTTTAATGACGAGAAAACCATTTGTTAATTCTTACCCCGTGGTTGGGGCTAAAACTAACAGCTCTGGGGCATTTATTAACATGATGTTATTCAAACTAATATGAAAGAAAACTAACATGACAATGAAATAATACTTTATTATCAAACTATAACTATAAAATAGCTGAGTATTATAGACTACATTAAAAATAAAAAAACTATTCGTACTCATCGTCATCTGAATCACAATTCAAGCAAAGGAATGATGTGATATCACCCTTGATGCACCCAGCTTGGGCCCATTCTTTACAAGAGATACATTGTATCCAATCACCACCTGATAAATCATCCTTATACAACATACCACAAACAATGCAAAAACATTCATCTGCTTCATCAGAATCATTGCTTTCGTTTAATATTCTTTTTTTTACCTTTTCTATTTTCTCGTCTTTCTTCCCCTTTCCTTTACCTCTTCCTTTTTCTTTCTTATTCTCTTTGTTATGTTTTCTTTCCTCCATTTTCCTCTTTTTCAGTTCTCTAACGTGTTGTTCTTCTTCCAACGCATTTTTTTCAGGTGTATCGGTGAGAATGGCAGATTTTTTAGCCCGCTTACGGTTGGATGGAGCTCGTGGTGAAGCTTTTGGCAGAGGTCTTACAGTTTCAATGGAGAAATCATTAGAATCCCTCTGCAAACCTGATGGTCCAGCTACTGGCCCATTAAACACGTGCGCAGTAACTACAGTTGAGCTGTCCAAATCGGGCATATCGTTCAGTAGTTCAGAATTAATTGAATTCGATGAAAAATCTTGATTCGTCGGGTCAGGACGGTCCGTGACATATGATGGCGCAAAGTCCGAATCTTGGAAGACTTCGTCGTTGAGTGGCCAGACACCAGATTTCCTAAATGCGTTTATCACATTCCTCGGATTCAATGCCAGAGGCAATGCATCTTCAACAATACCAGGGAGATCATATATGGTCATAGTTTTTCCGGGATTACTAGTCATCCAAGAAGTTTGCGCTCTATTTAGATAATTTTTAAGTGGACCATACACTCCAACATCAAGAGGCTGTAGGCGATGGGAGCAATGAGGTGGGAATGACAATAGAATTATATTATTTTCCTTGGCTTTGTTAACTACTTCTACATTCACATGTGAGCTGTGGTTGTCTAGTAAGAGTAAGACAGGGTCTTCTTTTGACGGCTTCACATGATGAATAAAATGATCAATGAATTTCACAAACTCTTTTTGAGTCATCCAGCCCGATTGATTACCAACTCCTATGCATTCTGGTGGTCCATTTCTAACAAATATGTCATTGTAACGAATACGAGGAAAGACAAACATACAAGGTATGGCATTGCCAATAGCATTTGTTGCTACTACAAGTGTAACTAGTACACCTCTTTCAGCAGATGTTACCGCACCGACCTGCTTTGTGCCTTTGCCAGCAACAATCTTCTTCGGCTTCTGCACGGTTGTGATACCTAGGAAATTATGATATTTATAAAAGTATTAAGTAAAAACTGACATAAGATTGGTATGAAGCAAAGAAGACAGATACCTGTTTCGTCAACGTTCCAAATTCGAGATGGTGGGAAGCTGTATCTTTCTAGTACGCTTCTGTATTTCTCGAAGAAATTTTGAACGTTAGTTCTATTAAATGAAGTCGCTCTGCTCAAACTGGTGGCTTCAGGGCTTCGTATTGCCAACTTAGGATTTCTCTTCATGAAATTAGTGAACCAATCATTACCGGCCATCTGGTTAACATGCCAGGACTCTGGTACCTTATCAACATCGTAAAATTTAGCACATTGATATGCTAATCGCCTTACGTCTTCGTAGTAATCCGAAATAAATATTGGAGCACTTCAACAAATATTCTGCAATAATTTCTTCTTGTGCAGCATTGAAGACTAAGCGGGTTTTCTGGTAACCTACTACTGCTTGTGCACCCGATTTCTTTTTTTTCACGAAGTTGTAGAGTGAAACGTGACAGAGCTCAAACTCTTTCGCTACTTCTCTATACTTTCTATTTCTTTCTATCACTTCCATTGCAGCCAACTCGTAGACTTCTAAGGATTTGGTTCCTCGAATAGTTTTTCGTTTATATGTTCTCATTCTGTAATAAAATGGAACGAAAGAAATATTTATATCTAATTATCATACCCAGTCCATAAACTTGTTAATACTAGCCCTCAAATTTGGGGTAGGTTTTAACACGTTAATTCTAACCCCGGTGATTTGTTAAGTTTAGCCCCAAAGGAATATTTTTGATTTCAAATAACATAAGAAAATATTTGTAGAAACGTTAGTCAATTGGGCTACACAGCCTTATTAAGTATGAAATAGGCTTCTAGAAAGATGAAAAGCATAATAATAACGCCGTTTATTTTGAGTAAAAATCAAATAATTTTAAGGTTAAAAATGTTCGTTACCTGCGTAATAAATTGATACAGTACACATGCGTCTTGCAGGACGCGTGGAGCACAACTGGGCAATGCAGAGTCATGTGGCGTGATCTAGATGGCGTTTTGAACCACGTGGTGTAGGTTTAACTTGTTTAGTTCTCGAGAAATTCTCTTGTTAATACTTACCCCTGTTAATTGTAGCCCCGGTCTCCCCTACACACCACAGTCTCCTTCAAAACCAACTGAAAATAAACTTCCTTTATTCACCTTTTTTCAATTACAATTCGTTTTGATTGAACAACAAGTTGTTTCAATTTTTGAAAATTAACTGTCAGAATTGAAGAATTGACAGTGTTGAAGTTGTATGAATTCGTGAATCCTAAAACTCAGATTACTTCGCCTGGGGAATTGGAATTCCCTTAAAAGCGGGTAAAAGGGTTGACTAGTATTTTCTGAGATTCCGTAACAGGAGCCAAAACATCATTTGGTCAAATCGGCTCTAAGTAGACGTCACTAATATGGGTGAAACTCATTATTCATAAAGACCTGTCATTTCCATGAATTACTGCTTATCTCAAAAATTCAATGAGGTAGAAAAATTGAATTTTAAGGCGATAACTGATGACACATTTCTCGAATTATGTCATTTCTTAGTTTTCTATGCTCGAATGAACTTATCTCCATTTCTTTTTCTTTCTACAAAATCTATTTAAATCCCATAAATCTTTCAGAAAGGTGAGATACTCAGTCATTAACAATTTAAGTGTGTTTAGTACTAGTGTGTTTAGTACTAGTTGAAGACAATGGCATCTTTAACCGAAAACGGAATGAAACCTTTCTCCTCCGGAAGAAGAATCAAGAAAGTACCTTCTGTTCGCTCAACTATTAATGAAAAGGATACCTTCAGATATAAAAAGTGTAAATGTGTTAGAAAGAAAATTAAAAATGCGGTGAAGAAAATGGAAATAATGAAATTTGATATCTCAGATATTGAACCAATCGCTACAAAAAAGTTCTATGGTGACGGATCAAGCAGGAAATATTTAAAACGAAAACCATCACTGGTAGAAGAAACACTTCAAGACGCATTTTCTTCGATGTCCATAAAGGAAGTTGATTCGCAACCGAGTAACAGTGTACCCAATCACAATAACAATTTCGTTCAACCAGAGATTGAAAACGAAATTCCTCCTTTGGTGAAATCAATGGCGGATTTATCTTTGAAGTGAACTATTGTTTTATAGAGTGAGTAACTATTGTGATGATCTTTACATGTGAATATTATTCTGTATTTTTTTGGACGTTTTGTATATTTATTCCTTGTGTTAGTGATGTAATTCTGATGTTATATAAAGATTATGAAAAACCAAAGTTTTTTACTTTCTCATTTCCATTTACGCTTTCCTGATAGTGTCCTCAGCCATATTTTTGAAATGTACAATTATATTTTGTTGAATTGAATAGTGCTCTTTTTTGTGCTTTTTAACGTAAAAAAACTAATGTTATTCATCAAAATGATAATACTTATGTATAAAATAACAAACAAACGGAGTCTACGTGTTGAAGTTGGTTATTGCCCGAAAACTTATGTTTTTTTCAATTTCAGTGTCGATCAACTTAATAAGAGCTTATGCACTACAGTTCATTCATTTCATTTTTCAAGTCTATGTTGATGTATAAGTGTTCGTTTGTATAACAAACATAATCAATATTATATAATAAATTGTTTATTTACCGAAATAAACTCCATTATTATATAATTCCTCCAATTAAACCTTGAAATTTCCTAATTTTATAAGAAGAAAGTTTTTATTTCTAATAATTCATGTTATCTTTTTCGTTGATTTGCTGTGCTTTGATTTGATGTAGAAAATTTCCAAAATTCCTTCATTTGTCCGAGTTTTCAATGATTTTTCCTAGAAATGCTTTCATTTCTCATTCTCCGTCTTACACTGATTACATCTCTTTACCTCATAAAGACCATTGCAATTGTTATTTATGACTAGGGACAGGTGACAATTTTATGATCTAGAGAATAATGGTGTCTCTAATACTACATAGTTGAAATTTCTAAATATTACCTTTGTTCAAGTTTTTCTGATAAAAACTCCAATTACTCTATTTCTAGGAGTTACTCGATAAACCTTTGTAAGTTCTGGGACACAAGTTGTCAAATTTAATGGATCTATAATTTAAACTAATGAGGGTTTTGTGGTGACTTATTTCAGTGATATTAGGAAGAACATCACGGTATAGGTATTTGCACTTTGAAGAAATTCATTATATTGAAATTGAAATATAATAATGAATTAGTATTATTACGATTTTGAGTGTTCTATAAATCGAAAGAGAATTTTATTGAGCATTACTTCATTATATTACAAATCAGGCGTTCAATTTTCAAGTTTGTAAATATGGGGAAGAAGGCAAGTTTTGATATTTATTTATTTATTCGACTTTTTTATTGAGTTTGCATTGAGTTTATTGAGTTGAGTTTTTGATAATTCTGTTTTTTGTGTTGCTTGATATGATATTGTTTTCATTTTAAATGAATACACTACATACAAATAGATATAGATATATTCTGAAGTGAAATTTTTACAGAATATTATAATAATTCGATATTTACTTTTATACCTAATAATATATTTCTCATTCCAGTCATAAGAAATTTGAAAATAGCCAGGTACGTATGTATAATTGTAATATTATGGTTAATTACTTATTCAATCAATAAATTCGAGTCAAGGAATATTGAGCTGTATAAAATGAGCTGAAATTTTCATGGAAATTTCATCAAAATTGGATCAGAATTGAAGAAGGCTGTTACAATGATGTGTGGACAGACATACACGAAACCAAATTTGTTCAGGATGGTCTAAAATGCATTTTGCGAGTGGATATTTTGAAATCTGAGACAAAATATACAAATCTTTTTTTCGTTCAAGGACTGGAATTTTTTCCCTACGCTAAGCCCCTACTATAATTTCACCAATTTCCTACTGATGTTGTACATTAGGGAGACTTCTTCATTCTCATGTCACTTTTTTCTTCTATATGTACTTCGTTTTTTGAAAGAGGTATTTCCTCTTGTCTGTCTTTCTTATTGGGATTCAAATTTCTCAATTCCCTATTCTCATGCTTTTTTAAAGTATCTTCCGTCTTCTTTATTCGTTTGTTGACTAAAGGGTGTTTTTTCAGAGCTATAGAACTTAAAAATTGCAATAAAACAACGATGGATTATTCGATTGACATGAATTTTATTTATCCGCAAGATAATCTTATGGCATTACATTGTAAATATGATTTCTGGCATATGACCGCCACGGCTGTCTCGGATGTAGTCCAATCTGGACGTTCAATTTTCGATGACTTTTTCCAACATTTGTGGCCGTATATCGGCAATAACACGGCGAATGTTGTCTTCCAAATGGTCAAGGGTTTGTGGCTTATCCGCATAGACCAATGACTTTACAAAGCCCCACAGAAAGTAGTCTAGCGGTGTTAAATCACAAGATCTTGGAGTCCAATTCACAGGTCCAAAACGTGAAATTAGGCGTTAACCAAACGTGTCTTTCAATAAATCGATTGTGGCACGAGCTGTGTGACATGTTGCGCCGTCTTGTTGGAACCACAGCTCCTGGACATTATGGTTGCTCAATTCAGGAATGAAAAAAATTGTAATCATGGCTCTATACCGATCACCATTGACTGTAACGTTCTGGTCATCATCGTTTTCGAAGAAATACGGACCAATGATTTCACCAGCCCATAAAGCGCACCAAACAGTCAGTTTTTCTGGATGTAACGGTGTTTCGACATACACTTGAGGATTAGCTTCACTCCAAATGCGGCAGTTTTGTTTGTTGCCGTAGCCATTCAACCAGAAGTGCGCTTCATCGGTAAATAAAATAAAATGGAGGTAGTGCGCGATACGTATTCCGCACAGAACTATTATTTTCGAAATGAAATTGCACTATTTGCAAGCGTTGTTCAAACGTGAGTCTATTCATGATAAATTGCCGAACCAAACTGAAAATGAATCACTTGACAGCTATCAAATCGGTCGCCATCTTGGACAGTAATGCCAACTTAAAGTTATATACCTTGAAAAAAAACACCCATTACTTCTTCTATAGTTTCAATTTCCAATTCTTCTCTGATTTGTTGGTTGCTAATATACCATGGTCCGCCAACAGTTGTTCTGATTACTGTTATTAGTGTACTTTGCAAATTATTTTTCTTATCGTCTTTCATATTATACCAGGTTACTCCTGCATACGTAATATTGGGTATTGGTACTATTTTAATTATCTTCAGCGTAGGGCTGAAGCTCACCTTCTCTCCTCTCGGTCTCTACGGCCCTGAATTTGAGAGATTTGCTCTTACATTTCTCCTCGCTCTTATAAATGTCTAACTCAAGAAATAAGGATATATTAACTTCAACAGCATGATTTATTAATAAAATAAAATTACAAAAATTAATCGATGCTATTTTTTCAGATATGACTTCTTTCTGATTTTTAATGGATCTATTGTCTGAATTAAATCTTTTTGAAAATATTTCTTTCTTGTGTTGTACTAATCTATTTCATCTACACCTAAATTATTGAAATATATGCTTGCTGAATTATTGAAATAATACCAAAAAAAGGGGTTCAATGGAACACACATTACATACATAGATTAGGAGGTAGTTGATCAATATTTTATATAATACAATATTAATTATAATCAATCACTTCTTGGGTGATCCTGAAAAAAATATATATATTTTAGACTTTGATGTATTTGAATCATGAAATTGTTACGTTTAATTCTCAATTCGAAATAAAGGTTTTTGAGTTTCAAATTTTCATAATAGCAATATTGAATTTTTCAAAATGTAAATTAACGTGTCTCGACAACAAGGCCATTGACACATAGTACAATACGAGTACTACAGGTAATAATGTTTTCAAAATATGAGTATTTACAGATAAGAAAACGTAGTACTATAGCTACATTGATCATATATGATTTTGTCCAGATGAGTTTGTAGAAATTTAATCAGATTTTATATTGGTTTTTTTGTATACTTGATATTTATCCCATCAAATATTTCAATTTTTTATAAATACTTAAATATCTTACCTAATTTTCCCAAGAGCATTTTATTTAAAATGATCATTGGTGATTCGAAGGTTAGGGTCCATATGGTAGATAATATTAAACATACTACAGTATTTCCGAAAAATAGATAAATCTAGAAAAAAATAAGATTAACTTTAGTTTTGAATAGTGAGAATTTGGAATTTCACTCATTTTATTCATATTATTTTATTTATTTTACTGGATGGCTGTGGGGATATCTGAAATACGTACTTCATCGAATGAAGTACGAAGAACATTTTTAAAAATTCTCAAATCGAAAAAGTTGGGAATTCAAAGTATAAAAATGTTTGTAGCAATTATAGGTGACTAACTACTCGTCTTCCAAAATGATTGTTCAAATTTGATAATGCTCCAATAACAATTGAGAAATTCTGTTTTTTTCATTGCAAATATATTATATTTCGTAAAATTCAGAAATGTTCGAGTGAAGTATTCTCGTTAACACTTTAACAATTCCCTAACTTGCCTACTTGTGTATATTTATCTACTCACTGAATTGTTAGTATAGGGTTTTAACAGTGGTGACGCCAGCTTTCAAAAATAGGGGTGGCCAAGGAGGGGCCGGATTTTTTTGGGGGATCAAAGTAAAGCGAAATTATAGTTCTGCTAATCTTTTAATTATTTTAGCCTTAGTATGTCAAACTTAAGGGGGGAGCTCAGGCCTCCCCCTGGACCCCCTAGCGACGCCACTGGGTTTTAATAATAAATGTTTGAAAATGATAACTGGAAAAACAATCTGAATGTTTTCTTTCGATTATAAAGGACCTAAGTCATAATTATATTGAATTGTAAAAACTCACCATAGCATAATCACTGAAATATTGATATGATCTGATACTACCAACGTTGTACAAAATAATCATACCATGGATACAATACATACAGTAGGACAGTCTAGATCCAATTTGGAAACACGAAATAGATAAAAATTTATTTATAATTCCTGTGGAAGAAATTGAAACGAGTTAATACTTAATACTAATACATAATTGTATCATAATCATACTTTTAATCACTGTACTCGATTAAATGATCTTCATATTGCAACGTAAAATGTAAAAAAAATTTTTCTTCGAGCAAGGATATCAGTCTAGTTTATACACATAAAATGATGTTGGAATCTTCCATTAATTTCGAGAAGTGATGATTTCCCAAAATTGGCGATAATGGCTTGAATATTGAAGGTCATAATTATATATAGATTTACAGAAAAGAATTCTAGAAATAAACCTGCACTTACTTCGTTCTTTGGAAGTAAATATTCATTGGAAATGACAATAACCTTTTCTATCTTTCGAGAAATTATTATTAATTATTTATTTATTATACCATTCAACAGCCTAAGCCAATTACAGAATGAAAAAAAATAACAAAAAATGAAACCTTATTAAACTAAATACATTCCACGTGAAAAGTAAAGTAAAACATAAGAAATCGTAGCCAAGTGCGAGGCATGAAATGATGCAAAAAAATACCCGCACTTAGCTGCATAATTTGTAAATTAATTCAGACTATGATCCAAGAATTTTTCCGCGTCAATCACGTAGGTACTACTGCAGAGCCCGCTCTAGAGGCCACCATTTCGCAAATAATGGAGGGTGGCATTTTCTACTTTTTTCGAGAAATCTGAATTCCTAGAAGAATGTATTGAATACATTTTTTTGAATTTTAATGAATTTCACAGAATTAATAGCTAGTTTCAGTCGTGGGTGCAATTTAAAATAATGGTACATCCGCATCTTCCGATTGTTTTACTATATCATCTTTGAGAAAAAAAAACAGAACGTTCAAGCATTTTATAAAGTCGAAACTCAGCAGAATAACCTGATGATACCTTAGGGCTTGCTCTAGAGGGGCGGAAAATATTGGATGATCGTATTGTCTATTTTTTCCGGGAAATCTGGATTACTACAAAATTGTATTGAATAATTTTTTAAATTTCAACAATTTTGTTTTTAATGAGTTTTTTGGATTTAACTTTGATTTTCTGAATGCTGATTGGAAATTGAAATTTTATTTCAAACTTTTTTAAAATCAATTATATCTTCATATTCAGTTGAAAGAGCTGTTAAATTTACTAGATTTTTTGCGAAGTTATCTGAGGATACTCAAAAAAAATAATCCCTATTTACAATTTTTTTGGAAATTTATAACAATGTACCAAATTCAAAATGAGAAGCGATTATTATTCAGTTCATAACTCATTCTTATAACACTTTTTTTTACTCACCACCATAGCCAAAATGACATGAGATTACAATCCATAAAATGCAAGCACTCCATATGGGTCTTTGAATTGGGTAAAAATAGTTCGTTTTATCCACAGTAGGATGGACGATTATGTCGTTTAAATAGAGAACCAAAAATATCATTACGGCTAGAGTAACAACCCACACAGCTAAGCTAACAACCTAAAAAAAATTATAATGAATGCATAGAAGAGTTATTATATATTATTTTTCCACAAATTGAGTTAGGTGATTTGTAAATAAATTTGATTGCCAACCTTTTTTATTTTGATAGTCTTTCCTCTCATAGTGTGCATTATTATTCCTCCTATGATACCAACCAAATAATCCGACAATCTTGAATGTGTATCATAAGGACTAAAAAAAAACAGAATGTAAATATATTCAACTGGATTAAAAAGTATATGCCAGAAGTTGGCTAATGTATCGTTATTTATGCCGATTAATTGAGTTCTTGTATTCAAAGAAGACCCTTCAAAAATATAAAATTTACTTGTAAATGCATATATTTATCAATGAATAAATAGTTCTTTCCGAACAAGTGCGGGAAGTGGTACTTTCT
The DNA here is from genome assembly GCF_914767665.1 of Harmonia axyridis. Classification (NCBI taxonomy): domain Eukaryota; kingdom Metazoa; phylum Arthropoda; class Insecta; order Coleoptera; family Coccinellidae; genus Harmonia; species Harmonia axyridis. The sequence continues at coordinate 28,224,806 of NC_059507.1, forward strand.
CGTATGGTAATGCCGTTGTTTGAACGACTCGAAGCGGATATGTATGACATACGTTATTCTGCATATACCGGGTGTAACAGGATCATGGTACACCCCCTGTATCTCCGTTAGTTTTGAAGGTAATAGATTGAAATTTGGGATATCCCATGAACATAATAAGCGACACTTTTTGATCTAAAAATGATTTTTTTTCTCTTCCTGTTTCGCCGGCAGTGATACCAACGATTTTTAAATGGAACACCCTGTAAATTATTACATTTCTGAAATCTGCATAATTTTCTGGATCCAATGATACCACATAAGTGGCATTTCAAACGTCAAAATTTTTTATAATTCAATTTTCAGTTTTTCATTTAAGTGTGCCATGATGGTTCCGATTTATTCCAATTGACCCGTCTAATACTAGGAAAATCTAAATCCCGTCAAAAATACTAAATTGCGTTTTTTTATAAGCAAATAAAGTTCGCCGTAATCGTTTTTGGGGTAAAACTCAATTCTTTCAAATGGAACCATATTGGTACCGTGGTACCAATTATTAGTACTATTAATAAGGAATTTATCCATACCTGGTAATAAAATGTGCGATCAATACAATCAAAATTACAGCCAAAAGATAAGAAAATACAATCATTTTGTTTTAGCTGTAATTTTGATTATATTGATCGCACATTTTACTACCAGGTATGGATAAATTCCTTATTAATAGTACTAATAAATGGTACAACGGTACCAATATGGTTCCATTTGAAAAAATTGAGTTTTACCCCAAAAACGATTACGGCGAACTTTATTTGCTCATAAAAAACGCAATTCAGTATTTTTGACGAGATTTAGACTTTTCTAGTATTAGACGGGTCAATTGGAATAAATCGAAACCATCATGGCACACTTAAAAAACTGAAAATTGAATTATAAAAAATTTTATTGTTTGAAATGTCACTTATGTGGTATCATTGGATTCAGAAAATTATGCAGATTTCAAAAATGTACTAATATACAGAGTGTTCCATTTAAAAATCGAAAGTTGCTATCACTTCCGGCGAAGCAGGAAGTGAAGAAAAAATCATTTATAAATCAAAAAGTGTCGCTTATTATGTTTATAGGATATCCGAAATTTCAATCTATTACCTTCAAAACTTACGGAGATACGGGGGGTGTACCATGATCCTATTACACCCGGTATAGTATGATAGTTATCTCATCATTGTCGTTAATTGGGTGTTAGGTTCATAGAGACATTACAGAGTTCAATTTACTCTTTGATATATGCGTGCGGAAAAAAATGAGCAGGGATTTTTCCTGCACCTTGCGGGAAATTGACTCTTTGTTACTTGAAATGCGTGCAGAAACATGGATGAAAGTGCGCTTGTAGAAAAAATATTTTATTGAAATATTTTCAGAATTCAACCTTATTGAATTTTCTATTATTTATTCATTTACAGAAAAGAGTCAAGGTAGAAAACCTAAGAAAGACTCAGAATATAAATTTAAGAAAAATGAACACAAAATTCTAAATAATCAATCGAAACATACGGAGAAAAAAAAATAAAAAATATATTATAATTTAATATTTAGAAAGAAAAAATGTCAGCGCAGCCAAACTAGTGGAATGAAGGAGGATTTGTTAATTTTTTTTCGTTTCGTGAACCAAGAGTTGTAGGGCAAAATTCATGAGTTTTCTTTACAAATAGTTGGTTAGTTGGAATATTCGAAGAATAATAAAATTTTTCATTGTTTTAGGCTAAAGGATTTCCATGTGCAATGCAAAATTTGAGACCCTGAACCAGCTTTTGAAAATAGGGGGGTCAAGAAGGAGCCAGCATTTTTTGAGGGGGGCCAAGATTTTCAGGCCCATTTAGTTTATGTTGAATTCATGTTGTATTTTTTTTGATCTTGCAATATTTCGGGGGGCAGAAAAAATTTAGAGGAGCCCAAGTCCGCTGCCATTCCCCCTTTTGGCCACGCTCCTGCCTGAACATATTGCTATCTTATTTCGACAATATGTCTGTAATTTTAAATTTCGAGCCAAGAATGATCTCAAATAATAAGCTTCTACTCTATCTTTTTGATATTTGAACGTCCGGGATTGATTTAATGTTCTCCTTAGCGGGTAGTTTCAGAGATAATTATAATATTAAGGTTCGACTAGATGATGACCAATTAATTCCAACCGTAAACACGATAACTCTGGAACAGAAAGACCTAGAAACTTGGAAATTACAGGTTTTGTTCATTTCAAAACTACAACTTCGATCTAGATGAAATTTTTAGATTTGTATTTGGATATAAAATGAAACTTAAAAAAGAAATATCGAAAAAAGAATACCCAATATTTCTATGACCACGAAATCGACGGAGTTGAGATTTTGGAAGGTGGTATAAAATAATAATTTCAAGCTTCATGAAGAATTTCAAACTGATCACATCGTCAGAATTATAGAAAATTGAGAAGAATATTGAAAAAAAAAATAAAACCCAATATTTCTGTGACAGCAGACAGGGCCGTAGCTAAGAGCTTTTCTGAGGGGGGAGAAACGGATTGTTATTCAAATATATACAAAATATAGAAGGTAGCTCACCTCCCTCCTCGCGGTTGCTATGGCCCTCACAAAAGATCCAATCAGCATGTGCTTTTGCGTGTATTTTAAAATTAACAATTTCAAGTTTCTTGCAGATAGCGTCATCAGAACCATAGAAAAATTCAAGCAGAATAACGAAAAAAAATACATGTATTTCAGCGACAACAGACACGACCGAGTTCAAATTTTGCGTGTATATAGAGAATAATCATTTCAAGCTTCGTGAAAAATTTCCATGTTGATAGCGTCTTCAAAACCATAGTCAGTATATCAAATATTGAAAAAAAAATAAGAAAGTCAAAGGCTTTTTGGCGCTTGTTGATTCATGTGCCAATTGCACTCTTGAATACAATTATACCCAGTTCTGTGGACTTCAAGGGCGTAACAGGCTTATAAATTAACAAGCGTACAAAAGCTCCTACCGTGATTTCTTCAGTTTTTTCGAAAATTTTTATCTATGGTAAAAATCATGAGCATACCCACACACGACCTATATAAAGTTCTATAGTCTCCTAGGGTAGAATTGGTGCACGAGACACTTAGTCAGTCTCCTAATTTTTTTTCTCTTTTATATAATGATATGGTATTGATTTAAAGATAAAAAGAATACTCTTGATGTCTAGGAATACTCACTAATTGTAATTATCCACAGTATATAGTATTGTAATAGTTAATCCAACACAGAATACTATCAGACCAACTAAAGAAGCTATAACCCAATATAGATTTTTCCGGAAGTATATTGCAGCCGGAATCAGAACTATTGGAGCTGCAATGAACATTTGCATATCTGCTGACAAGTACCAAGTTTGTGTGTAACACTAAAATCATTTATTTTTACTATATTTTTGAGAAACCAATTCATGAAATTGGATGGATAGACATGAGTATATACCACGTCACTCAATAAGTCCTGGGCTTGGGATACAGATGGCACTGCCAGTACCAAAACATTTTTTTCTCGTTAATACGAAGCTTGGTCATGGACGGTCTCCTGAAGAGGCTTATGGCAGGTGGCTTTAACACCCAGGCTTACGCCGACGATATAGTGGTGACTGTTAGATGCAAGCATGAGGCCTCAATAACAGCCGAATGCAACTTGCCCTCAAACTTATTGAAAAGTGGTGCGAGGAAGAGGGGCTAACTGTCAATCCCTCGAAAACAACACTTATTCCGTTCACTAGAAGAAGGAATCTCGATCTCAGAGCTCCGGTCCTAAATGGCCAGTCTCTGAACTTCTTTAATGAGTGCAAATATCTAGGTGTTATCCTGGACAGTAAAATCAACTGAGGGAAACACATAGATAAGACTCTTTCCAGAGCCACAGCGGCCATGTGGGCCTGCAAAAGACTCTTTGGTAAGACATGGAACATGAAACCGAAAATGGTACTGTGGTTATTATGCTGACTTACCCATGCGGTTCAAAAGGTATTTGCACCAATAGTGTATATAATAGTGCATCCCATTTTGGGTGAGACAGCCAGGTTTCTCGCTTGTTATTTAAGATAGAGCCTTGCGGTTTTCACTTTCCTGTCCTACTTTTTCGTGAAACTCAAAATGGTCTAATCAGATTTTGCATAACTGTTTTCGTTCAAGAGATACAGGGCGATTTTGGAAATTGATACTTTTGGGACCCCTCCTTTATCTCCGAAGTTATTAGAAATAATGCTGAGGTAAAAACTACGTCTGAATCAGAATTTTGCGTAGAATCCAGTGGCGTACTCACATTTTTTTTCGGGGTATGGTTTTGAAGATTCAACGCAAACCTATATTTTTTTTAATAGAACACCATGTATATCATAACTTCGTTGAATTTGTTATTTTTTTCCCTTCAAAATGATGTATATGATACTATGTAGGTAGGATGTTCATAAATGTTAAAAAAACACTAAAACATCAAATAATGATGATTTTTTGTAAATAGACCATGAATTTCCTAAGTTTCAATAAGAGGATTATTACTTTTGATTTTTAAAAGTAGTAGGTCGTTGATGATACAAACATCCTTGTTGTTATTATGGCTACTATGCATTTGGGAGCATTGTTTTATCAAGTAGGCATTGGAGAAAAAAAAACCAATCTGATTTAGCTGTCATCGCTATGAATTATTGTTATTATTATTGACTCTTTTTTTTATATGCGAAATCCATTGCCCATTTACAAAAAATCATCATTATTTGATGTTTTAGTGTTTTTTTCAACATTTCTGAACATCCCACCTACATAGTATCATACATCATTTTGAAGGGAAAAAATAACGAATTCAACGAACTAATGATATACATGGTGTTCCGTTAAAAAAATATAGGTTTGTGTTGAATCTTCAAAACCATAACCCGAAAAAAAAAATTGAGTACGCCACTGGATTCTACGCAGAATTCTGATTCAGGCGTAGTTTTTGGCTCAGCATTATTTCTAATAATTTAGGAGATAAAGGAGGGGTCCGAAAAGTATCAATTTCCAAAATCGCCCTGTATCTCTTAAACGGAAACAGTTATGCAAAATCTGATTAGACCAACTTGAGTTTCACACAAAAGTAGGACAGGAACGTGAAAACCGCAAGGCTCTATTTTAAATAACAAGCGAAAAACCTGGCTGTCTCACCCAAAATGGGATGCACTGTAATGTCAACCATCATTACCCGAAGCTCAGATCGTGGTAGGTCCAAGAGCTTCCTGGAATAGGTCGGTTAAAGCACCACAAATTCATTTACCTGAGCAAGTTTTTCTATGGCATCACTCCCATTGATGCCAACAGGTGTTAACATTGATGCCGTTTTTCCAAGTTTATTAGAAATTTGGTTCTAATGAAGAAGTGATTGGCGAATTTGAAGCTAATTTCGATAACAAAGACAAATCTTTTTGAAGAAAAGGTATTGAAATGTTGAAGTAGCTTTGGAGCACATGTATCACTCCTGATAGTGACCCTGTTGAAGAATAGAGCCGAATTTTTCGGAAAAAGTGTTTTCACTTAGCCCAAGAGCATATTGAATGAAGTGTTACCTTAGAACTCAACAATTTTCAAGCTTTTCATTATGAAGAAATACAATATCTTACAATTGCAGAGCTGTAGTTTTGCAAATAAAAGAAAAATCTCCACCAGTAATCCGTACATGGTTTATTTACAGATTCAACACTTTCAACCCATATTGGACCATTTCCCAATGACTTCAAGAATGAAATTGATACAAAAAACATTGCAGCTACTGCTGGAGTTAACCTAAAAATAAAATTAAGTTAAAATGTTCGGTGAATGCTCCAGCAAAATTCTTACCGTAGATAACGGTGCAAAATCATAAGTGGTATAGCCATGATTTGTTTGGTAGCTCTGACTCCTTTCATTTGCTTCATGTACCCGTATGCCAATAGGAAACCGGAGAGAAAGAAAAAGGTATCTACTGCATATGGTCCAGCCAATATATATTGAGCGTAGAGATGTGAACGCCACTGTGAATATTAAAATTTAATATATTTGACTTGTCAAAGATAATGAGATATCAAAAAGGTTTGTTTCATTTTGCCTTTAATTGGAAATTTATAATCAAAAATATTTCCAATTTCATGCAAAACATTTTGAATGAGCGTTTATTCAATCGTCAATTCTTACCTCTTTTGCGTCCTTCACATTGAATAGTGGCAGTATTTCCTCACTAGCAAAAGTATGTCCAGCAATAACCCACAACATACTGAAAAATCTCAGACCATGAATGCACTGAATTTGATCTGGATTGTCCCTACTTATTTCTACAAGTTTTTGGCCATTGTGTAGAACTGAGAATGCTTTGATTATGTCGTGTGGCTCCCCTTTTGAATTGATTAAATATATACTCAGTAAAATAGGTATTTATAATACAGGTGCAGAAGGCATTGATATTCTTCCACGAGTTCAAAAATTCAAAAACGAGCCACGAAGTGGCAAGTTTATGAACGAGTGGTAGAATGAGCCTTCTGTACGAGTATTATACATTATTTTCTCTAATTCATTTCATTCTTATTGAAATTAATGAAATATTTACATAACTATCATTTAGTGATTTTTGCATCGAAAAATGTTGGTTGGCAGAACTTTTTTCCTCAAGGCAAATTGATGAATTGACAGATAAAGCCGTGGCGGAAAGTTCGGAGTACCAACATAAAATAATAAAATATAACCATGAAAACAGTGCGTTTCTGATATATTCTCGCACGATTTTGTTCTACAAGATGTGGAAGAATGAACGGAATAACCACAGAATTAGAGAAAATATAATACATTACACATCATCTTCGACTTACCTTCATCTGCGCTACGTAGCCAAATGTGGTAAGCTGTAGAGCAAACAACTATAAGTAGTATTATACAGATACAGATTCTGAAAGATGACATATTAGAGAATTATTAAAAAATCAATAGGAAGTTTCAAATAACTTACGTGACGACTATTTGGAAAGTAGACATCTCTGTGATATCATCTTTAGTGACACAATTAGCTGTGCTGTTTTTGTAGAAAACTGGATAAACATAGGGATTGAAAACTTTGGTAAACTCCTCTGGTGTACAACCATCGGGTATACACATTGATCCCAGCAAAGTAATTTCTTCGGTTGTTCCTACTTTTACATTTACTACGTCCTTCGATGGAAGCTTTAATAATAAGATTTCAATAATTTTAGCTGAGGACATTTAAGGGAAAACATGGTTTTTATGTGCATTTCAAGATTATGTATAGAAAAAAAAGGTCTGAAGTTGAACTTATCAGAAAGTTTAGAGGAAAATCGTCTGAGGTTTTCATGGAATTTTCTGAATGACCAGAAAGAGTTATTCAATTCACCTGTGTTGAATGTATTCAGCTAGGAACCCAGTTGGCTAAAAACATATAAAATCGAAGAAATCAAAACTATCCCAAAACTTTTATGTGAAAAACTTATGATCTGAACACTGATGAAATCGTCAGTTTTGCAGTGATTTCTGTCAAATACACCTTCCATCCCTATGGCGGAGCATGGTTACTCTGCCGTAGCGAGGTTGGATTTATAAAGGGTGTTTTTTTTCGAGGTATATAACTTTAAGTTGGCATTACTGTTCAAGATGGCGACTGATTTAACAGCTGTTAAGTGATTTATTCTCAGTTTGGTTTGGCAACTCATCATGAATAGACTCACGCCTGAACAAAGCTTGCAAATAGTGCAATTTTATTTCGAAAATAATGGTTCTGTGCGGAATACGTATCGCGCACTACGTCCATTTTATCGTCGACAAAATCGTCCATTAGAGCAGTTAATTCGATTAACCATGGAACGTTTTCGCACCACGTTTACTCTTATTGATAACTCGCATTCCCAGAGACGCCTTAAGGTACAGAAGAAGCTATTGCTGCTGTAGAGCGTAGCATTGAGGAAGACCCGAATGAGTCTATCCGCCATCGAGCACAGGGATTGGATCTGTGTCCATCCACTTTATGGAAGATTTTGCGGAAGGATGTTGGTTTGCGTGCTTACAAAATCCAACTCGTGCAAGAATTGAAGCCAAACGATCATCAAGTAAGGCGTAGATTCGTTGAATGGGCCCAAAATGAGATTGCCGTTGTTCCTGATGTTCATAAGCGAATTTTGTGGTTGAATGGCTACGTCAACAAACAAAACTGCCGCATTTGGAGTGAAGCTAATCCTCTAGTATATGTCGAAACACCGTTACATCCAGAAAAACTAACAGTCAATGGTGATCGGTATAGAGCCATGATTACTAACTTTTTCATTCCTGAATAAAATTGAACAACCATGATGTCCAGGAGCTGTGGTTCCAACAAGACGGCACAACATGTCACACAGCTCGTGCCACAATCGATTTATTGAAAGACACGTTTGGTGACCGCCTAATTTCACGTTTTGGACCTGTGAATTGGCCTCCAAGATCTTGTGATTTAACACCGCTAGACTACTTTTTGTGGGGCTATGTAAAGTCATCGGTCTATGCGGATGAGCCACAAACCCTTGACCATTTGGAAGACAACATTCGCCATGTTATTGCCGATATACGGCCACAAATGTTGGAAAAAGTCATCGAAAATTTGACGTCCAGATGTGACTACATTCGAGCCAGCCGTGGCGGTCATATGCCAGAAATCATATTTAAAATGTAATGCCACAAGATTATCTTGCGGATAAATAAAATTCATGTCAATCGAATAATCCATCGTTGTTTTATTGCAATTTAAAGTTCTATAGCTCTAAAAAAAAACACCCTTTATCTACACCACAACTACTTCGATCATAATTCGGAAGAAGGTGCATTCTATCAAATCTTTCGCTACCAGGTGTTGTCGATTGATGACACAGTGTGAATTGCCTACTCCTGATGTAATTCTTTTAAGATTGACAATAAATTAGGGAAGACTGGTTACAAATGAAACAGGTGGCGGTTGAAACAAAGTGAATATCTCAAGAACTGTAAGTTGTACAAGAAAAGTTCCAAAAAATGATCGAAGCGGAAGACGAGTCCGAACCCGAATTTCAATAGCACGCCAATCTTCGCGCAGTTCCTTGTAGTAGGCCCTATAGTTATTTGGTGAGCAAAAGTAAGTAAAGAGTGTTTTTTTTAGAGCTATAGAACTTTAAATTGCAATAAAACAACGATGGATTATTCGATTGACATGAATTTTATTTATCCGCAAGATAATCTTGTGGCATTATATTTCAAATATGATTTCTGGCATATGACCACCACGGCTGGCTCGGATGTAGTCCAATCTGGACGTCCAATTTTCGATGACTTTTTCCAACATTTGTGGCCGTATATCGGCAATAACACGGCGAATGTTGTCTTCCAAATGGTCAAGGGTTTGTGGCTTATCGGCATAGACCAATGACTTTACACAGCCCCACAAAAAGTAGTCTAGCGGTGTTAAATCACAAGATCTTGGAGGCCAATTCACAGGTCCAAAGCGTGAAATTAGGCGGTTACCAAACGTGTCTTTCAATAAATCGATTGTGACACGACCTGTGTGACATCTTGCGCCGTCTTGTTGGAACCACAGCTCCTGGACATCATAGTTGTTCAATTCAGGAATGAAAAAGTTAGTAATCATGGCTCTATACCGATCACCATTGACTGTAACGTTCTGACCATCATCGTCTTTGAAGAAGTACGGACCAATGATTTCACCAGCCCATAAAGCGCACCAAACAGTCAGTTTTTCTGGATGTAACGGTGTTTCGACATATACTTGAGGATTAGCTTCACTCCAAATGCGACAGTTTTGTTTGTTGAGGTAGCCATTCAACCAGAAGTGCGCTTCATCGCTAAACAAAATTCGCTTATGAAAATCTGGAACAACGGCAATCTCATTTTGGGCCCATTCGACGAATCTACGCCTTACTTGATGATCGTTTGGCTTCAATTCTTGCACGAGTTGGATTTCGTGAGCACGCAAACCAAGATCCTTCCGCAAAATCTTCCATAAAGTGGATGGACACAGATCCAATTCCTGTGCTCGATGGCGGATAGACTCATTCGGGTCTTCCTCAATGCTACGCTCTACAGCAGCAATAGCTTCTTCTGTACGCATCGTACAGCATCTGGGGATGCGAGTTATCAATAAGAGTAAACATGGTGCGAAAACGTTCCATGGTTAATCGAATTAACTGCTCTGATGAACGATTTTGTTGACGATAAAATGAACGTAGTGCGCGATACGTATTCCGCACAGAACCATTATTTTCGAAATGAAATTGCACTATTTGCAAGCGTTGTTTAGGCGTGAGTCTATTCATGATGAATTGCCAAACCAAACTAAGAATAAATCACTTGGATGCTGTTAAATCGGTCGCCATCTTGAACAGTAATGCCAACTTGAAGTTATATACCTCGACAAACAACACCCTTTATTTGTGTACGCTAATTTTCACAATTAGTCAATTTTTGTTAACAGTGACAATGTTGATCGGTGTATTTATGTTTGAACTAATGCTTTTGGCATGAGGACAATTGAAACAATTTAATTTTAATTTTTAATTTGATTTCAAACGAATTCAAGAAGACCGATCTCTCAAATGATACTGTCAATCGGTAGATAAAAACACGAGCTTTCATTAAACATATCTAATTCGGTGTTCGGTTTGGTATTGAGAATGCTATGGGCAATTTAAGCAAAATTGTTTCAACCGTACTCAGTCTCCCCTATATAATTTACGAATTTTGTGCTTCTTTAATTTTTTTCAGATGTGTTTTACGAGCCGACATTGATGATATTTTTATTCATTACAATCGTAATCAGAATGATTTTTGTGGATCTCCACTAACAACTTGTAGACCTTATTTTTTCTTGTCAACGTGCACCCTTGTCATACCCTCCGTGGATCCCTGGGGGTCCATCTGAAGCACCTCACCACCGTAGATAGATAGAGCAATCTGTTCAGGGAACATGCACAAAAATCTTGTTCTTCGGTTAGAATAATAACAATTATACCTACTCACTTGGTACTCACTCACGGAAGGAATAGGAATATTAATATGATTTTTGAGTTCCATGACAGCTATAGCTTCTTTTAATAGTTCTTTTGGAATTGTTGTGGCCCATTGGAATGGACAAAATTTTCCCTTCAAACCATTTTCATCGATCGACATACATAGGTCGTAATTTCCCAAATCTTGATTATTAGTCGCTGTCAAACCATTGTGGATCACTCTTGTAGAAGAATCCCAGACTGGAAAAAATATATTTATGAAATTTTTCAGGTATAAAAAATAAATTGGGATTTTTCACAAAAAATATTTTCAATTTGATGGTACAACAAAAAATTATTTCGGGGAACCGTCTAAACATTCATTGTTGGATAGGCAATTAAAAGTAATATGACTGAAGTGGCAATGGGATACAATAACAAGGCTTATTTTGGATGCACAAGCTCTAAGGTTCTGAAAGGTATAAAAAAGAGTAAAAATTAAACAAATATGTAACAAACATTTAATCACACATTGCATCAGATTTGTTATTTGAGTAGGTATGTGACAACAATTTTTTATTGGATAATTTGGGAATAACTACTGAAAAGAACCAAACAATTGTATTTGGTATGTCTGTATATCTTTTGAATATCCATACTATTTAACACGTGAGCTATGAGAAAATATTGAGGGCTTCATTATTATGGAATAATATAAAAAAATGGCGAACAACAATCTCTTGTTGTTGTCAGACAGTCATCTTAATGTTTAGGTACCTACATGAGACATTAAGACAATTGAAAAACGGACATTTCATTTAGTCCTAGGCTTTTGTCAGGTTTGTTCACTTAATTCTCTCCTGCGCATTATGATGTGGATATATTTCTCATTTGTATCTGAATATAATAAAGCTTTTTTCTCTTAGATTTTGAATGTTTATGATAAATAAACCTGTAGGGAATCTATCGATTCCCTCGAAAATATTTTAAGTCCGAAAGTTGAATTACGAACGAAATTCCTATAAACGAAAGAACTCGGTGTAAAAACTTGTAATGATTAAAGCCACACCCCTAAGGGATCCGTAGGAAGGCTTTGCTAACGGTCGAATGGAAAACGGCCTGAATGCCCATAAAACTCGACATTTCAGGGCGAATAATTCAACCCTCACACTAGTTCCTTTGGAAAAGGTTCATCTGTAAATGGATTCCCCCTGCTTTAAAAAAAAAAAGAATAATTCAATTGAGTTCAGTCCAGTCTACAACTACGACATATGTGCAACACTTGCACCGACAACGAGAAGAGTAAAGATTTTCACAACTGTTCCCGAGACCGGTGAAAAAGTACTTGCAACCGAGCCGCAACGACCCAAGTATCCAGCGACTATTAAAAACGATTAGATCTAAATCTCATCTTCTTCACACATTTTTAGTGGGTAGGAAATAAATTGAATAAGTGTTGTTATCCCGTTATTTTATTTCCCTTATTTTTCCTTGGCCGTGAACTACTTAAGTCACAGTATAAGGATCACAACCCACAAACCACTGAAAAGATAACGTGAATGAACCAAACGCCACTAACTTTAATAGTTGAATATCTAATGAATGAAGTTGAAAAATCTAATGAATGAATTGAGTATACCTATTAAACAAACTGAGTCGAATTTCGAAAGTCGAATTCGAATTTGGTATCTTCTTAAGGCATAGCTTGTCAAGGATACATTCAGGGCCGCCGCCAGACTTTTTGGCGCCCCGGCAGCGTATTGGCATTGTTTACTATGCTGCAACGCATACATGGTGTTGCAACGCGGTAAATAATGACTGAATCAATGCTCTCTCTACCCAGACATATCTTACCACGACTCAGCACAGGAAGGTGTTCAGACGTAGTAACTATTTTATTATGGATACGCGCCCATTCTCGGGGCATTTTTTACCGCGTTCTAACTCAAAATTGAGCTCTGCTTACACGGCCGCACCAACTTGTACCAGCCACCGTGCCTTCTGAGCTCTTGTCAGTTACGCATGACCGCTAGACAGGCGCAGACGTTGCGAAGGTTAGGAAAAAAATGTCCCTCGAAAACAATATTTTCGTATCACTAAAGAAATTAAGTGGAGACGGTGTTGTCAGTAATTATAATTTTAAAAATGAAGGCTCTTTCACTGCTCTTGTTAGAGCAAAAAGTGGCTGTTCTGATAAAAAAGATGCGCAGTTTTATGATGTATGGTGCACAAAAGCGTTCAATGCTTGTCCCTTGCTGGATTTCGTTGCCAATGTTTTCGAGTTCTATCAAAGACGACACTTGCTGTCATTTGCCAATTTCCGGAACTCAAAGAATGAAATACTGTATAGAAAAATGTCACATTCTGCTAATGTCTTCTTTAGTTTCTTCGGAGACCGATGATCATATGTTTTATACTGCATATGTGGATAATGCATTTTGCGACTGTGTTTTCGGACAGGGTGGAAGGTATTGTAAGCACCTTTGTGCCATACAAAATAAGTTTGAAATCACTTTTAGGACCTGTATGCAAATAAACATTGATGACAGAAAAGAATTAGCGAAATTATCTCTAGGAGAAAACATATCCTCAGAATTTTATGACGACATGTTATTTGATGTGGGTACAGAAAATGACTTGACTACTAGTACAGAGCAACAAAGCAATATTTTTACCCAACAGGCTAATTTTTCTATAGCAACAATAAACACTGTCGAGAATGCCAATGAAACAAATTTAGGTGGAGAACATTCCGCAGCTGTGACAGAACTATCAGAAAATTTTGAACGCATTAGTAAAATAGCATACAAAAATAAAACGGTTGATATGGTTAATGCTATGAAGAAATTTAATAAAACTCTAAACAAAATTGTAACACCCTCTGACTTATTTAATTTTATTCACGTATCAAAAAATATCTCACTAAAAAAGAACTTTTCTGTTCAGCAAACATCAGTGAGCCGAAGAAAAATTAGACTTGGTTTATCATGCGGCGCAAAACGTATTCAAGCTAGTGGGCCATCCAACAAAGAAATGCCAAACAATCGTAAAAAGGAAAAATATCTTTAAAGAAAAATATTGATCTTAATAGACCAAATGCAAAATCACATGGAAATGCACACTAGGATTTATAAACTCTTTTCAGTGATACTCACTGTAATTATACTATTGTTATTTTTTGTGTATTAGTATTATTTACAATGTATTATTCTTTTTCATTTTAGTGTTGTTTAATGAACGATTTTTGACGATAGTATATTATTGTTATTTTTATGAACGCCGATTGCAAAATTGCGAAAGGCAGTAAATTTGAACGTGGTGGGGACTGCAACGCGGTAAACAATGCCTCGAGAATGGGCGCGTATCTATAATACAATAGTTACTATGTCTGAACACCTTCCTGTGCTGAGTCGTGGTAAGATATATCTGGGTAGAGAGAGCATTGGTTGAGCCATTCTTTACCGCGTTGCAACACCATGTATGCGTTGCAGCATAGTGAACAATGCCAATACGCGCCCCGGCAAAATAAAATTTCGCCGCTCTGATTTGCCTAATTCATCTGAATTAGCTTTTATGGAGTCTCTGTTATTCCCCTTAGGCATCGTTTCAATTTCTTATGAAATTGTATTTTTTGACTTAAAATCACCTCGTCAAATTATGTCGATTTCATCAAAAAACGTCCTGCATTGTTTAAAAGTACGAAGCTTTATAAGTCTATAGTAAAAAGACGACGTAGTTCCCAAAAGTGCAATTTAGTATTTATTTGTATTTTCTTAACTATAGTCGAGAGCATTCATTCTTTTTGAAAGAAATTAGCTCTTGGTAATTTTATTATTTTACTACAAAGAGTGGTATTTTCACTAAGAAAACATTTTTGTGTCCAAAAAATATGTCTTGTTTTTTTATCTGACTGGACCTCTAAAATTTGGCGCTCCGGCGGCAAAATGTCCGGTTTGTCGGTTCTGGATATATTGTCGGAAATAATTTTGTAGAATAAATTACCTACCTATATTTGGTTTTTGATAAAATCTTGCATACAGGTTAACGGTATTTTAATTGCTTTGGTTAAATTTTGAGGGAAATAAATGAAAGAAAGATAATGTCAGCAAATGAATGTACTGCAAAATTTCTTGATATTCGTACGTAGTGATAATAAAATTTTTTCGAAGCATATCTAGATCTAAATGTAGATCATCTATCTCTTATAGTTCAAAACAATATGAAATAATAATTTTATTGATAACTGAAATCTCCAAGTTCAATGTTCAATATCCAAAAATTATAATGAATTCGATTTTCAACAAGCACTTTGACTTATGCCATTGATTCTATTTGCAAACTACGCCAAATTCTATTAGTCACCACATGAAATATAGGTTATCATCCCCCCTTATTTCTCTTTTTATCTTCAATAATGATTCACATTTTATTCCAGTTTTGAATTGTGCACACTAGATCATGTGATATGAAGTGTTTACGTTCATTATGTTTCCTGGATTTTCATTTCGATATATAGGATGTCTCATTTAAAAGTATCCACCCTCAATAACTCAACAACGAATCAGAATTCGTGAAAACACTCAGGTCGATTTTTGAGGACGGGGGACATGATCAGGGATACAAAGCTTGTTTCTACTAGCAACCCCCTGGATAGGGTTGCAACCCCATCAGGAATTTGACATATAATATAATATAGATTTTTTTATAATAAGTAAATAATTTCATATAAACGTGGATCCGCCAAAACGTCGTTTTGGATTGTATAAATAATCATTTTTTACTCACATGCAAGTAGCCAATCTTTATTATTACATAATTTTTCTAGTTGATTTACACACTTTTCTCCGATCTCATTCCGCACAAAATCAATTCGATACGAACATTCATCAATCATCAATGATTGACCAAGACATAGAATTGTAATAAAAAAAATACTAAGAAATTTCATATTGTGGAAAAAGGCAAAAAAATTGTCTAATTCCATCAACTACCGAACTGGGGTATGAAAACGATTTTGCTATCTATCATTTTCGCATGCTATTCAAGTTTTGATAGTTATTTAAATTTTTTATCTATTATCTTTGATTTTCAAAACAAAAGAATATATCTTTTATCCGATTAGCGCAATAATTTATCTTCACTTATCGTGAAATCTATGATATTGATATTAAACAAAAATAATGAAGTGAATTTTTCGATGAGCTAATACATTCTTTCAACCGAAATCATCAAATTGTAAGATTATAATAACTTTAGAAATTTAGCGTGAATGATGAGTTTGATTATTTATAACATTATATATATAGTTGTGATTATGACATTTTAAAAGATGACATTGTGGTTTTAATCCAAATTATGTACAAGATGATAAATTTGTATTTTATCTTTGATAGTCGAGACATTAGTCGAGACGTTTATTATTTTTTATTATTATTATTTTTTCTATAGCCTTCAACTTTTAGACTTTAAACTCAGGTGAAAAATAAAATTTCAAAGAAAATTATAATTTTTGGCAGAAAAATCGCAATTGTTTTAGGGGAAATGCGGACAAAACGACATATGCGGACAAAATGAACTTTCAAATTTTTTCAAGAGTGGTGCTCTATAGCTCGGGGTTTCACAGTGATTCAGTTTCTGCTAGTGAACTGAAAAACGAGATTTTCTTTTTTTCTGTTTGACTTATTTGTTTACCGGTTAATTTCAAATGTTAGTATTGTTTTTTGTAGAACTTTAAGCCCTTAATAATAAAAGCTGCTCAGAACGCTGATTCCCCAGTTTTAGGGTGTTCAAAGTAGTCATAGCGATAAAAGTCACAAATGTAATAATTTTATAACTTTTGAAGCAGGGAACATATTTGAATTTTTTTTTGGCTATTTTGCAGTTAAAAGGAATCTTCTTTATTGATCGCTAATATATAATATAAGGTTTTTAATGTTTTAGTGTATTTATCGTTTTTACTTATGAGCCACATAACTAGGCCGATTACGTATCTACTTAGCTGTTTTGCACATACAATGTGGACATAAAAATAGCGAAATAATGAACGAATAATGAAAATAATACATTGTATGAGCATAACCATGATTCTGTAATTGGCTTAGACCGTACATGGGTGTAGAAATTAAATGAATAAATAAATAAATAACAGTTTAGAAGTTACGGTTTTCACCTAGTTACGTAGCTCTTAAGTAAAGACGATAAAAACCTTTAAAAGGATAAAAAACCTAAGTTATCAATGAAGAAGAGCCCCATGATAATATTATATTATAACTTTTATCGCTATGTCTACTTTGAACACGCTATAGCTTAGGAAATAGCGTGGATCAGTGCCTTCTGATCAGCTATATTTATTAAGGGCATAAAGGTCTACAAAAAACAATACTAACTTTTTAAATAATTCATTTTTATACATTCAGCTACCTTGGCTCTTTGTGAAATTCACAGGGAGAAAAATACCTCAGATGATTATCATTTTATTAAACCAAACAGTCCTTTTCCAGTGTATCTTTTATCTTGTGTTGATGTCATTTATTATTTTAGCTTTGAATAAGAATCACACAGGATTCGGAACGTTGTATGACTGAAAGATTAAAAAAAAATTTCTGTCATCTTTTTTAATTAGTTTATAAATATGGACACTACTAACAACAAAGAGGTAATGTTTGTTTATTTTTTCTCATTATTATTATTTACTTAAGGATTTTTAACTAAATAGGAACATTTATCTTCGTAGAACTTTCAGGAATTACGTTGTTTATCACATTAAGTAGATCATCATAGACCAACTTCTTGGCAGCTCTGGTGAATATAAAATCTATATGATTGAAGTTTTTTTCTGAAATTTTTCGAATTCCATGCCTTGCAACTTTGGGTAACTTATTATACAGATTGAGGGCATCCTGAAAAAAAGATGGTAGCAAATTATAACCAGTATATCAGGGTGTTCTGAATTTCAGGAAAAAAGGCTTATTAACATGTGCTCGTAAACGCTTTGTTTTCCAAATACAGGGAGTTGATCTTCGCTTTAGATTGGCGAATGCGTACCAAACCTTTTAATTGATTTATTCATCACAGCTAACTATGTAAGTGGGTCTTTAAAATAATTCGAATTCTCCTAAGGATTCATAGAGAATTGTAGAGATCAAAAAGTGTAGTACACAACCAAAGTCTCTTTAAACATTATTATAAACTACCAGTGGTCCATCTCAAAAAAATTCTGGAGAAAAGAATCAGAAAAAAAATCACTCTGTATATATGCATTCAAAATTACCATATCACATGATGAAAACTTCGAATTGGAATATTTATGCCAAATTTGAGGTGAATTTCTTGTGAAGGGAAGGTGCTTTGAGACAAAAACTTGAAAAAAAGAAGAACTTTAACACCCTGTATCTTCAACACAAAGCGTTTGCGGCCCATTCTTATGGTACTTTTTTTCTTAAAACGATGCGAGAAATCTGTCATTTTCATTTGTACCTCCAATTTAGGAATATAATAACGAATTACTAAAAACAGTTAAGTAATTCTCCGATTTTTCTTTACTGTTTTAAGAAATTCAATATTAGGAATATTCAATTCGTTGAATATTCCTACCAAATTCATAGTAAAGGGTGTTTTTTTTTAGAGCTATAGAACATGAATTTTATTTATCCGCAAGATAATCTCGTGGTATTACATTTTCAATATGATTTCTGGCATATCACCGCCACAGCTGGCTCGGATGTAGTCCAATCTGGACGTCCAATTTTCGATTACTTTTTCCAACATTTGTGGCCGTATATCGGCAATCATAGCCCCCCAGAAAGTAGTCTAGCGGTGTTAAATCACAAGATCTTGGAGGCCAATTCACAGGTCCAAAACGTGAAATTAGGCGGTCACCAAACGTGTCTTTCAATAAATCGATTGTGGCACGAGCTGTGTGACATGTTGCGCCGTCTTGTTGGAACCACAGCTCCTGGGCATCATGGTTGTTCAATTCATCATCGTTTTTGAAGAAGTACGGACCAATGATTCCACCAGCCCATAAAGCGCACCAAACAGTCAGTTTTTCTGGATGTAACGGTGTTTCGATAAAAACTTGAGGATTAGCTTCACTCCAAATGCGGCAGTTTTGTTTGTTGACGTAGCCATTCAACCAGAAGTGCGCTTCATCGCTAAACAAAATTCGCTTATGAAAATCGGGAACAACGGCAGTCTCATTTTGGGCCCATTCGACGAATCTACGCCTTACTTGATGATCGTTTGGCTTCAATTCTTGGACGAGTTGGATTTTGTAAGCACGCGAACCAAGATCCTTCCGCAAAATCTTCCATAAAGTGGATGGACACACATCCAATTCCTGTGCTCGATGGCGGATAGACTCATTCGGGTCTTCCTCAATGTTACGCTCTACAGCAGCAATAGCTTCTTCTGTACGGCGTCTCTGGGGATGCGAGTTATCAATAAGAGTAAACGTGGTGCGAAAACGATCCATGGTTAATCGAATTAATTGCTCTGATGGACGATTTTGTCGACGATAAAATGGACGTAGTGCGCGATTCCTATTCCGCACAGAACCATTATTTTCGAAATAAAATTGCACTATTTGTAAGCGTTGTTCAGGCGCGAGTCTATTCATGATGAATTGCCAAACCAAACTGAGAATAAATCACTTGACTGCTGTTAAATCGGTCGCCATCTTGAACAGTAATGCCAACTTAAAGTTATATACCTCGAAAAAAAAACACCCGATATTTATCAAATTATAGTATTTCACTTCATATGAGAAGAATCACTTGGTTATTACCTGTTCAGTAGTAGCCCAATCAGCAGTACTGTAAACTATGTAAATTGGAGTTTCAATTTTCTTGATATCATAAATTGGAGGTTTTGCAGTACCATATCTCTTGATGTTTTCCGCATAACCATGATCGTAATGTCTAAAATTCCCTAAAACTAAATCTGCTGAATGCTTGCCGACTTTCAAAGACGTTCCACCAGGTAATTGATGAAAGAAAATTGGCACATTTTCCTGAAATATACTGAATATTACGTTTTGCATCTTTAGGCTACACTCACAGGACGTTCCAATGAAAACTTGCGCGTGAAAAATCACGTCAATTCGTATACAATTTTGATATGAAATTCATATCTGAAACTGTATCCCCCCTCTACATTTTTAAACAGCAATTGGTTCATCTGAAAGTTTTTTTTGTCCTTCTATTATAGCTATATTTGTGTCCATAAATCTCCCATTTAAGGGGAAGAAATTTTTTCTCGTAGATACTTACAGGGCCTATAGTTGCATCAAGACCATAGAAGAGATTCCAAGCTCTAAGACATCTTTCCATCAAATTTGGAGATTCTAAACAAATTCTCCTCATCATTCCTCTTGTTGGTTCTGCTTGGGAAAAAAGTCTCATCAAGTCCATGTTGAGAGCAGTGTTCTATAAGTGAACTATAAATCATTTACGTAAAAAGAACAATGTCTAAAAATGTATGAATAGCAAACCCACGCCCATTACTAGTTCATTATTTTTACTCAGCATAGTGTAGTGTAGTAATAATAATATTTCTCTAATTCTATGGTTATTCCGTTCATTCTTCCACATCTTGTAGAACAAAATCGTGCGAGAATATATCAGAAACGCACAGTTTTCATGGTTATATTTTATTATTCTAGGTTGGTACTCCGAACTTTCCGCCACGGCTTTATCTGTCAATTCATCAATTTGC
The DNA here is from genome assembly GCF_914767665.1 of Harmonia axyridis. Classification (NCBI taxonomy): domain Eukaryota; kingdom Metazoa; phylum Arthropoda; class Insecta; order Coleoptera; family Coccinellidae; genus Harmonia; species Harmonia axyridis. The sequence continues at coordinate 28,245,519 of NC_059507.1, forward strand.
CTTAAAGAAATGAGTTCTGCCAACCAACATTTTTCAATGCAAAAATCACTAAAATATATTTATGGAAATATTTCATCAATTTCAATGAAAATGCAATGAATTAGAGAAAATAATGTATAATACTCATACAGAAGGCTCATTCTACCACTCGTTCATTCCAAAACTCGCCACTTCGTGGCTCGTTTTTGAATTTTGAACTCGTGGAAGAATATCAATGCCTTCTGCACTTGTATTATAAATAACTATTCTCTAATTCTGTGGTTATTCCGTTCATTCTTCCACATCTTGTAGAACAAAATCGTGCGAGAATATATCAGAAACGCACAGTTTTCATGGTTATATTTTATTATTCTATGTTGGCACTCCGAACTTTCCGCTACGGCTTTATCTGTCAATTCATCAAATTGCCTTAAAGAAATCAGTTCTGCCAACCAACATTTTTGAATGTAAAAATCACTAAATTATATTTATGGAAATATTTCATTAATTTCAATGAAAATGCAATGAATTAGAGAAAATAATATATAATACTCGTACAGAAGGCTCATTCTACCACTCGTTCATTCCAAAACTCGCCACTTCGTGGCTCGTTTTTGAATTTTGAACTCGTGGAAGAATATCAATGCCTTCTGCACTTGTATTATAAATAACTATTATTAAACTATTTTTTCATACAGTCAATAAACAGACGAAGTATCTTATAGTGGCTACCAATCACAAGAATTTGATTATATAGGGTCACTGGTGATGTTGAAATGTCCCATAAGGATATTTGTTTCAGAGTTATAAGGTGAAAAAGTGTTTATGAAAAAATGCTGGAATTATGAACTCCCATATCTCAATTAAAATGGAAAAATTTTCGCCAACATCTAATAGAAATTTGAAAAAATATTGAGTGAAGATCAGGTTATTGTTCGAATGACGCAAACGATGTATTGTTTTCATGATATGTTGAAAGCGGAATATCACAAAATTTTCATATCCACTTGATGAACTCCGATTTCTAGGTACTGGAGATAAGTCTGACTCATTTCAATAACTCCCAGAAGTACTGTTTGTTCAACTGATCCGAATTTGTGGAACAATCATCCACCTGGTATGTTTTCAACAAAGTATAGCTAAAATCCCTTATGTCACCAGTCACCCTGTCTATTCATACTATTATATATTCATATGAAGAACTTGAAAATAGTTCCAACCTGTTGTAGATCAAATGATCACAAGTCATTTCAGAGTCCAAATAACTAATACAAAAATTAAGATTTTACTTCTTCATATAGAAGAGGAGAATTTCAACAACTTACCAATATCATTTGTCCAAAGGGTGCAGCTAATCTATACGGTGATCTCATGTTTGAGATGGTATAGGCTGGACATAACAAGATCACTAATTTGAATATATGCTTCGCTTCTTTATGGTATTTTGCATTATACATTAGGGCCAGAGAAGTTCCTAAAGAGTGACCAATATAAATTATTTGACCACCAGAAGGAGTTTCTGCGAGAATTTTCTCGAAAATGGCTGGAAAATCATATTTCACGATGTCGTCCATCCTAGTGATGAGATTTTATATATTATTCAATTTCAATAGATACTAGAAGGCGATACAATAAATTTAGGTGAATAGGTACATAGGGGAGAGTGGGACTGGAAGTTCCCGGGGTAAGGCGTTCCGATGGTAATAACTTTTTAACGAAAAAAGACAGCATGACATGCAAAATATGCTTCTAAAACACCAAGTGGAGCGCCAATTTGGCAATAATATTTATTACTCTGGTGACGGCAGTGTGCATGTGCTCTCGAAACGTCACGTTAGTGTAGGTTTTCATGTTTGAACTATTTGGTCTATCTTTGTTAGTTATGAACCTATTCATTCGTAAATTTCCCAAATTTTAGTTACATAAGTAAGGAATCTTATTGCTTTAGTATTGTTTCAATTGATTTTGTTAGTTTGCCAGAATGTCAATGTTCGTATATTAAAGTAATTTGGGGTCATAAGTTCATTTGTGGTGGGGCTGATTGTTCCGCGGAAAACTTACCATAATCGACTCTCAATTGAATCTAAAAGTCTCATGACACATTTTTGTTTATTCTAAGGATACGAAACTACAAGACAGAGAGAGGTACATTGTTACGTCAAGCTTCCCCTTCTGTTAACAACGACGGAAAATCTGTTAAAACTGTGGCAAGAGTAATTGAATTTTTCGCATGACCTTACATTGACTTCTAGAAAATGACGTTCACGACAGACCAATATTTAAACAGATATGCCAGAAAAAATGGATTGGCTAAAGAACAGGCAGAAAAAAGACAAACAGATGAAGGCATTACAAGGACTGGAACAGAAAAAACAAAGATACAAAAAAAGTAAAGGGTAAAAGCAAGGAGGAAAGTGAAGAAAAATATCAGGGTTAGGAAAGAGCAAAACGCAAGATACCGACAGTGACAGCGGTAAGGATCTGGAATGGTACCTACTGCCTAATTTGTTATGATTCAAATTAAAATTCTCGACCAAGAGAACAATGGATTGTGGATATAATGTACTATGTGTAAAAATTGGGCTCCTACCAAATATTTAGATGGAAATGATAAAGTCACTCTTATCTGTGCATCATAATTATTGTGTGTCAGATGGGGAGAAGAGTGATGAATAAGATTGCTGATGAATAAAAATAAAAAACATACACAAGTTAATTAAAATGTTTTTTTTATTCAATACAAACATTATTTCAACAAAATATTGTCAGAATCTAAGAGGAACAATTTGCCCCAAAGGTGGAACAACTCGCCCCAAAGCGGGGTTGAATGTTCCGCTCCGAAATTTTACAAACATTTACTTCTGTAAAAGAAACTATTGAGATATAAGTAAATACGATTATAATATTTACAAAAACGATAAATATCCGTTCGATATTATCCCAAGTTGAAAATTACATCCTTCATTATCATTATGAAACTTCGTATTATTTAGAAATCGGAACGTCCAGCCCCGCTCATCCATATTCACAAATTTTGTTGAGTAACTCACTACATTTAGTACTCATATTCGCCTTATGAGTCAAAAAAATGTTGGTCACTTAGTTTTCCAAATAAGCATTTATAGTCTTAATTTGTGTAAGGTTATATAATTAAGTGTTAACATAGTTAATAATATTGCATGAAATATAATAGAAACCAACTCACGAATGATCCCAAAATTCATTATCTCTAGTGGTGTACTTCACATGTCCTTCGGAATATTCATTGCCCCTGTAATTTCCAAGCCAGACATCATACCCTGCATCAGCTAAGGTGAAAGCTAGAAAATACAGCAAATAAAGTATTATGACATACGAAAAAATATTAAACAACTATTGAAGTACAGATAGCGAGGGAAAAGTGATCAGAATTTAACTCGAAGTTTAAGGTTCAACAACTTTCAATTTCCTTGAATTTATTATCGTTCAAACATGAGGAAAAGCAGAAACACAGATGTATCAAAATTGGAATAATATGTCTATGGCCAGAACCTTCGCTAGCCAAATTGCCGCCCTAGGAAGATACCCATAGGGAAAATATTCATCAACAAAAAGCAACCATTTCAAACGTGTACGAAAAATTGAATTCATTTTAGGAATCAGAAAAATAGATTTTTCACTGAGTATTTTGATTACTGATGATTCTTTGTTATCAGTTTCCTTGAAGTTATAGTAGTAGCACAAAGTATTGTGCGGTATCACCTCCTTCGTTATTAATAAAAAAAACTTACCCAGAGAATCTTTTCCAACAGCCACGAAGTTAGAGGCAGTCGAAAGCAATCCATGTTGTAAAAAAACAGGAAAATATCTTTTTGTGGGATCTGATCTTATTCTGCTTGGTATTTTGAAGAGACCCAGTATGTGCCCATCTTTGGTTTGAATTTTATATTCACTAAAGTCGAATCCATGCATTTTAACGATTGTGCGCTATAATTTATCAATGAATTACAAATTTGAAATGCTGAAATTCAATTTAATTCAGAAAAAAGTGTGATTTGAGATCCGTAGATGTCAGGAAATTGCTCCAAAAAATAAATATTTTGAGGGTTACTACTTGACTTGAAAATCAATCTCGTGAAAAATTACATACTTGCTTGACTTGAATTTAGATATTTATTGCTTGACTTAATATCAAGCTACTCGATATTACTTGCGGTTGATATGCACTCAGAAAATAAATAAATAAGGGGATTCCTAGAGCGCCGAGAGACTAAAGCATTCGCCAGTGTGACTTTATTAATAGTTTCCTCCATTTTTTCAGAAATATCGTTCTCTTCCTTGGCCATTTTGGCCAAGGATTTTCTCATCAACGCCAGCATCTTCAGCTCTTGTTGAAAAACAATTTTCCAGAGCTGCTCTTACAGTTACAAAAACCCGCAATAGGTTAGGCGGCAAATCTATAAGATGCCTCATATCAAATCAAACAAAGCCTGGAGGTTTCCAATATTATTTTTTTACTATTTTTTATTTTGTTATGATTTATAGTTATAGTGATTTAATTTATGTTTCTATTTCAAAAAAGTTGATATTTTCGGTTCCTTTATACAAAAAGTTTAATAAATAAAAGTGTTTTTTTGCAAGATTTTTTCTCATTACATCATTTTTTTATTCATGTGACACTACACAATAAAACTGCTAGAAATCAAGTAACTTGATATAATTCAAGCACTTGATAATTAAATATGAAATGACTTGAGCTTGACTTGAAATCAAGTCAAGCTCAAGCCTGGATGGAAAATTATCAAATCAAACAAAGCCTGAAGGTTTCCAATATTATTTTTTTACTATTTTTTATTTTGTTATGATTTATAGTTATAGTGATTTAATTTATGTTTCTATTTCAAAAAAGTTGATATTTTCGGTTCCTTTATACAAAAAGTTTAATAAATAAAAGTGTTTTTTTGCAAGATTTTTTCTCATTACATCATTTTTTTATTCATGTGACACTACACAATAAAACTGCTAGAAATCAAGTAACTTGATATAATTCAAGCACTTGATAATTAAATATGAAATGACTTGAGCTTGACTTGAAATCAAGTCAAGCTCAAGCCAAGTAGCTTGAAAATCAAGCCAAGCCGATAATCCCTAACTGGATTAATTGGATTTATTCTTCGTGATAAATCTATAAAAATTGCAATTGATATACCATAAACACTTGTGACATATTTATTTTCTATTGAAATCTATATCTCTAAATCTTTCTCGACAAGTTCCGCATTCGGTAAGATTTACAGGGAGTGATATAGATATAAGCGATGAACTCATTACCAACTGAAATGTAATTTAATTGTAATGCAATATTCATTGAGACAATATTTATATTTTACATGCCATTGAAGGTCAGTGTAATGAATGATAGTTCGTATGAGAATGCAGAAATTCACTTGAAATGGTCATTTATTACGAAAATGTTGAAAACATAACTACAACTGCTCCACCTTGACCAACAGACGACAATTTTCATTGAAGTATCAAAGGCGAATCGATTGATAATTGGAGCAAGAATGTCATTCAGATGAAATCCGTAGATAAATGGTTTGTTTATAAAAAATCTCCAGAACAAAAAAAAAACGAGAAATTGGGTGAAATTTGTGGTTTAATGGAATGAGTAAAATTTTTTTTCTTCATTAGAAAAATAATTACAAATGTTATGTGATAAGTGTGCTCCTTTAAGTGATATTATTTGAATAATTCATGTTTTTTGAGTGGATTTCGATACTGTAAGAATTTTATTATTATTTGATAGTTTTTCTGGAGAGCTTTCACTCACTATGCTGATTCCGATAAAATCCATAGCATATTCACGTATGTACCTTCTACCGTAGTGAAATACAAAGATTCACATAGATTTATTTTGTTCATTATTGCGAAATTATTTGTTTTCGGTACGAAATGCAAAAGAAGAACATTTCAGTCAATATACAGGGTCAGTGTGATGTCAGGAGCTCCTTTAAATCTAACCTTAAAATGTGATGTTACTTCTCAAAAAACTATATATGAAAAACAGATATGACATCAATTCAGAAATTACCCCCATATATGATGCTTTCTGATTGGATAAACATGTTTCTTTCACAATACATGAAGCACTCATTTTATCGATGTCTTTTTGTTTGAACGTATATCAAAAAAACACTGAATAATTTTGAACAATGCTTCAATATTTTTTCCTTCAATGAAAAATATATCAATACGTGTAGAAGAACATTGATGAACCTATCATTCGTTTTGGAATTTCAATAACAATTTTAAAAATTCATAACTCATTGTTGAGTTTTGGAAAAAAAGATTTTTTCGATTTTGTTTCATAACTTTTTTGTTTTGAAAAATTATGAATAATATTCTCCAATTGAGATTGAATATAGTATAGGAACCGATTTTTGTACCCATTTTCAAGAAAACAAGAATGGATTCCTCATTCGATATTTGGAAATGAGATCTTTTGAAAATTTAACTGTGAAAATTTCAATGAGTGTTATTTTTTTATGATGAACAATGAATCAAAGCATGTCGAAATCCTTAATTCCTATTCTCAATGCATATTTATATGTATTAGAAAAATATCCGAAATTCATTTGAACGAAATGATTTTAATAAACCCTAAATGAACTCTATAAACTATATGAATGAAATACTCACTGTATCAAATTCAGCTGTGAAGTCATACCAACAATTCGAGTTATTTTTTATGGTATAATAATCCTTAAAAGTGGGGCAAACATTGTTTTCCTGAGCGCCACAAAAAAGAACAAAATTCAACACTACTATCAAAATTAGCACATTCCAGTAAGATATTCTTCTGACTGCTGAGATCATCTCAAAGCATTTGTTCTGTTCTGAAACAGAAATCAATATGAGTTACCTTTATAAAATCAAATATAACCTTGGTACAATGGTGGTCAGTTAAGTAACAAAATATCTTTAGGGCTATATGTTGAAGAAAGCTGGAAAATATACCGCAAATATCAATGTTGAAAAAATAATGGTTTACCTTTCGACCAAATGGTATAAAAAAGTTATTGAAAAATACAGTGTATTAATTAGCAAAATTTACATGAAATGTTAATGTGAAATTTGGTTTTCAACTATTTTGAGGATAATTACTGCATTAAATGGTAATAATAAAATCAAATGAATGATATTCAAGGTGCAATTTTTATGCACGACTAGCTGGGAACATGAAAAGGAGCTTATTCATCAGAATTTACGAATATTTGATATAAATTTGACAAAAATTTATAATATATAATAATTTTATTGAAAAAGTTGATTGTACACTGTTATTTAAATGATCTGATTTTGGTTTTTTGATTAATCTTTCTGAAAATTTTTGCTAAAGATTCAAGAACTGATCCTGACTTATAATGTCAAAACGAAACGAACATTTATTGGAATAAGTATTGTAAGATTTGAATGTATGGAATCCAAAATGTCCTTCTTGAAACTCAAACTGGTCTATCTATATTTTTTGTGGTTTGTGCACAAAAATATCCCCCTTATTAGCATAAATAAAACACCAACTAATTGGATTATTAACTGTGGGATTTACAGTATGACAGTCACCCATGTAAGTTGTTATAATATTCGATTGTAAAATGTATATGAAATTCAACAGAAACGTAAGTATAATTATTTATAGAATGTTATTTATTGCACCATTAATTGACGGAATTCTTCATTTATATGTATTTTCAAAGAACATGTTACAGGTCATCAAGTTTTTGCGTATTATACGTTACTACTTATATTACTATAATTATTGATTAAATATACATTACCCTGACAAATTTTTTAGAATATTTAATCAAGTACAGTCGGATAACATCATCATCTCTTTAGAAGTTCCAATTTACGCTTACGCAATGATCAATGTATAATATATTCAAAAGAGATGAAATTGGGTCCTAACCGAAATACCTTAATTCCATCAAATTTGGACCAATTGAAATAATAAACATCGACAATAAACAAATCGCTATTATTTAGGTTTATAGATAACCATCATATTCAGTGATATGGATCTCTTTTTGAAAAATTCATTATCATGCTGAAAAGTCTATTAAATAAGAACTTATGATACTTAATCCAGCCAACTTTAATATACATTTACGATACCTAATGAAACATGTATCCATAATATGATCACTCATAATCCCATCAATCAAGTTATTAAGTATAAATACTCTTATTCAAATACTTAACAGTTGAACATGATAGACTGGAAACTATAACACCTCGTTCGATTAACGAAAGAAATGTCTGAATTTTGCAATATTTAGGTCCGTCTGGAGTAGTTCATAATCGGAGATAGGATTGTTGAAGAGCTTTGTATTGTCCAGAAATTGTAAGGTAAGTAAGGTGACCTCAAACTTCGGGGTGAATCAGCAGTGTAGACCAAGAAGAGGAGAGGACCCAGAACTGTCCCCTGAGGTACACCGCTTGTTACAGGTCTAGGTGAAGAGAAACTGATAGCTTCAAACCACCGCAAAAAATGTAATCTGATTCCAAAATACTCAAGCTTGAAGAGGAGCCGTTCATGAGGAACACGGTCGAAAGCCTTTGAAAAGTCGAGATATTTTATATCAGTAGGAATACCTTTATCGAAAGCTTTTGTCCAATCATTTATGCTCTACAGAGGTCAGAGAGTTGGTGATAAAAGAGTGACTAGGTAAAAATCTATGCTGAGTGTCAGGAAGAATGTTTCTCCCTAGCATTGTCATATAATGACATGGATTGGCCCTTATGTGGCTTCTACTCGCAACATTTTGCGCACTATCAAAGAGAGAGAGAGATGTTGTGAAGGATGCAATAATTAATACCAAAACATACGAAGTGACTCTGAAAATAATGGGTTTTTATTTATTTTTTCGAAAGGAATATTGAGTTATTCGTATGGGAAGAGTACAGCTACAGCTGAATGAATCACATTTAGGGACAGATTTTCATGATATCTTAAAATTTCTTTAAGAAAAAAGCAAATTTCATTGAGTCCAATATTTGAAAGAAAATATTTTTTATTCTCTATTCCAAATTTTTCTTGTGATTCGTCAATATTTTCCCAGAAGAGAAGGTACAAGAACGATTGAATGATAAGTAGAAGTTAGGAATATTACAAAAGTTACAACTTTCGTCGAAAGGAAGTACTTTTTATGAATTTTCACAGAATTAGAGTTCTGCCTCATTTGTGATAATTTTTTGAAATATTTTCACGAATATTTTAATTCTTTATACCATATGATCAATTATTTCGCGAAAAAAAAAAGTTACCAGAATTATAATTTCGTTTTGAAATCAGCAGTTACGTGTTGTTCCCTCCTGTGGCCACTAGAAGGGTTTGCAAATGCACTGGCAGACTGACATCAAACCAGTTCTTCGAAATGGTATCTATAATATCAATTTTTTGAGCTGGAATGTTGGAACCGTAATCGAATTTTTGTTCATCTTATAATCTATTCATCTATTTTCGGTAGCTGGAAGCAATATTGTTTCTATACGTAATGTGGCTTTTCAATTGATTTTTGGACCAACTTTAGCTCTCAAACCACAATCAACATTAGGAATAATATCACTAAAATAGTTTACTAGTTTAATAACGTTGCTACATTTTTAAACTGGGAATATTACAATTTGCATATGGTATTTGAATAGTTGAGGGTGGTTTGTCGTTTCGAAGAACTTCGAAAAGTGGGGCATTCCTGAGGTTTCTTAAAGATTTCAAAGATAATACTATGTCTGTCTTCAATGTTGACGTTGAGTCAAGATAACGTTTTCAACTCTCAGATTATTGTTTTGAAAGACAATCTGAATATAATACATTTTCTGGACTCAACGTTAATACTGATAATAGATAGTATGTCTTCTGAAATCGTACTACCACAGACACTACTTTTCTATCCATCCTAACTCTCATAAACTAGCCGCATTCAGATCAATGATCCATAGAGTATTTTCAATTCCTTCAAAAAATACAGCATTAAAACATTAATTGAAAATCATGAGAAAAATAGCTGCTAGCAGTTATTTCAATATAAAAAAAATAAATTCCCTGTTACCAGAGAAATTTTATTTGGAAACCATATAAAATAGCCTTCACACCGTCCTACAGAATATCCAACCTTTCCTTCAATGCAGAATATAAGGACAACTGTTTTAATACAATATAATAACTCAAGAGTTCATAAATTAATATGTACTGAATACAATAGTGTATTCATAGGTCAAAGCGGTAGAACCTTCACAAAAAAGATTCAAGGAACACCAGTCGGATTTCACACCATAAAAGAATTTTTATTTCCCTAAAAATTTATTTGACACGAATTATGTTTTCCCGGAAATAAAAAATACTCAAAATACTACACATGGAACCAAAGGACGAAAACTATACTCAACAGATGAATAACCAGAACATAAACCTTCTCAAAAAACTCACGAACTTTTCGAAGTTCTATGAGACTAAAAACCAGCCTCAACCATTTAAATAGTGAAGGGTGTTTTTTTAGAGCTATAGAACTTTAAATTGCAATAAAATGGATTATTCGATTGACATGAATTTTATTTATCCGCAAGATAATCTTGTGGCATTACATTTTGAATATGATTTCTGGCATATGACCGCCACGGCTGGTTCGGATTAGTCCAATCTGGACGTCCAATTTTCGATCACTTTTTCCAACATTTGTGGCCGTATATCGGCAATAACATGGCGAATGTTGTATTACAAATGATCAAGGGTTTGTGGCTTATTTGCATAGACCAATTACTTTACATAGCCCCACAAAAAGTAGTCTAGCGGTGTTAAATCCCAAGATCTTGGAAGCCAATTCACAGGTCCAAAACGTGAAATTAGGCGGTCATCAAACGTGTCTTTCAATAAATCGATTGTGGCACGAGCTGTGTGACATGTTGCGCCGTCTTGTTGGAACCACAGCTCCTAGACATCATGGTTTTTCAATTCAGGAATGAAAAAGTTAGTAATCATGGCTCTATACCGATCACCATTGACTGTAATGTTCTGGCCATCATCGTTTTTGAAGAAGTACGGACCAATGATTTCACCAGCCCATAAAGCGCACCAAACAGCGGCAGGTTTGTTTGTTGAAGTAGCCATTCAACCAGAAGTGCGCTTCATCGCTAAACAAAATTCGCCTATTATACGTATTCCGCACAGAACCATTATTTTCGAAATGAAATTGCACTATTTGCAAGCGTTGTTCAGGCGTGAGTCTATTCATGATGAATTGCCAAAACAAACTGAGAATAAATCACTTGGAAGCTGTTGAATCGGTCGCCATCTTGAACAGTAATACCAACTTAAAGTTATATACCTCGAAAAAAAACACCCTTTAGTAGTATCTTCATTGCATTTGTAGACTAGAATCATCTTGTTTAATTTCCTATGTTCTTTGTTGTTTATTCGGAGTCTAATTGTTATTTTAGTATTTTATTTCCATATCCAATCAGGATAGATTCGGCTAACCTTAACAAGCGCGTAACGCTTTTAAAGATTTCGTGGCTTAGAGTTTGGTTACTACAACTTCAGGAGTCACAAAGTATTGACTATGTCGACAGAAGAATGGTTTCAAAGAAGATTAGATTAGATTGAAGGGAAGTTTCATTGCACCGCGACCTTCAGGTCTATTGTGCCCCCATCAGAGCTGCTCTCGCCATCTCGCCATTAGTTGCTATAGTCCATGGGCACCCGTAGGGGGAGCCAGGGGGGGCCATGGCCCCCCTGAGATTTTGATTGCCTCATTTTTCAGCACAACACCCTCAATATTACTTTCTCAATCCAAAGGGATTGGAAAAAAGGAAAGAAATGGATTCACAACAAATTTCCGGTTTTCAATGACAATCATGGACGCCTTTATCGTTTTTCAATAATTTTCATTTTGCCCCCCTGAGAAAAATTTCAGCGGGCGCCCATATTATAGTATGTAGCTCGCCCTGCAGCTTCAGAGTTCTAATGAACTGAGATGACTTCATGGAGGTTACTTCCTCAGTTCTACAAGTCTCTTGTCCAAAGATTTTTTTTGCGTTGGCTAGCGACGGCGAAGCATTTCATTTCTAGGGGATCCGGAGTTTCTTTCTGCTCTCCGCAGAACCTGCACTCGTTGTTTTCTGCTAGACTCATTCCCATGAGGAGCTTCCTGAAGCGACAATATCCTATAAGAGAACCAGCGTAGCATATTCTTGTTTAAATTCAGATATTTCTTAGATCTTGTAGTATCAAGCCAGAAAGATTCCGCCAGAGTGTTTGTGCTCTTTTTCCTTTTTTGGCTAGGCGTATCACCTCTTCATTTTCTCTTATTTCCGAGTGACCAGGAACCTAGACTAAAAGACTTTGGTATTTTGACTATTTCATTGAGTTTCCTTCAGCACTCCAATACCATCTTAGAATCGACGAGTTGTGAGTTCAATGCTTCGATTGCAGCCTGACTGTCAGAATTTATTTTTATTACATTTATCATATTTCTGATAGATTTAAGGAATTATAACCCTTTTTGTAAAGACAAGCCAATTATGTAAATATTTCAGATTTTGATTAATCAAAATCCCTAGTTTCTTAATCCTGTCAGTGATTACTTCATCTTCAAACATGATCTGATTCCCGAAAATTCAAATTGTATGTGTTTGTAGTGTGATGTGTTTGAAAAAAAACTTTCAATTTATTCAGATCGTAGTTAAGAGCATCGGTGGCTTACTCAGCCTCTCATCCAGACTAAATATAAATACACTTGGATTACTAGGATATCGTATGTGTAATGTGTTGTATGTTGTTAACAAGAAAGGAACTACATCCACTTTTTCCTATAGCTAATCTTGAAATGCTGTTTCAGCAGCTGTTTTGAGTAGATAAAGTATTTCTTTAACCGCAAGGGTAGATAAAGTGGGTAACACTTCAACTGGTTAAAAAAAGGGTGAAACATTTGAATCTACCCTCGTAGATACAAATGTTTCAAGTTTTTTTAATCAATTAAAGGGTGAATTACCAACTAAACGAATTTCATTTTGAAAAATGTTTGACTCAACCCTATCTAACAATAATTTTCATAAAAACCAGTCTGAAATTATTATCTTAAAGGTAATTAATATTAGTCGCGCAAAAGTGTTTCATTCCAGATGATTTCCTACAAGAAATTTTTCTTTGAAGAAATGCCATTTTCCAACTTCGACACCCTATATCTTGAAAACTAGTCATATGATTGAGTTGAACCCTTAGGCTAGGAACATAGTGAAACGACCAAGAGGTGCGAAGAGGATAGTAGAGAGGATATAGGCGAATTCAAACAAATATATTCTAATAGGGTAGTACATAGTACAGAGATCCCGAATGCGGTTGCGCGAGGCGGTTAAGCGAAGATAGGGGCGAGATCGGGGAAGTTTGTTTTCGTTCATCGCCGCGCGGCTGCGCAATTAATAAATAAAATTGGATATTGAAGCATTCATAAGTTCGATATTTGTGAAAAGTAATTTGTGGAATCAGAGAGATGCTCAACATCATAATTGATATATTTTGGACAAGTTATGGGATGCTGTAGCGGATGAAATGAAACAAACAAGTAATTAATCCATGGAAGTGATAGGGTCGCGAATGAAATTAGTCCAGTTTTTCATTAATTTAGATTCACTTTTTTCCAGAATGTAGTCGTTGTAATATTCATATGGAAATACGAAAGAAATTTCTCTGGATGATCGCTTAATTCTTTAAACAAGTGATGAAATTCACCATGTACTTTCCTAGATTTATTAATTTCGTGAACACTACAAGTTCTTCTATTTTCATCATTTTTCATTACATACCAGAGTTTCAATAACGAATTTTTTAACAGTATAAATCTTTTTTTCGGAAACGCGCCTCCTCTGTAATAATCAAACTCGACTATCGCCTTGATTTCTTGTTCGCCTCACTATGAGATGACACCTCGTCATCGCCGCTACTATCGGGAACCGCTATCCTTTCTGCTATCCTCTTCACACCTCTTGGTCGCTTCCCTATGTTCCTAGCCTTAGACTTTCTTGCTCAGAAGGCAGTGGCGACGGTGAGGAGAAAGCTGTTTTTGAGAGCTGACGTCTCCACTGTCAGGAGATCATATTCCACAAAATACGAAAAATTCAGAAAAATTAACCGTATATAGTTTTTTCATTAGGCTGCTGCTTGGTCCTCCACATCTAATGGCAGGTTTTCTTCCTCTTGTGTTAATTCTTTTCCATACATTTCGTATTTTCTTCGTACACAAAATGCAAAAATACTGCACTCAGTTGCGATTTTTGTACCAAAAATTACAATTTTCTTCGATATTTTATTTTTCACCTGAATCGTATGATCTTAGTGTCTCAACCGACGCCGACGTCTCGAAGATCAATACTCTCTAAGATAAAGTACAAATTTACAGTCTTGTGCAAAAAAAAAAATTTATCAGAGGTCACAAAATAGAGCCCCGAGGTATTGAAGTTTGACTCTTCAATTGAATATTCTACAGTTTCATACCCCTGGCTCAAAAAATTTTAAATGAGTTTAATTGCCATATGAAATGTAGAATAAGAGCAACATCTCGATTTAGAATGTTAATTTAAATAATTCAATGCTTAAAAATAAAGTGAATTTTCATCCGGAAAGAAAATTCAGGATAATATGAAAGTATGCTTTTTCATCATAATACAGAAAGAGAATGTAAAATACCTACTAAATTATTGCATTCCAATAGTCAAAAATTTCAAAAATTAATTTTCATCGAAATAATTAAATGGGACACGATGAAACGATGTGAACAGCAAAAAATGCACACGTTCCATATAACATATTATTACATGATAAAATGTCAAATTATTGCTCTATTTCAATTTCAGAAGTCGAAAAGGGTCATTTAAAAGAAAGGAGTACAATATATTAAAATTTATTAGAGTAGTCCTATTATAAATTGGTTTGATCCTAGTTTTTCTTTTCAGATCCTGCTAAAAGATCGTCTGTTTCAGATACTCTGCCCAGAAGTTTCAAAAGATGATCATATACTAATTCCTTGACGTTTCTGCCAAAAAGGAAATCGAAGTGATTGAAATTTTCGGCTGGAACTTCATACAGACCATACCGGATTCTATTTGGAAGAGTATTGTACAAATTGATGGCATCCTGAAATGAAATAAAATGAGTGTTTATCATTCATCTTCATTTTGACATCAACAAGTAATTAAGTATTTGATATTGCTGATGATAATAATGATTATTAATCAGTTGTACCTTTTTGGTGTTAATAAATATTTTTATATTATATTATTTTCGAAAATAAGGTGAGACAAATTATGTTCAAATGAAGACTGAAGTATTGAATGAAGAGGAGATTATTTTACCTTTTTTGGAGTAGCCCAGTCATTTCGTGCAAAATAAATGACAATTGGAACAGTAATCTTTGTTATGTTATATTCAGGAGGTTCAGGCGTACCATATTTTATCATATTTCGACCTCGACCATAATCGTACTTTGTGAATTTGCCTTTTGATGCTTCAGTTACATAAGTTAAAGTCTTCAAGGAGGTACCACCTGGCAATTGATTGAAATAAACTGGCAGCGTTTCCTGAAAAGAATTGAAAAATCATCAAGACGAATACCATTGAACCCTTATTTTAAGTTAAATATTTTTTTTCCATTTTCGTTAATGCTAACAGATTATCACATTGTTAACAACTGATGCGAGAAAATTTCATTTAGGCTGAGATTATGAATAATCTAAGATTGAATATTTGGTTTTCATTATTCACCATCTTTGTAGATTCTTGTCGAAGTTTTCTATTTACACTCACCGGCAAAAAAAAACTTGAAATTTTGTTGAACTTCGTTGTCCGAAAACTTTGGGAATTTGTCATCGATTTTAATGGTTTTCACGCCAAATTGAAGATAAATTCTTTGGTATCGAAACAAACTCCATAAAATTTCTCCAAAAATAATGTTACATTTATAAATATAATTTGTTATATAGGGTAAAAAAAAATGTATTTGTAGTACAATTCCTTAACATCATGTAGAACAGTTCCTGAAATTTGCAGAGTTGACGCTCAGTTTATTACAAAGACCATCGTTTTCGCCATATTTCAGTTTTTATTTGACCTCGAAATCTTGATTATTTTTTTAAGATACACGTTCGAAAACTTGCCACTTCGTTACTCGTTTTTGAATTAACGAGTGGTAGAAACAGCCTGTATGAGTATTATACATTATTTTCTCTAATTTACTGAATTTTAATATTATATTTATATTATTTAAATATTTTTTATTGATTCTTGCACCGAAAATGTTGGTTAGCAGAATTGTATTCTATATTACAAATTTGACAAATAATAAATAAATCTTTGGCAGGAGAGTTTCGAGTACCAAAATATTATAATAAAATATAACCCTGAAATCTGTGCGAATCAGCGATATTCTTGCACGATTCTATAGAAAAAAAATACTGAATATTTGTATGATTAAAGATTCAATCGGATTGAGATTTGGCGTGTTAATATACAGGGTGTTTCCTAAACATGCGGCAAAAATTCAGGGGGTTGTTCCTTGGACTATTTTAAGCATGTTTTGTCCTTGGATGATTTTTGAAAAACCTCTTTGTTTCGAAGATACAGGGCGAACAACATTTTTCATATTTTTAAAATTAATAATAGTTTAAATAAAAATGCGTACCGCACTGTGTTTACTTAGTAGGTACAATTTATTTTTAAATTTGTTTAACAACATTCCAATTACTAAAAACGGCCAGTTTTTTGACTAAAAATTAATAAGTGCAGATGGTAAAGGAATACAGATTGAACACGGTTTTCATTTGAATTCGTTTTGTGATGTATTAGCAATTAACATTTTATCTTTGACTATTATGAATCGCTATACAAACACCGAGATGACTGACATGCATTTCATTTATGGACAGTTTTTGTAAGTTGAGTTGAATTTTCATGTAATTTTTCATAATAAAATGTTATTATCTGAAATTTTGTTTCCCCTATATCTTCGAAACAAATAGGTTTTTCAAAAATCATCAAAGGACAAAATATTCTTAGAATAGTCCAAGGAACAACCCCCTGAATTTTTGCCGCATGTTTAGGAAACACCCTGTAGAATAACCATTACGTGCAAAATTTTGTATGAATAGCTCAACTAGAACCTCAGAAGATTCAAGAAGAAAACCGAAAAACCGAACACAACAATTTCAGTAACAATAAATCCGACTAAGCTGAAATTTAAGGTGCTCAAACAGCTCACAACAGTGCTTTCACCATTTTTTAATATAGGTTTGATTACGGACAACTCAAATGCTGTCGGAAATACACCATTTGTTAATCTCGTTAATAATATGAGAGAGTGTCTGAGCTATTAGATTTCTTCAATGTTTCTATTCTATTAACCTTCACATTTTCACTTCTAATTTACTCTGGCACTTGTTCTACAGTTTAATTCAAACCAAAAAATGAGTTTGATTAATTAATTAATTTACTCTGGCACTTGTTCTACAGTTTAATTCAGACCAAAAAATGAGTTTGATATCTCCTATGAGCTGAGGATCAAGTTTTATTTGATTCCTTCACCTAATTCTACAATTCTGATGTTAAGGTTTCCAAAACTCAACTCAAATTGGCTGATATCAAATTTTTAAGTTCTATTATACTCCTCTGTAGTATCCAATGATCTAATAATACATGGTTGTGCTCTTTAGCGAACTTACAGCGCAAATCATCGACTTCAACATTTAGAGAAAAAAAGATTAAACCCTGGGTCGCTGGACCATGAAGGAAAGGATAAAGATACTTTAATTTCAACCAATGATAAGGAAAGCCAATTCACGTGATCTAAAAGGGTTCAATAATTTAATGATCAATTGTTTCAATATGTTCAGGGCGTAAACGAACGTTAGTTTTAAGCTACTGACTTAAGGTCAGTACTCTTCTCTTTTTTGATTTCATTTTTCACAATATCAAAGCGTTCCCTTCATTTGAAATAAGTTACAAAATCTCTGATTCTGTGTTTTTTTTTGAATCTCTGCTTATATTTTTTCTCGTTTCAATTTCACTAACGAGTTAGATGCACTTACAGGAGCTATTTGAGTCCAAGGTCCAAGGTAAATGTTGATCGCATGCAAACATAACAACATCAATGCTGTAGAGGCCAAACATGTTGATCCTGTTAGTCTTCTTGAATAACCTCTTGAAAGAAGTTGCACAACATTCAAGCTACTGGTAACCCTCTGTAAGAATGAAATATTTCACTAAATACTGTAGATTTAATGAATACTAATTTAATATCAACATTTTCTACTCACCATAAATGGTTTCAATAAGGGAAACAATATTTTATATGGAGACGGAATATTGCTCAGTTTGTAGGCTGGGGATAGAAAAACAAAAAGTTTAACCGTGTTTCTCGCAGCTTCTGGATATTCCGATGCATACATGAGAGCAGCAGTTGTTCCAAGTGAATGACCTATGTAGATTATATCTCTCCTTCTGGTATGTTGTTTTATCATTGATAGCATGGCTGGTACATCATACAGTCCTATTTCATCTGCTCTGTATGACAAAAAATAAAAATAACTTTATTCGTTTAAGTAATCAGTAAGATTCGATCAACGGAATTTTGATAAGAGTTGAAATATATGAAAGATAAAGGAAATATATAAAATGTCATCGATTATTATCCATATACTGAGTTTCGACCAAACTTATTAGCTTAACAAAGTAGAGCGTAGAAAGAAAAATGCAGAAGTTAAAATAAATAGATACTGTCGGAAGCTTTGAAACAAGTCTCGGAAGTATTAGACAACGCTAGAAAATTGATTAGCAGACAATATACTCGTATATAGTAATCCTTACAGAATGATGGACTTCACCAAGCTAGTGTTCATCAAAGAATCTAAAAAAGTTTGAAAAGTATAAATGGAAATAATACGAAGTTCTTGTCCTTTGAGAATTTGGGTAACTTGAACCAATCTGTACCTGCTGCAATCATCTAGATACTTCATACAGACAACCAAACATAACTGAAGAAATAAAGACAAGAATACTGAAGTAGGTCGGATATGGCTCTAAGAGAAGACTCAAATATATACTACGAATGAAATTAAATTCTAGCTTGGAAAATTCAAATGAGAAGGATAATCAACCGATGATTCGTTCGTGTTGAGATTGAGATGTAATGATGTATACGAGTATATAGAATGTCAGCTCTATGCAAATTTTCATCTCGATAGCGTTTTCAGAAATCATAGGATACTCGAGTATCTACAGGGTCTTTCACGAGGAACCTCACCCATATTTATACGGGAAACTACTGAACGTATTTTCATGAAATTCAGCACTTATAAGTATTTCACGATGCTGATGAAATCTAAAATATTTTCAAAGCATGAACACCTCCGGTTTTTCCGGAAATGACGTCAACTTCCGTATTTCAAATTAGAACACCATTTTTTTATTGCAGAAATAGATTCCTTAGAAAATTTCAAGTTATTTTGATGTAACATTTTTCAGTTTTGGTTGGAAAATTCTCTCTGAGCAGGAAAATTCGAAAAAAAAATCGAAAATAGAGCTCCGCTGAAACAAGAATAACTTCGAGGTTTTTGGATGGAAAATTTTCATTTTTCGGATTTTTCAAGATGTAAGATTGATGTATCCACTTTAAAAATCGAAATTGCGATTCATGATACAGGGGGTGAAAAAATCGCTTTCAAAGTTAGGGATGACAAAATCGTGAAAAATCAATTTTTTCAAATTAGAACCCCATTTTTTTATAGCAGATATTGAATCTACGTTAAAAAATAATGTGAGTGTATGCATCACACCCTTGTCCTAAAGTGGATATTTTCTGAGTTATTCACAAAAAACTGTTTTTCGTCTTGAATTTTCAGCTATTTCTTTTCCCTTCACGCCAAAAAGATGAAATTTTCAGGAACTGTTGTTTGAACCATGCTGTAGATTTTTCACCCCTTCTTGAAACCGACTTCAATTTACTATTAGGAGAACCATGGCAAACTCTCGCAGTTATAACTAGAGAAGATGCTCAAAGTTTTGACCGTTAATTTCTAGACATTTATTTATACGTCTCAGGAATGCTTCGTGCGTTGCTCTTCTTATTTCATCGGGAGGAAGAGATCTGCAAAAGTGTTTAAAATCCAAATTAATAGTAAACACAAAATGCTACTGAATAAAGGGGAATTTGGCAGATGTAATTAATGATATCTATCATTAAAAAAAAAGAATGTAAAACATGGTAAGTTTTTGCATATGGTTCATAAGGAATTATTTATTTATCACTGGAGAGAAAACCGATGGCCGATTAGTTGAAATAAAGGGGTTTCCGATACAAATTCGAATCAAAATTCGCCATCTATTTAGGAACAACCTGTAACTTTTTTCTCTTGCATATTAGGGTAGTGAATTCTAAAACAAGGTTTAAGTAACAGTTCCTGAAAATTTCATCTTTTTGGCGTGAAGGGAAAAGAAATAGCTGAAAATTCAAGACGAAAAACTGTTTTTTGTGAATAACTGAGAAAATATCCACTTTAGTGCAAGGGTGTGATGCATACACTCACATTATTTTTTAACGTAGATTCAATATCTGCCATAAAAAAATGGTGTTCTAATTTGAAAAACGGAAGTTGAATTCATTTCCGGAAAAACCGGAGGTGCTCATGCCTTGAAAATATTTTAGATTTCATCAGCATCGTGAAATACTTATAAGTGCTGAATTTCATGAAAATACGTTCAGTAGTTTCCCGTATAAATATGAGTGAGGTTCCTCGTGAAAGACCCTTTATAATAGATGAGCTCTCAAAAGCTCTTGACTTCGTGTCAGAGTTTTAATTATTTGTTAATTTATATTTTATTAATTGGAATTGCTATGTTTGTATGAAGCAGTTGTTGCAGATAATAATATAGGTTATCATGATTCACCTCAGTGCCCTCTATTCAGCCTTAGCTTCAGTATAGCTCCTGTATAAATAACCATGGGAGTTATAGTGGTACTCACCCATAGTCCCAAAATTTTCTATCCGTTACATTCAACGTGGCGTGACCTTCTGAATATTCTGTTCCTCTGTAGTTTCCAAGCCAGACATCGTACCCAGCATCAGCTAATAGAAATGCTGAAAGAAATACACAGTGTGAAGGATTTGAATGAAATGATAGCTCACAAAAGATTTGATTAATTGAAATGCTTCAACAACGTAATGAACAAGAAAATGTGATCTATGATGTAAGAACAGATCCTGAAATTAGTATTGGGAGAGCATCTACACAATGGACTAGTTTAGTGATGTTGATAATACTATATTTGACACTACAGAATTGAAATATAGAGCAAAACTGATAAATCAGTGAAAAAATTTTGAAAATCCATCAATAAATGCCTGAGAAATAGATTATTTAAATTTACGTATTTTAGCGCGGAACGTCTTTGGTCTGTGACGTCACGGCTCTTGCCTATGATCGCTACACCATAAATTACATTTAAATAATTAGCCGTGCCAAGGCTCTCGCGCCGTTTGTAGTTGTACAGTGTAGTTTTAACTCGAGTTTTGTTTTTATGTCACCATAATGGAAGAAGGCTTCGTGAGAGGACAAAGTGACAATTTGCCTAAAATAGATATATTCGCAGTGATGGAGTTCTTTTCTTCAAATCCATTTTATGTCAGTGCAGAAATAAAAGGAGTTAAACTTTTCAAGTAAGTATCTACTTTTGAGTTTGCTTCATCATGGTTCAACTTATAACGATGATTTATTTAAAAAACGTTTCATAAACAGTTTGTAGTTGAGTACTGGTTGTTGAAGTCTATCAATGGCAAAACATATTTATGTGAGGAGTAAAAAGTAAAAACAGAAAAAAGTAATTTATATGTATGTATATAGTAAGTTATTTCAGCCATCGTCTAACGAACAAAACACGACACGAACGGCACAAGTGATTGTACACCAATGAATTCGTAAGCACTCTGCGAATACCAGTCGTCTCCAGTCGTCTAGTGTGTGACGTCACGCCACTTACACGTACTATGAAATTATTCTTCCAAGCGCAACTTCAAAGTCCCATAATTTTTTCATTTCTAGAGATATTTCAATGATTCTTCCACATTTTTGTTTCCTTTTACTCAAATTTTTAGAATCAATCCTTAACAAAAAAACGAAAACTAGTCCATTGGGAGGGAAAAAGAATAAAGTTTTGAGAATACTCCAAACTGAGAAAATGCATCCATTTCATTACCAGACAGTTAAAAGAGAAGTTAGAAAAATAGATGAAATCCTTTGAATGACAGTTTCCAACTGGGTTCTGTACAATCGCAGGAATCTCTCTCGAATATTGTTTAGCGATCAATCTCAATTCACTTGCGATAGCATTAATAACATGCGAAATAAACACGTTTGGTCCAAAAGAAATCCTTCTGTTATATTCCGGGAGCGGAGCCAACATAGATTTTCAGTTGATGTATGCTGCGAGTGAGATTATTTAATTGGACCACATATTTTCGAGGGAGCATTGAATGAAGGAGTAAATTTACATTGTCTCACAAACATACTGCCTAGTTTGATGCGAAATATCCACAGGCAGGATATGCACTCCACATTCTAGGAGTTCGAAATTTCCTAAATACAGTTTATAAATAGGTGGTTCAGCAGAGGGGGTCCAATTGCTTGCCTTGACAAGACTTCTCAATTTCTTCTTATAGGGCTATATGAAGAGCCGTTTTTACCAAAAATCCGAAATGTGTCTTAGGAATCAGGAATGAACCTAAGTTGATGAAGAAAGCAATAAATAATACCTATAACAGAGCTGAGGTTTATATTCAAATGGAGGACCTTCATTTCGAACACATATTGAGTGCCTCTGAGTTTTGTTTTATTTTACCTATTTCTTATTCAATACTACTGCCTATAAATGCCTATAAATTAATTAATTATTAAACACTCATCCTTGGGTTACGCTTCGAAAAACTGATGTATTCCATCGAATGAAATATGAAATTAACATTCAATAGCATTTATTCAATTGATGAAATTCATTGAGATTCTCGTCGTAATGAGATGAATAGGAGGTTAAATATTGATCAAAAAAATGTTTCTATAAAAAAAATCAGTACTCGCCTACCTTGATATTGCAACGTAATAATATTCGGCTAACTGAATATACTACAGTTTATGGAGATATGAAAATCGTTATTATTAGGATTTCTCGAGCTCGAATAATTTTTTTATTGCCGTTTACTTGAAACTCGTGGTAGCTATGTCCATTCTGTATATCAGATGAATCGGTGATTTGGTTCATGGTTTTAATTTTCATTCAAATTTGAAAAACAGCGCTAGAACTAAATGAACTAGAGTTTTTTGTGGTCCTCCAGGTATTCTCTGTCTCCATTAAAATGTTTCCCAATTTATCCGGACACTCTGCATACCTCAACTTTGACAAAAATTCACTTTGGATCAAATTGAAAAACCGAGGGAACCCTTTAAAAGGATGGGGAAAGACTTGCAACTTTTGGTTTTAACGACGAGCAGTATGGATCATAGTTTTATGTTTCATCTTGTTGGAACAAAAAGACTTGTTCCATAAAAATGAATCAATAATCAATATCATTCGATGACCCCCAAGGAAAAAAAAATATTGTTGGAATATTGGTTCATTATCAACGTCTCACTGTTTGGTTGAGTTTTTGGCTGGTGAGTGGTGATGTCACTGGACCTTATGAGACTGATGTAACTGTTACTGTGAATGATCACTGATTTTTATTGCCGGAATTGAAAGATGTTGATGTGGACGACGTTTATTTCCAACAAGACGGCTCTACGTGCCATACAAGCAAAGAAACGCAATTTTGCAAGAAAGGTTTCCTGGCCATATTATTTCTCGAAGAGGTAATCGAGATTAGACACTGAGATCTTATGATTCAACACCGTTAGATTTTTTTGCCACCTGACAGATAAGATTTACGCCATCAATGATCCACAATCTATTCAAGACCTCAATGGCATATCTTCCTCTTTACAATGAAATAAACATTCATTGGTTTCTTTCAAAATATACTTACTCTTTTTTTAACGACGAAAATTTCAGGTACCATAACGGTTCTAATCTCAATATTTAATACATTATTTTATAATTAGTATCATAACTTTTAAAAGTAAAAGCTCATACCACATTACTGTTGATATATCTCGAAAAATTGTTTCCTCATAAAGGGTTTTCCAAAAAGAGGTTTCATTCTGATATTAATAATAAGACTACACTCACCTATTGAATGCCTCCCTAAGCTCACAAATATGGCAGCAGTACTTTGTATCCCGTGTAACATGAACACTGGACCTTTTCCACTATTTCCGCTATGGATACTGGGTATTCTGAATAATGTTAAGATATATCCATCTTTCGTTTGTACTTTAAATTCTTGAAAAGGATAACCAGTTTTCTTTATTATATCTGGCTGAAAACAAAATTCATGTTAGTGACAGATCATGTATGTTACATGAAATATTATATAGGTATACATTTCCGAAAGACAAACAGCTAATGTTACCATATTGTAGAATTACTTGCCCGAAAAAATATGAAGGAGTTTGAAAAAATTTTCAAGATTGGTGTAGCAGTAAGATCATTAAGTCATCGTTTACAGGGAATGTTTTTTGGTGTATTTTAATGCATTTTATAGGCAACTATTGAGGTTTTTCAATATAGTTCTATGTCTGTACTCTGTACTGGATTCGAGCTAGCCGAAGCTAATTCGATTGTAATTGGTGACACTAAGTTTCCATCTCACTTGTACTCGAGATTGAGCACATATGCTTATTTCCCGTTCCTTCTGTCTATATTCTAAGTCTGTATTTTTTTCTTAGTATTTATTGATATAGTCGTAGATAAAGTATACTATTCAACTTGCGGTAATGGTCATAACTCACTTGAATGAATTACAGCACGAGCCGCAGGCGAGTGCTGCAAACTTCATCTGCGTGAGTTATGACCTACATTACCGTAGTCTCAAATCATAAAATAATATGGACTGATTGTTAGAGAGAGACCATTGATATCAGCGTATTTGTGACAAAGATAAAATAGTTAATGGCAACACATTGGTTTTGTGAATTGCTGTATGTAGTTTGTTGTGGTGATAACCGATTTTCGAACGATTTAATAAGTGTTTCTTGTAATTCTTTGATTCTTGGCCTATTTTATGAGTAATAAACAATTTCAAGTAACCCCACTTCGTGTGCAGCTTATATAATTGTGTTATTAGATCCAAAAAAGATTGGCCATGAAATTTCGTAGGTTTGTAAGCATACAGTGGTTTATTGTTTATTTTCTTGAATATTATCATAGGTTTCCAAGAAAAAGGGATGAGATAGAAGGAGTGATGGCAATAAGGAGAAAAGACTACAAAGTACAAAGTCATAGCCGTAAAATGTGGTAATAGCATAGTATAAGGAATACCTTATACTATGGTAATAGTCACTTCAAAACAGATGATATTTATCCTAAAACTTTTATATTGATATTTATTTTTTTCATATGTGCTTGAATACTTTTTTGTGATATTGTGATAAAATGATGAATAATAAACCATTCTATAATACTTTTTTACGCCGCCAAAATAAAGGAAGATCCTACTCTTGGAGCGTAAGGCTGAAATGAGAAAGACTTTCCTTAGGAGAGTCCGATTTTGAAATTGCTTAATTCCATTTAAACTTGTAGCTACATAATATCGAATATAATAGGTATTTTTCTAATAAGTACGAAAAGTGGTGAACGAAACTGCCAAGCCGTTGAGTGTGGGAAAGACACTTTCTGCAAAAGTTAGGAACAACATTTTTTCTACAAAAACTCAAATGATCCTAAATAGTACCTCAATTGAAAACAAAATAGGACCAACCAACTGCACACACCAATAAATTGATATAAATAAAATAAAACAAAGTAATTTCCACTGAACTATTCAATTGTTAGCAACAATTGTTTCGCCATACTGTGGCATCATCAGGCTACATTTCTGCCATGTAAAATTTCTTCTTCTACTAAATTTTGAATTTGTACACATTTTCCACATTATTGTATAAATGATCAAGTAGGAATTCGTGTTATATAACTATTTTACCATTGTCATCGTATGTTCTGCATGTCAATGATACACCGCAATTACCATAAAACAAGCAATCGGGAAATGCAATCTAATTGTACGAGATAAATTCCAGCCAACTCATGAAAGTGTTTTTTATCCTTAAAATGATGAATGAACTGCATTTATCGATTGATATCTGGGCTGATTGGCTGGGCAAACTTTCACTTGGTAAAGACCGTAAAATAGTCATATAGAGAATCCATTTTTTGTAACCGCTAAGTAAATGACACACCGGTGAAGGTATCTACACTTATTTTGATAATATGTAATTGACTTTCGGTTTTACTTGATTGGAATTTCTATTGATCACTTCTTGATGCACCAAAATAATTTGGAAGCATTGTTGACTGATATGTTTTGAATTCACAATATTTTTGCTTCCACTGGAAGATTTAATTCTCTATAATTTCTCATTGAAATATTAAAAATTCTTATAACACCAATTTCAAAATCTCCTGATAGTTTTGAACAAATTTTCTCTTGTAGATATTGTTTTCCAGTGTTTATTGGAGCTGACGGGGCTTGATCAACAAAAATTCCATGTGCAAAAAATTCAAAGTACCGGATGACAATGTCATTCAGTCAGAAACAAGAAGAATACAGACAAATTCAACATCAAAAACCATCTAAGGTGCCGCATTATGCATAAATATCTCAGATAACTCAGATTGACGCTAAATCTTACGTAAGCTTGTTGGCGTTCTCTTTGATAAACTGGCAAATTTTATTCTATTTTAGGGGTTGCTCCTTGATGTTTTAGGAATAATTTGCATTTTTGTTTCTCCAATCTCAATGTTACTTCTAAAAAGGAATGCAAAATATTAAAGAAAAGATATCAATTAAAGAAATGTAAGAGGTGTTTTTATTTCACACCACAATCTATTAAGATCATTTTTAATCGTGTAATGTATATGCAAAGTGAGTGTTATCATGTTCTTACTTTTTCAATTTGCCTTTAGATTTGAGGACTTCGAATTAGGTTACCTAATAATAGTAAGCCCATAATTTTTTACTTTAAACATTTTTTCAACACTGGGTATTCTCTACGATGTAATTATCACTCAGAATAGATGGCATTTATAGAGAGATATATTGATATATCGAGGAATTCCACAAATAATTCCGTGAATAATGGAGAAAAAGGAATTATAAGAATCAGGGAGAATTCTTTAGGATATGTTCTTTCAGGAATAACGGCTGGAGTGGATTTAGAAAAAGTTGTTGTCAGCCATCTAGAAAAAATATGGTAATGCGAATAATGTGAAGGGAAAGGACACTAGTTTTTCTAACCAATCCTTAAATGAATTCAACTTGAAATTGTTCGTTTTTTGTTAATGATCAAAATTTTTCAAGGAGAAATTTCATCTCAATAACTTTCATGTTATCCAAAATAATGAAATGAATTGATTTTAACTATTTTTTTAATTTATCACATTCCAAAAATTATCGAGAGACTTTAATTCCGATAACATTCGCTATTACTTCGTATTCTATCAATCACTTTTCCTTCAGATAAAATACTGAATAAGTCTGCGTATGAGGACATTGAAATTTGTGTTTCAATGTTGCAATTATTGATTCCACACCTTCAATTCAATATTCAGGAAGGAGCTCATTTAAATGATTTTTTTATCTTAATTTGGGTTATAATGTATTAGTTCTAATAATATACTTCAATATTTCTGATATAATTCGTGGGTATATGGACTGATTTGTCAGAATAGCCTTCACATTATACCTAACACTTTTTTTCAATTTCTGCGCTAAATCTAAAGAATTAAATTACAGGGGGGTGCAAAGCGCCTATGATTCATTTAAATTGGAAAAATATAAATTGAAAATAACTTATGACTAAATAAATAATAACTTATCGTGATAATGAAATAATCTTCATTCCATCATTATTGAGAAGACCTGTTGGTGAAAATGTAATAATAATTTCAGGTTCAACATATTTTTCTTAATAACTGGTAATTGATAGGTTTCTACCTTATACTTATTTCTAATCATTTATCTCATTTCTTTTATCTACCTTTACGAATAAATTATTGTGCTCAACTTCTCTTTGAATAAACTTTCATAAAATAGTCAGTATACTAAACAATTTGTCATTTCAACAAATGTAAAATCAAGAAATCAAATTACGAAAAGTCATCATTGACAGACTGGAATATATGCTCAGGAATAGACTATTATTGTGATACGTACATTATTTTCAGCAGTGGCGTAACTAGAGTTGACTCATGGGGGGGAGTTCACCTTATTTGAAAAAGCAAAAATCATTCAATTTTTCATAGTTTTTTTTTTATTGTTACCCAATTTTTTTTCATTTCTTTTAATCAATGGGGGTGTTTATGTCACCTTTAACTTCTCCCCCTTCCTTACGCCTATGATTTTCACCTCCAAGTGTCTCTGACAACGTGAACTTAGCTGCCATATGTATACAGCACCACAGTATAAATTGACATTAATAAAGTATTTTGATACTCAAGAATACTATAATAATTGTGGCAACGGATAGCTTGCAGCTAAGTGTCTATGTGGTAAACAGAAGTGGAAATAAAAAGAATGGGCATTCATATTTTTTTACTAGGCAGTCTATTTTTAATCGTTTCGAAGTTATATTATTCTGATCATTATTTCGATTGGATAATTGAAATAATAGTGAATGACAAAAATATTTACTCAATAAAATAAGTTTGATGAGCCGCTTGGTTTGTAAGTATATTCTGAAAAATAATTCCCAGCAACTAGTCAAACTAGTTAATTGATCGTCTGGTAAGACTCTGATATCCTTGGAGGGTAATTATATAGGTTGAAAATTTGATAAACCAATACGAGCAGTGAAAAATATTCAAAGAATTTGAGTCGAACATCAAGAAGAATTCAATATATTTACACCGATCGGAATTTCGATATTGCAGAATAATTAGTCGCAATTCTTATAGGTAGCTACTAATTATGTTATTCACGACATGCCACAAATTCATAAAAAAGGAATTTATCGATCGAGATATAGAAGGACCAGTGTGGTCAGAGGCCTAATTTCTGTATGAAATTTCAATAAATTGCGTCAAAGATTCCGAGAAAACCAATATGAACAGCGAATTGTCCAATTTTTTCAAATCGATTCATGAATTAGTTATTACACCTTCCGAAATGTGAACTGTTAAAATTCAATGGAAACCCAAAATTATTTCTTTTGCCTACACCAAATGATTATTATTGAAAAAATGAACCAAACATTTGTCCAAAGCTTTGAACATTGAAAGCTTTCAAATGAAATTTTGCGGAAATATAGTTTGCTGTAACCCTTTATTTTTCCTATCTCTAGAATCTGATCTATTCGCTATAAACCATAAAAATTAAGGAATCGAATATTAGAAAAAATTATTCATCGGAAACTTGAGGATAGGTAATCATCAGATGAATGATACTGAATACAATATTCCTTACGGCAGTTCTAAGCTCAGATTGAAACCACATGGCGTGCATTTATTGAATAATCTTTTCTTCTAGTTGAGACAATCTATGATATGGGGGAAGTATGTAAAATTTGCAATACAATGTTTTTGACATAAACCAAATAAAATAAATAAATTGGTTATATGATAACTCAACTTGATCTTGAAGTAACTACACTTCTACGTTTACCGAAGTTTCGACAACGATGTTGTCATCTTCAGAATTTCAAGGTTAGAAATAAGACAAGTATGTGACCAATCCAAAATTTTTCTAATTTAATCGGAAAATAAAAAAAAAGTTGAAATAAGAAGAAGGTACTCACTACTTTCGATTCAGCTGCGAAATCGTACCAGCAGTTGGGGTTGTCTTTCATGGTTGGATAATCCCACAGGCTAGGGCAAACATTGTTCTCGAACTCTGCATTAGTCGCCCACAAAAAACTCAGCGTCAACACGGCACTCAGCAGATTCTTTCCTATCATTATTATTGCAAAGTGAGGAACAGAATTTCTGTCTCTGTCCACTCCAATTTCTCCGATACCGGTGAGGGAATTCCTAATGCCACTTTCTTCCTTATTTGCCTCCGCCCGAGAATAACAAGAAAAATGTTTTCTTATGGTTCAATGTACCTACTACTGGGCATTGAAAATCTGTCTAATATAAACGGTCCAACAATTGTATCAATTAGACGGCAATTAGAATTAGTTTGTGGAGTAATTCGGATTTCAGTGTCATAATTTTGAAATTAATCTACTCCAATCACTTTTTCATCAATAGCCTCAAACAATTTAGGTACACTTTCTGAAGAAGAATTCAATTTTGACTACCCGTTTGGTACAATCACTTT
This sequence comes from Harmonia axyridis, assembly GCF_914767665.1. Classification (NCBI taxonomy): domain Eukaryota; kingdom Metazoa; phylum Arthropoda; class Insecta; order Coleoptera; family Coccinellidae; genus Harmonia; species Harmonia axyridis. Next base: position 28,275,984 of record NC_059507.1, read on the forward strand.
CTCAAGAAAATTCCTGGTTATTTGAGATTTTCAATACAGGTTAGTTTGCACCGGTTTAGTTCGTAAATTGGCAAAATTTAGTAAATTATTTTGGACATACAGGGTGTTCCACCAGTGACACGACGCTCTGTTTGAGCAATGAAATTTTCAAATTTTTTTTAAACGCAGTATCATTAGGCTCTATCAGAGCGACATTCTCAAATTGTTTGTAAATACGTAGGAAGTACCAAAAAAGTGTAAATGACTAAACATAAGTTTTTCTTATGGAACACTATGGTTTTTATTGAATTTTCAAATTGCATGGAATAAATTAACCTAAGTTAATTCAAAGTTTCATGTGTTCAATTTTTTTAGATATTTCTATTATCATAAATTGAAGGTTCTTTGGAGGAACTTAATAACTCTGAACTGAATAAATTTATTCAAATGAGATTTTGGAAGTGAATCCTAGAAGAACTCTACTACCAATGAGTCATCAATTGATTGAATATCATATTGCGCAACATGTCTGAACTGAACCTGTACTCTACTATTCCGCAAATTAGTTATAGTTCATATATAGAAGGATACGCTTGGATTGTTTTTTTTTAAGTGTGTTTGTTGTGCGTTGTGTCTGAACTCGAAATGTCTGAACCAGAACTTTTTTCATATAGCTCATGCAGCTCGGAATACGTACCAGGACAAATTGAGTCTGGTTTTGAAGACCCCCCCCTCCAAAAACTATGAGAAAAAAATCTCTAGACGAGGCAAAATTAGCCAACAAGAGAAATAAATATACATATTTTTTCGATGTTGCGGCAGGCGATTCCAAAACAATGAAAATTCGAATGTGCAAAGTATGTAGAAATAAAGAAAAGCGGTATAAAATGCCAATAAACATTCACTTAATTTGTAAGAAGTACTCAAGTAAGAACTTTAATTTTCACGAAGAATTTTGAGGTGACAAGTTGGAGTTGACTAAAAAAGAGTTTAAAATAATGTATTTTCTTTTTGTTTTAAATTAATGTAGGTATTTGTTGTACCTACTTACTATATTTAACTGAATAAACTATTTTTCAAACTTGAAACTAGTTTGACCAACAGTTTGAAATTTCAAACCTGTAACCATTGTCCAGTTTGATTTGACTTGAATCATTTCTCAGAAAGATGGACTTGAGTTTGACATAATTTCAAGTCGAACTCAAGTCGAACTTGTGCAACTCTATGTCTCATGCATGCGTAAATATTGAGCACATTCCACTTGGCATGCATTGTATTTTATTTTTTTAATAGCAAATTTAAAGATCTATCTGAATAAATATAGTGTGCCATTTGGAAAAAGCTCAATATATTAACAATTGAATAATCATCAATGAATCGTCTCATTCGAACATTCTTTAGAATTCTCGATGATTATTGAAAAGTCAGTACTTATCTTCATTCTTCTAGGATTCACTTTCAAAATCTCAATCGAATAAATTTATTCATTACGGAGTCATCAGGGTTTTCCAAAGACCCTTCAATTTATTAAAATTGAAATAACTCAAAAACGATAAGTTTTAACCACATGAGACTCCGAAGAAACTTGGGTTTAATCCATGCAATCTTTAAATTCAATAAAAAAAGGCTGTTGAATAAGAGAAAACATTTGTTTGGTCCCCTAAACTTTTTTGGTTCACCTGTATATTTACCAACAATTTGAGAATGTAGCTCTGATGGAGACTAAACAATAATAGAATGTCGCGTCAATGGTGGAACACCCTGTATATCCAAATGATCAATTTCACTTAGTTTAAACTTAATAGTATCTAGTTAACTATCAATTAAAAATTTGTTGATGTAATTATAAGATGCATAAATTTATGCATAATTTATCGATATACAAGGTGAGTCAATAGATCCCGATCGGTCGTTAACTCTTGAAAATTTTGGGCTAGGAGAATGCTCAAAATTTTGAGGGAATCGACACAGCGCATAAGCTTAAATTATTTTTGACTTTACAGAAAGGTTCATTTCAATTTTGATAGAAATTACATCACTTGGAATGATTTCACTGGAATGAAAACAAATTGATCATTATATAAAAAGAATGGCAATCATCACTTTCATTTCATTGATACAATGTACTTTTTCGTCAATATTATGAAATTTCATTCATTGATATTATAAATTCCTGTAAACTGATATGACGACTCTAAAATTGATGCAGTGTTTTTTATTTCAGTAAAATATTCATTGGATAAAAGAACTTTGTTTATAATATCTAGATATATAAACATCATTGATACTAAGTAGAACTGATCGAATAAGTCTAAAATTATGACATCAGCGTATCGTGATCATAATGAACCGAATATTGTAATAATGAACATTCCAACTTTTTATGTTATTATCATTCATTTTTCTGTCAATCGGTTGACTAATTATGATCGAATTTATTAATACAATTGATTTTTCATACATTTACACTTTTGGTTCATGGTATCAATTGAAATTGATTGATATGATATTGTGAATAAAAGAAGAAAATATTCAGAAAAGATGGCAACATCTTAGTATTTGTAAATAATCTTGTCTGTCAACGAATCACTCCACAGATGAATAAAACCTTACTTTATTTTTTTTTGTTCACCCCTTTATATAACCAAAAAGAAAGTAAATGAGCACTACAACTGAATAGTTCTGTTCCCAAAGAATCAAGCTTCAATTAAAAAAATAATCACTAAAATCAGTCAAAGGGTTAAAGAGAAAATGAACCACAAACTTCGTTGAGATTTTGTCCGTTCCCCTAATTTTGCCGGTGTGTACCTATAACTGTCAAAACAAACGCTGAAAAAAAATTTACACGGACAAGAATGTGAATGGATGATCGATCAGTAGTTCTCAAAGATTAACAATCAGTTTTACAATTTTAGATTTTTCTGATAGAATCATAAACTAGAACGCTTTAGAGGGAGCTGGCGAAAAGTTTTGCTTTGTGATGATAATTACAAATCTTTTTCGGGTGTTGATCATTCTCAGATGATAACATCATATTAACATGACCAGTTAAAGACCATCAAGTCAAATTACCCAGTCACTGAACAAGATGATTACTTTTATTTGATATACTTAATTTGATGTTTTTTCGATTCTTAAGTTTTAAGCGTCTCTGATATTGTTATTATTTATTTGTATAATTGAATGAATTCCGCCAATTAATCAATGAGTTGAATGAAAATTTTCAATTGTTACAAAGTCACAATGCCAATTGACATACCACTTAACACTGAATGAAGAAGTTTACACTAACACATTACAAAGATCGAAGCGAAGAACACCATCAATAAGTAATTTTTCGCAACAACTCTTATCAAAATTGAGACTGACTATGATTGAATTTTATTTGTGGTTGACCATGCCAAAGTTCCTCATTTAACATTGAAGAACTCAGTAACCTTCTTTGAATATCATATAGGTATGGTACGCGCCTATTTATTAAATTGATTAGAATTAAAAACTGGTACATCTTTGGAAGTTTTTATGCTTGTTCAATATGGAACAAGTATAATTAATGGTCGTGGGTATACTAGGAAGCATTATTTTAATTATTCCTCTATAATTGATGGAAAATTATTTATTCAAGAAGCAATTGTTTATGTTATATGAGTTGCGCCTGATGGATCTCGTGTTTTTCAACTCAGATATTCAATTGATTAATTGAGTGTTGCATAGCAAGTTCAACAAGCTATTGAAATATGTCGATATCAAGGAATGTGCGAATGCGTGAACCATCATGTAATAACTTTGAGTTAAGGTTAAAAGATTAACACGCTTTAGTTTGAGCTGGAGATCATTGATTTATATGAGATTTTCATTATTATTCATTCAAAAGAGTTCGTTATTGCAAAAACTCCTCATATATTGACGCACCCGGTTCCGAATCTTCGCATCACTTACTTTTCCCAAAACTCAAATTTTCCCACCAGTTTCACTATTGCCGGTCGAGAAGGTGCTTCATGATGACCCAAAAGTGCTATCGTTTTGCGAACTGTGACTGCGAGATTTTCACCATTTTCCTAGTAAATTTCAACGATTTCAATGCGTTGTTGACGCGTGCATCGTGCAATTTTTTGTAATAACGTATTTTCACCTCTTAAATATCAAAAAATTACAGCTTCAAAAGTGACATCTGTTCAGCTGGCGGGTTATTCAAAATAAAACCTCTTATTAGAAAAACCTTTAGATTCATTTTCGAAAGAATTAACTTTTAGTTCGTGCACTTTATCATAATATTAATATCTTAACTTTGTCGAATGAGTTGGAAAGTAATATACCACAGTTAGAATTTCATCAAGCCAAGTAGCTTAACATTTTAACCAACTACTTGACTTGAAAATCAAGCTTGTGAAAAATTACATACTTGAGCTTGATTTGACTTGATTTTAGAAATTTATTGCTTGACTTGATATCAAGCTACTTGATATTACTCGCTTGAATAAATAAGGGGATTCCTCGAGTGCCGAGAGACTGAAGCATTCGCTAGTGTGACTTCATTAGTAGTTTTCTCATATTTCTATGAAATCTATTGGTAGAATTTGGTAGAAATATCTTTCCAAACATGGCCAAAATGGCCAAGGATTTTTTATCAACGCCAGCATCTTCAGCTCCTGTTGAAAGACAATATTCCAGAGCTGCTCTTACAGTTATTACCCGCAATAGGTTAGACGACAAATCTATAAGATGCCTCATGTGTCTTAGATCTTGGGAAATTATGGAATCAAATAAAGCCTGGAGGTTTCTCAATATTAAGAAACTTAATTTTTTTATTATACTTTATTTTATTATGATTTATAGTGATTTAATTTATGTTTCTATTTAAAAAAAGTTGATATTTTCGGTTCCTTTATGCAATAAGTTTAATAAATGAAAGTATTTTTCAACGTTCCTTCTCATTTCATCATTTTTTTTACTTGACTTGAGATTGAAAAACTACTATTTGACTGGAGCTTGACTTGATTTCAAGTCAAAAATTAGCTTGAAAATCAAGCCAAGCCGTGAATCCCGAACCACACTGTGTAATTTATGGCATTTTATAGTGATTTCAATGCACTAATTCGAAATTGCTCTGACATAATGTTGAATACATATACAGGGTGGCCATTTGAAAACGAAACAGACGAGATTACAGACGAAATAAAGTTTTTCGATAGAAATGCTCGGACAGGTCGATTTTTGTTTCGAGGGGGACAACTTAAGATGTAGGTTACGGATGCATAGCGCTTCAACCCTTGCTGCTACAACCCCCGACCCCCAATTTTTGAATAGGGAAGATGGGGTGAGTGATACCTCAATTTAAAGGTATTTTTATACTGATTTCAGCACAGTAATTGTTTTTTCATTTTATGCATTAGTTCTCGAAATATTCATGCGTTAGTTAGTTAGGAAGGAAGCCACAGTCATGGTTTTTCACAAAACACTACAAGTGCCATGAAAACACCACTTCATTTTCAAATACTTAGTTAAGAATATTTCGAGAATTAATGCATAAAATGAAAAAACAATTACTGTGCTGAAATCAGTATAAAAATACCTTTCAAAGGAGGTATCACTCACCCCATCTTCCCTATTCAAAATTTGGGGGTGAGGGTTGTAGTAGCAAGGGTTGAAGCGCTATGCGTCCGTAACCTACATCTTAAGTTGTCCCCCTCGAAACAGAAATCGACCTGTCCGAGCATTTCTATCGAAAAACTTTATTTCGTCTGTAATCTCGTCTGTTTCGTTTTCAAATGGCCACCCTGTAATTATTAAGACAAGTTTCTCCATTCCAGTTGAATAAGCAAACTCTTCAAAGGAAGCTTTTGCTAAAAAGTTATCTCAAATGCATTTAAGAGCATTGTTACATTGGAGTGAATCTCAAATATCTTGATCAATGTATTTTTGGGGAAGAATTGTGGCTAAGTGTTCCATCATTTTTAAAATTGCCATTTATGAAGTAAATAAGTGTAGTCATAGCAACTCGAACGACTGTTATGTCTAGAAAACAATACACAATTTTAATATTTAATAAGTAATTCAAGAAAACATTTCTCTTATGATAATCCATCATTATTTTTCATATATGAATGAAGAACTTTTGGATACATCACGATTGAGATTCATCTTGTGAAGTTGATTGTGGTGGAATTAGTTTCATCACACTGGACATCAAATGGGTGTGAAGGAAATCATTGATATCTTTAGCTTGCACAAAATCTGCTTGTCCAAAGGACTCGTATTCTATCACATGGAATTCGTTTTGAAATTCGGCTGGTATTTTTTGATACATAACTGTAGCATCCTGAAATATAAACAATGAGTTCAACATTCTAATCATTATAGGAAAGGAATAATGGTTACATAAGAATCAAATTGGCGAATGCGCTATACTTGAATGAGCCCATCAAATAACTTCCTAACATAACATGCAATTTTAATGGCAGCTATTTCAATCCCCAGAAATAAGAACATACCAAGTGAGTTTTGGACGATGGACGATTTATTTATTTTTTTTTGAATGATAGAGGTTACTTTCTTCTGTGTGAACCGTATCCTCATAAAAACCTGTATTTTACGAATGCTGACTATCGCAATTATAGCCTGTCGTTTTCATAAAATTTGTACACTCTGTAGAGTATAACAGTTATCAAGTTGTAATTAAACTTACACTTTATCCTTGCCTTTTTCATTTCTGATTATCTTCATTATCTTTCTCATTACTCGAGAAACACCATTTTATAGCATAACATGATTTTATGGAAAATAAAGATCCAAATACATAATAGCTAACTAACGAAATAAAATGAACAAGTTAAACAATAGTGTCAATAGCGAGTATTTCTATCTCTGGTAACGAAAGATGATAAGGTGGATATGTGAATAACCGATTCCATAAAAATGATTTGATTTCACTTATTGCTCTTAATTTCTCATATACCTTTGTATGTTATTTCTTCAGAGAAATCATAAATAACTGGAGAACTACTCAAGATAGCTTAGAAAATGTTGAGGAAAATGTACAGGGATTTTCACCATTATTTGACCCCCCCCTTTAACTTTGTTACTAAAAGAGGTACAAAAAAATTTTTCTACAAAAGTTTCACGAAATCGACTAGTGTTTTTCAAAATGATTTCACAAAACGAAATATATGCAGAGTGGGCCACATATTGATTGCAACTTCATTTTTTCAAATGGAACACCCTGTATATTTTTCTATATTTGACTAGCTCTTATTCCCCTGATTTCGAATATATAACATATGTTTGGCCTATCTCTCTTATTCTGAGTAGGTACCACGGAGTTTCAAATTTTAAGAACCACCTGACATGCTCAGTAATCAGTTTTCAAGTGGTAGGCTGCGATAACTCAAAATGCCCTTTTTTGAGTTATCTTGTTGGCAACGATATGACATATAGCCGAATTGCCAACGAGATAACTCAAAAAAGGGCATTTTAAGAACCACCTGGCATGCTCAGTAATCAGTTTTCAAGTGGTAGGCTGCGATAACTCAAAATGCCCTTTTTTGAGTTATCTCGTTGGCAACGATATGACATATAGTCAAATTGCCAACGAGATAACTCAAAAAAGGGCATTTTGAGTTATCGCAGCCTACCACTTGAAAACTGATAACTGAGCATGCCAGGTGGTTCTTAAAATTTTAAACTCTGTGGTACTCAGAATAAGGGAGATAGGCCAAACATATGTTATATATTCGAAATCAGGGGAAAAAGAGCTTGTCAAATATAGAAAAATATACAGGGTGTTCCATTTGAAAAAATGAATTTGCAATCAATATGTTGACCACTCTGTATATATTTCGTTTTGTGAAATCATTTTAAAAAACATTAGTCGATTTCGTGAAACTTTTGTGGAAAATATTTTTTTATTTCTCTTTTAGTAACAAAGTTAAAGGGGGGGTTAAATTATGGTGAAAAACCCGGTACACTGAATGTATGATTTAAGAATAACCTCTGAATTCACAATTAAATAGAAGATAGCCCATTCAATTTGAAAAAGTTGAGAGTATATTTTTAGTAAAATAAGAATCCTGTATTTCTGAAAAAAATTTCGAAGGGGGTCCGGATCCCACCTCCCCCATGGCTACGGTCTTTACAAGATGGCTATATAAAACAATGTATTTTACCTGTAGAGTCCCAGATTTGTCATTTCTTCCAACGAAAAATAGTTGTGGGACGTTTATCTTTTTCAAATCATATTCTGGTGGAGTACGGCTTCCATATATAACTTCATTTTTTCCATCTCCGTAATCGTACTGCTGAAATCTCCTGCTCATTGACATTTGGTAATATTGTTCAAATGTCATGAGGGAGTTGCTATCTTTATTCTGAGCGATAATCACTCGAAGCGTTTCCTAGAAAAACAATAGTTGTTACAGCATTGAAAATATAGTAGCAATAATATAAAGATTAGGGAAAATTTGGTGTTCAAGGTTATACTCAGTTCAGAACAAAAGAAGATTTTTTTTTCTGTTGTCTTTTTCCTGTTGTTTGAAATAGTCGCATTTCTCTCAAAGAATACATTTTATATAAAGGGTTTTCCATAAGAGGTTTTATTTTGAATAGGCCGCTATCTTGGCAGCTGTTACTTTTTGAGTTGTCATCTTTTGATATTGATGAAAAAATCGAACAAAACTCGCTTCAAAATTGCAATAAAATTGTTGAAATTCACTTCAAAAATAGTGGAAATTTTGCAGTGACAATTCGCAAAACTAAAGCACTTTTGTGTTTTCGTGAAACACCTTCTCGGCTGGTAATAGTGGAGCTGATTACAGCAGTAATATTATCCGTTGTTCTTGAGCGACACACACGGTTTCGATTTTTCACATCACTAACTAGTCCTAACAACTCCAATTTTTCCAGATCGTGCTTCACGACGACCCCCATTTCATTGCATTATTGAAAAGTGTATAGTTCCATTTTTAATAATGGCGTAGTTTTTGCTTATCAAATGTCGAAAGATTACAGCTTCAAGAGTAACAGCTGTACAGATAACAGGCTTTAAAAAATGAAATCTCCTATTGAGAACCCTTTCTTATTTTTATGTGCTCCTGGAAAGTATCTCGTAATTCTATATTTTTATGGCATGACAGAGTAATAACATATTGCGTATTAAACATTAGTTACAAATTTTGCAAAATTATAACTACTTACAGGGTCCTGTTGTTTTAGATCCAATCCTGATGAATACATGAAGAAGGCATCACAAAATCTAGCAAACCAAACTCCACCGTTGCGGCAAAATACTGTAGCCCGAAAATTTGTATATATTGCTGGAACCTCACCATGATAAAAGTACTGCAGTAAAGGCTAAAAAACACTCGTTTTCATATAGTACTCTTCCATAAAAATTATTTCTTCTCAAAAGTATTACATTCACCATATAAGATAAATAACGCCCCAGGTTAACAGTTCCCATTAGAGGGAACTTCGACCCGAGATTTTTATGTGTGAAGGTCACAAAGTCTATGGTGTCTTCAAAATTTTATGTCAAGCTAAGAAAAAATATGTTACGCTTCTTCACATCTTTAATTTTCAATACATGTTTTGAGACGTTATTCCATCTATAATGATGTTTCACAAAATTCTATCTAAAAATGTTTGTCGTCAACATTGTATAGAGCTTACAGAGAGCACAGAGTACAACTGCACAATTTCTGAGATGTTTTACAAGGCTAGTCTGACAAACAAATATAAAAATTTTTAAATCAAGAAAAAATATTAAAAAGTGCGGATTAAAGTTACCGCTGTTTTTCGAACAAAATACAATTTTTGTGAGAAAGTGGTCACAAATGACTCATTCAAAGTATTGCTGCAACATTTCAGCATTTTTTCGGTAGAACTCGAATGATGTTACGGTAAAAGAGTTGATTTTTTGAGGCTATCCACGAATCAAGCCATTTTTTGATGTCTTCATATGAGTGTAGCTTCTGATGAGTAAACAAACAAACAAACGAAGTTCAACATCTCTCGGCTTCAACTCGTACTTGATCAAGTAATGCCTCCAATTCTGTATCTTCGAAAATCTCCTCTCTTCCACCGCCATGCTTGTCTTTGACATCAAAATCATCGTTCTTTATATTGAAGCAGAAAATTAAAACCTCCCGCAAATGACAAGAATTTGGCTTGTAAGCTGACATGTTTAATCGAGAATAACTTTATGATGCAGACACAAATGGACTAATATTTCGATGGCGTTATGTTTACAAATACCTAAGCTTATTATATGATATCTACGATCTATTTATCCCGACTACTTCTCACACCAATTGCAAAATGGCGGAAGCAAAGTTGCACACTTTTTGTAGATAGCGATTCATTAACTCAATTATCTCCTGATGTTTTGCATTTTTATGACAGACTCATGTGTGTAATTATTATTATTTCTATACATGGTGACAATGAAATCGTTGAAGACACCATGACCACATTATTTGCCTTCAAGCAACTGTAATACCCGCTGTTTTTACCTTCATCATAACAGGTATGGAATATAACATCAGTTTGCTTAATAAGCCAACATTTATTGGTGCACCAGTTGGAGAAAGGGAGACAATACCACTCAAATACTTTTGAGCTTCATCGGGATACAAAGTATTGTAAATTAAGGCAGCTGTATTTCCCATCTGAAAACCAACTGCAAGAACTTTTTGATTATTATTTTCCTTAATTGTTTTTAAAGCTTGAGGGAGATCGTAGATCGCCAATTCATTAATACTGAAAAGAATTTTAGTTTATTTGATTGGAAAAGCTACTAACTCATACTCACCTGAATTTCCAGTATTGTGATTGATATGTCTTCAAATCTATATGCTGTCTACTATATTTGTTGCCTCTCCAATTCAACAGCCATACATCGTATCCTTTATCGACAAACTGATAGGCTGCAATAGAAATAAAGTCAGTTATGAACAGTTTATTAGAGGCCTTCAATGGTTATTCAAAAAATGAACTATAAAACTACTAGAGATACCCATACGATACGTACATAAAATGAACTTTCAAATTAAGAGGAGGTTGAAGTTGAAATGTTGCTCCTGACTTCACGCCAGTGCTTTTTTATTTTTTTTAAATTTTATTATTAGCTTTTGAGCTCTTACTGCACTCTTTGGAACCACATAACTGTATATATAAGCCTATGCAGGACTTAAGTATATGCAGTTCTGTAGTCTCCAAGGAACAAGAGGGCAACTTACGCATGAATGGCGAGCGCTCAAAATCTCCTGATACGTTAATGCTTTTCTTCATACGCAAATTGCTTCCTTGAAGCAAATATGATTATTTATTATTTCTGTCCAAATTCCAGTGATAAATTGCTCAATATGGATAATATTTTCAATAATAAACTTTTGGAATCATAAGAGAAACAAATGATAATTTCTCCAGAAAACTTCACAGTTTACGTTCAAAATAACATTTTCAATATTTTAGGTGAAACTACAAGCTTATCCATATAGAGTTATATACTCTACTCTTAGAGCTCCTTACATCATTAGAATCATAGAAACTTCAAGAAGAATTAAGGAAAAAATATAGTCGACAACGGATCCGATCGTATTAAGATATTTTACGTATATATTCAAAAAAACAATTTGAAACTTCATGAAAAATTTCTTGTCGATAGCGTTGACTGAATCATATAAGATGTAATCAAAATATCAACAAAAATGAGTAAACCCCTGTCATGAAGTCATGAGCTTTTGAAAACTAATTCATTAGTCCGCCAATTAGAACTACTGTATTATAGATGCCATTTCAGTTGAGTACAAGCCTTAAATACAACCACTCATCGAAAAAATGTTTTTGGATTTTATTGTCGTTGGTTTTTATGTACTGATAATAATAGTGTTACTTTCTTACTAATTTTATTTACTTCTTTTCATTTCTCGAATATTTGTTTAGTTCCCTATCAAAATGTTAACAAATGTAAACAGGTAAAGAATATGATCTTAATGATAGAAGTACCACTTCAAAAATTGAAGTCATGCTTACCCAGTGATTTCGTTCCTCTATCCACGAAAGCTATCGCATTCATGAACATACCAGGCAAAAGAAGAACTGGAGCTGTGTTCGGCTGATTTGCAATTATTCTGAATAATGTTAAAATATAACCATCATAGGTATTAATTTCATAGGTTTCCACCTTTCGACCCCATCTACCAACAATGGTAACCTGAAATATTCAAATAATATATAGGTACTTTAGGATTTAGAAATCAAATATAGGCAACAATAGATTACATATAACAAATGAAATTTTCCGATTTAAAAATTAGATTATAATGACACATCGAAATTTTTAAATTTAGTACAACATACAGGGTGTCTTATTTAAACGTGTCCACCCGCAATAACTCAACAACGAATCAGAATTTGTGAAAACAGACGCAAGTTATTTCCTTATTAGAAAATGCAGAGGACATAATATGTTACATTAATAGAATTTACAACAGAGCTTCAATAGCAGCTTGCTGACTGTATATGTGGATTGCTGTCACATATTGCAGATGGTTGCTTTCTTGGTTCGTTTACACGCATCTCTCAATTGCAAGAAGTATTTCAACTTAATTTGATCTTAAAAAAATTATCTGATAAAAAGAAAGTGTACTTTGACAACTCTGTTTGTAGTCTGTAGTTTGTAGGTTTCGCAGGTTTCCAGGGGTGACATAGCTATGAATCGGAAATAATGGTAAAGAAGAGTATTTCTCTAATTCTGTGGTTATTCCGTTCATTCTTCCACATCTTGTAGAACAAAATCGTGCGAGAATATATCAGAAACGCACAGTTTTCATGGTTATATTTTATTATTCTATATTGGTACTCCGAACTTTCCGCCACGGCTTTATCTGTCAATTCATCAATTTGCCTTAAAGAAATTAGTTCTGCCAACCAACATTTTTCAATGCAAAAATCACTAAATTATATTTATGGAAATATTTCATTAATTTCAACGAAAATGCAATGAATTAGAGAAAATAATGTATAATACTCGTACAGAAGGCTCATTCTACCACTCGTTCATTCCAAAACTCGCCACTTCGTGGCTCGTTTTTGAATTTTGAACTCGTGGAAGAATATCAATGCCTTCTGCACTTGTATTATAAATAACTATTCTTTTGACCTCAGGGATCTAATGTTGAAATATATTTACAAGTTAAAGACTCCCCGGTATATTAAGGGTTTTCCAATATAAAAATTCATTTTGATGTCAAAAATACGAGTATATTTTGAGAAAAGTCAATGGATGTTTATTTCATTGAAAAAAGGAAAGTAAATCATTAACGATGGAAAGCTCTATCAGCCAAATGGTTTCCATCTTCAAGGTCTTGAATCGATAGTGGAACATTATCGTAGACCTTATTTTTCACGTGACCCCATAGAAAACATTCTACAGGTGTTAAATCACAAGATCTCGGTGGCTAATTGTGATCACCTCATCCAGAAATCATAATTTTTGTTTGCAAAATTGCAATTGTTTCGTTGCTTGTGTAACAGGTAGCGCCGTCTTGTTTAAAATAAACATGGTTCACATCAGTATCTTCCAATTTCGGCCATAAAAATCCTTAATCATATATCTGCAGCGCAATGCACTTACACTTACAATGAGTAAGTTAAGCAATATTCTCGGTTTTTCTTGACACACACGGTTTCGATTCCTCACAGCAATAACTTGTCCCAACAGCTCAAATGTTTCCTTCAGTTTTAATAATACTAGTCGAGAACGTAGGTACTTCATGACGACAAAAAAATGCTTTGGTTTTCACCATTTTTCTAGTGCATTTTAACAATTTCAATGCGTTTTTGAAGAGTTTATCGTTGTATTGGAACCCGATATTATCAATTTCATGATATTGTGTAAAGTTATAAAGAAATTGAATATTAATTTCGTTTCCCTGTTTTTTAACATGTATGGATCATCATTTCAATCGGGAATATTAATAATTTTTATACCAAATTTCTTGCAAAAAGCATCTGTAACTCTCGAGAAAAGCTCTTGTCGGCGTACGCCAATTTTCTGTTATTTTCAATAGTTTAATTTATTCCTCTAATAATTCCAAAGGCTATTATTGAAAAAAAACAACAAATTGGAGAAAAAAAGATTATGTAGGCAGTTTGATTGAGTATTTGATTGAAATTGACTCAAAAAATTCAGTAATAACTTTCAAGTTATTAATCAATATATTCCACTCACAAATTCATCTTCGGCATCCAAATTCTGACGACAACTGTTTGCCCCGTAAAAATTCCAATAATCTTGCCATGTACTGCAAACTTTTACCGCAGAAGCATAATATTCTGAATACAAAAATAGGAGGAGGGTGATTTTAAACTTCTTAACTTGCATTCTGAAGTACGAGTGTTCAAACTATGAATGAATATCCACTTGTGAAGCGTTAGAATCTCTTGGAAAAGTACAGTAGTTTTCAAGATAATGTGAAAAACATTAAAAATATTTTTTTCATGATAAGTAGCTAGGTACTCAAATAGTGAAATATCAGAAAATTGTCTATGGCAATTGGGAATTATCTTTAGTTGAATTGCCATCGTTAAATTTTGTTTCGAAACATGACTATATTCAGTCATAAATTCTCCCAAATATAATCGATTCAATCGTAACAAAGAGACGAATTGAAGAATTTGAATCCAATTTTTTTTAAGTCGCATCAAATACTGTATAAAACCATTCTCATTCAGAATCATACCGGGTGTTAAAAAACAATGTTTCAATATTTTGGGAGCTAATTCTAGACTTTGAAATAAGTAAAAAGTTTCATATAAATATAGGTCCGCAAATGAGCCGTTTTGGAGATATGAGCGATTTTCGGTTTTCAAAATATTAATTATAGTTAATATTTTGAAATGAATTTCGCATTCGCGTTGGAATAGGAGTCCATTCTGCAACTTGTTTTAGAATAAGTCTGATAATTTCAGAACAACTAGTTCGATCGAGATATTATTTTATATAGGTACCTATTACTAAGACGGTTTCTATCTTCAAGTGAAATTTCACGCTCATCGCTTCATTAAAATTGAAGCAAAATATCAACAAAAAAAAAACAATATTTCCGTAGCATTAGATCCGACCAAATAGAAAAATGTATAATAATAATAATAATAATTTTTTGATTTATCTCATTGGCAACGATATGACATACGATTTTCACTATAAATTGGAATTGGATGAAGCTCCATATATTCTCTCCTTGTAGCTTCCTTATTTTTATTGTTCTTCACATAAAGTGAAGAAAATATTTCAAATTTTTCCGCTTCTGTGTAGTTCATATTCGATGAATAGTTTCATTCAATGAGAAAAGTATGTCATATATTGTTGCCAACGAGATAACCCAAAAAAGGGCATTATGAATAATCGCAGCCTTCCACTTGAAAACTGATTACTTAGCTTGCCAGATTGTTCTTAAAATTTAAAACTCTGTGGTACCTACTCAGAATAAGAGAGATAGGCCAAACATATGTTATATATTCGAAATCAGGGGAAAAAGAGCTAGTCAAATATAGAAAAATATACAGGGTGTTCCATTTAAAAAAATTAAGTTGCAATCAATATGTTGCCCACTCTGTATATATTTCGTTTTGTGGAATCATTTTAAAAAACACTAGTTGATTTCGTGAAACTTTTGTAGAAATTTTTTTTTCTACCTTTTTTAGTAACAAAGTTAAAGGGGGGGTCAAATTATGGTGAAAAACCCGGTACCTGAGCATGTTTGGATGAGGAACAAGATCAGAAAGATATCAGAAGATTTTAATGCTTGTGATTCTTCAGCTTTCTCTGTACGATCTCATCATTTTTTCTTCATAGAAGTAAATCAATTTCCACGTAGTTACTGAAAAACACTGAATTACCTTCATACAAGTGAGTTCCAAAGTAACATCATAAAATTTGAAGGAGTTATACCTGGCTCTATTTCAAGAGAAGAAATTTCCATTAATATGAGTCCGGAAAAGCTCACTCCCCAAATACAAGCTATTGAAAATCGAAAAAAAATGACTATATATAGATATAGAAATGACCTTTGAAGCATTGTTGCTACTTTTCAAAAAAGTGATCTCTGATATTTTTGAAAATGATCAATGGTTTGAATTCTTTCGAACGCATTTTCTTCCGATTTGATGAAATGAAATTCAAGTTCTGAAACTAGTCCCACCACGTCTTTTCACAATGCTTTATTCTTCACATGTCAAAGGCCATTTTGAGGCCTTTTATAGTTTCTAAAATATTCAGGAAAAGATTTCTTTCAAACTTCAACACCCTGTATATTGCTAAAGAATCATTTTCGGACCTAAGTTCATGGACAACTTTTTTCTCAAAATATGAAATGACATTTCCTGACGTCATTTTGGAGCACCCTGAAAAAGAGTGATATTTCTACAAAAAGTTTCAGTGAATAGCAATTCCACTACACACGAAGCATTGCCATTACCCATAAATTTACGTCTACAAAATACTGCACCGACGCCTTGTCTTGTTTGCCTACCATCAGGCAACAGACAACAGATACCGTAAATAATCCAATAAGCTAGATCATCCAAAAATGACATAAATGAAGCAACGACAAAGTCAACAAACAACAGTAGATGTAAAGAGTAGTTTATTTAAATTTTCTTCATATTTACATTAAAAGGACAGTTTACCATCCATGTGCACGGCCCAAGAGACCGTGTCCTGACACAGCAATTCCGTGGGAAACTGCTACTGGAACCCCAACAGGTCTGTCTACAGGTACAGCAATGGGTTGAGGAACGCCTACAGGAACTGGGTGTGGTACTGGTACTCCAATGGGTTGAGGTACGGCAACAGGAACTGGACGGTCGACTGGGACAGCTACTGGGCGGTCTACAGCAACTGGTACAGGGCGATCGACTGGATAAGGCACTGGACGGTCAACAGGCACATTCACTCTCACAGGAACTCCAACAGGTACTGGCCTGTCAACAGGAACAGCGACAGGGTGAGGAACTGGGATTCCGATGTTTCTGGTGATGGTGGTTTGGGTGTGAGTATGAGAATGGGCAGATGCTCCTAGATCGATGCCAGCACCTCCAATGGCTACACCTCCAGGAGATAGGGTAAGGGCGGAAGGTCCAACAGCTATAGCACCTGGTCCGATACCAATAGCTCCAGTGGTAGCCAGAGAAGAGAGTCCGGTAGTTCCAATTAATCCAGTTCCATGAATTCCAAGTCCAAGTAGTCCTCTTTTGTCAACCTTCTTGTCCTTTGGGACTGCCTTCTTCTCGTCGGCAACGACAACCGCGACTAAAACGGCAATCCAAAACTGCAAAAAAATTAATTTCATGAATGTCAAGATACGTTTCGAAGTGTACTCAGCGTTACAGGTTCCTCAAAGGCACATTAACAGCTGTATCATACATAAAAATGAAATTTGTATTCTTCGAACATTTGATAAGCTCATTTGATTGTTAGTTTTCAAAATTTTTGGGATTCGATAAAAATCATCATACAAAAAGTTAATCGACGATAAAATTTTCACACGAAAAAATCTGGGTATCCAAATCATAGAGAATATGAGATTAGTGATATGTCCAACCATTTCTTTGATGTATTTCAATCCTAACACTTTTTTCCCATGCTATTTAGTTCAAGACTGGATTCCAGTAATAC
Organism: Harmonia axyridis; assembly: GCF_914767665.1. NCBI lineage: Eukaryota > Metazoa > Arthropoda > Insecta > Coleoptera > Coccinellidae > Harmonia > Harmonia axyridis. The sequence goes on from NC_059507.1 coordinate 28,293,637, forward strand.
AACATGAATATAAATAAAAGCTTATTGAATAAATTTGAGCAAGCTGCATAAAATGGCAAAACTCAATGAGATCGCCAGAATTAAACATTTATTATCAGAAGAAAATGAAACTTGATTCTATAATTGTATATTCTTCTTATTTTTTAAGATTTTTCAAATTATGCAATGATATGCACAAGGAAATTCAGAAATGAGAATAATTCAAAATTTTTTATAGTTCAAAAAAAAACTATAGCATTGATTCATTTGAGAAATATTAACATGAAAAGGAAGAAATCTTAGGTAATTATTCCTTGTTAGTTATCGTTTATTGCGATCTGGTAGAGGAGAATTGTCCTCTCAAGTAATAATGTCGATTCTTACAATTACTTTCAACGACACTGGACGCAAACAATAATAATCTCGCTATGACTAATACAAATAGGAAGCAGCCCACGAATTGAAGCTTTTTCTATAGATTTGTCCCGTAGGGTGTGTCAAGGATTCGTAAATGATACTTCTACAATTTCAAATGCCGTAAATGGCCGCTTTCATGAGTTAATTTATGATGTCCTTACTTCTGCTTTCATTGGGTAGTTGAAAAATCTATCTGAACTAGGTATATCATAATAATTTATGAAGGTGATTGTCAATTTCTGGATATTAATAAAAGTTAGCGATCATGTTTGGCTAAATATTTCAATAGTTAATCTTTAAATTCATGCATACAATCATAACTATCCTGAATTTTACGCTATGTTCGAAAGAATTTGGTAAGAAAATATGAATTCTATCAGAACGTTATTTTGTTGTTCGATTTGGGTGAACATATTTGCAACCTTTCGAGAAGTAAGAGAAAAAATTTCAATTCTGAGTCTAAAATTGAAATTACTTTTGAAATTTTTTGATGAATCATAAAAAAGACAAAATTATGAAATTGAAAATGTGTAATTTTATGAAATGAAAATTTCCCGAAGTCGTTCTAATAGGCCGAATCCCTATAATTTTGAAGTGATGACATTTTTCTGATTCTATCCAGTTCAACGTTCAACCAAAACATAAGGGTAAGGAAAATATGTAACGATATAATTATTTCTTGAAATTCATGTTTCGCGAAAAACAAAATGATTTCTTAGACTATCCGGTAATATTTGGAATAGGATTGTAACATCAATTCATAAAAAAAACTAGGAAGGAGTTGAGCAAATTGGGGAATCCCTGCTCGAGAACTTTCCGAATTATCAAATTATTAAATAGGTAATGAAAGAACTGAGAGTATTTTTCATGACCATAAAACTCAATTGGAATTGATATTTCGTGAAGATTCTATGAAATTTCAAAATGACAATTTTGGGGTCGTTACTCAATGAGTAATTTTTCGTTCTCACTTCCACTAAACTGGAAAATCCCGTAAAACGATCTTTCACCCGAATTATTTTTATCCTGAAAGAACTGTACTCACCAGAGTTCTCATGTTGGCAGTGATTATGTGACAAACACAACTAGGGTTTGATTGTTAGATTGTAAAAGGATCACTTTATACCAGAATCGAAGTCACCCCCACTAACCTAGAAAATGTTTCAGGGATACCAGGTGATAAAGAAGGATATTGAATTTGTCTCTCTAATACCGATATGAATAAATTTCTTATTTCATTCTTAAGAACACACCTAATCCGGATTTTACGCACTTGCTGAATGTTTATTCATAATGCATTCAATGCTGAATTGCGCTATATTTTGAATTTTGTATGCACTCTAGTTTCCCAATATTGAGGTGACTGCTTAAGGAAAAACAAATTCAGAAAATGCGGTCCTGCCGTTTTGGGAATGGAGAATCATCAAATTTGGAAACCATTCATTGGGATCTTCTTCCTCGATTTTTCAATAACCGATAGGGGCAAATTTTTTAATTGGTTTTCAAAAAAAGGGTCTTCAAGCTTCTCTAATCACTTTTTTGTCAGAAATGAGCTGTAAATTTTTCTTCTCGTTCATTCTCTCCCTCTGAGCCGTTATTGTTACAGTGTGTTTCATAAATAACTGATGTGAATGCTCTCAGTGGGAATGCAGAACACTTCCTATAGTCAGAATCAATTTTGAGAATTTTCCTAAGTATATGAGTATATAGGGTGCTTCATGCATTTCATCAAAAACTTCAAATCGGTATAACTCTTGAATGCTTTCATAGATTCATAGAAATTTTGGGGATAAAGTATAGGACAATAACTAATATTCAGTTCTAGTTGATAATCAGTAGCGAAGACCATTTTTGATGTAACATCTCGTCAGACATCCCGTACATCAATTTAAAAAAAAAACGCTCATAAACTACAATTTATAAAACATCCTTCGTATTTACATTTCTTGTAACTTAAACATCGAATATAATTTCAAACATTCTGAATACGGATCCGTTAATCAATTCTGCACAACTTTTAAATGATTAACACAGAGTTAGAGGACTTCCTAAAGAATGTGATACATGATGCATAATCTCGTTCCACCCAACTCCACAAATTTTGGATTCCCTCAAAGAAAGTCTCTATATATTCGAATTGATGGATGTTGAGCTTACATCCTCAATAGCTGCTTAGCTAGATTGGCTCACTTTGTTGCATCTCCGATAGCGTTGATCGAATAATATCTACAATATTTAATATTATTCCCCAGAACGGAATTCATGAAATGGCTATTATAGAAATTAAAATGAGTGAGGATTCGAAAAACTTAAAAATCAGAATAAGAAAGGAGATAAGATAACAGGGAAAAGTAACGGATAAGACGATGCAATCTAAAGGCGCCATACCAAATTTGTTCTCGTCAGTACCAAGCTTTAAAAGATGGGTTCAAAATTTCGTGTTCCTAAATTCATGCGACAGAATTCAAGAGGTGAATGCTCGTATGAAATGAAGGTGGGTCTTTGTTATAACAAAATTTCCTCATCCCACCGCTTTCCGAGATATCACCCTTTAATGGTGGTGTCTAAAATACAGTTGTTTTTTTTAATTCTAGTATATCTAGAAAGTTGAAATTATGTAATTTTCGTGCACTCACAAAGGACTAACCACGGGTATATTTTCAATATTCCTGTTACATTATACGGGAGTGAAATTAGCAACCCTTATTTCATTTCATATCAAAACATATTTTTCGAGATGAAGTTTCATGAAATGAAATTAAAATTGAAATTCTTGTTTTGTTCTTGAAATTTTTTCCCAAAACCAATAGCTGAAAAGAAAACCTTATTATAAAATTTTTTTAATAAATTGAGTAGAAAACAGTAACGATGTAAAATATGGAAGGATTCATAATAAATGCTGGAAATACTCCTTCAGCCAAAAAAAAAAGAACGTATAGTCATGGATTGCCATACACTTTCAAAGATTTAAGGTGTATTTCTTATGGCGTCACGCGCTATTCAAATACGATTCTTCAAATCATTGATATCTCGGACTGAGGAAATTTGTTATAGGAAAGACCCATCTTAATTTCATACGAGCATTTACCTCCTGAATTTTGTCGTATGAATTTAGGAACACCCTGTATAGTTGAGTCTGGATCGAGATATTGAAGGTTAAGTAATGTTCAATATGTTGTTGTTTGAAAAATAAATGAAAAAGAGTTCGATGTATTGATAAAATACTGTTTTCTCATTGGTAAAATACTGTGCAAGCAAAGCAATGGTTTGATAAGTGTTATTAAAACTCTGCTCCATAGATAAAAACGGTCAAAATAAGTTATGCTGACTTTAAGCATTATTGAACAATCACCAACGATGCTGAACGCCCTGATCACCCGCATAAGGTAGTTTCAAAAAACATGAAAAAAGTCCTCGAAATGGTTTTAAACGATCGTAAATTGAAGATACGTGGGATAGCGGTGGAATTGAAGATATCTGAAGGCAGCGAAAATTTATCCATGAGAACGCATTGCGCGAAATGGATGCCGCGCATCATCGCTGACCAGAAGATAAAACACATCGTCGATTTCAGGGTGACAGAAGATGAAACATGGATTCCTTACTACACTTCTGAGTTTAAAAAAGCGTTAGCTGAGTGGAAAGCAGTCGGTGAAAGCCGTCGAAGCATCTAAAATTTCAAACATCTACTGGCAAGGTCATGGAATCCGTATTTTCGACTGAAGCAGAGATCGTCAACTTCAAAGAAAAAGTCTATATGATAACTTTCTATCTTTCTAACTCTCTTTAGCTCATTTTACGATTTTCCTATTACTGAGAAAGAACTGATCGACGTAGTGAATAGGATGAAGGTACAAACTCTTTTGGATATGATGGTATAGCAATAACTGTAATTAAGAGGACTATACAGCTGATAGCGGGAATTTGGATCATATTATGTACCCTACATTTACTGAAGGGATGTTTTCATCCGCCCTCAAAATAACTCTCAATAAACCACTGCTCAAAAAAGGAGATATAGATGATATCAATAATTATCGACCAACTAATTTACTCAGATTTTTCGCTGAAATATTCGAGAGACTTCTGGTGGGTAGGCTTTGTTCGTTCATGTTGTATAAGTACCTACTACTCCAGCGATGTATGAAGTGATCTTTGATATTGTTGACGCTTTGGAAAGTGATGATGTTCCTACTGGGCTTTTTCTAGATTTATCTAAGACAAGCTATTTGATAGCGTGAATCATGAACGCCTTCTGAAGAAGCTCTCCTCTTATGAAATACGCAATTATCTTGTCAACTACATTACTCGAAAGCTATTTGTTCAATAGAATTCAAAGAGTTTGCATCGATGATGGATGACAGGTTTTTATGTCTGAGGATAAATATGTCAGTATAGGAGTCACCCAGGGAATAAATCTGGGATGTACATCAGTTTTCTGGATCTCTTGCTGTTTGTTGATGATGCGAATGCAAATTGGCAAACTCAATTAACTTTCAATTCAGTACAACACAGTTTCTTAATATGATTGCATGATATATAGAATACTCTCGGGCAATAACTCTCAATAATAACTAACCACGTAAAATTTTCATTGTTAACGAAATTTCTGTCTGATCTCAAACCCCAATTTGTAAATTTTCAACACAAAATTCTAACAAGTTTTCCATAAACGTCTAATAGGCCATCGCGGTGAATCACCCTGTACCTATTTATAGAATCCTTGGAATCAACTATTCGATTAATGTAGAAGGCTAAGATATTATTAGAAATATATAACTGTAGAATACTTTTCACTCATAATTATTTATACCCATATTAATTCCTTGAAGATTTTTTGAAGAAATAAAGAGGTATGTGAGAGAAGGAAATAATGAATTAATTAATCAAAAAATTTAGTGATAAGATATCAGTATTCCATACGGCTCAGTCTAAAACTTCAATCTAGCTAGAAGAGAAAATTGGTGAAACATAAGATCAACTTTTTGTATATCTGTCACTAGGATGTAATGACGAGAATATGAAAGTAACCCCCTGAAATATGAGGTAGTTTAAATCTCTATTTGACATCAAGTTCAAATCTGTGATTTATATGCCGTCCTCAATTCTGGTTATTTATTCATTAATTATTATTATTATATCTGATTGATAGCTGGAGATGAACGAACCAAATGCGAAAAGCTGTGAGGATTTCTCGAAACGCTGACATCAAGTGTTTTATTCAGACTACATTCTATCTCTTGAACTGTTATTGCAACGGAGAAACAGTTCTGTTTGAACTATGGATTTTACTCATTCAATAGATATATATGTGTTCTTCCGGAATCATTTCCAAATCAACGTATCGGGGAATACTAAACGTGAAGCAATGTATCCCTACCTCAGGAAGAACGATATTCAGACCTATCAACATGTCAACATTTCTATTAGGATTGTAGTAAAGAAGGGGATTTGAGTACTTATAAGAGAATAGAAGCTCTGCAGAATCAATTCATAACTATATCATGTGAGTTTTCGTTTGTGAGGAACAGAGCTTCGTTTCATTTTAGTTGATTATTTACAAGAGAACATTTTTCTGAGTTTTCCGGGTAGTTTCCATATGAGCAATAGTCAATCCATATAATGCGAATATGGTACACACAAACAGAATTCCAGTTGTAATGTAGAGTTGATGAAGATTCTTTTTTGGACTCAGTATAATGTGAATAGCGCAACCCCTTTGAGATGAACCAAAAATGAGAATGTATGATGCTCACACTTCTCGTGAGAATAGAGTACAAAGTCTAAGATGAAAACTATTTAGACAATATTTACTATTACAATTACAATATTTAGACTATTTAGACAAATGGACGATAGACCATGGAAATTAAATTCTCTTTTTTAGTATTTGAATCTATGCAAGACATGACTAAATAATTTCTAATATATTGTTACTCATTAGAGATAAAAATTTTGACTCTTATAATATGTTTATATTACGATATGTTTAGAGTAGTTTTGTGGAATATCTAGTCGTCTAATCTTTCCAAGACCCTATTTACGTTAAATTTCATATTCGAGAAATTGATCCCTAAATAGTAATAGAATTTAAATCTACGGATCGAATTGAAAAAAAAAACAATATAAATCATCAAATTGAAAACTTTCAATACTAGGTACCTAAAATAATACTGAATACAATGTTATAGCGTCGGCGTTTTTTTTTAACTAGGAATGAAAAAGTGGATACTAGAAATCATCTGATACTAAGAGCAATGGTAATAGTAGTCCTGACACTGATACATGAACAAGAAGGAATGCGCCAAGGAAATAGATAATATTAACAGATAACTTTAACAGCAAATATCAATTTCATCGCATTTAGAGTTGTGGAATTCCTTCTAAATAGAAATTGTCTTGAGCGATTGTCACAATCGAATGCACTTTTAAGGTCGATATATATCAGATATAACACCTCAGAAGCCATTCACTAGATCAAAAGACTAGATACGTATCGTATTTGTAATCGAAGATATATAACATATTTTCGTACAGAAATGACATGATTCTAACGTCCTTATAATTCAAAGAAAATTGTTAATAGATCAAAGTGGTCACTGGATTTTCTTACATAAATGAAATAAATTTTTATCAATATCAACCTGTTTTTCAAATCATAAAAAATGAGTGTACACAGAGAAGATAATTAACACCGAGGTAATATGAATAAAAAAGATTAGAAGAACTATTTAAAATGATGGAACATAAATATGTTTATGAAGTTTTTCGAGTTGACAGAAGATCATTCTACTGAAGTTGTTGCAACCACTCTCTTATCCGTAGAATCTTTATAAGAGTGTAAAAAACGTTTTGACAACGACGTTGTTACTCCGATTCGCAGAATCTTCATAAGATTTTCACGAACGTTTCGACTACGATGTGTTCATTTTCAGAATTGTGAAGTTACTAACCACACTGAATCAAAAGTGTACATAAATGCATGAATTCAATCGTCATTTTTCAACCAATGAACAGAAACATTAATACAATGAGAATTCGTTCATCATATTAATGAATTTTTTTCATTTCATTAAGGAACTACTCCTAATGAGCCAATGAAATATGCATTATCAAAATGTTGTTTGGAGCTGTGGCTTCATACATCTTATTGCCAATGGATATTTAAGTGAAACAAAGAACACTAAACATTAATTTCATAATCATGTAATTGATGAATAAATATAGTTAAGGAATGAAATTTGATAAATTGATGAGAACGTACATTGTTTCAATTAAATCAAGTTTATGATTGCCATTCTTCTAGATAATGAACACTATTTTTTCATTGCAAAGTTACAAAAATATCTTCCGAAGGATTCCAAACTACCCATACTAGAAGCTCTAAAAATAAATAGAAGTAGACACAATAAAATTAAAATTTTATTGAACGGCCAAAAGAAAGTTAACAACTCGCCGCTTTCAGATATCATTCTATAAACCATTTATTGGTTGAATTTTCAGGATTCCTTGTTAATAACACGTAACCTCAGAGAATTTTTTCAAGTCAGAAATCTCGAAAAGGAAAAATGTTTCAAATGAATGGTAAATAGTTTTGAGAGGAAAGTTCACTTATACTTAAACCTCTCAACATTCCAAAGTTGACCTTCCTACCCCCAGAAGGATCAATTAAATGGAGGTTCTGACATAAGTGGACTTCCCTCTCAAAACCATCATCTTTTAGAAACATTTTTCCATTATGTCTTCTTTTCGAAAAATGATTCAGTTCAAAAAATCACCGGGTACACGGGATAGAGTCATTTTAAAAATTCGATTATTCAAAATATAAAATCTGAAGAACTGCGTTATTTAATTCCGATTGAAATGAATTGCCATCAACTGAAGACTAAGTCAATCCAATAGAGATTTTTTACAGTGAAACGAACTCCAAACAGACATGTTTTGACACATATTTACGGAAATATACGACTGGATACTTTATGTGGTCCACCTGTATGTAGGTTTCTTTAGTTATTCATTCAAATTACTTCGAGTTGTTGGTGATAGTTCAAATTCGCATAGCTATAGTAAGTTGCACTTCTTCAAACCAATGTCATAACAAGTCGTTTACCATGTCAAGAATGAAAAAAAATTGCTATTGAGGTTGAATGAATAAATTCATATATTATCGTCAAATTGTTTATAAATAATGATAATTCTTGGAAGGAAAAGTGTCAGATATTTTTCTTGAGAAAAGAACCATTGAAGGAAATGAGAACCCAACGAAGCAGATTCTTTCGGAGCCATAAAACAAATACCACCTGGTAGTTGATGCTAGTTGTCGTCATTTCGTAAGTAACAACTGCAGATTAATTATAATTTCCTACATTCCAAATGTACTGGCATTTTCTGTTCCGACTTATAATCATCGACTTTTCCTATTAACATCAAGGTCCCTAAGAGTTGCGAAATCTTTGCAAGAAGGCGAAAAGTAATTCGGATCAAGTGGTTTCACACTATTCCGCATGTTTGCTTATCGACTTATGAGTTTACTGAGAATTTAGAAAACTGGAATAGATTGGCAACCCAGAATTCAAATAGATTCCATAAATACGTTAAATAACGGCTTTTTCAGGTTACAACCATAAGTGGCATTCACGATGTTATCTTGTTTTTCATCTTTGTCTTATCGGAAAATATTTCTAGATCTATATGGTTTCATCATTTACCATATTTACAAACGTACCTATATTTGAAGTGATTAAAGCTGTGGATCACGTGCATTTACATTTCATTATTTTCTTATTCTGTTAATTTCAGAAAGAGAAATTTACATCTACATTAGGGTTATGTTCCATATATTATTCATGGCAAATAAGGAATAGATGTTTTATTTATTATTCCTTCCTATATCAGAATTTTTTCCTATCTAACTTTCAAATTATTCGAGAAGATCACATAAATAAGTCATAAAAAAATTCTAGATGAGAACTAATCAAGAGATTTTTAGTGCTCGTTAATTCATGCGTCAATTGAAGACTACAAAATTGTGATGTATTATGATGCCATTGTTGTCGGTTAGTTTATCTAAACTGATGATACTTTCCTCCTGGAATTCGACTTGAACATTGGAGTGATTAGTTCCCAAAAACATACCTTCTTACTCAATTTCAACCTAATCGCATTTGTTACAGAAATATTGAATATTTTTTTCGATATTCTGCTTGATTTTTCTGTAGTTTTGGTGAAGTGACAATATGTTATTTTGCATCAAGCTCGGAATATTATATCTAACAGGCCAATTGAAAAGTCCCCTGTCCACCATAGTAGGTAAAACACATTTTTTTGACAAAATTCGATTTTATTATTCAACATAGTTGCCTTCAACGGCGATACAGCGATACGATTTGTCTTTCGCTTCAAAATAGGCCTCAGTTTCGGCGCTAAATTTCTTTCCAGCGAGCATTCTTTTGAGGTATGAGAACAGAAAAAAGTCGCTGGGGGCCAGATCTGGTAAATATGGTAGATGCAGAAGCAATTCGAAGCCCAATTCATGAAATTTTGCCATTGTTTTAATTGATTTATGACACGGCGCATTGTCTTGATGAAACAGCACCTTTTTTTCTTCAAATGGGACCGTTTTTCTACGAGTTCGTCCTTTAAACGATCCAATAAGGCTATATAATAATCGCTGTTGATGGTCTGGCCCTTTTGGAGGTAATCAATGGATATTATACCTTGCGCATCCCAGAATACTGATGCCATAACCTTGCCTGCTGACTGTTGTGATTTTCCTCGGTTTGGATTCGGCTCATCGTGTGCAGTCCACTCAGCTGACTGTCGATTGGAGTGAAATGATTGATCCATGTTTCATCCATTGTCACATATCGACGCAAAAATTAAGGTATATTGCACTTAAACAGCTTCAAACACTGCTCAGAATCTTTAACACGTTGTTGCTTTTGATCGATTGTGAGCTCGCGTGGCACCCATTTTGCACACAGCTGTCTCATGTACAAACATTTGTGAATGTTATCAGGTACACGTTCAGATGATATCTTCACAATGTCTGCTATCTCGATCAACTTCACTTTACGGTAATTCAAAATTATTTTGTGATTTTTTTTTCTCGTCGGTGACAGCCTCTTTTGGGCGTCCACTGCGTTCGACGTCTTCGGTGCTCATTTCACCACCTTTAAACTCAGCATACCAATCAATGATGGTTGATTTTCCTGGTGCAGACCCCAGAAACTCTTGATCAAGCCAAGATTTCGCTTCAACTGTATTTTTTCCCTTCAAAAAGCTATATTTTATCAGCACACGAAATTCTTTTTTTTCCATCTTTTTTCAAATAACAAATGAAGTAATTATACTTACAACGCAATATCTCACAAACTAATGGTCGGACTACTGTAAAATTTTGACACGTATCGTTTGAAGGTTGATACTAACTAAAAATAATATGGATTCAATAATAGTACCATCATCTTTGCATCAGACCGGGGAATTTTCAATTAATAATAATAATAAGAATGCACCCAAAGATGGTGGCCTACTATGAAGCTAATCGAGTAAGAATCAGAGATGTAGGTATTGTTATCATAAACATTCGTCCAACTATTCTATTAACAGTTTCAAGTTCGACCTTCAAATAATTCAATAAAAATCTTATTACTCCAACGTTCAATTTCTAGGTTCATTATTTTTCACCCTCAACTATGATTGATTATCAAAACACGACATTAATTCCCAATATTTATTTACATAATTATTATCATTACGCCTATTCCTGATACAGGTCTCCTACACAGATCTTTTGTAGCTTTTCCGAGAAAGTACGTTGCATTTTAATAGTTATTATTAAATCACCGAACTGATTATAGTGAAACAGGAGAAAAGGAGGTGCCTCCCTTGAATTCTTGTAGGAGTTTTAACAATGTTCTCTTTGACGTCAATGGATTAGTAATAGAATATAGAATGCAAATCATTGACGTATTTTGTTGTCAACAATGACTTGTGTTCATGAGCATAATGAATTAGAACAACCTTTTTTTCAGGATATTATGAAGTGAATATCGAACATAAAAACTGAATGCTAGATGGTGACAAGGTATAAATCAGTAGGTCTCCTAACACACATTCATTTATTCCTCACTAAGAAGGTGCAACAAATCTCCGTCCTGCTGTTTCTCTGTTTAAATTGAAATAAATAATAATATGTATTAATCAATCCATAAATCTACTCTGATTGATTTATTATATTAATGCGAGTTTGTCCCCTGATATTATTCCAGATCTTAATTACCCAAATTTTGTCAATATGAAATAATAAATATTGCATTTCATAGGTTTCATCCAGTGGCGTAACTATACCATTGCGGGCAAAGTCATTAAATGGGGAAAATGGTCTCATTAAAATAAAATAACAATTCAATCTAGAAAAACACAATTCGATCGTTAACAGATATTTATTGATATAATTCTATCTGGGAACTGAAATAAGGGGTGTTTTTTAGCTGCATGAGAAGTTTCAATGGTTGTTGTCTATGGTTTAATAGTTGAGAATGTCAAATTGTGTTAAGATTTCTGTTGAATAAGGTTTGGCAATTCATCATAAACGTTCAACACTCAGGGCCGTCGTTAGCAAAACTGCCACCCTAGATAGAGACCCATTTTGCTGCCCTAACAGAAGCTTACTCTGGAGAATGCTAAAAATTCAAATTTTAATCCAATAGATGATTTAGGATAAGTGGAATGCAATCAGCAATAAACGTGCTGAACTATATTCTAATGAATAAATGATAAAATATATTAATTGAATTCAGGTTTCAGATCCTTCTGCTGAGTTTTGACTACATATAACGCTCGAACATTTCGTTTTTTTTCTTTGATATATGATTGAATTAAACAACCGGATGATGCGAATGAACAATTATTTTAAATTCGAATAGATGCTACAGATATTCACGATTCAAAGATGTCCAAGATTAGTGAATTCGATGAAAAAAAATCATCAGTGAAATTCGTTTAAATAAAAAAAATATTCAATTCGTTCTTCCAGTAATCCAGATTTCCCAGAAGAAGTAAGTAATCCCGCCCTTCATTATTTGCCGGCCCTTTAGAGGGGCCCTGTAGTTTCAGGATCCTAGCTCAGTTTCGATTTTAGAAAAATATTGAAAAAAAATTTTTTTTTGTTTAAGATTATCAGTAAAACAATCGGAGGATGCGGATGAACCATTATTCGATTGCGCCCACGCCCAACACTAGATAATTTGATATAAAAAATGAAGATTATTATAAAATAATGGAATGTGGTATGAAATAATAAAACTTCTTATATATATCTTTAGAAGGATCAGTTGGAAGTGATGAAAGCGAATTATTTTCTAATATTTTGCATTTCATTCTAAGGAATCAACATTCTGATTAGAGAATTGGAAAGAAAATAATCCTGAACCCCAAGGTGCAATAAAATTCGGCAACGTAAAGGAAACACCGACAAGCCTGATGGATGCATGTGTTCTTTTTTAGCGTCAATAACTGGTAAACAGCACTATGAGGGGATCACGCCACATCTGGATATTTATAAGTATAATTTATAATGCGGCACCTTTGCTGGTTTTTGATGTCAATTAAATTTGTCGGTATTCCTTTCTGTTGTTGCTGACTGAATTAAATCTTATCTGGTACTTTGAATTGCTACACATGTAATATCCTCATATGGTGTTGCAACCGTAGCCGTAGCGGCCATTTGGCGTTTTCCATCATTAATGATTACCTACGTCTTTACAATGAAACAAACATCTATTGATTTCTCTTGAAATATACTCTCTTTTTAATATCAAAGTGAAACCACTTTTTGAAGAATATTTTATTCACTACATCCTCTCTAATTTTCCTTTTAAATTTTCTATGGTTCTGATGAAGTAATCGGCTTGAAATTTTCATAGAGCTTGAAATTGTTATTTCATATGAATACCCAGATGGTTGTTTTTTCGATTATCCTCTGGCTCCGGTTAAGCGATCAATATGATACCTCACACTCTCATTCTATATCCAAATGCAAATTTTTGGATTTTATCCATTAACGTCGTCTGCGACATTTGAGAAATTTCAAGTTTCTAGGTCCTTCTAGTAGTGGCTGAAATGACGAATAGAATCAATTTTAAACAGTGGTTTGGCATCAGTGAGCCAAACCCCATCGTTTGATACCATTTACGGCTCAAATTTCTGAATATATAGACATTGCGATGACATGATAGTGATATAGTCCGGGAGCCAGTAACAGATATACATGACCAAGTTCCTCTCAAACGGTAATTAGTAGAATGCATCAGGTAATAGTAATAAAAAGCCTCGTGAACGTCAGCTGCGACTCTGCTGGGGGTAAGAGCGGCGGCAGCCCCCAAACACGAAGAAAAAAAAATTCAGTCATTTCCTCCCAACTGAAAATTTGTCAAATTGTAGCTTACCCAATATCTAGACGAAAAAATACAATCAGCTGGCTATAGCATGGTGGATTATACGTCAGCTGGTGCATCAAACATGAAAAAAAAAAAAATATTTTCAATAACAGCTCTGACAGCGACTCTGACAATGAATCAGAGAGAAAAGGACTTTCTCCACATGTTGCACAATAATATTTAGTTACTTCCACTCTCTGATTCAGTATCAGAGTCACTGTCAGAGCTGTCAAATTTATTTTTTTTTTCATGTTTGAGGCACCAGCTGACGTATAATCCACCATGCTATAGCCAGCTGATTGTATTTTTTCGTCTAGGTATTGGGTTAGCTACAATTTGACAAATTTTCAGTTGGGAGGAAATGACTGAATGTATTTTTTTTTTCTTCGTGTTTGGGGGGCTGCCGCCGCTCTCCCCCCCAACCGAGTCGTAGCTGACGTTCACGAGGCTTTTCATTACTATTATCTGATGCATCTCACCAAGTATCTCTCGAGAGGAAATAATCAACCAAATTTGCACCAAGCTCCCTAGGTTCGGAGAGTGCTCAAAAACCAAAATTTGTTGGTTACTCATCTGCTGCTAAATTGAAAAAATGCGAAGGCATAAGCAAATGAGTTCAAGTAAATGAACCATCCTTGCTACCTTCCTAAATAATCCAAAGACCTCCAAGAAAAGAATCATCAACTGACGACAACTTCTTTCAACTAAATTCTTCAGAAGCAAAAGTTTTCTTCGTCTTATTAGCAACGAGCCAATTAACCAGTAACAGTATTCATGAAATCATAGACAACTCGGCATAATTACTGAGATAAATTACCATCGAGTTCAGTATTTCAAGTTTAATACTGCTCAATTATCTTCCTACTTTTGCCAATGTCCTCTACTTATTCTTGCACTTGATATACTTATGCAAGTCATTTCGTAATAGTGGGGGATGATGAAAAGTGTAGGTAGTCGGATTCGATTGTTTTCAACATCGCACAGCATGCACCTTTATTACTGACTCAAACAATATTAGTTTCAACTGTACAATCAGTTTGGAATGTACCTACTGCAAATAGTGCAAATCTGGCTATATACTTTCAGATAATTACCTGTTTTGAACATTGGTAATTATATGTATGGACCTTTTCTGCACGGGATGAGGAAATATGTAAATATAGCTCAGCTCATAAAGTGTTTGATGTATCAAAATCCATGTATTCCGATTTGAAAAAATTAAGTAGAGGGGTGCGCGGCGTAGGAGGTGAAAAATATCAAATTCAAAAGAGCATAGGATGAATTGATGCTTTCGAAATTAAAAATCGACGGGTGCGAGGATTGTTCTTAATAATTCTTCGTACAAGAATTATTGACGAGTTACGTTACTTTTTTGGCACTCTGTATATGAACTCACATGACACATATGCACATCTTTTGACATTTGACAAGTAAAATCTACACTATTACTAAAAATGAAACATTCTGCTAAGAATCGTTAGTGAAATGAAACAATAAATACTTCAACAAAGCGTTAAAATTGATTGACTACAAAAATAATGAAAATTTTGTGGTCATTGTTCGCAAAATTAAAGCAATTTTGGGTCATTGCGAAGCACCTTCTCGGCAAGCGTTAGGGATACTGGTGAAAAAATTTGAGCTTTTGGGTCAAGTATGTGATGTGCAGAATCAAAACCATGAGCTTCGCTCAAGAACAACTGGTAATATTGCTACTGCAGCCTCTAGTGTTGACGAATTCAATTCTCCAATTGGGATTAGACAATGGTTAATGATTTTTTATGGTCAGAATTAGGCGATATTGATATAGACGACATTCGTTCTCAACAAGACGGCACTACATGCCACATAAACAACAAAACAATTACAATATTGTGAGAAAATTTTCCTGACCGTGTTTTTCCTCAAAGAGATGATCTCAATTGACCACCGAGATTTTATTAGTTATAATAAAGGCGATTTATTATTATTTTTATTATCATTATAAACTATTCGAAAAAAATTGTCATTTTAAGATGCTCAAACAAATGTTTACAACAATATTAAGGTGCCGATTTATTGAAATCTAATGAAACTGTTTGACATCATTCAATAAAAATAGACACGATAGAAGAAGTGAGCAAGCACTAATTGCCGAATAAAATGATTCACTCTTTTCAAGTTTTATTTCATATTACAGGAATAGGCAGTGAAATATAAATAATTGTTTCAATTGCAAGTAGTAAAAGAAAAAAAAAACTGTTACAAAATGGCGAATGCGCAAGATAAAAATTAATCTAAAAGCAATTAGGTATAATTAATCTTTCGATTGATTGAAGTCATTCTTTCTATGATAAAACAACCACAAGAATGTAGATATATGGATGTAGATGATCTGGATTCTCTTCCTCCTCACCACAGGATCCACACTCGTGCTAAACTCATTGTCATGAGCATAATATTCTTGTTCAGATCTAGATACTTTCCATATCTTGCTGTATCAAAATTTCTCTTTCGGTGTTTTCCTACTCCAGAAACTCTTCCTTGTACATTTATCTATACATTATAAAGTTTCTTATGCTACTTTTCTGGCAACTGGCAAGTTTTTGACCTCTTTATTTCCTTTATTTCTCCAGTGGCCGGTAACCCAGACTAAAGAAACCTTGTTTTTCATGCCTATTTCGTTGAGTTTTCTAACTGCAGAATCAATGATATGTGATTTCAATGCTTTGATTGAAGCCTGACTGTCAGAATGAATCTCTATGTCCCATTTCTGATAGTTTCTTACTAGGATCATTTCCACACACATCTTTCAATTGCAAGTATCTCTTCCTGAAAGAAACACGATACTGAGCATTTGGTGCCAGTCCCCGTCGTAGTTTTAGAACCCTCTGTGTGCTATTTGATGGTATTATTTTTGAGAACAGAGATAGTGGACTCCCTTTCCCAACTTTTTTTCTACTTAGCATCGTAGTGAAGGTTCTCTATACTAGTTTTCTTTATCATCTCGTCACTAGGAATGTCTGCTAATGGTTTGTTATTAGTCAGAGGAGACCAAGCTCTCTAATTCCTAATTTCCTCATGGCCGATAACTTTCCTGGATAGTCTCAGAATGGTCTCATGGGTTCATCTAATGCTACTGGTGTGCCCCAGGGGTCTGTATTGGGTCCGATATTGTTTTTAATATATATAGACAATATGGTATATAACGTTGCCGCGGATGAGAGGATCATTTTCGCTGATGATACATCATTTTTGAATAGAGCACAAAATAATAGAACACTCCAGCAAAAAGCTGAAAAATCTGTTCAGGAAGCCGTTGAATGGTTCAATGGAAACAATTTGAAGGTGAATCCTGATAAAACACAAAGGCTAGTAATAACAACAAAAAGCCATAATAAAGAAAGTATTTCTTTGCTCGGGATGTGCATCAGTGGAAATTTGACTTGGACTGAGCATGTGACTGAATTGTGCAAAAGGCTTTCCACATCATTATTTGCAATAAGACAAATAAAAAATATGCTTACAGAAAACGAAGAAATCCTCACCTATCACGCTCAAATTTGAATATGGATTTGTCATCGACGAGTAAAACCTTATCGTTTGGGACCACTACCGGCTCAAAATTTGGAAAATTGAAGACATTGTAACGAAATAATATCCGCAACAGAATATCTAATTTGCAGTTCCTTCAATTCCATGAATGTATTTCCGAGAAAAACTTTACACAAGAACGGTGGGCGGACATATTTATTATTATTCTATTTTTAGCTACTAAACAAAGAATTTTTCCTCATTCTTTTCCAGAGGTTCATCATTGTAGCAATAAATCAAAACCGTACAATAACTCAGTGCAGAAAAAACACACGAGCCAAGAAAGGTATCAATATCCTAGGGTGTGGTGAAATATAACGATGTTGTTGCACCATTCCTCTAATGTGAACTTTTCGCACAAACGCCTTCTACATGCACGCTCCATTTACCCTACGATAACTCCGATGCAGTTTTAGTGCAGAATTTCGTTGTCAGTGCCGGAAGTAATCTAAAGCGAGCTCGAAATTACATTAATTAGGTTGCAACTTTAGATGGTAATCTCAATCTGTGGGGATACATGAGCACAACAGATAGGATGTCATTGAGTATTATATTATTATGTTGTAAGTTGCATTAACCTATTTTAAGTAATTTACAGAGTATTTAACTTATTATACGTCATTTATCAACTAACTGTAATTTTTGGAATCGTTTCGTTTGAGAATGCTATATTTCACATAATTGCAATTTTTCTTCATTAATTGATATTAATTTAGAAAAATGATCTATTAATACGTTCATTTTACTGATTAATTGCTTTTATCAGTTTGTGTAATATACAGGGTGAGTCAATAGTGCTCGATCGGTCGATAACTCCGGTAAATTTTGGTCTAGGCGAATGATTCAAATTTTGACGGAATTGACAACACTCAACACATAAGCTCAATTTAATTTTTGATTCTACAAGCTGGTCAGAAAGTGGTGAAACACGATACCATCTTGTTCTTTTAAATGGTAATGTCCATTTTTTATATCATACCCATAATTTCCATGAATTTCTGATTTAGAAATACCCCAGTTGTTGTCATTTATCTGTGTAACGTTTTGACGTAGACCACTTTTTTCGAATGATTTCATGATTTTAGTGGTTTAAACTAAAGTTCATATCTTGAAAATACTAGTGGAATAAATTGAAGGATCAAAATAAAATTGGAAATTTTTAGCGGTTTTTCAAATGGCTGTATTTTCGATAACAATGGTCGTATCTTACTTTGAAAAAAAAAATTTTTGAAGCTTGAAGTTTATAGTTTAGAGATCTTATGATGAAAAAATTTTTCAAGCTACGTGTCCCGCTCAATCATAATGAATACAGTATCTAGAATTTCTGCGAAATTTTTGAAGTTTTCATTTTTGGCATACAGACATGGAGATTTTTTTCCAACTTAACCACTATATGGATGAGATAACTTGTTTATTCAGCTTCAATATCCTTTTTTCAAAATTTCGATGCCAGCACTTCTCGATGAAATATCGAACTTTGAATTGAAAAGGACCTTTTTGTATTTAACCATCAATATCTCACCAATCAATGATTGCACAGAAAATTTGAGGAATAATTTGAAATCTTGAATGAATTCTCTACAAGAAGTAGCAATTGGATTTTCGGAAAGAATTTTTCTTCGTTTTATACATTAATTTGAAAAGTTGATAAAAAAGGGCTTTCGGAGGCTTTTTGGATAATCAAGCGCTGAATTGAAAATATCGAAAAAACCATCAATGTTAAGAATGCGTTTTACAGTTCGATATCACTACAAAAATCCCAGAGAATTTCAATTCAATCCATGATGATGGTTCATAATCACGCCTTCTAACCATGTTAGGAAATCAAAAATAATTCTCAAATTTTGCAAATTCGTTTTGAGAATAAGCTGGTCTTTTTTTAGTGTTGTAAAAGTTCTATAGATCTATAGATTTCGAAATTCCCTTGGGTATATCAACTTTAGTTTAATTTAATTTGGTTTTTATCATCAAGGTCATGGAATGAAATTACGGAATCGCACAAGAATTGATAATGACATGTTGAATTGATTCATTTGGAGTCAATGAAAAAAAAATTGAAAATAAAAAAACAATTTGATTTAAAAAAAAATATTTCATGAATTCTGTTATTTTTCTGTTCTGGTATTGTTAAAAATGCAAAAAAACAATTCTAAAATTTTTTTTCTTCATTTTGTGGGAGATAAAATGAATCGAAAATCGTGATCCTTTAATTTTTTGAAACTTCGATCGAATGAAACAAAAAAACCGCTTCATGGATTAAAATGAAATTCTTTGAGATTTTTGTGGTTATATTGAACTGTAAAACGCATACTCAACATTGATGGTTTCTTCGATATTTTCAATTCAGCGCTTGATTATCCAAAATCCTCCGAAAGCCCTTTTTTTTATCAACTTTTCAAATTAATGAATAGAACGAAAAGATATCCGTTCCAAAAATTCAATTGCTACTTCTTGTAGAGAATTCATTCAAGATTTCAAATTATTCCTTAAATTTTCTGTGCAATCATTGATTGGTAAGATATTAATGGTTAAATACAACAAAGTCCTTTTCAATTCAAAGTTCGATATTTCAGCGAGAACTGCTCGCATCGGAATTTTGCAAAAATGATTGAATCTGAGTGAACAAGTTATCTCATCCATATAGTGGTGAGGTTGGAAAAAAAATTTCCAAGTCTGTATGCCAAAAATGAAAACTGAAAAAAATTCGCAGGAATTTTAGATACTGTATTCATTAGGATTGAGCGGTACACGTTGCTTGAAAAATTTTTTCATCATGAGATCTCTAAACTATAAACTTCAAGCTTCAAAAAGTTCTTTTTCAAATTAAGATAGATCATTGTCATCGAAAATACAGTCATTTGAAAAACCGCTTCGTACAATCGATTTTTCCAAGAGCTATACCATCTCAGACCACATTTCCCTAGTGTACCTACAATCAAAGATAACTAAACTCCAAAATCTTCCAACAGAATTCAAATTATTTCCAGCAACCAGTTGTACCTGCAGTGGAATCCGGTGATTTCACTTTCTTGAATCCATATCAAGATGCCAATTAAAAAGAAGCCGTTGACAAATCTCGATAAAACATCTCTACATCTGAAATTAAATGACTGCATGTACATGTTTCGCATTGTTGAGTTGTGTAGTCGTGTTCAGTGATCTGTTACCAGTCTTTTTATACGGGAAGCAATCAATACGTTCTATACACGCAATCCTTCTGATTTTTCGGAAACGCTGACTACAGAAGGGAATGCTCGATTGAAGGTTGTCTCTGTATTGAGGTTTTTCTTGGTTGCAAGAATGAATAAATCGATTTCAATGAATAAATATCTAGCTAAAATGAAAAAGATAATGTTTATTCAATATTGGCTAATCGGTAATTGCTTTATTTATGAAATCCACAGTGGAATTGAGCCCATTAACTGACTTCGAGATCCAAAGCTACCGGCCGACTGGGCGGACAGAATTGAATGTGACCACGAATTCGTCATCGTTGAATAGAAACATATCGTTTGAGATCATCCCAGACTTGAATTTTGAAGGGATAAATAATATTGAAATATAATTACAAAAATATTCAATCTGAAGGAATATAAAAAACTGAGTCTTTTATGAAACATTATTCTATTGATATCAATATTGTAAGTATTTGAATTTTAAAGTTATCAATTATATTGAAATATAATTAGAAAAGTATTCAATTTTTAGGCCTCTACAAAGTAAATGACACTTCTTTATAATTTTCTTCTTTTATTAATCAGGGGCAATCCTCATGGAGTAACTACTTTATAAAAGGTTGAACATAGTGGGATACCGCGTTTGAAGAACACGATCAACCTCACTAAACCGAACCTGCTGTTTTTGAAATTTATTATTGAAAATAATCAACCATTAACACTGCAATTTTTTGTAATGGCAATTACTTGTCGAACGTGAAAAGGTGCACCTTTTTTCTATTTTTTAATTTACTACAAAAAATGGTATTTTCATAAGGAAAATATTGTGGGGTAAAAAATATATCTTAATTTACCAACTGACTTTGGATTTGGACTTTGGGCAGATGCCACTTTTGAAGTTGTCATGACAACTTCAAAAGTGGTATATTCTAACACAAAAAATAAATTCTACATTTTGTTCATAAATTTTTTGTGTCTTGTACTTTTTACGCATTTGTGATCGATATCGAGAAAAATGTGAAATTATTTTTTGTAATTCGCTAGATTTAATTAAAATTTTCAACTGAAGGTAATCTAAATATCTCAAAAACTGAAAAAGCTATGAAGAAAAAACTGAAAAATTTTTAAATCTTTAACGCTCTCTAGTTCGGTAACGAGTTTGCGGTCACATTTTATGGAAAAAAGTCTTATTTTGACGCATGTTATCTTGATTCTTGATACTGAAATTAAAAACACTCAGTACAAATAGCTACTCAAATGCGCCTTTAAAAACTGCGTCATATTTTAACCATGGAGATTGTTACTTTCGAATAACTCAGGGTGATTTTTTGTTGAAATCGACAAAACGTCCTATGATGAATTGGATCAGGTGATTTTAAGTTCGAAAATACAATTTCATATGAAATTGAAAAGATGCCAGAGAGAAATTACAGAGCCTCCTCCATAGAAAATTCAAGAACTCGCAATTCGAAATTTTGAAGAAATCCGAATAATAGGGCTCAAATATACAGGGAGTTTCGTAATTAATCCTGTGAAGAGGTCATACAAAAGGTCATTTGCAACAAATTAAGTCCAGTCAACAAGGGGTCAAAAGTGGCAGGTTATACTGAGCGATAGAGGTTTTCGATTTTTCAAAAAATTTCTGAGTTGTACCGGAAAAGTAGGTATTGATTGTGTTAAAACTGTTAGGGTGTGAAAATTCAATTGAAGCTTTCTTTGAAGCTGAAAAATGAGGGTACTTCAGAAAAAATAATTGTCGCCCGTAATTTAAACTTCAATATTCAACATAATAAAAACATATAAAAAACATTCAAAGGTCTTGTTCAAATTGCTTGCCTCGATTTCTCATGCAGGCACATAGCCTATAACGTACTTCAGTGTCTGTTACCCGCAATGAAAATCTTTATTTTATTTCATATGCTGGGTGGCCTTCAACATCCTCTCCCTCAATTTTTTGGATATCGACACATGATTGTTGTAAATCAAACTTTTCATGTGATATCAAATGTAGAAGTCACATGGAGTTAGTTCTGGATATCTGGCGGGTCAAGAAATTGGTCCTCGCGTAGGCAGCAGTACGTCAATCAGATTAGATTAGAGATTAGATTTAAAGGAGGTTACATTTTACTGCAACCTAATGGTCTATTGTGTCCCCCATCATAGCTATTCTCTCCATAACGTGATCTATAGCTCGCCTTCCAGTTTCAGAGTTCTGATGAACTCCAATATCTGGGATGCCTCCAAGGAGGCTAATTCTTCACTTCTATAAGTTTCGTGTCCAAGGCAGTTTTTGCGTTGGCTAGCGATGGCATTCCGTCACCAGGTGATCCGGAGTTTCTTCCTCCTCCCCACAGAATCTGCACTCGTCATTTTCTGTTAGACCCATTCTCATGAGGTGTTTCCTAAGGTGGAAATGCCCTGTGAGGAATCCAGTGAGGAGGTGTAGCATATTCTTTCTAAGATCCAGATACTTCTCGGATCTTGTAGAGTCAAAGTTTCGAAGAAACTTTTTGGAGTGATCCAGACCAGGAAGATTCCACCAGAGTTTTTCTCTTTCGGTTACCTCCTTTTCCTGAAATTCTTTCTTGTAGGTGCATTTGTCTACACCACAGAAAGGTTCCGGGCCGATGAAAGGAGTTTGTGCTCCTTTTCTGGCTAGTGTGATGGCCTCCTCATTCCCTCTGATTCCCGAGTGGCCGGGAACCCAGACTAAAAAGACCCTGTTATTCCTACCCATTTCATCAAGTTTTTTTTTGCACTCTAATACCATCTTAGAATCGATGGTATGTGAGCTCAGTGCTTTAATTGCAGCCTGACTATCATAAGGTATTACTATGTCACGTTTCCGATAGTTTTCTTGCTATGTTGATTTCTACACATCTTTCTATTGCAAATATCTCTGCCTGAAAGACATTTAGACAGTGACCTAGCGATATTGAGCATTTGGTACCAGCCCCGAATACTCCAGCGACAGTCTCCGTCGTGGTTTTGGAATCTGTATACCATTTGATGGTATTCTTTTTAAGAACTGGGATTATAGACTCCTTTTTACGTCAATCAACTCAGAGATTTTTCGAATCGAAAAATCGCCATAGCTGACCAACCATCAACTTTTGACCCATAGTTGACTGGTCTTAATTTGTTGTAAACGAGGTTGCAGTTGACCTCCAGGATGACTCCTTCAAATGATCACGTCGAATTACGAAACACCCTGTATATAACTTATTTAATCGAAATTAAAAAATTAATAGAAATACGTAGTAATAAATTATTGTCCTTCAGAGCGCTCAGCTGCCAAAAACAATTTTTTCTGTCAAATAACCAACAAAATTCGATGAAGAGGAAGGTACTATTTATTGCATATAACACAATATCGAGTCAGATAAATTTGGCAAAGCAGGGAGCCAAAATGTCTGGCGGTGGCCCTGTAGCGGCTACCTATTCAAAATAAAACATCCTATTGGAATAGTATATTCTAAAACAAGTTGCAGAATGGGCTCCTATTCCAACACGAATGCGAAATTCGAAAACGAGCGACGGAAGGAGCGAGTTTTGGAACGCATGAGTGTTGGAATTGCCTTCTGCAACGAGTATTAGACGATATTCTCTCTATTTCAGTCAAGTTCGAAATTCAATGAAAAATTCAGATCATATATCCTAGTGACATTTGTATCGTATCTTGGCAGTTGGTGCGACTGTTACGAAAATTGACAGATTACGGAATTCCAATTCGAATCGTATGTTTCGAATTTTGAAAAAATTTAATATTACGCATTGAATTCGTGAATAATGTCTGACAAAATCTATTTAACACCAACAGAATTGAGAGAAATTGCGAATAATATCGCAAATCATTTAATTATCCAAATTATATTATATTGACAATAATTGACGTGTGTTGAATTTTGATAGAATTGGAAGTTTGACGTCTGTGTAGACAACCACAAAACGAAAAATATAACTAAAAACAATGCTGTAATGACTTCATTACAGCACTGTTTTCAGAACTGTAATGAACTCATTACGATACTGAAATAGAGAAAACCCTTTAAAACAGGTACTGCTGAAAATCTTCAATCATCTATATGGCAAGACAGCATGGTAGCACCAATTCAAAACATAGGAATTGTGGGAAACGTAAGATAATAGATACCCTAAGGATGAAAACAACCGTTAGATACGTTAATAAGTTAGCGGTGAAACACATTGATATCTTGTGTGTGACATAATAACCCCAGAAATGGTAGACAATCCCTAGGCAGCTATACCTATGATATTTGATATTTCACAACCCGATATCTCGTGTTCACGGTTCGGTGTTACCGGTAAACCGAAGGTAAATGCAGTAATGCCTGCTCATTTTTGTTATCGGGCTGAAATCTAACGGCTAGTTCTCTAAGGTGAAGTGAGTATCAAATTGATACATATAATTGATCTGTGCACGACGCAACTTAAGCAACGGATGTGGAAAAAATGAGAAATGGGAAAATGATCACGAGAACCGCCCAACGGTGTACGCTTTCCCAAGTCAATCTACCTATTCTGAAAGATATACCGGGTGGCCCACTTCAGACCTGAATCTCATTTTAAGTGTGTCAGTAAGGATATTTTGAAAATATTTTTTTGAAATATGTATAGGATAATCCAAAGCACAATATAAAATTATTTTCATATATACAGGGTGTTCGAAAACGAAGAAATAGACGAAAGTTTCATTTTCTACAGTGGAACATCCTGCATATGAATTAAAAAATGGAATGGCAATGAAGAGTTCGTTCAGATCGCTTTATACCTTACAAGCACCATTTACGAGAAAATCTCGAAAAATTTTTTCTAATTGGTAATTAATAAAGAAACCGGTTGGATACGCCGCTGATACAATGTTTTTCCGAGTAGACATATTGGCTACTCCTAAATAGGGAAGAAATTTTGAACTCTGGATTATAAAGAGTGAGCATAATTAATATTCAAACATTAACTACAAATAATGGCCAAAAACTTTCTTATTTCCAATGGCACTTCCAGTATTTATGTACAGGGTGGGCAAATTTCGATGTTTTAGCACTACATCTTTTAAACCAGATGAGATAGACAAAATCTGATACCCTATTTTCGGTCTCTTTTTCTGGGAAACTAACAAGGGTACTATTCATTTTTGGCCACCTTCTTTTGTTTTCGAGTTATAAGCGAAAATTGGAAAAATGGCGATATCGAAAAACATTTATATCTCCGCTAATATTGATGATAAAACTCTGAAATTAAAACATTATACAGGCACTTTTTTACGAATAATCCAGTGGCGTACTCGTATTTTCAAAAGGGTTTTCAATTACGAAGCTATGACCTAAAGTTATGTTTTTTCAAATGGAAACACAAGATTTTTGTGCCATTTTCTGAAAGCTTAATTTTTTCTGATTTCAAAAATATATAACATCGTATGATTCGTATTAAAATAAATAACAGAAAATGGTCAAAAGCCTTTTTTTACTTAAGAGTCTCAATATTTCTATGGTTTCAACTGTTGATGAGCACAGAAAAATTGAGTAAATAATCTCCGGATACATGCATCTCAATGCAACTCTTTCGATTGAAAAATTCGATCTTGTGGTTTCTCCGTTATTTCCAAATCAATTTTTAGATAAAAAATTTATAAAACATATCTAGATTCGAATTTTGTAGAAATAAGTGAAAAGCATAGAAATAATCAGATTGACGGAAGGGCACTGCTCTTGTTATAGAAAGCTCAATTTTTCTGTGTTCATGAACAGTTGAAACCATAGAAATATTGAGACTCTTAGGTGAAAAGAGGTTTTTGGCCATTTTCTATTATTTATATTGATCCGAATCATACGATGTTATATATTTTTGAAATCAGGAAAAATCAAGCTTTCAGAAAATAACACAAAAATCTAGTATTCCCTTTTGAAAAAACATAACTTTGGGTCATAGCTTCGTAATTAAAAACCCTTTTGAAAATACGAGCACGCCACTGGATTATTCGTAAAAAAGTGCGTGTATAATGTTTTAATTTCAGAGCTCTATCGTCAATATTAGCGGAGATATAAATGTTTTTCGATATCGCCATTTTTCCAATTTTCGCTTTTAACTCGAAAACAAAAGAAAGTGGCCAAAAATGAATACTACCCTTGTTAGTTTCTCAGAAAAAGAGACCGAGAAGTGGGTATCAGATTTTGTCTATCTCCTCTGGTTCAAAAGTTGTAGTGCTAAAACGTCGAAATTTGCCCACCCTGTACTTCTAATACTTTTTTTTCAGGGGGTCACTTGATATTAAAGAGTTTTTGGTTTTTTTTGTACTCCATCTGGTATCTTCATTCTTCTTCTTTTTTATCAGTCATTGCAGGTCCACTCTTGGACATAGGCCTTCTTCAATCTTCTCCACTCTGACCTGTCCTGTGCCTTCTGATGTCATCTATTTCCTACCTGTTCCTTGATATCGCCCAGCCATCATTTTTGGGGTCTTCCCACAGTACGTTTTGTTAGTCTGGGACAATTGAAAAAACTTTATTCCTTAGTTTCAATTTTTCGCCATTTATATGTATATGGTGCTCCTAAGATATAAAGTGATCTGAAGAAACTCATCACTATTTGAGCTTGCCATTTCATCTTTAAATTCATATACTGGGTGTTACATGGAAAAAAGAGTGAATTTCGTATATATCTTTTTGTTTGCAAATATAAAAATAATTTCAAATTTTGCCCGCTTCTTAATTCCAGAACTTTTTTTTGGTGGTCCACTGGTATTTTAGATAGATTTTTTATAGTTTTTTCGTATACGTATGCTACCGATTTCGAGAAAAAAATTTCAATCAATTCTCTAGTAATCATCAGAAGAATACAAATTACTTTGAAAATCCAGTAAGTAGGCTATAATGAATAAGTTGATTATAAATTTTGATACTCATTTACTCAATCCGTAGCGAATATTAATAAAGATGAACTAATATAATAATCACAAAAAATAGAACTACAGAAACACCCTGTATCTCGAAAACAAAGCGTTTTGGTTTAGAATTTTTTCTGAAAATTAACACAGGAATCTCTCATTCTACTCTCTACCTCCAATTTAAGAACACCCTGTATAGAAATTTTATTGAATCTGTAATTTTAAATCTCATATTGATTCCTAATTTTTCGTAATTTCTCATTTATACTACAGTTTCAATCGTTTTCGGTTCGGAATAGGTTTATAGTTGCATAAGGTGTGTTAACCACTTAGGGAACGGAATCCTAAATACATCCTCAAATACTCTTTTTTGCTTCTCTCGCTAATAGTTGCAAATATTGTGATGATTTTTGTGAAAAAAAATATACGATGTCCGATTTCAAAATTTCTACTCCCAAAAGGCATTCAGACCATGCTAATCAACTTCCGTGTCTGTCTACCTGTATGTCTGTCTGTGTGTCTCCGAAAATCCTTGTAACAATTTTTATCCGATATTAATTAAATTTAGTACCTATGGCCCCTATGGGTATTCATTTTGGACCCATAAGGGTTGTTTCTTGAGCATGTGCAAGCATAATAATAGTGCCTTTATTTTTAGGAAAAATAATACATAATATAGGGACGAAGTCTAGCTTAAGATACTCCACTCACCCCCCAAATAATAAAATTAAGGAAATTACAAAACGAAATAGAAACAACAACCATGAAGCAACAATGATAACAATAGTGAACTCATCTCAAACAAACAGACTGCTCACTCAACGTTTTTTCTTCAAAATTCTCTCAATGAGGTCACAAAGAACATCCACATGAAATTAAATAAACATTATGTAGGACCTTCAATGCATTAGTGAAGGCGCTGAACCGAATCTTGGCAACCTAAGCCTATGCATATGCCTTATGGCAACTTCATGAATACCCGGGCCTAAAAATCATCTTTTCACTGAAATAGGAAGGAAGGAAGAGAACTCGAAATTCTTTGTACCGTTATCATAATCTGAAATCGAAAATATTCTCCACCCTGATCCACACATGTTTAGTTTATTTTTTCGAACACTTTTTCCTCCATAATGTTTGCTCAAGCCAAAAATGAACCAACAACACGAGTTCTGCAATCTATACCTCGCAACAGAATCAATATAAGGATAAAAAATTGTTAACCCATAGTCAAATTTAAACAATAGTCACTAGTGGCTCGCAAAGATACTTAAGTCGCAACAGGTGGGCGGCTAGGCCGCCTGACCTAACGTCTATGGACCTTTACCTTTGGGGAAGTTTGAAGATATAATTTTCCCCATAGACATTAGGTCCATAGGCGTTAGGTCAGGCGACCTAGCCGGCCAACAGTTGGGAATTCGAACCTGAGATCAGAATAATATCAAGTATGCTATATTTTTGGAATAGTAATAATATCTCTATCGAAATATGTAGAAATATACTTAGCTATTACCGTGAATAAGCATGTCACGCTTCATCAAAATTTGTGGATACTTAATCAAAGTTTTTGAGTAGTTAAGAAAAAAACGATTTTCTTAATAACTTGAACACACTGTATGAAATCGAAAATATGTTCAAGAAAAAAAACTTATTTCCTCTAAAAATCCTTTTATCTTGGTGTTAGCCTGGGTCAATTTGGACTGCAAGGATAGCGAGACGGGCGGACAGAATCGAACTTGAGGACCGATCCGTCATCAGTGACTGGAAACTTATCGGTTGAGAGCATTTTCATTACAAAATTGAAAAAATACAGACATTGTGACGAAATAATAAAACGATGTGTTCAAGGAAGAGCAGTCAAAAAAATAAATAATATATAATATTTTCCTTATCTGTAATAAATTTATATCCAGCATGAATAATGTACTCAGTGGTGTTTCATTTCATAAAGATTTTGAATTAGCCTAGATGGGGTTAGTATTAAATGAATGAATGAATGAAGATTCTAAATTATTATGTCAATTATATGTCCATAATTGATTTTTCAACCTACCTGCACTGAATTGATACCATGTATATATTACGAAAACGTAGATAATTTGAGATTCATTTCATCCCTTTTTCCACAAGATATACAGTATAGAAAATTCTACTAGTCAGAGTCTTGAAACAAATTCTAATATTATTCGATTTTGGATGGAGGGCCAAAAAAATTATTCAAATGTGATATACCTGAATCACTCGATACAGCTTGCAGTCACATCACAAACCAGAACTAAATTTTTACTTCAACACCATAAAGCAATCATAACCTTCCTTTGTGGCAAATATAACAGTGAAAGTTCAAATCCTAAAAGATACATCTCATGCGATTATTCAAAAGAGGGGAAACACCCAGGCGACTATAAATATCAAAATCGTGAAGTCTTTTGCACCATTCACCTTTTAACATCTTGAACAAACACAAACATGAGGGCATTCCAAGTAAGCGAAAATTATATTATAAATTTCACCTAAAAATTAATCTTGAACTCGTGAAGATATTTCCTGATCAAAATTATGTTTTGTTCTCCAATAGAATAGAACAAAATTTTAGTTGAAATTATGAAATTAGTAACATAATTTGTATAATATTTTCAGGTGATAGCTTTGGTTCTCGCCGCCGCTGCTTTAACCTCTTGCGAGGAGGCTAAAAAGCAAGAAAAGAGAGGCCTTATCGGTCTAGGATACGGATATGGCAGTGGCCTCAGTCATGGAGGATCAGGCCTATCTGGTGCCTATGGCCTCTCCGGTGGGTACGCCCTTGGAGGTTATGGACTTGGATCTGGACTGGGAGGACTTGGAGGTGGATTGGGAGGTGGATTAGGAGGTGGACTAGGAGGCGGAATCAACACAGTTACTACCATCAACAGAGCAGTCCCAGTTCCAGTTCCCCAACCTTACCCAGTAACTGTGAATCGTCCAGTACCAGTTCCAGTGGCTCAACCCGTTCCAGTTCCAGTAGATCGTCCAGTAGCAGTTCCAGTTCCCCAACCCTACCCAGTTACCGTCAACCGTCCATACCCTGTCGAAGTACCACGTCCATACCCAGTACCACATGCAGTACCTGTACCTGTCAGAGTACCCCATCCAGTACCTGTATCTGTACCAGCCCCATACCCTGTAAATGTACCAGTACCTCAACCCGTTGCTGTACCAGTAGCTGTCAGTGTTGGTGGTGGCATTGGAGGAGGATTTGGGCGTGGTCTTGGAGGCGGTTATGGTCTTGGAGGTGGATATGGTCTTGGTTCCGGACTAGGTGGACATGGAATCATTTCTGGAGGTTATGGATCCCTTTCTGGTGGTCATGGATACATCTCTCATCACTAAATGTTTACGGATTCTTTATAATCAGACTGTCTGTAAAATATACGAGCCAATGAAAGTATTGTGACCATGTACATATAGTGAGCAAATATAATTATTACCACAAAATTGCTTTCATCCATTTTTGAACTAATGACTCATTTTGAATACCCGTATTAATTCTCTTTGGTAAACATAAGTTACCTAATTCAAATAGTTAATACTGAAAATCTCACTTTGGTTTAATTGTAAGCACTTTCATCTCATAATATCTCGACTCTTATGAAAGAGTAAACTTATAATAAGGGCATGTTTCAGCACTTGCTGATTAAGTCCCAGAAGTTAATCCAGCGGATAAAATCTCTACTGGATAAATTTGTTAGATAATTTTTTTCCAGTTCCACGACACTCAGATCCCGTAGCAAAATATCTGCCAGATATGACTATAAAGTTTTGGCGAGGTGTTCTAAAGCCAATTTCATTTCATCCTGAGATCTTTTCAGCAGAAAAATCGGTTACGCATTTATAGAGAGTTTGGCGAGTCTTTCTCGAGCCAAGTTATGAGGTGCACCCCTCTCAGGGGTTTGATATTTCGACCCTGAGATCGCTGGTGGTCTCATCACTTGTGCTATCTAGCGATATCCACCCAAGACACAACTTCATACACCATCGTGGAGAGGTGACCATGTTGCAACGCAACGACCCCTTAAAATACGCCGGGGCCGAAGTAGTGTGGCGCGAAAACCCATAGCGCCATCTGTGGCAGACAGAGTCACCACAAAGGAATTGTTAAATTCCCTAGGTAAGTGTTAAGTGACTGTATATACAGTCACTGTAGGTAAATGAATGAAATGACGCTTAGGCAAAATCGCATGTATGGTTGCTAATGGACACTGGTTAAAGAAATGTAGTGTAAGTTCTTGCAAATTGTGTTATGTCTCTGTGATGATTTGTCCATAGAATCAGAGTATTTTGGGTATACAACTAACTCTCAAACTATTCAACACCACTCGATATTCGCGACTATTCAAAAAATGTTGGGGGTTGTTGGCGTTAATGCCACCTTCATGGGGGTAGCTTTTTCGGAACAAACTCATGACGAAACTTCGTTCCCCTTAAAACAGAAGTTGACCTTTTTTTTAATCTTCGAAAATTCTTCGTTTCTGAGTTCTGGGGGTCGAATTTTCGTTGTTATGATCATTCGACAAAGGCAGATATTTTTTATGGAACTTGGTCCCAACCTAAAAGTAAGTTTCTTCGTTTCAGAAGATTTCAAAAAGCCAACTATTTTAATTTTCATTGAAAATTCACTACCAATTATTGTTCATTCCTTACCGAAGGTATTTCAAAAAACTCAAAACATGATTTATTACGGGAAGAAAAAAATTTCTTGTATCATGATTAATTTTTCAATCAAATCATTTTCAGTAAACATTTTTTCTGGAAAATAAATATAAATAAAACAAGAAATTTATAATTACTTGAATATTTTATTTTGAAATTCAACCAAATACAAAAGTAACGAAAAGTTCAGATAAATAAATACAAAATTTTTATTTACATAATTACAAAATTAAAAAAACTATATAAAATTAACATCATTAATAAATTTGATAAGGACCGCTAAAGTTTTTCAAAAATATTGGAACTGATGTTTCTTTAATTAACTGGTATATTGTAAGAACTATAAGCTGATTAGTTTATGAAAGTATAAAAAGTGAAAATATTGGCCATTGAAACATCAAATTTATAAAAATTGCTCGTGCATGAAATTTCCTTCAATGTACATACTTGAATAATAAATATGTATATATTATGTCAAATACTTTGGAAGTACTGAGTAGCACTGAATATATTGAATAGCAAATAAAATATGCATTTTATAGTAAGACACTTCTACAATTATTGCCAAATTCTCCACCTTTGGTCCCTAATATAAAAAATCAGAAAATTTAAATACAATAATGAAACCTCTATGGAAAATGATTATATGTACAATTCTTACAAAATTCAATGGCATAGGCATATATAATTGAATTATTGATGATGCTGATTAAATATTCAATATTTCAAATATAATTTATGTATTACATATTTACAAGTAATTATGTATAGAGAATCTGCGATAAAACAATAAATATTGTATTAATTTTCAGATAACTATAAATTATTGAGATATCCATAAAATATCCCACAAAAAAAAGATATGGAGGTAATCTAAAAATGTATACAATCTATTCAAATTCAATCGTTTTTTTCAAATATCACCTCCAATCAGGACAAGTCCTCCAAGAAATTTTTGTTCAAAATCAAAACTTCCATTATGTTTTCAAAAATACATATAATACATTTCGTAAAAAAATTGCAACAATAGGTATGATTCATATGACAATTTTCGAGCTATGAGGGGAAGTTCATACATAGGTTTTTTAAATATTTTCCTTTGACAACAGTTTAGAGAATGCAACCAGAACGTATTATCTTTAAAATTAGTTTTCCCTTGAGAGTATTAGCCATTTCATACATAATATTTATGAGAAATATCAATACCTAATTAATCACTTGTAACAATAAAAAACTATGAGTTTCTTAACTTTTTATGATATTGATATTCTTACTTTTGGGTTTGCTGTATGAATAGTTTGTTCTTCTGCCTTGTTACAATTGCTTGAGGAACTGATACTGTTGCTTGAAGTTGCTTTGGTACTGTTTCTTGTCTGGCATATCTTGTGAACCTTGCAATCAGACTTTTATCTCCTTGCTTGCTAGTACCTGCCATTTGGAATGCTAAGGCATGCTTGGAAACCCTTGAAACAACTCTATCATCACCATTATCATTAGCAAGATGTTTCATAACTAATTGTAATTTATTCTCGTGTTGATGTTGTAAAGCTATAATTCGCCTCTCCGACTCCAATCGAACTTGTTGCAGGTTATAACTCAAATTTTGAACACGACAACTCAAATTTTCATTTTGATTTTCTATATCAATTACTTCAAGCTCCAACTTTTTTGTGCTGTTCCTTAGATCTACAATTTTTTGGAAATAATTATATAATAGGATCCTCATTTCTGCTTCATTCAGTTTCATTAGCCTATCCATTAACATTTTGTCACCATGATCATCAATAAGCTCTAAAGATTTTGCCACAATTGGATAATGTCCACACAGAATTTCATTTTTGAATTCCATTGCCAAATCTATTGCTTCAATAGCTTCTTCATATTGAAGCAATTTTCTTTCTTCATATTCATTCAATATTTTATTATTTGATAATTTGGTGTCAATCATATATTTCTGTTCAAGTAAATAATCACGGGTCTTCCTTAGATTCCTTATTTCATGACGAAGAGAATCTCTATTCTCGAAAGGCAAATTTAATACTGCGGGATGAGTCATAACCACCAACTGCTTATTTTCATTGGAATTTTTAGTTTCAACACTATTTTTTTGTTTTTCCAAACTGTCTTGACTAGTTTCAATTTTTTTTTTGTCTTCTTTAAGTTGAGTTTCATACATTATTCTCCTTTTTTCTTCTTTCCTTTTACATTTTTTCAATTTCTCCAACTGTTTTTTGGATGTATGAACACTATTTTCAACTTCTTGAAGTTTTTTATTACTCTCCTCTGTCAAATTTTTCAAAGATTCCGCATCTTTGATTTTTTTCTTGAGTTCTGTTAATTTTAACTGATATTTTTTCTCAGAGTCAGAGTCTTTATTAATTTCAGCTTGAGTAAGAGCAGCCATCATCTTATCATATTCTTTCAGCAATTTCTGACATTTCTGTTCTAGTTTCATCCTAGCATTATTTTTTATATTTTTATTCTTGATCAATTGTTGCATCAATTTTTCTTTAACCTGAATTGTTTTCTGTAAATCTTCAATTTGTTTTTGGTAACCTTGAATAGCTGTTACAATTTTTTTCAAAAGTTTTTTCTTCATTTCATAAGTCATATTATCAGTTTCACCTATTTTATCATCAGTATGAACTTCCAGTTCTTCACATATTTTGTTGTTGTTGATAGAAACTGAATTTTTCAATTCTGCAAATGAATGTATGCTAACTCGACGACCTCTAGCTCCCTTTATATGATTTTCCGTACTGGAAATGCAGGAACTTTCTTTACCACTGACATTTACATCAAAATAATCACGATAATAGTTACTAACAAGTTCATCAGTTAGGGAGGAGAAATTTTTCAACAAATCCTCAAAATTTTCCATGATCTTTTCTGAATTATCTTCCTGTTCTTCATCTATTCCTTCACTATCACTACTATGTATTGTATTACAGCTCATGTAATCCTCAGCTTCTTCCTCTTCAATTATATCTAATGATCTATGAGGCTCACAGTTGTCATTTAAGCATTCCTCGCATTCTTGTTTGAAAGTTAACCAATGGGATATCTGTTCTAACAAACTTTTGGGTAATGCTGAATTTGTTAATACCTTTTGGAACAAATCCTCTGCATTTTTAACTAATTTAAGTAATTGATTGGCTGCAAATTGAAGACTGAAAACATCTGAATTCTCTTCAATATTTTGGTACATTGTATATGAATTAACAGTGACAAAATTCTTAATAGCCTGTGACCTTAGTGCCAACTGTAAAGTATATAAAGATTCTGCAAAATCTTCTATAAAAGGAGATACAGTACATAATAATACTGTTTTAGAGCGACCACCAAAAGAATCTTTCAATAATTTTGTTAACACAGATTGATCATAAGGAATATTATTGATATTGAAATTTGAATAATGGGGTTCAGAAAGTGCATTGATACATTGTTGTAAGGCCATAAGTCCTGGATCAGTTGGTACAGACTGAACAAGTCCATTGTTATCATAGATCAAAACTTTTTCACTACTTCCCAAATCTGTAAAACTGGCTGTTGAAATTCGGTGTTGAACAGTAGATTCTATTGTCCATTCTTGATATAATGTGATTGTGAATAAGGTGTGTGCAAATTTTGGTCCTGTATTTGACATACCTAATTGAATTAAATGGAAAGCTTCAAGTATATCAGTACATTCCACTAAGCCTGAACCGAGTAAATCTTGAACTGTTTCACCACATATTTGGGACCAACCAATAGTTATTGTGAAAGTTTTATCTCGATACTGTTTGATCTTAGAAAATAAGTCTCTAATAAATCTTGGTATAATCCCATGTTCAGCTTCACTTGCAGCAAAATGAAATCCCGGTCCAAATAATGAATAAGTTTTGCCAGTACCACTTTGTCCAACCGCCACTACCGATATATCACAACCTTCTATGAAGAAATTCATTGAAGGTGTTACAATTGTATTGTACAAAACAGCTTGGCTAGTATGAGGTGGAAAGGCATAATTTACTGGAAACCTTTGAGTATTTGCCAACTGAATAGAGTTAGTCCCATTTGTATGCAATCCTATCATCCTATTTATGCCATTATCTTCACTATTCCGACAACTTATTGGGCAAATTCTTACTGCAGTTTCTATATTGATATCCATGTTTTTATTTTAGAAACTGCCTTTTCAATGAAAAAATTCAGTTGAATTAATATTTTCAATTCACATATTTTTAATTAGTTGAATAAACAGAAATGTAGATGAAATTATTCATCTCATATTCTTCCCGACGTAAAAAACTTTTAATTTGTTATTCGAAAACGGTGACAGACTCTTCAAATCTAATTAGTTCTAACCTTGTTTGACACTTGACATTTATGGTCATAGAATTTCAGATATATCTATTCATTTCGGATTGAAAAATTGGAAAACAATTTATGTTTAACAGTCGAATAACTCCGTCATCAATTCAAAATTTTATTATAAATGCTTCTTTTCGAAAATGGTCAATTGTGTTTTGCTATTTCAAATGTCGTTTGTATCATAGCTGTCGAGTAGATCTAAAGATCCTAATATAAAAGTGGCAAACCTGTTTGTATTATCAATAATCAGCTGATATGGAAGGTCGATTACACTTGATTGAGAAACAATAATAAACAATACGCAAAAGCTTCGACAATAACGTCCACATAATCGAATTGAATTCATAAACGAATTTTTTAAATCTATTCATGATAATTACAGAATTTTAGAGCGATAACAGATATGGAGCAAGTAAGAAAAAAGCCTTTGGGCAAGGTATGTTCTTTGTTATGATAATCAAAACCTCAAAATAAGTGTCTCTTTTTAAGCGGAGGAATAAATTAAGAAAAACAGTAAACAGCCATGAGGTAGTTCACAGTCAAGCAGAACAAATAAGTGAAAACCCTATTTTGTCAAATGAAGGATCTGAAACCATGACCAATTTTCACACTAATGATTCAAAAGATGAAGACAATTCAGAAATGAAAAACAACTTCTCCCAAAATACTATTGTCAAATCTGAGATAGAACACCTCAATTTTAAACTTTCTTCTACTACAATTAATGCTGATGATATTAAAGACAGAAGTGACAATGTTGAAAATAAAAGTGAAATACAGTCTGCTGTTTACAGTGCAATAAGACCTTATGCAGAAACGCAACTGGCAGCTTTTTATTCAAATAATGAACTAAGTATGATTGAGAATTTCTCACAACAATTCATTGAAGCTGAATTACAAGGTTTGGCAATAAAATCACACTCTTTATATGAGATGCTTTGTAATTATCTCGATATAAGACTAAAACTTATTGAAACCAATAAAGAGATCAACCAGCTGAAGGCAGAATATGTAGAATTAAAGACAAAACTATGGATTTCAAGTTCTGAAAATATTTCTAGTAAAGGAAAATGTCAACATGGAGACATAGTCAGTGTTTCACATTCATATTTGAAGTATAGTTTGAATAAGTCTGCTTGGCAGAGTATGCAGAGGATATTAGCTAATATACAGAAAAGTATTCTAAAAAATCTATCATTGTATCATTTTTCAGCAGGAAAACTTAAATATCAGGTTAGTTGATTTGTTGGGTGATTATGTGAAACATATCATTTTCATCTGATTTTCATTCGATTATAAAAATCGTTGATTACTTAAAAAAAATGCGTCCTTAGGTTGGGACATATTCCTCAATTTGTATTATCACCGCAAATTTAAACTTAATTATTATATGTTGCATCATATTTTTTTTTTAAATTATCCCCAGAAACTATTGAAATTAAGTCTTCAAAAATGATCTTTTTTTTTTTTCAAAATAGTAGCAAATAAAGTAATAAATAATCTTATTGTATATTTCAGCCTCATTACCAGAATTCATTGATGACTGGAAATATGTGAATGAATAATTATTTTCGAAAAATTATAACTACTTTTATTTTCAGATTGAAATATATTTACAAACAATAATTGCACATTGTTTGAATGTCACCCAATTAAATAAAGACAAAGAAATTATATTGAACCTACAGAAAGAACCTGAACATTGGAAACCCTATTTGAATGATTTGAGGCTATGTGTATCTGTTTTATTTGCATTTCAAAGGAAACTTATAAAAGATGATCAGTTTATAGATGAAACTAGAGCATGGTTGAAACGTCTCATTGCTGTTCTATTAAGAGTTGCGAATTATCAAGACCATCTGTTTTTATTGAACCATGTTTTAAGGTAGATTTCAGCATGTAATGATTAATTGTAATTTTCTATATTTTCCTAAGTCACATTTGAATTCTAGATGTCCAGCAGGAGTGGGTCTTTGGGCTTCTAGTTTTGTGCAAACACCTCTTTTACAAGAATTTGAAAATCCATTTATGAGTTATGAAATTAACCATGTTTTGGCAGTTTTATCTATAATTCTATCACCTGTAAAAGACAGAGATAAATTTTTAGGAGAGGTAAAAATTTATATTTTTGTTATCTGTAGTTTATTACACTTTGATCATACTCCCAGCAAATATGTCATGTTTGTCCTAGAAGTAAATAGTATTTTTTGGCAATTGGTTTTAAAATTCAGTGAACTATTTTCTGGAAGTAATAAAATAATAAATAAAAAAAAACTTTTTCTCAATTATAAAGCTATTTATTTTCATAGGTTGCCCAACAGAACAATGAAGCTCAAGATGCTTTATGGGTAGTTATAGATTCTGATGGAGAAGAAGATGAAGAAACCTCTGGAACTTCTTTGAGGGAAAATGATTTAGTGGCTCTCTTAAATCAGTTACCACTAGGATCATTATTTAGAGCGTTATCATTATTGAAACAGAGACATAATTTGGTAATAACCATTATTTATTCAGGCAAATAGAGAAATAGATGCCTAACTAGGAGCTAGTTATAATACTAGGATTTTTCAATAAAGTTGGATAATTACGGGCTTTGTAGCAGTGGTCTCACCAATTTTTCATCTTTTCTATTTATTTATTTATTTAATCAAACGGAACAAGCCATTTTACAGATGTACCAGAAAATAACTTTAGAGGTTTCCCTGTTGTATATTGTTGACTTGACTCTAAATTTAAACAAACTAGTTGTTCTCGACTCGATAAGGTATTTATATTTTCTCCATTCAGTGCAATAAGGATAATTGATTCATCTTCACCTTTTGATTGGTTTGGTTCAGGTACTATTGATTGCTAGAAGCCACTCGCTCTAAATGATTGGTGTCTCTTCTCTCTTGTTGATGTAATTGAAATTTTTGGAATAGGTATACGTCATATTGTTGATTTACGTTAACGGAACAGTTCTTGGATAATCTTTGAATATTATATTGATTTGAATTGAAAAAATTCAAGAAATTTATAACATGTCTTTGAAATGCGCTGAAATTTTTATTTCTTAAGAATATTCAAACTTTACACGGTGAAATGAAATATTTTGCGCGTGAAACAAGCATAAAAAAGTACAGACAAAAGTGATAATGACACAGATGGTGTGATATGAAGTTTGAAATCAAATAAAAATTTAAATAACTGGCATAACCATCATATCAAAATGAAATGCTTCCTTTTGGATAATGCTTTTTTGCTAAAAGTTCTCATTTTGTGTTGCACGTTTTTTATATCTGCTTCTAAGGAACTACACCGAGAGTACATTAGGTTTGAACATGCATACATAGTAATGGTTCTCGTCATGTTTTTGATGTTGAAATTTTTGTTTTATTTTTTTTATTCTCCTCAATCCTTAAGCCGTCCTTCATTCTTTGATGGTTGATTCGGCGGTTTTGTTTCATTCTAAGGTATTTGTAAAGATCGTCTGATTTCATTGCTTCTCTTGTTTATTTGGAAGAGCAATCGGTTCATCTTGATTTCTTCCTTGCACTATTTTCCACAGTTATTGTTATTATAAGTACCATATCCAGAAAAAAAAACAAATAGTTTGAAGAAATCTAGTATAGAAATACAATCCATGTCAGAGAAGCCTCTGAAGATGCCTATTGAAGTTTTAGGCAAAATGTTAAAAAAGTATTTTGGTAGTGCTTGCATTCATATTTAGTTCATCTTCTCAAATGATTTTAACGTGTAAATAAAATTAATAGCACAAATTATCTCAATACTAAACTTTCATTTTCAGTTCAAATTGTTTTTTTTTTAGGATCACTATGCAGATCAACTAACAGAACAACACATTCTTCGATTTTTTGCATTTTCCACCTTACTCCTAAGAATAATCAACAAAGGCCTTCATACATACAATCAACCAAGATATAATCAATTTGCAAAGAGACTCAGTCGTTTAATTCTTCATTTAGTACAATATGCCACAGATCTATGGGAAAGATTTTGTTCGACGCAAACCATTGACGATTCCGCAATGATGCAAAGGTTACAAGTAGAATATGACGCTTTTTTCTTTAGGGCTGTGTACTGTTTATACTCTTCACAGAAATTAGGTGCATGGCAGTTTCTTGCAGTTGTACCTTACAACTTAGTTTCATCAGTAACTTTGTGGAAAATTTTCTTTCTACTTCATGGTTTTAATGTTGAAGAGCAGGAATTGTTTTCATCCACAAATTTGAGAGATTTTAGAGCTCGTTTTGACAAGGAAGAATTCAAAGATCAATTTCTGGATAAACTCATTACTTTACCTGATGGCGAAATTTACTATTTGCTGAATACTTTTGCAAATATTGCATTGGCAAGAACTGAAGAAGAATTAATAATTGCTGCTACAATGGACTTACTTCTAGTGAGTTTACTTATTATGATTCATTCAACTAATAGCAAACCTACTGAAAATGAATAATAAAAAGGATAAAATAAATTTGTGTTCCAATTTGAAGTGACTCTCAGAGTAATAAACTTAGATAGAGGAAGCATATGTCATTTTCAGTAGGCAAGTTTGGTCCCCAACATGAACTATCAAATTTGACATGAAGCGTGCAGAAATGAAAACATATCAGTGATACAATATTTCACTCAACGCACTTTTTATGTCCCATAGTGAATCAACATTTCATATCAACTCAAAATATATTGAAATAAATACCTAAACATATGAGGAATTCAGAAAACAAACTTCAAGCGCGCCAAACGACGTTAAACAACCAATGACGCTAAGATAGCAAAAGTTGCCAAACCTTTGATTTCAGCAGGTAGATACAGAAAATAATAAATATTTTGCTTATTATAAATTCGACAATTAGGTAAAATATCGGATTCCAAATATTCAAATTTGCTTATTTCATCATGTTGCTCAAATAAATATATTTCATTCAATATAATATACATTCATAATGATATAGTAAACTTGTGGATTTGAAAATATATCACAATCCGACAACGTAATTTAACCATGTTGGGGACATGTAAAAATTTCGTATACTTCCTCATTCTATGTTTATTACTCTATGGTTTTCATTATGGAATCTCATTTAAAAATTTTTCGATGATTTGATTGCATATCATATTGTTTGTTTTTCAGATTGGCTTCATCAATGAAATAACTCAAGATGTATGTTCAAAAACATCTAGAATTTTATTGACACATATCACATCAAAACATCCTCATCTACTCTCAAGAATATTGAAACAAGTTATGGAAAACATCAATTATATACAGGATCTATCACTATATTTATATGAGGAACTACCTTTAGCAATTTGGAAAGTAAATAACAATGATATTGACTTACTGTCGAGACTCATTAGGACTGAGTCTGAGTCTCAAATTGAAACTAAATTAGCAAGAATGATAATATCTCGATTAAACTGGGATATAAATGGAGATGGTAGTTTATTTTTGCCTTATAAAATTCACTGTGATATAGCGATGCTAGTTTTGCAAGCTGTTGATGAAACACCTGCTTTTACTAATTGGGGCTGGCAAACAATTTTAAGGTTAAAATTACATATTAGTGATAATGGACTGAAAGATATCAAAATGGTTGCGGATATTGACAACTATGATATTCTTCTTAAAGGTTAGTGATATTTTGAAATTTCAGCTAAAATATTAATGTTACGCCGACCACACACATTAGGTACAACTGATAGGTACACCTAAATAGTTATGTCTTTCAAGAGTAACTTAATCTGTAACTGATGACGGCTCAGCAAACTTCTAGAAAACGGCTGCTTGTAGCGACTTTTGACAAGCATACCTTTTTCACGTAAAAATGATAAGGGAATCGATTTTTCTTCTAGAAAATGTGATACATACATGCATGACAGAATTGTGATTCCCCAAAAAAGGCAAAGGCCTGTAGGTGACGCCCCCTACATTTAAGGGCCAAACTAAGGTCAAATTTGAATTTCTCATATTGAGAAATCCCCAATACCAATTTTCGTCCAAATATCGACATTACTTTAAAAATTATTTACGGAAAACCAAAATGCTTATATGAACTTTTCACCTTATGAATAACTGAGTAATCGTCTTGAAAATATCAGACACTTAGGCTAGGAACATAGTGAAGCGACCAAGAGGTGCGAAGAGGATAGTAGAGAGGATAGAGGCGAATTCAAACAAATATATTCTAATAGGGTAGTACATAGTGCAGCGATCCCGAATGCGGTTGCGCGAGGCGGTTAAGCGAGGATAGAGGCGAGATCGGGGAAGTTTGTTTTCGTTCATCGCCGCGCGGCTGCGCAATTAATAAATAAAATTGGATATTGACGCATTCATAAGTTCAATATTTGTGAAAAGTAATTTGTGGAATCAGAGAGATGCTCAACATCATAATTGATATATTATGGGATGCTGTAGCCGTGTAGCGGATGAAATGAAACTAACAAGTAATTAATCCGTGGAAGTGATAGGGTCGCGAATGAAATTAGTCTAGTTTTTCATCAATTTAGATTCAATTTTTTCCAGAATGTAGTCGTTGCAATATTCATACGGAAATATGAAAGAAATTTCTCTGGATGATCGCGTAATTCTTTATACAAGTGATGAAATTCACCATGTACTTTCCTAGATTTATTAATTTCGTGAACACTACAAGTTCTTCTATTTTCATCATTTTTCATTACATACCAGAGTTTCAATAACGAATTTTCTAACAGTATAAATCCATTTTTCGGAAACGCGCCTACTCAATAATAATCAAACTCGACTATCGCCTTGATTTCTTGTTCGCCTCACTATGAGATGACACCTCGTCATCACTGCTACTCTCGGGAACCGCTATCCTTTCTGCTATCCTCTTCGCACCTCTTGGTTGCTTCACTATGTTCCTAGCCTTAACATAACTTCCTGTGTAACACAAATACAAATCATTTTTGTTCAGAAAGTACACATTTAATTTGTGTAATAATATCATTAAGAGAATTGATATCCTCAATCTATCAAGTAACTTTCAATTAACTTTCTTTCAAATTATGAAAAGTTGTTTAAAATTATATTATTCATTGTTACAAATATTTATAATTGTTGCATATTTCAGGTATAAGAGAGAGAAAACCTCTGCATGCATTTGTAGCTCTACTAATGACTTCTTGGGGTCACCTGATTCCAATCATATGTACCAATGGCTTTGCCCAACTACTTTTTCTCGAATCTCAACAAAAATATGAAGCAGTTCTATTTGCCCTCTACTTGATAATGCCCCTTTTTTTGAATGCGCAAGAATGTATTGTGAACTCCCTTGAATTTCAAGAGATATTATCTAATCTACTTTATGTCGATCAGAGCTATATATCAATGGCTAAATCATTCATTGGTGCACAGAATACAGTATTGCAACAATTCGGAAATATGATAGAAACTCAAATGAATAATTACCATAATTATAACTTGGACAGTCCTAGAATATTGGTTAGATTATGGATGAATTCATTGGTTTCTGTGGAGCAATGGACTAGAAACTATGGGGTATTATATTTGTTAGACGTGATAATTAAAGCGTCTTTCTTTCAAAAAGATGCCATAGAAGCTGCCACAAATGTTTTGAAAGAACTTTTGCAGGTATGTATTGTTTGTTTTCGACTCTCCTAGACGTTTGCGAGACCTAGCAATCTTGTGCAAATTATTGGATATAACAGTATTTATTTGATTTAGCATAAAAATTTCTAATATTCCCATATAGGAAAATTAAATAGGCACAGGTTCCTATCAAAGAATCTCAAATACAGTATAACTTCAGTAGTCCGGGCAGATATCGTTCCGGAACCTGCCCGGATTATTGAGGCGTCCGGATTACTGGAGTGATTTTAATTTATGACATAAAGCAACTTATTTTCAAATAAAATAAAACAAAACAGAAAAAAACTCCTAAGTACATGTAACACGTTATGTAAATATGTACATGTAATTATAATAATGTATACATATTATGTATGTATGCAAAATGAAATATCTTCCACTTTTTTGAAAAATACATATCAATTTTAGTTTGGACCTTTTTGGATGCTTCTATATCAGTTGCCTTATCTTTAAGCCTTTTTAAAAGCAATTAATCTTCAAGGGGAAGATTATTCTCCTCAGTCCACCTGATAGCTAGTAAAAATGCTTTGACAGCGTCTGCATACCTGTTCCTTGAAACGATTTTGCAGTAAAGGTTCTTATTTTATCCTTGTTTTTCTTTATATCGAACACTGTATATTTCGGAATACCTAACTGATCTGCAATTTGACGTGTAATTTTTCCTATATCAAGGCAATCTAATATTTT
Source organism: Harmonia axyridis (assembly GCF_914767665.1). Lineage (NCBI taxonomy): Eukaryota > Metazoa > Arthropoda > Insecta > Coleoptera > Coccinellidae > Harmonia > Harmonia axyridis. The sequence goes on from NC_059507.1 coordinate 28,338,490, forward strand.
AGACTTTTCTGTGAGTGTAAGTGTCTTATGTGATCGTTTGACTGGAGCCATTGCGTCCGGCACGCTCAAAAACCAAGTGCAGAATGAAAGATGCTGTCGCCGCGCTGTTTCCAACCGACATGTTACCGTTTTTTGCATGTATAGACAGGAAAATGCTATTGTTTTGCATAATGAATATTTTCGCGCCCGGATTTCACAGGCAAAAATTTTATAATGCCCGAATCACAGCAGTGTCCGGAATACTGGAGTGTCCGGGTTAGCGACTGTCCGAACTATCGAAGTTGTACTGTACATATCAAAAATATTTTAACATCCAGCTATCTTCAAGGGAAGGACCATTTTTATGAACAACTGGATGGTAGTCCCTTAGGTCTAGCTATTGCAAATTTCTTCCCCGGATTTCAGAGGCAAAAATTTTAAAATGCCCGAATCACAGCAGTGTCCGGAATACTGGAGTGTCCGGGTTAGCGACTGTCCGAACTATCGAAGTTGTACTGTACATATCAAAAATATTTTAACATCCAGCTATCTTCAAGGCAAGGGCCATTTTTATGAACAACTGGATGGTAGTCCCTTAGGTCTAGCTATTGCAAATTTCTTCATGAAAAATTCCAAAAAGATGCCTTACAAACAGCACAAAATAATAATAATACAATCATCAGTTTGGTTTTCGTCCATGATAACAATATAATAAAAAAAAACTTGTCAGGAATTTGGACAATGCTTTAGTTTTTTTTCTCACAAGTTTACTTTTGCCAACGTTTTGGAGGCGATTTCCTCCTTCTTCAAGGCTCAAGAATATCGACTTTTCCAGAAAGCAGCAAATAAGCAATATTTCATAAAGATTTGCAGGATTTAATCACAAATAGATATAATATATAGAAAATAATTTCTGTATTGATGAAACTGACTTCAATGACAGAATGTATTTCTTAGGTTGATTTTTCAGATTATTTTTGTCTAATGTGATATTTTATTATCAGGATACAACACCCCAAGAACAAGGAGGAACAATAAGCTCTATTTTTAAATGGGTGTCTGCTTCGAATCAGAATGTTTCATTAATATCAAGTTCTTTATCACCATTTCCTTGGTTGGCTTATATAATGATAGGAATAGAGCATGAGGAACGAGAAAAAAAAACTGGACTTTGGAAGGAATTACTTCAGCAACTTTATTCTCAGAAAGGAAAAGTAAATGTGGATTCAGCTATAAAAGTGAGTTAAACAAGTTTAAATTTGTATAAATATGATATCGGGCGATTTCATAAAAATGAGAATGAAAAATGAGAATTTCCTATACCCTGCTTTTCAATTAGGGGTTAGTCTTGCTAGTGTGTACTAGCTTAACTTATTTCTTTTTCAGAAAGCTGCTGGAGTACTTAAAATTAATTCAGTATCTTCGGCTTCTTTGTGCATATACAGGTATGCTCAACTGGCCATGGATACAACTATTGATCATCCCATAGGTGTACTAATTTGGCAGAAATTTTTTGAGTTATATTTTGACGCAATATCAACTCCCGGGTGAGTGATTCTTATTTACTGATTCGAGATAAAAAGGGAATCTTCTCTCAACTAACCATTATTTCTGACTAACTATATATGATCGATTAACCTAAAATAAACATTATAAAAAACTTTCCAAAAGTAGTGCTCTTTTTATAGGTCTTTTGATAGAAGAAGTATTGGAGACAAATTTTTTGAAGGAGTCATAAATTTTGCTTTCCTCAAAAAATTAAAATATCGCCTGCAAGAAACCAAACAATATTATCAAAATAAAATTTATGAATTGGAAGAAGCAGAAGATAATTGGACTCTCCCATTAATGCAATCTGGTTCTAAGTATGTACTGACATAAAAAAATTATATAAAACCAATAGACAATAATTTTTCAGATTATACAGTGCTTTTGCACTATGGCTGGAAGAACCAAGATTGCATAAAGCTAATACATTTCTTCGCAGTTTTCCATTTTTATATGAAACAGATCTCCTACAGGTTTTATTTGAAGGTGATAAGGTAAATATCGTCATAATTTTCATTCAATTTCAAGACCCTAAATAAATTCTAATTGCTTCATTTCAAGACACCCTGGTATTCTTATGTTGCCTACAATAGAGTTAAAGCTGAACAACAAGAATCTATCAGGATATGGAGAATATCCAACTTCAGAGAACATACAAATGTTAACAAACCCCTTCTAAACCCTGAAGGACGTTCTCAAAGTAATGACCCTATCGAGAGAATGTTGAGCAGAATTGAATCATATGAGCATCCAAAACCAGCTCCTACAATTGAAATTGAAGAATCTGTAGTTCCTATAGTGGATACTAGTTCAGTGAGAAAGATGTTCCACATGTTGGAAAAACACTTTACAATTTTGAAATTTTTTGCTAAGTGAGTACATATTACTTGAAGATGAAAAAGTTTCCATATTACTTAAAAGAAATCCTAACAACTTGATAAATTTTCGAAGAAATATTTTCAAACATAAGTTTCTCAATGTATCATATTTTGATATCTAAATTTAATTATGATGAATGAATACAGAATCAAACATTCTACAATTACCAAAACTGCCAATATCAAAATTGATTGACCCTTAAATTGGAATTTTTTAGGGACCACTCCATATGTGTAAATACATATGAATCGCTCAACAGATCTTATCAAGAATTAATACCAATGCTTTATAAATTGGTACACGTGGTAACAAAGAAGGTGGCTAAATGTAATTGTAAAGAAACAAAACAAAGAGGAAGTTGTGCAGAAGTAATCATCAATATTTTATATGATGTAAGAAAAATGTTCTGGTTATAGTGTTGATAACTATTTAATAACAAAATGCTAATTGTAGGAAAGTAGGTTAGATGAAAGGACAAACCATCTCATCCAATCGAACCGACATGAATATGAATTTATTTTTGATTTACATTCTACACCTGCACCAGATATTCGTAACACGGCAATTGCTATTGAACATACTATCAAGTGAGATTATTATTATTCAAATATATTTATATTTGTATTTTATTAGTAGTTTGATATTTTCAACTACTTTGTTTGCAGGATTCTTCAACATCAAGTCCAATGTGATCCCTCAACAAGAATTTTAGGAGTTGAATTATTTTATAGCATCTTGAAATTGATTAATGAAAAAACCATGAATTATTTACCAACCAAAACTTTATTCGTTGATTGGTTAGAAAAATTGGGACAAGTAGGTATTTTTTTAGTCTAGTGAATTATGATTTCTATATTCTGAATTCTGATGATCTGAACCAAATTTTTCAAATCGTAGCACAAATCTTTTGCTATAGTTCAGAACTTTGAAGAGGTTTAAAAACCAAAACAGAAGCTGGAGTATCTGGAGCAGGCACTCAGTGTTAATTATCGTAAGACTACTGCTCCGTATCTTTCAGACAAAAATACTCCCATTCATATTGGAGAAATTCAGTATTGAGTGTAAATATAAGGCCTAGTAACCTTTGAAGATGCTTACCACAATAGTAAGCAAAGCTTCAGACAAAAATATCAACTACAGAGCCTGAGATTTTCAAATTCTGTTGAATAATCTGGCAGTAAAAACCTTCAGCATTATAGAAATATTTCGAGTTTAAAGATGTGTAGAAATTAATAATATTATGAAGTTTATTCGTCTAAAGAGGAGTTACGCCCAATATAAGACAAAAATATTAGTACAAAGTTGATGTCATGAACTAATATCAAACGAAAATTCAAAGAAGGTAACAAAAATAAAAACTCACAACTTCTTTTGGATTTTTTACAATAGCAATTTTATTTCATTTTTCGGCATAGGCTTATTAATCAAAATTTTCAAATCACTGTTGCATCATAGTAAACATGATGGAATTACGATCATGGCGTCACCTTGAAAATATTTTGAAATAAAAATATGGGAATGCATCTCTTTAGTTTCCTACAAAATACTAACACAGAATTCAGCCACAGTCCGTATTCTCAGTAAATTGAGATCATTCATGAATTTGTTTTTCAGTCACATCTTTGTGGAGTAGAATCCGAAATTTCAAGACTTTTGGATACAATTCTGGAGGAACCAAACTTAGGAGAATTTTTAGCTCCTCATTTTGCTCCAGGGAACACTGGTACAGCCAATTTATTATTAATGTATGAAAAAATATCAAATGAAATTGGGCAAAAATATGAAATATCATTTGCCCTGTTATCCAAGGTAAGATATTTCAATAAAAAGTTAATTGAACCATAAATTCCAAAATAATAATATTCCAATAAAAAGTTAATTGAACCATAAATTCCAAAATAATAATATTCCAATAAAATACCGAGAATTAGTGAACGAAACAAAATATTTATTGTTTATCCAAATTTAGAGTTCAGACCTTTTCGTATAAGTATACTTATTTCAAGGAATAATCTAATTATCAAATTTTTTTAATGTTTTCAAAAATCAATTCAGTACTTCTCTACATCTCTTTTATGTCTTCTTCGAACTTGAAACGGTTTCCAGGAAGTGGTGATTTTGGTATTTATGTAACATCTATTATTCTGTTATCTCTACTGCATACAAAATTCCATTTGCATTGAAAAATTAAAAACACATTCTATTGTTCGGTATTTTTTTTCATTGAAGAAATCTAACAACCTCTTTTAGGGGAACTGACATAAGAGAGCACTGTTAATTGAATAAATGACCCCGCGTTATCTTGAAAGATGGTTGTTTCAAATGAACTGCAAAAAAAATTTTTACAACGTCTTTGAGCTGGAAATTCAAATGACCAATTCTTTATATATTGTCGGCTTGTATATCAACATCACATTTAGTATCTAAAGAAATGATATATATTTCTTATTATGAGTTTACTTTTTTAATTCTATGAATAAACCTCTACTTGAAGAAAATAACCTTGAATAATAAGAATTTATTCTTGATACTTTTGTCATTTTTCAGTTTGATATAGATAAATGGCTGCAAAACAAAAAACCTAAGTTAAATGAGCGTTCTCAATTCATAGAATTAGTTGTGAAAGGACTCTCAACCTTGGGAACTGATCCACCAGTTGAAGCATTAACTCTCCATGGATTGTACAGAAAACATTTACTCTCTGTATTTCAATTTCAATTTCCAGAACATTATGGTGAAATATTAGTAAATCTTTTACGAACCTGTTGTGAAACATCTAACTCCTGCCCGGTTGCTATTTCTGTGTGGTTAGATATACTCAACTCACTGTCGTTTCCAACACAAATACATCCAAGGAATGCTTTAAGAGATCAGTTGAGGGCTTATGCCCAAAATCAACAAAAACTGAACTATCGAGAAATTTTGGAAACTTCAGAACTATTATCAGGACATTTCACTCAAGAAAGGTTGCAGTATGGCCTTTACGGTTTATATCCCAAATGTGAACAATATTTGGATATTTATTGCTTACTTTTGGGTATGTCTGGCCACTCTTTGATAATAAGCTCGCTAAATGTGCATCAGGGATTAGAATCGGATAAAATGTGTGAAAAAATATGGCCGCATATAAGAGATATGTTTGCACCTTGGATAGCACCATACTCAATGCAGAACCTGAAAGATTATATGGCTTCTTGGATACAGCAATTGACTGATGACAGATCAGTACTTCTACCTTGGATCCCTTCTAATGTTAATTCGGCGCAGAAAATGTTAGATTGTTTCAAGGAGTGTATATTATTCTTACTACATATTCTTCCAGGTACGCAATATTCATTTGCATAATGAATTTTATTAAACTCACTTGTCACATCTGTATTACAGGGACTCAAATGAATCTTTTTTAAATCGTCATAAATCGGTTATTTTTTCTTGAAAAGTTAGTTTATTTACATAGATATATTGATAGTTATATGCCATGTGAGATAATTGACTTCAAGTTTGAAAATAATATCAACTAGTTGACATACATACAAGTTTCCAACAGAACTGAAAAATCTTCCCTATTTGACCCAACTTTTTTCAAGTCGATTCTTTGCATACTGCAAAATCTTCGCATTGTTTGTAATCTCTAGGTTGAAGTTTTTAGGCGCTGCACATCTTGTTAGAGTGGAATTTTGATTTTTTATGCATGATCCTATACCTACAGATTCTCCCAAGTACTAACCATTTCAAAAAGTCATATTTTCGTGGGTCACCCTGTATACTGTATAATACATATATTGCTCTAGTTATATTTCTTTTCACTTCTTATGTATCTTGGTTCGTTCGATCATAATTGACATTTTTCAGCTTGTTCTATAATTCTCAATTATATTTGGCAATGGTATGTAACTACTTATGCTCATGGCTGTATTAAAGAGCATATACTCAACAGTATTCATCAGACATTGTTAGTGCTTCCGTGGGCTAATTTTTGGCCATCATTAACCGATTTGGAAGCAATGTTGAGAGTAAGTACATGATAAAGGGGGAATACATCATTTTTATGCTTTTCATTTTAGATAGTAGATCAGTATTTACCGGAATGCCATCAATTTTTGGGACAAATATTCATTTCAGTGCAATGGATGAACTGGATGAATCAATTCATTAACTGTCCAATTCAGATCAAGTCCAGAGTGTACCATTGCTATATTAGCCTATTGGTTAAACTCTCCAATGAGCCAAACTTAAGAAGTCAGCATGTTGAGAAATTTAACAATCTTCTCGTTCAATCAGAAAATTTAGATTGGACCATGTTAGACCCTGTTGCCTATCAAAATGTAATGGATTGGTACATAATGAGTTGTGATTCTAATGTTATTTTCAAAAGTGATCCCTTGGACCTAGATGTTAGAGTATTACAGTAAGTTTGAAGACAAAATTCCTAGCAACTCATTAGATGAAGTATTTTAATCATTTTCATTGTATTACATATTGAACATGATAAGTAAATAATCAGTTGTGTTTTATCAAGCTGTTGATTTTGATTTATCCAACTTTATGTGAAATATTTATGTTAATGAGAAGTAATTTTTTTAGCAAAAGATGGATAGTGATTATAGAGTGAGGTGTTAGAAAACCTGTTTGAGAATTTGCAAAAATAAAAAAGAATAAATTTGAATATTTCTAACTTCTTGATAATTCAATGGTACATCATAATCATCAAGTCTCTTTCCCATAGCCACCATTCTAGATACTTTGAACTTAACAGTAGCTGTTTTGTCCACAGTAGTTGATTTACCACTCTATAATGAATTTGTTCATATGAAGTTTTATTTATTTTTCATATATTTCACTTCAGGTTCCTGAAGACTATTTCTGGATACGATAATGTGATAGAAAAGTGTGAAAACCCAAATATTTCGAATAGGAGATACATATATGTCAGGAGTTTTGTGAAACTAATATCAGTGTATAATAGTAAAAATAAACTGACAGTACCTTCTAGAGAAAGTGAAATTTCTTCTATGATAAACAATAATATTAAACACATGGAGTGTGTCGTCAAGTCCAAAGAAGAGTTGAATATCATTTTACCAGAACTTCTCAATATGCTGAATGTTAGTCCTTTAGGAGATATAAGTTTAAAATGTTTCTCTCATTGGATTTCAAAAAAATCAGGAAACAGTTTTGTTATACATTCTTTGTTACATGTTTCTGTGAAGGCTGTGAAGAATTATGAATTTATAGCACAACTTTATGAATTATGTTTAGAATGCTACTTTCAGAATGGTGAGTAAATTCAAAAATTTTTATTGTACTTGAAGAACTATATCTTTAATTACCTTTAATTTTTAAAATAACTGTCCTTTATTTCTTTCGCAATCAGCCAACAACTTAATTCTCATTTTTTAATGTATGCTAAGAATGATTTATCTTTTAATGTATAATGTTGAATTCTAAACAAATTATAATGATGAATCTTAACAAACCTAGATTTAGGAGACTATCCTAGTTATCACTTGAATGAAAACATTTGTAATGTCTAAAGTTGTCGAAACCAAATTTGATCTAAAAGTAGTATATATATGTATATATAATAAAAGTACTTACATTTTTGCATGAAGTCTGTCAAGAATTATTGAAATGTTTAATGTGTTTTTGTAACTTTCTGTACAGAAGATAACCTTTTATATTCTTTAACATTGAAATTGTATGAATCCGTTTTAATATAAGATTATTTTTAGTCAATGAACATCACCAACCCTCTTGGACAGAACTGAGGCAGTATGTTAAAATAGTGGTTAACAATCAAATCGAACTGGAGCAAATTTTACTTGCCAAAAAAAGTATTCTCACATTAAACCTAATACTTCTAGAAAAGATTAATTGTTGCACCGACTACCAAGGATTACTCAATATGTGTATAGATTGGTTACCAAAAATTAAAATGGGGTAATATAGAAAAATTTCTTCATACGATAAAGTTTACAACAATAAATATGTACTTGGAATCTTTTGAAAAAGAAGATTCCACTTCTTTTAAAAATTTTAAATTTATTGGTGTCCTGGGAAGAATGCGACAAACAAATACCATAAATTAACGTCATCAGGCTGGACTTGTCACAAGAGGTTTCAATCGCCTGAGTGCCTTCGTCTGGAATATACAGGGTGAAGTTCATCTTATGAGTGAAATTTCACAGTCAATAATACTTGAACTAATCGACCAAATGATTTCAAATTTTGAAGTTTTGTCACCCTTTGCTATCGCAATCCTTCAATATTTCTCTTAAATCGCATAAATCAGATCCGAACTGAGAAAATATAAAACTTTTTTCTATTTTCGTGATTATTGGATCATCCTGTACGTAAACATTATGAGTTTTTTAGGTTTTCATAACAAATAAGAATCAACTCATAATAAATATTGTAAATCTCTACTTGGCACTGTTATACAGGATGATCAATAAACATTCTCTTATAAGTGAAATTTCATAGTTCAATGAACCTCGAATTTATGGGAAGAATTATTTTAGATTTTGCAGTTTTATCACCTTTTACGACTCTTTAAATTGAAAAAAAAATAACTTCAAAATTTAAAAATCAGTTATTGAACTGTGAAACTTCACTCTCTAGATGAATATCACTTTGTATATCTCAAACAAAGGCTCTCAGGTGATTAAAACCTTTTCTTTCCAGGACACCCTGTGTTTCAAATATCTGAAAGATTACAAATATTATTTTAAACTTTCAGTGATTCAGTGGAAAATAAAATACCACTGATATGGCTTGGAATATTGAATATTGCACTCAAATATTGTGAAGTGGATGAATCAGCTGCAGGCGGATGTTTGTATAAATTTTCTCAAATATTGTTGCAAATAGCGGAAGATAAAGGAAATTCCAGTTGGGGTAGAGGCATCTTAAGTGTGATTGGAATCAGTAAAGCAGATTCTGTATCTTTACCGTAAGTGAACTACTGATAATAACCATATTTTTATACATATAATAATGCAGTAGAAAACTGATGTGTCTGTTCATTTCATAAAATTATAAAAAAAATTCGAGTGGATGATAAAAAAAGGATAACACAACAAAAAAGTAATTTTTCGTCAACCGTCCGGGAAGTGCTCACTTCCCGGACGCTTTTTCTCTGAGAAAGTAGCATTTCCCGGCCTAGTCCGGAAAGTAAGTACTTCCCGGACTAGGCCGGAAAAGAATCATAGAATCCATAGCAACCGAGATAACGGCTGACAGTTCATATGAAATTAGTTGTCAAAAATTTGCATGTTTTTTATCGCAATCGCAATAAAATATGGAAAGCAGCAGCGATAGTGTTATTTTACATGGTTGCCGAAAAAATATTGTACGCAACACGCCCGAAAATGGTTTTTTTGGACTCACAGACCCTATTTTCCGGACTTGTTACGTAAAGATAATTTTTGGAAATGATCTTATCTCCAAAATGACTGCATTGATTTATTGAGGTTTTTACTGTTGAATTGCAATTAGATAGGAACAACATTTAGGCTTTATTTGTTTAAAATCGGATGGAAGTGAAAAAGCTGTGGTCTAGTCGGTTTTTCACCTAACGTTTTGCCTACAATTACAGTAGGCATTCTCTGAGGTTTCACAGTCATATGTTGTAACTCAGACATGGGATTTCTGTAGAACAGTTTGGAGAAATTCATTGACAAGTTACAATCTCTTAAGATACCTACCATACCACTGACTAGACCACAGCTAGAAAGTCCGAAATTTTCTAACTCTGTTGAATAATCTGACTATGAAAGAACTCAGTGTTATATGAAATTACTGTCAGTGTTATTAAATGTATGTAATGATATTAATAACTATATTATTATTATATCATATTTTTTCAGGTTTAAATTTCTTTGCCGGGCTTTAGGAGGTTATATTCTTGCTCAATTGCCTGAAATGAAAGGCAAACCTCAAATAGTTAGAAGACATTCGAATGCCCCTGCTAAAGTGGGTCAACCAGGTGGGAATACGGAGTGTGCAAAGATTCTTTTAAAATTAGACTTTGGCCAATCTCAAGGAAAATTGAAGGAATATGCAGAGTTGGCATTAAATGAGGTAATGTTAACCCCTCACTATGCTATGTCTTTTTCGTGCCTATTTTCAGTCTCCACAATGAATTAAACTGCAACTACATTTCTGAAAAATAATTTTCAAACAAACAACATTGTGTTGAATATTTATTTTATTTATTAATAATTTACAGCTCCCTTAAAATCAATTCCATAGAACTGATTATCTGCCTGTTATATCTTGTTGAAATTTATATTCTAAATTTCATAATTTTATTTTTTGATAAATATTTTTTTTTAATTTCATTCAAATAGCTGTTATACTTAGGGATAAAAGTTATGGAGGGATTTTTTAATTGATTTTTGGTTTCTACTCTTCCCAAGATATATGGCAGGTATCACATCCTATCAGCTCTTTAATTGTGGTTTGAAATTTGTAGTGGATCCTGAAATGACTTAAAATTGAATGATCTCATTTGTGAAATCCACTAGTAAACTGAAAATGTCAGTTTTTCCTGAATTTTCCTTACTTATTTGTTAGTTATGTCAAACATAAATACTGTATAAATGTCCTGAAATTTTAACAAAACAAGTTCTTATCAATTTTAGATCAGACTCTACATCTAAATAGGCATGAAAAAGACTGTTTTAAATGGCTTATGTTTATCAGAATCAACATTAATCCAACTATTTTTTTTAGATTCAAGATCCGACGAACTCGTTACATAATGTGGCAGATTTTCTTACTCTAATGACTAACGAGTTTTCTGATAAATTATATTTTAAAGATCTAAGCAGGAATTGAAATGATACTATGTTTTATATTTACATATATAAATCACCAAAGTTAGATATGTAATAAATTTTTAACTCATTTCCATTATAGTTTTGAAATCCAAGACCTTTCAGAAATTCTTTATGACAATTGGTTGTCTTTCTAGATATTTTTATACATTAATGAAAAACTAATTGAAGGTAGTAAAACATTGAGAATTAATAAAAAGATGACTTTTTAGAATGAACTTGTATGATTGTCCAACCACTTGATATTATGCATGCATTTACCCAAGTAACACTTCAAAATTCTCAAGAACATCTTTTATCGACATGAAAATAAAGTGTTGGAATGGAAAAATTTATCTTCTTCTAATTTTTTATGGGACGATGTTGAAAAATATTTTATTCTGATGAGTTTTATCAATGATCTAATAATACATGGATGCGCCTTCCAGCGATTATGCAGAACATTGACACCCACATTAGAGAAGAAAAAAGATTAAATAATAATATATATTTATCCTTCAAAACCATATTTACATGTATGAATACAAAAAATATAAAAAAAGGTATAGGATATGTCCAAAATGATTATATACAATCAAGTAGCATCTGACAAGTATTCCTGTAGAGAGTAGAAACACTTAGACAATAAAAAATTTTCAACTAACCTATTGAACTCACGTATATTTTCAATTCTAAGGGGAGTGCATTATACATTTTGATTCCCCTGGGTCACATGACCACAAGGAAGAGGATAAAGATGTTTGAATTTAAACCAATGATAAGGAAATCCAAATCACGCTATCTAAAATGGTTCAATATGTTCCACCAATAAAAACAATGCTTGGTTGGACTCCGGGTCATGAGGTGCATCATGCATCTCATCATCCTGTTAGAGTCGATTCCTGTCTCTCTATGCGCTCCCTAGTTAATATTAGATCATTGAGTTTTAACCAGCTATATTGTATTATTGAATTTTTTGAATATACAGGGTGAGTCTTTGACTTGTACATATATTTTAACCGAAGATTCTTGAGGTCAAAAGAAACACTTTTTTCATTTACCATTTTTTCCGATTCGGCCCTGTTAAAAAGATATAGCCATTTTAAATTTTCATAATGAGCTAATTCACCCCTGGTAACCGGAACACTGAAGTGTTTCTTTTGACCTCAGGAATCTTCGGTTGAAATATATGTACAAGTCAAAGACTCACCCTGTATATGCAGTATTCTACATTAGTTATGGTTTGCTAATTTCAATATTCTGCCTCATACCTAGACAGTTCAAGAAAACATTGTGCTTTGTTTCATCCTTAGGGTAATAAACATTATTACTTTGAGGTTTCATCACATGTATTATGATTGAAAGGTTTAGCAAAAAAAAACATATTTTGAACTCGTTTATTTTTCAATAATTGCATGCTGTCCAACAATCTTTGATAATTTTTCTAAATGGTTCTCATCTAAAGTCAATTTTGTTTGTAAATTTTTGGCAATTTCATCTATTCCTTCATAACCATAATCTGAAATGTACTGAAGAACTGTAAGTGCCTTAGAAGGAGTTTTCTCAGCAATACAAGATTCAACTAGAGCAAAAATTGCTTCCGAGGATGGAATCCCAACAATCTTATTGAAGTTTTTATCTATATCGGTAAATAAGTCCCATGCTTTATTGAAACAATTATTCCTCAAAAATAGTAACATTACACTGCCAACCATTTCCCCAGTTATGGTAATTTGATTGTATCCAGTTTGGTTCATCAGCTTTTCATAAATGTCCGCACCAACATTACAACATTTTTCAGTCAAGTCGGGATTATCCTTGGTGTCATTTGTTACCATGATGTAGAGTATCAAACTCAGCATTGATTCTTTCCTGGTACTATCAAAGATTACCATATCTGACCACATCTTTGGTATATATTCAATTGCACCATAAATTTCAATTTGTTTCAAGATTTCTTCCAGGACACTCATTTCTGGTGTATAAATATGAGGTACCAACTTATCATAAATATTCTCCATAAATTCCTTCATAGGTAGAGTGTGAACTGCAAGGATGAAATAATGGCGATAATACACTGCCTCTTTATAACTATCACCAAGAAGATCATAATTATTTCTATAATGTAAAAGAGCATCTACTCTTTTAGCTATTCCTAAATCATTTAAGTGATACCTGCATATACTCATTGCAGTAAAAAAAAAATTAACATCTCGCATGTCACGTATTTTATGCTCCTTGTTCTCTATTTCTTTCATAATATCGAATAATATCGTACTTATAGGAGCATTATCTTTACAAAATATTTGCATTAAAAAAGTCCATGATGCAAGAGATGGTTCAATGCCTAGTTTTTTGAACTCTGAGAGAGTTTTAAGTGCTGCATCTCTACTGAACTTACTTCCCATTGAACTCAAACAATATAAAACAGCATTCAATGTACCAAGATTAGGTTTTATCTTTTTCTCATGCATTTCATTTAATAACTGTTGAATATAGGCCCACCTCATTTCATAATTTTCTTTAAGTAAGTTACCAGCTTCCAACATAGCATTGTAGGTATCTGTACTAAGAATGAAGCCTTTTTGCTTAGCCTCCTCAAATAATTGTGTAGCACGTTCAATTTGGTAATACTTTGCCATACCCTGAATGATTGCAGAATATGTTTCCGCATTTGGATTTTTGATACTTATAAAAATTTCTTCTGCAAATGCACCATCTTTCCAAGATTTTCTTTTTCTTTCATTACCTTTACCGCTTTGTCTGAACCAACGTTCTTCAATAAATTCTTCGGATAATGTATCTTGACTATTGAAGAAACATAGTAACTCTAATAAACTCTGCAATAAATCTGGTTCACATTCTAAATTCTGCTTCTTCAGCAATTGATATACCATAATAGCATCGGATACTTCTACATTTTTTATACATTCTTTGAGATCATCTATGGAGACCTCACTAGTTTCTGTGTATAATTTTGGCGCACCAAACATTTTAATGAAAGGTTCAGCCTCAGCATGTTGAAATAAATCAGTATTTTCTTTCCTTACCCAATGAGCAGCCTTTTTTCCGGCTTCCTGGGCCATTGCAAAGGCTCTCTTACCAAGATTAGATTGAGGTATTAAGTATGGATCATCATGAAATTTATAATGTGCTGCAGTAGGATCTCTACCGATCGTACTTTCTAATGCTCTCAAGATATCGGTAGGTTCTCTTGGTATTTTATGAGGAATTATAATTTCTTCAGAAGAACTTGTAGAATGATTTTTTAATAAAACAGTTGGAGAAATTCTGAATGGTACCTTAAAAGAAAACGAATAAAGTCTACAATGTAATGCAGAAGAAATGTTCATTTTTATAATTTGTGATATCTTTATCAATATTGTGATTTGATTTCAAAATTATTTTTTTTATAGATTATCAAGAAAATTAGAGGTTAATTCAATCCTATATCTGTGATTATATAATTTATGGTTTTAGACAAAGTTATCTACTCAGTTATTTGTGGTTATCATCACAGAACAATAATTAGCATCAAAAGAACTACAAAAAAAAGAAACCTGTCAGCTCTGTCATTATTATTTATTATTTAACCTCTTTCACCTTGACTGTCATGTCAAATTTTTCCTGTTTTTAAAAATAATAATATAATTAAAATAAGCAAAAATGTAACATATTCTTATGGATAAAAGATAGATTTTATTGTTCAACAATCGATTTTACTATTTCTAAAACAGTTTGAAAGTTAGTATACATGTTATGTCATGTTATCATATGGTCGATTGGTAGAATATATCTCTTGAAATAATAATAATTAGAATTGATATAAATATACTTAACAATATTTAAGAAATGGTCGGCGATTATCTTATCTAAAGCGTTAGGAAAAAACCTGTGTTTATCTGTATTGTTTCTTATGTTTTATTTAGTATTATCAAGTTCTCGATTTGTTTGAATTAATTCTGCAAACCTTATCTAAAATAATTAAGTATATATTTAAATCAATCATATGAATTTAAATTGTGGAATTTATTCCATTGTTTCATTTTCAGTTAACACTGCAAATTGAATAGATAATTACATAAAATGAAGGTGGTAGCTTTAATAAGTGGTGGAAAAGATAGCACATATAATATGATGCAGTGTGTTGCAGCTGGGCATGAAATTGTAGCTTTAGCAAACTTATTTCCAAAAAATAAGACTGAAATAGACAGCTACATGTATCAAAGTGTTGGATTTGAAGCCATTGATTTTATTGCAAAGGCAATGGATCTACCATTATTTCAAAAAGAAACTTTAGGAATAAGTAAAGAACGTGGAAAAGTCTATAATGCAACCCAAGATGATGAAGTAGAAGATCTATTTGAATTGCTTCAAAAAGTGAAGAAAAAGGTTCCCATAGATGCTGTATCAGTTGGAGCTATTTTATCAGATTATCAAAGAGTTAGAGTAGAAAATGTGTATGTATGTTAATTAATTTTAATGAAGATAATAGAAAACTTTACTTTGAATTCTTACCTTCAAAATTAATATGAGAAGTTACTTGTGCAATTCTTTACTTTTCTTACTTTTATTGATAAGGTGTGGAAGGTTAGGACTTGTCCCTTTAGCTTACCTCTGGCAGAGAAACCAAGAAGAACTTTTAGATGAAATGATAAAATGTGAAGTAGATGCAATATTAGTAAAGGTAGCAGCAATAGGCTTAGATCCAAACAAACATTTGGGACGATCACTAAGTTCATTACAGTCTTTTTTACATACTTTGCATGTTAAGTATGGAATAAATATTTGTGGAGAAGGAGGAGAGTATGAAACACTCACTCTAGATTGTCCGCTTTTCAAACATCGAATTATAATGTAAGTTATAGATTTTTAGATTTATGTTTATTATTTTTTCATAATTTAGGAAAATCATGATATTGTAAAAAGTTTATTCTTCTACTAAAAACATGGGGGTTCTATTTCTGATATTCTAAAAAATTCTAGTGAACATTCAGAAATAATACTACATTCTAATGATCCTTTTGCACCAGTGGGATTTTTGAAGTTGAACAAACTGAGACTGGAACAAAAGCTTCCCGTTCTGGACCTTCATGAGCGGCTACAAAATTTGCCACTTAAAGATTGCGATGGTTATGTTACAGATCAAGGAGAAGATGTCAAGGAACTGAATGAAGATGACTTAGGTTAGAAAAATGATCTTTTTTAATTTTAATTTTTTTCCAACTGTCCTAGGCCTCCATGAGGAACTGTTGTGTAGGAGTACACTTGTCACTTCAGACAAAGAATGTTTACTTATGAAAAATTTTTCAGATTCTGATAGTGAACCTACAATGACACTGGATAGAGTTGTGCTAAATTCTTCAGGAATACAGAATTCATCTGTGCATCAAGCTTGTAGTGGATGGTTGTGGATAGGTGGTATCAGAGGTGAATTTGAAGGAAATCCAATGGAGAATGCCATATTAAAACTCATGTGTAGGTATGCCTTATTAGGCTATCATTTAGTAGGGTAAATGCACTGGTTCTCGACCAGTTAACAGAAATATCGATTTCGTGCACGATTTTTTCACACATAAACTTATCAAATTTTAATGGTGTTGGTGTTCATCGATTCTTTGGCGAGTTTTGAATGATTTGTCATATAATTTTAAGCGTTATTTCCGCATTTAACCTTTGAAATGTGAAAACATATAGAAAATCTCAATAACCTTCGGTTCTCGACCACGCCGCAGAGTTCTCGACCATTTTTGTGTTAGTTTTCGACCACTTATAATAGTGGCCGCTCCTCTTGAAAATTTTATAAAAAACTTTAGAGCGAGATGAGTGATTAGTACTTACTTTCGTACTGTACCATTGACATCACTACCTATCACTCAGATGGGTTTCAGATGAGGTAATCAAGTAAGAAACACTCGGAACGTAAAAAATAATTATTTTGCAAAAGTTTCCACTATCTATAAATATTTCAAAATAGCAACTCATACAACATTATTCGGTTATTTTGCTCTTAATATCTATTTAGAAACTAATGAGTAAATAAAATATAAAGCACCGACCACCAGTGTTTGAGAATTAAGTACAATCAAATTGGTTCTCCACCGCGAATAAATAAAGGGTAGAAATAAGTGTTTCAACGTTAATTCGGTGGTTGCAAACTAATATTCAGAAAGTAGATATGTAAATGAATCAGGGTATCGAAAAAAAAACGAAAATGATCCAACAGAAATATATCGGTTGAAATAAACAATTATTGAAGTAACATACTTCGGTCGAGAAATAAAAGATACAAATTTTCCAATACCAGTTCGCGACCGCCGAATATTGAACAAAAAAATATACATTTATTTGCTTTTTGATTGAAATACACTCAAAAATATATCTTATAGTTGATATGGAACAAAATATACACACATAATTCATTTTAAATAAGAAATAATTACTATTTTCTTGTCATATATCACAAAGCACTTTTCTAAGAGAGGACGAGAAAGAACCCTTTTCTATGATAGACGATTATAAACTAATTTTTAGGGCGAAAACTTTGACCTATACCACTACTATGCAAACTATCTTGGAAGGGTAGAATGGTCGAGAACACGTACCGCGAAAATATTTTGCACTACATGATATATTTTTATTATTATTTTATCTCAAATCACGAAATGGTCGAGAACCAGTGCCGGTCGGCTTACCAGTGCATTTACCCTATTTCTCTTTCAAAGTTCCTTAAGTTGATAAAAATAATCGAATCCATTTGATAAATCATAAAATTAATGAGCTTTTATTCTCCCTAATTGCTTTAATCTTTTTCAGTATCCTTATCCCATTATGAACAAGACCTAACTAATGTTTGTTCAGTTACTCTGTATATTTCTGACATGAAATTCTTTACTCAGATCAATGATGCCTATGTTAAATATTTCAATTTTCCCAATCCACCAACAAGAGCATGTATAGAAATTCCATTGAGCAAGGAATGTCCTATCATTTTGGATGCAATTTCATGGAAAACCCTTGAAATTCAATCTGATCTTCCAACAGAACGGTAATTGGACTATTTTAGTTTTTATTCAGTTAAAAATGTGTTTTTATATTTGCGCAGATGTACCATGCATGTACAGAGTAGATCGCATTGGGCCCCTGCAAATATAGGTCCTTACAGTCAGGCAGTCAAAATTGGTGAAATAATTCACCTAGCCGGTCAAATAGGAATGATCCCTGGAAATTTAGAAGTAGTGGAAGGTGGCATTAAATCTCAGTGCCGTCTCTCAATGAGACATTTGGAAAGATTATTGAAAGCTTCAGATGCAAATGTGAATTTAAGGAATGTTGTTCAAGTAGGTGTGAATGAAAGAAAAATGTAGTTATGTCATGAATTTTTTTTTAGGGCGTTTGTTATGTGACCAATATATCATCTATTCCTCAAGTCCGAAAAATTTGGGAAGAGAATACAAATAATGCCATTGTTGATTACGTTGTTGTTTCGAATTTGCCAAAATCAGCATTAGTTGAGTGGCATGTTTGGGCTCATAAATACAATCACATATTCGAATGTAAGTATTCAAAAATTTAATATATTACATTTGGACTATATGAGGAAAGATAGTTATGGTATCTTAGAAAAAACTCACGATAAAACTTTCAGATGAAGAGACTGGAAAATGTATAGAGGATAGAAACTGGTCAATATCCATTTACAAAAGATGGAATCCTGAAGATAATATAGTGGCTTTAGTATCTCACTTAGAAAAAACAATACCTAGTGAAGAAAGTATATTCAATAGAGATATTTTTATAGAGTTTATTGATTATGCACTCCAGAAACTTGACCAAGCAAATGAAGAGAATTCTAAAGCAGTTCACAATCTTAAAATATTTTACCCCACAAGCAAAAATATTGACAGTAGTGAATACTTTGAGTATTTAGATGATCTGAGAAACAAGATTTCATTGACATATACTTTTATACCTGTAATATATTGCAAGGATGAGAACACATATTTATCTATTTGTGGAACAAGAACTGAGTGATTCATAACGTGTTTCATTCTTCACTTCATCATCCTTAATTCATTTTTTATTTAATTTTGTACGGATCTATGGATTGGCAATACTCAAGTATTTTTTTAAGAATTTATATTCCTGTAATGAAGCAAATATTTTTCAGAAAGGTTCATGAAAAATACATAAAATACAGGAGGAAACCCCATTAACATTTACAGAGTGGGCAAATAAGCGAGGTAAGCGGCTATATCTCAGGATCCACTCATAGTAGAGACTTGAGGTAAAAAATTTTACCACTAAAGTGAACAAGGGAACACACTGGAAATTATTTTGAAGTTCATACCTCTACCGCTAGGGGGCGTAATAGCTACCGTCGAGTAGAAAAATGAATTTTACTCGAAAATGTTTCATATGAAGTTGAAGAAAAAATATCATCACAGTAATCCTTGGAAAATTCTCTATCTTTTTAAACTGTCACTTTCGATTTTACGACATCAAATAAGGGTAGGTGAAAGGGGGAAATCTGACTGATTGAAACGCCTGTAACTACAGTTTGGCTCAACATTTTTGAGCAAACTAGATCTCGTCTGAAAGATAATATCTTGTTGATTGAGGACAAAATATACTCATGATATATTTGTTTTTGCTGCTTTCGATAGGGGGCGCTAAGTCAGAAGTTCATTGTTTTGTTCATTTTACTCCGAAATTTCAAATGTAATGATAGGATTTTCTTAACAGAAACAAAAATTCCATCAAATTTGCATAAAAAACCTGTAGGTCGCAAAGCGATAATTTCAGGTGTTCTGAAGTTATGGCCGAAAGAAGATATTCTTCAACTGATGCACGGCGAAAAACCAAATTGTGTCTTTAAGTTCTTACAGAAACAGAAATCTCATCAAATTTGTATGAAAAAACCGAAAGGTCGCAAAGCGATAATTTCAGGCGTCCTGGAGTTATGGCCGAAAAAAGAGTTTCTTCATCTGATGCACTGAATTGACTAAATTGTGTCTTCTTTCGGCCATAACTCCAGAACGCCTGAAGCTATCGCTTTGCGACCTTTTGGTTTTTTCATACAAATTTGATGGGATTTCTGTTTCTGTAAGAACTTGAAGACACAATTCGGTTTTTCGCCGTGCATCAGTTGAAGAATATCTTCTTTAAGCCATAACTTCAGAACGCCTGAAATTATCGCTTTGCGACCTACAGGTTTTTTCATGCAAATTTGATGGAATTTCTGTTTCTGTTAAGAAAATCCTATCATTACATTTGAAATTTCGGAGTAAAATGAACAAAACAATGAACTTCTGACTTAGCGCCCCCTATCGAAAGCAGCAAAAACAAATATATCATGAGTATATTTTGTCCTCAATCAACAAGATATTATCTTTCAGACGAGATCTAGTTTGCTCAAAAATGTTGAGCCAAACTGAAGTTACAGGCGGTTCAATCAGTCAGATTTCTCCCTTTCACCTACCCTTATTTGATGTCGTAAAATCGAAAGTGACAGTTTAAAAAGATAGAGAATTTTCCAAAGATTACTGTGATGATAATTTTTCTTCAACTTCATATGAAACATTTTCGAGTAAAATTCATTTTTCTACTCGACGGTAGCTATTACGCCCCCTAGCGGTAGAGGTATGAACTTCAAAACAATTTCCATTGTATTCCCTTGTTCACTTTAGTGGTAAAATTTTTTACCGCAAGTCTCTACGATGAGTGGATCCTGAGATATAGCCGCTTACCTCGCTTATTTGCCCACCCTGTACACAAGTAATAAAAAAATCTTTTTCAATATTATTTCAGATAATTCAATCAAACAAAAATATCCTCATTCTAGACACTGAAAAAAATAGTCAAAATATTTCAGTGGTCTTTCTTCATTAATAAATTGTCAAGACTGATTTATTAATGCTCAAAAATGCTGTCCATTGCATTTTGTGTTAGACTTTTGGGAAATCCCAAAGTAAAGAAAAAGTCATCTAGATTGAATATTAAATTTGGAAAACCAATCCTGGAAGTATCTTATGAATTCATAAACATTCTTATATGGGCCTTTTTCTTAACAGCAGGTGTAAACATTTTCTACTCAGGAAAGTTAATGTATAATGCCATATACATTAGGAATCATGTTGGTTATTACATAGACCTTATATCAAAGAGAGATGGAAATGTTTTACCTCTTCTTCAAGCCTTACCTAGCTTTATATTTTTAATCATAAATCTCTTTGGACTTTATTTAGTGCTAAGAATAATGTCTTCCAGAGAAAAACAACCCAAAACGAATTGGATGTTGTATTTTGTTGTTCTTTTAAACCTCATCATGATTGGTGTGGGCTTAATTCTGGTGATAGTTGTATTAATTCATTCTTATGGAAATCATCAAGGTTTACATGATGGTATCAAAGGTGCTATGAAAGATTACGGCTCAAATGAGAAAGTGAAATCGCAGATTGACAGATTACAAATAGATTTACAGTGTTGTGGAAGTAAGAAGTATGATGAGTGGTATGACATAAAATGGTATGATAGTGCCCTAATTGCCAAAGGAAGCAAGTGAGTGATATGACAATATGAATGTATTATCAAAGTTTTAGAATGATGGGTGTCTATATCAAGATTACCCAAGT
Source organism: Harmonia axyridis (assembly GCF_914767665.1). Taxonomy (NCBI): domain Eukaryota; kingdom Metazoa; phylum Arthropoda; class Insecta; order Coleoptera; family Coccinellidae; genus Harmonia; species Harmonia axyridis. Next base: position 28,360,349 of record NC_059507.1, read on the forward strand.
TATTTTGCTCAATTTCGGATATCTCAGAAACTATAAATCGTCACTTTGAACATTTATGTTCTAAATTTTAGAGAGTCCAAGAGTCAGACTCCGTTTAGTTGCTGTTCAATGAAGTCTTTATCCCCTTGCATTCATTATGACATTGAGGAAACCGGAAGCGTATATACCTATACTCCGGAATATAATTTAAGTATATCTACTGTTGGCTGTTTTGACATGTTGAAAAAAAGAAAGCAAAATGTTGGATGGGGAATAATTGGCAAACTTTTATTAGGACTATTCTTGCAGGTAAGATTAACTGTTAACATTTCTCAGAAATAAAATTCAATTTGATGTATGGAGTTCTTTTTATATTCAAAATTTTCAAGTAATTTGAAAAGAAGATAGATGATAACATTGATAACTACAAGAACTAAAGAATTATAAAAATATGATCTGAATTTTTTAGTTTACAGATGTATATGCTTTCAGATATTCTTTATATTCAAAAGATTTTAAGAATGAAATGAATGTGTTGTTAATAATTTTGGTGTTCATGAATTGTCTTTTATAGGCTCTCACAACGATCCTAGTGAGGTTTATTCAAACAGGTCATTTTGAAAAATTCAAGTTTGAAGGTAGGTCCAGAACTTACATCATCTGGCTGTTTGGTCTTTACACTGGCAGAAATTTGAAAAAAGTCAAGGAACCTCCTGAACCACCACCACTACCTCCTGAACTAGAAGATTCACAATGAAACATGATAATCGACTTTTAGTTTTCACAAATTTGTCTTCATTATTACTATTATTTTGCACAAAATACTTTTGAAAACAATAAAGAAGTGACTCACTATTAACATAATTTAGGAGCACAATAGAATAAACACATTTAAATATAAAAAATCCTTTTTTCAACAATATTTACATTTATGAGAAATACAAATGTGATTAAACTGTTGATGAAGACTTGGCATCTCTGGTCACTGGACTCCCCAAAGAATTTGACATCTTGAAGGGATAGATTAACACATTCTCCATGAAAACTTTTAGAAACAGATGACTTTATCCTTAAAAGAGATATTTTTCAAGCAAGCAGAGCAAATGGGCATTGTTAAGACTTTCAATTTAGAAATCTGAAGGTGTATGGTGAGCTTTAGTTTATACGACAAAAGGAAATAATCACGATATTACGAATATTTGTGACACTGCTACAGATTTTTAAAATGATTTAAAGATTCCCAATATTTGATTCAAAAATTAGTAATTATTTTCTGTTTTTAATGGCTTCAGCAGCTACCAAATTTCGACAAAAATAGTTCGATAAGATGTAAACACCTTGAGTTCACATTTGTATAAATTTCATGAGAAAATTCACTATGAGTATTCTCTTCTACTTTTTAAAAGCAGATAATTTATTACATCAAGTTGCAAATTCACCAGCATATTTGTTTATCAGAAACCAAGGCTTTTAGGGTCCTTTGAGTGATAAACCTCATTTCAAATGTTGGAACACTGGAATTATATAGAACACATAAAATATTCTCTTGAGAAATCAATGCATGACATTTGTGGTATTCTGAACACCAATAGGTTTCTTTTCCAACATTAAGATTTGAACTATCTGGTTGCTCCTTTTGAACTTTCTTTTTGTCATTTTTCTTGGTAGTTTCTTTTTCTATATTCACTCTTTTCTTATCATCCTCATTCATAAGAAATGAAAGAACCATTCTATAGTAAAATGTTCTTAATATATCAAGCCTATGTGAACTACTGGCTATTTTCTTTGTTGCATTTTGATGGGGATTTTTTGATATAACATACTTTCCAGCAGAGTAGTTAACAAGTAGTAAACTGCAAAAAGAAAAATTAATACTTTTCAGCAGAATTTTCAGTGAATTTTACCCTAAAATTCCACTATCTACTTGACAGGAAGCAGGAAAATTTCTCGGATGAGTATGTAGAGCTGCCGTAAATAGTTCAGTTGAAGATTTGAAACATTGTGTTACAGAACGTTCTATTTCAACCAAATTTGGAGTTGGACCACATAATGAACAAATTTGGACATCTGGAATTAATGTACAAGCAACAAATCTAAAAGCCATCTGAAATTATAACACTGTTCTCAAAACTATCAATAGATTAAAGTAGTTAAAGTGCACGAAACTAAGTATAATAGAATTACCGTTGGACTTTTATAAGGGAGAAATATTGGAATGTCTTTAGATGTTCCACCTTCTGACATAGCTAATAAGGACAGAAGTTTTATTTCCTCAGGATCAAGTGACCACCAACTCTCTGTAGCTACACATATTTTCCCATTGATTAACACACAGCTGTATAATGAGTCTACATACTCCATATACGACTCTAATAAAATCTGAAATATTTAACGAAAATTTATTTTTTAGAATGAAAGTAACATCTGTTACTAATACATTGAATGATTTTTCAAGTTGAGTACTGTAACAATTGAGACATTCGATTTTAGATCTTTGAACATTTGAATTCTAAGTAGTCTCAATAATTCAAATAATAAAAAATCCCCCTATGTCTTTTCAGGAACTCTCGATATTTGATTTGTTGGTAATGATAAAACTGAATACCTGTATCAAATGATTCTCAGGGCATAAGATACATTCTGCCAATCCAACAATGTCTGAGTAATATTTGTTATTTGTACCACCACAATCTAATGAATCCATCAAACGGTCAATCAATGGATAACAGGTTTTTAATTCCCTCTTCAATCTATCAATTATCCTTTGTGATTTTATTTCTTCAATTCCAACTATCAGAACCATTGAGTTGAAAACTGAAGTTAAGAGATTGTTCAGTACCTCCTTGGTACACCCGCTGGATATTCCAATAAGAATGACACTGTAAATACGAACTTTCCTACATTATTGCATTTTTTTGAACCACATCGATAAATAGTGGGATTGGAAAAGCAGGCTGTTAAGAATGAAAATCACTATGACAAACTTAGTTTTGTTGGGGTAGGGGGGTTAATACCCCCGGGCACCCCCTGGATTCAACTCTGATCCAGCTGAAGAAGATGTAGTTGACAAAAAAAAGTGTTAATTTACTTTGAATTAATATAAATAATTTTGTTTAGTATATTAATTTTTTGAAAATATAGATTAAATAGAGAGAACTAAAAATGTGATCTACCTATCTTCAAATTCTTTCCAGCTAATACAGTAATCTTCAGTGAGAGTATTCAGTAATTCTAGATTCAAGGATTTTCCATACATGTGAACTCCATTCAACGAACCTTTGATTGAGAATGGTAGCTGCAAATTGAAAATTATATTCCATTTTTTGAGTGTAGCCAGAACAAATAAAGGTTTTAATGCTTCTCAAGTATAATTCAGAGCAGTAAAATGATATGCATAGGATGAATACTGAAGTGACCCCACTGTTGTGGGGAAATATAATAATGATAAAGGTCTTTATTCAATTAATTTAATGAAAAACAATAACAATAAATTACATCAAGATACTGTACACAAATTAACCATATTAAGCAATGTATTCTTAATGACTTCAGTAATGTTTGAAAAAATCTTTGTTCTTACGCTATCTACATTTCCTTTTTTCCTTGAAAATATGGGAAGTCCACTACTGGAATCAACACAGAAAATAAAGGCCGACATATTCAAAAAATTAATATTTCATTTAACGTTTATTTATTATTTGTTTGTGAAAAAAGAACTATTTTACAGAACACATCGATAATAGTTCTAATGGAACAATATGTACTCTTTGAAGATAGATAATAATAAAAACATTGTTGAGATTTTTGGGTTGCAGTACTTGAGTACTACCAGTACCACAGACTAGTCTGTGGTACTCAAAGACATAAAATAATTATTTTCTTGTCTATGGTGGTTAATTTTTCAAAATAACCCGAGATTGTGTTCGGAATCTACTATAACCGTCACGAACTTGGTAAGCTATTGTCAACAATAGTTTTTGAAATTAAGTTGAGAAGGACCAGGTCGAACCGATGGAGTGCACCCGGGGTAATATTCGACTTTCATTCTGACCGCAATCAGACGAAAATGGAGAAAAACATAGTTGAAAAAGTTCCCCTTGTCTCTCTTTGAAATCATTGTCAAAGCTTCCTCTTATCCACGAAGAAAACAAATCGCTTCTCTTTTGGTGTGAGAAACCCTGGTTTGTGTACTGATCCGATTTTGTTTCGTACATTTTGAGGTGGTTCACCTATTGCTTTGGCTATAACTCGACAGAGGTATGTATTATTATTATTATTTCACTGAATCGGGATCTTTACGGCTTTGTTAGCCCTCCGGGAACTGCGACCAAGTTGAACTTTTCTTCTTAACCCTACCTATTTCATACAAACCCAGGAAGGCCGTCGATGCTAATAATGAAACCGACGACATCCTTAGAAGCCTATCCAGAACTGACTTTCCCATATGAGTGGTTCTTAGGCCAGTCCGCTCCGGAAATTTGCACACTTTCTGCTGTTTCTTCCTCCTTTCCACGTACATAGTCTGCAGATCTCATCTGCTGACTTATTCATTCGGTAGAAAAGGTATTTGCAGCGACAGTGTCCTGTCAGCAGTTTCACCATTATTTGAAGCTCAGCTTGTGGTAGCTTTCTGGTAAAGGTCGGTGAAAGCAATCAAGCCCCAGCTGACATGTATGAAATCAAAAGAGGAAGAACTACTGAAGGTGTCAGATACAGGGAGAATTGCCCAGAAATTGTATTCTTGTTGGACGGTGTAAGCCTAGATGCTCTAAGAGCGCTACTTTACTTGGTTAATTACAGTCTACAGACAAGGTAGAATTTTGTGTGAAGAAACCATCGAGCGCACATAGCTCTGCAGCTGCCGATGACGTGGTTCCTGTGGAATCTAATGCCGTGGCTCCTGCTCCTGCCCCAGCGAGACAGAGCCCTCGGTGTCCCAAGGAAACTGCTGAGCCGGCCAAATAGCCCAAAATCCAACCAGGGCGAAGGAAGACCCCAGGAATAAAAAGGTCCAAACGCAGGGTCATCAGAAAGGCGGAAGGTGAATTCTACTCCGGCAGGAAAGTGACAGGCGACCCCTGGAACAAGGTGAAGCCTTGGAAACACCATATGGAGGATTAAAAAGAAAAACTTCAAATGTCTCCAAATCCACCTTCGCCATGCCAAAGGCCGCTTCAGATGCGAACCTCTAGCGGTTGATCAAACAAGACCTTGACATAACGCAAAAAATCCTCATGAACCAAATTTTCATCTGCCAATCGCATTTTTGACCCATTTTTGAAGCGATTTGTGAGTGATGATGGAAAGTGGACCACTTACGACAACGTCAAGCGAAAATGGTCGTTGTCGGAACGCGGTGAGCCGGCGGAAACATTGTTCAAGTTAGGATTGACGGCCAGGAAAGTTTTTCTGTGTGTTTGGTGGGATTGACGGGGAATTATCTACTATGAGCTGCTCCTCTACGGCACAACTTTAAGGTCAACAACTGGATCATCTGAAGGAAGCAATCGCCCAGAAGCAGCCAGCCTTGGCCAATAGAAAAGGAATTGTGTTCTATCAGGCCAACGCCAGGCCACATACATCGATAGTGACTAGCCAGAAGCTCTGGGAGCTTTGTTGGGAGGTTCTTATGCTTCGACCTTATAGTCTGGACCTGCCACTAAGTGATTATCATCTGTTTCTATCCATGGCGAATATTTTTTTTAATTCCACAGCGGCACCGACTTCATGGTCATTGATCCGCTTTCCTCCTCCTCATTTACATCATAGGTAGGGAGGTAGTCTCACACTTTACGCCACAGGGGATCAGAGGATCGAACTTTGAGACAAACAGGGGGATCAGAGGGTAAGAAAGGTATCACATATAGGGTTAACCGATAGAGGACTTTTTTTAATTATAATTTGTAGAACATACCTAGTGCTTTGAGGTATAGTACATCCAAAGTCACTTGGAGGAAGCCAGAATTTTCGATTATATACAAGTATTATCTAAGTTCCTTCAGGGCCAGTGATTTTATTGCCTTACAATACCTTCAAATGAATCCCGGTATTCAGCGGATCGAGGTATCCACTTCAAATGGACATCTGGCAAGCGTTTTTTTTTTTTAACTAATTCAAATGACTTTGGATATATTATAGCTAATATTTGTTGCGGTATTATTAATTGTTTCTTCTGTATTGTCAGGAATCATTAGTTGTTGCGCAAGATTTGGTAATCTTCGCAGTTGAATATAGGTACGACTAACATAATGTCACGTATTTATCATATCCTCTGGTATTTATGGAAGTCATTTTGGAGGTCTTGGAGAATGCTCATTGAGTCCGTACAGATCAGGTTTCGCTTGTGTTTTGTTAGTATGCAATGTAGTGTTGCCTGTCAGATGGTGTATGTTTCTATTGAATCCATCAGTGTATATAGTCAGATAAGTCTCATCGATTTCATGTGCAGTTATTCTTTTCACAATGTTATTCGGTAGTCTGTCTTTTCCCCAAGCTTGGAGCGATGTATTTATCCTCAAGACGATGCATGTCCAAGGGGCGGGTTGCTGGGATTTGCGTAGGTTTGGAATATATCGGTTTGATGGGAAGATTATATTTCTCTCTGAGTTTAATGTGGCCTTATCCTCAATGGTCTCGTTTTTGTAGGTCTGGAGGAAAAATCATTAATTCGGTTGAGCATGTCGTTATTTATGTGTTCTGATGTTACTGTGGTTTTAGGGGGTGTATCACTGTGTGCATGTCATGGCGTAGATGGAAGGCTATGGTGAGACTTGTTCTCAAGGCTTGGTTCTGTAAGGTGTCCAGGTATTTAAGGTGTGTTCTTCTGGTTAGTGTTGATGATACTACATTGCCATAATCGAGCCGAGATAATATCAGTGTATTGTATATCTGTAGTAGGTTCTTCGCATCCCGTTTGATGTTGGATATGCATTTGAGTAGGTTGATTACCTTTATATATTTTTTCCGAGAGATGTTGTATGCGACCGGTCCATCGAAGTTTTGTGTCGAAAATCATTCCGAGGATTTTACTTTTTGGCTTAATTGTAGCAATCTAGCCCTCAACTATTCGTTTCTCAGACGGCAGAAAAGCATACATGCAGCTTTCTCGACAGAGAACTGGAACCCATATTGGAGCAACAGTTTCTGCTCGGTCGATTTCTGCTTGATAGCGTCCAATACAAGTTCAATAGAACGTCCTCTGTAGAGAAACGTTAAGTTGTCTACATACATGACCATTTTAACTCTTCTCCACTGAAGGGAAGGTTGTAGAAAGCATCTTCATCACTGGAGAAGTCCAAGTCCATGGATTCAGCTTGGTTCTTGTATTGTATAAAGGTTTGCTCGTAGTTGTTAAAGCTGCTTATTGAGTGAAAGTGGTCTGCTAATTTTTCACATATTTCGTTGTGGTCTGTGATTATGTTGTCATCGGAGTGAAGCGATTCTGTACGGTTGCCAGAGAGATTTCCCGAGATAACTTTTATTTTTCTCCATACCTGTGATAAAGGTGTTGATGGTGATATGGATGACACCAACTTGCCTTTGCTTCCAGGATCACCCTGCGAGCTTTAGCTCGCGATTATTTGAACTCTATCATATTCTCGAGTTGTAGGAAGCATCTTTATCACTGGAGAAGTCGAAGTCCGTAGATTCAGCTTGGGTCTTATATTGTGTAAAGGTTTGCTCGTAGTTTTTAGAGCTGCTTACTGAGTGCAAGTGGTCTGCTAATTTTTCACATATTTTGTTGTGGTCTGTGATTTTGTTGTCACCGGAGTGAAGCGATTCTGTACGGTTGCCAGAGAGATTTCCCGAGATAACTTTTATTTTTCTCCATACCTGTGATAAAGGTGTTGATGGTGATATGGATGACACCAACTTGTGCCCTTTGCTTCCAGGATCACCCTGTGAGCTTTAGCTCTGGATCCTTTGAACTCAATCATATTCTCGAGTGTGCAGTTTCTCTAAAATTTCCTTAGTGTATTTTTCTACTAGAAATTACATCTGCAACTTCTTGGTTCCACCAAGGTACAGTTTTTCTTCCTTATCTGGAAGTGTTTTACGGGATACTGACGGATGCTGCATCGATTATGGCTCTAGAAAAGATATCTACCACTTCATCTATATCATAAGGGAGGTCGCCAATTGCTAATGAGGTAGAGAATTTGTCCCAATTGGCTCTAGAGCATATCCATCTTTCATGGTAGGTATGTCTTCTTCATGCATTCTGAATACTCATCTTGAAGGGGAAGTGGTCGCTTAAGTGTAAGTCCGTTAGCGGTTGCCACGTAAGTTTTGGCATTAAAGATAGAGAGGAAAAGGAAAGATCTATGCAGGAGAAATCATGTGATCCAGCACTTAAGTGAGTAGGCGTGCCATTATTGAGTATACATAATTTGTTATTATACAGGATGATTCTTTGACTTGATTCTTGAGGTCAAAAGAAACACTTTCATCATTTATCATTTTTTCCGATTCGGCCCTGTTGAAAAGATATAACCATTTCAAATTTTCAAAATGAGCTAATTCACCCCTGAAAACCGGAACACTGAAGTTTTCTCAAACATAAGATATACCTTTTGAACCTTGGAAATAAGCTACTAAATTAGAAAAACCATCATAAACTCACGTTTAACATTCCATTTGTTGAATAAAGTAGTGTTAATAATAAATTAAATGAGTTATTCCAATTTCGTTGACGCTAAAGATTAAATATTCTCCTCTTGATTTTCTATTTCATTTTCGATAATTATAACGAATTGAGCTCGCTACCACCCATATTAGCTCTGATATTCATATCCATTCATTCATTATATTTCATTTTTATGGTATCGTTGTTTATTTCATTTCGTACAAGAATTGCCATTTAACCTCAAAATCTCAAATAAATGATATTCATCTGTGAAAGTTCTAACCATAGAACTATGTATTATTAGTTCGATGGTTCTAACACAGACTATAGTAGTCTGTGGTTTTAAGTTTGAATTTCAAATTTCGAGTGATGCCAAATATAAACACAGCAGTTCGGTAGAATAATCTATGTTCTAACCTAAAATTTTCATTTACAGTTTACACTGTTATTGTTATGATGATATGATATTTGTTATTATGTTAGCATGAAATGAAAATCAAATTAGCCAAATATTCTTCAATGAACGTTCAAATTACTCTTAAGAGTTGGTTTTTTCGAATTTCTGGTATTTTTATGGGATGTAATGTTCATAATAAAGAAACAGAAGAATGTGTATGGAATCTTGTGTTCGGAGAAGATGTATCACATAAAAAAAGCTATATTTCAAAAATCATTCCTTCGATAGAACCAATTACGAGATATAGTCGAAAATCACATTTTTTTAACGATTTTCAGCAGCCTGTATCTTTTTAACCGGGCCGAATCGGAAAAAAGGTAAAGGAAAAAAGTGTTTCTTTTGACCTCAGGAATCTTGGGTTAAAATATATGTACAAGTCAAAGACTCACCCTGTATATTACAGTTTCTACTTTTTGCCCTCTCACATCCTGTTGGGTAGATTCCCAAATGGGAGAGTAGGCTGAGTCTCTTTGTTATTTTGGTTTGGACCAACTTCGGTAGTACTTTTAAGGAATGCTGCCAATAAAATAAAAGTTGCCATTTTGATTGCCAATGTCCGGAACGGATATAGCACACCAGGAAGAATAAGTCTTTTTATCGAGGCGTTCTCGAGTCAATTTCGAAGGTGCGTCCTCTCTCTGAAGATTGTGGTATTTCATCCCAAGATCACTGATAGAATCACAGAACACTTATTTACAATCCGATTTTTCAACTCTTCGATGTGATTCATTGACGTTCATCATCATCATCATCATAAAGCTTATCCCGTCCACTGCTAAACGAAAGCATCCCTTAACTCTAGCCATTTTTTCGGTCTTGTGCCGTCTGAATCCAGTTTCGAGCTACTCTCTTTATATCGTCTGTCCACCGATTAGGAGTTCATCCTCTACTTCTATATGCCTCATGTCTGGGTCTCCCCTCCACAAGTCTCTTCGTCCACCTTCCATCACTCATTCTCGCCACATGTCCAGCCCAGCTCCACTTGAGCTGTAAGATAGCCTCAACTGCGTCTCTTACTCCTGTTCGGTTCCTTATGGTTTGGTTAGATATCCTATCTCTGAGGGTAACTCCCAGCATTGATCTTTCCATTCCTCGTTGCATCACTTGTATTCTGCAGATGTTATTCTTTGTTAATGTAAGTGTTTCAGCTCCATACGTGAGAACAGGCAAAATACACTGATTGAAGACTCTCCTCTTTAAGCACATTCGGACATTAGCTGTTTTCAGGACATTGACGTTGCATAACCTAAACTCTTCAAATATGGAACCGCAAATACAAAAGTCCAACGGATTCAAATTGGGAGATCTAGCGGGCCATGACACTAGGACTCCTCTATCTCTCTATCTATCTTCTGGGAAACTCTGCAGTAGCATCGGCCATCAAAAAATAATACACTAAGGGTCAGTAGCACCGTTTGAAAAATTGCTGCTAGACTGTTTATCCTTTCTGGAGTTCTAGTGGCAAGAGCACGCGTAGGTACGAGAGGAGGAAAACAGAACACTATCATCTGCGCATGAGCCTCTAGAATTCTTGCAGAAAAGTGCATGAGGATCGATGAATTTGTCACTAAACAAATATAACTTTAATCAACGTTACATAAATATGACCAGTATTACGATTACGCTAAGTGTTTTTGTAGGAGACGGAAATCTAGACGGTGTGCAATAGCGTAGGTGAGTTTGCGCGTAGATCACGTTTTGGCCTCCTCTCACTCCAACCGCAACGATTGGCGAATGGCGTTCGCTCGCCCCAACACAGACAGACTTGGAGACGCACTCGCGTGCGGAGCAGAAGCTCGGGAGAAAAATTGAAATGTCCGCCTTTTCAGTAACGCCGTGACGTTGACGCGCCAATGTACAGCGTCCGCTGGCCAAATAATACCTTACGCGTCGGTTTTAGCGAGAAAAAATGAGACGGAATGTAAAAGTGTTGTTGTTCCTATGCATTTCTTGGATATTTGTCGTTGTTTACTACCTTCAGACTGCGGAAGTTAGCAAGGTTAGAGATTTTTAACCTCAAATTTAGACACCCTCTTGTTCCCTGTTTACAAACAATCTGTGGTTGTTGGGTGGTTTTTCCGGGATGATTATCGGTTCCACGGTAATTGATTCGGGAAAACTGATGGACCAGGGGGAAAATGTGTTGGGAAAATTACGATAATATGTACCTACCTAATTCAAAAATTATTAAGTACAGGAGTTTTTTCCTCTTATCACTCAGACTCTTCAAACACATTAAATTTTGGCGTTTGAATACAAAATTACGAATGAAATATTTGAAATATCTCTACTTAGAAAATAGTAGTTTAAAGGAATTGCATGAAAAAAATTTCATATACCGCATAATCATACCTCTACATGTATATTTAGAAACAGTTTCTAGTAGATATCACATCTTTTTCATTCTAATATTTTCATTTTTAGCCTTCAGAATTAATGAATACATGCAATATTTTTTCCCTCTTATTTTTCTAAGGATACATAATTTTTTTCGTAAAATTGGTTGCATTTTTACAAAAATTATTAATTTCTGTTTTCGATTTGAATATTCTATTCCTGCATTTTATCATTAATTATGCATTATTCAGGAACCTTATTTGGTACTAATGACAATATAGTACCTATATGTATGTATCTTCTTTGTCGTCAGCTTCCAGTTTTACCCTTTAATTGTTGTAGCATGCCAATATCTAGGTGTCTGGTGATTTATTATTTTTAAAAACAAACTCTTAGAATCGTTCGAAAAAAAAAATTGAAATGTCCTGAAACGATGGGAAACATAGTTGCGTGTTGCTATGTATAAAATATAACTAAAAAACGAATAAATATCGTTTATAGTTTGCGTTACAGAGAGCTTTCCACGGAAACAATAAGCGCAGTTTGCGTAAAATAACTCGTTGCGTGTACTTTGAAGGCAGTGCATATTTATACACTCACATCATACCTAATATACAGGGTTAGAACTATTTAGAGGGGCACTACAGGGATATCGAAAATCGTTAGAAATACGGGGTGACTTAAATTATATAAAAGTTGCGTTAGTTAGGGATGCGCTTGTTGGTGTGAACAGATTCAAAATATCTCCAATGGTTCCCGAGTTATCTCGAAAAATCTGAAAATCGAGATTTTCTTTTTTCTATATAACTCATTTATTTTTGCTGGTAACTTCGCGAAATTTGGGTTGTAGCCATTATCCAATGTAGAAATTCTAATGGTGTCTTCAGATTTTTTCTGTTTTCCACTCTACAAAAATATCTAGCCTAAGCCTGTAGTGGCTCTCTGAATTGTTCTAACTCTGAATATACCATGATGAGCAATAAATCCAGAATTTTTTTCTTATTCCAATCCTAGAATAACAAAACTTTCCAAAACATACCTATGATTTTGAAATTTGGAATGATATAAGGAATAATGATATGGTGATATCGTATTTATTCAGAATAAAAAATTTTAGTTCGAACCGCGTAGTGTACCCATAGATATATTTCATTATAAATATTAATAAGATATTCTGTGAGAAAACTGAAAATAATAAACCATTTTGTAAAATTTGTATTGTGTTTTAGTAAAAATAACTAAGTCTTTTGAAAATAATATAAGATTGTGAGCGCACCTCAAAAATACACTAAGAAAAGGTTTCGAATTTGAAAGAAATTGTCGAGTGAAATATATTTCACTCATATATATTTTTTTTCTAAGTGGAGTTAATGAAAGTGTGTTAAAAATAGAATACAATAAAAATAATTGAGCGAGGAAATTCCCAAACGATATGTAGAATTCCAATTTATTCAATCTAATTTATGAAATTTAGACAGTAGGGTGTAAATATACCTATACCTAACTATGAAACACGCACTGAGATATTTTGATATAAATGCACAATTAATAATGAGATTGACCTTTAGAGTAATTTATTGTGCATTTTACATATTTATGCGTTTCTAAATTACTACCATTCATTGAAATTTTCCATCAACATTGTAGATTAATACAATCCAAATCTTGTGAAGAGGTTTCATACACTATAGGAGAAGTATTTTAGTCATTTTTCTGAACCATGAAGCTAAAGAGCTCATTGATTACAGTAGTTTTCAACAAAGTTGGGATTGTTTTCAAAATATTCAGAATAGTCAGTTGGATGAAGATACACCGATTTAAAAGTACAATATAGTCTGGTTCTGTTTTCGGATCTGGATAGGTCAGGAAAAAAGAGTTGGAAAATGTACCATTCCTCCGATAGTTCTCACTAAACATCGAATTGTGCCCACCCTTTGCATTGTGTACCGACTTTTATGTGCAACAAATTGAAGGAAAACGAGTGTAAAATTTGCATTAACATCCGAACAGAACTCGTTGAAATGATTTAGATACTCACTCAGTAGCGTATCCAGAAGTTAGATCTGATGGTAATGGTCAGTATTGAATCTTTGTATCCTGGGGGGTAATTATGACCCCCCTTAGTTAGACTGATAATTAATTGAGAAATAATCTATTTTGAGATTGAAATTATACATTTCATTAAATACATAAAAAATATTGATATGACAGATCCGGTTGAGATTTATAAGCTCCTTATTGATGGCTTACAGTCTACGTTTCCAAAATAAGAAAGTGATCTGAACATTTTTTTCAACTATGCCAGCCGCAAAAGAGCCTTTTATTCATCCGAAAGAGTGAAAAATAATTTGAGGAATATTTTGTCCTAAACAGTAAGTATTGTTTATCGAATCAGAATCAGTGTGAGAAATTGATTATGATTTTTATGATGCCAAGTCCAGCGTTAAAAAAGTTCTTTCATAAATTACCTAGAAAGTTTTTTATTTTTTAAAATTTTAGCATCCAAGGAAAGTATTTTTGATATTGTTATTTTTGTTTTAGAGTTATGTTTTATTTGTTCACATTTCTTTCGTTCCACCAAAAATAGCGTTTTATTTCTTTATTATATGTATGTATTTTTTTATTCTGAATATTCATTTTTTTACTTTCATATTTTATACTGTATGTAGTTTATTATTCTTATATTTACTGCCCTAAAATCATTTTAAAATAGAGTATACTGCGAATTCGCGATTCCAAGACCCATTATAAAAGAAATACAGAATTACTGGTGGAATCTTCAGTTAGACCACCTAGTGATCACTGCCTAATACACCTTCCCAGAGGTGACTCTGCTATGCGGCAGCCAGCTTACACCCGCCGGGGCCGCACTAGAGTGTGGCGCGAAACCCATAACGCCACCTCTCGGGCAGACAGAGTCACTACAATATTATTCACGTTATTCATTCAATTTAGTATGTGAAAATAATCTACCGCATTCTTCATTATCGCACTCATAATCTTGCCGATCCGAGCTAAGGTCTTTTCAATCAATTCTACCAGCCTACCTAACCAACATTTCGACTCTTCAGCTATTCAAAACATACACTTTCATGAAAAATGAATGGTATACGCATATTACCTACATATAAGGAATGAATTGACAATTTAAAAAAAGAAGAATGATTTGGTGTCGGGAGCTTTCAAGTGACCATCAAAGTCATTGTTATATGCCGTTGAATGATTCGTAAAAAATATACCTATGTATATACTTACTTGATGATCGAAAACTGAGGTTTGATCTCATTTTAAAACATAGAGGGACTTGATGAATTTCATATTTGTGATAATAATAGTATAGATATAAAACAGAATATAAAATTTGATTATTGTAGGTTATAGTCGACCATCGTTTCATCATCGAGATAAATGATCTGAAATAATACTCAAGAACTGTTATTATTATTCCGAAAACATTTGCAAGTGTTTCTCCTTCTGGCTCCTGAACCGATACTAGTATTAACTTATAGTTAATAAAAGCAGTAGAAGCTAAAATTAGGGTTGAATATCAATTGATTCCGTTCAAAAGGACCGCTCGGTTACTGATCTTCACTGTTGTAATAATAAGGAAAGTGTGGTATCCAATTAAGTAGAGTGTAGTGGTTATTAGACACAGGTGTGTAGGTTCACACCCTTTCTATGCTATTGAATCTTGAAAATAATCAATGTCTAGGCGCGTTTCTTGCTAATTTGCCAGAAATGAATTTCTTCAATGGACAACTATCAATTTTTCAATAATTACAATATTATTGACAAATGATTGAGAGTTTATGATTTGTTTTGAGCTTATGATAAAATTTCTCGAATTACAATTAACATCATCCAGAAGATGAAAATAAGAATGACGAAAATGTATTTTTGAAGATTTTAGAAGGTGACTATTTTCACTGTTTTAAATAACATAATTATAAAATTATTCTTCAGGGAAAAATTTTTTGATCACAATGATCACAAAATGTTATTTCTTGAACTCTTCTTCAATTTCAAGAAAAACATTCTTTTTAATTTTTGGAAACTTTCAAATGGGGTTATTTTTAATGTAAATTCTCCTATATTTTCGACTAGGATTCTCCGCCTTAAAACTTTTGACCTAATTTGGTAACATCCTATTTAACTCAACAACTTTTATGTTGCGTTGATCTTTATATTCCGAATATCAAGTTTTCATTTACTATCACAAGGATAGACAGACGAAAAATAGGATTACGGAGGAATAGGAATACGAAAAAACCCTCAGAATTCACTTCGAGTAACTCACATGACATCCGCCATTAACTAACCTGGTTAAAAAAAAGTTGAATCTTCAGGATGGACCATAGTGAGTGTTCTTAGATATGAAGAGCTGCGATTAGCATATATATGCAGGAGAGGGATAAAAACATCTTTAGTATAATCCTATTCAAAACATTTTCTGGATTTTAATGATGCACTAGAATTATTGTTCCTGCTGGTGGGATTTGTCTTGAAAATGAAATAAAACATTTGTCAAACCCTGCGCGGAAAATAGAGACTGGAAAGTTTTCCATTCTCCAGGGGCGTAGGATGCTGCATTCATATTGAACCAACTGTTTTCTGGATCATCACACTCCAAATATTTATCAAGTTCTCATTTTTTTAATGTCACTAGGAGGGACAGACGAAAAATAGTATGACAGAGAAATAGGAATACGATAAATCTCGCAGAATTCACTCCAAGTTAGCTCACATTACATCTGCCGTTAGCTAGCCAGGATTAAAAAAAAGAAGAATCTTTTGAATAGACCCTTGTAAATGATCTAGATATGAACAGCTGCCATCAGCATATATGCACGAGCGGGACAAAAACATTTTTAGTATAATACCATTCAAAACATATTTCAGATTTTAATGATGCACTAGAATTATAGTTCCTGCTGGTTGGGATTCGTCTTAAAAATGAAATAAAACAATATTTGAGAAATCCTGTGCAAAAATAGAAACTAAAGAGTTTTTCTCCCTGCAGCGGCATAAGATGCTGCATTCACATTCAACGAACTGTTTTCTGGATCCAACTACTCCAATTATCAAGTTTTCAGTTTTTACTTGTCACAAGGATGGACAGACAAAATATAGGATTACACAGAAATAGGAATACGAAAAAACCAGCAGAATTTATTCCAAGTTAGCTCACATTACATCTGCCATTAGCTAACCTGGATTCAAAAAAAGATGAATCTTCTGAACGAACCCTCATAAATGCTCTGGATATGAAGAGCTGCCATCAGCATATATGCACGAGCAGAAAAAAAAACATTTTTAGTAGTCAAAACATATTCCAGACTTCAATGATGCACTAGAATCAAAGTTCCTGCTGGTTGGATGCTGCATTCACATTCAACGAACAGTTTTTCTGGATCCACCTACTCCAATTATCAAGTTTTCAGTTTTTACTTGTCACAAGGATGGACAGACGAAATAAAGGATAACAGAAAAAGGAATACGAAAAAACCAGCAGAATTTATTCCAAGTTAGTTCACATTACATCTGCCATTAGCTAACCTGGATTCAAAAAAAGATGAATCTTCTGAATGAACCCTCATAAATGCTCTAGATATGAAGAGCTGCCATCAGCATATATGCACGAGCGGGACAAAAACATCTTTAGTATAATCACATTCAAAACATATTCCAGATTTTAATGATGCACTAGAATTATAGTTCCTGCTGGTTGGGGATATGTCTAGAAAAAGGAATAAAACAACATTGGGCAAACTCAACTCGAAAAATAGAAACTAGATAGTTTAACATTCTCCAGATGCGTAGGATGGTGCATTCACATTCAACCAACTGTTTTCTGGATGATCATACTCTAAATATCAAGTTTTCCTTTTTTATTTGTCACAAAGATGGACATACGAAATATAAGATAGCAGAGAAATAGGAATACGAAAAAACCAGCAGAATTTATTCCAAGTTAGCTCACATTACATCTGCCATTAGCTAACCTGGATTCAAAAAAAGATGAATCTTCTGAATGAACCCTCATAAATGCTCTGGATATGAAGAGCTGCCATCAGCATATATGCACGAGCGGGACAAAAACATCTTTAGTATAATCCCATTCAAAACATATTCCAGATTTTAATGATGCACTAGAATTATAGTTCCTGCTGGTTGGGGATATGTCTAGAAAAAGGAATAAAACAACATTGGGCAAACTCTACTCGAAAAATAGAAACTAGAGAGCTTAACATTCTCCAGATGCGTAGGATGGTGCATTCACATTCAACCAACTGTTTTCTGGATGATCATACTCTAAATATCAAGTTTTCATTTTTTATTTGTCACAAGGATGGACAGACGAAATATAGAATAACAGAGAAAAAGGAATACGAAAAAACCAGCAGAATTTATTCCAAGTTAGCTCACATTACATCTGCCATTAGCTATCCTGGATTCAAAAAAAGATGAATCTTCTGAATGAACCCTCGTAAATGCTCTGGATATGAAGAGCTGCCATCAGCATATATGCACGAGCGGGACAAAAACATCTTTAGTATAATCCCATTCAAAACATATTCCAGATTTTAATGATGCACTAGAATTATAGTTCCTGCTTGTTGGGGATTTGTCTGGAAAAAGGAATAAAACAACATTTGACAAACCTACGCGGAAAATAGAAACTGAAGAGTTTTTCACCCTGCAGGGGCGTGGGATGCAGCATTCACATTCCACCAACTGTTTTCTGGATCATCAAAAATCAAATATCAAGTTTTCATTTGTCACAAGGATGGACAGACGAAATATAGGATAACAGAGAAAAAGGAATACGAAAAAACCAGCAGAATTTATTCCAAGTTAGCTCACATTACATCTGCCATTAGCTAACCTAGATTCGAAAAAAGATGAATCTTCTGAATGAACCCTCATAAATGCTCTGGATATGAAGAGCTGCCATCAGCATATATGCACGAGCGGGACAAAAACATCTTTAGTATAATCCCATTCAAAACATATTCCAGATTTCAATGATGCACTAGAATTATAGTTCCTGCTGGTTGGAATTCGTCTTAAAAATGAAATAAAACAACATTTGAGAAATCCTGCGCAAAAAATAAAAACTGAAGAGTTTTTCACTCTGCAGGGGCGTAGGATGCTGCATTCACATTCAACCAACTGTTTTCTGGATCATCAAGAATCAAATATCACGTTTTCATTTTTTATTTGTCACAAGGATGGACAGACGAAGTATAGGATAACAGAGAAAAAGGAATACGCAAACACCAGCAGAATTTATTCCAAGTTAGTTCACATTACATCTGCCATTAGCTAACCTGGATTCAAAAAAAGATGGATCTTCTGAATGAACCCTCATAAATGCTCTAGATATGAAGAGCTGCCATCAGCATATATGCACGAGCGGGACAAACACATCTTTAGTATAATACCATTCAAAACATATTCCAGATTTTAATGATGCACTAGAATTATAGTTCCTGCTGGTTGGGGATATGTCTAGAAAAAGGAATAAAACAACATTGGGCAATCTCTACTCGAAAAATAGAAACTAGAGAGCTTAACATTCTCCAGATGCGTAGGATGGTGCATTCACATTCAACCAACTGTTTTCTGGATGATCATACTCTAAATATCAAGTTTTCATTTTTTATTTGTCACAAGGATGGACAGACGAAATATAGGATAACAGAGAAAAAGGAATACGAAAAAACCAGCAGAATTTATTCCAAGTTAGCTCACATTACATCTGCCATTAGCTAAGCTGGATTCAAAAAAAGATGAATCTTCTGAATGAACCCTCATAAATGCTCTGGATATGAAGAGCTGCCATCAGCATATATGCACGAGCGGGACAAAAACATCTTTAGTATAATCCCATTCAAAACATATTCCAGATTTTAATGATGCACTAGAATTATAGTTCCTGCTTGTTGGGGATTTGTCTGGAAAAAGGAATAAAACAACATTTGACAAACCTACGCGGAAAATAGAAACTGAAGAGTTTTTCACCCTGCAGGGGCGTGGGATGCTGCATTCTCATTCAACCAACTGTTTTCTGGATCATCAAAAATCAAATATCAAGTTTTCATTTTTTATCTGTCACAAGGATGGACAGACGAAATATAGGATGACAGAGAAAAAGGAATACGAAAAAACCAGCAGAATTTATTCCAAGTTAGCTCACATTACATCTGCCATTAGCTAACCTGGATTAAAAAAAAGATGAATCTTCTGAATGAACCCTCGTAAATGCTCTGGATATGAAGAGCTGCCATCAGCATATATACACGAGCGGGACAAAAACATCTTTAGTATTATCCCATTCAAAACATATTCCAGATTTTAATGATGCACTAGAATTATAGTTCCTGCTGGTTGGGGATTTGTCTGGAAAAAGGAATAAAACAACATTTGACAAACCTACGCGGAAAATAGAAACTGAAGAGTTTTTCACCCTGCAAGGGCGTAGGATGCTGCATTCACATTCAACTAACTGTTTTCTGGATCATCAAGAATCACATATCAAGTTTTCATTTTTTATTTGTCACAAGGATGGACAGACGAAATATAGGATAACAGAGAAAAAGGAATACGAAAACACCAGCAGAATTCATTCCAAGTTAGCTCACATTACATCTGCCATTAGCTAGCCTGGATTCGAAAAAAGAAGAATCTTCTGAATAGACCCTCGTAAATGTTCTGGATATGAAGAGCTGACATCAGCATATATGCACGAGCGGTACAAAAACATCTTTATTATAATCCCATTCAAAACATATTCCAGATTTTAATGCTGCACTAGAATTATAGTTCCTGCTTGTTGGGGATTTGTCTGGAAAAAGGAATAAAACAACATTTGACAAACCTTCGCGGAAAATAGAAACTGAAGAGTTTTTCACCCTGCAAGGGCGTAGGATGCTGCATTCACATTCAACTAACTGTTTTCTGGATCATCAAGAATCACATATCAAGTTTTCATTTTTTATTTGTCACAAGGATGGACAGACGAAATATAGGATAACAGAGAAAAAGGAATACGAAAAAACCAGCAGAATTTATTCCAAGTTAGCTCACATTACATCTGCCATTAGCTAACCTGGATTCAAAAAAAGATGAACCTTCTGAATGAACCCTCATAAATACTCTAGATATGAAGAGCTGCCATCAGCATATATGCACGAGCGGTACAAAAACATCTTTATTATAATCCCATTCAAAACATATTCCAGATTTTAATGCTGCACTAGAATTATAGTTCCTGCTTGTTGGGGATTTGTCTGGAAAAAGGAATAAAACAACATTTGACAAACCTTCGCGGAAAATAGAAACCGAAGAGTTTTTCACCCTGCAGGGGCGTAGGATGCAGCATTCACATTCAACCAACTGTTTTCTGGATCATCAAAAATCAAATATCAAGTTTTCATTTTTTATTTGTCACAAAGATGGACAGACGAAATATAGGATAACAGAGAAAAAGGAATACGAAAAAACCAGCAGAATTTATTCCAAGTTAGCTCACATTACATCTGCCATTAGCTTGCCTGGATTCAAAAAAAGAAGAATCTTCTGAATAGACCCTCGTAAATGTTCTAGATATGAAGAGCTGCCATCAGCATATATGCACGAGCGGGACAAAAACATCTTTAGTATAATCCCATTCAAAACATATTCCAGATTTTAATGATGCACTAGAATTATAGTTCCTGCTGGTTGGGGATTTGTCTGGAAAAAGGAATGAAACAACATTTGACAAACCTACGCGGAAAATAGAAACTGAAGAGTTTTTCACCCTGCAGAGGCGTGGGATGCAGCATTCGCATTCAGCCAACTGTTTTCTGGATCGGAAATGAATTTCAGCCGAGCAAATCTACGAAATCGTGATACTGAATTGGCGTCGACTGATTTGAATTCTAGATGAGTACGCCTCGCAAAGCCTCCGGATAATCATTGTCAGGTATTATTACCTTCTAGGTAGGGTTGGAATCAAAGCCTGACGTGGAAATGTGCTATTTCTGGAACGTTCTGTTTGCTCTTTGTCTTCAACCGGGGGGATTTTGTTGGTTCTCGCTTATTTTCATAACTGAGTTCTGTAAATATTTGTCAGCTTTTGATTTCGCCGCATTGTGAATAACTCAGCGACTAACGAGAAAACCATTCGAAATATTTCGAATTAAGGATGAAGGATATGCAGTTATTACATCGGACAATAGAAGACAGGAAGTGGGAGGCTCTATTGGAGGTTTCCTTCTGCAGGAAAAACAAAACCCACCTCTACTTTAGAATCGGATGTGTGATCATGCTATTAAAAAAAATGGAGGGGTTGCTGATGACCACATTGGGGTGGAGTTTAGTGTTTGGAATGTATCAAAATTGGACATCCTAGAAACAAAAATGCACGTGTCCTTTGAAATTTTGATCTAACAGCTCTTTCTGACTTACAGGATCGGACAAGTTTTCGTGGGAACGTTAAAAACTAAAATCCTTTCTTCTAAAAATAAATTAATTTGAAAATCGAATTAATCTATACCATTCTAATATTAGCCTCACTCCAGCTAACATTTTAGACCTTACAACTAAGGATTCTAACTAAAATTCTTATATGGGGTGTTTCCCAATTAGACGTGAACCTTGAAGGAGGTGTTAGTATCCCTCATTTGATGTTGATTGAGCCATATTTATTGATAACCGAAAATGTTTTTCAAAAATTTCTCACCTTCATTTTTTGTCAATTCTTATCTACGTTGACCAAAATTGATTTTAATTTTGGATTATTTTCATCAGGTAAGGATATGATATGTATATGAAGAAAGCAACACTATGCTGTTATTCTCATGAACTGCATAAACAAATCAACATTTACAATTGAAATAACAATTTTAGAAATTTTAAATCAATTCTTTGGTTGATAATGACTCTCAATCAATAAATGATAACTTCAAATTATAAAAGTTTGATGAGTCTAATTGATGAAGGATATTCAATAGAAATATCAAAAAAACACTTACGTTTAGTCAATTTGAAGTTTCTCAATTGCAATTTTTGTGAAGTAGATATACAAGTGGTGAGTTGGTAAATTCAGTAATTTTGTAGAACTAGAAGGCAGTGATGAGGAAAAATTGTATTAGCGAATACAAAAATTCCGAAACGTACGTCTGTCTTTATGTTAATTTAGTTATTCAATTTTTTAACCGTTCACTCTATTTGTACAGTTTTAGTTATTTTGAATTTTCTTTTGGTTGGTTATTAATTTTGTCATTTTTAGAATTGGAATTTTATTCCAAGACAAAAATGAACCGAATATATCATAAAGATATGATTGTGAAGGAATATGCACAAAATTGTAAACTTGTTGATGTTGATAATAAAGGAATAATAATAAATCAAATAATATATAAAGGATATTCCAATAAGAGTTGTCCTTTTGAATAGTTCGCCATCTGGGCAGCTATCACATTAGAAGCTGTCATCTCTTGACATTTAACTAGTAATAACTATGCAATTGCTAAAAATGGAATGATACATGCTCCAACAAAGCATTGGAATTGTTAATATTCAGTACCAAATGCTGAAATAGTAATTTACGTAACAAGTCCGGAAAATAGGGTTTTTTTGGACGAATAGACAAAATTCCAGGACGAGCGTAAGCGAGTCCTGGAAGTCTGTGAGTCCAAAAAAACCATTTTCGGGCGTGTTGCGTACAATATTTTTTCGGCAACCATGTAAAATAACACTATCGCTGCTGCTTTCCATATTTTATTGCGATTGCGATCAAAAAACATGCAAATTTTTGACAACTAATTTCATATATGAACTGTCAGCCGTTATCTCGGTTGCTATGGATTCTATGATTCTTTTCCGGCCTAGTCCGGGAAGTACGTACTTTCCGGACTAGGCCGGGAAATGCTACTTTCTCAGAGAAAAAGCTTCCGGGAAGTGAGCACTTCCCGGATGGTTGCCGAAAAAAGTTTTTCCGTTGGTTAAATGTTTTCGGCAGGACGAATTCCAGACACTGAAGTAACTCTTGAAAACTCTATTACTGCTTAAGATTTTACCACACCAAAATTCAACTAATTAAATGTTCCTGTTAGGAATAAAACCTCCTAAAATAAACATTATTATGTTGAACAATTTGAATAGATTTTCAAACGTATTACCAAACAAAAGCTTACTTCTCGCTTTTTGTAATAGCCTTCATACATATCCTTGAGTACCAATCTTTCATGTACGGTGTGTTCCTTATCAAGCTTTCCTTTCTTCTTCAATTTGTTGTGAAACACCTTCAATTATAAATTTCTTCAAAGCCTCATCAGGAGGAGAACTCCACGCAATTCAATTTTCTGTGAACAGAACCGACCAACTTATATCAAGGCAGACTTTCATTACACACCGCGACAAACAAAGTTAGCACAGAAATCGTTTACATGGGTGGATAATCTACGTCTTGGAAATTAACTAAGGAGGTGTCGAAAAGCAGCAGCATTGCACCTTGTTGCGAAGCGCTCAACCAAGCACTTCGTTAATTGAATTGCTTTGCTCGAAGTTTCCTATTTGGAGATCTTCGAGATTTCCACTTCTAAGTCGTATTTTTTTTTTGGACGTTTTCGATATGCCGCCCTATACGATTTGTCAGGTGTTGTGTTAATTGAGTTTACCACCGATGTCTTTTTCTATTTTTAAAACGCCCACTTCTCTGGACTTTAATATTAGAGCAGGTTGCAATATTTAGAGGACGACATTGACATAGAACATTCAATATGGATGTCTAAAAATAGATATCGGTTTTTGATGCAGGATTGGATTTACGTAATTCGAATGGTTGTTAGGTTTAGATTTAATCATAAAGGAAAACCTTCGAGCATTATGAGTATGAAAGGTGAACGATTGTCAGATTTACTGATAATAATTATTGTCGTCAGTTTGTATAATACTACTACTGAAATGTTTGTTTTTCTATCATTCATTCATCCAATATTCCCAAAGTATGGATTTCAGTGCCTTGAAATAGTTTGAAATAATTTTATATGAATTGCAAAGGATACCGCACAGTTCATCAGGGAAAGAGGCCTCCAGTCGAATTGACTGAATTTTTGATATGTTATAGTCCACATCATCCAAACAAAAAGTTCAATAGGCAAAAATTTTTCTATAGGCTAGTTTCGATGCAAGAGGCCCTTGAAAATTCTCGTTTGTTCTCCATTGTTAAACAATACAAAATATTATCCTGGATAATCATCACTCTTCTATGAGTAATCAAGATGTGATCAGCAGAGGCGGATCCAGGATTTTAAGGACCCTACGCTTGAAAAATTTTGCCCCCCCTCCCCTTTCCTTTCTTTCGAATCAATTTTTTATTTAGAATTCAATGTTTATACAACAAACATAAATTTAATTGATGAAATATAAGGTACCTACATCAATTCAAATATAACAAATGAATCGAAATTAACACAAATGTAACAACTTCACAAGAATAAATCAAGTACAAATACAAAATATTTCCAGAAATATAATCACCTTTAACAATAAGAATACAAATCAATATTTCTTCCTAAACATAAGCATGAAAAATTATTGAAAAATATAAGGGAAATATAATATAAAATAGCTCTCTCTCTTTCCCTCTCGAATGGAGACATCATAGAGTGCAAATCTGAAGTCGAATTTTTGGGAATAACCCTAGATTGCGAGCTTCTGTAGAATAAGCATATTAAGGTTTCTGTTAAGGCCTTGATGGCGTGCAGAAGTCTGGCTAGTAAGATTTGGGTATGTAATCCCAAATTATTGTGATGTGTACGTCATGATCTTGAGATCGAAAATAATGTTATGGAGCAATCGTCTGGCATGCCAAAGCAGGCCACAACAGCATGAGTAGATCCCTCGATAGAATATGAAGATTGGCCTGTGTTTGTATCATTGAATCTATGACAAACTGCCCAACTAGGGTATTGGAGATCTCTAACAGATCTCACACCTCTTCATTTTATGATAGAATACCCATGAGGCCATTCTAAGACTGTCCAGGGAAGGTACTGGCAATGGGAAAATTAGGAATCAGTGAGCTTGGTCCTTTTTGACTAATTACAAACCATCCCAGTAACGAGATGATAAGGAAAACTAGCATCGAGAAAACCTTCACTACGATGCTAAGTAGAAAAAAAGTTTGTAAAGGAAAGTTCCCAATCCTTGGCCTCAAAAAGAATGGCATCAAATGGTTATAAAACCACAACGAAGATTGGGGCTGAAGTAATCGGGGCTGGCACCAAATGCTCATCATCTTTAGACCAAGTCCAAGTGTCTTTCAGGCAGAGATACTTGCAATCAATGTGTGGAAATGAACCTAATAAAAACCTATCAGAAATGTGATATAGCGATGCATATTCACACATTCTGACTGGAATCAGATCATTGAGCTCATATATCGATTCTAGGAAATTAAAAGAAATAGGAGAGAAAATCAAGGTCTGTTTAATGTGGATTCCCGGTCAGTGGGGAATCAAAGGTAATGAAGAGACCAACACTCTTCCACTCATCCACATGAAAGAGTTTCAAGAGAGGGAAAGAACCGAAAGAGAAACACTGGCGGAACCTTCCTGGGTTGGGTAATTCCAAAAAGTTTTGAGATACTTTGATACTGCGATCTAAGAAGTATCTGTATCTTAGCGAGAATATGCTACATTTTCTCACTTGCTTCCTTACAGGACATTGCTTCCTCAGGAAGCACCCCGGGAGAACGAGTCTAGCAGAAAAATAGTACAGATTCTATGGGAAGACAGAAGGAATTCCGAATTACCCGGTGACGGAATGCCTCACCATCTTTTGCCAAAGCAAAAAATGCTTTAGACAAGAGACTTGTAGAAGTGAGGATGAGCACGAGAATAGCCTAGGGAGATACACCCACTTACTCAACCCAATTCGTGCTTGTAATGGTAGGTTCAAACCCTGCCCCTACTGGGTTGAGGAATCACTAAATCTTAGTGATGTGAGAACGCATTTCTCTAGGACAAAACCCCCTTTCTGCCTTCATAAGGTCCTAGAAGCCATCCTAGATACTGTTGTCACATAAATATGGATTATTTTTTTCAAGAATCTTTGTGATTTTTTTCTGGATCTGATGCATAATTGCCACAAAATTTTGTTCATAAAATCCTTAGTTTCGAAATTATCAAGGAACCAAACTTTTAATTTTACTCATTAAAAAATTTGCATTCGAGATCTGAACATACCCTGAGACTTTGAAATCTCTAGGCTTTTCTGTTCGAAAGTTATTGTATTGAATTTGATGAGAGATTCCTCATCTGTTTCGAACCCTATCAATTGAAATTATCGCTGATGGCTCAAATTTCGAAAATATATAAACATCGAGGCGAAATAATCTAGTGCTCTATTCATGGAACAAGCACTCAAAACGAGACTCAAAAACATAATTTGCTTGATATATGAGCGTCTGGATAAGGTAATTGAATATGATGAAACTTTTGCTCTTTCAAATTTCCATTAGAATAAAGTTGATAATTCGTAGCTCATCGAAACTAGAATCGAATTGCACTCGATATCCTACTTCGTAACCTTGGCATTCGGATTTCACAATGCGAAATTATGAAAATGAAAGGATTCCTCATCATCTGAAGAATCTCAGGTAGCGTCTTATGTAACAGTATGGTTTGAATAGAATTCACTCATTTGTTCGAGAAATGAAAGGCTCTTTATCTAGTACAGGTTAGTGAGCGGATTTCGTGATGTTCTTACTTTCGGACATTGAGATATTTACACACGTAATAAGTTAATAGATGATTGTGAGTTGCATCTTCGAGTTCAGGAGTCCAATTCGTATTTCAAGACGAAAGCCATTTGAACTTTAAGCAATTCGATCTGGTAATTCCCGCAAGCGGACATTCTCTCACTGGATATAATCGTCCGAATTTCAGTTTCAACCGGTAAGATGTTCGGAGTAAATGAGGAATGTTATCTATCACAGTTTGGGATCTTGGCAAATTCGACTTCGTACTTTCAAATCAACTTTTTTTTACATCTCGAAATCAAGATAATTTTGAAACTATGTTTGAAAGGGGTTTATACCATGTGGCATTCTCGTGATCGGCCAAAGTTCAACTACTCCTCTCTCCTCCGCGTTTTTGGGATCGCACCACTTTCCATGATGAGTGAAGCAAACTCAAAGGTTTCTCTTAATACTGTCTGTTAAGGGTACGCTTACCAAAGCACCAACTTTTTGGAATACAAAAATTTGTTTTTATTTCTACCACGGATTGGGATACCCTTAGATTCTGATAAAACACTTGGGTTTTTATACTTGTATTTGAACAATAACATACAACAGTATACAATGATGAAAATGAAATAGGTTATGAACCAAAATGGACTGTATTTCTATGATATGTCAGCTGATTGCTGCTATACAACTACAACTATGAAATCAGAGCTGTGAAAGAGGAAGGAATGACGGTAACGATCGGTGATGTCGAGTTGAGACCACAGAACTTACATATTAATGATTTCTTGTTCCTTTTTGGCTCGCCTCAACCGTCTATTGAAAATTGAAATATAATTCTAATACATAAACTCCGACACTGTCCTTTTCTACCATCTGCAAGAATTCAAAATAAGTTTTACGTCTTTATTTTTAATTTTAGAAGAACCGCATTTTCAAACTTTTTGTATATTATTTTTATGTGAAAATTCATACAGAAAATAAATGTTTGTCCGAAAAGTTATATTACGCATATATTATTACATAGGCGTATAACATTGCCTAAGCCGTTTTTTCCCGAAATTCGAGGCTTTAGATATTGTAAAAAACTGGTTTTACATTTAAGATTCAAAGTTGTCCATCGATGGCCAACACATTCTCCCATCTTTCGGGCAGCTTTGAAAAAACTGGTCATCTTTTGAAGTGATCTACGAATCGATCCAATTTTTTACTTCTTACCGGAATTGCTGGTCAGCCAGGCCGTGTGCCATTGATCGAAACAAGTGATGGTCCGAGGGAGCAACGTCTGGAGAATACGGCGGGTGGGGTAGGACATTTCAACGTTTCCAAATATGTCTTGACCACTTTCGCAACATGGGGTCCAGCAATATCATGCTTTAAAATCACTTTATCATGTCTCTCGTTGTATTGCGGCCGTTTGTCTTCCAATTCTCGGCTCAAACGCATTAATTGCGTTCGATAATGATCGCCTGTGATTGTTTCAGTCAGTTTTATTGACTCATAATACACTACGCCGAGCTTGTACCACCAAATACGTAGCATAACCTTGGAACCGTGAATATTCGGTTTGGCCGTCGATATGGAAGCATGGCCGAGATATCCCCATGATTCTCTGTGCTTCGGATTACCGTAATTAATCAATTGTTGGTCTCCAGTCATAATGCGATGCAAAAATGCCTTGCCTTTCAAGCAGACAAACAAGCAAACAAACGCCGTTCAACATGTCTCGGCTTCAACTCGTACGACACCCAATTTCCTCGTTTCTGAATCATTCCCATGACTTTCAGGCGTTTTGAAATGGCTTGTTGCGTCACCTTCAATGGCCCTACCAATTCTTGTTACATTTGACACTGGTTTTGATCAAGTAGAGCCTTCAATTCTGCATATTCGAAAACCTTTTCTCTTTCACCGCCATGCTGGTCTTCGACGTCAAAGTTAACGTTCTTGAAGCGTTGAAAACACTCTCGGTACGTTCTTTCACTAATAGCGGCCTTACCATAGGTATTTGAGAGCATCCGATAAGCCTCAACAGCAGATTTCTTCATATTAAAGCAGAAATTTAAAACCTCCCGCAAATGACGAGAATTTGGCTCGAAAGTTGACATGTTCAGTCGAGAATAACTTTATGATGCAGACACAAATCGACAACAAATTTCAAAGCTTAAAATTTCTATGGACCTTTTAGTTCGAACAAAACGGTATTTCATGTTTGGGCATAAGCGAGGCTGAAATTTTTAAAGGAACCTAAATACCCGATCCGAATATACATACAAATTTCAATCAACATCGAACAATGAGAACGCGATATATGGGAATCCTGTGAATTTCATGTTTACGCATGCTCAACGCGCATGCTCTCTCTGATAAAGCTGAAAGGAAACAACTTCATCTCTAATGAGAAATCTAATAAGAATAAATGAAAGCTGTTACAAGACGGTACAGACACACAGATTGACTGACTGACAGAAAACAAATGTTGTTCAGAATGATTATAAATGCATTTTGAGTTTCGAAATCGGAGATCAAAATAGTAATAAGTTGTACCTAATAATAATCAATATTCACTACAAACAGTACTGATTTGAATGCCATTTCCTAAAATGGATCCAAACTTCAATTTAAACTCCCTTCCTGACTATGCTTCACGTAAATATGTATTGAAATTTCACACCATGCAAAGTTTTGATTTAAATTCACCCTCTGTATAAATAATTGCAAACTTGTAGAAGTTTCTTAGCATTTTATGCGCTTTTGTATAAACGTAGATAGGGAATAATTGAGTTGAACTCTAAATGGATTGTTCATATGATACTGAAGGTAAAAGTTGAGGCTTTTAAGCCTTATGGCAACACAGGAGAGTAGGTTTTAGTGCTGAAGAGGAGGAATAGGGGTAGCATGTTATAACCGTATATGTATTGATCCTGTACAGTTCGAGAGCCCTTTATACACTGAATAGAATGAGGACAATATTGGCAATACTGGATTAAGTGTGATTAAAATAACTTATTCATATATTCGGTATTTTGTTCTCCAATAACAATAGTCTCTTTGTAGTGTTATATTTCATAACGGATAAATATTGCATTCTTGTTGGAATTATCAAAAAAAAACTCTGCCAATGGTTGAAGCTTTATGCTTCCTTATCCTTCGCTCCAAAACTCAGAGGGTGATTTGTAGAAGGCATTGCCTTCTACATTATGTTATTTTCAGTTTCAATTTCATGAATATCTGACTATTAGGTAAGTGCTGAAAATTTCCCAGGTGGAAAATATAAAATATGTACATACAAAAGAAGCAAGATAAAGATAGTTTTCAAGTTCAACTCGACTAGTTCGTGATATATGAAATATTGAATATTCATTAGGAATGCAGTTCATTAAAATGATTTAAGGTTTTTTTTTGAGACTATTTATGAGAGCGAACGAAATGCTTATCTCTTGTCTTTCATGTTGAAATTAAATCTGCCTTCATTAAAACGATTGGAGTTTTTTTTTTGCTAATATTTATGAGACAAATGAACGAAAGGGTTATCTGGATAGAATTCTCAAATTTTTGAGTCATCGAACTCATTCTAACGAAGGTTAAAATTTAAAATTATACATGCAAAGTAACCGGAAATAATTAAACTCTAGTTGGAATGAGATATACTTCATATGTTGCTTTCGAGATGAAGGAAAATGTTTAATTACGGTTTTCAGTTTCACCTTTATTAATCGATATGAAATGATGAATTCATATCATTATTTCAAAATTTACTTTTTGTCTTTGAGTTAAAGTTAATTGAAATTTTTGTGCCAAACATAATTCAAATGTAAAATAATGAATAATTCTTAAAAGTTTTCTCAATCAATTTATAATCAATTTCAATTTCAGCTACATATAATACAAAGTTTTAAAAATTTTATTCATTCTGAATTGCAAATGTAATTTTGAAATATTTCTAATTTCTCAACTATTAGGGATAATAGTAGACACTCTGAAATAATGTGTATCATGCTTGATTTCATGAATTTGTATTGTAAATTTTTTTGGAAATGATTTCCGGATTTCGAAAATGATGGATCATATTCTAAGGCTAGAATAACTCACTAAAATTCAGAAGAAAGCTCTATTGAAACTCGGATTTTTAAAAAATTTCTGAAATTTACAAGCTGTTCTACAAGCTTTTTGCTCATTTTGAAAATTTTTCTTCCATGAACATGCATTATTTTTTTTTTGTGTACTGAAGGGGCTTTAGATTTCAATGTATGATTTTGTGAATTCTATTATTAATAGTTATACGTCCGATTTGTTCTCATTCAGAACAATATTTTGAAGAAAAAAATGTCATGTTTGTGTTGAAATGAGGTCGGTAAATGAAAATACCGGTTGATATGGAAACAAGTGTTATTTTAATTATTCATTTTACAACTGGTCTACGTTTTGAATAACAATGCATTCACTCACACCTACCTGCTCACGCAATATTTAGTGCATCATTGTGAAGACTTCGAGAAATAGGCAATCCTAGTCCAAAAGAATCTATTTGACCAACTGAAGTCAATGTGGAAAAAGAAGAAAATGCTGTAATATGAGCTTCGAAGCTTGTCTTTGATAATTCTTCAATTAGTGTTCGTTTTACTAAACTTTATTCATCCCCAATGGCTTATGTTGAAGATAGAAATGTTGCATCCATTTCCTAGACAAAATATACAAGCTCTACATGCTGGTGATGCCCAACAGTTGTTAAAATTTTGTCGATGGTAACTTTAACAACACGCACAGATTGAAATATTTATTTCGCTCACCATGTGATCTTAGGTGACATGTTTCACTTATCAACAAAATCACAATGAAAATGTATTGGTATTGCAAAATCTACGGGTATATCAGACCAAGACATTTCCAGCAACGTTTGGATTAGGATTTTTAACAGTGATTTGTGTTTTTGTATCACAACCTTTTGGTTTTTCTTGTTGATCTTGAGTTCAACATTTTTAGCAGTATGAGGTAATAGCACTATGGTGCACCATCATATAGAGGAGAACAAGTAGTTGCTTAAAAATTTCTCGAATAAGTGGATAGTCCACCTCGTTTGCCGGATCTAAATCCGTTAGATTTTTATATCATATGTGCAGCAGCTTGTCTCTTATGTAGAAATAAAATCTCTTCAACAATTACTGCTTATAATTTCAAAATGGAGTAAACCAAATAAGAAATGACCTAAATCTGATCTGTGGAGTAACGGAATGTTTAGTTTGTCGATGTAAGGCTTGCATTCTAGTCAAAGGTGGACATTTTGAACAATTAAACAATCTCAAGATTTTTTAATCATCACATGATTATTGAATGTTTATTGTTGATCCAATGTTTGAAGTCCAAACGTAGTTCTGAATTTAACAAGAAAATATATTTTTTCAAATGTTTGCTAATACAATATTCAGAATTATTTGTCATAGAGAATACCCTGTTTGAAAATGTTGAAATTGAAATACCTTATTGAATTAAAAATGCAAGCAAAATTTCGTCTGTTTGAGCGATAAAAACTGTTGAGTATAAGTATGTATAATTAATCGAAAAAGAGAGATTTTTTCAGGGCAAACTGCTGAATTATGTAACGCGATAACGCACGATAATATACATTTTTGCCCAATTAATATTATCGAACTACCATCGACTGAATTCCTCTGATATGAATTCAGCTGATTGTAGGTGAAAGCTTTCGAAAATTAAAATTTTACTTGGAGGTAATAGTCGATAAAGGATAAAGAAGACAAGTCGCGACAAGTAAGTACTGAAGTCGATTTCTGAAAATGTGTTTGAAGCATTTAATTATATAACAAAAATATAAATAGATTCTATATTTTACACGTGCAAGAAAAAAAGAATTGATATTTGAGTTGTATTTTTCAAAAATTTACAATAAAAATAAAAATAATCTGCATTATTAAAATGACACAAATGTCAAATTTTTATTTTTGTGACAGTTACTTCAATAACTAATATTGGGCAATAGAAAAATGTGTATCTATCGCGAAAATCCAAATATTTCTCACAAGTGTGAAGTAAGAAATGAGTTAGAAGTGAGAAATGTGGTTTTCGATTTTTTACGATTGTACACTCTTATGAAATAGAAATCATACATAGGCACTTGGCTGATTTGCCGTGTGAAACTGAAACTTTTGATGATTTTTAAAGTTTGATGAGCAATTCATTTATCATGTTATATATTTTTGAAAAGTGTAAATCAATCAATTTTATTTATTACAGAAATTTGTATGGTTTTTATTAAAAAAAAAACAAAAGTTTGTATTAAAACTCCAAAACTGATTGCAATAACAAACAAATAATAACACCATTGGATTCTACTGAAAAAAGTGCCTATAGAATGTTTTTGTTTCATGTTTATAGCACCAGTAGTAAAGAAGTTAATATATATTTTCATTTCACGCCATTTTCAAATTTCCTCTTATATAAAATAGTTGAATTTATGAGGTTGCGGTTTTCTCTCGAAAATCTTACCCGAATATGGGCCATTTGTTTTTTTCTATCTCAAAGGGATTCTGAAATCCCCTCACTAGACAACGAACTTGACACACCCAATACATATAAAGAACTTGTATATACGAGGGAAATAGTCAAAGTAAGTATTTCATTTATGAAAATAATTGAAATGAAATTGCTGGCTATTTTGTATTATCTTCATTTGATTCACGCAGGTCTCCGGGTTCTGCACGTCGAAAAAAAAGTTTGTTTATATTCTGTTGAAAATAGTAATTTACGTAACAAGTCCGGAAAATAGGGTTTTTTTGGACGAATAGACAAAGTTCCAGGACGAGCGTAAGCGAGTCCTGGAAGTCTGTGAGTCCAAAAAAACCATTTTCGGGCGTGTTGCGTACAATATTTTTTCTGCAACCATGTAAAATAACACTATCGCTGCTGCTTTCAATATTTTATTGCGATTGCGATCAAAAAACATGCAAATTTTTGACAACTAATTTCATATGAACTGTCAGCCGTTATCTCGGTTGCTATGGATTCTATGATTCTTTTCCGGCCTAGTCCGGGAAGTACGTACTTTCCGGACTAGGCCGGGAAATGCTACTTTCTCAGAGAAAAAGCGTCCGGGAAGTGAGCACTTCCCGGACGGTTGCCGAAAAAAGCCTTTTTTTGGCAAGAAATGTTTTATCGTAAATCTTGAGTAATATCAGAAGGGCTTCTAATTTTTTCGACTATTTCCCTCGTCGTAATTTGCACCAATCAGAAACGCGCAATTTTGAATTACAAATGGTTTCTAGGTGGAAAAACTGTTTGGCAGGACCTGTCAGCAGTTTATTCGCGTTTACCCGCGGCAAAACTTGACAGTTGTTGTCACCAAAAATTACAATACCTTTGAAAACAAACATAATTATAATCTCCAAGGACACCAGAAAACGACGCTCAACAATTTTTTCTGATTTTATTGTCAAGTGCTAGTTAGTCAGCTTATATCGTGAAAATGAGTCGCTTTGGAAGCGATTCTTTGTCTAATATTGATCTGGCGATTGAGAAAAGTATACCGTATAATACCCTCAGAACTCATACTTCAATATGGAAACAGTTCATGACATTCTGCAAAGCAAAGAACTATGAGCTTATGGAAAACACAACTTTAGAACAACTAAACCTAATTCTGAAAGATTGGGCGTGGAATATGAAGAAGGAAAACGGTGAAAATTACAAAGAACTAGTTGTGAAGACAATGTGGAACACCGTTGCAAAAAAATGCAAGAAATGTATTTTGCGAAGTGGAAAATAATTTTTGACCCATTTAAAGACATTATCTTTAAGTCTAGTAGGGAAGCTCGTAATGCGAAAAGAAGGAATTTGCAGACGTGTGCAAATAAAAGGAAGTGCAGCTCTGCTTCATTGAAATTGGATGAGTATTATGCAATGGTTTCATTATGGGATGAAAACACTACAGCAGGACTCCAACGGAAATTTTACCATATCGCTTCAGTGGAACTTGCCTGGAGAGGTGGAGAAGCAGTAAACTGCAAAGTTCATTATTTTAAAGGGGAAGCGGATAATTCTGGGATAAAAACAGTTAGAATACACATTTTTTTAAATAACTGATTTTCAAAAATCCAACTTTTTAGGAAGAGTAGAATATAATCCTCTCTTCAATAAAACGACACAGGGTGGAGAAAAAAAATGGCCGAAAGTAAATGGCTGGTCCCTAACACGAAGAACCCAACCTTTTGTCCAGTCCGCCTATTTAAAATTCTGATGGTTAAACGTTCATCTAGAATAACAACTGATAGATTATTCGTAACGATTAACCCATCATGGAACAAAGAACTTTCAAGTGGATGGTACAAAAACACTCCAGTGGGAAAAAATGAACTTTCGAAATGGACTAAAGAAGCGGCACAGAAGGCAGGATTGAATACAAAAGGAATAAAAATAACAAACCACTCTATGCGGTTGACAGCAGTCAGTAACTTAGCTAAAGCAGGGGTAGGTGAACAACAATTAATTAAAATTACTGGCCACAGTTCAGCCAACTCAATTAAACCTTATCTGCAAATGGATAATGAGCACTACTCCAACATCATAAACACTCTTAGAAGTGACGTCTCAGAACCTCCAGCTAAAAAGCAGAAAACAGAAGATCCTGCAGTCACTCCTCCCGCTTCTCACTCAACAGATTACATTAATGATGTACCTACACCCCACATCTTCAATGAATCAACAAAAGTTTCAAACAATCCCCTACCGTGTACCAAAATTGCAATTTATATTTTAATTGTAC
Organism: Harmonia axyridis; assembly: GCF_914767665.1. NCBI lineage: Eukaryota > Metazoa > Arthropoda > Insecta > Coleoptera > Coccinellidae > Harmonia > Harmonia axyridis. The sequence goes on from NC_059507.1 coordinate 28,396,263, forward strand.
CATAAATAATTGAATTTGTAGTATTTTGGATGAAATAAAATTGAGTATCTGTTCTTCAGTTTTCAAATTAATACCTATACATAGGTAATGCATGCAGAATAATCTGTTACTCAGGAAATAGTCTTGTCAAATACCATTCGGGCTTCTAATTTTTCCTGTGAAAAAAATCGAAAAAACACATTGCAAAGTAATATTTTTTGACAAAAAGCATTCGTGCAGGTGCAAAAATCCTCGTCTTCGACTCGGATTTTTCGTGCCACCAGCACTCATGGTTCTTGTCAAAATATTACTTAGCAACGTGTTTTTTCAATTCTTTTCGGAAAAATTAGATGCCCTTATGATATTACTCACGAATAAAATCGAAAAAACAGGTTCCTAAGTAATATTTTGACAAAAAGCATGAATGATGGTGGCAACAAAAGTCCGAGTCGAAGACGAGAATGCTTTTTGTTAAAAAAATATTACTTTGCATTGTGTTTTTTCGATTTTTCTCACAGGAAAAAGTATATGCCCAAATGGTATTTCACAAGACTATTTCATGAGACCATAATTACTTGTTAGATCAAACGTATTGAAATATTTGTTGACAACATCTGTCAAGTTTTGCCGCGGGTAGACTCGAAAAAACTGTTGACAGGTGGTGTCATACAGTTTTTCCATCTAGAAATCATTTTAAATTAAAAATTGAGGGTTTGTGATTGATGGACATTAAGACGAGGGAAAAAGTCAAAGTGAGTATTGGAATTTATGTATGCATTCTGCTCTAAAATAACTTGCCCTTAACATTTGAAGGCATCATAAATGACACATTGAATATATTGGAAAAACGTTTTTATGATTGGATTACGATTGGCGCAAGTTTATCATTTTTGAAGGTGCTTACCTCAAAACGAAGCAATAAATTTGGATGAATATACATGTATACCTATTTTATCATTGACTCGATTATCTCCACGTAGTTATATTTGGATAACCCTTCAGTCCGTCGTAAATTTTACTCGAGTGTGCACAAACTGGAACGATGATAAAGATAATGAAGCCCGTGTAAAATTCTGCACATAACCCTTATAATTGTTACAAGGTCGTTTACTCCGTGTCCCCATTAAAGAAACCGTAACTTTGAAGTTGAGTTCCTGTAACTTTGTCCCCCAGAACGACCAAAAGTAAGACAACTACGATTGCACAAAATTAAAATGGCCCTCGAAAACGTGCTCGGAAATATTAGCTAGAGCTGCACCCTTATACTCCTAGCTTCCTTGTTATTGATTTTGTGTAAATCAAAAGATAACGAGGAGAGCAAGCAGGGTAGTCGTTTGGGCCTTATGAGTTGAGACGAGTGGAATTGAAAATTCGGGCAATATCCTTTTCACTTCATCAGACGAATCTTCTTCTGATCTTCGAAATGATGATAGATTGAAGTGGTGGTGGAATGCTCTCTTATTTTGCGTTATTCGAAGACTTGGCTTAGGGTTTACTGTGTTTCTGCTTTCATCCGGAAAAAATATATTTGTTAATGATTGAGATCTGAAACTACGTCAAAAAGCTACAGGAAATTGACCAATGAAATTTAAAATATACATTTTCATCCAAATGAATACTATTATTTCCACAACAGGCCTTTTAGGAAATCAGACCAATTTAATAAATATCACACCGGTAGTATTAGGGGAACGAATCAAAAACGTTTGTATATTATTTTCACTTGAAACCTTATCTCTATTATAGCAATTTTTTTTAATTGTAGCTTGGTACCTTAGGAATATAAATGTTCAAGTACCGTCCTCAGTTTCTCCTTTTTTTGTCGAACAAAAAGAATGGAATGTAAGCTTTTATTCAGAACACCCTTTGATTGAATCGTTGACAGATGAGATGTTGCCTCATCTTTTATGAACATTTTCTCTCTTCAGTTATCTTCATTTTGAAAGAAATTAGAACACTTTGAATGGTTTCAGTACCTACACTGAAAAAATTGTCATTATATTGAATAATGGCAATCATCAACTCGATTTCATTGATACAATGTACTTTTTCATCAATATAATAAGTAATAAATTTCCTTCTTTGATTGATGTATTCATTGATATTATGAATAGAATTTATTTGAGCGTTCGTTCGCTTTCATTTCGTCACAATTTGTGTAATTTTCGAATATTTGAGCTGGTAGTGGTCTCCAACGATAAGGTTCTATTCACTGATGATGAATCCGCATTCAAAAACGATAACATTCAACGGAAAAATAACGAGAAGCTTGAAATTTTGGAACTCAAATGGCGTGGTTAAGTTTATAGCAAAATCGACTAGAGGTTTCGTAAATAAGGCTGTTCAAAATGTTGTTCTCTTTATAATTTGAAACCATAGTTGCGATCGAAATGAAATAGTGAGTTTAGATGTTATTAAAAATTTAAAGCCCTCTACAAAATTTTATATTGATCGCCACATCAGAACTAGTGAAATTTCAAGAAAAATGTCAAATGGGTCCGCCACTGTCGGATTCTCTGTTAATATAAAAAAACTTTCTTTTTATAGAGAGAGGCGTCGAACCTTTGTAAATTCTGTTTTAATGAAATGTAAAATCTTTAGAAGGAGTTTTGGTATCAAAATATTGAAACTGAATTAGAAGTATAGTCTCTGCTCTATAATTGTCACTCATTAGAAGTAGTCGATTGTAAGTTATACATCCCTTCAAGAAAGCTACTCAAATATTCTATTCTTCTCTTGATGACATATTTCTCCATTCTCCTGTGAAACATTATTAGACATAATATTGAAAAAACTCTTTTTCATTTATCGACTTGGTGAAAAAAGAAATGTTTGAAATTATGAAGAAGTGATCAAACAAACGAAAACCGGAAATGCAAAATTGAAGTGAATGCTAAGTTAACTCATTGCTTTATGTTAACTTCTGTTAGACAGGAAACGATCTTTCCCCTCTCCTTTTCCATATTGCTTTTTAGGAAACTCGAAACGTACATCTGTATCATTTACATATACATATAGGGGCTGAAATGACAAGAAATGTTTGCGCACTCTCCAAAGCCGAATATTCTCATACTAAATTTCATGCATTTATCTCTTATATTTACGAGGAACGTTTTGAATGGACGATGCATTATTTGATTTGATTTTAGAATTCTAAACACTGTCTCCGAAAATTTTACGAATTAATTCAGATGGTAATTGATTAGACGTAACTCACATTATTCAAGCTATTTTTAGCCTACTTCAAATTTCTACAGTTTACATTTTGGAATGTATATGAATTTCAAGAATCAATTGGAAAAGAGCGCCAGATTTAATGTCAGTGCTTTTCGCATTTTCTTCGTAATTTCATATGGTTCAGACGGCGCTATCCATCCAAAATGTTCAATTTTTGTAGATATACAGGGTGGTTCTAAAGTTCAGGTCATAGCTTTATGAAGCGATAGTTTTAGTTTAAATAAGAATTTTCTTTCAAGTCAATTTCCTAATTGGAATCTCTTCAGGGATAGAGGCTATTGAACTTTTTTTTTTCATTTTATTTTCATTAATTCTCAAAGAGTTGGAATAATAGGCGTTTGAATTTTGGAGGGTATAGTACCCAGAGGATTTCCAATATTTTGATGTTCTTGTCGAGTTCTTGCATACCCCAGTGTTGTAGTTTTTGGGGGTATCGTGACTTCAGTCGTCCCTAAGCCATTTTCTGGTTTTCCCAACTTTATCTGACAAAAAAGTGCCCTTCTTGAAAGCCGATAGGACATAGGTACCGTTATCGAGAAAAATTAATTCAATGTTATCGAGACACCAGTCATTTGAAAGGAAAAACATTGTCATTGTCATTTTTCTCGGAAACAGTGTGTCCTTTTGAGTTTTAAGAAAGGTACCTTTTTCGTGAAGATTAATGAAGATATAGCGCTGTCCATAACAAGAAATTTCGGACATAAAAATCATAAATCATAGTTCGGTAGCGGAATACACTAACCGAAACAATTGCACCAGACTCATCTTCGAATAAGGCAGGTCTAATCACACCACAAGCCCAAAAACCAAACCAAACAGTGACATGTTGAGGATGGAGAGGATTTTCAACAATTATTCTTGGATTTTCCGAGCTCCAAATGTGACAATTCTGCTCATTAACGTAGCTTTCAAGTTGGAAAAGGGCCTCATCTGATTTTTCGATGAAAATCATTTTGATGCATTTCAAGGACCAAATCAGTAAAGACACGACGTTACTGGTGATCGACTTGCTTGAGTTTTAATGTTAACTGAACGTTAAAACTTAAGACTTTATACAAAATATGTCGTCTGTAGAATGCCAAATTCCTATCATCGATGAAGAAACGACATAATATGTGGGTTTTCGTCAACACTATGGGCTACAGCAGTACAGCAGCAATATTCCCAGTTGTTCTAGTCGTTTTTTGCAAGTTGTTTAAATTTTACAACAAACAAGCTGTTCGAGGAAAATCAAAGTCGATATTTATTTGTTGTTAAAATGCCTGGAGCACGTGTATGCGGAATTTGCTATGACAGCTCAGTGAATCTGAAAGAAGTCGAATTATTGGTCTACGGGAGGAGCGGTCGTCATTTCGAGAAATCGCTAACCGTACGAACAGAAATCCAACTACTGTTATGAGATATTATCAAGCGTAGTTTGCTAATACCCAAAATCGAAGAAGAGTAGGCCGGACGTCGAAGGGAACAAATGAAATTCAAGATCGATGTCTAAGACTTATGGCCATTATAGAGAGATTTGCGACAACTCGATCTTTGGCTGATGAGTGGTTCGGAAAGCAAGGCCGTCTTCCTGTAACTGTCCGAACGGTTTACCGCCGGATAAGATCTTTTGGACTGCAGCAGTATCGACCCCATCTTTTGTTACCTCTGACGGTTGAGCATCACCGGCAACGATCATACGGGTGCAGAGAACGTCAACATTGAAATGTGGAATGGCCGAAGAAGGGTTAGACGACGTCGGGGAGAAAAACGTGAATCTCAGTTTGATGTTGAGCGTCATGTACACCGGACAGTAGGCGTTATGGTAAGGGTAATGTGTAATTGCACATGTAAGTAGGTCACCTTTAGTCTTTATTCGAAGTAACATGACAGCGCTGTGTTACCTTCAAGAAATAGTGGAGAAATATGTTATCCCTTACCTTTACCGTCTCGAGAATTCAACATTTCAGTAAGATAATGCCCGACTTCATGTTGTCAGAGTTAGTTCAACCACTTTCGAAGTGACCCATGTGAATCTTTTGCCATGGCCTCCCAAATCCCTTGATCTTTTGCCTATAGAGCATTTTTGGACATCATGGGTAGAAGGCTTGGAAATTTACCCCAGCCCCCACGGACTTTGGTGGCTCTGAGACATGGAGTACAGGTAGCTTGGGATAGTATCCCTCAAGAAGAAATAGACCATCTTGTTGCATCAATGCCGAGAAGTGTTGGGGAGTGTATAGATAATCGCGGTGGACAAACATATCATTAACAAATTTATTAAAAAAAATTGTGAATCCTTCGTTTTTTTCTCCAAATTTCAAACATTTACTCCTTGCCATACTTTCTATGTTTTACAAAAAAAAATCTAATTTGAACAGCTCCTCATGGTGTTGTAGTCTCTTTGTCAGTATAAAATAAACTGTTATAATCGTCAGTCATCATAAAAAGTAGGACTACAAGAAACACCCTGTATTTCGAAAGCGAAGCGTTTGCGTGCCCATGTTCATACGACTTTTTTTTAAAAGTATCTAAGGAATCTCTCATTCCCCTTTGTACCTCCATAATGGACTAGTTTAGTGATGTTGATAATACTATATTTGACACGATAGAATTAAAATATAGAGTAAAACTGATAAATCAGTGAAAGAATTTTGAAAATCCATCAATAAATGACTGAGAAATAGATTATTTAAATTTACGTATTTTAGCGCGGAACGTCTTTGGTCTGTGACGTCACGGCTCTTGCCTGTGATCGCTACACCATAAATTACGTTTAAATACTTAGCCGCGCCAAGGCTCTCGCGTCGTTTGTAGTTGTACAGTGTAGTTTTAACTCGAGTTTTGTTTTAATGTCACCATAATGGAAGAAGGCTTCGTGAAAGGACAAAGTGACAATTTGCCTAAAATAGATATATTCGCGGTGATGGAGTTTTTTGCTTCAAATCCATCTTATGTCAGTGCAGAAATAAAAGGAGTTAAACTTTTTAAGTAAGTATCTACTTTTGTGTTTGCTTCATCATCGTTCAACTATCAATGGCAAAACATATTTATGTGAGGAGTAAAAAGTAAAAAGAGAAAAAAGTAATTTATATGTATGTATATAGTAGGTTATTTCAGCCATCGTGTAACGAACAAAACACGACACGAACGGCACAAGTGATTGTACACCAATGAATTCGTAAGCACTCTGCGAATACCAGTCGTCTAGTGTGTGACGTCACGCCACTTACACGTACTATGAAATTATTCTTCCAAGTGCAACTTCAAAGTCCCATAACTTTTTCATTTCTAGAGAGATTTCAATGATTCTTCCAGATTTTTGTTTCATTTTACTTAAATTTTTAGAATTAATCCTTGACAAAAAAATGAAAACTAGTCCATTTAGGAGTATTCATTTATGTAATATCGAAACCACGTTGTTTGAAGTTCAATCCTACCCTGTACTAAATACGCCACGTGAGTCCCTATTGACTTTTGGCTTCCAAGCGAACGGATTTCGATCGAACCGCACGAAATGGCTCCAGAATGCACGTAACGCGTATATTATCAGCGAGCGTGGGAAACGGTAGAATTACGGGAACTATAAATCGTTTTGCGTTTCTTTTTCGACCCAGCGGCGGTTATTTTTAATAATTCAAATCTATCGCGAAAATAGGTACGTTTCGGCTGGTGAGGAAATCCGTACGGACAGATTTTCAACGGATTATGTTTAATCGTCGTTCTCGTATTGTTGTCGCCGTCTGAAATATGTGATAAATTTTTGATACGGTGTGTTTCCATGTGAATTGTATCGTGGGGTTTTTGGAAAGGGAAATATTTCCGACATTTTCGTGGGAGGAGATAAAAATGTTTCCATTCCTTATATTCCGGTTTTTTCTAAGTAATATAACGGGTGTTTTTTTTCGAGGTATATAACTTTAAGTTAGCATTACTGTTCTAGATGGCGACCGATTTAACAGCTGTCAAGTGATTTATTCTCAGTTTGGTTTGGCAATTCATCATGAATAGACTCACGCCTAGACGACGCTTGCAAATAGTGCAATTTTATTTCGAAAATAATGGTTCTGTGCGGAATACGTATCGCGCACTACGTCCATTTTATTTTGTTTAGCGATGAAGCGCACTTCTGGTTGAATGGCTACGTCAACAAACAAAACTACCGCATTTGGAGTGAAGTTAATCCTCAAGTGTATGTCGAAACACCGTTACATCCAGAAAAACTAACTGTTTGGTGCGCTTTATGGGCTGGTGGAATCATTGGTCCGTACTTCTTCAAAAACGATGATATGGTCAGAACGTTACAGTCAATGGTGATCGGTATAGAGCCATGATTACTAACTTTTTTATCCCTGAATTGAACAACCATGATGTCCAGGAGCTGAGGTTCCAACAAGACGGCGCAACATGTCACACAGCTCGTGCCACAATCGATTTATTGAAAGATACGTTTGGTGACCGCCTAATTTCACGTTTTGGACCTGTGAATTGGCCTCAAGATCTTGTGATTTAACACCGCTAGACTACTTTCTGTGGGACTATGTATAGTCATTGGTCTATGCGGATAAGCCACAAACCCTTGACCATTTGGAAGACCTCATTCGACGTGTTATTGCTGACATACGGCCACAAATGTTGGAAAAGTCATCGAAAATTGGACGTCCAGATTGGACTACGTCCGAACCATCCCTGGCGTCCGTATGCCAGAATTAATATTTAAAATGTAATGCCACAAGATTATCTTGCGGATAAATAAAACTCATGTCAATCGAATAATTCATCGTTGTTTTATTGCAATTTAAAGTTCTATAGCTCTAAGAAAACACCGTTTATATCAGAAAATTTTATGATTTCAAGCTTCCAATGAAATTTCGTATCGATCACTTCATCAGAATCATAGGAATTTCAATGAGAATAGCGAAAAAAACACGTTATCCGTGACAACAGAATCGACTAGCTTGAAATTTCAATTTGTTCGTGTAAAATAACCTCTCAAAAGTTCATGCCGAATTTCAGGAGCATCGTATCATCCCGATAAACTAACCTACAACAGTGAGATCATAATCATATTCATATGCTATAATCACGACATAAAACCGAGCACAAAATACTTTTTTTTTTAACCGTTGGTTGGTTCAACCAAATTCCTTTCTAGAAATACGGAATGTGGTAGTTGACGCACGGCTCAACCGTCGGTTATCATTTTATAATACCGGCCCTTATTCCTAAGATCGACCAGGAATTGACAAACCTGGGCTTTCGTCAATACCTCGGCCTACAGCGGTAATATTTTTCCAAAATCTCAAACTTGTCACCATTTTCACCATTGTCAGCTGAGAAGGTGCTTTACGACGACCAAGAATTGCTTTAGTTTTATGTGAACGGTGACTGCAAAATTTTCATCATTTTTGTTTTGATTTGATGATTTTTCGATGAAACTTTGATGCATTTCAGTCTTGCGAACTGTGATTGCGAAATTTCTACAATTTTTAGTGAATTTCAACAATTTTAATGACTTGTTTAAGCGTGTTAATTTTTAGTAATGGCGTAGTTTTCACTTGTCAAATGTCAGAAGATTACAGCTGCCCAGATAGCGGGCTTAGAGGATGCATCAAGCCAAGTGGCTTGACATTTTAACCAACTGCATATCTTGAAAATCAAGCTCGTGAAAAATTACATACTTGAAAGTGACTTGACTTGATTTAAGATATTTATTGCTTGACTTGATATCAAGCTACTTGAAATTACTTACTACACATTCTCGTGCGAGCTTAGATTAAATAAGGGAATTCCTCGAGCGCCGAGAGACTGAAGCATTCGCCAGTGTGATTTTATTAATAGTTTTCTCACATTTCTATGAAATCTATTGGTAGATTTTGGCATCTTACCAAACTTGGCCAAAATGGCCAAGGATTTTTTTATCAAGGCCAGCATCTTCTGCTCCTGTTGAAAGATGATTTTCCAGAGCTGCTCTTAAAGTTACAAAATCCCGCAATAGGTTAGGGGACAAATGTATAAGATGCCTCATGTGTCTTAGATCCTGGATTGAAAATTATGAAATCAAAAAAAGCCTGGAGGTTTCTCAATATTAAAAACTTTTTTTTTTATTATTTTTTATTTTGTTATGATTTATATTGATTCAATTCATGTTTCTATTTCAAAAAAGTTGATATTTTGTTTTATACAATAAGTTCAATGAATAAAAGTGTCTTTAGCAAGGTTCCTTCTCATTTCATCATTTTTCATTGATGTGACACTACACAATAAAACTGCTGAAAATCAAGTAGCTTGATATGATTCAAGTACTTGATAAATAAATGCTTGACTTGACATTGCAGAGGTTGCAGGTTGTTACAAGGATGTATGGACTCACATAACAACAGACATGACACCAAAGTTGTTTGGGATGGTGTGAAAAGCATGTTTTGAAATCGAAGAACAAAATTTTGTTTTTTCCAAAAGTGATCACAAAGCTTCCTCTACCTCCAATATATTGATGCAGAAACCAAAAGTTTCATAAATAACCATCATCTGATTCAATTTCGAGGACCTTTTTCTCTTTCAAAAATTACAGATTTAATGCCGATATAGGTATCCATTTTCAGTCGACAAAAAGTAGGTTTACGTATTGAGGTAATTTAATTATTTTTTGGATGAAATATTTTAGATTCGTTCATTTCACATGAATGTAAGTGTATCATATTTTGGAGGGGATACAAAAATTTAGATGAATAATTAACTTATAACAGTGTTGTGACATATGATTATGAATATCTATTATTCTAATCGAAGTTGTTGGGATGCCGACAATTTTTTTGACACATTCCTCATTACCCTGACGAAGAAAACTGATTCCGAAAGGCAGCTTAATCGAGAATTAATTAATGAACAGAACATGGTTGACTGAAGTCTGAAGTTGACTTCAATACAGCTTAATGATCGAACGAAAGAAATCCTCCAAATTTCTCCCGACGTTCTCACTTTTTAATTTCTCCTCGATTTATTTCCGAGAGACGACAGGATTCCTTGGATCCTGTTTAATTTGGTACTTTGCTTTCGAAATTTAGTTGATGTGTTTCGAGATCAGAACTGAAGGAGAAGTCTTTATCTTAACTTGAATCGTTAATCATCCTCATGGGATGGTATCTGATAAGTAATTAAGCTCACTGATGTATTAGACTTTCGGGGAAATTTTTCCTCTTGTGGGATAAAATTTAGAGGTAAACTGCATTGACGGAAATTAAGAGATTTCGCTCGATTGTTAATATTCGTACGAGAAAAGAATTGAAGAATGTTTTATATTGAGCCAGTTACAGATTTTGTAGATAAATTTCATTTTTGGAGGTATTCATGATGTATATTATTTATGTTGTATTTCCTTTCATTAATTTTTATTTTTGTTTTTTTCCTTTATTTGTATTTTGTTTGGGGGTTGAGTGGAGTAGCCTTGGCTAGACTTCGCCCCTTGAATTTGTCAAATAAAGACTCTATTATTATTATCATCATTACTTTTCAGCAGATTTGTATTTCTCTATATGGAAATTTGTCGTAATATTTTTCAGGAAAAAATTTCGATCCATTCATTTTGAACTTCGAGGCTGAGATAGTGATTTGTGAGTTTATCATTAATTCCTTTCATGTGTAATATAGGATCAAATTTGGATAGCAATTTGTATCAGTCTGAAAACTTACCCGAATTCCTAGAGTCGCATTCTGTCTTGAGATATACCCTGTGGTATCTATAAAAGCCGGATTACGATAGGTTAGGAAATTAATAATATGTATATCAAACTTTCAACGGATCATTCCGGAATTTATTGCCCGTTAAGTGAATTTGAAACAGGTCGAATTATTGGTCTACAGGAGACGGGGTTGTCATTTCGAGAAATCGCTAACCGTACGAACAGAAGTCTAACTACTTTTATGAGATGTTGTCAAGCGTGGTTTGATAATGCCAAAAAATCGAAGAGCATAAATGAAGTTCAAGATCAACGTTTAAGACTTATGGCCATTAGAGACCGATTTGTGACAACTCGATCGTTGGCCGATGAGTGGTTAGGTGAACAAGGCCATCTTGTAACTTAGCTCAGCAGTGCAAGAACCGTTCTAAAGGTTTACCGCCGGATAAGATCTTTTGGACTGCAGCATTATCGACCCTATTTTGTGTTACCTCTGACGGTTGAGCATCGCCGGCAACGATTACAGTGGTGCAGAGAATATCAACATTGGAATTGTGGAATGGCATCAGATCGTCTTTTCTGATGAATCTTGATTCTCCTTGAGGTGCACATGATGGCCGAAGAAGGGTTAGACGACGTCGGGGAGAAAGACGTGAACCCCAGTTTGATGTTGAGCGTCATTTACACCGGACAGTAGGCGTTATGGTGTGGGGTGTTATTGCACATGCAAGTAGGTCACCTTAACTCTTTATTCGAGGTAAGATCATAGCGCTGCGTTACCGTCAAGAAATAGTGGAGCCATATGTACTCCCTTACCTTAACCGGCTCGAGAATTCAATATTTCATCAAGATAATGCCCGACCTCATGTTGCCAAAGTTAGTTTAAACTTTTTCGAAGCGACCCATGTGAATATTTTGCCATGGCTGCCCAGATCCCCCGATATTTCACCTATAGAGTATGTTTGGGACATCATGGGTAGAAGGCTTGGAAATTTACCCCAGCCCCCACGGACTATGGCGGCTCTGAGCCATGTAGTACAGGTGGCTTGGGATAGTATCACTCAAAAAGAAATAGACCATCTTATTGCATCAATTCCGAGACATGTTGAGGAGTGTATAGATAATCGCGATAGACAAACACATTATTAATAAATTTATTTAAAGAAATTGTAAACCCTTCGTTTTTTTCTCAAAATTTCAATCATTTACTGCTTGCTATACTATCTATGTTTCACCAAAAAAAATTGAAATTTAAATTCTACTGGGTGTTGCAGTTTCTTTGTCAGTTAGTATATTTTGAATCTACAAAATGCTACAAGATACTACGTTTCTTCTGGACGTTTTGTAATTTGTAATTGTATAATTGACTAAACTACATTCGTCCAATTTTGAAGCAGATCATAACGAAACAACGCAAGCGCGTGATATTTAACGTATTGAGCTTTAAAACGCAGGTGAAGTGTTTAGCACATCTGGAACAACGATACCAAGTTCAAATTAAGTGATATATTTTCGTGAAGATCGAATGATTGCGTTTGTTCAAAGGTGTTCCCATTGACCGGGGTCCCCATTGAAAGGTGTCCCCTTCTCCCCTTCAGTTATATTTGGAGTATTTCATAGGGAACGAGGCAGAAAAGAAAATAAGCATCAAAAACATAATAAGCACGAGTGCATATCCTGAAAACTGAGTGAAAACCATTATGCGAAGAGATCTTGTTCGACTTCTCCAAACTGACTGAGGCTATTTATTCCCCAATCGCACAAAAGTTTAATGGATTTCTTCACTAATTCTCTAATTGGATCTTGACGAAGATTGTCTAGGGTGGAAAACTCTAATTTCTCATTCGGAGAGTTGGCTACTTTTCGAAATATAAATGAAATAGGATGCCGGTAATGAGAAATTGGAGAAAACAACAAACAAGTTTGGGGTCTTTCCAAGCACGTTGGAAGATGTGGTTGAATATTCATCGATGGGATCGTAATTAGTTCAATTGGACTGAAAAGATTGGAATGAACTCCTGCTCCACTTGGGATTATTAAATGAAATGTGCGCTCAGAACAAGTTTTTTATTAACGAAATATAAGCGGAGCTTCCGCGTGATTCTGCATTTTGAAGACTGAAATCATATTTCATTCAATCTACACTGTGTCCGTAAAGTATGGAACAACTTCATTTTTAGCTAAACAGAACATTTTAAGAAATAATCCTGAAATACATCGATTTTTTATTTTAATTTACCGTATTTCAAAATAATAATCTAATATACAAGGTGAATTACTTTCGAGTAATGACGTCACCCCATTTTGTCTCAATTTTTCGATTACTCTAGCGGAGCTGATTCCAAAAATTGTAAAACATATTGATTCCAATTGGTACAGGGTGGACAAAAATAATGAATTAAATCTAAGCAATAATTAAAACATTCACGAATACCAAAAGTATTGTAGTACTAAACTGTCATTGAACACCAATAAATTACTAAACAAATAATGACATTTCAGGAAAAACTAGACGACTATGTCTGTTTTTAAATTGATAAGAAATAATTTCTTTCATATTCTGTCTGCTAGACCACAAGTACCAAACATGTTTGGAAAGAGCTCATTTTTATTAATCTAAAAATGTAACAAAATACACGGTGTTACATTCAAACCAATTGCCGCTAGACAATAAGTCCTTTTGATAATATTATTAATTTAACTAATAAAGAATGTAACGCGTTATTTTATGAGCACACACAAAACTATTGTATTTTTGTCCACCCTGTACCAATTGGAATCAACATGTGATACATTTTTGGAATCAGCTCAGCTAGAGTAATCCGAAAATTGGGACAAAATGGGGTTGTTCTATTTAAAGAAAAATTACGGTGACGTCATTACTCGAAAGTAATTCACCTTGTATATAAGTTTTTTGTTTTGAAATACGGTAAATTAAAATCAAAAATCGACTTTTCAGGATTATTTCTTAAAATGGTCTGTTTAGCTAAAAATGAATTTGTTCCATACTTTACGGACACAGTGTATAAATGGTGAATTCACAGTATAAATTCAAATTTTGCTAATTAGGGTATTATGACCGGTGTAAGACTTCGTAGAGAAGTTAACATTTTGTTTTGCAGAATTGAAATCACTCTCGAAACCCACGTTTAAAAAAGTTCTCACAAAATAGGCTAATAGAACCACCGTTCAAGCTTACATCGAAATATACCTATCACTATATACTAAATACATTTTTATGTAATACGTCTATAATCTATTCATTTGCTATTTGATCATTTCATTCTAGATCATATGATTGACATACTTCCAAGGGGACCATAAACATTTTAATGTGAGAACGAATTAGTTGAGTTGAAAAAAATCAGAATATTCAATATTTATATTGAATAGCAGCTCTCAAAAACATCTTGCTCCAATACTTTCTTTGGAGTTATATGAGTATTCTGAAAACATCGGCAGTTGTTTCAAGCTTTGTTTTTATAATTAAATGACCGCTTCTGCGACCAATATACAGGGTGTTCCTAAATTCATGCGACAAAGTTCAGGAGGTGGATGCTCATATGAAATTAAGATGGGACTTTCCTATAACAAAATTTCCTCAGCCCACCCTTTTCCGTTTTTAGGTGGTGACTAAATATCAGTTTTTTTTTTCTAAAATTCCAGTGAAGCTAGAAACTTGAAATTCTGTTATTTTTGTGCACTCGCAAAGGACTAACCACTGATATTTATTCAATATTTCTGTAACATGATAAGGGGGTGAAATTAGCAGAGTTGTACGCCAATGTACTATTTTTTCATGAATTTTTCCTTTTCCAAAAATTCGCCGCGTCTTAGATTTCGCCACTCCTATTGAGTATTGAGTATTTTCCATTTGCTCTTACATTTTCAGCCAAGTGAGGTTACACTGAAGTTTGGCAGGCTAAATATAGATGAACCCGAGGATGAACCTAGCATAAACATATCCTCGAAGATAAACCTAAGTGTAGCTGGCTAATCTTAAATTCATATTCACACCTACCTTTAGCCGTAACATATACATATATAACATGCATTTTGGGGTAGTTTCCATCAAATTTTCAGTGCCCACAACATATAAAACTAATAATGAAAATGGATCGATTCCAGTGGTTTAATCATTTATGCATAGTGCAGTTAAATTAACCCTGTACGCTTTCTGTTTTCCTTTGAAAGTGCAGAATAATTAATCAATCTATCTCTGCATTCCAGAAATTTGTAAATTAATTACCCAGATTCCTAAATTAATCAATACAGCCTGCGTAAACTAATTAAAGCAGGGGCTCAACGAATAAGGTTGCACACGGATGGAAGGAATTCTCTGAGGTAGTGTTCGGTGTTCACATTGTTCGTCGCAAAACTTACAAAATTCTTTCAAGTGCGTTGTCAGAAGTTTCGGATGTCTAGCAAACTTGTATGTCTGAAATATGAATAATTTATGGATGCGCCTGAGCTTGCTGCATATCAGATTTATTGACTTCGTGAAAACTTTATGTCTTAATCTCTTAAATATTGAAGTTGTTCAGGATGATATTTATGGATGGAAACACTGAATTTCATACTTTGTTAATCATTTTCACTTTCATCGTGGGATATCTCTCAATTTACTTGAAAAAAGTTATATAATAAAAATGAAAAATTCGAATTCTTCGGAATTTTACACAGAACTATGAGAGTAGGAACATTGACGAAAAAAAATGTGTTTTATGTCGTGGTTATATCATATTAATGTAGGCTTGGTTAATCGATCGTCTAGAGGTATGATTCGATTACCTGGCCTTTCGTCTTTTCCTCCGTGACTTTGTTGGATTTGTAATAATTAAACTCTTTTCAATTATTTACATCTATTTAGAAAGCCACACTTATACAGTACAAACTCAGTATTGAGAAGATCCTAATTACGTCTTAATTACAAGTTTCTCACTACGGTACTGAATTTCGTCTTTAACTCGTTTGTTGATTACTCGAAACGTCTTCGTTTATCACGTCTTCGTCGTACTTCAAGTTTTCGGTCGTCTCGTCTCTAACTCATCTTAATTGAGTTCGCGAACCGTCTTTTCGTCTTAAGTTGACCGACCGAACTTGACTCGTCTTCGGCTTAAGTTGAACTCCCTGATTGTCGATTGGAACTTACCCTGTCTCGAATATCGACCTCCTTTCTTTCGGCTTGACCACACCCTTAGGGAAAGTACCATCCCCTAGTCCAATAAGAATTTTGCCGTACCGCCCACAAAGATCTTCGCGGATTCCTGGAAATCGAATATTCTCGAAGGACAAGAACCTGATACACAGATGTGACACATCTGGTACGACCGTGTTGTCTTCGAACTTTCTCAACCCCCCAAATAAATCTTTACAACTCCATGACATATCTTCGACACCTCGAAGGATAACACATCCTTTTTACATTATATGTACAATAACAATTCGTTCCCTGTAAATTCATTGAATTTGTCATGCCCTTGACACTTGAAGAAACTAATAGGTCTCCAAGCATCCGGTTCACCATCGCAATTATTTACAGGAAACAATAACTGGATCCTACATTAATATGATTATGATTTCAATGTTGTCGGTTAGTTTATCTAGATGATAGGGTGCTCCTGAAATTCGGCATCAACCTTTGAGAGGTTATTTTACATGAACAAATCAAATTTCAACCCAGCCGATTCTGTTGTTACGGATTACGTGCCTCTTTCGCTATTCCCATTGAATTTCCTATGGTTCTGATGAAGTGATCGATACGAAATTTTATAGGAAGCTTGAAATCATAATATTTTTCGATATATAAAGTGTGATTGATTTTGTGTTTCCGAAAGTAAAAGTAAATAAAATACTTCCATTCAGAATATTGAATAAATTTTTATTTCGAACGTCTATTTGGATCCACAACGCCAAAAAAATCGGTAATAATTTGGTTATAGCAATGAGAATTGACAGTTTGAGTGACACCTTCTGCATTCCACCAGACCAAATTGTATACCATATAGTGACTTTTTTAGGGTGCATATCTCAGCAATTACATGAGAATTCACGCTGCCTCATATTCAACAATTTTGCTTGTTTACATAGCCATCGAGTGTGCTTCGTCGATGAAGAAAAATTCGATCGAAAAATCGTCATCCATCTTTGAGAACCCAATCGGCATATGTCCTACGCATTCCATGGTCAGCTGGCTTTAGTTATTATGTCAACTGGACCTTATAACGATGGAGATGCAAATCCAGATGCAAAATACGTCATAGCGTGCCGTAAGAGAGGCCTAAATGTTGTACGCGCCGAAAAATGAATGAATTTGGATCTTCTTCAACATTTCGATGATGTATGGGTCTTGAGGACCCGTTAAGAGATCTTTGAGAAACCCCAACTTTGCTCTATATATCTAAAACGGTAATTAATTCCTATGATAGGTTATGAGTATCATACAGGGTGTTTCATTGGGAAACGGAAATACTTCACAGGTGCATAGGTGGCACCAAGGCGGTTCTGGAGATACCCCATTTATTGGGTATATATTACAAGGTAATGTTGAAATAATTATGGATTCAATAGTTTTGATGATTCATTGTTAGAAGCCACTTTCAGGTATCCAAGTTCTCAAAAACTTCACTTTCACGTTGAAAATTTGTGCAGTAAAACTGTCTGCGCGAAAATTTTAAGTATGTACACGTCTCAGTTTAGTTTTTAGTGGTGTTTCTGAATATTAAAACAGATTTTCTAAATTCTAATGTACAAGGTGTTGTTTCGAGGATTCAAACGATTCATAATTTTTTGTTAACCCGGACCTGGATTTTCAAGACGGTTATTGCATGATTCGTTTGGGCTCTCAATTAGGAACATATTTGCCAAATATGAAGAAAACATACCAGGTGGTTTGTTTGATATGGCCTTTGAAAGAAACGGGCAAAATTCATAAAACACTCTGTATCTCGGCTACGAAAACAGTAAGACCCAATAAATGGGGTATCTCCAGGTCCGCCTTGGTGCCACCTATGCACCTGTGAAGTATTTCCGTTTCCCAATGAAACACCCTGTATATCGGGTGTCCCAAGGTGAGTGGCCTATTAGATTATTATGGAAACTATTGATGGTAAAGATTTCAAATTTTGTGGATATATATTTGGCCATGGAAGGTACATTTTTAAAATAATTTCACATTTCCAGTGTTGCCGGATGTACGACAATCTGGCAACAACTTTGTTATTTTGAATGGGACATCAGGTATTTCTATTTTTTTTATGATACTCCATAAAATATTAAATCTATTCACTCTCACTTTTCCATCCCTATCTTTAACGGTTTTTGAGTTATTAATTATTTTTCGAAATTTTAGATCAAATTGGCGTATTACAAAAATGACTCTAGTTCGCTCAATATTTGAGATTTAAGTCAGAAATTTTGCAAGTCGCTAGATATTGATCTGATCTGTGTCACTGCTTTTGAATTATGGTTGTCAATAATACAGGACGGACCAAAAAAAATCATCATTTGCCAAGTTACAAAATTGTAAAAAAGTCTATTTTTTCAAATTAGACACCTAGTATATTTTTCAATTTTTGGAATCAATACAACACACTCTACAATTTTTCTATTCACGTCCCTATACCTATCTCAACTGGAGTCCGAGTTATATGCGTTATATGTGTATATCTTTCTTGAGCCATTATTTATAGAAAAACCTCGGAACAAAACACCTGTTAGGCAATAATTGTTTATTTTGACACTTATGGATTGAACTGATTCATTGATATATCCATCTATGAACGACACAAAGAAAATAACAATACAAAAGAAATTAACGCTTATTGAATCAATGTGAAATCTAATAAACGCATACAGGGTGGCCACTTTTTCAATGGGATTGTATTGGTAACTTTTAAACCATAAGAATTAGAAGGTCGGTCAAATGGAGAAAAAGTTGCATGCATAGAAGCATTATCAAGCAGTTCAAACAAATCGAGATTATCAGGGCCGGTTATTGAGATATCATAAGAAAAGTAAATTCTGTCATTTTGATTTTTCTTTTTTTCCCAGTTTATTTCAAATACTATCAAAAAATGTTACAGGAATTTTTTATTCGATAGTAAATTTTTCTCAATTTGACGTAATCAGATTTCGTATCCAACGTTTCGTGCTCTCTGGGCCACCCTCAACCTCATTATTTTCAATACGGACCTGTATATTTTATGACACTTTTCGAAATAACTTTTAACGCTGAATTCAACGATATATCATACAATGTCATTCAAAGTTGATTTTCAGGTGATTTTGACCCTTATCCAATTTTCTTTGGGTCTGATCTGCAATTTATCAAAAACTGCTGTTAATAAAATAGTCAAGAGACGCGAATACAATGATTTTAAATTTGAATACCAAGCCTTGCAAAACTTTTATCGTAATGATATCAAAATAAAGTTCGATTCTGTAATTTGTTTCAATGAAACAAATGACAAATCCAACAATAGTGATTTCTCGCGAGAAGATTGAGAATGTATTGCAAGGTATTCGAGAAGACGAAATGAGCAAATGTATAAGAAGTATGGGTTCCAGAACCGTCAAGTGCATTTTACAAAATGGTGGACATTTCGAACACTTATTTCATTCATTTTCATTTACTTTCGAATAATCATTCTAGTTTTCTTTCATTAAATGATAATTCGTTTAATTATTATGAATTGAAATATGTAAATAATTATTACTTGTTTCTTGGTTTGATTCTGATATGTTCCATTCAGTTCAAGATGAGTAAGATGATTTTCTCATCGAAATGTATTGCATGTCGTTAATTAAAATAAAGGTAATACAGATCCGACCCAAAGAAATTTGGATAAGGATCAAAATCACCTAAAAATCAACTTTGAATGACATTGTATGATATATCGTTGAATTCAGCGTTAAAAGTTATTTTGAAAAGTGTCATAAAATATACAGGTCCGTATTGGAAAAAATGAGGTTGAGGGTGGCCCAGAGAGCACGAAACGTTGGATACGAAATCTGATTAAGTCAAATTGCGAACAATTTTTTGTCGAATAAAAAATTCCTGTAACATTTTTTGATAATATTTGAAATAAACTGGAAAAAAAAGAAAAATCAAAATGACAGAATTTACTTTTCTCGTGATATCTCAATAACCGGCCCTGATAATCTCGATTTGTTTGAACTGCTTGATAATGCTTCTATGCATGCAACTTTTTCTCCATTTGACCGACCTTCTAACTCTTATGGTTTAAAAGTTACCAATACAATCCCATTGAAAAAGTGGCCACCTTGTATAACTCGGACTCCAGTTGAGATAGGTATAGGGACGTGAAAAGAAAAATTGTAAAGTGTGTTGTACTGATTCTAAAAATTGAAAAATATACTAGGTGTCTAATTTGAAAAAAATAGACTTTTTTACAATTTTGTAATTTGGCAAATGATGATTTTTTTTGGTCCATCCTGTATTATTGACAACCATAATTCAAAAGCAGTGACACAGATCAGATCAATATCTAGCGACTTGCAAAATTTCTGACTTAAATCTCGAATATTGAGCGAACTAGAGTCATTTTTGTAATACGCCAATTTGATCTAAAATTTCGAAAAATAATTAATAACTCAAAAACCGTTAAAGATAGGGATGGAAAAGTAAGAGTGAATAGATTTAATATTTTATGGAGTATCATAAAAAAAATAGAAATACCTGATGTCCCATTCAAAATAACAAAGTTGTTGCCAAATTGTCGTACATCCGGCAACACTGGAAATGTGAAATTATTTTAAAAATGTACCTTACATGGTCAAATATCTATCTACAAAATTTGAAATCTCTACCATCAATAGTTCCCATAATAATCTAATAGGCCACTCACCTTGGGACACCCGATATACCATACAAATTTCTGAAGAAAAATTTAGAATATTTAAAATATCTCGAACAAAAACCAAGCGAAAGATTTATTCATTTATTTATTTAATTTACGTGTCTCAACACTTATGGTTATTGACACGAGGGTCTGTTACAATCTCTTCATCATATTATATGTAATATCAATTTCACAAAAAGATTTGAAACAGTAATTTTTCAGAAACTCGACAACGAAGCAAGATATATCTGATCTGCCTTCTGAAATCTTATTATTTCGAAAAAGAGCTTGACGATTTTTTTTCCAAATCTTACAGTACTCGAGATGCTTTCAATGAGTATCGATTTGGGACAACCTGTACATACACTTAATTCCGAACTAGGTATCAATTGTAACAGGCATATTGATTTTTTTCGTTAGTTCCTACTATTCTGGCATTGCGATCTGCAGTAGCTTTAAAATTGTACCTAATATTTTATTCTTCGCGATTGAAATCGTTGTTTTGAAATTATCAAAAATGGCCATTTTTACGAAAATCCGTCTCCGCATTCGCGATCCGAAACTATAAAGCCTGAAAATTTCATGCTCCTACGGGTTTTCGCTCGAGTGTTATCGTGTTTACGGTAGGATGAACGGATATAATAGAATTTGACTGAGGATTCATTCGTCACCAGTGAGTCGAACCTCATCTTTCAGTACCTACCATATTCTGCCCAAAATTCGAAAATTACACACCTTATGACGAAATGATATAACTTACGCAATGTTCAGATGAAGGGTGGAAACGAATAATGAACGAAGCCCAAAAAACGTCTCGGAAACATTGACCTCCTCACAATCCCATCGCGAGAAAAAACTGGAGAACGAGGCATATCCTAAGCTTGACTTCATCATCACCAGTCAGGCGAATAGGAGTTTCTGAGGCGAAATAATCTTCCATCCTCCAGATATGACCAGAGAGCCTCGATGGATTTCACGATAATTGAGAAAAGTATTTGGGAGGTTTTCCGTTCTTTTGTGATGGAAAAAAGATATGGGGGAATCGGAGATGACCGCAAGTGGGGTGGGAAGGTCAAACGTTACATAGTTCTCTATTGATTCTTTCTGTCTGAAAAACTTGATGTGTTTCGACGAGAACCTTCCTAAAATTGAAATGGTTTATTATTTTCTAGTTCCTAGATAGTTATTATACTACACTGGACGAAAAGTGATAAGACCATACTTTTTTAATAAATAATATAAAATTGGCAACACCTGCACTTGGTAATGAATGAAGAAAATACAAAAAGAAAAAGAAGTACGATTTCCAAGTGTGTAATAACATACGATATTAATTATCTATCTGGTTAATGTATCAACAAGAATGCCATCATCATAACCATTGTCAAACAGATGATTTCCACGCTATTTCATAGGAATCATTATCTAAAGTAAACCAAGGAGAATGCATGTCATCAAGGGAGAGTAGCGATATACCGGTTTCACCCTTATTCATCATCAGTACCGCATAACTCAACCCAAGATGACAAACAAACAAAATAGCAGGCATCTTATTGAACGCTGGCTACTAGCTAAGGGTGAAACCGGTATATCGCTACTCTACCTTGATGACATGCATTCTCCTTGGTTTACTTTCGATTATGATTCCCATGAAATAGCGTGGAAATCTTCTATAATTTTATATGTTAGATGCTGTTCAAATAAAAATAATTTATTATTATAAGTGCATCATTCATATGAAATACAGATAGTTAATGATAGATGACGTGAGGCAAGTCGCAGAATACGATACTATCCAAAACACGAACTGTGGAATTTCAAGGTTGAATTGGACTTTTTCCTCTTCCACTTAAGTTCAGCTCTCACAATGCGACTGTTGAATCGAATTATCTTTTTGGAGCGAAAACTTCACTGATCGTTCGCTCGATTGAACCCCATCCAGATCTTAATGAAGCCTCGGACCACTTATTATCCCGTTATCGATTTTCACGTTATGCAGCTCTTGCAGGACCATGAAAAACCAAAATGTGGGAAAGTCACTGAATTCACAGTACTCTTATGAGCTGAAACGACTAGCTTCACGTTCCCTTTTCCATTAACTGTCATGGTCGAATCTAAAAGCTTTCCACTACTGAGAACTGTACTTCTTTGAAGTTTTCATTTGGTTATTTTCCACCACTCTTTCTATATTATTGCTACAGTAATGGGATTTTACTACGACCGTTCCAAAACTGCACGTAAAATAAATATTGGAATGGGAAACGTTGATGAGGATTTCAGTCTGGAAAGGAATCTACTATGATGAGAGATGATAGAATGTTTGAAAATGTACTCAGTGCTGTTTGGAGTGTTAGATTCGCAAGGATTACTTTCATATTATTTTCAAGTAATGTGCTGCATATATTAATAGAAAAGAAAATTCATAATATGCCGATACATTCGTGCCCTACAAGTCTAGGCCTAGATGATTCCAAGTAACTTAATCTTGGATGTTAAAGATTTATGAAGATAGTGAAAGCTGAAGTATCTACTTTAATCAATTTACTCAATTAAAAGTGCGTTCAACAAAATTCTGCAGCACCTATAGAGGGAATCCTCATGAGTCATGAACGAACTACTTTAGGAACCAACTGTTTACTTTAGCGAGTTGTTCTCAAGCCAAATTTACGTATGGGCCTCCTCTCCCAGAGGATTACAGTGTTGAGAGGCGAGATCGCTGGTGTACTCTTCAGTTAGGCAATCCAGAGATCTCTGCATAAAACACCCTTTACACCATCGTGGAAAGGTGACTCTGCTGCAACGCGGCGGCTCCCTTAAACCCATCAGGGCAGCATTAAAGTGTGGCGTGACGTCCATAAAGCCACCTCTCGGGCAGACAGAATCACTACAATACAACCAAGGACTCTTTCATCTAAATCTGAAAATGGGTTGAATGGTCAGGAATGGGGTTGCATGTCCCTTTTGTAGATTTTGAGCTTTTTGTAGGGGATTAATCAGTGGATTAGACCACTCACCTGTGGTCATTGAAATATTCCATTTGGAGGCTTGTATCTGGTAGAAGATTCGTCGTATTCCTGGGATTCCCTGACTAATCGCTTGGGTATATTTCTGCTTTCCCAAGAGTATTGATAGCGATTTCATGAAAACAACGTTGGTAGGTTCGTCTCACTATGGAGTTGGACATTGCGGACAAACCAGGGCTTGTTGAAGGCCAACACGTTGAAATGTAAATCATAGTGGGTCGGATAATGATTTATTATTTATAAGAGCGACTCATTATGAATAGACATGCAACTACCTGAAATGAAGGCAATTAAGCTTGCACCATTTTATCTTTTCCGACAGCATAGTCCAGGTGTAGATTGAATGTTAGCTTGTTATACAAGACGACTCCCAAGTATCTTACTTGGGATTTCCAGGGGATATGATCTCCGCACCTTTAGACATAACCGAACTGTTTGACAAAGCTCCGTGGTGAGAGAAGAGCAGTACTCTTTGCTGTACCATTTTTCCAGACAGCTTACGTTGTAATGAAGGTATTTGTTTACCAATCGGGGAAGATTTTGACCTTACCATTATAGCAGCAGTGTCATCTATGTTTATAGATGGGAAGAAGAATATTGAATAGGACACAGCACCTAATCTTAGGATCTTGGTTTCAAGATCTTCAGAGTCAGAGATTGTCTTGAAGGTTTTGCTTCTGAAGCGTAGAAAAGATGAGTTTACACATCAGAAGAAATATAGCACCAGTTACTTCTTCCGTCCGAAATCAGTCGAGCAGCTGATCTGTGATGTGGTGCTTGTGGCGAAAACAAAATCGTTTGACTAGGAGAATGTTCATGAGCCTGATGATGTCGGCTAAGTGGACTTGAATGATCCTTTCTGTCACTTTCCAAATTGGGTTAAGGATGAAAATCATGGCGGTACACTTCTAATCTACCTGGCAAATATCTGAATTTCAGGATTTTATTCCTCATACCTGCTAGAGCATCAACGACGTTGTTCGGCAGCAGTTTCAGGGTTTTGTTGGGATTGATTTTTTAAGACAGGAGGTAATTGTACGAGATTCCTCAGCGGTGATTGTTGCATGATATCATCTTCACTAATTTTTCCATAAGGCCCAGGCCTGCATCAGCAAATGTTTGGTCTACATTGAAGTTGGAGAACTTGGAATCACCGGTTTATAATCTGAGGTTGATTCAGACATGAACTGGAATTGAACACAATGGAATTTCAGTAGAATTCGATTTCAATGAGAAGGAAATAAATAATCCCAGATAATAGATTTGACTAGAATTTCCAACTGCACTAATTCTAATATAGGTGTTATACTCCGCAAATATGGACGAATCACGAATTCAACCGCAATTTCAATATGAAAGCGGTTTTAATATCAACGAAATCCCGAATAATATTCTCATCTGTAAATTCTCCAATGCCACCCAATTAATATAGTCGAAGATTGTATGGATGATATGATAATAGAAGGAATTATATTTAGGATTTATTCAAGAAAACCCGATACGATTTATCTTAGATCTTATTTCTAATCCTCTTTCTATTTTCTATCCGTTATACTAGTCTATCCTATTGAAGTTTCCTAGTTGGCACTGTGCAACTCCAGATTGTTAGGTATTTCATATCGAAGGATGAAATAAAAAAATAAAGTTACGTTATTTTCCGAAAATTTTCTGTTATAGGTAACCTTGAGTATTCCTTACAACATTCAATACTAATGTATTTAGGACTACTTATGTACTAGGTTCAATGATTCCAAATTTTTTTTTGTCATGGTAGTAGCTCCTTCCTTCTGATATGTTTATTCAGAATTGCCAGAATTCACAGAATCTTCACAAGTGTTCAAAGAACGTTTTGACAACGATGTCGTCATTTTCAAAATCTTAGAGTTAATCGTTAAACGCTTGTAGGGAATATGTGAATTAGACCGTGATTACTTCAACTTTAGTATCTAACAGGCCAATTGAAAAGACCCCGGTCTACCATAGTAAAACACATTTTTTTTGGTCAAAATTTGATTTTATTATTCAACATAGTTGCCTTCGAGGGCAATACATCGATTATAGCAATCTTCCATCTTTTCGATGCCATTTTTGTAGTACGATTTGTCTTTCCCTTCAAAATAGGCCTCAGTTTCGGCGATTACTTCTTTATTGGCGCTAAATTTTTTTTCAGCGAGCATTCTTTTGAGGTCTTAGAACAGGAAAAAGTCGCTGGAGGCCAGATTTGGCGAGTACGTTGGATGCAGGAGCAATTCGAAGCCCAATTCATGGAATTTTGCCATCGTTTCCATTGATTTGTGGCACGGCGCATTGTCTTGATGAAACAGCGCCTTTTTTCTTTAAATGAGGCCGTTTTTTAATGATTTCATCCATTAAACGATCCAATAACGCTATATAATAATCTCTGTTGATGGTCCGGCTCATTTGGAGGTAATCAATGAATATTTTACCTTGCGCATCCCAGAATACTGATGCCATAACCTAGCCAGCTGACTGTTGTGTTCTTCCTCGCTTTGGATTCGGTTCATCGTATACAGTCCACTCAGCTGACTGTCAATTGAACCCCGGAGTGAAATGATGGAGCCATGTTTCATCCATCGTCATATATCGACGCAAAAATTTTGATCGATTTTGAGCACGCGCGGCACCTATTTTGCACATAGCTTTCTCATGTACAAATATTCGTGATGATATGATGTATACGTTCAGATGTCTTCACAATTTCTGTTATCTCGATCAACTTAACTTTACGGTCATTCAAAATTATTTTGTGAACTTTTTCAATTTTTTCGTAGGTGACAGCCTCTTTTGGGCATCCACTGCGTTCGCCGTTTTCGGTGCTCTTTTCACCACGTTCAAACTTTGCATACCAATCAATGATGGTTGATTTTCCTGGTGCAGACCCCGGAAACTCTTCATCAAGCCAAGATTTTGCTTCAAATGTATTTTTTCCCTTCAAAAAGCAATATTTCGTCAGCACACGAAATTCTTTTTTTCCATCTTTTTTCAAATAACAAAAGTAGCTACACTCACAACGCAATATCTCAGAAACTAATGGTCGGAGTGCTGTCAAATTTTGACACGTATCGTTTAAAGGTAGGTACTAACTAAAAATCATATGGATTTAATACTAGCACCGCCATCTGTGCATCAGACCGGGGACTTATCAATTGACCTAATAGGTATTGAATAATGAATTTTTGAACAATTTTGAGTCGAGCAGATTTAAAAACCAATAAACAAAAAACAGATGAAACGGATTCATCACACGAACGTATTCATGCAACCATAAAATACCGATTACTCTAATACTGTTCGAAATGTAATATATTGGATTTCTATTCGGTGTTGGTTCAACGAATGGAGGTAAATGTTTTGTTACGGCTTTTTTCATCATTCACAGTTCCATCCGGCAGTTAGGGTTCAACACTGAAAATAAGCTAGTGAGAATTATGCTTTACGGAGCATAAAATAATGAGGCATAGGCTCTAATGACTTATCGGATGAGCTGAGTCTTGTCTATTACACAACGATGGCCTGTTAGGTTGAAATTGCTCCTTTCGTGTTAACTGGACAGAACCGTATTAATAGTTATAAAAGCTTTTCTTTCATCTATTCTTTGTCAACGTATTCCAATACTTATGTTATACAAGGTGCCCAATATGAGTTTGCGATGAGTGTTTCTATTCACAGAAAACATACAAAATAGTAATTTACGTAACAAGTCTGGAAAATAGGGTTTTTTTGGACGAATTTACAAAATTCCAGGACGAGCGTAAGCGAGTCCTGGAAGTCTGTGAGTCCAAAAAAACCATTTTCGGGCGTGTTGCGTACAATATTTTTTCGGCAACCATGTAAAATAACACTATCGCTGCTGCTTTCCATATTTTATTGCGATTGTGATAAAAAAACATGCAAATTTTTGACAACTAATTTCATATGAACTGTCAGCCGTTATCTCGGTTGCTATGGATTCTATGATTCTTTTCCGGCCTAGTCCGGGAAGTACGTACTTTCCGGACTAGGCCGGGAAATGCTACTTTCTCAAAGAAAAAGCGTCCGGGAAGTGCTCACTTCTCGGTTGCCGAAAAAGTAATTTATGCAGGCTGTCTATTTTTGAAAAGGCCAAACTTCTAGGGGAAATCATACTAGTTATTTGCAACAGCAAATGTCATATAACACATGGTCGAAATGTTGATGGTTATTCTTCAATTTGAAATTTCTTGATTACACGAAGTATTTCGAGTTTTTCCATGAAATCATTTATACAGGATGAGCCAAAGATGTGTACCAGACTTTCTGGGGGTGATAGTACATTGAAAAATAAGTATAGTTTGACGAATAAACTTATGGCCCAAGATGCATATCCAGGGTGATATATCCTTTTAAAGTTGATAAAATTGAAAGAATTTCTAAACGGTGAATGCCACTAGATTATATGTTGTTGAAATACATTTTTTTATTATACTTCTACATTTCTGATATTGTTTTAAAGGGTGTTTTTAGAGGGTGAGTCATGATTTTTTTTGGAACAACTTATGAGGTTATCGATGAATCTCGCGATGAATGAATCTGCTGACATCATGTAACTACAAAAAATCAAATATCCCGAAGACAGTTCAATTTTTTGTATTTCGATAAGAGTACCGTTTTTATTGAAATTTTCTTCGCTCCATCGAATGCTTTCATTTTTTCACCAAAACGAATGCAACGAAAGAAGTTGTCCTAAAAAAATCATGAGTCACCCTATAAAAACGCTCTTTATAACAATATCAAAAATTTTGAAGTGTAATAAAAATAATGTATTATAATAACATACATTTATGCACGAAATTTCAATCTGATGGCATTCAGCGTTTAGAAGTTATGCGAGAAATTCTTTTAATGTTATCAACTATGAAAGGATATAATTATCTCCCTTAATATGCATTTTGTGCTATAAGTTTATTCCTTAAACTGTACTTATTTTTCAATGTAATATCACTCCCAGAAAGCTCGGTACACATTTTTGACTCACCCTATATTTCATTTATCCTTGTAGCCACATCAAATTTGACCAAATATCTGAAAACGGCACTAAATTTGCACATTTCGATCATGTTATATCACATTTTTGGTTGCAAATAACCTGTATGATCTTCTCTTTAAGTTTGGCCCTTTTAAAAGTGGACACCCTGTATATTTTGTCAAAGAGTGTAACAATTACTTTCTCGTCCTCCGCTCTTGAAAAATCAGGCTCCACAGTACGTTACTTTCGGTTTTGTTATATAATTAGGTCTTCTTACCTTCCAACAAGTACTAATACATGCATGCTCAACGCTCAACAGCATATTTCTGAAAGAGGTTCAATTCTTACGCGACATCTCATGCTTCGAGGAAGCAAGAAAAATCAAAAACCACCCATACCTCTTAATAAGCAGAGAGGGAAGTAAGACAAACGACTTAAAGTGAGATTTATAAATCAATTATCAGATCCACTATATGACCTACGGAAGCGAAATACTACCAATGTGTCAGAACAAAATGAAAGTACTGGTAATAATAGAGAACAAAGAAAACAAATAACAGAAACAACTGACTATCAAGAAGGAGAGAAAGAAGAAAAATTAAAAACTAAAAGAGAAACTACACCGTCAAAATAACAATAAATAGAATAGAAGATTACACCAAAAGAAAATATGTCGAGGATAGCAGCGAAAGCACTAACACTTTAGTCTGCAAATCCAGAGAGAAATTAATGAACTGATAATGATCCGATGTGTCATATCGAATTTCATCATAGTTATTTCTGAGAGACTATCATAACCATATGAAATTGTAGAAGTTGAGTCCGTTTCAAGAATTTGAAATTCGACAGACGAACATGAAAGAAACCAAATTTATTCAGAATTGAAATTCATTTTGCAAACGGAAATTTTTGAATTGGAGAACAAAATTTCTTTCTTCCAAAGTGATTCTGGAGTTTCTTCTACCTTCGATAGAGTTGTAAGTCAGCTGACTTTAGTTATTGTGTTTACTGAATCTTACAAAGATGGAAATGAAAATCCGGATGCGAAATACGCCATTGTGTGCCGTAAGAGATTTCCAAATGTTGTGCGCGCCGAGGAATGTATAAATTCGGATTTTCTTCAACACTTTCACCTACAGCAACAATATTTTCCTTCGAACGTGAATTTCGATGATGTATAGTCTTTCAGACAAAAGTAACAGATCCAGTCTATTCGATTTTTCTCACCTACTACAGAATCATAATTTTAACAATTTTCACACGTTCAGCTGCAGATAAATGATACATATTGTTAAATGGCTTACCTTCAACTAAACATAGGACGATTCAGATGACTGACATATGCCATGGAAACAGGGCTAAAAACAATATGAAATAATAATAATAATAATAATTTATTCATCCTGTAAGACATTTTACATGTATAGGACAAGTCATAAAATCAGTGAACAATCACAATTTAACTGAAAAATATTCGCTAACTGAGTAATAACATTTTTCTAACATTAAAACCTTAACTACTTTCCTAAATTCCTTAAAACTAAGACATTGTACACTTCTTGGAAGATGATTAAAAAACTTCATACATTGATATAAGGGGGACTTTTCAAACTTAGTAGTCCTGTGTTTAGGGATGGACATAATTCTATCATTTCTAGTGTAATAGCTATGAAATACTGAGAGCTTCGTTATATTGTTTTCATTCTCTTTAGCATATAAAAGGCATCTGAAGATAAAAATTGATGCAACAGTCAAAATATGATAGTACTTGAAAAAGGGTCTGCATGAGGTTCTAGGTGTAAGATTGAACATCATTCGCAGAATCCGTTTTTGTGCTATGAATACTCTATCAACATCGGATGAGTTTCCCCATAACATAATATTATAAGAAATGTGACTATATACAAGACTATAGTAAACATTTATGAGTGAATGTAAGGGAATAGTATTTCTTACTCTACTTATAGCATAGAAGGAGCTATTAAGTTTTTTGCATACAGAATGGACATGCGATCCCCACTTCAAGTTCTGGTCAAGATATATTCCCAGAAATCTTGCACTTTCTTTAGCTTCTATAACAAAGTCCAAATACCGCAAGGTTAGCCCACCCAAACCATAACTCCTATTTTTGAAGTAAATACATTCTGTCTTGCTGATATTAATCATTATACTATTTTGACGACACCAGTCTACAAAATACTGTAGCAAGAGTTGACATAAACTCTGCAATTCCTCGAACGTCTTGGCGCTAATTACCACTGAGGTATCATCAGCAAACAAAACCAATCTCAACATGTTCATGAGAAGATTAAAATCAGTGTAACCGGATGACAAAAAAAGCATGTTCTTCAAATTCATAGGTAAGTCATTTACAAACAAAAGGAAAAGAAGTGGCCCTAATACAGAACCCTGAGGTACGCCCAAATTAATATTCTCTTCCTGCGAGTAAGTGCTATCAACCTTTACAAGTATAGTTCTACTCTCTAGATAACTTCGAATCCATGTTAGAAATATACCCCTGAATCCCATGTTGTAACATTTATCAACAAGGAACTCATAGGAAAGACTATCAAAAGCCCGTGACAAATCAAAAAACAACCCCGCGACGAACAAATCTTTATCAAGGCATTCATGCACGAACTCAACGAAAAATAAAGCTGCCGTGTGAGTCGAGCGACCTGACCTGAAGCCATGTTGTGCAGTGTCTAATATATTATACTTATCTATATAGTTCATCATTCGATTATAAACGATTCTTTCAAAAACTTTGGAGAAGACACTGAGAATAGAGATAGGTCTGTAATTAGCAACATCATGTACATCATTTTTTTTATGAATAGGCAAGACTATGGCTTTTTTCAAAAGATTAGGGAATACACCTGAGCTTATTGACAAATTAAAAACCTGTATATTCGTCATATTACCTATAATTATCTCTACCCATAAATGCTTCACGATCAATTCTGTCTCTCAAGTTGAAAGATGTGTATGTAATTATTAATAGAGAAAGGGATCGTTGTCAATTTCATTTTACCTCTTGATTAGAAAATAATTTTTATTATGGCGATTCGTGCATGTGTCGCCTGAGGAGATTTCTACTTCGAGATATCCATATGAAGTATTATTCTTCAAATAATTAATTTGCTGCAAACTAATTATTTCCCATAATAAATCGTTTGAACAAAACAAAATTTCAACCTAATTTTTACAGTTCACGTTATGGAATGTGGAGAATCCACAAATTGAATGGAGAAATCCTTCCTGCGTTTCTCGGGAATAACGAAAGCTATTTTCATGATATTTGAATAAATTAAATAATTTCTCAGAAAGTGGCAAGCACATAAAGTTCAGATCAAAAAATATATTGCTACAATGGTAATGAATATCAATTCCAATCATTCACAGTTAAGGAACTACGGATGTTTGAAATTCTTATTTGGTTTTTGAAGTTTTTATTTGACCCCAGTTTCGAATCGCACCGGAAGATTCTTTAAAATTTTGGTTTCATATATTGAGATATTCATCGTTGAAAGAAAAAATAATAAATCATACTGTAAAATTGGCTGCTTTTTGTAGCAATTGTGAGATCTTAAATTTGCAATTGTTCTGGTTTTTACTAATTATACTAATGTCAGAAAAGTACAGTGAATTGATGCATGAAATAAAAAATATGAATTTTTTTTATCAGAATTCATTGTATCACCTTCAAAGTATACCTCCTCAAAAATGAATTGTTTGTATGTTATAAATCATTATATTCATAAAAATACCCACATAAACGAACAATACAATCATGAAAACAACTTTTGCACATTTTTTAGAATTGCTTCGAGTTAAATTTTATGAATTCAGTCGTACGAAAAAGAAATCTTTGTGTTGTAATTTTAGTTTTGAAGAAAAATGTAGACTAAAATCATAGTTATTGGGATAAGATTTTTCGAGGTTTTTGTTAGAAATTCGTTATTGTTATGTAACATTTTCACGAATTTCTATTAAGAGTTAAAAAAATATGGATTTTGCGTAAGGTATTTTATTACATACGGAAAATCGAAAAAATCCAGACACTACAGTTAACAAAGCGAATAATAAAGAATATATAAAACTATGGGAGAATGAATTTTCGAACTACTTATGACATTGTTAAGTCTTCAAATTTTCTGGAGTTCAAACCTGTAAAATTCTGGTTACTACATATCGAGATGATTTGAAGCGAGAAATAATTTCAACTGAGCCATAGCGTGGTGAAATCATTAGGCCTGGTTTGCTCTGTTGTTATTTCGATATTAAGAGAGTAATGGTTTGATAAATCCGTCTCCGCTTATTATTACTCCGAAATAATTCTGAATGTTTCACCAATTTTTATTCCTATCTGTGGAAATTTAATGACTAAGACTTCAATTTTTTTGTACTGTACTCAATAGCCGGCAAAAACTATTTAATTTTTTGAATACTAGGATAACTGTTGAGTGTCGAGTTATTAGATGTGTGAATATGGACTATTACACTGCGTGTGTAGAATATTGTAGACGTTGATTGCTTTCGCCTTGTTGTGATGATAACACTGTATTTCAAGAAATTTCATATTTTTTCAATTGCCATTTTATTAGCGATATCTTATTGCATTCTCCTAAAGTGAACATTTCAAATGAAAATAGTTAGACTATTGAAGAAAATCGGTCTGAGACGAGATACCTGAGATAAATGGGAAACATCAGGTGAAATATGATTTTGAGTTCAAAGTCGACATACTGTTCTACTTACTTCTTCGACACAATGAAGAACCGTAAACGGTGCGTGTCAAAAATTCGAAACATAGAATTAAGTTGATAAGTGTGATAGGTAATCAATCGTCGATCGTACGTTGTGAATGTGAAAATCAGATATAGTACTTACGCATTATTCATCGGCGTCAAAGAAATTCAGGAATAAATTGAGATACCAATACCGACAAAAACATGAGGTAAATAGACATATAAACCATGTATTTCGTTTTATTAATTTTTTTTCCTCCTAATTGCAATCGCAGACAAGTAATGTATTATTTTTAGGAATTTATTGTGAGTAAAAATGTCAGAAGAAAGAAATGAACCCAGCGGAAACGGCTTCAGAAAGAAACGATCAGCTAAAACGCTTTTTCAGCAGAGGCGAAGAAAAATCTTTGCTTCAGATGCCAAAAATACTCGCGCCGACCCTGACTCTGGTCAGCAGAATTCAGAAGTTGGTTTGAAAAACATCTTATAAGTCCACAAAATGGTTCAGTTTCCCACCAGAAAGCAGTGTGTTCACTATTTAGTGTGCACATTTCTTCATGTAAAAGCATTGCTCGAAAAGGGTTCCGCGCTTGCTCACCGTTGATCGAAGGGAACAACGCATCGTCGATTTTCAACGTCGTTTTAGCTGGTTAAATGGAACAAACAGAATTTTTGCATCGATATGTAACAGTGAATCAAATATGGATTCATCACTACTCTCCTGAGTGAAAAGCTGCCCAAAGCGATCAAAATTTCACACATTAGATGGGAAGGTATTGCATCTGTATTTTGGGAAGCAAATGGTGCATTGTACAGTAAACATTCATTAAATAACGTTTTTCGGCAACCGTCCGGAAAGTGCTCACTTCCCGGACGCTTTTTCTCTGAGAAAGTAGCATTTCCCGGCCTAGTCCGGAAAGTACGTACTTCCCGGACTAGGCCGGAAAAGAATCATAGAATCCATAGCAACCGAGATAACGGCTGACAGTTCATATTAGTTGTCAAAAATTTGCATGTTTTTTGATCGCAATCGCAATAAAATACGGAAAGCAGCAGCGATAGTATTATTTTACATAGTTGCCGAAAAAATATTGTACGCAACACGCTCGAAAATGGTTTTTTTGGACTCACAGACTTCCAGGACTCGCTTACGCTCGTCCTGGAATTTTGTCTATTCGTCCAAAAAAACCCTATTTTCCGGACTTGTTACGTAAATTACTATATTGGAACGATTGAGTGCAGAAATCAAGAAAAAACGTCCTGGAACCCAAAAAATTATTTTCTCTCACTAAGACTCTTTCTCACAAATTGATGAAAACCACAAACCTAGTGTATTCTCCAGATCTGGCCCCAAGTGATATTGACTTTTTGCACAACTTGAAAAATATCGATGTTAAAATGGGAAGATTATTTCTGAACAGCCTATAGTGGAGAAGAAAATATCCTAGAAGCAATAGACAATGAGGAATCTCATGCGATCAACATCGAAACAGAGACAATCGCAAACTTCTTGAAGTCTCTGAAAAATCGAAGAAGCCCCAGTCCTGACGGAATAGCTAACGAATTGCTAAAATCACAAATGATGAGAACGACAGAAATGAGGATAATAAGAAGAATACATTGGGAGACTTTACTGGATAGGGTGAGAAACGAGGAACTAAAGGAGAAAGGTTGTGAGACAGAGGAGAGAATACTGGAACAGGCACATAGAGAAGATGTCGGACAACAGTCTGGTAATAAAAAGAACAAACCCACAGGGAAGAGAACCCAGGGAAGACCACCGAAAAGTTGGAGAGAATGATGGACGTCCACGTCGGAAGAGGCTGACTAATTCTCAACAGGCAGACGCCTACCTATATGAACTACCAGCTCATATAAGAAAGAAGAAGAAGAAGAAAATAATGCTTCAGGAAAAGAATTTGGCTCTAATGAGTACGTGATTGCCGAGATTGAAAAGACGAATCTTTCTACTCAAAGGGTATTAAAAAGTTAGAGGAGCGTTGGATTACATGTATTGCTTTTGAAGGAGACTATGCTGACAAATCTTCAAGAAGACATATTAAGTGGATTATTACACTTTATAGTAACCTTCTAAACAGCTTATTTCATTAATTCCCGATTTTAAATTGTCAATTTGGCATCTGACCTGGAAATAATTTCATGCACGATAATTTTGAAATATTTATGCATACATACCACAAGCATAAACATGCTCCAAATGATGTAATACTTTTATTTACTAAATATCAAAATATAGTATGCATCAGGTTGTTGTATTCTTCTGGATGTAGAGAAAGTGTCTGAAATAATCTGGTATTATGATGGATTGCTCATTTCACCATCTTGGAACCTATTAGTTTTTATTCATTTATGTTGATTGGATGTATGTTATTCTTATGTATAATAGATACTTCTTGATTCCATTGATAACATTACATGTTACTGAGAATTCATGAAAGTTCGAAACTGCTGTAACATGTAACCTCATCAATATATTTTGGTAGTAATTACATAGTAATACCTACTACACGTTTGTATTTCAATTATAATTAACTATCAATTATTTACGGCTAAATTAATGCGCTCAGTGAAGTCAATCATTAAAACACACATTTAATGCCAAATTTGTACTACTTGACTTAGTCAAGTTCAGTGGAACACAACATATTTATTATTGATCAAAAATGTTTAAATGATTGGTTCTGCTGGTGTTTATTGTCATTTTTGTGAAATATCCAAAAAGGATTATAGGCCAACCTCATTAGTGCCTAACATATCTGTTGTTTTCGAAAATTCGTATCAGGAGTATATGATGAATGAGAAGGTATCCGGGTCGCTGACCTACTATAGACAACCAATCATACACTAAAACGCATTGTGTGTTGCCTATATGATTGTACTCCTGCTCCTGATATACCTCCTCGATCTTATATGTCCCTGTTACAAATTCGTTCACCAAATTCTTGATTTTTCTTCCGAATTTACCCATTTTACACACAACAAGTACATCTAAACACAAACATTCGTATCAGGTGCATATGATGAATGAGGAGGTATCCGGGTGGCTGAACTACTATAGGCAACCAATCATACACTAAAACGTTTTGTGTGTTGCCTATATGATTGTACTCCTGCTCCTGATATACCTCCTCGATCTTATATGTCCCTGTTACCAATTCGTTCACCAAACTCTTGATTCTTCTTCCGAATTTATACATTTCACACACAAAAATCCCATCTAAACACAAAAATTCGTATCAGGAGCATAAGATGAATGAGGAGGTATCCGGGTCGATGTCTACTATAGGCAACCAATCATACATTAAAACGCATTGTGTGTTGCCTATACCATTATACTTTTGCAGAATTCTTGGCTCACAAATTTTGAATTTTATTTGTTATAATGTAAAGATGTTTTTATATGTGAGAACTTTATATTTTATTCTTATAATGATGTTCCTTGTAAATTTTAAATGATGATAAACGACTATCACCATGACTATGACAATGCACAAATTTTGGAGGAAAATTTAAATGACCATCAATTAATGGGCTATTTAATACCTATAAAACTGACCTCTTATTTCGAAGTCGTGGAAAAAATTAATTAATTCATTGATTGATTCAATTGTAGGAATTTGATTGGGCGTCCTAACGAGAATAAAAAAGGGAATATTGCTTCTAAGTCTTCACAATGCGTTCAGTTTCACGATTCTATTGTGGAATAATGAAAAATTAACGATTCGAAATGGAGGGTGCCTTAAAGTTGATGGAATCCTCTCAATGAAAATCCCATTCAATTAACTCGGAATATTCAGTGTTTCGTGAAATTTTGCCTGGGTTTTTGATTGCTTTTCCTTTATTGCAGATTGGACGGAAGTGGGTGGATATCTCTTGAAAGGGTTTTCAGTTTCAGAGGGTTTATTACATTTTTGTAGATAAATCCTTGATCGGAGAAAGCTAACGATCTCTTTTTGATGGGGCTGTCAAGCCCAAGACTCAAGCCTGTGTTGTTGAAAATACAAAGAACATGTATTATTAACATTGATAAATACAAATAGGAGCTGAGGCTAGGCCTATATCTTCTTTTTCTTCTTCAGCCCTCTTTCATCCAGTGTCGGACATAGACCTCTTCCAGTTTTTCCATGCTTCTCTGTCTTTTGCTGTTCTCATCCATTGCTTGTCGGCTACATCGACTTTGTCGTCTATACATCTTTTTCTCGGTCTTCCTATGCTTCTTTTCGCCTCTCGAGGTCTCCAGAACGTCACTTTGTGTTACCATCTCTCCACACTCTGCCATTGTAACATGTGCCACCCACTGCCACCTACTGCCACTTAAGTTTCGCTATTTTACTCATGATGTCAGATACTTTGTTCTTTTTTCGTATTTCGGTGTTAGGAATTCTGTCCCTCAAGTTACTATCAGTTGTTCTGCCACTTTTTTCGTTATTGCCATAGTTTCTAGACCATATGTTGCCACTGGTAATATACAGCTGTCGTAGGTTTTGCGTTTTAAGTGTAGAGGAATATTTTTGTCCTTAATGATGAAATTCTGTTTGCCGAAGGCTGCCCATGCTAAGCGTATTCTTCTCCCAATTTTCAATATTTGTTTTTCTTTTCCATTTTTAATCATATCCCTCAAAAATACATATTGTTCCACCTTCTATATGCTCATGTTATCTATAGTGATATCTTCCTGACTATGGCTCATTATCTTCTTTTGTCAAGTTTCATCTTTAGTCCAATTTCCTTTGACTTTTTATTCAGGTCGTGTAGCATCGATTTCAATTCATGGATGTCTGTGCTTATCAGTACTATGTTGTCTGCGAATCTCAAATGATTTAGATACGCCCCATCGATTTTCAGTTCTTTCCGATCCCAAGCTAGCTTTTTTATTGCATTTTCCAAGGCTAGAGTGAAAAGTTTAGATGAGATGGTATCACCTTGTCTAATACCTCTACCTAGATTTATTTTCTCGGCCTATATATAGTTCCAAATATACTGATACAGAATGTCATCAAATAATCTGCTGATAGTACACTTCTCAGCAAGAGAGAGATAAAGAACACAAAGATTTGAATATATAATCGTAGGTAATTCCACAAGTGCATCAAAATTAGCGATAATTTTGCATGACAGCGTGAACTGCATGAGTTCATTTTCATTTTTGGAGAAAGAAAAAAAAAAGCGCCTGCTGAACCAAATCAACAGAGCATATCTAGGATACTTCGAACAAGTTCGAACGTATAGTCAGAAGAACAGTGGAGATAGAAAACCTTATGGTTGAGGGTGAAGTCGAGGTAACGAGACCTAGAGGAAGATCTTCAATGAGATGGCCCGACAGATTAAAAGAAATTACCGGATAACTTATACATGAGGAAATACATTTGGACCAAGATAGAAGTGCATGGAGAAAATAAATTGAAAGAAATACCTGAGTATCACTACACTCTCTAGAGCTGGTCAGAACTCTGTCAGAAGAAATAATGAACCATTGCGTAAGAGTACAGTATCTCTTAAATAAGATTAAGTTTCAAAATGTGTGTTATCATCCGTACATTCGATTTATCGAAGTTCTTGATTTTTCCGGAATCGAACACTAAAGAATTTATTTGCAGATGTGTAAGCAATATAAATCTTCATTGGTGAACTGCAACAATGTGAAACTATTTACATTTTAAATTGATCCATTTTCTCATTCGTTAACGTTAATTCTCCGCTCTAAGACCGTCCGTTGTTGAGATCAATCGACAAACTTTGTCAGGAGAATAAATAAACAAAAAGTGTTAGTAGACAGGAACGCTCACTAACTACGTGTTTGCCTAACACAAAGGAATCTATTGGCAAGAAACTCTGTCCGATATTGACTCGGCGAATAAACGAAGATTAGTTTACCGTTGAAATTATTTCATTCTGAGACGATGAGGATTATTAACGATAATTACCCTGTTTGCAAACCGCTGCATCTTAACTTTTTAGCGTGTTTTCGAGAGTTTGCCATTAGGAAATGTTCACTTGGGAATTCAATAGTGAAGTTGTTTATTTGGCAGCTTTTCGATTCTCCTTTTGTTCACTGAGAATTTCTATGTTTGCTTCCTTTGGGTTCCACAAAATTTATTTGTGGCGATTAAGTTATTTCAATTTTTATTTTTTGTTCCACCAGAGATTTGGAACCATAGGCGCCTTATTGATTGATTTTCTTTCGGCCCTTCCATATCAACTTTGAATCGACAACATGGGAGCTTCAATTGCAACTGATAGTCAAGCTGCCATTGAAGCACTGGTCTCCATGTCATCGATTTCAAGTTGATATGGGAATGTCGAAGGACATAATGAATTTGGCAATAATAAAAAAGTCTTTTCAATCTGGGTTCCTGGTCACTTGGAAACAAAGGAGGCCAAGAATAAAAGGGAACACAAACGCCTCTTCTGGCCCAGAACATTTCTGTGATATAGGAAATGCACCTACAAAAAAGATCTTTAAGAGAAAGACGAAACTCCTAAACTTTAAACCTGCAAGTGTTTGGAGCTACACATCTGTATCGGCTTCCTCACACAGCTAACTGTTTCTTCAAGAAGCACCTGGTGGAAATAGGGTTATCAGAAACTGACAAGAGCAGATTATACATATAGGAGGAAGAAACTGCTGATCTACTGGTCATATAATGCATGTAAATACAAGCCAATGCATAAAAATGATTTGGCATTGAAATTTGTAGGAGTGAGGATGTAACCTCATTGAAGCAATCATGGATGCTGAAGTTTATTTGAACACTAGAATTGGAAGGCGAGCAGTCTCTAAGGCCTTGAGGTCGAGGTACCAGGTAACCACGTAAGAGTAATCAATAATCATTAATAGGGCGCGCAATGACTGGCTCTTACCCTGGACACAGACACACAGACAGGCAGACATGTAACCAAAGTTGCTTAGGATGGTCTGTAATGAATTTAGCTAGTGAAAATTTTGAAATGGGGGACCAAAAATGTTCTTCCTAACCAAATAATATCATAATGCTTCCACGTCTTTTGGTAGACGGTGGACGAGCAGACTGCGTCAGAGCGCGGTTTGACAGCAGAGTGATTTTGTTGTTGTGGCGCCACAGAACGCCTTATGTTCACCAAAGACCCTTCAACAGTCCAAAAGTCACAGTTAACGGTTCTGTTTGGTTTATAAGTATCGTTGGGCCTAACTTTTTTGAATAAGGCAGCGTCACCATTACAATGAACTGTGACCTAACATAACCTAACCTAACTTTTTTGAATAAGGCAGCGTCACCATTACAATGGACTCTGACCGGACCTGTGACATGCTAAAGATGTTTTTGCGTTTGAAAATTGAGGAGTATGATATACTACATGAATCAAAGAGTTTTTATTTACAATAATATGATAGGTATCATAGGACACATAGGCAGTTGTTCACGCGCTATTCTTCAGGAGATGTAAACTGTCCAGGCGATCTCTTTGTACGAGCAGCCTCAGTGGTCCCAACGCTCTCCCGATTTAAGCTCTTGCAATTTTCAGATGAGGTTATCTCAAAGTCGAGATTTTCAAAACATTGTCCAGACGTTGTGACGAAATGATAGAGTATTGGTATGACAATATGGGATATCATTTTCTCTAATTCTACGGCAAATCCCTATATCTTGAATAACAAAATCGTGCGGAAATATCTCAGTTCCACACATATTTCATGGTTATTTTTCTTGATTATATGTTTGTACTCCGATCTCTCCTGTCACGGATTTATCTATTATCTGCCAAATTTTTGATACAGAAAACGGTTCTGCCAACCAACATTTTTCCATCTAAAAATTACTTAATTTCAATAAAAATTCAGGCTATTAGAGAGAATAATGTTGAATACTCTAACGGAAGGCTCAATTTCTTTCGAAATTTTGCACTCGTTGAAGAATATCATCTCAGAATACCTTCAGCAAATGATTATTCCACAATTGATGCCTAATTTGGAACAGACATTTCAGGTTAAGCCTTTGGTTTTGTCAGAATTGATTAACTTTTTATCTTTTCCTGAATTGATTTCTTACAGAGAGATTTTGAATAATATTTGATTATTTGTTTCAGGTAAATGAATTCATTTGAAAACTAACAAGATGTGTTGCAAGTAGGTGAGTTATTAACAAACAATTGAAAATATTTAATACGATTTCCCACT
Source organism: Harmonia axyridis (assembly GCF_914767665.1). Classification (NCBI taxonomy): domain Eukaryota; kingdom Metazoa; phylum Arthropoda; class Insecta; order Coleoptera; family Coccinellidae; genus Harmonia; species Harmonia axyridis. The sequence goes on from NC_059507.1 coordinate 28,437,955, forward strand.
TTCAATAAGCAAAAATTTTACAAGAATTTTTTTGATATCTCGAAAGAAAAAGGATCAGTGACACAATTGATGTTAAAGAGGGATTACCACCAGGTGGTTTTTCGCGTATCAGTCAAACTTTGGTACCTATTCATTTCCCCTCTGGCGCTTCTGCGATGACCAAACTTTGTACGATGTACGAAGTTATATATTCACTTCATCTTCTTTTTTTTTTGAAGCAAATAAGTTGAGGGCAGAACTCTCTCTTTGTAATGATTTTTGGTAGTTTTTTTCACGAATCTTTCAAAAATATATCGGTACTTTGTAAAAAGTATATAATTTATTTTTGTTGCGAAAAACGAAAAGTTAACAAAACTTTCTTTTTTAATTTGAAAATTCAATTTCTTCTCTGTAGATTATTGTTCAAGGAAATTCTGTGAAAACCCTATGAAAATCTGTAATTTAAAAGAATAAATATCTCTAATTTCATTTTGAACTGAGTAACCACGTAGTAGTAAACAACAAAGTAGATGTTATTCTCTGGTCTCTCTTGGAAGAATCGACACCAATTTAAAAATAATGCAGTTCAATTCGCCAGCACTTTAATCGTCGTCCTCAGATCGAACAATTATTGGAAATCAATTGAATCCTCGTCAATAACTATCACTATAATTTCACTTCCAATAATTACCGAAGTTGCGGAACATGGTCATTGGCCAAACAACTTTCTACCATTCTGATTCGATTCAATCGGCAATGCGTGGTGTAGAATCTGTGTCCGTATTCAGATCGAGTTGAGTTTTCGGACGATGATAGGTTTGACCCCTGGTCTTCAGTGGGTTGGTATGTAGCGTGGACATGACAAAAATTCCAGTTAGTTGGGCTCGGCGCCAGAAGTAGGTAATTTCGCGATTAACATTCACGCTTTTCGGTTGGTACGCCTGATGTACGTACCTACCGGTGTTGTGGTCGAATTGGTAATGACCTTGGAATCGATCTCTCGCGTTTGTTACACTTTCTGTCAGGAGCGATAATTCATGTGGTTCCCATGACGTTTTTGGTGAACTGGTTTCGTCTTATAAGGGCATTGTCCTATCACATTACTTATTGAGGTGTACGCTTGTGAGATCATAATGTAGATAATATTTTGTAAAACAAGTATTTGGAGCTATGAAAAGTGCTCACTGATTCACTGATGGATATTTCAGTATGAAATTCGAAAGTTGTATTTATGTTATTTGGTGAATTTGAAAATACGAAAATATATACATAAAATTTATTGGTTTTCATCATCAGCTCGCTATTTTGTGCTATCAATTTGCAGACATATGTACCGGGTTTTTCACCATAATTTGACCCCCCCTTTAACTTTGTTACTAAAAGAGGTACAAAAAAATTTTTTCTTCAAAAGTTTCTCTAGTGTTTTTTAAAATGATTTCACAAAAGGAAATATATACAGAGTGGGCCACATTTTGATAGCAACTTCATTTTTTCAACACCCTATATATTTTTCTATATTCGAATAGCTGTTTTTCCCCTGATTTCAAATATATAACATATGTTTGGCCTATCTCTCTTATTCTGAGTACCACAGAGTTTCAAATTTTAAGAACCACCTGGCATGCAAGCTGGCAGTTTTCAAGTGGTAGGTTGCGATAACTCAAAATGATCTTTTTTGAGTTATCTCGTTGGCAATTTGACTATATGTCATATCGTTGCCAACGAGATAACTCAAAAAAGAGCAGTTTGAGTTATCGCAGCCTACCATTTGGAAACTGATTACTGAGCATGCTAGGTGATTCTTAAAATTTGAAACTCTGTGGTACTCAGAATAAGAGAGATAGGCCAAACATATGTTATATATTTGAAATCAGGGGAAAAAGAGCTAGTCAAATATAGAAAAATATACAGGGTGTTCCATTTGAAAAAATGAAGTTGCTATCAATATGTGGCCCACTCTGTATATATTTCGTTTTGTGAAATCATTTTAAAAAACATTAGTCGATTTCGTGAAACTTTTGTGGAAAACATTTTTTTGTACCTCTTTTAGTAACAAAGTTAAAGGGGGGGGTCAAATTATAGTGAAAAACCCGGTACATTTTCGAATTTCGAACCAAGAATCGTCTCAAATCATTGAGTAAGACTTGAAGGTGTACCCTACCTTTTTCACTAGGTTCTTCAGTGCATATTAATTTCGATTATGTGGGAAAATCGCTTGATCGATTCCTATAATTTTGGCAAAATACCTTCGTATGGCAGTTCAAAATAAACTCACTAATTTTTTTTTACAGAAAAATATAGTTTTTGTTTTATATCACTCTGGAAATGGAAAGGTTCTTCAATAGTATCTCGACAATTTCAATGATGAATTTCTACATTCTTTCAATACCATGGAATTACCAATTTTTTTAGAATACTCCTCTGATCCACATTTATCATTTATCGCTTTCTTATTCAATAATATTTCCTCTAATTGATATTCTGAATTTTCAAATTGTTTATTTTTATTTGCAGTTTATTCTGAACTGCAATACCAAGGATTCTTCTAAAAATTGAAAGAATCGATCAAGCCATTTCAGCAAAGCTTCAAAATAATCTGTACAGAAGAACCTAGTGAGGAAAGTAGTGCACAGGGTGACCAAATTTCGCACTACAACTTTTGAATTAGAGGAGATAGACAAAATCTGATACCCCATTCTCGTTTTCTTTTTCTGTGGAACTATCAAAAATAGTATTTATTTTTGACCACCTTCTTTTGTTTTCGAGTTATAAGTGAAAATTGGAAAAATGGCAATATCGAAAGAAATTGATCTCTTCCCTAATACTGATGATAGAGTTTTGAAATTAAACAATGGTTTAATTTCAAAAGTGCCTGTATAATGATACAGGCACTTTTTTAAGTAGCATCCAGTGGCTTGCTCGTCTTTTTAGCAGGATTTTTAATTACGAAGCTATAATCCAAATTTATGTTTTTTAAATGTGGATACTGGATTTATTTGCCATTTTTTAAAGCTTCATTTTTACTGGATTCAGAAACATACAACATCGTATGGTTTGTAGCAATATAAAGAATGAAAAATGGTCTAAATTTTTTTTTCACCTAAGAGTCGCAATCTTTATATGGTTTCAACTGTTGATGAGCACAAAAAATGAGATTGACGAAAGGAGACCGCTCTTGTTTTAGGAAGATTTATTTTTCTGTGGTCATCATCATTTGAAACCAAGAAATAATGAGACTCTTAGATGAAGAAAGGTTTTTGACCATTTTCCATTATTCATATTGATGACAAACCATACGATGTTGCATATTTTTGAAATCAGTAAAAAAATAAGCTTTCCAAAATTGGCACAGGAATCAAGTGTTCCCATTTAAAAGAACAAAACTTTGGTTCTTAGCTCCGTAATTAGGAATTCTGCTAAAAATACCAGGACTCCACTGGATTCTACATGAAAAAATGCCGCTATAATGTTTCAATTTCAGAGCTCTATCATCAGTATTAGCGGAGATTTGATTGTTTTTTTCGATATTGCCATTTTTCCAATTTTCGAACATAACTCGAAAACAAAAGAAGGTGGTCAAAAAATGAATACTACTCTCGTTAGTTTCTCAGAAATATAGTACGAGAATGGGATATAAGATGTTGTAGTGCTAAAACATCTAAATTTGCCCACCCTGTATACCCTTAATGAATTTTCTAAGATTCTAATGATGTGATTAGTTGTAAATTATGCACGAAGCTTGAAATTCTTATTTTATACTTGCATCTAAAATCTCCACTTTCCTAGACAAGGAAAGAGGGGTTTTATTTCGATGTTGAATTTTCTTGAAATGTTGCTGAAATTTTTTTAGTTCTGGTGACGTGATCAACATGATATTTTTCATGAATCTTGGAATTCCAAATGTAAATGTTACATTTGGTTTCGATCGAATAGGTAGATTTGAAATTTACAGAAGGAAAACATCTGGAAAGTCCATAGTTACGGAACCCCTAATCGGATTTTGCTTATTAACGAACTCAAACGACTGCTCGAAGATTTAATTGAATTTCTGTAAGTAACCTATTTGTAGGTCATGGACAGAGTAAATTCTCAAATGAATTTCTTTTAAATAGTGGTGAATCGACAAGACCAGTTTTATCGCTTTTTAAATTTTGTTTGTCCTTCAAAATGCTTTTTTCATTTCATCATATATCAGTTGCACTTGTAATTTTTGCTGGAAGTTGATAAAAATTATCAGTTTCTTTATCGTTCTAAATTGTTATTTACCTTCGAAAACTTCAATTTCGAAATGTACAATTTCATTAGCAATCAACAGAAAAAAAACTTTGTTTTCTGCATGAATTTCAGCTTCAGGAAATAATATTGCCGTATATCACTCATCTTATAAATTCAAACCGCTTAAACGGTTGAAAATTTTTTTTGATGTGTTTGCTTTTAGAAAAATAGTTTCATGCACAGTACAGTTATTACGAAATGTAAGAAATATTTTCACTTTAAGCTATTCTAGCATGTGCTGAAAGCTGAAAGGTTCTGCATGTTCAGCTTTTTATTATATTATTCAATTAAATTAAAGATCGATTTCATACGAAAGAAATATACATATATGTAGATAGACATATCGGATAGGTCAAAATCTGAAATTGAGATAAATGACATTTTGTTGAAAGTGTCATATAATTCTTTATTTTCATGACATGTAACGCTGGCGATTAATCTAGTTAATGTATTCTATGGATGGTTCGTGCGAATTTCCGTGAAAAAATTACATGAACACAAAGTTTTCAACTACTTCACTTCAGCGCTTTCCTCATTATTTTCGGGGCATTGTTTCCAATTCTGAACAATAAACAATAACATAAAAGCTAACCACTTAACATAGAGTAGGTCTTAACGTCCTTATTTTTCGACTTCGCCGAATCATTTCATGCGAATATCCTAATTCCGCAAAGTATAAGACTGCAGTTGCCTCGGAAGCACACCAAATAGCAATCATGCATTATGGCTTGTGTTCTACCAAGCGTATATACGCTACATTACACATGAACTCGGGAAATGAGACCTTGGGTAGATATACAGGAATGAGCGACGATTGAACTGAAAACTTAATATCACAACCACAGGGTATGGAAAAATATGGTCATACCTGAATATTGAAATATTGTCCTATTCATTGACATTCTCATAAATTAGCAAAATTTGATTTTATATTCATGATGAAGATGTTGAAGCCTCTTTGAAAATAAATCGTATACTTCATTACCAGTCTTGAAAGTGAGCTTTTCCCGTGCACGATCGGGAAAAGAAAATCATTAACAATCAATCATTTTTCTACCTCCTCTACAGAAAATCGTAAAACTCGACAACTATGTAACTGTCTATTCAAGCACTGTGCAATGTAAAACTGTGCGATTTACTTTACCGTAACAGAAAGCACGATTAACAACCAATACGGTAGCATCTGTAAAGTAAATCGCACGGCGAATAACCAGTAATATATAACTTTTCGACGTTTAGTAATTGTGTCGCAATTTTTCACCATTTTTTGGATTTGCCTAAGTTTTTGTGGAAATGAATGCTCGTAGAAAAAGTATAATACACAACTCTTGTTGTCAGACAAAAAAAATGACCGAATGCAGTTTTTCAAAGAAAGCACGCTGGAATGCGAAATTATCCGGTCATTTTGATGCACGAGTGTAATTCGGGGGAATATTTCCCGAACAAACTGTTACATTACTTGTCAAACTGATGTAGAATGGAATTGCCATAGATTCGAACTGTGTAAGATGCATAGAAACTATGCATCTATGAACAGAACAATTATCGCAGTGCTGTTTCGCTTCCTACAATGCAATTATCGCTGTAATTTTCGATAATTGTTCTCCGTATACATAGAATTTTTGACAGGAGGGAAATATAAGCTGTAATTTTCGATAATTGCACTCCATTCACATAGAATTTTTGACAGGAGGGAAATATTGAGTTTTATGAGCCCAATAAAAATCATTGAATATTTTGAGGATTTGAAGAATTTGTCATATTATAATCTTTCGAAACATTGTTAACTGATAACTACAGTTCAAAATAAATTATTATTTTATGTTTATTTGCACTATTTCACTTCAATGTTAGTACATGCATTAACAAGAAGCACATTGAGGGCATTCAGCTTCTTTAGGATTCTGTTGTATGATGCCTGTCGCCAGTTTTGACCATTTAGAGAGAAATAAGGTGCTGGAGCAAATAATGACTGAGCAAAACGCAGCCACAACCGAATGCTTTCCATTCCGATTAAAATAGTGATTCCTCTGAGATTTCTCAATAACCAAGTCTATATAATGGCCGTTGAATTTTTCCACGGTAGCTAATTTATACGCATTGTTTACATTGTGCAGTTATGTGATCATGGAAGTTAGAATTTCAATGATGAAATGAATTATACCTTTTCCTCCCATTGCAATTCCAACAAATCCCTATTGTTCCATCGGAAATTTTGAATCGAGTCCGTTCCTTCCGGTAGAGGAATTTCATTCGCAATTTCTGTTCGGAATCTATCTATCTCGTACGATATGGAAATGTTTCGGTGAAAGCCGTTCCGAATTTTGTGAGAGATTATGCTGATTCCGATGTGTAGAAATAAAAGTTAGTTGAATTGAATCGGAACTTTGCATTCGAAATGGATGGAGTGGATCTTAGAGGAATCGAATTGTTAAATGAGACTTTCTTTCGTGAACGTATTGGTTTCAATATAGCATGATTTTTTTTCGAAAAAGATGTATGTATGAGGTTTCGAACGTTTTTTCATATACGCGTTGGACTAGTTTAGTGATGTTGATAATACTATATTTGACACGATAGAATTGAAATATAGAGCAAAACTGATAAATTAGTGAAAAAATTTTGAAAATCCATCAATAAATGACTGAGAAATAGATTATTTAAATTTACGTATTTTAGCGCGGAACGTCTTTGGTCTGTGACGTCACGGCTCTTGCCTGTGATCGCTACACCATAAATTACGTTTAAATACTTAGCCGCGCCAAGGCTCTCGCGCCGTTTGTAGTTGTACAGTGTAGTTTTAACTCGAGTTTTGTTTTTATGCCACCATAATGGAAGAAGGCTTCGTGAAAGGACAAAGTGACAATTTGCCTAAAATAGATATATTCGCAGTGATGGAGTTTTTTTCTTCAAATCCATCTTATGTCAGTGCAGAAATAAAAGGAGTTAAACTTTTCAAGTAAGTATCTACTTTTGAGTTTGCTTCATCATGGTTCAACTTATAACGATGATTTATTTAAAAAACGTTTCATAAACAGTTTGTAGTTGAGTACTGGTTGTTGAAGTCTATCAATGGCAAAACAATTTTATCTGAGGAGTAAAAAGTAAAAAAAGAAAAAAGTAATTTATATGTATGTATATAGTAAGTTATTTCAGCCATCGTGTAACGAACAAAACACGACACGAACTGCACACGTGATTGTACACCAATGAATTCGTAAGCACTTTGCGAATACCAGTCGTCTAGTTTGTGACGTCACGCCACTTACACGTACTATGAAATTATTCTTCCAAGCGCAACTTCAAAGTCCCATAACTTTTTCATTTCTAGAGATATTTCAATGATTCTTCCACACTTTTGTTTCATTTTACTTAAATTTTTAGAATTGATCCTTAACAAAAAAAATGAAAACTAGTCCATTGTAACATTCAATTGCGTGATACTTTCAACACTATGTCATTTATCATTTTTTTTAGGGAACTGAATAGCCTATAAATTAGATTCATAGAGTGATAAACATAGATAGAGGGTGTATACGCAATTTTTACATTACCCCAACATGGGTAGATTACGTTGTCGCATTGTGATATATTTTCAAATCTACTATTTTACTATATCGTTATGAATGTAATTATATTGAATGGAATATATTTATTTGAGTGATTCTCAATTAAATATTCAACTTTTAATATTTGGAATTTGAAATTTTTCCTAATTGTCGAATTTATCTACCTGATGAAATCCAAGGTTTGGCAACTATTGCTCTCCTGGTGTCATCGGTTGTTGCACGTCGTTTGGCGCGCTTGAAGTTTGTTTTCTGAATTTCTGATATATTAAGGTATTTATTTCAATATATTTTGAGTTAAAATATGAAGAAGTATTCACTATTGGACATAAGAAGTTCATTCTTTGTGGAGAAACTCGCGAATTGAGTGAAATATCGTATCACTGATATGTTTTCATTGCCGCGCGCTTCATGTCAAACTTGATGGATCATGTTGTGGACAAAATTTGATTACTGAAAATGACATATGTTCCCTCTATGTTCATTCCTGAAAACTTTTCAAGTCTTCTGTAAATGTACGTATCACTCTACAGTCTACAGGTACTCCGCAAGGCACTGTAATTTAAAAAAATTGCCGTTAAATAATGTCGATAAGTCCATATATTCAAATAGCAGGCCTTGATTTTGTTTTGTCTGACGGATACCCCAGTGAGCACTCTTAATTGTTTGTTGAGACAACTTCTGCCTGATATGAATAAAATGAATAAATGTTCTACTATCAATTTTGAAATAAGGAAGGAAATCAAAACACAAATCAGTGATACGATATTTCACTCAATTCACAGGTTTCTCCAGAAAAAGCACACTTTTAATGTCCCATAGTGAATCAAAGTTTCATATCAACTCAAAATATATTGAAGTACCTAAATACCTGAAAATATCAGAAAAATTTAAAACCCATTGAAACAACCTATGACAGAAGAATCGGAATAATAACGCTTAGGTGCCAAAGCTTGGATTTCAGCAGGTAGATACAGACAGGGCTGCCGTCAAACATTTTGGCGCCCCGGCAAAATGAAATTTTGCCGTCCTGCTACGCTCAATTTATCTGAATTTTCTTTTAAAGAAGTCTGTGTTATTCTTTTCAGCCATTTTCAATTGAATAAATTAAATCGTACTTTTTAATCAGTACCACCTTATCAAATTTATCATAGGAAAGTACGACGCTCTAAAAGTTCACTGTATGAAAATTGTAGTGTAGGAGGTGAATTCTAGTTGCACTATTTGCACTATTGGTATTTTTATAACAAGTTGAGAGCGCCTATTCGATTTCAATAAAATTGGCAATTTTCTTATTTTTCTACATAGATTGCTATCATTTTCATGTCAAAAAGTATGTCTTGTTTCATTGACTCTGTGCCTAACATTTGGCGTCCCGGCTGAATGTCCGGTGTGCTAGTTCTAGCGGTGGCTCTGGATACAGACTTACTACTTACTATGAATTCGACAATTGGGAAAAATATTGGATTCTAAATATTCAAATTTTCATATTTCATCAGAAATCACTCAAATAAATATACATTCATAATAATATAGTAAAATTGTGAATTTGAAAATTTATCACAATCCAACGTCGTTTAAGCATGTTGGGGACATGTAAGAATTGCGTATACTCCTTTTATCTATGTTTATTACTCTATGGGTATATCCAAGAGCGCAATTGGCGTATGATTGCACTCAAAAGCTCCAAGCTTGAAGTTAGTTCTTTCTTCATATTTTTGGTATTCATCGTTATGAAAAAATGCAAATGTAAAATTCTGCATTTCAGAATTGAAGTAGGCCAAATGTTTTCCAGTGGAAAAAACGTCACAGCGCAATCGTGATTTCACGGCGAAGCCTCTCCAATCCAATTTATGTCAAAAACTTTCACGAAACTCCCAAACAACGTTGTCCGCAAACCCTTTTCATAGAATTGAATGGGAAAGAAAGCCTGGTTGGCATTCGACGTAAAAGCATTGTAACCATCTAGTTGTGGTCACCGCCTCTCAAAGAACAGGAAATTTTAATTATTTCAGAAGTTTACGAGTGTGAATTTTCCTTTGAATAGCGACGAATAGCTTGACGGATGTTCCTTTGATTCCCCATATTTTGATCCCATAAACATTCTGGTCCACTCGAATTTTGGAGTTTTAGTTAGAGATTAGGAAATCGAATACATGTTTTTATGTATTAACGATTATTTCGGAGAACCAGATTGAACTTCTCGAGAACCAGATACGAGTTCTCGAGAACCAGAAAATAGTTCTCGAGAACCAGATTAGAGTTATCGAGATCTTTAGGTTCTCTGACGTAAAAAAAAATATAATATAATGTTCTTTGGTTTTCCAATGAAGTGGAATTGAGGGGTTTTCCAATAAAAAGTATCATTTTGATATTAAATAAAAACGATTATATAACTCATAACCAATAGAATCCGTAAATTTCCCATGGTTACGTCATATTGATAAGTAGATATACCCTTGACGACGTGGTATAATCGTTTTGGTGTTTCACCACCTGACATATTGTGATCATTGTTACAGTAACATTCTTGGATGTTCGCCAAAAATGAAAATCAAGCTCAGTGAAATGTCATTGAATTATCAAAATGCAGTGCTTTAGTTATAGTTATTGAAATTATTCGTTATATAATCGTAACGAATACCACTCGAGCATATACGATATATTTCGATTATATGAACTCCTTCACTCGACGTAGTTCGCGAAACACCTGTCGAGCTGTGCTCTCGTGATGTTTCGCGAACTACGTCTCGTGAATCGGTGTAAAATCGAATATTGTCTATGCTCTTGTGACATTATAACTGAGTATATTTCAAGAGAAATCAATTTCGTTGACATTAAAATGGAAAACGATATGAACCAAATGTCCGCCACGGCTACGGTTGGTGCACCATATTCTTTTCATTAGATATTTCTTGATCAATTTGACATTTGCGACTATTCATCCTCGATAACTTCACGAATTCCGACTTTGAGGTCTTGATTGTGGAGCATATATCGTATTTTTCACGTGGCTCCAAAGAAAAAAGTCCAAACGTGTTAAATCAGAAGATCTCGCTGGCCAATTGTGATCATCTCCTCGAAGAATAACACGGCCAGAGGAAACTTGCTAAATTGCAATTGTTTCGTTGCTTGTTTGGTGGCACCAGCCTCATTCTCGAAGTACAGTACAATTTCTTTGAAATTTAGAAGCCTTGAGACCTAAGTCTTCATGTAAAACACGGTGTATTTTCGTAGACGAGGAATCGATAAACCTGAGTTTTCGTCAACACTACGTACTACACGAGCAATATTCTCAGTTGTTCATGAGCCACGCAGGCGGTGTAAAATTTTCAACAAACATTTTTAACAACTTCAGTGCTATGATGAAGCATATATCGTTCCATTTTTTGTACAGCTTCAAAAGTGACAGCTGTCTAGATAGCGGACTTTTCAGACTAAATCCTCTTATTGGAAAACCCTCCAGTATTATTCATCTGAGTTGAGATATTGAGATTATGGTACGTACAATGAATCTAAAGGTAAATTCGCCAATTTCACGAACACAGTATTATAAGGAAAGATGTGTTGAAATCATGTGAATTGTCTCGCTTAATTTGCTAGGTAATTTATCTTCAAGATTTTTCCAATCAGTTCTTCACAATTGAGGATAAACAATGGCTCGAGAATTTCGTATCAGCCTATAATCTGGTGAAAGGTGTACAAATAAGAGAAAAACAATTTAATTTCTCAGTACGGAATGTTCGAAAAGGTTATCTATTTCTAATAACCATATACATATTTGGTGGAAGGCAAATCGCAAGAAGAAATTCAATAACAATCGCTAATTTGATTTATACACTGGATTTTCTAATTTTTCTGTTTCCTCATACAAGATGAAGAACTTTTTATTTCATTAAGTGGGCTTGGCTTTTTTGAAAAAATGTTCAAACTAAAGTATCCAATACGTCAATTGTTGATTGATTGGGAAGGTTTATTACAAAGAATACTTTTCAGAAATATACTAACTGACAAAGAAACTGCAACACCCAGGAGCTGTTCAAATTTCATTCTTTTTGGTAAAACATAGATCGTGTATCAAGGAGTAAATGATTGAATTTGGAGAAAAAATCGTAAAGGTTTTTTCATGTGAACAATTGTTGTTATTTAAATATTGTAGTCGTTTTTTGTAAGTTTTTTAAATTTTACAACAAACCAGCTGTTCGAGGATATCCAAATTCGATGTTTAGTTGTTGTTGTCGTGTACGCGAAATTCATCGCCAGCTAAGTGAATTTGAAATAGAAGAAATCGCTAACCGTACGAACAGAAATCCAACTACTGTTATGAGATGTTGTCAAGCGTGGTTTAATAATGCCCAAAATCGACGAAGAGTAGGCACTGGACGTCGAAGGGGCAAAAATGAAGTTCAAAATCGACGTCTAAGACTTATGGCCATTAGATACCAATTTGCGACAACTCGATCTTTGGCTGATGAGTGGTTAGCAGAACAAGGCCATCCTGTAACTGTTCGAACGGTTTACCACCGGAAGGAATAAAAATAACAAACCACTCTATGCGGTCGACAGCAGTCAGTAACTTAGCTAAAGCAGGGGTAGGTGAACAACAATTAATTAAAATTACTGGCCACAGTTCAGCCAACTCAATTAAACCTTATCTGCAAATGGATAATGAGCACTACTCCAACATCATAAACACTCTTAGAAGTGACGCCTCAGAACCTCCAGCTAAAAAGCAGAAAACAGAAGATCCTGCAGTCACTTCTCCCGCTTCTCACTCAACAGATTACATTAATGATGTACCTACACCCCACATCTTCAATGAATCAACAAAAGTTTCAAACAATACCCCTACCGTGTACCAAAATTGCAATTTATATTTTAATTGTACCATAAATAATTAAATTTGTAGTATTTTGGATGAAATAAAATTGAGTATCTGTTTTTCAGTTTTCAAATTAATACCTATACATAGGTAATGCATGCAGAATAATATGTTACTCGGGAAATAGTCTTGTCAAATACCATTCGGGCATCTAATTTTTCCTGTGAAAAAAATTGAAAAAACACATTGCAAAGTAATATTTTTTGACAAAAAGCATTCGTGCAGGTGCAAAAATCCTCGTCTTCGACTCGGATTTTTGTTGCCACCAGCACTCATGCTTCTTGTCAAAATATTACTTAGCAACGTGTTTTTTCGATTCTTTTCGGAAAAATTAGATGCCCTTATGATATTACTTACGAGAAAAGTGGAGTTAGTTTTTTTTTTAAGTTATTAACCTACTTTTGTGATTTTACAGCTGAACACAACTTGTTCTGTTTTTGTTTATGGTTATTGTTTATTTCTCGTGGATATCTGTAATTGCTTCCTACAGAAAGAATTTGAAGCTGGGACATGATTGAATTAATTTAAATTGCCGCAAAAAGTGCAATTTTGATGTCATTTTACTATTATTGGAGCTAATATTTTGTGCTAAAAAATAGTTTATTTGTAATTATCTTGTCAATACCTACTTACCAATTTGAATTTTCATGATTTTATGTAGTCAATTGTCAAGAAATAGTAAAAGAGATATTTTCAAAAAATGTCTACAAAACCGATTTTGTGATCTTTGACCTTAGATTTTGATAGTCGCGGACACCCTTCCATATGTAGGATTTGAGGCAACTTCAAGAATGTCCAAATACATGTTTTTACTAGTTTATAACTGGGTTTCTAGAGATTAGTACCTGCTTTTTAGTGTGATGACTGGACCACGAATATTGTTCGAGTCAATGTAAACAATTCCGAAATCATAAATTTTATTTATATTATTCTATTGCATCCACAAAGTTTATACCAAGATGGAGATATCGCAGCATTATATCTACCCTGTAATCAATTATGATATCAGTAACTTGCGACTTCCTCTTTATAACCTCGAAGATAAATTATAAATTCAGTGAATGGGGTATTGAATTCGACCTCAAAGCTCCACAGCAACCCAACTCCTGCAAAAACGACGATATTTCATCACTGTAACACCATTATCCTGATAAATGGACCATCTTGGGAGGTGAGAACCACCCTGTGGGGTTGATTTGTAGTCATTATTGTTCATTCAATTTATTTTATCACTCGATATTTTATGGTTACTTCTTGAAAGAAGATTGGCCATCGTTTCATTAATGTAGAGAGTCTAATGGAAATTTATCGCTGGGAAATTGCGAATTTTATGTACAGGGTGTTTCATAATACGCGACGCTCTATTAAGAACTACATTTTCAAATTTGTTCGAAATATACAGGAGGTACCAAAAAAGGTGTGAATAACCAAACATTGATTTTTCGTATGGAACACCTTGTTCCTTATTTAATATTCAGATTGAATGAAATAAATGAACCCAAGTTTGTTGGAGTTTCATTTGTTTAAATCTTACCGTTTTTGAGATATTTCGTTATCAATGAATTGAAGGGTCTTTGGAAAAACCTTATGACTCCGAAATGAATGAATTAATTTGAATGAGATTTTGACAGCAAATCATAGAGGAATGGAGTTTTGATAATCATTTAGAACTCTACTGGGTGTTCAAAATGAGACGATTCATTGATGACTCATTCAAACGTTAATATCAGGCCCATTCCAAGCGATTGTTTCAATGCTTGTGTGGTACGTAACGCCGTGTTGTTGAATATAAACGTTGTTTGGAATGCCTAATTCCCAAGATAGACTTGGAATCGAAAAACCTGGATTTTTGTCAACACTACAGACTACATCAGCAATATTCTCAGTTAATCTTGAGGGACGCATACGGTTTCTATTCTTTACATTACTAGCTTGTAATAACGACTCATATTTTCCACCAGTTTCACTAGCTTGCCGAAAAGTGCTCCACGACGACTCATAACTTGAAAAATTAAAAATTTTTCACCATATTTGTAATGAATATTAACGATTTCCATGCATGGTTGAAGATGTTGAAGCGTGTATCTTTCCATTTTCAGTAATGGCGTAGTTTCTACTTGCCAAATGTAAGAAGATGACATCTTTAAAAGTGACATCTACGCAGATAGCGGACTATTTACATTTAAACCTATAAAATAAAATGAAATAAATATGTATTATTGAATTTTGAATTTAATTGATTTAATTTTTTCATCATTGCTTCATCATATGATTTCGATTTGAAAATTCAATGTTGTGGGGTTCTCATGGAATATATTCTTCGACAATTTTATTCTTATTTCAAATCTAAATTGATCAAAAATGAGGATTAGGAAATTCAGTACTACTTAGCTGTTATCTAATCGGTTTTTTACTTCACATAATCAAGTCTAGTAATCCTGGAAAACTCCAGGGAAATTTTGAGAATAGCTCAAAATTGCTATCCAAACAGATAGCAATTTTGAGCTATTTTCAAAATTTCATGTTGAACCAGAAAAAATCAAGAGGAATATCGGCAATAAAAATAAATAAAAAAACAATACCCAATATTTTTGGAACTACAGATCAGACTTGATTGAAACTACTATCACATAATAACAAAGTCACATCTCATACATCTAAGTGACTAAACGACCGCTCTTAGGTGATCCTGGTATGATCTTTCAAAATATATACGTATTTTCAGAGCACTGAAAGTACACTGTAAAAGATCACTAGTCGAAAATACAAGCTTGGATGCAAACCCAGTGATTTTCTTGATTTTTCATAAAGCTTTCGCACATTATCATTAATTATCGTATATCGAAAGCTAAGAAGCATAAATGAGAATATCTCAAACAGAAAAGTGTAAACAATTTCTGAAGATACTTATAATAGGTATCATTAAATATTCATTTGACCTATGGGTTCCTTGTCATAACCTCACCTTCTAAAACCACCATCTCATCTTATTCTCTTTCATGGCAATCAGTGTGCAGTATGAAAATAAGTAATAACAGATTCCATGAATAATCAATCAGTAGTTTCTTTTGGGGAATTGATAATTCGATGAAACGTATTAGAAACGAAAATCGTGATCTCTTTCACAAAAGGTCAAGGGAAAGTCTGACCCAGTACTGCATAACTGACCATCTTCGGTGTAACGTTACCGTACAAATCTAAGATGTAACAAATGTGGAATGTACAAGATTTTATGGAATCGCACATAATACACCATTACTTCAAATGGGTCTCACTGTTCATTGTTCGAACTTCACGATGAATACTTTCAGGAAAAATTGATGGTTTCTTCATTGATTTAGCAATGAGGCAACTGAACATTTTTTTAATTGCTTGTTTGTTCTCAATATTGAACCAGGATGCATAGTTGAAAATGGAATAATTTCAAAGGAACATTTATATAGATAAAAGTCGAATTATGGAATATTGGAGTATTTACTACTTGTACTCTTTGTTATATTCCTGCTTTTTTTTTTTTCTCCGAGGAGATGATGTTATCACGATGTCTGTACTTCTCAAATGGTCTCAAACGATAAGATTCATTGACGTCGAATTCAAGGTCAAATCTACTTTTAAATAATAAATTGATCAAGTTGTCGAACTCCTTTTGAAGTTTCCCAATTTATGTGCTCATAATTGTTGTACAATTTAACAACAATTGGCTAGGTACAGCTCTAATCATGCATGAAAAATATACACATATTTGTGTATCTATGATTGTGTAGTATTTCTATCAAATCGTTCAATTTTTAACAGTTTTGTTTTTCAAAAAAAATAGAAATATTGGTGCATATTTTATGAATAATTGTAAAGGAAAATTATATGGATTTTGTGAAGGATTTCTATATAAATATTGTATTGATCTTGTGAACTTTGTTCTTGAGTTGTGAAAGAATGGAGACTTGTTACAGTTTTTAGTTTCTGAGACCCAACTTTTTGCTTTTGAATTGACATCACTCATTTCATCTAATTTTACTTCAAAATTATTACAATCATCATTGTGGTGTATACATAAATGGCTTTGAGACTTCTCAAAGTCAAGCATACTTTCTGTTTTGGCGTTTTCAGACAATTTTCAACGCTCTCCCAGACTCCCAGTGTATCGCTGTGTTTCATCCTGAGAGAACTGATGGAATCATTAGTTCAGCACTCAGTGACCCCTGCCAAATACACCTTACATCTTCATAGCGCATCGTAGTGGCTTCGCCGTAGAGATTCGCCCGTTCAGAATTTCCGAGAGATGCGAGGTCTAAGAGGCTATCTCACGGGCAAGCAAAGAACTACTACACTGCTTAGAAAAAAAAGTAGAATTCTTTTAAATTGAATGATTTCTGAATTTTTCAACCATTGGCATTGGTGAAATGATTTCCGAATGAGAAATTGAAGTTAGAAGAAATATTCATCGGGTTCGAAAAGTCTAGAATCTAGACAATATGTTGTGAAAAACTAAAAAAAATATTTCACTCAAACGTGTATACATTTATCGAAACTCGAAGCTCAAAAAAGTACAAAATTCCGTATCTCTATGAAACAATTCATCACAAGAGATTGTATACATCAGGAATTCTCTCATCAGTTTTCGAAGTACCTATGTCTATTCAAATTCTGGGAATCCATTGTCAATAGTTTTCAGATACACCATTCTGGAAGTATTTTACATTATCACATTCTATTCGAATACAGTTGCGAAGTATCTGTCGTTCAATGGACTAGTTTAGTGATGTTGATAATACTATATTTGACACGATAGAATTAAAATATAGAGCAAAACTGATAAATCAGTGGAAACATTTTGAAAATCCATCAATAAATGATTGAGAAATAGATTATTTAAATTTACTTATTTTAGCGCGGAACGTCTTTGGTCTGTGACGTCACGGCACTTGCCTGTGATCTCTACACCATAAATTACGTTTAAATACTTAGCCGCGCCAAGGGTCTCGCGCCGTTTGTAGTTGTACAGTGTAGTTTTAACTCGAGTTTTGTTTTTATGTCACCATAATGGAAGAAGGCTTCGTGAAAGGACAAAGGGGCAATTTGCCTAAAATAAATATATTTGCATTGATGGAGTTTTTTTTCTTCAAATCCATCTTATGTCAGTGCTGAAATAAAAGGAGTTAAACTTTTCAAGTAAGTATCTACTTTTGAGTTTGCTCATGGTTCAACTTATAACGATGATTTATTTAAAAAACGTTTCATAAACAGTTTGTAGTTGAGTACTGGTTGTTGAAGTCTATCAATGGCAAAACATATTTATGTGAGGAGTAAAAATTAAAAAGAGAAAAAAGTAATTTATATGTATGTATATAGTATGTTATTTCAGCCATCGTGTAACGAACAAAACACGACACGAACGGCACAAGTGATTGTACACCAATGAATTCGTAAGCACTCTGCGAATACCAGTCGTCTAGTGTGTGACGTCACGCCACTTACACGTACTATGAGATTATTCTTTCAAGCGCAACTTCAAAGTCCCATAACTTTTTCATTTCTAGAGATATTTCAATGATTCTTCAACATTTTTGTTTCATTTTACTTAAATTTTTAGAATTAATCCTTAACAAAAAAATGAAAACTAGTCCATTGAACAAATCCATGAAATCATGCTGCTAACGTGGAATTTCAATGATATTGTAAGTCAAATACTACATACAGGATGGCCATTTGAAAACGAAACAGACGAGATTACAGACGAAATAAAGTTTTTCGATAGAAATGCTCGGACAGGTCGATTTCTGTTTCGAGGGGGACAACTTAAGATGTAGGTTACGGACGCATAGCGCTTCAACCCTTGCTGCTACAACCCCCACCCCCAATTTTTGAATAGGGAAGATGGAGTGAGTGATACCTCAATTTAAAGGTATTTTTATACTGATTTCAGCACAGTAATTGTTTTTTCATTTTATGCATTAGTTCTCGAAATATTCCTGCGTTAGTTAGTTAGGAAGGAAGCCACAGTCATGGTTGTTTTGAAGCTCAAAATGTCGATTTTTCACAAAACACTACAAGTGCCATGAAAACACTACTTCATTTTCAAATACTTAGTTGAAAATATTTCGAGAACTAATGCATAAAATGAAAAAGCAATTACTGTGCTAAAATCAGTATAACAATACCTTTCAAATGAGGTATCACTCACCCCATCTTCCCTATTCAAAATTTGGGGGTGAGGGTTGTAGTAGCAAGGGTTGAAGCGCTATGCGTCCGTAACCTACATCTTAAGTTGTCCCCCTCGAAACAGAAATCGACCTGTCCGAGCATTTCTATCGAAAAACTTTATTTCGTCTGTAATCTCGTCTGTTTCGTTTTCAAATGGCCACCCTGTATATTTTTGGTGGTTCACGATTTTAAATATATTCATTTCATTTCAAAACACATCGAGGAAAACATTTACTAGGATAACATAACTAACGATTAACCCAAATTTCCAAGATACTTTTTCGATATTTCTCCATTTAAGTACTTTCAATAATTTCTACATTATCTCTAAAACACTGCAATGACAGCGTTTTTCAATGAGTCGTAACGTTGAAATGAATTCAGCGAGATGCGTGAAATGAAGTTACATCTTGTTATCTTCTTATTGTTTTATACCAAATATGTAGTGGAAAGTAGCTGTACTTGGAAGAGTTATTGGAAGTTCGTTGAAGAAAACGTTTGCTGGAAAGATTTGCAGATTGAAAATAAATTCGTAAGTTGGAATAGCTAAATCTTAGACAGTTTGAGTTTACGATCGGCTACCTATCGAAAGCCTTATATCGATTTTGCTATTGCAATATAATGTTGTCATGATAAACATAGAAAGCTTATAAAATTATTCAAAAAATGCGAAACACATGTGTTGGAAATTTTCGTAAATATTATCTTAAGGGCATATTTCCGAAGAAAATCGAAATGAGTGCAGGTGGAAATGAAAATCCGAGTCGAAGACGACCAAATACAAATGGTATTTGGTAAGACCATTTCATGAGACCATAATTACTTTTTATCGAAGGTATTGTGATTTTTGATGACAAGAGCTCAAGGCCGCCGCGGAAAACTCATGGCAGGTGCTGTCATACACTTTTTGCATCTAGAAACCATTTTGTTATGCAAAATTGACCATTTGTGGAAATCAAGATGAGGGAAATAGTCGATGAAAATATTGCATGTATTAAAAAGTTTCATTTCGATAATGAAAAAAAGTATTTTTCAAGCGAAATCAATGAGGGTTCTGACAATCTGGTTGAATTCAATGCATCTAAGACCCAGGCTACTCTGCTCACAAGAAAAACATCGACAGTTGCACCCCAACTAATAATGGACAATAAAACCAACCAATGGACTTAAGCTTCTAGGGGTCAATATCAGTCCAAATGCAACCTGGCATGAGCACGTCTGCTCAGTTGCCAAGTCAGCTGCACAGAAGCTTAGCTATCTATTCCGTGCGAGGAAATTGTTCACTCCAAAGCAGCTTTTATTACTTTATAAGGCTCAAGTGTGTCCAGCTATGGAATATTGCTCTCATGCTTGGGGTTCAGCTCCTAAGCACTCGTTACTCCTACTTGATTCCATTCAAAAAAGAGCAGTGAGCCTAATAGACGATCCAACGTTAACTGCCAACCTTCATAGTCTCGATCACCGTAGGAAGGTTGGAAACTTATGCCTTTTTTACAGATACTACCACGGAAGGTGTTCTGCTGCCATTGCCTCCATGATTCCACCAGGGACTCAATTTGATCGACGAACAAGGCTAGCCGATAATAGTCACCAGTTTGTCGTGCATCTTTCTACAGCTAGGACATCGGTGTATCAGAAGGCTTTTCTTTACCGAACTGCAAGGCTATGGAATACCCTACCTCAAGATGTATTCCCCCTTGGTTACAACTTACAGCAGTTTAAGACACGCACAAACCGATTTCTTCTAAATTCATCTCGGGGCGCTTGAAAGGGCGTTATAAGCTCAGTCTTTTCCCAAGAGATGCGTATAAAAAAAAATGGCTGTTTATTTAATTGTGAAGAGGTAGGTATGTCATTAGCCATGGAAAACGATATCAGCCAAATGACCACCATTGCTACCGTTGAAGCACCATATTATTCATGGAATTTTACAAAACCAATTTGCAAATTTGCGGCTGTCCTCGATCACTACACGAATTCCATCTTCAAGGTCTTGAATCGTTTTTGGAGCATTAACATAGATCTTATTCTTCACTTGCTCCCCAAAAGAAAAAAGTCTAAATGTGTTAAATCACAAGATATCGGTGGCCAATTGTGATCACTCTTTCGATAAATAACAGGGCCAAGAAACTTTTCTTGCAAAATATCTTTTCTTCCTTGCTTGTGTGACACGTATCGCCGTCTTGTTGAAAATAAATGTTAAGACCTGAATCTTCATACCAAATACTATTTATTAATGAGCATTCAAGTTATATTCAAGAGTTGGGTTCATCGAATTTCTGGTATCTTTATGGAATGAAATGTTCATAATGAAGAAACTGATAGATGTGGTTGGAACTTTGTTCGGAGAAGATGCATCACATCAAAGAAAAGCTTTATTTGAAAAATCGTTTCCTTTTATAGAATCATTAACGAGATATAGCCGAAAATTATATTTCTTTATCGATTTTCCTGTATCTTTTTAACCGGGCTGAGTCGGAAAAAATTGTAAAGGAAAAAAGTGTTTCTTTTGGCCTCTGGAATCTACGGTTGAAATTTATAAAAAAATAATAATAAAAATGGTTTATTCTGTAAGCTACAGGATATAAACATATAATCACAGAGGCTTGAGCCTGTACGTGTATGTTCAAGACAAAGTCTCACCCTGTATATACAGGTACATATAAAAAATGTTTTCTAATATAATCCATACATACCTACCATACTACCCCTGGGTATTTCATTCATTCATTTCATTTCAGTGTCACACAGTCACAACATATTCCCAAAACAGAAAATTGGTTGATAGTGCAATCAACAAATCCAGAAATCAAAACAAGTTTCTGTATTAACTGAACGCCACACGATTTGTTCACTCAGCATTTCATGTCAAAGGAGAATCCAGTTAACATAAAAGACCCGACGATCTTTTGATGTCAATATTCAAATATATATCGACGTATATCAAACGTGCCCACCCAATATCTCTTTGGGATTAATTCTGGTAACCCTAGATGCCAGAATTCGCTAACGTTATATGTGGGTTGTATCCCCAATCATTGGGGAATTGAGTGATTGCTCTTCTATTGATTGAAAATTGTGTATTCATGGAAATGGAATTCCCTATGATCCATCATAATTTTTGCTAGATTTGGTCATACATAATTCACATTTTGACTTTGTTTACATCACGATTTCAGTTCGATGAAAAGCTGATGAATGAAACACAATATCCATTGTTATAAAGGTTCCCAAAAATACAATATTTTGTTGATAAATTCGTTAAAGTTTGGCAGAACAAAAAAAATTCAGAAGGGAGTTGTTGTTGGATGAGACAAATTTTTAATATTTTAGAAATTGAGAATGAAACCATCACAAAAATGTTCCAAACAGCAGAGACCACCTCATTGAGAGCCATAAAAATGATATATCTCTGAAACCCTCTTCATAATCCTTCCAACATCCTCATCTATTAAATAACCGGAATTGCATTCATTAATTCATTTGAATGGGAGGAGTTCACCGAAAAACTCACCAAGTAAATCGAAAATAAAGAAATTTTAGGAGACTTTGTGGGGAAAGATGTCGTATTTGGAGGGTAAGTAGAAAATATCCATTGAATAACATATGGAAGGAATTGCAACTATTTTGATTTTCCACTTTTCGATTGTGTTTTTTATTCACTGTAAATTCCTATTTCAGTTGTTGGTAAAGCCTGAAGAACTTTGGTCGATGGACTTCCGTTAAAATGAATTACGGTGTTGTTTATTGTTATCAAGAATTTCTACCAGTGGCGGCGATAACTTGTCATTTTCATAGAGTGACTCTTAAATCCTTAGTTGATGATCTGATGGAAGTTTCAATGAAAATTAAATTGAAATCATGAGCTTTTTAGCTTTGTTTTTCCAGTTTATGATGAAACACCCTGTAGAATCACAATTCCACTTCGTGCCAAGTTTCGTGTTAATAGCCTAGTCAGAACCATACAAATTCGGAGTATGGTAAAGAATTGAGGACAGCACCAACATGAAGTCGGGAGCTTTCGAGCACATTTGTGTGCCGATTACGCCCCTGGAGACAACATGACCACTTCACATCAGTGCTTTTTTATTTTTTTCGATATTCTATTTGAATTTTCTATGAGATTATATCATATATGCCATGTTATTTATTCACTTCTCAAACATCTGCCTCAGCTGATCTTACAATGAGCCATTTGACTATTGAATGTTGTAGCATGTTTATTATATTCTATTAGATACTTTTCGGAAATTTAGAGAAATTGCCGATTCCAAAAGTGTTCATAATCATTAGAAAGCATAAAATCTGACGAAAATTTGAGCGCCTTGCATACAAATGGCTATAAATTCCTTTGTGCTCAGAAATTATATTTACAAATCATTGTAAAGACCACAGAATTGGCGCATGAATGGACGGGCCCTCCAGAGCTCCTGACTGAACGTCAGTGCGTAGTTATTTATTTTCATTATTTGAGTCCTATAGAATCACATCCTGCCTTACCTAACAGGCCAATTGAAAAATCCCCGTACCATAGGAAAACACATTTTTTGGCACAATTCGCTCTTATTATTCAACATAGTTGTCTTCGAGGGCAAAACAGCGATTATAACGATCTTCCAACTTTTCAATACAATTTTTGCTGTACGATTTGTTTTTCGCTTCAAAATAGTCCTCAGTTTAGGCGATTACTTCTTCATTGGTGCTAAATTTCTTTCCAGGAAAAATTCCTTTGAAGTCTGATAACAGAAAAAAAGTCGCTGGAGACCAGATCTGGCGAATGCGGTGGATGCAGAAGTAATTCGAAGCGCAATTCATGCAATTTTGTCATTTTTTTCATCGATTTGTGACACGGCGCATTGTCTTGATGAAACAGCACCTTTTTTTCTTCAAATGGGGCCGATTTTAACAATTTCATCCTTCAAACTATCCAATAACGCTATATAATAATGGCTGTTCATGGTCTGGTCTTTTTGAGGGTAATCAATGAAGATTATACCTGCACATTCCAGAATATTGATGCCATAACCTTGCCATTCGACTGTTGTGTTTTCCTCGCTTTGGATTCGGTTCATTGTGTGCAGTCCACTGAGCTGACTTCCGATTGGACTCCGGAGTGAAATAATGGAACCATGTTTCATCCATTGTCACATATCGACGCAAAAATTCAGGTTTATTGCCCTTAAACAGCTTCAAACACTGCTCAGAATCATTAAAACTTTGGTGCTTTTGATCGATGGTGAGCTCGCGCGGCACCCATTCTGCACACAGCTTTCTCATGTACAAATATTCGTGAATGATATGATGTACACGTTCAGATGATATCTTCACAATGTCTGCTATCTCGATAAACTTCACTTTACGGTCATTCAAAATTATTTTGTGAATTTTTTTTATTTTTTCGTCGGTGACAGACTCTTTTGGGCGTCCACTGCGTTCGCCGTCTTCGATGCTCATTTCACCACGTTTTAACTCAGCATACCAATCAATGATGGTTGATTTTCCTGGTGTAGACCATGGAAACTGTTCATCAAGCCAAGATTTTGCTTCAACTGTATTTTTTCCCTTCAAAAAGCAATATTTGATCAGCACACGAAATAATTCTTTCAAATAACAAAAGTAACTACACTCACAACGCAATATCTCACAAACTAATGGTCGGACTGCTGTCAAATTTTGACACGTATGGTTTGAAAAAAATTTAAAAATCATATGGATTTGATACTAGCGCCATCTTTGCATCAGACCGGGGACTTTTCAATTGGCGTTAAATCCGGCCACGCCGTATATATGGTGACTTCTGCTCCCAATCCAAGTCGATGCTACAAATCACCGAGATCAATAGGAAGGCGTTGAAGGCTGATGTTATTATGCAAAGAAAAAGTTCCTACTATTCACCTCCCGCTTTTAAGGAAATCTCCTCTCATTTTTAGCAACGAAATTTTGCGTCCGAAGATCGGCACGCGATATGAATACCCTCAACGAGATTGAAATCGATTTGATTTGAAGCAGAAAGATGCCGAAGAATAAATTAGTGCGTTTAATATTCTTTATGGTAATGAGAAATTCTCACCATGAGCCACCAACATCAGAATTCGTTTGGATATCATGCAGAAAAGAAATTAGGTTTGAAAAGTAATTTCGATTAAACTTGGTGCCTTGGTTTTTAGTCTTGAAATAATTAGATGAGGTGGGTGTATGAAACTTTTTGCATTTTTTAAGAAGTTAACTAATCAATATCGAATGTATTGAATGAAAATTTTGAATGATAACTGAAATTCTTACAGTTAAGTTCATCAAGATTCTGTGAAAATCTACAAAATATTAAAACCTACCTAAAGAAAAATAACTTTTCGAAACAGTACAAATTGAGTAAATGGTTAATAATTGAATGCCTGAATTCACGAAAACGGACGTATGATATGGAATTTTTCATTTAATACATTTTTTTTCCCACCAGTGTCTTGCAGTCCAAAAAACTTCTGAATTCAGTATTCACAAACATACAACTTGCATTCTCTGCTAGGATATATAGCCATAGATCTTTTCTCTTACTCTTCTGTGAAATGGGTATAGAAATCAACATTTACAATTGAAATACAAATTTTGAAAAAGTAAATTTTATCCTCTGCTAATATAATACTGTTTATCTTTATGAATACCTTAAACGAAATTGAAATCGATTTGATTTGAAGCAGAGAAGATACCGATTCAACTTGGTGCCTCAGTTTAGAATAACGGAGATGAGGTGGGTGTATGAAACACCCACAGAAAAAAAATATTATGGATATTGGAGGTATTGAACTCCCATAGTATGGATATGCTCAATGATAACTGATTGCCTCGGTATTTGAGATATTATTATTTTTTTAGGTGCTTCTGTTCGTGAATTATCGCGTTTACGGTCGAACAGAATTGAATTTGAGGACAGGTTTGTCATTAGAAAGGCGGACCATACTCCGGAGAACAAGCTCTTCAAAAAAAGGAAAACACTGACATGAAGCTTTTCAGGCATCGTTCAATCATGCGTTATTTGCATTTAGATACTACATAACTGTATATTAAACCATATTGCAATGTAGTCTTTGGGGGCTCAATTGGCGCATGAGTGAACCAGCGCTATAAAGCTTCCAACTTCAAGTCATGATGTCTGTAATTTTCGAATTTTGAACCGGGCATGATCTCAAATCATAAGGTTTGACTCAGTGATAACAAATCCGTCTTCCAATTCGATTCTGTTCGTCTGGCCTTTAAGATGATAACTCCCGAACGGAAAGGAAGCTGGCCACAACATCAGAACCTTACAAAAATTCGAAAAGAATATTGGAAATCAAACACCCAATATCTTCGTGATTACAGAACGGGTTGAGATTTCACATATTTCACATTTCAGAACAAAAATTTTTTCCTCTTACAATCATCGATTTTTATGAGGTTTTCACATAATTACTTCAAAACCAATATTTTTAATTTGCGGACGAAAAAAATGTTTTTGTTATCTTTTAGTTTTTCTTAAAATTATTATTTTGGGAAGGAAATAATCTACCGTCGTACAGTGCTGCTCTCTACTTATTTGGTCGAAAAGAGAAAGGAGATGAAGCGACTGTACACCGTACAAAGTTTGATATCGCATCACCGTCAGAGGGGAAATGATTGAGTAACAAAGTTTGACTGATACGTAGAAAGCCCCGTGGTGGTAATCCCTCTTGAAGCGTTCCTGAGTTCACGTCAGTGCTTTCATCATTCTTCAATTATATTTGCTTAATTACGAATTTTGAAGTTTCTTTTCGAAAAATTTAGTTCATTTTATTATTCATTCAAATTACATTTCACCGAGCATTTCACTCCTCGCTTCACTCATTAGTATCCTTTTGAGTATCATTCTAATCAGGAAGTGAAACAAATATCTACTGGTAATGTGTAAATTTCACGCTTGAGTACTCTGGGTTCGATGATCCATGTAACTTCTTGTCTTTTTCTCAAAAATTAAGTGACTAAACGATTCTGCTATATCTCGGAAATAGAAATGTAGTGACGGTGAAATTATAGTAATACGGAGAGGGTCAACCTCTTCATCTCTTCGATACAAACTTTTGTATTCTTGTAGAAGAGAGCTGTTCCGCATATCGGATCAATATTGGAATGGTGTTATCTTTGCAGCACAAGCAGAAAATGCCATACCCCAACTGAAATGCAAAGATCTCGTCTGGAATCAAGCCAATAAAATGCATGCGGGTGTATATTAGGCCCAGTGGCGGGTTCAAAGAGTTTACAATTTCTGTTTGTGATGAAAAGCTGCTAATTCAGGAAGTGGTTGATTTTTTACATTCGAAATATTGCTCATTCATCAACTGATAATAAACAAAATTTCGAAAGCCATGAGCTACAGTTCATTTGACCAAAATATTTTCCATAAAGCTACAAAATTTTCAAATAATACTTCCCACTGAATAAAAAAATAAAACTGTGGCCGAAATCTCGAGGTTAGGTCGTTAAGTTTTCAATTTTTGATTTGATAAAAACATTTTGACAACCCATTTTGATGGAGATCAAACGTTGTGTCATAGTAGGATGCTTAATGATTCATTTGAGCACCCCATTTCACACAAAGCCAGAAAATAGTCGAATAATTCTTTGTCATCGGTCGATTATCGATTATCAAAATGGATTCGATATTATTTTACACTTAAAAACACGTAAATAACAACATATAATACTATAAAATATATTAAAATTGTAGCCTTATGTAAGTGTGTTATTTTTTTTTTTGACATTTGGCTGAATGTTAAGGATAAACTACCTTTGAAGTAACATAAATAATAAATGGAAGATAATTATTATTTTTATAATAAACATATGGATACTATCATCCACGTGCTTTTGCCAATAAAGGAAGAGTTTCGTTACATTAAAATTAATTTTATATTCCAAACTATTCATGAAAACTTCAGCAAGAATCGGACTCAAGGGGTAATCTTAAGCAATAAGTCTGATGAAGGTTCAATTTTGGAGAATTCTCTGAGTACAATTCTTGCCGAAATATTTATTAATTATTTGGAATTCAAAATACATTTTGATCATATGACGAAATTCTTCCCTTATTACCTTGAACGACATATAAGTCTAATAATTTCATAAACAATGGTATTTGTCTATATCAAAAACAGAATTTGATATGAAATATATTGAGAATGAATACCTATATATTTTCAACATATACCAAGTTACGACTTGAAAATCACAAATTTGAAAAAAAATCGAAATTCTCAAAGATTCTTGATAACAAAAAAGAATTGAAAAATTTTCACTACATTATTGAATGAAATATCATTTGCACCTCCTAGTGGTTCAAGAATTTTTTAATTTAAAAATTTCGTCTGTTCGTTGTGAAAATAGTTGACTTTTATCTTTAAATGTACAGTTTGCATCGATTAAATTTATTGTTGCTCTTGCGATTTCATGCATTCGTTAGTACTTCGAAGCAAATGTAATTGGTTATTTCAGCCAAAGATATGCGAATAATGTTGACTTGTTAATTAGAATGAAGTCATTACCTAAAGTAGAAACTTTCTTCCTTCTTAAAGTTCAAACCTCTCTTGAAATAAAAAATATTCCCATGCTACTTTTGAAGGACATATTTTTTCTATTTTGAATGAGAAGAACTAACGGATTTGAATTATATGCCTATTTCCTCAGTGATGAATGCCGATATTCTTGATACGGATTTTCCAGAACTTCTATTGAAAAAGTGAAATAGATTCTCGATCGAGTCAGAGTTTTTCATTCGAGTTTTTTAAATCGTATATTTAAATATCGATAGGTCTTACTAGACCCTTTTTTTCATATGTTCGTTTCATTCAAAACTCTTTCTAACGTTCAAGGTGAATATTTATCTTTTGCGTGAAAATAACAATGTTTCATAATGAGAATTATTCATGAAACATTACCATGTAGGTTCATATTTTAAAATTTCCTCATTGTTTGGCATTATTGAAGCTTCTTTATGTGATGTCTGTCGTCTGTTCGTCAATGTCTAACTGCTATTCCTCTATCATTATATATAGGGCTTATAGATTTCTTTGGTTTTTTGGGATGTCAAATGTATAGACAGATGTATAGAGATTTATTTAGGTACTTACTTTCTAGTTGACTGAGTTTCTTTTTTCACTAAGGCACAAGTAGCCCTCTTATACAGGGGGGTTTCTTGAGGGAACGGATCTCATCTGAGTCACTCTCTTTGCTTCTGAGGCATTCTCCGGGTTTTTCAAGTCATGCCTTTTTTTTTCGAGCTCTGCAATTCTGATCATCAAATATTTCTTTTATTCCTTGAATTGATTGCTGTTCCTAAATGAGTTGTCAGTTTTTTCTTGTCATTTATAGTATTTTCCATGATTCCAATTCCATATCTGAAACTTCTTCTTCCCATGAGAAATAGTCTTCGATTTCCATTTCTCTATCTGCATCTGCTATCTTTGAACATATAATTTAAAATAGATTAGGAAGTTATATCGTCTTCCTGTGTAACCGTTGATCTATTGATCTGAACTCGACTCAGGATGTAAATAATACATTGTATGCAATCTTTTATCATTCTTGCTGTGAAAAACCACAATTAAAATGTTCAGAGAAGAACATGTTATAATTACGAAAAGCATTTAATCTTATAGTGTAAGTTTCAGTGAAAATTAAAGAATTTGAAATTTTAGTTGTCCTAAAAAAAAACACCCTAAATACTCAACATAAATGGTTTTAAATTGATTTGAAATTAATGATTACACAGCTCTCAACGGTGTTGAGTATATAGTCAGGTGAATCAGTGGGTGACAGGGTGAATTTTCAGTGTGAATGGGCAACTGAAGCAGTGAGCAAAAGTTCCTGAAGTTACATCGATGTTTAACTAACTTTTTCGGAGTGAAAACTTGTATAGACTCCAATATATGATCGGAACTATTATAACATGTTTAATGTAAATAGTAAATGGTGTTTCATGCAAATGATGCGAAATACTTTGAGAGGTGATTCTATAGTACAAATTACTGAAATTCTATCCTGAACCTCTTTTTATTTTCAACAAATAAAAGTTGATGAAAAATAGATATCTCCATTTCGGCCAAAGGTTTCCGATTCAAAACTTGAATCGGAAAGATTAATTCAAGACCAGTTGATAATTCGGCTTTTTCCAGAAAATTGTTGATTCCACAAAAAAAGAGGTAGTACTTGAAATATTTTCAGCTAAACCTAGAGACTCCGGTAGGTTGGTATTATAGAATGAATTAATAAAACCAAATGATTGTTCTGAAAGGTTTTATGAGGAATCGAATCAATTTAAACAACATATTTTCAATTGAGTTATTTTAAATTACTCCTTGTAAATCGACGAATTCAGTTGCTATCGTGGATACAAAGAATACATACCTCAGATGCAATTATGTTTAAGGACATTCTATCGATGCCTAGAAACCTTTTATTTGTATTAAATATTACTCCTTTTCAGAATTCCATCAACTTTTATCGGAGTGCAAAATCTCACTTGCACAGATTTTTTTTTGCGTTTATTATCAAATCTCTGTGAACTTTTTAGCATAACTGGATGCAAATAATATGCTAATAAAGGCTTATTCATTTTGAGGCTCCGAAAGTAAACGAATAAAAAACACACTTTCATATCGTGATTGTCATCATGAACACTGCAGACCTTTATTTGTTGTCAATAGTGTTTTGACTGTGCCTTCTATATTTATATATGAAAGATAACAAATCTGCTTTTAACATGACAAGGAAATTTGAAAAGTCCTCATTTTATCAGTGTATCGAGCTTTATAATCACTTGTCTGATCCTGTGAAAGAAATGAACAGATTAAGTTTTAAAAGAATAGTAAAACCGCATGTTATAGTGTGAAAGAGTATTTGGATGACAGAAAAATGTTTTAGAAATTTTGTAAATGTGTATTCATATGACTTGTCCTAATCCCAAAATTCAGTCCAACAGGATCAATAAATTATTATTATTATTATTATTCAGAATATCGATCAAATTTTTACTTCAAGGTCCATGCATTATATGAGAATTGATGGTTTCAGTGATTGATATCTTCTTCATTTTCAAATAAGTAAGGGCCAATCACTTCACTAGACCAAATTGCATACCATACTTTGTGGCTGAAATGGTCTCCTAGCAGTTACATGAGGATTTTCAGTGCCCCATATGCGATAATTCTGCCAATTTACATGGTCACAGAGTGAACAGTGTGCTTCGTCTCTAAAGAAAATTCGATGCGAAACATCGTCATCCAAACGTTGTAGTACAAGCTCCCACTTTTGCATATGTTCCACGCATTCCATGGCCAGATGGCTTTAGTTCTTGTATCAACTTAAGAACTATAAGAATGGAGATGCTGATCCAGAAGCAGAATACGCCATAGCCTGCCGTGAGAGAGGCCCAAATGTCGTGCGCGCCCAGGAATTAATAAATTTGGATCTTCTTCAATACTTTCACTCACAGCAACAATTTTTTCGATGAAGTGTTCATTTTGATGATGTTTGGGCCTTAAGATATCAGTAGCAGATCCAGCCTCTTCAAAATATTTCACTGTCTCACCAATTGTACCCTCAGATAGACGATTATGTCGACCATAATCTGCCAGTAAAGCACGAAACGTACAGTATCATAATTTTTTAAGTAGGTCTTCACAATTTTCACACGTTCAGCAGTAGATAATAGTATATTGTCCAACAAGTGGGGAAAGTCCAACTTTTCTCGCGAGTGTGGAAGGTTGTGGCACGAGCCTGAAAGGCGAGTGCTGCAAACACACGAGCGAGAAAAGGACTTTCTCCACATGTTGCACACTATACTTTTCCTATAACTGCACAAATTTCAATAATTCAAGTAATGGACTTGAATCAAATCAAAATGGCTTTCGTTGAAAGTATGTGCTAATTTATTGCGTTTCCATAGAAACGACTTAAAAGCTCAATTCCATTGGTCTACCAAGCAAGGTGTGGGGAAATAATATTTCCCACAGTAGGAGCAATAGATAGTTTTGAAATTGAGTAAGCTGTGGAGAATACGCTACTTTCCATAGCAGTTGTAGAAAAACGATCCTTATTGATATATGACGCTTCGAATGACATAATATGTCATTGAATAAAGGCAGTGAAATCCAGACCACGATATGGATAACCCAGTATGAATGGAAAACCAAAATATTATTCATCACCTGTTAAGTGTTTCAATCGTTATCAAATGGCATTCCGAATTTATGGGGATCAAGTGAAATGGCAATATCGAAATGTATAGCTTTTTATAGGCGATATATTAATGTCATTCGATGTGGATTAGGTTTTCTGCCTTAATTGCGTTTTTCTATCGGTATAGTTGGTCATTCTCCAATTGAACCACAAACAATTTGTTGATTGATGACCAAATAAATCTTCCTAATGTGATTTCAGTCCAGAGTGTACGTCGTATGCCAGTGACCGGGTGATATATTAGATTCTTTCTCGACATCGCCATCTGTAATACTTTGCTAGGAAACGAATGGCTTGCAGATAGCGAAATACCCTGCGATGTTTCCGAAAAAACATAGAAATCGATAGTTAGATATGTGTAGTAAGTATAGGGATTGTTCTGTGAAATTCAACATGGAATAACGTGGGGAAAGAATTTTATTGCGGTTCTGGAAAAAATCACGGAAGTGTTGAGCTGAATATGGGTCGAGATAAACCACATAAAATTTTATTTTCCAAATTAACTACCCTTTTTTATGATCCGAACATGATAGTCCTCGTAAATATGAGGGGTTTTCCAATACGAGGTTTCATTTTGAATTTCCCGCTATCTGGGCAGCTGTCATCTTTTGACATTTGACAAGTACAAACTACGCCATTGCCTACTGAAAATGGAGTGATAAATGCTTCAACCACTCATTGATATTGTTAAAATTCACTACAAAATTGGTGAAAATTTTGTAGTCACAATTCGCAAAACGAAAGCACTTTTGCCTCACAAATCATGAAGCCGTAGCAATTTGACAAGAAAAGTTTCCTGTTCGTATCATTTTTCGAAAAGACGATCACAATTGTCAACCGAGATTTCTTGATTTAACATCTTTACAATTTTCATAACCATTATCATTCAAGTACCAGTCAAAATAAATTATCCGAACAGATCTGTTGTCATGGAAATATTGACTATTTCTTTTCCATTGTTCTTCTTGAATTTTCTATGGTTCTTATTATGCGATCAGATTAAAAATCCAAAATCTCAACTCATTCGGATAAGGGGTCATCGGAAGATCGAGTAGTTCTTTTCGATATTTCTTTTGATTTTATCTGCTGTGGAGACCTACCTTGAAAGTTTGTAGGACTTTCGGTTCGATTGTTATTGTATTCACGGCCTGCCGGACAGAATCGAACATGAGGACATGTAGGTCATCTGAACCTTATCGTTTGAGACCGTATCTGATTCAAAATTCGAAAATCACAGATATCGTTATGAAATAATAGAGTGATAGATGTTCGAGGAATGGCGATTAAAAAGAACCCTTCAATAAGGATACTATACATAATCCTCAATTCTTGAAAATTCGACTTTATTCATCAACATAGTGAAAAGTTATAAAACGGTCTATTTTTTGTGTACTTTTTCTGAAGGAAGATTCGTATTTGCTAACGAAATTGGCATAAAAAGAACCCTTCATTTAAGATACTATACATAATCCCCAATTCTTTAAAATTCGACTTTATTCTTCAACATAGTGATAGTTATAAAACGGTCCATTTTTTGAGTACTTTTTCTGCAGAAAGATTCGTGTTTGTTAACGAAATTGGCTTCAACCTCAGCAATCACCTCTTCATTGGAGCCAAATTTCTTTTTCTAGAGCACATTTTTACTGTCGATGGAGTCTTCTTCTTCTTCAAATACCTATCTGATTCGAATGTTAGCATTTTAGCAATCATAATTTTGTTGGTAGTAGCTCGAAACAATTCTGCTGAGTTTTTTCCAAACCAGGCTCTCAGGTTCTGCAACCATGATACTTCTTCCAGGCCTCCTCTTACCTACTATTTTCCCTTGAAATATATTCTACAGTAGAAATAAAGAGAGAAACTCCTCCCTTTATTTCTGATAATATGTCCCAGATATTCGAGCTTTCTTCTATTAACATTAAAAATGATTTCCAGGTTTTTTCTCATTCTCTCTAGCAGTTCTTTATTTGTTATGTGAGCTATCCAATATCCTGAGCATTCTCCTATATAGCCACATTTCGAATGCTTCCAGTTTTTTCGTCAATGTCCAAGATTCTACGCCATGCAGTAACACTGAAAAGACATAGCATCTAAGTTGTCTTACCTTCGTTTCCAGAAATAAGTTATGATTCTCGAAGATGGCACTCATTTTGTTGAAAACCATTCTAGCCTTACCTTGTGCCTTACCATTGCTCATTTATTACAGTTCCAAGATAGTTATACTGCTTTACGTACAAGTGAGCACCTCGTATGTTACCTTTACTTATTATCATCTGTTTGGTCTTCTGCACATTCGATAAGGTAGAGTCTGCATAACACTTATCAAACCATTGCTTTGGGTACACAGTATTCTTTCCATGTTTCAAACAACAAAAATGTATTGTCAATTATCTATCCAGACTTTACTCTAGGTTTCAACATTTTGACACGCCTCTTTTGAAGTTTGGTTCTAAAGAAAAAAGTGACACTGACACTGACGGTGCCTTCGTGCGTCAGGTTCGGGTTATCAGGTTTAGGTGGTGGCGTGTTAGTACGTATAAACACAACAAGGACAAGAAGACAAAGGATGTGATTTATTGGTTTATTTCACTTATCATTCATATATGGTCAATCAGCCAATCCAAAGAGAAATGAGACTGGAATAAATCAGAACTTAATTTTTGTCATTCATATAGGCGTAACAAGGGGGGGGGGATTATTGAGGACATAATCCCCTCCATTTATTACAATAAATAAACGAAAATTGTAAATATTGATTTAAAAACATTTTGTTCATAAAAAATTTATAGATTTTGCTTTTTCAGAGAAGGTTTAAACTATTAACCCCCCTCATGAGACAATTCTAGTTTTACACTTATCATTCATGACCCAACGTTCATTCGAATAAAATATCTTCTTCATTAAATTTTTTTCTCCAGATAATTCTTTTCAGAAAAAGAACGTGTTATTAGATATTTCCGCTAATTTATTATTTGTACCCTTTGGCGTTAAATGGAGAATATTCTTTATTGTTCTCTCGTCTGGCTCGTTCATTAAGTCGCGCTTCCTTATCTCCACTGCTTTTCGTTTCAAAAGACTTAATAAATTATTTCGCTACATTTCACAGTTTGGAGAGACCTAATGGCTCTCTGGGTTTCGGAGATAAAATCAGGAATTTGCAACGTTTCACGCCCCAGTTGTTATTTCCCAGAACGTGAATCCGTTCTTCGTTTGGTTTTAGCTCCAAAATATGAAACCAATATATAACTGAAAACATCAAAAATCTTGTATTCTCTGTTCTCTCAATATAACCATTGTTTTCTCGATGTGTTTACTCTCAGAAATCATTCTTTGGTCCGAATAGCAATTCGTAGAAGCAACAACTAAAAATATCCGTATTTGTCAGATCTCTTTAACTAGTTTCTTCGCAAGAACTGAAGAAATTAAATCATGTTTTTGCGAAAATCATAAAAAATATTTCGAAAAGTAAGCAGAGTATACCGAGAATCGCATCGATCTATCTCTACTCAAGTAAAAAAAAACCTACAATGGACTAGTTTAGTGATGTTGATAATACTATATTTGACACGATAGAATTGAAATATAGAGCAAAACTGATAAATCAGTGAAAAAATTTTGAAAATCCATCAATAAATGACTGAGAAATAGATTATTTAAATTTACGTATTTTAGCGCGGAACGTCTTTGGTCTGTGACGTCAAGGCACTTGCCTGTGATCGCTACACCATAAATTACGTTTAAATACTTAGCCGCGCCAAGGCTCTCGCGCCGTTTGTAGTTGTACAGTGTAGTTTTAACTCGAGTTTTATTTTTATGTCACCATAATGGAAGAAGGCTTCGTGAAAGGACAA
This sequence comes from Harmonia axyridis, assembly GCF_914767665.1. Lineage (NCBI taxonomy): Eukaryota > Metazoa > Arthropoda > Insecta > Coleoptera > Coccinellidae > Harmonia > Harmonia axyridis. Next base: position 28,473,951 of record NC_059507.1, read on the forward strand.
AGTGACAATTTGCCTAAAATAGATATATTCGCAGTGTTGGAGTTTTTTTCTTCAAATCCATCTTATGTCAGTGCTGAAATAAAAAGAGTTAAACTTTTCAAGTAAGTATCTACTTTTGAGTTTGCTCCATCATGGTTCAACTTATAACGATGATTCATTTAAAAAACGTTTCGTAAACAGTTTGTAGTTGAGTACTCTGCGAATACCAGTCGTCTAGTGTGTGACGTCACGCCACTTACACGTACTATGAAATTATTCTTCCAAGCGCAACTTCAAAGTCCCATAACTTTTTCATTTCTAGAGATATTTCAATGAATCTTCCACATTTTTGTTTCATTTTACTTAAATTTTTAGAATCAATCCTCAACAAAAAAATGAAAACTTAGTCCATTTTGGGACTTTAAATTCTGATCCGTCGACTTTAAATTCTGATCCGTCGAATACGGAAATATACTAACTGACAAAGGAACTGCAACACCCAGAAGGAGCTTTTAAATTTTTTTTTTTGGTAAAACATAGATAGTATAGCAAGGAGTAAATGCGAGAGTTAATTATTAAAATTTGGAGAAAAAACGAAGGGTTTTCAATTTTTTTTAATAAATTTGTTAATAATGTGTTTGTCCGCCGCGATTATCTATACACTCCCCAACACGTCTCGGTATTGATGCAATAAGATGGTCTATTTCTTCTTGAGGGATACTATCCTAAGCTACCTGTACTTCATGTCTCAGAGCCGCCACAGTGCGTGGGGGTTGGGGTAAATTTCCAAGCCCTCTACCCATGATGTCCCAAATATGCTCTATGGGCGAAAGATCGGGGAATCTGGTGGCCATGGCAAAAGATTCACATGGGTCGGTTCGAAAAAGTTTAAACTAAATCTGGCAGCATGAGTTCGGGCATTATCTCGATGAGATATTGGATTTTAGAGCTCGTTGAGATGAGGGAGAACATATGGCTCCACTATTTCTTGAAGGTAACGCAGCGCTGTCATGTTACCTCAAATAAAGACTAGAGGTGACCTACTTGCATGTGCAATAGTCATCATCATCATCATTCTCAGCTAACAACCCATTGTCGGATTAAGCCTCCCTTAGTTTTGTCCATCTCTCTATATATTTTTTCTCCAAATTCTTCCAAGTTTCCCGGTTTTGAGCTTGCTGTCCCCAGTTTGTGCCCAGAAGTCTTTTTATAACATCAGTCCATCTTGTTTGCGGTCGCCCTCTACTTCTCGAATTGCTGCGTGGCCGCCATTCCACAATTCTGCTAGTCCAGAGTGTCATGTGCAATAGTAGTCCATACCATAACGCTTACTGTCCGGTGTACATGACGCTCAACATCGAATTGAGGTTTACGTCTTTCTCCCCGTCGTCGTCTAACCCTTCTTCGGTCATCATGTGCACCCAAGGAGAATCGAGATTTATCAGAAAAGATGACCTGATGCCATTCCATATTCCAATGTTGACGTTCTCTGCACCACTGTAATCGTTGCAGGCGATGCTCAACCGTCAGAGGTAACACAAGATGGAGTCGATAATGCTGCAGTCCAAAAGACCTTATCTGGCGGTAAACCTTTCGGACAGTTACAGGATGACCTTGTTCTCCTAACCACTCATCAGCCAAAGATCGAGTTGTCGCAAATCGGTCTCTTAAAGCCATAAGTCTTAGACGTCGATCTTGAACTTCATTTGTGCTCCTTCGACGTCTAGTGCCTACTCTTCTTCGATTTAGGGCATTATCAAACTACGCTTGACGACATCTCATAACAGTAGTTGGATTTCTGTTCTTACGGTTAGCGATTAATCGAAATAACAACCCCGCCTCCCATAGACCAATAATTTGACATATATTTCAAATTCACTCAGCTGGCGATAAACAAAAAATATTCACATGAAAAACCTTCACGATTTTTTTCTCCAAATTCAATCATTTACTATATGGTATACTATCTGTGTTTCACCAAAAAAAAAATAAATTTAAAGACCTCGTTCTGGGTGTTGCAGTTTCTTTGTCAGTTAGTATATAAAATATAGATTGATACGATCATGAATTTAAATAGAGCTAAAGCTACGAAGATATTAAATTTCTAGAGCAAATATCTAATCCCCATAGTTTCGGAAAATTTCAACTATTTGAACATTAATTTTAAATTAACGAACGTGGTATAAACTTCAAACCCATTTATTCTGAACAGGATAGAATAATTAACCATTGTGCAACAATTTCAGCGTTTTCATTCTACATTCGCTCTTCCATGCAGCTCTGAGGATTCAAATATGATACCATAGAGATAAATATTCATTACCTACATTTTCATGTAGCTCCTTCCGATGGGAACTAGATCTCTTCGTGAATATAACATAAGGCACAAAATTATTCAAAGTGAAAGGGATGATGTCTGATATCTGTTCAGTTCCTGAGAATACCCGGAATACAAAGAATGATTATTACAATACAGGACCGTGCTTCACTTTCTCTTCCTGATCTTCAAGATCACACAGATCAGTCAATTTATCGCTCAAACGTGTATTCATTTTTTTCTCTTTACTGTAATTAGATGAGACCGTTATATGTTAATTCCTCGCGGGTTTTGGCGCTTGTCCAACCTAAAAACATTCTTTTCGAAAGTTGGGGAACCTCCTCATATGCATAAAAGAACATGACAAGTGAATTACCGAGAAAAGTAATGGTCAGATATCTTGAAAACTGTGCACCTAATTGTCATGAGGTTGGAAGTAATTTCAATAACCCAGATATTGAAAGCATGAACGCTGCAATATGTTGTAGAGAGCTAACTTTTTCCTTTATATAAGTCGATTCATAGAAAAATGTTACCAATGAATTATTTAAAAAATTTTGAAGAAAAAACCCGCAAATTTTTCACCCTGATTTATTGTTTCGTGTTTGAACTCAAAATATCTCCGTTCTCAAAAGAAAAACAGGAAAATATAAACAAAAAATCGAACTCAGGGTTGTACTTCCCCAAATCCGAATAAACATTTCAAAACAATACTATGGAAGCTTGGAATCGATGTGGAGCATTGGCATAGACCTTATCTTTCATGTGACCTCATCGAAAAGAGTTTAAAGGTGTTAAATCGAAGAATTGTGACCATATCTTCGAGAAATAAACACGGCCAGGATTCTTTTCTTGTAAAATTGCGATTGTTTTGTTGCTTGTATGGCACGTATCGCCTTCTTGTTGAACATTAAGCTAAACCACTTGCCAGTCGTCATTGAATGCTCATTTGTGTTTGGTATTTAACCGTTAGAAGAATAATCCTTTAGCTTTGCATTTATTTGAGTTTTAATATAGTCGATAAAGAATGGAATAGCATTTTGAAGTACATAATGTATGAAGACTGTAAAGTAGGGCAAACACAATTAAACCAAAAAGTTTTAAGACAATGGTTATAAATTTATTGGGCGCATTTTCTTCCCACTTCCCATGCTCGATAAATTTCTGTTCATGAAGTAATCGCCTATTGCTCTTCATGTAACTTCCTTTACGAATGTATATTCCTAATTATTAGCTCATTCGACTTGCATCCAACTAATTATAGATGCTAGTTTTAATTTTTTCACCTCAACAATTTCACGCTATCTAATGAAACATCCTTGAAATTGTCTTAATTTGCGAAGGCCAAGGACCTTGAAATCGAGGTGTCACATGACATACAGCCGATGACGTCATCAAGACCATACCAATGACGTCATCTCTGTCGCATGAATATCAAAAATTGAATAATCAGAAATATAAATTGACAGGTTTCAACATTTTTCAGAAAACTTGTTTTTTTGGGAGAAAATCAATTCATTACATACATTTGCACCATACTGTATATGTTATTAAGTTCAAAATAGTTTTCGTTTATCATGATTGAATTTTCATGAAAGAATAAAATAAAATATCTTAATATATTATATAGTCATTTTTTCATTTAGAATTTTCCGAAATATAAAGGTGAAAAATTTCAACCAGGTTCGAAGTTTTCTCTCCTAACCTTCCAAAGGTATTTTCAGAATTGATGAACCAGAATGTAGCGAAATATATTCAATTCTTGACGAAATCTCTACATTCGAGATATGTGAATCGCTCAGGAGGGGGAGACTTTTTCAACTGAATCAACGTAAAAACTTGTGTCACTCGCCATGTTTGCCTTCAAACAAATCGAATCAAATCTGTTGAAAGGATAGGTAAGTAGAATTCGGAAACGTGTCCTTTGAATTCGCTCGATTGGTTCCTTTCAGAGCCAAAAGATTCTCGACATTTCCCTTCGCGAAAAAAATCACTTTTCGATCGAGATTTCCACTAGAATTTTATGGAATCTCAGAGATATAACGTTTAATATTTGTACATGGTGTACGAATGTTTCGCAAATACTCAGGAATTCTTTAGAAATACCGTGAAGGTATGAAATGGTTTCGGTATCAAGATAATGGAAATATTTTCGAATATATCTATCCGTTTTTTATTGGGTATCGAACTTTTGTGGTAACTGTTGATTGTATTGGATATGTTGATAATATATGAATAACGGTGTGTTCAAATATTTATTCTATTCGAAAATATTAAACAATAGTCGATCCATTACAATTGGCGCCCAACGTGGGGCGCAATGGATCGACCATTGTTTTATATTTTCGAATAGAATGAAACTGATTTCAAATTTGATAATTCGATCCAATGAAAATATATAAACTCTTTTTAATGTTCTAATAAAAATGATGCAAAACTCTTTCTCAGTTGAATTTACAATTTTTGCCTTTCATTTCATTTTTTTTCTTGACGTCTTGTTCTAATGTTTTGTTTTCGCTATCCTGAAATTTAAATCTTTCTTTCTCAATTCGGTGCTCCAATTTTTGTCTGTGGAATGTCTATGGCACTGTCACTCAATTTTGAAATATCTATCAAACAAATCTTCTTCTTTTCAATACTTATTCTTAATTATATACAAACATCTTTTGAATTCTAATTTTGAATAATATCTGTTAAACCAACTGAGATATTTAAATTATTTTCAATTCAACTCAAACTCTGATGACTATAAATTCTTGATGAAAAAAAAATTCATAACAATACATTATATCCAAAGTCATTGATATCATCATGGTAATGAGCTGCAGTTGAAAGCTAAATCATGAGTAAATAATGATCAACAAAAATTTGTTCGATAATCAGTGTATGATAATAACAGATACAGGAAGGACAACTTAAAACTTCAATGAAAAGTTTATTCAATTAAATGGAATTGACTCATTTAAAATCACCATAACAATATAACACAATTTTTTTTCTGTGCGATTTATGCTGATGAACAAAACGGCAAACGATAAAAATGAATACTGAATGACATCATATCGCTAATAACACTTATATGATAGAATGTTAAAATCTTCAAAAACAAAGGTTGATGAAAATTTTCTTCAAATATCAGACAATGAGAATTATTTCATTACTATACATACACTGGAACGAATAGGCGGACTGAAATTCAATTTGATATGAGCAATAAAAAGGCTGCGAAGTTCTCACAAAGAAGGTATTATTAATCTCACATCAATGGGAATATTACAACTCATAAAATATTGGAGTGACTGCTCTACAGTGGAGTTTCTCCTCTAGTGAAGCTATATTTAGAACATCGAAAATATTAAAATGTAATTAAGTGAATTGAGGCTAGATTATCCCAACTAAAAACGCAAGGCTTCATCATATTACATATTTCTGAGCATTTTTGTACAAAAGATAGTATTAACTGAAAATCATCGTTGAAACAATGAATAATTCAAGATATGCTAAGATTGAGTAGGTGCTATTGCAATTTTCACATCAACTACGATTTAATCATGTTATTTTATCAAATTGTTATATGCGCTGTTACCTTTAGTTCTTTGTACATTCTCAAGCAACGTTATGCCCCTTCAGTGTCTTAGAAGATTTCAATAAATATTCCATTCACGAGAAAACCAAAAGTTCAAATGAAAAAACGATCAGAAATTTTCTCTAAACCATTCAATTTTTAAAACTGGTGAAATATGAAAAAAAAAATGTGTTTATTCGGATAGCCCGTGAAAAATACCATTAAATTGTTGAGTGACTTTTAATTCTGCTTAAAGAATTGATCACAGAATCCAGTGATACGCTAACGTGATCCACTTTGTACAAAATTTCAATTTCTGTTATGTTTGTTGAAAGGAAGAGAATCTATAATGCAAAGAGCTAGTTTGAGTAACATGCATGAACAAGAATTATATTTATCCATATTTATCTGCGATGTCCAAATATTTACACTTTTACTTGAGCGGTTGATTTCTATAGTATATATACACCTGGAGTGACTCCTTGCTAGTCCAGCAAAGTCACCCAAAACACACTGAAATTGTCAGTTCACACACCGTGTGTGATGTAAGCTTTGAGTTCATTTCCTTCAGGAAAAGTCCTCAGCTATAGAAATAGAAGGTGTATATTTGACAGAGATCACTGAGTGCCAAACTGACGATTCTATCAGTGATCTCAGGATGAAACAGCCCTTTCCAAGAATTAACTCGGGTCGATTACTTTCTTCTATGATTTGATTCTGAACTGGCTTATGCAAGTCAGTTTGCGAAAATGATTTGAGCGTGTTAACTGACCCTTAGTAATGTTTTCTCCAATGCTCACCATTTAGCGTGTAAATTTCAAATGAATCTCCCTGCATTCATTTGTTTTGTTAATAGGACAACGTCATTTATTTATTTATTTATTCAAATGGACTACATGAGAGGACAAACTCAAAAATATGTACTCACTAATGGCTACAGTGGTGTTTAAATATTAAAAAAAATGTAATAATAAATAATGTTAAAATAGTGATTTTCATACATAATACCATTTTCGATTCTCTACAATGTATTCATCAAAAATGCTAATAGAAGAGGAAAAAAGACCCAAGGAGATCTAGACAGCATATTTCGCCAGAAGCACCGCTGAAAAGACCTGATATGAATATAAAAGAGAGGAGGCGGCATAACCCGCCTTGTATCGATCCCCAGGAGCGTATTCTCATCACGGGACCACTGGAAATATCTATCCACTTATCAATTTGTTCTCTCCGTACAGAATGTATAACCTTATGTTAATACATGTCGATTTTTACAGGGTGAAAACCGCGCCCTCCGACTCAAGGAGGGTTTCAGTTTGCAACCGCAATACGATGAACTGGGGCCAGCTCCGGGTGTACAGATGGCCCTTCAGGGCAGCGCTGAAACCACAGATGGGCGTCTTTCTTGGAACTATTTCGACGAAGAAGGCTACGTTTCGAGAAGTGGGTTGAGGCAAGGAGAAGACCCGTATATCAGGAATAGGTTTAATCAGGAAGCTACAGATAATCTACCGAGTAACAGGGAGATACCGGATACTAGGAACCAAATGTAAGTAATCAACATTTTTGACATGTGCGTAAATGTTATTGCAACCATTTTGGGCATAGCTTTCTCAAGAACAAATAATCACGCAAAATGGTGAAAGCACTGCTCCGCTATTTTACGTAACTTCAATTTACTATCGCTCAAAACTCTATCGCCGACATTTTTGATCATTTGATCTGACACAACTGCCGAATTAGGGAGACCAGCATGGTCGGTGGGGCTTCGACCACGTTTGTAGTCACGATACCAATCAAGAGTCCAATGGTGTTAAATCTAAAGACACTATTTCACAAATCGTTTTTTTGGATTTTTTTATGGAGGTGTACCATGATCAAAAGGTTGATTTCTTCGAAAAGAATATTTTTTCGACATATCTTCAATTCATTATCAAGATTTTTATAGGTAAAATCTCATTGAATTCTAATATTTTATGCTGCATAAAACACAATTTAAATTAAGAGTGGCGTAGCGAGAATTTGAGCTCCCTTGAGTAAAATAAATGTGACGACTCCTTCCAGTTACCCCTATGAATTTCTCACCGCAATGTCGATTTCAACAATTTTATGGAATATCTATAAGAATTTTTGTTTCTCAATGGAATCCAATAAATGCTTCAATATATTTTTTCTACTATTTTGCAATAGATTTTTACCTACTATTTGACTTACCATTACTATTACTTACTATACTGCTGAAAATATTGAATTTAAATTACCAATTAAATTTGAATTGCCGTGGATGCAATGAAATGCCATAGAAATAAAGCACTGATTTGTCCTGGATGAATGGATACACACAATATATAAAATTTTCTTCCAATTGTTTTTCAAACCATATGAATATACTAAAACTTAACGACTAATATTACTCAACAATTAGCTCATGTAATGTACTCCTATGAAACAATAGAAGATTTATGGATAATATTAGAACTCCATAAACAGGCTTTTCTTCCATTGTACGCTCTGAAATATCTTTGTTAACTTGCGATGTTATATAGGTCATATCTAAGCGTTGTGAGTGCCAACTGCCATTCAAAAATACCCAGAAGATTATTATTATAATTGACGCATTCTCAATTATAGTTAAACAACTTTCGATTGACGAAATTGATTTGATGATGTTACTCATGCTTACGCTTGAGTGAATTGCACTTTTAGATGTAATATGGAGATTAAGATGAAGGCAGAGTTGGCTCATACATTGATTTGAGATCTCCAGCTCCTCTGTATGTGTTAGTATTTCTTCATGGAAAAAGTTGTTCTATCCGACGCTAAAGTTATTGAACTAAAATCTGGACCACCCTGTATAAATGTTTACTTTATGTGTAGTAGAATGAACACGTTTTGGTTAAGTTATCTCAATTTCATGGCTATCCAATGTGAATTAATCTGTAGTAAGTGTTATTACATGTATTAGGAAGAAGATTTCCTTTGATGACATTCTTCCAAAAAATCTCCTGAGGGTGCAAAACAACCCCCAACATTTTTAGAATAGGGAGGAGATGTTGAATGTGGTTTAGTTGAGGAGTTTTTCTTGTTCTCTAAACATCGCAGTTGAAATGAAAAACTTCTCAACTGAACCACATTCAACATCTCCTCCTTATTCAAAAAACGTTGGGGTGGTTGCCATCCCCAGGTGATTTTTTCGGGAGAATGTCGTCATAGGAATTCTTTCTCCCTAAAGACAACTTGAATAGTTGTTTAAAATACAAGTGCAGAAGGCATTGATATTCTTCCACGAATTCAAAATTCAAAAACGAGCCACGAAGTGGCGAGTTTTTGAATGAACGAGTGGTAGAATGAGCCTTTTGTACGAGTATTATACATTATTTTCTCTAATTCATTGCATTCTTGTTGAAATTAATGAAATATTTCCATAAATATCATTTAGTGATTTTTGCATTGAAAAATGTTGGTTGGCAGAACTGATTTCTTTAAGGCAAATTGATGAATCGACACCTGTCAATTCATCAATTTGCCTTAAAGAAAAAAAAGCCGTGGCGGAAAGTTCGGAGTACCAACATATAATAACAAAATATAACTATGAAAACTGTGCGTTTCTGATATATTCTCGCACGATTTTGTTCTACAAGATGTGGAAGAATGAACGGAATAACCACAGAATTAGAGAAAATTAGTTTTTGGATTCTTCGAAACTGGAAGGTTCTTGAGTTAGGGTAGTTCAACAGTTGGTTCACATCACCTTTGGACGTTTCAGGTTCAATATTTGTGAATAATCAACCGACTTTGAAAATTTATCTTGTGAGTGGAGTACAGAATATGAATAACTTTTCCTTGGGACACCCTGTATATCATTAACAGAAGTACGAAAAGTTTCTGACACGTCATCTTTTGAATTTTTATCTGAGTGTTTCATCTCACCCCGCTCACAATTTATAATTACACAACCCGATCTCCATTCGATCCTGGAAATATCCTGGATCAGAAACATATCGGAAGCATCCGTCGACGCCATTCTGGACACTGCCGTTTTGCAATTTAACCATTCATATGGGATGGCGACTGGCCAAATCCCGAAATCATGGTTTGCAGTTCCTGATGGATTCTTCGACCCCGATCCAAAATGGATATATATGGATTTTATTCCCAGGCGCATTCGATGCTGCCCTCTCTCTTGGCGATTTTGCGAGGCAATCTGCGAGAATAAAGCCTCGGCTAATTCACAGTCGAACCTTGCCGCCGAGATATGGACAGACTGATTGAATAAATTCAATAACAGTTAATATCGATTTGTGGATTTATTGCCTCATAAATTCTTATTGCGATAAAATGTAAAGCAGCAGTTGAAAGCGGGCGTTGTAATCCAACGTTGGCTTTTATTTATCGTGGTTCGTTCAATTTTCACTTTGTTGTTATGTTACCGGTATTGTTTGTTCCTTTTATGTTCATTTTAACCGTTTCGATTCTTATATTTTTTCTGTGAACTGTTTAGAGTTCATTGAAGTTATGTTATCAATGTTTTTCCCTGAGTTTGGTTGTATAAAAAATACCCCGTAATGCAAAAGGCCTTCTTCGTGTTTTCTTTGATGACTATTTTCTATCTCTGATTTCTGATAGATGTCTGGAACTTTCATCTTATTCTTTTTTGAGCTCTCGTTCCTTCTAGAATACGCTTTTCAATTTTGTCAATGTGTTGGTTCGAAATTGTGTTCTCATGTTAATTAGAAAACTAGAAATTCAATCGAAATAAAATTTTGTCTTTGTAACGGGTGTTTTTTTTCGAGGTATATAACTTCAAGTTGGCATTACTGTTCAAGATGGCGACCGATTTAACAGCTGTCAAGTGATTTATTCTCAGTTTGGTTTGGCAATTCATCATGGATAGACTCACGCCTGAACAACGCTTTCAAATAGTGCAATTTTATTTCGAAAATAATGGTTCTGCGCGGAATACGTATCGCGCACTACGTCCATTTTATTTTGTTTAGCGATGAAGCGCACTTCTGGTTGAATGGCTACGTCAACAAACAAAACTGCCGCATTTGTAGTGAAGCTAATCCTCAAGTGTATGTCGAAACACCGTTACATCCAGAAAAATTGACTGTTTGGTGCTCTTTATGGGCTGGTGGAATCATTGGTCCGTACTTCTTCAAAAACGATGATGGCCAGAACGTTACAGTCAATGGTGATCCGTATAGAGCCATGATTACTAACTTTTTCATTCCTGAATTGAACAACCACGATGTCTAGGAGCTGTGGTTCCAACAAGACGGCGCAACATGTCACACAGCTCGTGCCACAATCGATTTATTGAAAGACCCGTTTGGTGACCGCCTAATTTCACGTTTTGGACCTGTAAATTGGCCTCCAAGATCTTGTGATTTAACACCGCTAGACTACTTTCTGTAGGGCTATGTAAAGTCATTGGTTTATGCGGATAAGCCACAAATCCTTGACCATTTGGAAGACAACATTCGCCGTGTTATTGCCGATATATGGCCACAAATGTTGGAAAAAGTCATCGAAAATTGGACGTCCAGATTGGACTACATCCGAGCCAGCCGTGGTGGTCATTTGCCAGTAATCATATTTAAAATGTAATGCCACAGGATTATCTTGCGGATAAATAAAATTCATTTCAATCTAATTATCCATCGTTGTTTTATTGCAATTTAAAGTTCTATAGCTCTAAAAAAAACACCCTTCATTTGTCAAATAATAATGTCGAGTTTGGTGAAAAATTTCCATCGGCTGAAATTTTTATGATTCTGATGATTGAAATAGAGTTGAATACAAATTTCGAGCAAAATTTCAAAAATTTCGAGTTATAAATCTACTTTTGTTTCTTTTGATTTTTTTTAAACCGAAAATACATATGATAGGATTGTTTATGGAATAACAATGGCAAATGGCCTCCACGACTTAGCAAATATACGCACTCGTTTGTCGAAATTTTCCATGACCATTCTGCATAAATGTGTTTGAATTTCTTTGATGCAACGTTGAATCTCCTCATTTGATGCATGCGTGGTTGTGAGCTTGTTGACATAGACCTGTGATTACAAATGACCCCATAAAAATTAATCGGATGGTGTTAAATCACAAGATCCAAGGGGCCAATTCGGATCACCGAAACGAGAGAGTTCACGACCTGGAAATGTCTCATGCTGTAATTGAAGTGTTTCACGGGCTGTATGGCATGTGGCACCGTCTTGTTGGAACCACATATTGGCCTCATCAATATCATCCAATTTTAGCAAAAAGAACTGTGTTACCATGTCGCGATATCGAGCACCAGTAACAATCACTGCTTTACCCTCATTTTCAAAAAAGTATGGTCCAATTATGCACCCAAATTAGGCTATTTTGGAGATTAACAAACCCGTCAAACTGAAAATGTGCTTCGTTACCAAGCTTTGATTATTTTTGAACTATTGTTCAATAATGAAGCCACGTTTTTCTGTTGTGTAACGCTTCATTTTTACTAACCCTAAACTGTCAGCTGTCGATTTGTTTTTTGTTTTTGAGTTGTCAACACTTTACTGCATACATAGCGGCAAATTTAAATATTTCCTTAATTTTGGGACACCATTTAGTCCATTCATTTGAAGAACATCTTGCAACTATAACTGATTCGCAGAATTTTATTGCATTACTGGTTTATTTTTAAACTTTTTATCAAGAACTGCTTTTCGTTACCTACCTGAAAGTTATGTGCACAACAATAATGTGGAACATACCTAACCAGTCCAAAGAATTCTCCAAGATCGAATAATGATTTTGCATATTGACCATGACTTCTCCTCAAGGTCTTATGATATCACACTTTGCAATTTCTTCGCGTATTCCTGAACCCAGTCTTTCGCTTCATCACCTTAATAAGGTGCTATTTTTGCTTTCGTTTCGATTAATGGTCATTCATTTTCTAACATCCTCTTTTGGTCACAGAAGAACGTTCACTTCCTTTTTTATACAGGTTGTAAAACTTTCCGTTATGAGAAAGTGATCGAGGCCAAGTTCACGATGAATTATTACTTCCATTCATAACATAGAACAGTAACATCTGCACTGCTTCTAACTGCTACGCATTGATATTGGATGGTTTCACTTTCGTTAGTATTATATGATTTCACCATTTTATTATGGAATAATGAGAGTATAAAAATGGATGTGTTGTAATTGAAGGTATCGTAATTTGTACGCGATGTTGATCTTAATATAAAATTGTTAGATATCATTTTCTCATCTTGGGTTTTGATTGAGCCAAATTTACTAACTGCAAAAGAAACTGGTACACCCAGAAGGAGCTGTTTGAATTTTGATTTTTTTTGATAAAACATAGATAGTATAGCAAGGAGTAAATGATTCAAATTTGGAGAAAAACGAAGGGTTTACAATTTTTCTAATAAATTTGTTGATAATAGGTTTGTCGACTGCGATTATCTGTACACTCCCCAACACGTGTCGGCATTGATGCAATAAGATGGTCTATTTCTTCTTGAGGGATACTATCCCAAGCTACTTGTACTTCATGTCTCAGAGTCCGTGAGGGGTGGGGTAAATTTCCAAGCCTTCTACCCATGATATCCCAAACATGCTCTATGGGCGAAAGATCGGGGGAAATGGGTGGCCATGGCAAAAGATTCACATAGATAGACTAACTATGGCCACATTAGGTCGGGTATTATCCTGTTGACATATTGGATTCTCGAGCCGATAAAGGTAAGGGAGAACATATGGCTCCACTATTTCTTGACGTTAACGCAGTGATGTCATGTTACTTCGAATAAAGACTAAAGGTGACGTACTTGAATGTGCAATAGCACTCCATACCATAACGCCTACTGTCCGGTGTACATGACGCTCAACATCAAATTGAGATTCACGGCTTTCTCCCCGACGTCGTCTAACCCTTCTATGACCTTCATGTGCACCCAAGGAGAATCGAGATTCATCAGAAAAGACGACCTGATGCCATTCCACATTCCAATGTTGGCGTTTTCTGCACCATTGTAATCGTTGCCGGCGATTCCCAACCGTCAGAGGTAACATAAGATGGGGTCGATAATGCTGCAGTCCAAAAGACCTCATCCGGCAGTAACGGTTTGAACAGTTACACCACTCATCAGCCGAAGAGTTGTCACAAATCGGTCTTTAATGGCCATAAGTCTTAGACGTCGATCTTGAACTTCGACATCCGGTGCCTACTTTTTTTCGATTTTGGGCATTATCAAACCACGCTTGACAACATCTTATAATAGTAGTTAGATTTCTGTTCGTACGGTTAGCGGTTTCTCGAAATTACAACTCCGCCTCCCATAGACCAATAATTCGAATTCGAATGTTTAAGAAAAAATGAGAAAATATGGGATGGAAATAAATAGAAGAAAGACAAAAGTGATGGAAGTGAACGATGAACGGGAGGATGATTGGAGATTGGAAATTGAGGGAGAGGAAGTTGAAAAGGTGGAATTTTTCAGATATTTAGGAGTGAACATAGAAAATACGGGAAGTCAAGAAAGGGAGATTAACTAGAGAATTGAAAATGCCGGCAGATTATACTACACAGTTAATAAGAAATTCCTAAGAAGAACTGAAGTCGAAGAGAAAACTAAAATGAACGTGTTTAAGTCGATATTCAGACCTGTTCTGTCATATGGATGTGAAACTTGGAACACAACAAAGAGAATAAGGAGTAAACTACAGGCAGTAGTGAAATTTTTGAGAGGAGTGAAGGGGTTACAAGGATGGACAAAAGGAGAAATGAGGACATAAGAGGTGAATTAGGGATAAAATCATTGGAAAGGTTTGTGGGTGAAAGACAGTTGGGATGGTGGGGACACCTACATCGTATGGAGGAGGAGAGGCCAATCAAACAAATAAGGAAGGCAAAAGTCGAGGCAAAAGCAAAAAGGGGGAGGCCTCAACAAACATGGGAGGATATGGTAGAGGAGGAAATAAAGAAGAGAGGGAAAAGCGTCAGAGAAGCTAAGATGATGACATCAAATAGGCCAGAATGGAAAAAATTCATCAGATCAAATTAGAATTATTCTTAAGGTATTGTTAAGTTAGAGAATGTAGACAATGAAACCCATACACCGAAAGGTAACAAATGGGATACAGATTATATATAAGAAAAAACTTTCTTGTTATTGAGTGAAGTGTTGTTTCGTAAAATTATTATTATTTCTCACTAGAATTTCGGTGTGCAGAACCTCGTGCAGAACACACTTTTTACAATGCAAAGAATATCTCTAAAAATCTTGAAGAATTAGAAAGGCTTTGCCAATCAAGTTGAATATGCCAAAGTCTATGAAAAATACTCAATAATAAGCTGGGAAAGAATTTCAATAGCCCTCAAAAAAATCAATTTTCATATTTTCATCCTAATAGAATCGTTTATCATATATTGGATTCGCTTTGAATATCATTTTGAAATCAATTCTGTGATAAAGCGGTGATGCCTATGAGAAATTCGATGTAAAAGTTTCAAATTGAATATTGTTTCAGTGGAATTCAATTTGTTTCCGTTTCTATCAGTGCTTGATCGGATATAAAAATAATGGTGAATGCGCTAGTAGCCGTGAATCGTTTCTTCAACCAAGTAACAGATTAAAAGAACGATGCAATTTCCATGTAATTATCTGGTGAAATTTTTTTGACCAAATTATATATCATATCAGTATTCAGATTTTTCCGATTATCCAATATTATGAATAAAAAATCATTTCAGAATTCAGAATTTTAGCGATCATTGGCGAATCTTCGCATCCACCATTTTCAGCATAAATGTATTAGGAGTAGAGAAGTGAAAAGAAATCCATTATTTTTCCAATAGATGATTTAAGTTGTATGTATCTTGCGTTGTATGAAAACTTCTGATGGTTTTGTGATCAGTTGACTCAGTTTAGTTTTGGTGTTTCGAATACATTGCAAATACAATACAAATACACGTTATATTTTACAATTATTATTTCATAAAGACAAAATTGTAAGCCAGATGGCTGAAAATATAAATAATGTTTATGGTTCTAATACTGTAACAGCCAATCACGCCTAATTCTCGGTTTCGTCAAAGATGTCAAAGATGCACCAAGCACTGGAAGGCCAATTGTCGAAAATGTCGATAAAATCATGGGCATTTTGTCGAGTCCGACCGTCATGTTAGCAATTGCTCGAATGCTAAAGATGGCACAAAAAACCGTTTGGAACCATTTGCGTAAGGCTTGTCCCAAGAAGAAGCTCGATATATGGGTACCACACGAGTTATCGCAAAAAAACCTTATGGATCGAATTTCCATCTACGAATCACTGCTGAATCGCAACAAAGTCGACCCATTTTTGAAGCGGTTGGTGACTGGTGATGAAAAGTGGACCACTTACGACAACGTCAAGCGAAAACGGTTGTGGTCGAAACGCGGTGAGCCGGCGGAAACAAAGGCTAAGCAAGGATTGACGGCCAGGAAAGTTTCGCTGTGTTTGGTGGGATTGGCGGGACATTATATCTAGTATGAGCTGCTTCCCTACTGTTGACTCGGAACTATACTGTCAACAATTGAACCATCTAAAGGAAGCAATCATCAGAAGCGGCCAACTTTGGCCAATGGGAGAAGAAATCTGTTCCATCAGGACAACATCAGGCCACACACATCGAAAGTTACTCGCCAGAAGCTCCGGGAGCTTGGTGGGGAGGTTTTTATGCATCCATCTTATAGTCCGGACCTAGCACCAAGTGATTACCATATGTTTTTATCCATGGCGAACAATTTTGCTGGTGAAAAATCCTCTTCAACAGAGGCTTGTTAAATCTCCCGTCTCAATTTTTTGCCAATAAAGACGAGGGCTTCTATGAGCATTATAATGATATTACCTTCGATATGTTATCGACCAAAACGGTACATATTTGGCATATTTGGATCATTCTAATTATGATAATTAATGACTTGGTTATGTGCACATTCACACATGCAGACTCTAACCCCACCTAGAAAATTTAGACCCCTAGATATTCTTTTCTGGTGAAAAATGCTCAATTATTCACAGTATTTCTTTGTGCCAATATTAATAATGTCATATCATTTTTCCGCAACTGGAGACTGAGTTTGATTCGATTAGATCAAATATTTTTGATTTTTATGGATCAAAATCATTTCATCGAATGGCAAAATATGGAGAAAGCATTATTTGAGACATAGGTATTACAAAAATAAATATATTTGGTATTTCAGTTACACTAGCTATATTAATTCAAATAACTTGGTATCTTTGCTTCAAGAAATCGGCCATTTTTTCACCTATCATGAAAGCAGGAGCGTTGGTGTGTCCAGATGTTGATGAAGGTATCACACCACAATCTCCAACTCTCAGTTTGTTGATTCCGTGAACTTTTAGTTCGAAATTTACCACAGAAGTTCTTGTATCATTACCCATTCTGGTTGTGCCAGAGGTGTGATATAATGTGGATGTCAAATGTCTTATAGCGCAATACCAATAATCCTTACTGTTATACTCATATTCACGACAAACGTTCAACTCTTTGGTGATAGGAGTCGCATTAAGTCTTTTAAAAGCATCAGTCTCTAAAATTTCCAAGGCATGCCTTATACCTCTGTACATGGTATCTATATCTTTATCTTCGGAATCCGTGAAAAAGTTCGTATTTATATCGGGAAAGTCTAAAGGATTTGTAGATCGAAGAGTTATTTCTCCGATGGATTTTGGATGTAACAAGACCAACATGAATTTCAAATCATTCAGAGAGTTTTTATTATTGATTAAAGTTTCAGCGATTTCAGGTTTGAAGTTGAAAGCTTTTGCCTCTAAAGCGGAACCAGTTGGTGGTGGTACCAAGATAATTTCCATATCGGGTACTTCGGACATAGGATTGAATGTATTAACAAACTGGACCGCTTGTGTATTCAAACAATAAGTGAGGAAACCTTTACCCTCTAAATAATCCTGAACTTGTTGCTTCAGAGTTGGCTTTTCAAATGTGTAGTTAGTTCTGACATTTAATCCCACAAAAACGGGATGATCTTGCAAATGTTTTCCTACTGGTAGATCTTGGATGACAGGTATATTCAGCTGTTCAAGGTGTTCCCTTGGTCCTATACCTGATAACATCAGTAATTGTGGGGTATTCACAGCTCCAGCGGATAAAACAACCTCTTCATTCACGAGAGCTCTGTAGAGTTTTCCATTCTTTAGGAACATTACTCCATATGCCGTTTTGTTGTTATCAATGAGAACTTTAGTGGTTAGAGCGTTAGTTACTATTTTAACATTAGGTTGATTACGAACGGGATCTATGAAAACTCTACCACCACTCGCTCTCTTACCATTATTCATATTCATCTGTAATTTCGAATATCCTATTTGGCTTTCTGCATTATAATCAATGTTGTCGTAACCCATTTCTCTCCCAGCTTCTGCGAAATAATCAATTAAAGGGCTTGGAGGTCTGTGTGTGCTGACGTTCAGAAGGCCTCTAGCAGAATGGAAGTCCATGTCTCCTTTTTCGATTTCGAAATGTTCGGATTTCTTGAAATAGGGTAACAGGCTCTCGTAAGACCATCCAGGGTTGCCTTGGACCATCCAATTATTATAATCTGCTCTGTTACCTCTGATGTACATCAAGGCGTTGATGGTACTGGAACCACCGATGGTTCGGCCTCTTGGATAGCTGCATTGGTTGTTATTCATACCTGCAACAAAATTTGAGTTAAGTAAACATTTATTGCTTCAGATTATCGTGGAGAGCAACAGAGTATAAGTGTTTTAAATTATTTTTGCGAAATAGTGATCAAGACCTGCTTATTTTAGAAAGGAGATCCTTTCAACAATGTGGAATTTGAATAGAAAAACTTCGTGAACTTTCTGACGAAAGATCAGGAGCTTTTGAACCTTTTTTATTGTGAAATTTTCTAAACTATGAGTTATTTCTCAAGGTATTCATAATAGAGTGTACGTTATGTATGTATTATGTGATCACTTTATTTTCAAATGGATAAGCTATACAGGGCGGCTCATATTTATATATTAATTATTGTATATTGGATATGAACTAGAATGGCTGAAGACAAGTTGAATGTATTGGCATTAATGCATATACATAGAACAATTTGCAGCAGTCTTAATGTTGAAAGATACGATAGTCAAAAAAATACGAGACTAGAATTTGTTATTAAATTTTTAATATTTGATCATATGTCTTAATTTAATGAGTGTAGTAAAAGGGAATTCATTATTTGTCCAATAGATGGCTTTAGTTATCAGTATCTTGCGTTGTACAAGTCCGATCGAGTTGCACTATATGGCGTTAAAAAGATGAGATTTCGCACTACAAAAATATTCTGACAGTTTTGTGATGAGTTGACTCAGTAAAGTTTGAGCGCGCCACAATGATGGACACTAGCAAAAAGAAAATACCCTATATTTTATAGTTTTTCTTAGATAAAGACAAAAATATCAGTCAGGCGGCTGAAAATGTAAATAGTGTTTTTGTCGTTATACTGTAATAGCCAATCACGTGCAGTTTTGGTTTCGTCGATTCCGTTCCGGTAATTTCGATGTCAAAGATGCACCAAGCACTGAAAGGCCACTGGCCTATTGTCGAAAATATCGATAAAAGCATGGATATTATCGAGTCCTGTTTCGATTGCTCAAGAGCTTAATAGTCCACAATAAACCGTTTGGAACACTTTTTGCATAAGGCGATCTTAAGAAGGTGCTAGATGTATGGATATCACATGAGCTAACCAAAAAACCGCATGCACCGAATTTCCACTGCAAATCACTGGAGAATCGCAACAAAATCGCCCTATTTTTGAAACGCTTGGTACCTGGTGATGAAAAGTGGATCATTTATAACAACGTCAAGCAAAAACGGTCGTGGTCGAAACGCGATGAGCCTTCGGAAACAGCCAGGAAGGTTTTGCTGTGTGTTTAGTGAGATTGGCAGGGAATTATCTACCAAAAGCTGTTCACCTGAAGCACAACTATGGTAATTGAAGCCTTGTTTTTTATGCAATGATAATGGTTTTCTTTTTACTACATCTTATAATTTCTTGCGCCTGGGTTTTCTTATGAAATAAATTTACGGAATATATTTATTGAATATGTGAAATTTTTCCTTGTTTTTGTCCTAAAAAAATTTTGGAAACTGAATATGATATGATTTACTAAAATCCATTTTTCTATAAAAAAACCCTTGACCCGGTAGGTACCAAAAAAAATCCCGCTATTTTGCTAACCTATATGAGCCGTGACTTTCTATGGCTCTCCCCTCAAACATCGTCTGGATGGGCCCCTGATCGAATTTCCGGGCGGAAGATATTACAATCATATTTATGAATACGCTAGAGCGACAAACACGTTAGGAGTAATAGTTCAATTTCCAAATTGAAGGATTTTTGAAGGAGTTGCACCCCGTTTAAAAGAATGACCGTAAACCCACCAATTTGTAATCATAGAACGTCCTTCATATTAAAATTGATTTGTCTCGATGTTTTGTGGAAAAACTTTCTGAAATGTTTTATGTGAGCTACCCTATATAAGTAAGGACCTTTTCATTTTCTGATCTTACAATCCTAAAAAATTTAGTCTTCCTTTCGAATTGATTGAATCGGTGCATTCAGAAGGCAAATATACTTCTGGGATCAACATTCTTGTTTTGGGAGTTTGTTCTCCGAACTCTACCACATTGTGATTTTTTTTGAGCTGGGAATGGTCTCCAACTGTAAAGTTATGTCCGTCAGGGTGAGTTCGTATCTTTGTATGAGGTATACAAGGTGTTCCTAAATTGTACGTACAAATGAAAATGACAAATTCCTGAAATCAATTTAAGAAAAAAAAATCCTATAAACATGGAACCACAAACGCTTTATTTTCGTGATAGAAGTTTGATATTTTTCAAGTTTTTTTTTCATAGCACCTTCCTTTCACAAATAATCAACTTCAATTTCGCATAGATATTCCAATTTGTTTTCATCTTCGATATGCTGATTTTGATGCAAATCTACAGGATGCTTTACGCCAAATTTAATGTTGACCATGTCATTAGAATCATGGAAAACTTGAGCAGAACATCGAAAAAAATTGGAAAGCATTGAAGGGAAGTCAGGAGCGTTTGTGTTTATTCGCAAGTTTCACCCTTGGAGACCACATATATACGTATCTACAGTTATATACGGTCTCCAAGAGTGTGCGTGAATGAAAGAACACTCAAAAGATTTCCCGTGAGTGCTTTCCTCATTTTTCTTATTTTCTCGTCGAAGTGTTCCAGTGGTACTCCATGTGAACAATAAGTGGCTGATATTAGAAAACAATGTATCAACTTATATCCGATCAATCGCAAATCTAATCGAAAGAGATTTTTCAAATGGTGTGAATCAAAAACACTTACCATCGAGATTAGTAAGTACCGTCTGATATAATTAATGAATACTCACACAAAAATACAACTGCTCTCTGGTATCAATGCATTTGATTTACGGTATTTACTCAAAAAAAAATCTCTCGAAAAAATTTCTGAACAGTTGGAACAGTTGTAGTTGCATTAAATCTATACAGGGTGGCCATTTGAAAACGAAACAGACGAGATTACAGACGAAATAAAGTTTTTCGATAGAAATGCTCGGATAGGTCGATTTCTGTTTCGAGGGGGACAACTTAAGATGTAGGTTACGGACGCATAGCGCTTCAACCCTTGCTGCTACAACCCCCACCCCCAATTTTTGAATTGGGAAGATGGGGTGAGTGATACCTCAATTTAAAGGTATTTTTATACTGATTTCAGCACAGTAATTGTTTTTTCATTTTATGCATTAGTTCTCGAAATATTCATGCGTTAGTTAGTTAGGAAGGAAGCCACAGTCATGGTTGTTTTGAAGCTCAAAATGTCGATTTTTCACAAAACACTACAAGTGCCATGAAAACACTACTTCATTTTCAAATACTTAGTTAAGAATATTTCGAGAACTAATGCATAAAATGAAAAAACAATTACTGTGCTGAAATCAGTATGAAAATACCTTTCAAATGAGGTATCTCTCCCATCTTCCCTATTCAAAATTTGGGGGTGAGGGTTGTAGTAGCAAGGGTTGAAGCGCTATGCGTCCGTAACCTACATCTTAAGTTGTCCCCCTCGAAACAGAAATCGACTTGTCCGAGCATTTCTATCGAAAAACTTTATTTCGTCTGTAATCTCGTCTGTTTCGTTTCAAATGGCCACCCTGTATATTGAATCGAGAATTTAATATTTCTATGTGAATCAAAGGAAAATGATAGATAAAGAATTTTGGCGGTGATCTGGAGCAAAGAAAAATAACATATTATTCACTCACCCAAACAAGAATTTTTTTGGGAGGTGGTATTATAACCCCAATTCATATCAGTGTATTGTGAATGGAAAGCCATCGTGGGTATATCACTGAAATCATTCTCTTCTCCTCCTGCCTCCAGCAATAGAATCCTCCATCTTGGGATCTTTGATAGTCGGTTGAAAATAACTGATCCACTACTTCCAGCTCCAACTATTATGAAGTCGAATGTTCCATAATCTTAAAAATGAAAAAATTTGATGCAAGTCAGTGAAAAAATATTGAAAACTAGTGGACCCAATGACTCTGATAATTACAGTTATGTATCTAAACAAATTCGCATGATGTTGGATTCTGAGAGTTTTATTGAATTTTGACGAATACGAATTTCGAACTGATTAATATCAGAATATACCAAAATCAAATTTTTTTCAAAATGTAGAACGAACTTTAATGACCAATTTGTAATCCTACCCCAGTTGATGATCGACTGCGAAGTCATTGGGTATGATCGAAAGGATATTCAATCAGATTAGATGTCCAAACTATAAAAGAACCTTAAGAACCACTGGTGTTAGCCGAGGTTTTGTTTAATTCATTCACTTCCTCAGGACACATAGGATTTATTAATTATCTATTGTTAACTTAAAAATCAAAACTGACCAAACCTTCTGAAACAACATAATATAACGGGGAATTCCTATGTACCCTGAGAAAGTCTATAAATTGAACGAAACTTTTATGTTTTATTGGCCAATTCCCAGTTATTTTCCTACATGCTGGTATATAAGATGGCCAACAATAACTACTGAAGCTTCATCTGTGTCGCGATTCTTTATAAAAATATATCAGTATCACAACAATGCAATTCTACAATACTTTTTGAGCGCATTTTCCCAAATATCTGTTATTTTACTATTTCAAGCCGAATGATGTCTGCATAAGACATCAGATCGCATAATGGGATGATATATTTTTTTTCTTTATAATTCCGATATATCAGAATCTATCAGTTAGAATACCTTCACTAAATTTTTTTGTATATATTAAGTTCATCGATATTAGTTATCCCAAAATTCAGCTATGTAGCTTCTGAATGGAAAGAAATAATTTAGTTCTGATCAGATCGAATACTTGCGAAACAAGTTACAACAAGTACGGAATTTACGTAGGTTGTCAAATTCATGTTAAAACGCGCATCATTTACTCTTAATAACATTTTAACATTCAATCAAAAGGTTGATTTTATTCGAAAACTTTGAATGCAAAATATCCTTCTGCCTTGATTCGATGCCAATATAAATAAAATAAATATTTCGTAATGAGAGAAATCAAACCTTTCAAGCACGAATTTTTTAAATAAATTTTTCTCGCATCACAAATAAAATTATTTCCATAAGATGGTTTGGATTTCAGAATACTAAATTGAGTAGATATAGTGCAGAATAAATCTAGGTATACGAGGATATTCGTGAAAAAATACATGAATGCAAATTTTAACAAGCGCCAAAGCTCCTGATAGTACATTAGTGTTTTTTTATTAGTTATCGAATAGTTATTTAAAATACATGTGCAGAAGGCATTGATACTTTTACATGAATTCAAAATTCAAAAACGAGCCATGGCTGGTTTTGACTGAACGAGTGTGATAATGAGTCTTCTTCACGATTATTATATAATTTTTTTTCTATAATTGACTGAATTTTCATTGAAATTAATAGAACATTTTTTTAAATATCGCTTAGTGATTTTTGCATTGAAAAATGTTGACTGGCCTAGCAGAACAGTTTTCTGCATCATATCTTCGACAGCTTGAGAGTTCCGAGTACCAACTTATAATATTGAAATATAACCATAAAATCTGTGTAAAACTGAGATATTCCCGCACGAATTTGTTTTAGAAGGTATTGCAGATGAACGAATTTGCCACAGAATTAGAGAAATTCAAAACAGGAATGGATGAAGAGGAGTTACTTGCGAATATTTCTGAACCGAAACTGATATTAGATTTGAGAAAAATGATCCAGTACTGACCTTCTGCTGTAGATTCATCGGGCAGTTCATCACCAAAGTATCTTTTATTATCGGTTGGTAAGACAAAAGCTGATGTCTCCTTTGCTTTCCTTGTCAACAGATTTTCGTAATACTCTACATTTTTCTCAGCAGGGTGGGCAACAACTCCATATCTGGACAGGCAGAAAACAGCCAGTAGTAGAACCAAAATCATTTTACCGAATTGATTTTTTTCGAGCTACAGTTCTACTACTGCTCCGAAACTGGGTGAGCTCCCAATGAGTGCAACGATTAGACTAAAAAAAAATCCTGTATCAGGTGTTCAAGTTGATTTTTATCCGATTATAATTATCATTACTACCAATGTGAATTCTACGAATTTCGTCCTTTCTCAAGGAAAAAATGTATCCAGTGGGTCGAGGCTGGCAATTCTGTTGGCTTCTATGTAGAAGAGATGGGAGACGCTGCTTAGATAAACTCCAACCTTGTACGAGTAGTTAAACGATGAATATGGATATATTAGGTTAGATACACTTCATTCTATTTGTTGATGATTTGTCCTTCAAAGGAAACAATTTGATAATTATAGGTTAGCTTTTTAATTTCTTGGAAAGAAATAGCTTGCTTATGACACCCTTTTTGAGCGCTCGTTCACCGAATAGATCGTTCTAAAAGGTGTTTTTTTTTAGAGCTATACAACTTTAAATTGCAATAAAACAACAATGGATTATTCGATTAACATGAATTTTATTTATCCGCAAGATAATCTTGTGGCATTACATTTTAAATATGATTTCTGGAATATGACCGCAACGGCTGGCTCGGATGTAGTCCAATTTTCGATGACTTTTTCCAACATTTGTGGCCGTTTATCGACAATAACACTGCGAATGTTGTCTTCCAAATGGTCAAGGGTTTGTGGCTTATCCGCATAGACCAATGACTTTACATAGCCCCACAGAAAGTAGTCTAGCGGTGTTAAATCACAAGATCTTGGAGGCCAATTCATAGGTCCAAAACGTGAAATTAGACGGTCACCAAACGTGTCTTTCAATAAATCGATTGTGGCACGAGCTGTGTGACATATTGCGCTGTCTTGTTGGAACCACAGCTCCTGGACATCATGGTTGTTCAATTCAGGAATGAAAAAGTTAGTAATCATGGCTCTATATCGATCACCATTGACTGTAACGTTCTGGCCATCATCGTTTTTGAAGAATTACGGACCAATGATTCCACCAGCCCATAAAGCGCACCAAACAGTCAGTTTTTCTGGATGTAACGGTGTTTCGACATACACTTGAGGATTAGCTTCACTCCAAATGCGGCAGTTTTGTTTGTTGACGTAGCCATTCAACCAGAAGTGCGCTTCATCGCTAAACAAAATGAAACGGACGTAGTGCGCGATACTTATTCCGCACAGAGCCATTATTTTCGAAATAAAATTGCACCATTTGCAAGCGTTGTTCAGGTGTGAGTCTATTCATGATGAATTGCCAAACCAAACTGAGAATAAATCACTTGACAGCTGTTAAATCGGTCGCCATCTTGAACAGTAATGCCTACTTAAGTTATATACCTCGAAAAAAACACCCGTTATCATAGAGTCACAATTTTATCTTCAATATAAATGAATTTTAATGAAAATTTAGCGATAGTATCCGAACCCAGAGGTATTTGTTACGAAAATCCGAACGAATTTCTGTAACTATTAGACTTGAGAACTTCATGGGATAAGAAATAGGTAATTATCGTCATAACATTGGAAGTTCTCAATTCTCCGAGTTTCTGAGAAAGGTTTTTTTTCAGTGTGAATCCTTGATTTTTGCTTTCAAAATCTATAGATTTTACTCTGCAGCTGAGTGGCTCAAAATGTAGCCAAGCAACTAATTTTGATGCCAAATTCAATATAAATGGGATTAAATAAGTATATTTAAATCCTACTTTCAGGGACTAAAATGGTACTTTTGTTCCCTAGGGATTAAAAGTGATTGACATCGCGTTACTAGGTTAAATATATTGTAGTAGCACACTACTCCTATAAGACTTCTAATCTGACACGTTTTTGACAAATCAATTATTTGTTATTGAAGGCATTATTTTTCACTAGTTATAGAAACATAAATATATAATCTGTATTCCATTTGTTACCTTTCGGTGTAATGTCTACATTCTCTAACTTAACAATAACTTAAGAATAATTCCAATATTTCAGTTCTAGATTTTCTTTTTTTATATTCTTACTTATGAAACATACCATCAACTGCCTTTATCACTACCTGAGATAAACTCACTTTTCCACTAATTATCGCTTTCTTGACACGACCGTATTTATCGGTTTGGCGCCAAGCTCCACCCTATAGAAACATATGATATGATATCTTTTCAATATTTTTCCAGAGTGCATAAAATAGCTACGGCCGGCGTTAGGGGTGAAACTGTGAAGCGACCGTTTCAGGTACCTCTATTTGAGGGGCAACAATTCGGCCCAGTTTTCTGACCGCCTTTTCATATTTCATCCTTGAATCTTAAAATCAAAATGAGGTTGTTCTGCTCCGCTGCGTTCATCAACATCACTTGCAATTTAAATCTCCAAATCGCCTGTATAATAAAAACACGTGGCAGCTCAACATATAAACAGAATTGCCTATTATCCCCATTGAAAGGGAGATCATGTTATTGATGCTTTCACTGCAGGGCAATTAGGCAATTAAAAATTTTTTGCTGCCGGCGCCAAAATTACTCGCGCCGGTCCTGAAAATAGCGTAAAAACATCGTGGCTGAAGTGTTTTTAATGCTTATCCGAATTTTTCGCCTCGGGATCAAAAATAACATCCTTGATTTCAAATATACTAGCAACTTAAGCAATTTTTGGGAAGAATACATTAAAATTTTAGAATTGACATTTAAAAGTGGGTTTTTGTTCTGAATTCCGAAAAAATCATAATAGCAACTCTTCAATTCAATTTTCATTTCGAAAAATGCTAGGATGTCAACCTACAAAATTTATCGAACGATATGAATTTGCGTTAGATTTTTTCAGTTTCTGGAGTGAGTTTAATGCTTTGGTAGACTGTTAATTAACTGTTAAGTTTTTCAACAAAGTCTTAATATCTTGAAATTGTATCAGTATGGTTGAATAGCAGAAAAAATATTACCTTTTTCAGCTAGTATCAAAAATGTTTTTTTTTTAAATTGCAAAAACTTTTTCATAAATTATATTGAAGAGAGGCAGATTTATTAATCTTCATACAACATGATACAACACCTTCAAATTAAAATCACGAACTAATTTGTTCCGATGTTATAATTTACGATGAACAAATCACTAATTGGTCATTAACAAGGGATATTGCCGTCAATAAGAGCGGTTAAACAATAAAAAAGAAGCAATGAAACGAATTATTAATAGAAGCTCGAACAAATCGAATTTTTGATGGCATTCAATTATAATATTCATACCACATCAACTTCAACGAACGGGGAGTAAAATGCTCTATTTCATTTCAATTATTATCCATAATACCCTGAAACATTCGCAGTTCATTATTCGAGGTGTAGATCGATTAAAAACTTGCTCCTTTCGTCTATCGAGTGTGTTTGCTATCGAAGTTGGAGTATGTAATTTCTTCTTCTTTTTCTTCGGGATGAAAAAAACAATTATTTATTTTTTCCTCAGCTCAAAATATGTCTATACGTAGAGAAAAATATGAACATATGCAAATAAACGCTTTAATTCGAACCTGGGGTCATTCGTTCCGAAATCCGAATGAAGATGAAAAAATTGATAATTCAAAAAAACTGTAAGTATCAGAACTTTGTGGTCAAATATATTCCATTTGTGTCATTATAAAAATATGTGTTCTGAATTTCTTTATCATATGTTGTTAAGTTTCCGGGAATTTTTTTTTTAATTTATATTTTTTGCCTACAGAAGCAACGGATCGTGTTCTCGAGTTTGGTGGATCAAAACGGCAGGGCCGGCATTAGGAATGAAACAGTAAAGCTACCGTTTCAGGCGCCTCTATTTGAGAGGCGGCAATTCGGCCCAGTTTGTGGCCGCCTTTTTATATTTCATCGTTGATTTTAAAATAACTTAAGTTAGTTTCTTTCCTTGTTTTCCCGAAGTCACAGACTACTCTATACTCTACTACTCGATAACTCTTGAAGTATTCATTTTAGGTATAGGGTTTGCTTAAGTGACCCCTTCCTCTTTTTATTCGTAGAATTATTGTTATTCATTCCTATACTCTTTGTCTTTTATTCGACAGTGCCAAAGGATACAAGGTAGAATGTTTGTTTTCGGAAGGATTCACATGAAAAACATGTCGATCACTTAGTAGATTCACAGGTCGAAAATTCCTTATTAGAGGTTTTTTGACTGAGATAATAGAAAATATAGATTCTAATTTGAAAATCTTGAGTTTTGATGAATTTAAGTTGTCCAAGTTTATGATCTTTTGATAATAACTCTGTACATTTTTGGTCCAAACCGAAAACAGTATTATAATAATACGTATTTGCAGAATCAAAAATGAAAAAGGATTTGAAAATATTTTATAAAGAAAGATCATTGTCTCAAATCTCAAGATGCAAATTTTCAGCATAAAATTAAGTAAGTTTTCCATAAACGTCTAATAGGCCATCGCGGTGAATCACCCTGTGTATGCTAAATAGTAAACAACATTTTTCCCCGCAAAATTTCACTAAGTAATTTCCATAGAAGTAACTTGATTATCAGCTCAATTTATGTGGAATAGAATTCGCAATTATTTTGAACTTTGTATAAAGAATGAATACTTCAATTGATAATATGTACTATAAATATCATATTTATGACATAGAGCTTAAATTTGCAATTCGAATGCATTTTCAAATCAGATAGAACTGATGTTATCAACATATTCGTCGCAAAAAGTGATTTAATTTTCGAGTACTGATTGATATCATTATTTTGGGAAAACCAACCTTTCTTCTGAATCTGATATTTACATACGCACTTTGGGAATACTTCAGATAAAAGTTTTCAGAATTGATGAGACATACTCAGAATTGATAGAAATTCGATGGCTATCATCCTCTCATTTAAAGTATTCAATAAAATTTCTTATGTTGTCAAATGAACAATTTCCTTTCCAGCATCGCTTTGAGTGAAGGGGGTACAAGTAGGCGTGTTCTAAATGATTCGTTGTAGATTATTTGAATTGTGAGTTCGTATTTTGTTTGCGAAGAGAATGATAAATTCTCATGTTTTTATTTTGCTATTATTTTGATTTTACGACTTGTCCTATACATGTAAAATGTCTCACAGGATGAATAAATTATTGTTATTGTTATGTTTTCAAGGTGACGTCATAATCTTAATTTGGCCATATAATGGTAATATAATGATTAGAAAATCACGAATCTCAATTCGGCTTATATATGAACGGCATGGAAGTTACATCGGATTTGAGGGATGTCATCTTGGGTATTGCTCAGGGAGGGATCGCTGGTCCACTCCTCTTCCTGGTGTACCTGAATGACTATGGAATTGAAGTTGATTGGTTCGATGGAAAGATAATGAGCGTGCATTATGCTGATGACACGAATTTACTCGCTGTGGAAACACTGTGGCCAGACCTTAAGCTCTTGGCATCGCAGGTAATGGAGTACACTGAAAAATGGTTTGGAGAGAATAACTTAATATTGAACAATGCCAAAACAAACTCAATTCTTTTCCATCCTACTATTGGGAGTCCGGGAGATATAACCTTGAATGGCTGCAAAGTTGCAGTATCTGAGCATGCAAAGTTTCTGGGAATTGTTATAGACCATCGACTTAACTGGAGCGCACACATAGACAGTCTCTGTGAAGGGTTGGGATCATCCATTTATGCACTTTTAACCTTATCTAAACACCTAAATGCAAGAGTAATGAAGACTATTTACCATGCTACCATTGAATCGAAAATCAGATTTGGCATAATATTTTATGGGTCAGGAAATATGTCGTCATTGTTTATCTTGCAGAAAAAAAGCGATTCGAATTCTCAACAAAATGGAATACCGACAGTCTTGCAGAGGTTTCTTCAAGGGGAATGGCATCTTGACAGTGTATGCTATATATGCGCAGGAATGCCTACTATTTCTTCAGAAGAACAAATGTATGTTTGAACATTTCAAAAGTGACCACACACACATGACAAGAAACAATAATTATAATTACCCACTATGTAATCTCACAACAACTCAAAAACAGCTAGAGTTCAGATGCTTAAAACTTTATAATTCTCTACCTGACAACATAAAAAGGATCGAAGACACTAAATGCTTCAAAAAGAAATTATTTGTATATTTGTTGAACTTAGAGCCATACAGTATATCAGATTATATCAAGTAAATCTATTCAAGTTATGACTTATGACACTATTTCATTTCATTTTTCATGTACATGTACATATTTAATTTGATCTGAAATAAAGCACTATTATTATTATTATTATTATTATTATTAATCCTAAAATCGAAAGAAAAATTGTTATTTTTGAATAAATAATCTATCATAAAAATAAATTATGTGAGAATTATAAATGAATAAGTAGAAATCAACTGATCAAAATGAGTGCTCAAAACAATTTTTCCGTTGTGCATTTCAACAATACAGGTGTTACCAAGCTCGCCATGTCGTAGATTTTTTTAGGCCTCTCATGTTATGATAACTGTAAATTTTTAGAGTCAAGTGACCCCACCAAAACGAGGAGAATGTCAGATCCCAAATACTATTCAATAATTTTTTTTTTTTTGTTCACAAGAATACATTTCTCTTAGGATCTTTTGAAAATATGAGATAATTTAGTGACTGAAGTAGTTATAACCAGCACTGTGCAGTAATAAAATTTGAATATTCAGAAGAACCCACAAACATAGGTAAAATTAAAGGGTTACTTTTGTGAAAGAAAATTGAAAAACTACAACAAGAACATTTTGAAACCTAAATTCCTAGTAGGTATTTTTAAACCTTCCTCTGCCAAGCCCTCTAATTATTACTCTACACAAGGCTCTCTCGAAAGATTAACTGAAAATGAAAATACCATTACGATGCATCATCAGAGACGAATATTTCCAGAGGTGTCAGATGTAAATTGTATTGAAAGTATTTTCCTCTTGCTTATAGTTGGACTTTCAATCTTTTCGGGACAGAAAATGGTGAGACTTCGGCATTTTTTATGCATTTGTATCAGAAACATTGAGACAGACTTACAGTGTATAGCACTGTATACAGTTTAAACTCAAGTAACGTTCATATTGTGCAGGTAAGGATATTTTGGGTTAGGTTTGTTCATGAAAAAATCTGAATAATTTTATGACAATTTAGAAAAGTATCTCCTCCTCATGGCACTTCTGTTATTGAGAAAGATTACAGATGTAATATACCATTGGCAATCCATTAAAATCGAAAATGAAATAAAACCCAGATGAATCATTTGTTTTCCTTTATAACCATACATTGAATAATTGAACAGAATAAAAAAATTAACCTCATCACTTTCTTTTTCTAATGAGTTCAGTCATGGTGGATGAGCCAGCATCATTTTTTCACATACTTCTCCCAAAGATTTTGATACTTACAAAAATTAATCAAATGACCGGCGCATCCACCATTTAGTTTCAAAATATTTTAAAATAGGAACTGGGGTTTGTACAATATTCGAAACTTAAAATTTTCGGAGATAAATTGTTCTCGGAATAATCAAAGTTTGAAATCATATCACTAATTTATAACTACTTAATACATAATATTATCAAATTTAAGAAGTAATCAGCTAAAACAATCCCAATTCCCATTCTCCAACAACAGAATGAAATTCTCACTCAATATTTTAAAAATTGTGACAAACGTTCAACTCAAACCTTATTTTCTGATTGACATGAAACAAAACCTCTTCTGCTTGTTCGCATAATCTATAATGGTCTAAGAGGGCTATCACAGTCAAAAACAGGATGAAAAATATTCACCAATCAAAACTCCTTTGTACCATAGTCCTCTACGATTAAAGAGGACAGTTTTTCTCCAATCATATACGCTGGTCCATTTGTATGACCAGACACGGAATCTGGAATGACACCACAATCGGCCACTCTGATGCCATTTAAACCATGTACTTTCAACACTTGATTTACCACAGATGTTTTAGGATCGACACCCATGTTAACAGTTCCCATACCGTGATATGATGGAAGGGCCATATATTTAATAGCGCAGTGCCAATATTCTTTCGAAAATAACTCATGTTTATTGCAATCGGGTATATTTGAGAACATTGTTGCATTTATTCTTTTAAACGCTTCAGTTCTGGTTATATCAGAGATGAACTGAATGGAATTATACATTTCTTCAAGATCTTCTTCCTTCCCAAATACGTTACTATCGATAACAGGATAATCTTTAGGGTGGCTTGACTGGATAGACACTGTTCCACGTGATTTGGGGTGGAGCAATATAACAACAATGGAGAAAAACGTTTTTGGGTCAATTTTACCGAAGTAACCTTCGTTGATACTTTCAATATACGGAGATGGTGGAGGTTTTTTGACGTAATTGTCACCACCTGTTGGTGGGAGAAGCACGTATTCCACTTTGGGTCTGCCTTCAAAATCGGGACGCCAGAAGCTGACACTTTTAGCATTGAACGGTGTCGTTAATAAACCTTTCCCCTGCAGAAAATCTTCTATTTGTTTCTCTAAAGAAACCGCATTTTGTGTGATATTCGATGTGAATTGCAAATTGAAAGCTACGTGATCTATTAGTTTCTCACCAACCGGTAAATCTTTAACCAAAGGTATTTTGAATTTTTCTAGAGTTTCTTTAGGTCCTATACCAGACAACATAAGTACTTGAACAGAATTGATAGCTCCTGCTGATAAAATGATCTCTTTTCTAGTAGTTGCTTCGAAAATCTCTCCATTCTTAACAAATCTGACACCATAGGCAGTATTGGTCTTAACATCCACTAGAATTTTTGTAACAAAGGCATTCAACGTGAGATTGAGGTTTTCCCGCTGCAATATAGGTTTTATATAGGCATTAGCTGCACTAACACGTCTTCCATTTTTTATGTTTGTTTGCATTCTAGAACTACCAATCTGATTACCACCATTGTATTCG
The DNA here is from genome assembly GCF_914767665.1 of Harmonia axyridis. Classification (NCBI taxonomy): domain Eukaryota; kingdom Metazoa; phylum Arthropoda; class Insecta; order Coleoptera; family Coccinellidae; genus Harmonia; species Harmonia axyridis. The sequence continues at coordinate 28,507,301 of NC_059507.1, forward strand.
GTTTGTGGTATTCCCATTTCTGATAAAGCTTCGGAGAATATTTTTTGGAATTTGTCTTCTGGAAAACTATAGTTTATATATAGTGGACCATTGTGTCCAAGTACATCGGAATGGAATTGAGCGTTTTCCATTTTTTTGAAGAACGGTTCGACATCTTTGAAACTCCACCCTTCATTACCAAGTTTCACCCAATTATCGTAGTCTTTTGAGTTACCTCTGGTATAAATAAGACCGTTTATGGAAGAAGATCCTCCTAATATCTTACCAGTAGGAAAAAAACAACGGTTATCCACCAAAGCTGAAACAAACGAAAATATTAGATGTACTATTCACGCCCATGTTTAAAAATTAAGCAATTTATCACAGGAATTTGGACAGAAATAACAAATAATCAACTATGATTTTGCCAACGTTTCGGAACTTCTTCTTCCTTTTTCAAGGCTGAAAATAAAGGATTCATTAATCATAAATAAAATAAAATTTATGATTAATGAATGCTTTATTTTCAGCCTTGAAAAAGGAATAAGAAGGTCCGAAACGTTGGCAAAAATCATAAATTATTTGTTATTTCTGCCCAAATTCCTGTGATAAATTGGAAATATTAGATATTTTAAAACATTGGCTTTTTATATTTTTCTATTGTAAATTCAGTTCATAGAAAGTCGCTATATTTTATTACAATTTAATATATTTCGAAATTTTTAAATATCATGCAACAATGAATATCGACAAAGTGCTTTATTTCTATTTAACCATTTGGCAATATTTGGCGGTCATATGAATTCAAATTATAAGAAGTTTGTGAGGTTAATGAACGATATTCCATGAACTTCAACGACCAAGAAGTAAGAAAGATATTTCAGGTTTCAAACATTATATTCACATCTGATTTGTAAGGCTATTTCGTCATAAACACTAAATGTACAAAAATTCATTATCTAGTGAGAGTTCTAGAAAACTATCGCAGCTAGAAGAAAACAGAGGAAATCAAAAAAAAAATTATTAAAAAAAATGCTTGTTCGGTAATATCTAAAAATCAAAAATTAATTTCATAAGTAGTCACCGATTTTGAATAGGAATTCAAACAAATAAACTCTTCTTATTTTTTCTTTCTCATAGGCTTAAAGCATTATTTTCATCAATACTCTCTACTCGGTGCGTATATTATTTCCCTATTTCTACCTCAGAATCTAAAATGATGAGTCGATTTGGATTAGTCAGGAAAAAAGATTTTTCTTTGAGTTCGGCAGTTCTTGAAATAACCTCACTATACAGGGTGTTCCTGAATTGGAGGTCAAAACGAAAATTGGAGATTCCTTGGATAATTTTAAGGAGAAAAAGAATTATAAACTGGGCTAGCAAACGATTTGTTTTCCAGATAAAGGGTGTTTGTTGTGGACCAACTTGTTTCGAGATGATTAGTTTATACGAGTTTATCGAACCTTTATGAATCATTGATGCAGTCTGCAGATCAGGACAATTAGGATAATTAATTCATTGATTACATGTTACTGATTGGACAATTCGGATTTTCCTGAGGATTTTAGGAGAATGATTTAAAAAAAAATTTCTCGAAATCGGTAGCAGATAAGACAAAACTACAAGATACCAAAAAGTTTAGTAGCAGATCAAAGTCTCTCTTTACATTCATTCAAACTGATAGGGGTCCATCAGAAAAAAGTTCTGAAGGAAAAAATCGGGCACAATTCCTGAAAAAATATCGCCCTGTAGATTCACAATCGAAATTATTGGTATATCAAGTTATACATTTACCTTTTCTGAATTGAGCGTTTAAAAATACTCTGTTGTGACCAGAAATCGTAACTTCAAAGGTTATAACTATAACTAACCACATGTGGAGGGTTGGCAAATTTCGATGTTTTAGCATTACAACTTTCAAATCAGACGAGATAGATAAAATCTGAAACCCCATTTTTAACCAAATGTCTTCTTTACAATCTGTCTATGGCATATTTTCCAAGAAAAAAATTCCACCAGAAAACACAGGAATTTTAGATGAGTTTGTCGTACTTACCTTTGCAACCATATTTTTGAGAAGTCGTATTATACCCCCAATTATTTTTAGACCTTAGGGAATATTGATACATAGACGGTATGTCTGTGAAACGATTGTCAACGTCTCCAGCTTCCAAAAGCAGCACACTCCAAGAACTTCTCGATGATAATCTATTTGCAAGAACTGATCCCGTAGATCCTGATCCGATTATAATAAAATCGAAACTTCCATAATCTGTAAATAATTTTTCAATGAAAAATGCTCCACATCTCCATCAAATATTGATTTTATTTCATATTATTTCCACCAAGACATGAAATAATAATAATAATAATAAAGGTCTTTATTATTTAGACATTAGTTACAGAAAATATATCATACAAATAAATAGGGCGAGGTTCAGTGTGGGTAATTGCACATTTCTGCACAACCCCCACCTGTTCTTACACCTAACCCAAAATTCGAGAGTGGCACTGAGAAAATAAGAAAAAAAAAAAAGAAACTTAAATTAAATTCAATGGAAGAATTCACCTTTAATGATAGCAAATATATATATATATATATATGCTTATTGATCATTCATGAGCTTTTTAAACAAATAAGATTTGAGCCTGGCTGAGGAAGAATGCACGACATAACTAGGCAGGGTGTTCATAACTCGAGTAATCTGATACGTGAAAGAAGACTTGAACATTTCAGTCGAGTGCATAGGAGGAGTGAGGGCGCTTTTAAATCTTACGTTGATGTTATGAACGTCTGTACGAAAAGTTATTTTGTTGTATAGGTAAGGAGGCTTCCGAGTTTTCAAAATTTTATGGTATAGACAAGCACGATGCATATACCTTCGGTTTTTCATATTAATCCATTCATTTAATCTCAGGGTATGAGAAATTGGTTGACGCCTTCTTATCCCGAATATTAACCTCAAGCAACAATTTTGAAGCTTTTGGATCCGCTTCGCATCCACAAAACTTATACGAGGGTCATATACCACATCGCAGTAGTTCACATGGGAAAGTACCAAAGTATCACACAGCATTGACTTTGTTCTCCGACACAGCACCGATCTATGCTGGAAAACCATTCTCAAGGTAGCATATGCTTTCTGTAATGATACGCTAAGATGATGCGAATATTTTAGATTTTGATCCATCCAGAGTCCCAAGTTCTTCACTTTGTCAGTAAAAGGTACCACTTATATGATTTAGAATCGAGAATATTTACTCCTTCCAGGAAAAATTTGTTTCGGAAAACAATTATATCAATTCTTTCCTTCTAATATTTCTAATAAAATTATACAAGATATCTGTGCTTCTATTCACACTGAATTAATTGTTTTAACTACCTCTGTATATGAAGTAACTTTTTCAACATAAATCTGCCCAATTTCAATTAAAATAATTTAAATTTTGAGCGTTAAATTATATAAATTGAATCTTCGAATTGAGAACATAAGTAACTACGATTATGGAATGATGGACATTAGATTTGGCGAAGAAAGGAATAAAGAAAATTTTCGCTGAGAGAATGTTCTCAGAAAATCAATCAATGGAATGAATGGAATTTATTGTGAAAGTGGTATTTGATATTGATTTGAAAGAATTCAATTTACTGATTTTGGTGGTTTCGCACCAGTAATCAAATAAAAAAAAATTGAAAAAATAAAAAAAATGAATGCTTTATCACAAATTGTTCTACTGATGTTGTAGACTTCATTCAATAAACGTATATACTCCTACAAAAAATTGTAATTGTCATCTCGACTTTTAGAATTTTTAATGAATATTGTATGTTAATATGAAACCTTGAAGAGCTTCCAAAAATAGGTTTTTAAAAAAAATATTAGACATTAGAAAAAAGATACTCACCTATAATTTTACTGCCATCTACATCCCTAAAATATTCAGAGTTATCTTTTGGATAATGATATGATAACGCATCATCTATATTATCCAAAATAAGGTTCCGCAGTTGTTCTACTTTATCGGCATAAACTTCGCAAGACACTGCTAAAAATATTGATGTCAATAACCACTTCTCTGCTAACATCATAAAATAATATATATTTGCTTGAATGAACGTAAGATCGGGTATAAGTGAATATGAATTTCCGCTGTTTTTATATACGAGGTATCTGGACTTATTAAGTGAGTTTGAAGACCTTTGGTGGGACCACTACCGGTTAGTTTGAAGGTTCTAGAGGATCTTCTCAGCTTTTACATTAATGTCTGGGCACCTATAGTTATTTCCCATATAGTTCTGTTAGTCGGTGAGTACTTTCAATGAAAAAAAAATCAATAAAAGATTTTTTTGTCGAAGTTTTAATAAAATCATCAAAATGCGTCATAACAGGTTCAACACAACATTATTGCATGCATGAAGGACGAAGTTTTAGGAGTCGCATCAAAATAGCACAAAAAAACAATTTGTCAATAGATAAAATCCTTCTATTGATGGCGTTCATTATTTCGAATTTGGTTTTTACCACATTTTGAATCGACTTGAATATTTTTCATTTATTGAAATTATTTTTTGAATATTGTAACTATTTTTGACAAAAAATGTATATTTTGATGTCATTCCGAATATATTGTAATTTTCAATAATTATTGTTTACAGATAGGCGAATGGTACTAAGAAGTAATAAAAAATCCTGATCAAGGCCATTTACAAATTTAGTGACTGTTAATCAATGAATTACCTAACCTACCTACAAAATATGTGAACTTATTTCACTTTATTTTAAATTCAAATTTAAAAACGCCTAAAATATTTGTATGTATTTGATGTTTATAATAATTTTAGAAAATTTTTATTTTTAAGCAGACTTGCTGATGAAGAATTCAAGGCTAAATCGATTTTGTCCGTTTGTCCAGAAGGTCGTACTCTATGTACAGGGTATCTCAAATTTAATGTTCACTGAAAGCATGTCGAGAATATGAAAAAAATCTCCAAAGACTCCTGATCTTTTTTTTCGAAATGATGGATATCAGAAACCAGCTCACAGTTATTTGATTCGTTCTCGAGTGACAGGGAGTTTCTGAAAAATAATTGTTTAGAATATTTCGCTATATCTTCGTTCAGTTCAATATACTCGAATAATCCTCAAACTCTTTTTTTCGCAGGAATTTTTATGGTTTATATGTTACTCTACAGATCATAGGAATCAATTACCGTTTCAGAGATATAGAGGGGATTTGGTCTCTTTCAAATGAGATACCCTATATTTATCAACGCAGTTTTTTGAGCAGTTTTGTCGAAAATCATCCTGTTACCGGTTTTTCAAAAATGTCATCTGTTTTATAAATATTCAGTTTTTTGACTTCAATCATTTGAGAGATACTTTAAATATAAATATTTTCCATTCATTTCGAGATTTTTTTCATTTTGTATCTATTGTATAATTCTAATCAAATCATATATAGGTGTCCCATTTAAGCACACCAACTCTTCTCTTTATCTTCAAAACGGTAATTAATTTTTATGATCTGTTATGAGTATTATATAAACATAAACCATAAAAATTACTGAAAAAATTCTCAAAATTTTTGTAATATCTCGAACAGAAACCGAGATATAATTGTCATTTTCTATAAATCCCTTTGAGTCGAGCACAAATCAGGATATCTATAATCTGCTCCCTGAAATCTTATGATTTCGAAAAAAAATATCAGAGGTTCTTAAAAATTTTTTCTATAAGTCTTCTATAAGTTCTTGAGTTGCTTTCAGTGAGCATCGAATTTGGGACAAGCTGTACTCGATAATTCTCGAATGGAATGTAATTATGTTTTTGTTATCGATCATGCATTGCCAAAACAAAACTTACGTATTCCGTAATCACCTAACAGACAGAAAATATGTTATTGTTGACATTAATACTGCACTTTAGCAATATCTGTAAGAATAAGCAAAGTGATATTTTTATATTCTTCATTTATTAGGTAATCCCACTCGGTAATCGATGAAATTAGTCTGGGTTTTCTGTTTTTTTTTCAGCCAATTGTCTGCTAAAATTTTATTTCTTCACAATTTCATTTTCAACCCTGAGCAATGAATAGTCAGAGAATCATTGTTGCCCACCCATGCCCTTAACTGTCTACGCCAATGATTATAAAACATAATTGAACACTCTCAAAATATATATATATAATTATGTTTACTTTTGCTGGCAGCTATTCTATGGGATAAAATTACAATCCTTACTCAAATTTTGTGAACTCTCTGTTTCCAAACTCGCAATAAGTGTATTAAAAATTGCTCAAAGGCCACTACGTTGTTACGATCATTTTAACTTTAGGTTTGTATGAATTAGGTTTACCAACCTATTGAAACAAAAATCTCGAAATCTCGTGAAATATCATATTAACCAAGCGGTAAAGCTCATTCTTTTACGTCAGTGCTTTTCCCATTCATGTTTCTAATTGACCATATTCACCGTCGCCATATTGTTTTGCGACAATACCAACTACCCAGTGTTCCCAACGGAGAAATTTTGAGTTTACTAGAAAAATACCGCTAATATCAAAAAAACTATCAGCCATAGAGACTATTCTTCCACTGACTATTTCCAAAAATGAAGCGAATCCTTCATTTATACACTCGGCCACAATTAATTTGTTCAGAAAACCACCTTTCACTAATGTTTTTATTTCCAAAAGGTGAAATTTTTGCAAAATATTGTCCCAAACAAGCCTATCTGACGTAGCAGCCAGAAAAGGTACACATAAACTTCACTTATAAACTTAATATTGTGGAATTTTTCTAGTAAACTCAATATTTCTTCGTTGGGAACACTGGGTAGTTGGTATTGTCGCATAACAATATGGCGACGGTGAATATGGTCAATTGTCGATCCAGTTCAATATGTAGGTTTCAGTTAAAGGGTTTATCATATTTCAAAAATTGGCCTGATGAAATTAAGAAATTATTATAGGTAAAAAAAATACAACCTGAATTTTAATTACCAATGAAATATTTTCATTCTAAAAATTTTTTTCAGATATTCAATTCAAAATAACATATATTTGTCAATTAATACACTTTTGTGCATTTGCAAAGGAGATATGAACCTGCAATAATGTTAAATGATTTTCAGAACCAATAAATCATTCGAAATGTTGACACACAAACCTTGAATTTTCATAATCGGTTTCATTTGCTCCTGCTCCTGATCCTTTATCAGTTCGTTAAACTTTTACTAAGGTATAACCTTGAAAAAATAAACCTTCTGGATAAAAATGAAAATTATTATGTAGATGTCGAAAATTATTTCGACTTGCATTATTTAACATTTATGATGCAATCATTGTTTATTTTAATGTCCCTCTAGGTTCATTTGGTAATCCTGAGAAAATAATTGTATATGTACTTTGTCTTCTTAAATAGTTTAATACGTATTGAAATAAGGTGTCATTGATTCCATCTGTGATCAATTAAATGTTCATACAAAGATTCCGATATGGTCACTAGTTACTAGCTTATATATTGATTAGGTCAAACTATACAATAGTTTTAATCTATTTTTTGAGTCTCATGCAAACAATATCATATATTTTTTCATCTCCAGTTCAATTTAATGATTTTTTCACAGTATACTGTAGTTTCAATTTTTCGCTAATCTTCCTATAAACATCATTTAACATTAACGGCATGAATAAAATATTATCTCATTTGATAATATTATCAACCAAATCTTGAATGGTATCTCTTATAAAAATTAATTATTGTCTCTTAAATATTAGATTTTTTCGATATTATTTCGATCATTCTTGTTAGGTTTTTTCCGATATCTTGCTTGAATATTTAATAGTTCTGACGAAGATATCAAAACGAAATTTTGCACGAAGCTTGAAATTATTACCAATTATACATATATGTACCCGATTTTCAAACTTGTGGGTAATTTCTTCTGAGAGTTATCGTGTTTACGGATGGACTAACGGGATTTAGTTCGAGGACGGATTTGTCATCAGTATAAACCAAGCCTAGTTTGTGACCATGCTCGGCCTATAATTGGAAAATTACAAACATCGTGATCAAACTGTTATTTTTTCAGGCAACGAGCGTTCAAAAAGAATAAAGACTTTTATATTCTTCTTTTTTATCTCTGAAGTATTCAGATTTCGAGATCTAGTAATTTATGTTAAACTTAAAGTAAAAATAGAATTTCAAAAACCTTCCTATGAAGAACACTATATTTTTTATCTTTCCATACTTACATTTTACAGTTTTCAGTCGGATGTGATTATTTCATTTGCTCCGATCATATCCGAAAATATTATAAATTTAAAAATTATCTTGAGCTTTGGTTTTCTTTATGGCTATTCATAATGATATACAAAATCGAGCTTAGAAGCAGAAATAGGCTTATTTTACACTTATTCAGAATTTATATATTTATGACATAACAGGTACTTAATAATTTAAATAGACGCTCTTCCTTCTAAAGTCTTTCTAAATGTTGCATTTTCAACAAATCCGCAGCTTTCTCTCCGATCATATATGCCACACCATTCAATTGTCCAGACAAGGTAACAGGAATCACACCGCAGTCAGCTACTCTCAGATTCTTCACCCCGTACACTTTCAAACTCTGATCGACGACTGCCATAGGATCACCAATAGGACCCATTTTAGTCGAAGAAGTCAACTGATGAGCAGCAAATGCTATATGCTTTATACTACAATACCAAAACGACTTAGAATTGAACTTGTGAGCTTCACAAGGTTTTGGAATAGAATAAATAGTCGCGTTGATCTTTTTGAACGATTTGGTATCCAAAATTCTGACTATATTCCGTATTCCTTTGTAGAGTTCTTCAACGTCATCTTCGTTCTGGAAAATACCAATGTCGATTTCGGGGAAGTCCATGGCATTAGCAGATTTCAATGTAATTCGTCCCGTTGATTTTGGATGGAGCAATGTGACAGATATTGCAAGGTCGGTAGAGATGTTGTAATTTTTGGAAACAGATGCTGTCATCTCCTTGGTGAATCTCTTTGATGCGTATAGACCGATTCTAGTACCTGTTGGAGGAGCAAATATATACTCTATATTGGGTCTGTTAATCGAAGAGTTGATTGAAGAGTAGCCCAAAAACTCGGAGTTCAAAGATTTAGTCAGATATCCATAACCATCAAAGTATTGTTTTAGAAGTTCTCTCATAGGTGGAGTTATTTGGGTGAAGTTAGTTCTTATGTATACACTCAGATATCCGAAGTGGTCTTTCAAAGTTTGCCCTACTGGAAGATCTTGAACAACACTAATCTTGTGTTTTCGGAGGATTTTCTTTGGACCCACTCCTGAAAGCATTAACAGTTGAGGCGTATTGATGACACCTGCTGATAAAATCACTTCCTTATTCGCGAAAGCTCTAAACAATTTGCCATTTTTAACAAATTTTACACCAGTTGCCATCTTTTGAGAATTGAAAAGTACCTTGGTTACAAGAGCTTTTGTAGTAATGTTTGTGTTGACTCGATTCCTAGCGTCTTTCAAATAAGTGTTACCGCTGCTAATTCTCTTTCCTTCCCAAGTATTATACTGTATTCTTCCGAAGCCATCGCCTATTTCGTCAATAGTATCGTAACCTATTTCTGTCATTCCATCTACGATTGCTTGATGTAAAGCTGATTTAGGTTCACTATATTCAACGTTGATTGGACCGCCGAATCCATGGTTATATGGGCTGCTCTTGATACGGTAGTTCTCAACTTTCTTGAAGTATGGTAAAATTTCCTCGAATGACCATCCTGGGTTTCCTGCATCTGCCCAGGCTTTGTAATCCTGTTTGACTCCTCGGTTGTAAATAAGGGCTCCAGTTGCGCTGCTACCGCCTACTGAAAGTCCTCTGGTGACAAGGCATTGGTGGTCAATCATACCTTTCAGAATAGAAAAAATAATATATTTATTGCTTTAATAATCGTTTTCAGTTTAATTTCTGGTTATATGTTTCGGAACAAAATTTCAACTTTAAGATTTTATTCAGCTTCGTTATATGCTATACTCTACTTAATAGAGTTTATATATATTCTGAAAAATCATCAGATCACACTCACTGACAAAGAGTTTGGGGTCGAATGGAATTCTTCAATTTTAAAAACGCTAAGGTTAAGATATTTAAGGACCTGGAATTTTGGCTGTACCTTTGTGGTTTGAATGCATAATTTGAGTTCTAATTAGAAAATGTGACAATATGGCCATTATATAGAGTATCCAAATATGTATTTCATTTCGGGTATTAGTTAGAATGTAAAAATGTTAAATCTCAAAATGCGCGCACTCAACTATAAGGACCTGTTTCACCACTTGCTGATTGAGTTCCAGATAAACAATTCATGAATTTTCCTGAAAATTGTGTTTTACATATTTCGCTAAGTTAAACTAGCTAGTAAGCTCCTGAATTACTTGTCTATAAATCAAGATTTAAGTGTCCACTTAAATCTATATGTTTTCATCCGGTAAATAAACTAACTTATTTCAAGACATGTGCCATATGCGTAATGATGAATAGATTGTGTCTTGATCAGGCGAGAATCATGTGCGATTTATGTGAACTAGTATCTTTTTAATATTTTGATATATCACGTCCTTGAAAACTTTGTGAATTTAGAACTGCAGTTGATCATTTGGCTGAATATAGTTTTGAAGTGTTAAGGTCTACATTTCGAAATTAGCAATTACTTACGAAATCCGAAGACAAAATTCAAATATCAAATGCGGTATAGCAACCGATTTTGAATTTAAAATCATTACAGATATTATAAATAGTTGATATCAATATCAAAATCAAAACCTTCTTGTGCCAAAACCTTCATTATCTGATATATCTTTTTGGTACATACATTTTCGTCTAGGAATACAATTCCAACTGACAAAATTTTAAACTAACCAAGAAATTATTGATCTAAAACTGTATACCTTGAGTAAATAAGTAATTAACTGAATAAATAAATAGACATAAATACAGACGAACCAACTTCTCGGAAATGTTGTATTTTTCAATACAATATTTCCTCGTCAGTGCCCTTTAATTTACTGATTTTTTAAAACTGGCATTTTAGGACATCGTGTGCTAACTGAAACAAAAGTTCCTCTTGTAGAATATTCGAAGATTACAATCTCAAAAGGAATTAAAAAATCTTCCCTCTTACTCTTCTGTGAAATGGATATGCAAACCAATATTTATAATTGAAATATTCATTTCATTTATTATTTATTTATTTCATAATGAATAGATGCGGTGAAAGACATCACTTTACTTCTGTTCAGTAGGAAGTTTCATGCGACGTTGCCAAACCGACCTTCTATTCAATTATCAGATCCGGAACAAGTAAAATGGAACGGAAAATATTATCCGACAAATTTTAAAATAGATGATTTTTTTCGTTTGATGAATATCCTAGACTCAATCAGCAAGTGGTTTAACAGGCCCTAATTATTCAGAAATAAATATATGTACATGTTGTTTTCTTACCAAGACAACCATTTTGTTGTGGAGTGGAAATATATCCCCAGTTCTTCCGAAAATTCGATGTCAGAGTATGCAATCCTGGAATTTCGGATAAATCGTCTTCGCCCTCTCCAGCTTCAAGGACCAAGATCCTCCAGTCTGGGATTTCTGATAGACGGTTAACCACAACACAGCCGCTTGTCCCGGCACCAACAACGATGAAGTCAAAAGTGCCGTATTCTGTAGAATTGCGAAGTCCAGTCATTATATCGAATTATAAACCTTGGTAAATGTCTAACTCATTGGCGTAACGACCAGGGAACGGTTGGGGAAGTCACTCCAGGTTGAAACACCCGTCGAAGAGAAAAAAAATATTTTTCAAAAAAATCACCGGTGAATATTTTAGGAGATGTTTGAGGTTCATGAATTGTACAGTTACTTTTGAACTACGAAGATTGACCAAATGGTATTCGTTGTGTTTTTATAGTCGTTGGTACCTTATAGGGACGTACTGAAGGAAGTTTGAGCCAGGGTATGAGTTGACTCAGGACACTATTTATGATTTCAGTATTTTGCATCTACAATGTTAGCAAGTCGGTATCTGGGGATATGATATCTACATGTTAAAAAGAAATACATGGACGATTATTTTGGCGGATGCGCATTTCGACCATCTGTTCTCTTTATTCTAATGAAAACGATGTAGACTTTCTGTGGAATTATTTGAAGTAAATAACTCTGAATTTTTTTTTTAATACATAAACCTGCTGTACTCCATCCATTTTTTTGGTTCAATTTCCTGGTATATTCGATGATTTGATATATTAATGGAGATATAAAAATTGTGGAAACAAGACAGGACAATCTGAAAATTGATAAATCAAGGAATGTATCACCAGCATGGCCTACCCAAATACCTTCAGATCATCTGACAGTATACGTCACGGTGGGTAATTTTCCAAGATTATGAACCTTGCTGATAGGTTGACGTTAGCTAGAAAGAGTGAAGGTTTGCTGCCGATGAATGAAACGCAAAAAATAACAAGTGGGGTCACGGAGATTGACCTACATTCGAAAAAAGGTGAAAATTAATATTTTGATATATAATTCTGGGATTTCGACATTCAAAGATCGAATGCTTCAATAAAAATTTGAGAAAAACTGAAAATGAACATGCAAAATTATTCGAAAAGAAGCTCTTTCTGATAGGACGTCTACTGGGTCCTCCAGAATGAGCTAAAAATTCTCTGAAGAAAGAACTGGCTCTGAGGATTATCGAAATTATAAGTCAGTTCAGGATAAGCTTCATTTGACGTTCAGTTTATATTATAGTATTAAACCTACAATGGATGAAAATAATTGAACAAAGGATCTGTCTTAAATATTTGGTGTTGCAAGAAGTATTCCGCGTTCGATGTGATGAAAGTATTAGGATTACTGTCAATTACTGAAAAAAAACATGAGTCGACGAAAAAAAATCAAGTGTAATAAGGAAATTCAAAAATCTATAAAAAATTTCATCAAACAACCACTTTACTGTAACGGCTTGTCTCTAGCCTGAAACTCAAATAACCACTTCAATAAATGCAACCACTGAGATTGATTCTTTAAAACGATCTGAGGAAATAAAAATAGAAGAAGAATTTGAAATTAGAAATTTTTTTAGACAATTAATTTCAGTATGCTTGTTACAAATTGGCGAATGCGCTAGTGTGAAATTATTTTTCCTAGCTCTGGAAGACATTCGAAGATGTTGGTAAAAAATATTCTAATTTCCTATTTTTGATGGACTATGAAAGCGATTTCAGAAGTGAAAGCCAGAAGCTCACAATAGATTCATGGAATAGGGGAGAAAATCTATTCAAATCAGAATGGAAAATCGAAAAAATCGTTCAGACCTGTCAGTTTTTATTTCTCCGAATAGGAGTGAGATATTGAAACGTCCACATACGATCCAGATTTCAATTGTTATTTTGAAATCAGAAAGCGCATACATATCCGAAGGATATATTTGAGGAATTTTGTTCTCTTGTGTTCCGAAACTTTTTCACCTACTACCAATATTTAGGTATTATCAAATATTACGTTACGGACATGAGTATCGTAATGGAATATTTTACGACACAAGCGAGTTGAAGTGTACTTTACAGCACTGTGCTCAAGTTACACCACATCTCAAATTTCATTTTTGTCTGATGCAGGATTTCTTCGGCATTATAGATTGTATAACCTCCTTTAATGGAGGTTTTATCCCAAATTATTGGGATAATTTCTTTCTAGGTTGGAAATATTCAGAATGTCTTTTGAATTTGAAGGAAACCTTGACTCATACATACTCAATTATTGTTTTTGGTAGTAGGTAAAAAAAATTCGTATTGAAAATTGATCTTTACAATACTTTTGTGATAAATATGTTCAGTATACACAGTGTTTTCAAATTTTTAGGAGATGAATCATTGTTTAAAATTAAAGGGGTTCTTTCATGTAAACAGAAGCTCTCAGCTCTTGAATTGTTATGATATTTTTTATTTTTTTCTTGAAATTGCGGAAGAGTTGAAGAACAGACATTTTGTCGGTATGTTTCATGAATAAAAAGACAACCTATAAATATTTTCTTATTATTTTGTGTTTGTTTGTAGAATCAATAGTTTCCTAATAAAAATTAAAATTTATCATGGTACATACGTATCTTATGTGAATAGAATTAAAAAAATTTAGAAGGCTGCTGTTATATATTTATTTTGTTTCGTTTCTAGTAGAACATGATCGCAAAATACCAGCAATTTCAAGATGAAAATAGTTAGTTAACTCATTTTTGAAGCGCCTAGAAGCTTCTGTTCAAGTTACATAAAAAACTCCTTTGGATTTTCGGCAAGGATTTAACCACTGAAAAGTTTCACATTTCAGAAACAGCCTGCATATTCCCGAAAATAAAATTCCTTTTTTCATATAACCAGTGATCATTCAACACGAAAATAAATAAATATTTCAATCCATATGTACTAGATAACACTTTATTTATTATATCATGAACAAAGAACAAATTTTCAAATATTCGCTAATGGTTAACAGGTACATCACAGAAAAAACTAACATAGCATTCTCATTTACAAATCACACAAATTCATACTATTCCATAGGAATTCTTATAGAGATATTCTTCCTACTTAAAAGTTATCATATATGTATATACTTTTCGAAAATAATTAGGAACGAAATACTGAATAGTGGTTCTTTATCATATCAGCCCCTTTTTCTCCTATAGCAAACGCTATAGCATTAGTATGTCCAGAAACTGTATCAGGCATGATACTACAATCGATGACTCTCAAATTTTCAACTCCATACACCCGTAGTTCACTATCAACCACTGCCATCGGGTCATCTTTCGGTCCCATTCGAGCTGTTGAAGACATGTGATACCCATTGAAGGCGAGATATCTCATAGCGCAGAACCAGAACTCTTTGGTGTCATATCCGTGCTGCTCGCATGCCTGAAACTTGAAATTCTGCCTCACATTGAACTTTTGGAAAGCTTCCGTCCTTCCCAACTTCTGCGCGTATCTCACTCCTTCATACAAGGTCCCTAGATCTTCTTCTGAGGAAAATATTCCTATATCTACCTCCGGGAAGTCCAAAGGATTTGCTGATTTCAAAGTTATTCCACCTGTAGATTTAGGGTTCAGAAGAATGGTCGAGAGGACTATGTTAGAAGAACCATCGAATGTTTTGAGAAACTCCACCACATCCTTATTGTAATTTCTAGGGGCACCGATTTTTTTAGCTCTCCCGCTTGGAGAAACCAAAATATATTCAATTTGATTGTCTCCGAATTTCTTGAAGCTTAAAGCCTTGGAGGAGAAAGACGTTGTAAGTACTCCGTAACCATGAAGGTAATCTCTTATCTGATCTCTGAGAGGTATGAGTTCTTCGGTGTGGTTGGTTTTGAAGAAGACCTGATTAAAAGCAATATGGTCTCTCATGGTCTTTCCTACGGGTGCAACCTTGATCACGTTTATGTTGTGCTTTTTTAACTCTTCTGAAGGACCTATACCGGACAGCATAAGGAGTTGGGGTGTGTTTATAGCACCACCTGATATAATGACCTCTTTATCTGCAAGAGCTTTGTACATTTTTCCATTCTTCGCGAATAAAACTCCTCGCGTCTTTTCTTTATCAATCAGGATTTTGGTTGCTAAGGCTTTAGTTGTGAGATTGAGATTAACTCTGTTCAATGCGGGCTGCAAGTAAGAACTTGCTGCGCTTACCCTTTTCCCGAAAAGGGCACTGCTCTGGCATCTGCCAACTCCTTCTGATTGACCTCCGTTCACGTCTATGTAATTGGAACCTAGCTCTTTGTTGGCATCTATAAATGCTTGGACTAAAGGTGATTCCGGTGTTGAATAGCAGTTGTTGATTGGTCCGGCGAAACCATGGTAATCGGTTTCTGCGTCGGATATTTGGGAATTTTCGGATTTCTTGAAATAATACGTTATGTTTTGGTATGACCATCCAGGGTTGCCTAATTGTTCCCATTTATCGTAGTCCTCTTTGTGACCTCTGATGTACATTATGCCGTTTATGGCGCCAGATCCTCCCACCGATTTTCCTCTTGCATAAGGGCATTTATCTCCTATCATTCCTGAAAATAATAATGTGAATGAGTTTCATGAATGAAATGCAAGTTGGCATGTTGTTTTATGTTTGTTAAATTTGCGTACGCACAACGTGCGATCCGCTCCTGAGAACACACTAAAGTGACTGAATTCAGAATTCTCAACAAGCAGGCTACCGATTGACAACCTGTTTGTCCCTCCGAATCCGAAAATGAGACACCTTGTATATTCTATCGCAGTTCCAGTTGATCACATATTATATTTTGGTTTTCAAAGTGTATAATATAATAAATTTGTGTTCTGCATTGCAACTCGAATTTGGGTGAAATTGTTGTATAATATGAATGTTACAGTACGATAATACTATTCACTAGATCTGAATAATTTATGTCTAGTTGAGAGGGAGGTTATTGCACTCATACTCAAAAATTTTGATTTCATTCAACACAGTTTATAATTTGTAATAATAATAATATATCAGAGTGTTATTTACACGTTTTTCATACAAGATATTTTTTTACAATAGTTTTTAGTTAATTCTATATAATTGCTAGTTCCTGCAAATAATTTTTGCTTAACTACAGTTTTCATAACATAAAGGACATAAAGTCTATAAAATTTTTTTTGTATAAGGATGATGTAATTCAGTTCAGGATATGTTTGGTTTTATGCAGGAAAATAAAAATAAAGAACCTGCTCAAGACTAGTCCAGAGCTCTACGAATTTCTACCGAGAAAGCTGAACGTGTATGGTATATCTAGGAACTGTTTCTTTTATTTTGTCATCATCAGAATATAAAAGTTACTAACTTAGCTCAGAACCTGTGAGTTGTCGAAATGACTTAAGAGCCTTGAATTTAGCGTGTGGATATTTCAATTTTAAAATATTTAAGTTTATTCTTCACTGGAAATATTCCGTTTTCAAGTATGTATATTTCTTTCCGTTTGATTTTTCATTCATCTAAGAAAATAACAAGAATCGATATCGGTTGATAAATTTCCATGAGAACTACATTTCATGTGTCCCATTATACAGGGTTAGAACAATTCAGAGGGCACCACAGGGATATCGAAAACCCATAGAGATACAGGGTGGCTTAAATCACAAAAAAGTTGCGTTTTTTTTAGGGATTAGTGTGTAGGTGTTAACATATCCAAAATATCTCCAATGATTCCCGAGATATCTCGAAAAAACTAAAATCCGGATTTTCTTTATTTCTGGTTCTTCTAACGGTTTTCGATATCCCTTTAGTGCCCCTCTGAATAGTTCTAACCCTGTGTGTGTACACTAAATAATAGAACAAGTTACGCTCAGATAGTACACAAAGTCAAACGCCAATTATCCAGAATGATGAACTCGGAGTGAATGATTCAACTTATTGCTTACCTAGACAACCATTCTTCTGTTTGGTAGTTTTGTAACCCCAATCCTTATCGCTGTTGGGCAGAATAGTGTGCATACCGGGAATTTCAGATAGATCATTTTCTTGATCTCCAGCTTCTATAAGAAGGATTTTCCAGTTTTGATTTTCTGACAATCTGCTGGCAACTACAGCACCAGATGAGCCAGCACCAACTACTATGAAATCAAATTTTCCATAATCTGAAAAACACGATATTTTTAATTCGAAATTCATTATCTGTTGTTGAATTTGAGATATATTCTGAGTTATCTTTCATTACCTGCAATAACTCACAAAAACACAACTCACAGATTCGATGAAATCACCGAAATTGATTTCATTGAAAATTTCAGGTGGCGTGAGATATTTTAAGCTACATTTCCCCATTACGAAGTTGAAAGTAAAAGATGGTTAGAAAAAAATTCTCATCTTGTCACTTCGTATCTGAAATGTTCTTTGAAGTTGTCTCCTACTACTAATTTGAAAAGTTTTTTCCTTGTCATCTTCTCGCCAGTTGGAAGTGATAGCTCGTGAGAAATTAGATTAGAGGTAGTCATTTATTTTCGTACTTCTTAGGATTTTCGATAAACGCTTTTATTGATGCTCGGTTGGCGAACAATTTTTTGCAATACAATGTTAAAATTTTAAACTACTCGAAATTATATTATGAAGGAATTACAAAAGTTCATCTCTCAAAATAGTGAGTAGAAAATGAATTTATGAAAAATGCCACTATACAGTTTGTCTCAGAGTAGGTGTAACAAGCTGATCTTGATTCTTAAATAGATATTTGATTATTAATCAAAAGCTTAAACCGCATTTTTTCAAAAAATATCGCCCTTGAAAATCAATAATAATAATAATAAAAATCTGGTTTTACTGATAAATGGGATACCTAAAAATTAACGGTATTTTATTGACAACAAAATTTTCAAAATGTCGATTTTGCGTAACAAATTACTATATTTTTTCAGAAAATTTATTTAATTTAATGAATTGAATAGGATTGTCATTTGACAAGTGTTCATTTTACATTCAACTTCGAATTTAGCTGTATGGATTGAAGATTTTGATATATGTATAAAATTACGTAGATACTAAAGTAAAGAGTAAAAAAAAATAGGTTGATCAGAATATTGATATATTCTGATTAGGTTAGGCAAGGGTCATTTTATTATTTCTTTATTTTGAATTTCATGTGTCACTTTCCAAAGAAGAAACAACAACCAAAATAGAAAAGATAAATCAGCTTTCGAAGAACATGTTTATCTTTAGCTCGGTAGGTACGGTCTTATGTAGTAGGTTGATTTATAAAATTATTGTACTTTGTCATTTACAAATCATTTCAGGAAGACTCTGTAATTATCATGAAGAGTGTTTATAAATTTCACGTAAAATTGACTTATCCCAGAAGACGTACTGACAATTTGTGAACTAGTACAAAGCAATGAGATTATTACTCATTTGAGAATTCATTAAAATAATTTACGTAGCACATTCAAAAATTCAATAATCTATCGCTCAATTATTGAGCTCAATCTTTTAGATGCTGTAATCAGCCAAATTGGCCATTATAATAAAGTTGGTTTCTTCAAGTTTAAGATGATTATTATCATCATAGATGTTCTACATTTCCACATTCGATTGTAGAAGGTTGAGGCTAATTACATAATCAATTAAAAATAAGTGCTTGATAGAAATTTGTTTATTTGATGGAGTATGATGTCAAAAACGAAAATACTTTTCAGTCTTGCTAATATTTTTATCATATAGACTAATTGTCAAACGAAGTTATACAAGGAAGTTAAAGCAATCATACTAAATAAAAAAATTTCAATATTTCAATTACATACTTTTGCCAACCTGAATTTCAAAAAAAGTAGATTATGTTTTGAATGAACAAGTACTTTTCTACACTCAGATAAATTATGTGAGTTCCATTGAAATCCAAATAATAATTCAATCATTCCCACTTTTCTTACCATGTATTTGTGTCTCATCAACATTAGACAAAAAATCACTATTATCTATCCTTGGTTTATGATTTAAAGCATCCTTGACACCCTTCTTGATAAGAGCTTCGTAGTAGTCAATTTTGAGTTCCAACGCACTATCCTTCTCATTTTTAACACCAACAAAAAAAACAAGTAGTAGAGCGAGAACTATAGGTCTCACCGGGTATTGTCTAATTCTATTCATGACAGAAACATAACTGAATAGCTATCGTTTAATTTTTTCATAAAATACTAAATGTCAGCCTCGAAAAGCAGGTTATCTGTTGCGATATTATGTCGTTGACCAACTTGTTTCGAATGCGGCAAAATTTATTGTGAAACCCGTAAATTAGTAAATCAGTTCAATTTTACTCGCAGTTCAACGATTTCTTACAATCTCTTAATTCAATCGAACTGTGTTAGGAACATTATGAAAATCGATTTGAAGATGATAATAATATACAGGATTATAATTATTTGAAGGGGCACTACAGTGATATCGAAAACCATTAGAAATAAATTACAAAAAAGTTGCGTTATTGTGGGATAAGTGTGTTGGTGTGAGCAGATCTAAAATATCTCCAATGGTTCCCGAGATATTTCGAAAAAACTTTTTTTTTTCTTTTTTTCTGTAAAACAGATTTTTTCTGTTTTTCATTGTTTCAAAAGCGAGATAGAGAATTTTTTTTTCTTGTGGACGCCATATTCTCGAGATATCTCGAAAAAATCCGTAAATAACGCAACTTTTTTGTAATTCAATCCACCCTGTATTTCTGACGGTTTTCGATATGCCTGTAGTGTCTCTCTGAATAGTTCTGACCATTTATATCTCAACTGAGTACAATTTTCGGTGCAATCTACCATTTATTTTCGAATAAACCACATTCGTTGATGAATTTAGACATAATGCAATTGCAATCATAATCATTTTATTCTTTCTATACCTTTCATTCTTTTTTTTTATTTTAGATTCTCAAATACTTTCGAAGTATTTGTAATATGATAAAAATTTCAATAACACCTCATTACCTAATATATTTCATTCATTTTTAATATTAAACCATTAATATTACAAAAATCTATCTGTATTTTTAATATTTTGTTCCATCTACAATTGCAATGAATAACATTTCAGATGAAAAAAAGGAAAGGTTTTCAATTATACCAGATTCTTTTAGATTAATACATACTATAAACAATGACTTCTGGAAGTCATGAACAATCAGGTCATATTCATCTTTTTACCTACATTAATTGTTTATACATTGATAATAGCTTGCACAATTGGAACATAACTAGCAGAGAATGCTTTCATGAAAAAAGACACATTTTTCCTGCAAGTAGTCCACTACATGCAAATAGTAAATGTAATATACCATCGTCTGAAAAAAAGTCAACACGATCGAATGTTTTTTTATCTTCTGTTCACAACTAACTTAGAATTTTCAGTACTTATAACAATATGTGAGTATGTTGAAGGTGATTTTTCTAAATTGCCACAATGTAGTCTAAATATCAAGTATAATTTTCAACTGAATACATCATTAGTTTATTCAACTAAACACCTTTAAATGATCTTTTTTGATGAAGTCAGCTCCCATTTCTCCTATCAAGAAGGCCTGTGCATTTATATGCCCAGTGACGGTGCTTGGTACTATACTTACATCTATAACCCGTAGATTTTTGATGCCGTGAATATTAAGTTCATCATCCACTACAGCTAAAGGATCATTGCGTGGTCCCATCTTGGCAGTAGAAGACAAATGATAAGCTGGTAGTGCTAGCTGACGAAGTAGACAAAACCAATGATGTTTCGACAATGGTTTATGTTTGGAACAAGAAGCCAGATTCAAATTCAATTTCAGATTGAAATCTCTACCAACAGATGTTTCAATTAATTTCAAAGTGACTTGAATTCCATTGTACATATCTTCTAGATCTTCTGCATTATCAAATATTTTGCTATCTATCAATGGAAAGTCTCTAGCGCTAGCTGACTTCAAACTCAGAGTACCAGATGATTTGGGATGTAAGAAAAATACTTGAAAGTTCCAATTGGTGGACCTGTTGATGCTACCTACGTAATCGCCCACTTCTTTCCTGAAGTTAGCAAACTGAGGAATAGATGTTGCCACAGGATTAGGCGGAGCGAAATCTATTTCCATATTAGGATGAGGCGAACTTCTATTTCTTGTATTGTAGTAAGATATGACTCTGTAGTATGAGGGAGCAGTAAAAGGACCTTCGGCATCAAGATATTGCTTGATCAAATGATTAGTCGTCTGAGTCCGTTCTACGTAATTTGAGCTGAAGAATAGATTCAAGAATCCAATGTGGTCCTTCATATATTTTCCAACAGGTGAATCTTGAATTACTTCGATTCCTAATTTCTGTAAGTCAGATTTTGGACCCACACCAGACAACATAAGGAGTTGGGGAGAGTTAGCAGATCCACTAGAAAGAATCACTTCCTTCCTGGCTTTCGCTCTGTATTTGCGGTTGTTAAGTACAAATTCAACACCATCAGCGGTTTTTGTCTTCTCGTCTATCAATACCTTCGTCACGAAGGCTTTTAAAGTTACATTGAGATTTATTCTAGTCCAAGCAGGTCGTACATAATTGTTAGCACCACTGGCTCTTCTTCCGTTTTGTATATTATGTTGGATATAAGATACTCCACTGACTTTTTCAGCGTTGTAATCTTCCAAGAATGGTATACCAATTTCTTGATTTGCCTTTATGAAGGCCTTCTGGAGAGGAATATCGGGTTTGACATATGCAACATTCAAAGGACCGTTGAATCCTCTATATTTCAAATCTATGTTATTAGATTGAAAGTTCTCGATCTTTTTGATATAAGGAAATACTTTATCCCAGGACCAACTTGGATTGCCCTCTTTTGCCCATTTGTCGAAATCAGCCTTTATGCCTCGTGAGTAGACTAAACCGTTGATGGTTCCAGATCCTCCCAGAATTTTTCCACGAATATAGGGACACTGCCTATTTATCCTTCCTAGAATAGAAAAATTCAAAATTGAAGTTCCAATAAAACATGGTTATCTCATGTACAGCATGGAAATATTTGTTGACTTGATTGTTTTGACAGTTGCGTTTTGGCGCGTTTCAGCAATAGGGATGTTGCCTTTATTTTGAAATTGCTTTTAATTTGTAGATAAGCCCCATGTAAACTCGAAAAAAAAATTTTCATGGAGAAAAATAGAAAGTACCAATAAAAAATACGTAAATAAAAAAAGTTTTCAAAATTCCCCCTGAAACGCTCCATTCTGTCACGTCTGTTCTGTGACGTCACTGCATAAAAGAGTCACCACCATAGACAAACTAACTAGTTTATCTATGATCACCACGTGCTAACGGTCTATCAAACTGAATTAATATCGGCTGATATTGACAGTCAAGTCTGTTTGATTATATCATCTGACGTTTTAAACCATAGATTGACTAGTTCTAGATAAGATTAGTTTGTCAATGTTCTAAACGTTTCAGTGCTTTGACATCAAATTGACCTGATTGGCGTTCGCAGTCACGTACTAATCGATAAGAATTTACACAATTTAAATCAATTTTATTAAATTGAATTTGATTAATAAAATGATGAAAATGCTTTTTTAGTATTTTAAAACCGGCCTTCAATGAGAAAAACCTAAATTCATTTGATTTTATTATATGATGCAACATCAATATTGCAAGGGCGTGAGGATCTAGTGCGCCGAGCTCTGGGGTGACACGCACCTGACTCGAAAGCACTTATTGGCAAAATTTTCAATCGCGAAATGGCAATAGTGAAATTTTTGTTTGAGAAACTGCAAACTTTCACAGAATATTACAATTCAATTCATATTGAATTTATAATGAAATTATTGGAATATAATGACAGACGGCTATTGCAGTCGGAGTATAGAAGATTAACACGAGCATAAAATATAAAATACAGGCATCATTCTTTATACTCCAAGGTCACGAGAGTCGAGTATGACGAGAAATGTCAAATATAAACGATGTATGCGCCATCTGAAACTCTAGTGATCTCTTAAAATTCAGCAGGCATACATTTCCCGTTTTGTCTGAAAGTTGTACAGGTATGAGTAGACACATCAGGGTTTTTCGGCATCTTATCCGTCACAGATGATATTGTAGTGAAACCAAAAACTACTGCGATGGACTAATTTTTCAGAAGCAAAAATCAAAAAGCATAGTAAGACATCCATTCTGAAAGTATTCCATATGAATGTAGGATCCACTTATTGTTCCCTGTAAATAATTGCGATGGTCAACCGGATGCTTGGAGACCTATTAGTTTCTTTTAGTGTCGAGGGCATGACAGTTTCAATTGATTTACAGGGAACGAATTGTTATTGTACATATAATGTGAAAAGGATGTGTAATTCTTCGGGGTGTCGAAGATGTGTCATGTCGGTTGTAAAACTTAAGAGATTTACTGGGGTTGGGAAAGTTCGAAAACAAGACGGTTGTACCAGATGTGTTACATCTGTGTATCAGGTACTAGTCCTTCGAGAATATTCGATTTCAGGGTATCCGCGAAGATCTTTGTGGGCGGTACGACAAAATTCTTATTGGACTAGGAGATGGTACTTTCCCTAAGGGTGTGGTCAAGCCGAAAGAAGGGAGGTCGATATTCGAGACAGGGTAAGTTCCAATCGGCAGAGAGCACAGTTCAAATTAAGCCGAAGACGGGAACAGTTCAAATGAAGACGAAGACGGAACAAGTTCGGTCGGTCAACTTAAGACGTAAGACGAAAAGACGGTTCGCGGACTAGATTAAGACGAGTCGCGAACAAGTTAGAGACGAGACGACCGAAAACTTGAGGTACGATGAAGACGTGATAATCGAAGACGTTTCGAGTAATTAAAACTAGAGTTAAAGACGAAATTCAGTACCGTAGTGAGAAACTTGTAATTGAGACGTAATTAAGATCTTCTCAATACTGTGTTTGTACCGTATAAGTGTGGCTTTGTAAATAGATGTAAATAATTCAAAAGAGTTTAATTATTGCAAATCCAACAAAGTCGCGGAGAAAAAGACCAAAGGCCAGGTGATCGAATCATACCTCTAGAGGATCGATTAACCAAGCCTACATGAATTATAAAGGAAAAACATACCAAAACAGCCGTTTTTCTGTGGAACTGTCAAGTATCCCCAATTTCTGTCAGATTTTCCGGACGCGTCGAAAACATATGGAATATCAGTGAAGTCATCATTGATATCGCCAGCTTCAAGTAGCAGAATATTCCAATTTAATACTTCTGACAACCTGTTGGCAACAACCGAGCCTGCTGAGCCACCACCCACTATGATGAAATCGAAGTCGCCATAGTCTGAAAAATTAACCTCAGGTCACTACGTACTTTGTGAATTCAATCCTTACTGAAGATGTTTTTCGTATTTTCCACATCACCTAGTAAATCCCGATTGTCGGATCTTCCCTTATAGTTTTTAGATTTTTCGATTTCGGTTTCGACAAGGTCTTCCAGATACTTTACTTGAAGGTTGAGTGCATCGGTGTCAAGACAGGTAGCGAACGCTAAAGTGAAAATGAACCATGTCAAAATAAACATGATGGAAATGCTCGGAACTTTTCGGATAATCGAGTTTATATATTCGCTATTTCTTTCAATGACGTGCATGCATAATTTGGACTTATCGGGTGAATATTTATATTTTATGATGTTTTGGAATTTCTGTTGTTTCGAATGTTCAAAAAGAATGGAATTATCTAAATTACCTGAGGTTTTCTGAGAATTTTCCTAGTAATGTCATTCATTTATGAGCGCTATTCGACCGCTCGCAGCGCTATATAACAGGACAATTGAAAAGTCCCCGGTCTACCATAGTAAAACACATTTTTTTGGCAAAATTCGATTTCATTATTCAACATAGTTGTCTTCGAGAGCGATACAGCATTCAGAAAGCGATCTTCCAACTTTTCGATACCATTTTGTATTAAGATTTTTCACTTCAAAATAGGCCTCAGTTTCGGCGATTACTTCTTCATTGGCGCTAAATTTCTTTCCAGCGAGCATTCTTTTGAGGTCTGAGAACAGGAAAAAGCCGCTGGGGGCCTGATCTGGCGTATACGGTGGATGCAGAAGCAATTAAAGCCAAATTCATGCAATTTTGCTATTGTTTTCGTTGATTTGTGACACGACGCATTGTCTTGATGAAACAGCACCTTTTTTCTTCAAATTGGGCCGTTTTTTAACGATTTCTTCCTTTAAACGATCTGATAACGCTATATAACAATCGCTGTTAATGGTCTGGCACTTTTGGAGGTAATCAATGAATATTATACCTTACGCATTCCAGAATACTGATGCCATAACCTTGGCTAATGACTGTTGTGTTTTTCCTTGCTTTGGACTCCGGAGTGAAATGATGAAGCCATGTTTCTTCCATCGTCACATATCGACGCAAAAATTCAGGTTTATTGCACTTAAATAGCTTCAAACACTGGTCAGAAGCATTAACACGTTGTTGTTTTTGATCGACTGTGAGCTCGCGCGGCACCCATTTTGCACACAGCTTTCTCATGTACAAATATTCGTGAATGATATGATGTACTCGTTCAGATGATATCTTCACAATGTCTGCTATCTCGATCAACTTCACTTTACCGTCATTCCAAATTATTTTGTGAACCTTTTTGATTTTCTCGTCAGTGATAGCCTCTTTTGGGCGTCCGCTGCGTTCGCCGTCTTCGGTGCTCAATTCACCACGTTTAAACTTAGCATACCAATCAATGATGTATGATTTTTCTGATGGAGACCTCGGAAATTATTTCCGAAGATTTTGCTTCAACTGTAAGTTTTCTCTTCAAAAATCAATATTTTATCTGCACACGAAATTCTTTTTTTTCCATTTTTTTTTTCAAATAACGAAAGTAGCTACACTCACAACGCAATATCTCACAAACTAATGGTCGGACTGCTGTCGTTTGAAGGTTGGTACTAACTAAAACTCATATGGATTTAATATTAGCACCGACATATGTGCATCGGGCCGGGGACTTTTCAATTGGCCTAATATATATCATATCGTCACGATGTCTGCGATGACCAATCCGTACTTAAATTCAAGTATGCCCGTCCGGCCGTCCGTGAACACGATAACTCTGAAATGGAATAACCGAGAAAGTTGATATTGTTAGGATAGGTTCGGATCTTATTTTTGTTTGTCGCTCTGTCCCACTCTGTCGGTATCTCTGCACAACCTGATTTTTTACAATTCACATCCGATTTTGAGGAAATTTGCTATTTATATTCAGTTTAGTTTAGGATGGTACTATGTAAAATTCAGTTTTTCTATAGACAAAGCTAAATTGAGAAATAACTGCGACATTCGTATATCGTGTTTGCGTCATGCATTTCATGTGGAAACGTGAAATAGACGTGATCTCAATATTTCGCGTTACACTCCCTCTGATTTTGATGGAACTTGGTATTCGGGTAACATGAATGTAGTATTCATTTTCAAGTAACGAAACAAAACATAGTGCAGCATAGCATCAGAGAAAATGATGACAACAACACACTCGGCATTGAAAGAATCGAACCGTAAACTCACTCTCTAATTGGATCAAAAAGATTATTCTTAAATCTACTCCAAGGACTGCCCAGGACAATAGATGAACTTTCATTTAAAAATCGTTATATTCTAAGTAAATAAACATGTTTCCGTAAATTCGATTTTAGTATTTCTAGAACGAGCAAATGGGTTATTCTCGTTTTCTCGATTGGAGCATTGAAACATACACTATTCTAATAAATGCGGAGAAAAAACTGATCCATTAATTGATTTAGACACTGAAAGAACATCAGCAACCAATCTTCTCTTTTGGGTGACTCTAACTGCAGAGATTTCCTCATTCCTGCATAGCCTATCTGTGACATACGAATACCTTTCTTGAAAGCAACCAACCGAATGAGTCTATTCTGAATACTCTCCAATACCTTAACACCTCACCCAGTCATTGGAGACTAAATTAACGAGCCATACTGTAGGATACTTCTAACTACTTGAAAATAAAAGGTCATTACTGTCTGAATGAAAATTACCACAATTACGCTGGATGAGACCAAGAACTCTCACAGCTCTAGAAGGAACTTGCTATGCAAGGAAATAATATCATTTATAAATAAACAATTAGTAAGGACCCAAAAGGGATCCTTGCGGAACACCCAAGAGCAGGGGAATATAATAAGAGGAAACATTTTTGTACCTAACCGCCTGCAATCTGTTACGTAAAATGAGTTAAAACAGTCATACCTTGCACCATTTATGGTGCGTTATGGAAAATTGAAGGTTCTATAATAATTTTATCTTTTTTGAATATACGGTTTGCGTTTCACATGAGTACATCAGATCTTTCTGGAAGATAATATTGTTTCAAGACCAGGAATAACTTATTCCGCAGAATTGATTTTTCAACAGCGAAGGACGGGAAAGCATTGTGCCACACTCATTAGCGTAGTTTTACTTTTGTTTTTCGGGTATTAAGTGACGTTTACATTACAGCGTTAATATGCAAGCCGTATGCATTTAGCTATGCCATCAACAAACCTCAACTTACAGGCTAATTCAATTCCTAGATTTCGTTCAGTTCTCTCAACTTCTCTCTCACTTATAATGTTTTATTTTTTTCCCTTACATCTATCATATGACTCAACTCCTTCTCTATGGTTATTCGGGCCAAAGAGTACGTTTTACTTATTTTTCGTCGGATTCTTTGAGACATAAGTAAATATGCTAGGGTGTGATATTTGTAACGTACTTAGAGTCGAAATAAAGTATCAAAGTTTTGATGAATTTCTTTGTTTTCTTTGCAGGTGTAGGAGGAAAAAATGGAACGTAACTCAACTTCCAGCGACTAGTGTCATCATTACTTTTCACAATGAGGCACGTTCCACTTTGTTGAGGACCGTTGTTAGGTGAGTATTCATTATCGTAATTGATATTACAAACGGAAGTTTTTTGAACTTATATCCGGTATAAACATAAGGATACAGGGTTTTTCAACAAAAGTTTTGTTTTGATCAAAATAAAACAATAAATGTAGATGACGATAATTCCAATGTTTTTATTACTTGTATATATCAGAAGAAGTCAGGAATTTTTGAGGAAAAATGTCTTTTTGCTGGTTGCATACGTGTATACTTATATCTGTTACTTTTTTTCTTATTTATTCACCATTTTAGTCAATACATGGCTATAGTCAAAAACATTTGAATGTACTATATTGATTATACCTAAACGGTATAATTTATTATATTTTTTGATATATTCTCTAGTTAATTTTTAGCTTCTTAAAGTCACTTTATTACATCCATGCTAGCTGTTTCCACTCTTAGGGAGATACTTATAACTCTCTCCTTTTGCGGCAGTGCCTCCACATTAAATACCTTCTTTAGGATATTCAACTGCAAATGTGTATTCTCATCCTTATTCAAATTCGAATCTTGATCTTCCAACATCTATCCAGGAAAAATTAGGGTGAAGGGAAACGGACGAGTCTATATATTAGATACATTTAAATGATACACGGAATATTGGTAAACAATATCCGAAAGTTCAGTTTTATAGGACACTGAGTACCAAAGTGATGAATGTTCCATTGAAGTTATGTTTTGTACAATAAAAGAAGTAAATCAATCAATAACTCTAAAACTGCTAGCGATAGGGACAAGAAAGTTAATAAATGAATTATCAAGAGGCTACGGCAAAAATAAATAGATAACATACGGGGTGTTATATTTAAAATATCGACGTTTTTAATACTTTTTCATATAAGCGGCAACACCGTATCGCTAAAAAAAATTTATATCGATAGAGCAATATTTCTTATTACCCAAGAAACTAAATTTTCAATAAAATCATACCTCCCGTTTTCCCTAAAAGTCCAGCGTTTCATCGACCGTAGCCCACCCTGCATACAGTTACATGATATTCAAGGGTGCAATTGGCGCTAGAATAAAGGAGACCTCAAAATACTGACTTCACGTCAGTGTTCCATTTTTTTTTGTTATTGCCCAATTTATTCGAAATGCTGAACATATTCGTCAATTGACCATAAATCTCGAGCTATACGAGTAAATGACTTTCGAGGATTTTTTCCGAACTATAACGTGAATTTCCTCGTCCATGCATCATTAAACAAACAAAAAAATTGTCCCCAGAGGAACTCAAACTACGATTATTTGTATATACAGCTCCGCATATAAACGATTCATCATGGCCAGTGCGATTCGTGGTTTTTGCAGGGATTCCCTGGGCAAAAATAAGGTCAGAAGGAAGAATAATGGATGACGTCCGCAACATGGCCACGAAATAAAATAGTTTTTCCGCTTTAATAGATGCATTTTCCATTTTCATTGTGCTATACTGTGATATCACCAGGGGCACAAAATCTAATTAGTGCTAAGCGTGCACAATATGAATTGTTAGTGCTGAAACGTTCAAAACATTTCTATTCAAAAGAGCAGAATGTTTTAATTATAAATCTCAACCGGAGAGGAAATTAATTCTAGTTGAAAATGCTGCTTACATCTCATAACTATGCGGAACAATATTTCGAATTCGAAACAATTCGATGAATGATTTCACTGGGAAATTTCTACTTTGTTTCATTATTTCCTTTTTTCTAGAGCTAATGTTAAATTGCTGTTATAGCAAAGCTACTTTTTTGAGTAGATAAATTATCACTCTTACCACAAGGGTAGATAAAGTTGGTAACACTCCAACAGCAAGGATAGATAAAATATGTATAATCTCACAATTATTTCTTCAGAGATCATCATGCGAACGGATATGCGAGTAAAAACTATCAAAATAAAAATACCATGCTCTTAATTTTCTGTAGTAATTCAATTTAACTAAAATTTATACTGTCATGATGAAAATCTCTTTAAGTTTATTTGAATACATCGACAGTTTCCTTGAGACACAGTTTACAAGAGCATAATAAATTAATTCATAATATAATAATTTCCTCTATTATTTCATAGTATACCTTTCTGCAAAAAGATAAATCAGAATCAAGTCAGATTTTCTGTTTGATTATGCATTTCGACTCGAAGTTCGTTTTCCTGTGGAATCAGCTTCGTATTAATTACATTGAAATGATTTAACATCCAGTATTGAAATTTAAATTTGCAATCAAATATGAATTATATAACTAGATTTTTGCAACGCATTCGATTAACCCAATATTATAATCTTAGCGAAATATTTCAGCTGCATTCTTGTTCTTAATTGAGGAACCAAATTATTATAGCTGAATTTGATATTGAAGATTATATACATAATATACTTATATAAGAAAGCCGTGCATGAATGATCTAAATGATAAAAATATTATACCGAAAAATCAAGAAACACTGTGCGTCTTAAAAAAATAATTCAAAAACCTCTAAGTTCTATATTATAATTTCATTTCAGTGTTCTCAACCGAAGTCCCGAACATCTTATCAAGGAGATTATATTGGTGGACGATTTCAGCGACGATCGTACGTATAACTTTTTTTCAATATGTTCGTAGGATTCAACTGAATTCTGTTCCAGCTGAGGATGGGAATGAATTGGCGAAAATCCAAAAAGTACGGGTGTTGAGGAACGAAAAGAGAGAAGGACTTATGAGGTCCAGAGTGAAAGGAGCAGATGCCGCTAAAGCTTCTGTTCTCACTTTTCTCGACAGCCACTGCGAATGTAATGTTAACTGGCTGGAACCCTTGCTGGAAAGAGTTGCAGAGGTAAGCATAAAAAATGTATATTTAAATGAGAGCCGGAATTTTGGAATAGGTCCTATATATTGTACATACAGTACATTTTTGTTTCTTCGTTCAAACACGAGGCGCAAGTTTATAATGTTTGGCAGAAATATTAATTTCTTCGTGTAAGTAATAAAAAAGGAGAAAAACGTTAACATAATGAAATGTAGATTCAAAATAAAAGCACTAACTGACTGAAGTCAGAAGCTTTTGAGCGTTCATTCTTTAAAATTTTGCGCATGAGCGCTCTTTTAGACCACATAGCTGTATATGTGGTATCTAAGGACTCAATTGACGCATGAATGATGAGCGTTTGAAAGCTCCTGGCATCACATTAGTGCTCTTTAATTTTTTGTCGATATTTTATAGACATATATGTATAAGGTGTACAACTTCGCTTCTGCTGTTTTGCAATAGATGGCTGTAGCGGTAATTGATAAGAGGTAGTCGAAATAAATAGATAGTATGTCATACAATAAGCTTAGGTATTTTTAAACATAACGCCATCGAAATATTAGTTGATTTGTGTCTGCATCATAAAGTTATTCTCGATAAAATATGTCAGCTTACGAGACAAATTCTCGTCATTTGCGGGTGGTCTGCTCAATATGATGAAATCTGAGGCTGAGGCTCATCGAATACCTATGGTTAGGCCCTTATTAGTGAGAGAATGTGCCAAACGTGGTTTCAACGCTTCGAGAAAGGTGATTTTGACGTCGAAGACCAGCATGACGGTGAAAGAGAGAATATTCTCGAAGATGCTGAATTGGAGACATTACTTGATCAAGACTCGTGTCAAACGCAACAAGAATTGGCAGGATCATTGGGAGTGGCGCAACAAGCCATTTCAAAACGCCTGAAAGTCATGGGAATGATTCAGAAACAAGGAAATTGGGTGCAGTACGAGTTGAAGCCGAGAGATGCTGAACGGCGTTTGTTTGCTTGTGAACAGCTGCTTGCAAGGCAAAGACGGAAGGGATTTCTACATCGCATTGTGACTACAGACAAAAAATAGGTTCAATACGATAATCCCAAGCGCAGAAAATTATAGGGATATTCCAGCCATGCTTCCACGTCGACGACCAAACCGAATATTCACGGTTCCAAGGCGATGCTCACTATTTGGTGGGACCAGCTCGAACTAGTGTATTATAAGTTGTTGAAACCGACTGAAACAATCACAGGCGATCGTTATCGAACGCAATTAATGCGTTTGAGAGACATGATAAAGTGATTTTACAGCATGACAATGCTCAATGTTGCGAAAATGGTCAAGACATACTTGGAAACGTTGAAATGGGAAGTCCTAACCCACCTGCCGTATTCTCCAAACGTTGCTCCCTCGTACTATCATTTATTTCGATCAATGGCACACGACCTGGCTGCTGAATAATCAAAGAAAAGAAAGTAATGAATTAAATATTTTTTATTACAATTAAACTCAAAATTGCAGTAAAAAATGTATTCATAAATTATATTTGAAGTGACCTCTATCATTCCTTATTCAAGCACGTGTCATCTTCCTAATTTTTTCAGTTTTTACTTTCCGCCTGAAATTTACTCTCAATCTTCTCGCTGTTTTGTGTATTCTAATGGTGTTAGATCCGGACTTCTCGCCGGTCACGAAAATATTACAAAGTTATAATCAAATTTGGTCAACGTAAAAAAAAATTAAGAAAATGACGTAAGGTCAGAAATCTTTTAAAAATCACAAATATCTCGTAAACTGTTGATTTTTGGTTAACACTAAATACAATACGGCTTAAACGACAGTAAATGTGTCATACTAACACGTCCTCCAAGGTTCACGTCTAATTTGGAAATACCCTGTATACAAGGAATTTGGCCACCCGTTACATACATAGGTCCAAAAGCCCATGGTTTTTGGTTTGCAGTTACGATCATTCAAGATTTAGAGAATTTGTACGTTCCACAATAGATATTCAATTCAATTTTAGTAGTTCAACAGCCGAAAACGTCACTTTACAATGTAAATGAATTTTCCATTATCCTCTTCCATAAATAATTCCCTTGACATTGTAATACGAACCTTAGAACGAAATTACGTATTCAGCATTCGCATTCCGGAAACTGCAGCCCCATGTAGCCACATTTAGAACGAACTAAACTACTATTTTCCAACACTATAAACTCTATGTACCTAGCCAGACTAAATTTCCTCCGCAACATAAATGGGTTAAATAACGAAGCAATCTGATCAATATGAATTACTTCCATCGTAACTGTCTGTGACTAAGTGCAATTTCCCAGAACAACCATTAAATAACTCTGAAATTTAGATTTTCATGAAAACATAAGGGTTTGATGAGTCTACTTGATGAAGGATATTCAATATAAATATCAAAAAATTGACAACTTTGCATCTATTTCTTCACAATAATATCTATATCTATATGATATATTAAAAATGACAAAATTAATAATCAACCAAAAGAAAATTCAGAATAACTAAAACTATGAAAATTGAGTAAACGGTTAATAAATTAAATAACTAAATTAACATCAAAAGACAGACGTACGTTTCGGAATTCACTTCTTGATTAAGAGTCATTACCAACCAGAGGATAAATTTAAAATTTCTAAAATTGTTTTTTGAATTATAAATGTCGATTTGTATATGTATTTCAAGGGAATAACAAGAAAGAAATCTATGACTACCTGAAGTATTTGCTTTCTCTGTGAATCCTTACTAGATATACAGTTACGTTTAGTTAATTTGAGGTTCCTCAATTGCAATTTTTGTGAAGTAAATATACATAAGTGATGAGTTTTTTATTTCAGTAATTTTGTTGAACTATAAGGCACTGATGAGGAAAAATTTTATTATTGAATACAAAAATTCCGAAACGTACGTCTGTCTTCATGTTAATTTAGTTATTCAATTTGTTAACCGTTCACTCAATTGTCTATCGCTGGCCACCATTTTCTCCCATCTTTCTGGCAGCGTACGAATCCATTTTTTACTTCTTCATAAGACTTGAAGTGCTGGTCAGCCAGTCCGTGTGCCATTGATCAAAACAAATGATAGTCTGAGGGGGCAACGTCTGGAGAATACGGCGAGTAGGGTAGAACTTCCCATTTCAACGTTTCCAAGTACCTATCTCTTGATCACTTGATCGTAACATGGGTTCGAGCACTGTCATGCTGTAAAATAACTTTATCATATCTCTCGTTTTATTGTGGCCGTTTGTGTTTAAATGCTCGGCTAAAACGCATTAATTGCGTTCGATGACGATCGCCTGTGATTGTTTCAGTCGGTCTTAACAACTCATAATACACTACGCCGTGCTGGTTCCACCAAATATTGAGCATGACCTTGGAACCGTGAATATTCGGTTTGGCCGTCGATGTGGAAGCATGGCTGGGATATCTCAATGATTTTTGCGCTTGGGATTATCGTAATAAACTTTCGTATTTGCCTTGCAAGCAGCTGTTCACAAGCGAACAAACGCCGTTCAACATCTCTCGGCTTCAACTCGTACGGCACCCAATTTCCTTGTTTCTGAATCATTTCCATTACTTTCAGGCCTTTTGAAATGGCTTTTTGCGTCATTTCCAATGATCCTGCCATTTCTTGTTGCGTTTGGCACGAGTCTTGATCAAGAAATGCCCACAATTCTGCATCTTCGAAAACCTCTCTTTCACCGCTGGTCTTTCATGCTGGTCTTAGACGTCAAAATCACATCTTGAAGCGTTGAAACCAATCTCGGTCTCGCCATAGGTATTTTAGAGCATTCGATGAACCTCAGTCGTAGATTCTTCATATCAAAGCAGAAAATTTAAATCTTCCGCAAAGGACGAGAATTTGGCTTGTAAGCTGACTAATATTTCGAAGGCGTTATGTTTAAAAATATCTAAACTTTTTGTTTGAGATCTACGATCTATTTATTTCGAATACCTCTTACCGCTACAGTCATCTATTGCAAAACAGCGGAAGCAAAGTTGTACACCAAATATAGTTCCAGGTTTCTCTTTCTTTGTCGTGTTTGTGAAAAATAGATTACAAATATTAATTTGATGAAATATTTATTTTTATTTCTGAGTATCTCCAATTCATTTCAAGGACGAAACAACTCAAAATGCTTGGAAAATCAACTCTAATTGAATGTCGTGAAAGTTTGAAAGAGACAAGTTTCAAGCTGATCGGTCAACTAAAAAATTCATGCACTTTCGGTTAGTATATGAAAAGTTCAGAGGTCCCAAATACTTTTCACCAGTATACTCACCAAATGTAAACGGAGCTTCCTGGTTACATCGAGACTAGTTAGAAAACTTTCTTCAGACACAATATATTACCCACAAGGGAATGAAACCAAGCATTTCCCTTGAAATTTACTGTATTCGTTATCAATAACAAACTTATTTTTTCGAATGATGTAACGAGCGTTCATTTAAATTCGTAGTCAAGAATGCTGTGGAGAAATTAAATGGAATTATAAGTAGCGCTTAGCTTGTACCATATCATTATCTTGTAATTTTTCCATTTCACTTGAAACTGCCATATTAGAATTGGATTTCGAATCTGTGAGAAAAGTATATAATGAAAAATGGGTTTTGCCGAAGTACAAAAGGCATTCATGATCGAATTTTATATCAGAAATGGACATAAAATTGGAGGCAAATGAGAATATTCTATAGATGAATGTCTAACGGAATTCGGGATTAAGTAAGCAGATGTTCCCATTGATTATAAATGTTTTCAAAGCATTGTTTCGGCAGGGTGGAAGGAAAGAGTGGAAGTTGTCGACAAAAAAGGACACCAGACTTGATTAATACAGCCGAAGATATTATGGAAGAAGCTCCAAAATCTCCAGTAAGATTTTTATTCTAACGCAATTGTGTCTCTGTTGGTACATGTCACAAGATATTAAAATAAGACATCAGTTTATTTCCATACCGATAAACCTGATACCAGAAGGTTCAA
The DNA here is from genome assembly GCF_914767665.1 of Harmonia axyridis. NCBI lineage: Eukaryota > Metazoa > Arthropoda > Insecta > Coleoptera > Coccinellidae > Harmonia > Harmonia axyridis. Next base: position 28,543,526 of record NC_059507.1, read on the forward strand.
GAAGTTGATTATCCTTGTAGGATGGCTTTTTGTCAGTGGTTCCTGAGTGATTTCAATAATAATCTCACAAACGTTTTTTTTTTCTGACGAAGCTTGGTTTTACTTTCTGGGTATGTTAACTCAAAAAACATGAGAATGTGGATAGGTGAAAAACCTTATTTTTTTTATTGAGATGCCCTTTCATTCTCAAAAAGTTGAAGTTCGGTGCGCTATGAGTCAGAGGCGAATTATTTGCCCAATTATCTTCAATGGAACATAAACAGCAGACCGCTATAGGGAAGAAATTCTCGTATCATTTATTCGTGAATTGAATTTTGAGGGATTGACTCAAAGTTTTTTGCAACAGGAAGGTACAGCAGCACACACGGCTACAAAAACTTCAGCCTTTTCAAGGAATATCTTTCAGGATCGGTTTATCAGATTGAACACAAAAAAAGATTTCCTCCACGGTCTTGCGACCTGACACCTTGTGAATTATTTTGTGGCTTCATTTGAAAAATAGTATTTTCTTGTACCTTTACATAATTTAGTTCAACTGAAGGAACGAATTATCGAAAAGGTTGAAGAAATTAACAATTCACCCCTTACATTGGATAATGTCTTGAATGCCATCATAAAACGATATGAAAAATGTTCAGAGCAGAGAAGTGGTCATTTCCAGCAGTTCCTTTGATTAAAATTATGATTTTGTATGGTCAAGAATTAAATGAAAGTCTCATATTTATTACTTTTATTTTTCGTATGAACTCTCAACTTGTTTCAATCGACATGGGAATTTTCAACCGAATTTTTTGAAATTCCTTGACCGAAAGTTGTCAGAATCCTCATATTTTATCAATTCATGTTAACTTGCCAATGAAATTTTCAAGTCGGAGCAAACCATTTTTGTGAATTGGCTTAAGAAAGTCGAAAATTGAACTGGAGTTTTGTCACTTTCATTTGTTTACATACTTCGAATCTGGGAACTATATGGTACAAGCTAAGTACTACTTGTAATCACAGAAAATCACCTCTAATTTGTCCACAGCACTTTTTACCATGAATTTAAGTGAAAGCACGTTAGATTTACAATAGGTAATATTTTCAATGGAACCGGAGTGGGTAGATTTTGCTCAAAATACGTCAATTATTCGCTAGATTTTCATGTTCGAGATTATTGACGTAACGAAAATTAATTCGTTTTAAGGATGATTATACGCGATCACAGAGTAATTATAATTAAAAGGACCCTTAGTGTATAATTTTCAGCGTTGGCTGTTTTTTTACTTTCGTTACTGATGATAGGCTAAGGGAATATTAATCATAATTACGTAGTGCGGTGAAAGCATCGGAAATTATGTTTGAAACGTTATCCCTATCAGTACGTTGTTATTATTTTCTGTTTCAGGATCCATCCAGGGTTGTTTGCCCTGTAATTGATGTCATCAGCATGGATACTTTTCAGTATATTGGTGCTTCAGCTGATTTGCGAGGTGGTTTCGACTGGAATTTAGTTTTCAAGTGGGAGTATCTGAGCTATGCAGAAAGGGAGAGCAGACAGAGAGATCCTACTCAGGTAATTGGAGATAATGGTTGAATAGTAGCATTATGTGCTATATATGGATATAGATTTCCACTTTAATTTTTGATTGAATAAAGTGATTCAGAAATTTCAGTGGGTAGCAAAGATCAACTGACTCACGAAAGTTAAGCTTTTTTTATGGCAACATATAAAAATTTGTAACTGAAACTATATAATTCGAGTGATCACCATCGTATTCAATAACCAACTGAAGTGCTTTCAATTTCTCTACCTATTTTGAAAATCCCGAATTGAAATAATTGTCAAACTGTATCTGGAACAATAAATCAATTTACAAAATTTGGCAATATTTTCCAACAGAGTTCCGAAGTTTTTGTACCTCATGGTATGAGGGTGTACGTTAAATTTTAAGAATATCACTTGCTTTCGATTCATGAAAGATATTTGTTCTTGGATTTGTGTTATTCTTGTATTCGTTGAAACTGATTACAATGGGAATCAGTAATGATGTTTACAATTTCAGTTGCAATCCAATAATCACAAACTAAAACCTATTTTGGATACAATGACTGTAGAAGACAGTGAATAAATTTAAACATTTTCAAGATTGAAATAAAAAGTTTGTTGCAAATTGTAAGGAGTCAAAGAAAATACATTGAAAAACAAAAATTACACTTTCAAAGAATATGGTATATATATTTGGCAAATTTTTTTGTTTTGTTTTTTCAGCTTCTCTAAGGATTAAGTTGCTAGATGTTGGCTTCTTATTAACGATGTTTTTTTATGGTTGTTCAATTCAGGAATGAAAAAGTTAAGTAAATCATAAGATCTTGGAGGCCAATTCACAGGTCCAAAACGTGAAATTAGGCGGTCACCAAACGTGTCTTTCAATAAATCGATTGTGGCACGAGCTGTGTGAGATGTTGCGCCGTCTTGTTGGAACCACAGCTCCTGGACATCATGGTTGTTCAATTCAGGAATGAAAAAATTAGTAATCATGGCTCTATACCGATCACCATTGACTGTAACGTTCTGGCCATCATCGTTTTTGAAGAAGTACGGACCAATGATTCCACCAGCCCATAAAGCGCACCAAACAGTCAGTTTTTCTGGATGTAACGGTGTTTCGACATACACTTGAGGATAAGCTTCATTCCAAATGCGGCAGTTTTGTTTGTTGACGTAGCCATTCAACCAGAAGTGCGCTTCATCGCTGAACAAAATTCGCTTATGAAAATCGGGAACAACGGCAATCTCATTTTAGGCCCATTCGACGAATCTACGCCTTACTTGATGATCGTTTGGCTTCAATTCTTGCATGAGTTGGATTTTGTAAGCAGGCAAACCAAGATCCTTCCGCAAAATCTTCCATAAAGTGGATGGACACAGATCCAATTCCTGTGCTCGATGGCGGATAGACTGATTCGGGTCTTCCTCAATGCTACGCTCTACAGCAGCAATAGCTTCTTGCGAGTTATCAATAAGACACGTGGTACGAAAATGTTCCATAGTTAATCGAATTAACTGCTCTGATGGACGATTTTGTCGACGATAAAATGGACGTAGTGCGCGTAACGTATTCCGCACAGAACCATTATTTTTGAAATAAAATTTCACTATTTGCAAGCGTTGTTCAGGCGTGAGTCTATTCATGATGAATTGCCAAGCCAAACTGAGAATAAATCACTTGACAGCTGTTGAATCTGTCGCCATCTTGAACAGTAATGCCAACTTAAAGTTATATACCTCGAAAAAAAACACCCTTTATTTTCAAATTCAAAACAACATTCAGTAAATTATCGTATGAATTAGTCTCACATTCCTACTTAGTTCTACTGTTATGTGAAGAGTGAGCTCTAAAAAAGGAAAATTCACATTCATCACTGGATTATTTTTTTCTGTTGATTTTGGAATAAACTATTGATAATTGTTATAGGCCATTCGAACACCAATGATAGCAGGAGGACTTTTTGTCATAGATAAAAACTACTTCAATAGACTAGGGAAGTATGACATGCAGATGGACATTTGGGGAGGGGAGAATCTCGAAATATCCTTCAGAGTTTGGCAATGCGGAGGAAGCTTGGAAATCATTCCGTGCAGTAGGGTAAGAGAAAATTTTCATTTTTCATGTCATTTCACATATGAATTCATTTATGTTATATTTGAATTTTGAATACTACACCTCGAACATCTTTCGTTTTATTTCTTTTGGATTCTTGATTTGTTGGGATTAGGATAAGTTTTTTCTTTTTTCATACTTATATTGTGAAGAATCTCGTAGGATGGTTCAATGCAATAAAATTAGATGAAACCTCTTCTGAAGGATATTCCCATAAAAAGTTTCATTTTGATATAAAAAAACGAGAATATTTAAAGAGTTATCAATGGATGTTTATTTCGATGTAAAGTGGAAGGTATGCCATTAATGATGGGAAAAGGTATCTACCAATTGGCCGCCACGTCTAAGGTTGCAGCGCCATACCCCTTTATTGAATTTTTCTCACATCTGTGGCTCTGTATCCTCGATAACTTCATGAATTCCATCTTTAGAATCTTAAATCGATTGTGGAGCATCAACATAGATCTCACAAAATCTCTGCCATTTGTGGCTCCAAAAAATAACATGCCCAGAAAACTTTTCTTGCAAAATTGCTTGTATGGCATGTAGCATCGTTTTGTTGAAAATAAATGTCCCCTACATAAATATCAGAATAATAATTGAGTATAGCCTAATTCTTGAAATCTAAGAGGAATCGACAAACCTGAGCTTTTGTCGACACTACGGGATACAGCAGTGATAATTGATCATTTCGTATGCCCAATGCTCAAAACCTTCGATATTTTTTTCAGGTAGGTCACGTGTTCCGAAAACGTCACCCATACACTTTTCCCGGAGGAAGTGGAAATGTGTTTGCGAAGAATACAAGAAGAGCTGCCGAAGTTTGGATGGACGACTATAAACATTTCTATTACGCTTCAGTGCCTTTGGCAAAGAATATTCCATTCGGAGAGTGAGTATAAACAAAATTTCGTACTGAATCTCATGTTTTCATAAATTCTAGAGTCTCTACTCGTTATTCCATTAATAACCATGATAACTTCCAATAAAGTATTGAATTGGATATCAGGAGCTTCTGTTTTTCTGTTCATATAGTTACAAACCACCGCCATAACTTTGTTGGACTAGAAAAGGAACAAATGTCAATTATTACGGTTTCAAGATATTTTTACTCGAAAAACACGAAAATTAAAAATAATTAGTCTTAGTGATCTCAAAGCTTCCTGTACCTACGGTATACTCAGAATCAATAAAATAAAAATGGTTATGTTTATTTCATCGAATCTCAAGAAAATTTGAAACATTTTCTAAATTTTTGCTGAATACATTCGAAAAGATGGAATATTCAGCATGATTACAGAGAATACCCATGGTCCAGTGAAGCGATGCAACAACCAAAACATCTGTATGATACGATATCGAATAAACGAAGGTTCTTTTTCAATGGCGAAGTGGGGATGGTCACAGTTGCGGCCTGCTCTAGCTCTGCAACTTGAATATTAATCGCTCTACAACTGTGGGATGGGTTACGACAATGTTATTCCATTTATTCATTCGTGACAATGAACGACACAAATAATTTCTTCTGTGCAAATAAGTACTCAGGTTTTTTTTCCACAATAACTGATTGAACATTGAAAATAAAATAAATTTTACGCAAGTGAGAATTATAATGGAAAACAAAAACAAATTGTGAAAAATCCTAAATCGAGGGCCGGCCTATTCAAATAATTCACCTTGCCAAGCAGTAGTGAAACTATTATTAGGAGATATTCTCATATCTCCGAGTAGATTCGGCATAATTGCTATTTTGGCACATAAATGAATTATTTTGAACAAATATTCGTCGCTCTATAAATCAAATCATAAAAAAATCATTGGAAGGTAAATCCGGTGATCTGGGGGTCCAATTGATCGTTCCATTTTCCGGAAAGTCACGACCTGAAAAAATCATCCTAAGATAATGTATGACTATTCTTGTACTATGACTTGGACAGCCATTATGTTATGTAACCATCAAAATTAATTGTTAGCTGTGGAACTGCCGGAGTATTCTCTGGAATATCGTTGAATATCCTTCCGAATGTATTTATCAAACCTCTATAATTATCAAAATACGAAACCTTCTAACTCTATTTCGAAAGAATTCGAGAAATACTTCCATTTGAAAATCCGCAATATCCACCGAATTCAATATCAAGATCACTCTTTTCGAATGCTATATCTTCATCCGTCCTCAAAATTATACCGCGATCACAAGATTGAGAAACATCCCAGTCACAATTTCAAAGGATATGGAACATAATATCCACTCTAGAATTACGTTCACTTGATCCTATAAAATTAGGAAGTGCCAAAGGAAATGAAGTCAGTTTTTCACTTAATACCCCAATGCGGTATTCTATTTCCCGTAGTATCTCTGCTCGAGCAGCATCCCATTAAAGGATGCTGAGCAATAAATTCTGAGGTATTTAAATTTTTCGTAAAGTTCTCGGTTTAAGCGCTTGATATATGCGACAATATAAATTTACCCTTCTTCAAAGACCAAGGAGACTTTCATCTTCTCTGCGGAGGGGGAAGTGTGTAGAAGGAAGATTAAATTCATGCGTGAATAATATGAGACCTGTCTGTATATAACCGTGACAAATATGTTCACGTACAAAAGAAGCATTCCAATTAAATCGAAATGATGAGTTTTGTTTAGAGGGGGTTGCTCAACTGTGAATACATTTACATTCAAAATTGTTTTCGAAAGGCATAGGCGCAAAGTGTTTTAACACGTAACAGCATAAAAAGTCTTCCTAAGTAATCGTTCATATGCTATACAAGGTGATTCGCCGAGATGACCTATTATAATTTTGAAGTGATATTATAATGAAATGAGGAATTAACAGAATTCGGCCATATTATTATCATCGAAGATAAAAATTTGAAAATGAACAAATATTGCAATCAATTCAAAATGGCAAAAAAGTAGTTAGAGTCGATATTAGTTAATATGAACTAAAATCGAAGGATCAAAATTATTTGAATTTGACATCAATTTAAACAGAAGAATAACCCACCTAAGAGTTTGTTGATGTCCTCATCTATAAAAAAAATTGTGTTCTTGGGAATTAATCTCTAGGCAATAATCGATGAAATGAAATAAAACCGAAACGTAACGTAATTGTCAATTGTGTTGGTAGTTACAAATTAAAATTTGTTCAAGTCATTATAATACATGGTGATACAACGGCATGGCCTATTAGACGTTTATAGAAAACTAATCATAATTTTGAGCTGAAACTTTGCATATTGGAATTTGAGACAATGATCTTTCTCTCTAAAATATTTTCAGATCTCTACCACATTTTAGTTTCTTTCTGTGTTTTCCGGAAGTCACTGAGTCACACAGTGACGAATTGCAGTTTTTCCTCAATTGAGGTTCTTCCTCGATTACTCTTTAATGTATTCATTTTAGTTATAGGGTTTGCTCAAGTAACCCCCACTATTTTTGTACGTATAAATAAATAAATAAATAAATGACGTCTTTATATATAATCGACTGAAATAATGAAAAATATAGGTTCGGTTCTAATTTGAAAATCTTGAGTTTTGATGAATTTGAGTTGTCCAAGTTCATGATCTTCTTATGAACATTTTTGGTCTAAACCGCAAACACCCTTATAAAACTACGTATTTTCTGAATCGAAAAAAATATTTTCGAAAAAAGGTATTTCTGCAGAAAAATTCGAAAAATGTGAGTCCTCATCGCCTCAATTTTTTTATAAAAAAATCATGAACTCATTAACCGTTGAACTATTACCCAAGGTATGGCATATGGCCGAAATTGTCATCAAAAAAGCTATCTAATGACGCAATGATATACTGGATATGCTATTCGAAATAAGAAAGTAGTAATCTGTTTCCGGTATAACCGGAAGTTGTAAAAATCTGAGAATATTTTAGGGAGAAAGATTATTGTCTCAAACCCCAATCTGCGAATCTTCAGCTCAAAATTATGATTAGTTTTCCATAAACGTCTAATAGGCCATTCTGTTGTATCACCATGTATTATAATGACTTGAACAAATTTTAATTTGTAACTACCAACACAATTGACAATTACGTTACGTTTCGGTTTTATTTCATTTCATTCATTATTGCCTAAAGATTAATTCTCAAGAACACAATTTTTTTCATATAGATGGCGACATCAACAAACTCATAGTTGTGTTATCCTTTTGTTTAAATTGATGTTAAATCCAAATAATGTTGATCCTTCGATTTTAGTTTATATTAACTAATATCGACTATAACTATTTTTTTGCTATTTTAAATTTATTGCAATATTTGTTCATTTTCAAATTTATATCTTGGATGATGATAATAATAAGGCCGAATTCTGTTAACTCCTTATTTAATGATAATATTACTTCTATTTCCAAAACATTTTTTATATTATAATGCAAACAACAATTTGAAATATGAAACTAAAATGATTTTCTGGTATACGATTAAGGTTATAAAATTCAATCGAAATGAATAAAATTGTCATAGATTAGATTCTCGCTGAATTATTGTGGAATCGTTTTTACATTCATCAAATTGAAGCTTCTTTTAAATTACTGTTTGGTGAAAAAAGAATTTGGACATTCGGAAAATTAACTGGTAATGTACCACAATAAATAAAGGCACATTTTTCACGATTCCAATTTTTACCTCTCTACATTTTTCTAATTTTGGAATGTTTACTTCTATTCCACTAAGTAGTTTTTTATTATTCCACTAGTTGGGAAATTAGAATTTCACTATTTGTATACTTTACTTCTGTAACACATATATCTTCAAGTCTTTCCATCCATTTTGGCATTATTTCACCTAAGTGCTTGAAAATGTTGAGATTATTTTGTCTGTGTCAATCATCAAATAACATTCATTACTAATATTTAATTTGCTAAACGTAACTAAAAGGTCTAGAAATAGTGGTGTGCCCACCCGCTATTAAACACGTATAATAATATAATAATAATTTATTATGACTTGTACTACAGTTACAATTATAAAAATGAACCATCAATAATTACATGGCAAGTCTGGAATCTAAATAAATATACATGGATATATATTTATACACACATAAAAGAAGGTATATAACGCAAAAACAAAAATTCACAAACAGTAAAAAATCAGAGTTTGAGGGAAAAAAATTCCTTCAAGTCAAATTGTTTCCTCCAGCAGCAAATCTCTTACCTTCCTTCTAAACTGCGCAAGAGGGAGTAGTTTGAGCTCCTGAGGAAGCTTATTGAATAGACTGGTAATTTTTGTAGTCATGAGCTCCTTAGTTTCAAAGGGGTTTGGCGATACTTGAGTTGACTCAAGTTCCATAGCGCACACATCCAGTTTCCAGGAAATATTCTATTATGAAGCTCATTACATGTCGCCTGAAGCACCTCAAACAAAATAAAATCAGCGTGCACATCACTATTCCTTAACATCTTAAACTTAACATAATATACTCATTTCAATCAACAAAAAATTATAAGCATCAGCTTTTTTGGAGATGCAGTAAATTCTGATCATTTCCTATAACCAATTCCATCTTGTCTTTTTTTTTCAGTATATCCGAACGTGTTAGACTTCGCAACGAACTGCAGTGTAAGTCTTTCAAATGGTACCTCCAAAATGTCTACCCTGAGCTGTCTATACCTCATTCAACCACTTCCCACACTGGGGAGTTCAGACAAGGGATGTTCTGTCTAGACACCATGGGTCATCTGTTGGACGGATATGTAGCTCTCTATCAATGTCACCACACTGGCGGAAACCAAGAATGGAGTCTTACCAACTCGGGTTTGATAAGACACCACGACCTATGTCTGTCCTTGGCTAACTTCATGAAGGGAGCTCAAGTGGTGATGAGGGTCTGTGATGGTTCTGACCACCAAAAATGGCATCGCATTGAACCTGGTGGTCTTATACGGCATGCAAAATATCCCCTGTGTTTAGACTCTAGACTGAACGATGTACGTGGTATAACAGCTGAACGATGTAATAGTGCATCGGACTCTCAAAAATGGCAACTTACCTACTCTTCCTAAAGGCCAGTTAAGATTATTTTTATTTTGTATATAGATGTACAGAAAAGTCTGCCTGGGATCATTCTTAATTATTCTCATACAGTCTTTCATATCGCCTCGAAAGACCAGGTCTAGTGATGGGTGTCATAGTAATAGTATCTAACAATAAATATGCACTCTATATCTCAAAAACTACCAAACATATCCCATTTGAATTGAATGAGCACTTGGTGTATTTATTGACACTTATTGGTTGAGTATAATGCTAATAAGAGACTGAAAAAATATTGTATGCTTTTGATCTATAGTTTGAATTGGTTAAACAAAATATATATGATAAAATAATGGAAGTAAGGGATAAAACATTTCAAAACTTATCTTATACACCTGAAAATTCTTGTATGACCAATGGTTTTTGAGTAAAGTTCCAATGATAAAGAAAACTAAACAAAACAATCAATCAGAAACTGAAAAATTAAGCTTGTCCTAGTTGAATCAAATTTGTATTATATCACTACAGAATTTGAAAAGGTACTCTATCCTATAACCCATCAATAAAAATTAGCAAATATTTGATTTCTTTTTAAGAATGATCTTTGGACCTACCTTATTGATTTATCGCAATCAGCTATGAAGAAACTGTGTTTTCTATATGTACATATATTGAATTTATACAGACATCAGAGAAAAATGGGGTATAGAGACGACTTAACAATTATTTTTATTTCAAACGATTCAACATTTGTACTTAATTCAATGAAAAAATGAAAAAAATCTATAAATTAAATACCTGAGTTTCGAATATGTGTTTCATCAAATATATCGAAATGGAGAATAGAGCCCTTATATCATATGAATGTAATCGTGATATGTAAAATGGTTACCTATGAAAAAGACACTTGATAATAGATATACAGAACTGTCACATCACGTTATGGGATACATTACTTAATAGTTAGGTCCTCTAGGCTTTATGTCCTGACGTAAATGAAAAATTACTTACCATAATCCTTAATTGTATGTATGTATATTATTTTGATATTTTGTTATATTTTGTATATAAAAGGCTTATATAATTTGTTGAATTTTTAAATGAATGAACACCTAGACAAAAGAAATATCTTGATTGAGAAGAGACAATAGAACAGGATTGTAAAATCCTGAAATTTGGGTGATATATTGCCAATGAAAAAGTAAAGTTTTGTCATTAAAGAGTGAGAAGTGTTACTGAAGTGCTCGATATATACTAGTTCACTCAGAAGACTTTGTGATGAATGAAAATTAGACCTGTCTAGTTAATTATTTTGTAAATTAGAGTTGTAGCTTTTTATAAAAAATTTCTACTGAAACAGATTTTTAATGGAAACGGGTTATTGAATTACATCAATATGATTTATTGTTTTGGTCTAATATTCAAAACTTGTGATCTGACATATAAGTTATAATAAGTTGCAGTTTATGTAACACACCCAGTAATAAAAGATCAGTACTTCAATTATTGTTTTATTCCTTTTCAGATAACAGCTGTAAGAGCTCATTCAGCTTGGCATATTACATGTAAGAATAAGAGTAAGATGCCCAAAATGTTGATGTGTACTCTGATGGAATTATGTTTGAGATTCTCGTGACTTGAACTTGGGATTATTGTATTTCCCTTTTATTCTTTTGGATTTCATGAAGATACATTAGTGATGATCAACAATTTCTAAGAGACATTCTGGTCTGTAATAAATGTACCGGGGTTTTCACCATAATTTGACCCCCCTTTAAATTTGTTACTGAAATAGCTAAAACAAAATGTTTTCTATAAAAGCTTCACCAAATCGACTAGTGTTTCTAAAATGATTTCAAAAGACAAAATATATACACAGTGGGCAACATATTGATTGCAACTTCATTTTTTCAAATGGAACACCCTGTATATTTTTTTATGTTTGACTAGCTTCTTTTTCCCTGATTTCGAATATATAACATATGTTTGGCCTATCTCTCTTATTCTGAGTACTACAAAGTTTCAAATTTTAAGAACCACCTGGCAAGCTAAGTAATCAGTTTTCATGTGGAAGGCTGCGATAATTCAAAATGCCCTTTTGTTTGTCATTGAATGAAGATATTCATCGAATATGCACTACACAGAAGTGGAAAAATTTGAAATATTTTCCCTTTATGTGAAAAACAATAAAAATAAGAATGCTACAAGAAGAGAAAATATGGTGTTGCATCCAAATCATCGAATTTCAATTTATAGTGAAAAACGTATATCATATAACAAGATAACTCAAAAAAGGGCATTTTGAGTTATCGCAACCTACCACTTGAAAACTGATTACTGAGCATGCTAGATGGTTCTTAAAATTTGAAACTCTGTGGTACTCAGAATAAGAGAGATAGACCAAACATATGTTATATATTAGAAATCAGGGGAAAAAGAGCTAGTCAAATATAGAAAAATATACAGGGTGTTCTATTTGAAAAAATGAAGTTGCAATCAATATGCTGCCCACTCTGTATATATTTCGTTTTGAGGAATCATTTTAAAAAACACTAGTCGATTTCGTGAAACTTTTGTAGAAAACATTTTTTTGTACCTCTTTCAGTAACAAAGTTAAAGGGGGGTCAAATTATGGTGAAAAACCCGGTACATTTACTCATCAAAGTAGAGTAGGACTAGGTAAGTACGGGTTGACTATAAAAAAATAATTCCAGTCTTTGCTCAGAAAGCTTCAGAATGAGCTTAATTCGTAGTAATAGTAATGTCTTCATTTCACATCATCTTCCAAAGTATGCGTCCAAATAAAAATACATGCAAACAAAAGTTACCTCTTTTAAATATTAGTATAAATTACTGCTTTTCGATATTTTTCATTATCAAATGAGTTTATTGAAGCTCCCTACTTTCTAGATGATTATTAGGGATGAATTTTACTTTTTATTGTTGATCTCAGTCTTGTTTATGTGAATATCATATTTCTTAATTTTGTTCAATTTCAAAAGTTGATAAAAAAAGAATTGTAAATGTGACTGATTTGAGTGATACCACATATTGAAACTGAATTAAGGCATTCTTTGTAAACTCGATCCCAGCATGTAACAATAACATCTCAAGTTTCAATAAATTCCACCGAAAAGTTTGGTTTTTATGATGGTCTCAGTATTTCAATGGATATGAAATTTTACTCTGTAGCTTTCTGAAAAAAGGCAGAAATACATTTGTCATTCTGTACTCACCGAATCCTACTACAACTCACTAAGGGTAAATAGTTACTCCAAGGATACTCTGAGGCCTCTATAACTCAAAATCTCAACCCAATCGGATTCGTGACCATGGAAAAATTAGCTCACTATAAAAATTATATGACAGATAGTTGGGCATCAGTTGAAATTCTTGTCAAGCCACTTGAATGCAAATAACACATGAGGAACTTCTCACTTCAAAAAAACAAGGATATCTTAATATATTTCCTTTATTTCATTACTGAACGAGATATTCTTTCTTGATCATATCAGCAGCTCTTTCTCCAATCAAAAATGCTTGAGCGTTGATATGACCTGTTACAGTACCTGGAACGACCCCTACGTCAGCCACCCTAAGTCCTTTGATTCCATAAACCCTAAACTCATGATCCACCACTGCCAAAGGGTCTTGTGTATTACCCATCTTAGTTGAAGAAGAAAGATGTAGTGCAGGTCCAACCAAATGACGTAGAATACAATACCAAAATTTCTTCGATCTGTATTTTTCACCTGCACATTCTGGAACTTTCAAATCGAGGGTTAAGTTCAACGATTTGCCTACAGTGGTATCCAGTAACCTCAAAGACACCTCAACGCCCTTGTATATATCCTCTAAGTCCTCAACATCACCGAAAATATTGCTGTCAATCAAAGGAAAATCTCTAGGATCAGCTGATTTCAGTTTCAGAGATCCTGATGATTTTGGATGGAGTAGGAACAGTTCCAGACTCCAAGTAGTGGACTGATTGACCGTTTCAAGGAAATTATTTATGCTCTTTTTGAAATTGTTCAAACCCGGATACCCTGCTGATATTGGCTTTGGAAAAGAGAACTCCACCTCTATATTAGGATATGGTGACGATAAATTATTGGCGTTGTAATAAGATGTCAAACGATAATTTGTTGGAGCTGTATAAAAACCTTTTCCATCCAAATATTCCTCCACGAGTTTCCTTGTTGGAACTATAGGTTCAACGTAATTCGATTTGAGATAGAATGACTGGAAACCGATGTGATCCTTCGTGTGTTTACCAACTGGTAGATCCTGAATGACTTCAATCCCTAATTTCAACAAGTCTGATTTAGGTCCAATGCCGGATAACATCAAAAGCTGCGGAGAATTTATGGAACCAGCTGAACTTATAACTTCTTTTTTTGCTCGTGCTATATACTTCCTGTTTTCACTTACAAATTCCACACCATGGGTTTTTTTTGTAATTGGGTTTATAAGTATTTTTGTAACGAATGCATTAAGAGTAACATTGAAGTTAATTCTGTTCCAAGCTGGTCTAACGTAATTATTTGCTCCACTTACTCTTATTCCTCTTTCAATGTTGTGTTGGGTGTATGAGATTCCGCTAATCCTTTGTGCATTATAATCTTCAATGTATCGAATACCAATTTCTTGATGAGCTTCTATAATTTTCTTATGTATGGACCCTCTAGGTTGTACATAAGCTATGTTGATGGGTCCCTTAAAGCCCCTGTAGTTTAAATCTATATTTTGTGATTCATAATTTTCAATTTTCTTATAGTACGGTAAAACATCGTTCCAAGACCATCCAGGAATGCCTTGTTTTGCCCACTGTTCGTAATCTTTCTTTATTCCCCTTGAATAAACAAGACCACTCATTGTTCCTGATCCACCTAGGATTTTGCCTTGGACATAGGGGCATCGGTTATTTGTCCTTCCTGAAATGTTTTACTTTGTATAGGCATACTCGTATTCATTCGAAAAGTGATGAGCTATGTACAGGATAAATGTGTATAAGAGTATCATGATGATAGTATCATATGAATAAGGGTACGAACAAGGAATATTTCTTTAAGTCGCGGCCTGTTGTTGATTTTGAAAAGTATTATAACCCTATCTAATGACAAAAGAATCAAGAGCGATATCTGCTGTTATTAGCATTGTTTGAAAATAGTGTTCAGAATTCTGTTTGTGCAGGTGAAAAAATTAACGCGATGTTCAATTATGATACAGCATGATTAATTATACCGGGTGGTTTAAAAGTCTGGAAAAAGTGAATTTAATTCGCGCACAGGTGGAAAATCGCAATTCTGATACTGTAATAAGTTAAGTAATTTCGCCATCAGATTTTGGGTGCAAAAAGGCTTTTTACGAGATCAGAGGCCTTACTTCGAAATTTCAAATGCAAACCCATTTTTTTTTAACAAATTTCAGAGTTGGGCCTCTTATCTCGTATAAGGCCCTTTTGCACCATAAATCTGATGGGCTCAATCGATTCAACGAGAAAAATTACTGAGGACCTCAGTATCAGAATATGAATTTTTGCAACCTGATCTTTAGTCTTCCAGTCAGACAAAATTATTGAACAGTCCGATATTTTTGTATATTATATCAAAATACTTAAATTTCTTCAACTTTATTTTTAAGAAATTTGGTGATCTTATAAATATTGGATTGGCAAGAAAATAATAATGAGAATGATTTCATTGTTTGCATCTCCGAGAAATATTTTCACTGCAAAGTATTATTTTTGGAAATTATAGAGAGTTCTCACCAAGACAAGCATTTTTCTGAGGCACAGTAAAGTAACCCCAATTCCTTTCAGAGTTTGCAGCTGGTTCGAAAAAAAATGGAATGTCTGTCAAGTCATCATTTATATCTCCAGCCTCCAAGATGAGAACTTTCCAATTTTGAATTTCCGATAATCTGTTTGCCACTACTGAGCCAGCTGATCCTCCTCCAACTATGATAAAATCAAACACTCCATACTCTATAATTATAACGGTATTGAGCATCAGTGATTGATGATTGATTCCCAAAATTAAAATTACAAATGAAACTGTCGAAATCAAATCAATTATAAACAATCAAAATAGTACCTATATTAATTGTGATACCAGTGTACCTAGTGTGTATTGGTAAATTTTTCAAGCAGGCGTAATAAGTAAGGGGGGTGCTAGTTGAACGTTGTCTTTTAAGAATATTCCTCCTGGGGGGAGGATATATCCCCTTTGTTGCTGAGATCTTTATATTTTCGTTTAAGATAATTAAGTCTAATGTGTTTATTTTATTTTCGGTAAATTATCCGAAGAAAATTAGTTTGAGTTTGGTTGTTCTGTCACTATGTAGATTATAAATAAAAAACTGATTGTCAGACACAAGTTTAACTTCTTCTCTGATCAACATTGAACCCATGATTTGGCTAGACATTCTTAGGGCCGGTATTATAAAGGATAACCGACGGTTCAACTGTTGCGTCAACTACCAAATTCCTCAACCGTCGGTTATCCTTATCGACTTAACAAAAAATAATTGAATTTGTGATTTTTATAGCTGCCAACTTCGATAGTTCAGGATATAGATATTTTCAATTATTGAGAATACTTATTGAAAATGAGAATTCTCTATTGACATTATTAATGTAATTAATTGATTGAGTTCCTTAGTTCTTGAGTTGTAAATTGATCAACGTTTAGTTCTCTCTTCTTCTTCTGTTCTTATAAGCTTTTATGTAACAATATGGTACATACCAACATTTTAACATGCATGATTGTCATCCAAAACTACCATGCATGCAAAATTTCATTGAGATGGGTTGCGGTAATAATAATAATAATAATAATTGCTTCAAAACTCAGTTGCAAGATTTGAACCGCAACATACATTTAGATTTTTGTTCATAAAATACAGGGTGATTCACCGCGATGGCCTATTAGACGTTTATGGAAAATGAGTTTGTGCTGAAAATTTGCATGTTGGTATTTGAGACAATGATCTCTCTCCCTTAAATATTTTCAGATCTCTATACACTTCCAGTTATATCGGAAGCAGACTACTACTTCCTTATTTCAAATGGCACACCCAGTATATCATTGCATCATTAATTAGCTTTTTTGATGAAAATTTCAGCAATATGCCATACCTTGGGTAAAAACTCAACGGTTCATGAGTTAAAGGGATTCTTATGGAAAAAACTTTTTGAATATTTCCGCAGAAACAACTGAATTTTACAATTCATGAATTGTAATTAATTATTCGTAATTGAAAATTGTATTGATTTATAGATTTCTCAATAATCCCAACGAAAAATAAGTTATAATTCATTAAATGTAAAATTCTTTATGGGAATTGTCCTACAAGTCTCAAAAGGCAGTGTAGTACAGTACCTTCTGTCGATCTTGACTCAACCATTGAAACATAATGTGAATGCACTGATGGATTTTATCGTTTTGAACATCTTTTTCGCCTTTTTAGAGCTTTGGAATAAAAGCTTAGTTTCAAAAATGATTTTTCACTATTTATTTCTGAGTTGGTTGATGTAATACTTTCGAAAAACAATAACATGAAAAATAAATATGACATGATTCTTGAACTTACCATAAGTAATACTCCTTCGATCTACACTTCCCAGCAATTGCCTATTGTCAGTTGGCAATTTATAATCCTTAAACCTCTTCAATTCATTATCTATCAATTCTTCTAAATACTCAACTTTCAAGTTGTATGCATCTTGATCAATCCCATGAATTATACGCACTAACAAAAGGAAATAAATTAAATACATTTTACGTACCGTGTTTTTGTATCACTTTTTTTATACGTTTTAAGTGCTTTTTACGTCAAGCGGAAGATTCTTGAGATGTTTGTATATAAATACGTAATAGAAATGTTCTAATAATCTGTTATCTATGTGACAACATGTAAACATTTCTACGAAATGAAA
Organism: Harmonia axyridis; assembly: GCF_914767665.1. Classification (NCBI taxonomy): domain Eukaryota; kingdom Metazoa; phylum Arthropoda; class Insecta; order Coleoptera; family Coccinellidae; genus Harmonia; species Harmonia axyridis. The sequence continues at coordinate 28,561,103 of NC_059507.1, forward strand.
TTTAAAGAATTTCTGAAACAAATATGCTAGAAGTAATATAATTGATTGCAATGGGATTCGAAAATGCAACAAATATTTTGATTATTTCCTAAATCCTACGAAAAGCTATTTTACATCATTGAGGATTTTTCAAAATGAAAAAATAAAGTATATTAGTGAAAAATATAATGCAATTATGGCATATTCCGATTAAGAAGTATTTAATATTTTTGTAATGAAAAATCGTAAAAAATATTAATTCATTGCTTTTTTGAGCGCTCGTTCACGGAACGTATTCGAACGTCGATTTTTCTAATTTTGGTCTGGGAATTATTTCAAATATTGAGGTTCGACGCACTGATGACTAATCCATAGTTAAATTCAATAATGTTCGGCCAGCTGTAAACACGATAACTCAGGGTAGGCTCAGATCTTGAATGCCGCGGTTAGGTCTGTTAATGAGCATAATCCTACTAGGGGTTCCGTGAATATGGAAATTTTTATTTCTCTCGATTTCAAAACTCCAGATACCAACCATGCATTTGCATGTCTTCTTCTTCTTCTTCCTCCTCTTTCAAGAGGATCTGGTCCTGTTCAATTCTGTACATTTGGCCCTCTTCTGGGATCTTCCTGAGGTGCCAAACTCTAGCTCTCGTGCCACTTTTTTGGTGGTCTGTGTACCGGTCTGAGTGTGTTAGATTTTTGAGTTTCAGCCCTCTTTGCCCATCTGTCTTCTGGCATTTTTTCTACTCGATCTCTCCGAAATCTTTTTCATGTCCTGACCCATCTCTCCACATTTTGTACGCTCAATTCTTCTCTTATGTCATTACTCCTTATTCGGTCCCTGAGTGTGACTCCCTTGATGGTTCACAATATTCTCATCTCTGTGGTTCTCATTATTCATTTTGTTGTTGATGTCTCAGCTCTGGTTTCTTATGCATATGTGAGAATAGGTCTCACACACGTTTTGTAGATTCTGGTCTTGCTCTGTGAGCTCATCACTTTGTTCCTCCACACCATATCTCTCAGATAGCCGCCGACTCTCGACACTTTTATCGCTTTATCATAAAAAATCCAATTTCTACATGTAATGTGTCGAAAGGATCTTAACAAAACAAAACGGTACAAAATTTCTTCGACGCCGATAAAAAATGCCTAAGTACTATATTTTATTTTCACATCCAAATGACATTGCGTACGATCGAAGAATACACAAGCTACAAAGGGCGGTAGAGCATGCAAAATGTCAGTATTCCTTTGAAAACTGATTGGGATTGCATACATGTTTTCCGCTGTTAACATTTGTCATTTAACAGTAACTACATAACTGTCATAACTAACATTGGAAACAAGATCCAATGAAAAATCGTGGAAATTTTCCATATGTTGAATGTGTAAACATCGGCTTCCAAATACATAATTCGAAGGCTGAGGTAATTCAGGTAATGTTGGTTTTGGTCTTTGTGAAATACATAATAATTTTATCCCTCTTTTAATGAGAATTATAAAGTATTTTTTATATTGGTTGAACTACCATATTTTGTTTATTATTATTACACAAGTGGGTTAGTGAACACGGTTTCGAGATTTTCATTCCAGGGAATATTGACAAACGCAAATTATTGCACTTAAACAGCTTCAAACACTGCTCAGAATCATTAGCACGTTGTTGCTTTTGATCAATTGTAAGCTCGCGCGGCACCCATTTTGCACATAGTTTTCTCGTGTATAAATATTCGTGAATAATATTATGTCTACGTTCAGATGATATCTTCACAGTGTCTGCTATCTCGATCAACTTCACTTTACGGTCATTCAAAATTATTTTGTGAACTTTTTTTATTTTTTGTCGGTGACAGCCTCTATTGGGCGTCCACTGCGTTCTCCGTCTTCGGTGCTCATTTCACCAGGTTTGAACTTAGCAAACCATTCAATGATAGTTGATTTTCCTGGTACAGACCCCGGAAACTCTTTATCAAGCCAAGATTTTGCTTCAACTATATTTTTTTCCCTTCAAAAAGACATATTTTATCAGCACACGAAATTTTTTTTTCCATCTTTTTTCAAATAACAAAAGTAACAACAATTTTGACACGTGTTGATACTAACTGAAAATCATATGAATTTAATACTAGCACCGTCATCTGTGCATCGGGGACTTTTCAATTGGCCTAATAAGTGTTAGCATAAATCTGTCGTTTTAGATGGTTCTTGATTTGAAAAGAGACTAACAAAATTTCGTTAAATTTAGAATTTTTCGCTATTATTTGATCATAGCGTGTCTTTTAATTTTTTATGGATATGATTCCGCAATCATTATATGGATATTTCCTCAAACTAATTTTACTGGTGCAACGAAACCTTAGATCTTACTGTTGAATATTCAAGAATTGGAATCATACATTCTGGATGTAATCGCAATTCGCACTATATGAACAGGAACAACCAAAATTGACCAGAATTAATCATCAATGATTTTTACCAAATAGTATAAGGCCATTTTCCCAAGAACACAAAAAAAACACATAAGGATAAGACAGCGATTTTATTTCTTCGAATGATCTTTTTTAATCAAATCAGCACCCTTTTCTCCTATCAAGAACGCTTGTGCGTTAATGTGTCCAGTTACAGTACTTGGAACTATACTAACATCTATAACTCTCAAGTTATTAACTCCGTAAACTTTCAGTTCATGATTCACACTGGCCAAAGGGTCACTTGGTGGTCCCATTTTGACAGTTGAAGAAAGATGGTACGCTGGTAAGGCAATTTGACGTAATACACAATACCAGAATCTTCTAGGTTGCCTCCTCGCGTATTTATCAGGACATGACGGGATATTTAAATTGAGTTCTAGATTGAATTTTCTTCCTGTAGATGTATTGGCTAAGCTCAAGGCGATCTCTATCGCTCTATATAAATCTTCGATGTCTTCCGGATCGTCAAAAAGAGCACTGTCAATCAAAGGGAAGTCATTAGGATCCGAGGATTTCAATTTCAAGTTACCTGAGGATTTTGGATGGACGAGAGATAGCTGAAACTGCCAATCGGTTGACTTATTGATTTTGCTATCAAAAAGGCGTATCTCTTGATCCGCATTATCGAAAGAAGGAAAATAAAGTTCTGTTGGGAAAGGAGGAGCGAAAGACAATTCGATATTGGGGATCGGCGATGTCCAATTCCTGGAATTGAAGTACGATACACTTCTTTGGTGTAAGGATGCAACACCTCCAAGGTACCTGCTGACAAGTTCTTTCGTGGTAATTAAAGGTTCAACGTAGTTAGAGCTGAAGTGAAGACCAAGAAACCATATGTGATCCTTCATGAACTGTCCTACCGGTAAGTCTTGAATCAACTGGATTCCATGCTTTTTCAATTCAGATTTTGGTCCTATTCCAGATAACATAAGCAACTGGGGAGAGTTTATAGAACCACCTGAGAGTATTACTTCCTTCTTGGCAGTGGCCACGTATTTTATATTGTCCTTCACGAATTCAACACCGATAGCTGTTTTGGTCTTCGGATCAATCAAGATCTTAGTGACGAAAGCTCGGAGTGTTATGTTGAAATTTATCCTGTTCCAAGCCGGTCTGACGTAGTTGTTGGCACCGCTTACCCTTCTTCCTTTTTGGATGTTATGTTGGAGCCATGAAGCACCATTTATGTCGGCCGCGTTATAGTCTTGCACAAATGGTATACCAATCTCTTTACTCGCTTCAATGAACGCTCTTTGTGGAACCGTTTCTGGCTTTATATATGCTACATTAACTGGACCCCCAAATCCTCTGTATTTAAGGTCGATGTGTTCTGATTCAAAATTCTCTATTCTCTTGAAATATGGTAGAACTTCGTTCCACGACCATCCTGGATTCCCTGCATCAGCCCATCTGTCGTAATCTGCTTTGATGCCTCTTGAGTAGAAAAGTCCATTAATGCTGCCAGATCCTCCCAGAATCTTTCCACGTGGATAAGGACACTGCTTTTTCACTCTACCTGAAAAATTAGAAAATTACATATTATTTTGTGCTCTTATTCATCAATAACACATATTGTTATATGAATTGTCGAATTAAAGACTCCAAGAAACAGGCTTCAAATTTTTGGCATGGCCATTACTTTCCAGGAAATATTTTACGAAATTTCGAATAAACTTTCAATCGTTATTTGACAACATGGTGAAATCTATTATTTCATTGAAATAAGAAAAACAAATTTTCTGCTGAGTCATTAGGTAGGTTGCTTCAATATTAGTAATTAATTAACACAAAATTTGGTCTATCTTAGTGATCAAAATATGTGTTTCCAAATTTGTTCATAACATAATACGATTAACAAAATGTCATTCATCAATTTTTGATAAAAATATGTGTTGAAGAAAAGTATTTTTTTTCTTCGAAATATCTTTCTTTTATAAAGATATTTCAGTGATAATACACATTTTCTAATATTGTAGATTTTTGCTTCAAAATTCCTAATTGGAGATACAAAAATAAATGAAATATTCCTCGGATCCTTTTAAGATGTAGACATGTTCCCGCAAAACTTTGTTTTCAAGATACAGGTTATTGAAGTTCGAATATTTTTCAAGTTGTTCCTCATAGCACCTTCCTTTCACAAGATATTCAACTCAAGTTTGGTATAGATATTTCAATTCAAAGATTTCATACTGTTAAATGCTAATTTTCATCTTTTTTCTATAACACTGCTTGCTTCTTTCTACCAAAACTTTGTGGTGAACTATTAGAAGTTTAAAAAAATAAAAAAAAACTTTGGTCCATTACTACACTTTTCGGTTTCTTGAAGTTGTCGTAACTGCTACCAATTTCAAGAAGAAATTTTCGAACAGGATTATTGAGTAATCCTCAAGTAAGTTGTGATGAATAAATTAATTATAAGTTTTGATACCTATTCACCGGATTGGTAGCGAAGGTTATTGAAGATTCAATAAACTCACAAACAAGTAGGACTACAAAAAACACCCTGTAGTCCGAAAACAAAGCAGTCGCGTTTTTAGGACTTTTTTTTTCTTGAAATTATCCAAGAAATCTTTTTTTCCTTTGTACCTCCAATGAAGGAACACCCTGTATATTCTATTCAGTATCTTCAACACAAGGTTTATACTTCCAGGTCTCTTAATTTTCAAAATTGTTTTTAAGTGGTTGTTTCTTGATCCTGACTTCTGCCAGTTCGATATTTTGTATATAATAAAATAAGTTTTTTCCAATAATTGGTTTTCCAAAAATTAGGATAATTGTCTTACTCCTTTATACAATATTCCTTTTTTTGATACTTCGATATCCAGACCACAAACCACTAGAATCTTATCATGAATTCCTATTGTTGAGAAACGATCTAACATAGCTTGAAATATTCAGTTATTCAACTCACCATAACATCCATTTTTTTGTGGTGTGGTCAGATAGCCCCAGTTTCTGTCCGATAATGCAGAAGCATCAAAAACGAAAGGCATATCAGAATAATCATCGTTGACATCTCCTGCTTCTAGCAGCAATACATTCCAGTTGAGATTTTCAGTTAATCTGTTGGCAACCACTGATCCTGCTGAACCTCCACCAACTATGATGAAATCGAATGATCCATAATCTGTGAAAAAAATTACTTAAAGTAAGATTTTCTAAAACCTTCATCCATATAAGTTTTTATAACCAGCAGAGTTCTACACTCACTGGTTAACTTCGAAGCAGTACCGAGTAGATCTTCATTATTGATTCTTGTTTTATACGTTTGAGCCTTTTTCACCTCTGTTTCAACCAAATCTTCTAGATATTTAGCCTTAAGCTTGTTATTTGATCGATCGAGACCATTAACAAAATAGAAAATGGTTAAGAGGAATAGGAAAAACAACATATCGAAATATGTACCGATGTTTTTTTGTGTGAGAATGAAACCTGAATGTGAAAAATTGTTTTAGTTTATTGAGTTAGAATTCCATTGAGGAATGGAATTTAACTTAAATATTCAAAATATTGAACTTGTAATATTCGAATTGCAAACAATGTGTTATTTTTCCAGATATCGTTAGGAAAACTACAGCAAATTACTTTCTTTCGATTGCATATTCATGAGTATTTTCCAATAGTTTGAAAACAAATGTATCTGAAAAATAGTTTCTCTCGGACTTCAAACTACCACGTAGGTAATTCAGCTCTTTTCCTTTTGAGTAGTAAATTTAGAGACGGTCCTACAGGTCTGTGCTTTTCTCATTTTTTCCCATTGAAATGATATATTTTTGCCTGAGTGTATTATGATTTACCTACCATAGTGGATAAGTTACTGATTAATAATCAGCAAATACAGATCGTTGAGATTGGTAAGCTCTAATTGAGCAGAGGTTTGTCTCTAATTGAGCAATAGGTTTGTCGTCCTGAAAATTTCACAAAATTTTGGACGAAGTTCAAAACAATTATTCCATAGCTTGCTTAGGTTCTATGTTCTAAAACGTTCAGAATTGTTCAATTGTTCAAAACAAAGCAGCTAAAGAATTTTGAATTTGTGCTTTATTTCACTATGAAATTGATTCTCATATTTGACAAGAAACATGCTCAGTCATAACCCTAACATGGTTTCCTGTTGAATTCGAAATTATTTCGAGTTTTTGAAAATCTCAAATTTAGTAAGTATTGCAAACTGAAATTTCCATAAAATATAAAGGTAAAAATTGATAATTACAATATCTGTTAAATATTGTTTTTGATAATTTATTAGATATTACTTCCAGTACCTGCTTTTTCGAGACATGTTGATTACCTGAAGATGCCGATGATTTTGTCAGTAACTATTCTGTCATAGTTAGACTACTAGAGCATCATCAAATAACTGAATTTTATGCTGAAAATTTAGTCCCGTAATAAACGGACATAAAGTTTATGGAAAATTCTACCTATTTTCCATTAATTTGCCTAGAGTGTTTGAAAAAAGTGAATTCTTCAAAAAAAAAGACAGTGCGATGAAATGTATGCTGATATTATATTTATTATGTATGTTCAATTAGTATTTCTTTCACTATATTTTTCTTCTATACTAATGATATTCATATTGAAATTTTTCACGAAACTTGAAATTTTTATTTCATATAAACACTCGAAACCTCAACACCATTGGTTTTATAATTTTTGTTCAATATTTTCATGAAATTTTTTATTGCGCGATTATGCGATCAGGATGATCGCGATGTTCGATGCTTTTTATTGCCATTCAACATCTATTTGCAAATTTTCATTTCTGTCTAACATTTCTAAATTATTACCAACACAAAATTTTGAACTGCATCATTTACGGAAACCGTAGGCATTGTAACGATATGATAAACTGATCTGTTTGGTGAACGAGCGCTCAAAAATTGGCTCCGTACATCAGGTGGAAATGAATTTTATAATTTTAATAAGATAATGAACATTATCGTTTAGCGATTGCATGTATACCTTTTTAGCATACTGAAACGATAGTTCAGACATCTGTAAGATTCCAACTAACTAGCATTTCATCGAAGCATGTTGTCTACACAACTTATCACTGAAGAAAAATATTGCGAAAGTTATTAGCGAGGGGATATCGGTGACAAATATACCCTTCACAACAAAGAAGTACTTCTTGAAGAAACTATTTATTATGTTACTGGATTGATATTCTGAGGCAGTGGCGTACTCAAGGGGGGGAAGGATAAGGGGGATATATCCCCCCAAAGGGAATATCCATTATAATATAATAATAATAATATATTATATAGTTTATTGAAAAAGTACAATTTGTATAAAAAATCAATAACATTTAAAATGTAACATTTATATGTAACAACCTTATATATTACAATCTTATCATGAGTAAGCAAACTTCTTTAGAAAACTCCTTCAAAAGAAGGAAATCTGAAATTTTTTTTAATGTAATAGCTGTCCAGCTAGCGGGATATCAAAATGAAATCCCTTATTTGAAAACCATTTATATTTACATTTTGACGCTTTTAATGTTCACACCTGACAAGTTTAGTGGGCCCAAGTACATATATTTCAAAAAGAGAATGATGCGGCCCAGAATGACAAAAAACAATTTAAGAGTCAATATTCCAATAAACAATCGTACAAAAACGGCAGACTTTCATTTCCCGAAATTTGTCTCCTAATTAAAATTACATCTAAGTTTCCACATATTATCTTCAACCACAAAAATTTTCAATTGAATGAGTAATTAAAAATATTAGGTCTACAACTTTGCTTCCGCTGTTTTTCAATAGATAATAGCGGTAAGTAGTAGTCGAAATAAGTATATCGTACATATCATACAATAAGTTAAAGAATTTTTAAACATAAAGCTATCGAAATATAAGTTGATTTGTGTCTGCATCATAATGTTATTCTAGATTAAACATATCACCCAACGAGCCAAATTCTCGTCATTTGCTGGAAGTTTTAATTTTCTGCTTTAATATGAAGAGATCTGGAGCTGAGGCTCATCGAATGCTCTCAATTTCCTATGATGAGGCCTCTATTAGTGAAAGAACTTGTGGAGAGTGGTTTCAATGCTTCAAAAACAGTAATTTTGACATGGAAAATCAGCATGTCGATGGAACAGAGTATGTTTTCGGAGATACATAAGTAGAGGCATTACTTGATCGAGACCCGTGTCAAATGCAACATGAATTGGCAGGATCATTGGAAGTGATGCAACAAACCATTTCAAAACGCCTGAAAATTATGGGAATGATTCAAAAACAAAAAAATTGGGTGCCATACGAGTTGAAGCCGAGAGATGTTTGCGGCGTTTGTTTGCTTGTGAACCGCTGCTTGCATCGCATTGTGACTGGATACGAAGAATGGGTTCATTACGATGATCCCAAGCGCAGAAAATAATGGTGAATCCCTGCCATACATCCACGTCAATGGCCAAACCGAATATTCACGGTTCCAAGGTCATGCTCAGTATTTGGTGGGAACAGCTCGGCGTAGTGTATCATGAGTTGTCAAAACCGACTGAAACAATCACAGGCGAACGCAATTAATGCGTTCGAGCCGAGCATTGAAAGACAAACGGCCGCCATACAACGAGAGACATGATAAAGTGGTTTTATAGCATGACAATGCTCGACTTCATTCAACGAAAGTAGTCAAGACATTCTTGGAAACGTTGAAATGGGAAGTCCTACGCCACCTTCAGTATTCTCCAGAAGTTGCTCCCTCGGACTATCATTTGTTTCGAACAATGACACACGGCCTGGCTTACCAGCACTTCCGGTCTTATGAAGAAGTAAAAAATTGAATCGATTCGTGGATCGCTTCAAAATATGGCCTGTTTTTTCAACGCGGGATTCGTAAGGTGCCCGAAAGATGGGTGAAAGTATTGGCCCGCGATGGACAATACTTCGAATCGTAAATGTATGACCAGTTTTTTACAATAAAGGCTTGAACTTCGGAAAAAACGGCAGAAGCATAATTGTACGCCTATGTTCGTACTTTCAAAAAGAGAATGCTGCTGTCTGAAAATAACTAAAAACATCAATTGTTAAAGAGTCAATATTTTGATAAACAATCAAGCAAAAACTGCACACTTCAGTTCATTTCTCGAAATTTGTCTCTTTCTATTTAGAAGAACATCTATGCTTCCAAAATGTTAAGGCTTACACAGGAAGAAGAAGGATTCATTTGTGGTTCTACTCTTTGATTACTCGCACCATGCTTTCACCTCTAGCGAGTTCTTCCATAATTCAGTATTTATTCATAAGTTATCTATTCCGTATTCATTAGTTTTTACTATGATGTCAACTACAGTTCTATTAAGTGTTTGTGTTCTCTCGCTTAACATATTAGGCAAGTAAAAATCATTATCGTATTTTCCTTCATCCACAAATCCAGCAAGCATGCTTTTTTTCATGGTCCTTCGAGCCGGATTACCTCCATTTTCTTTCAACAAACAACCACAAAACTTTAATTGAACGATCAATTATAAATAATAACCTCAAATAACATCGACGAGCATTATTTAAGTGGTGGAGGATCAGATCCACCCAACAGCAATAGTGTGCAACGCTATTAGCACCACATTTACTTCACACACATCGCGACCAACGCAACGTATTTCGACAATTCCTCAGCTGAAATCGAATCTTCAGAGTCGGCTAGGCGACGGTGGTAGTGTGTACATGTGACGGCCAAATCGAATATTCACGGTTCCAAGGTCATGCTCAGTATTTGGTGGGCCCAAACCGGCGTAGTGTATTATGAGTTGTTCAAACCAACTGAAACAATCAGAGGCGATCGTTATCGAACGCAATCAATGCCTTTGAGCCGAGCATAGAAAGTCAAATGGCCGCAATACAATGAGATACATTATGAAGTGATTTAACACCACCCGCCGTATTCTTCAGACGTTGCTTCCTCGGACTATCATTTGTTTCGATCAATGGCACACGGCCTGGCTGACCAGCACTTCCGGTCTTATGTAGAAGTTAAAAATTGGATCGATTCGTGGATTGTTTCAAAAGATGACCAGTTTTTTCAACGCGAGATTTGTACGCTGTCCGAAAGATGGGAGAAAGTAGTTGCCAGCGATGGACAATACTTTGAGTCATAAATGTATAACCAGTTTTTTACAATAAATCTTCGAATTTCGGAAAAAAAAAGGCGGAAGCAAAGTTGTACGCCTATATACATACTTTCAAAAAGATAATGCTGCTGCCTGAAAATGACAAAAAACATCAATTGTTAAAGAGTCAATATTCTGATGAACAATCGAGCAAAAACTACAGACTTCAGTTCATTTCTCGAAATTTGTCTCATTTTATTTAGAAAAACATCTATGCTTCCACATTGTTAAGGCTTACACAGGAAGAAGAAGAATTCATCTAAGGTTCTACTATTTGATTACTCGCACCATGCTTTCACCTCTATCGAGTGCTTCCATAATTCAGTATCAATTCATAAATTATCCATTCAGTATTCAATAAGTATTCATTAGTTATTACTATCATAACAATTACAGTTCTATTCAGTGTTTGTGTTCTCTCGCTTAACATATTAAACAAGTAAAAATCATTATCGCATTTTCCTTCATCCACAAATCGAGCAAGCATGCTTTTTTCATGGTCCTTCGAGCCGGATTACCTCCATTTCCTTTCAACGAACAACCACAAAACTTTTATTTAATGATCAATTGAAAATAATAACATCAAACGAGCATCATTTAAATGGTGGAGGATCAGAACCACCCAACAACAATAGAGTGCAACGCTATCAGCCGCTATCAGCAGCACATTTACTTCACACACATCGCGACCAACGCAACGTATTCCGACAATTCCTCAGCTGAAATCGAATCTTCAGAGTCGGCCAGACGTCGGTAGTGTGTACATGTGTGTTGCGCGTCCGACAGGAGTCCCTCGGACTATCACTTGTTTGGATCAATTGCACACGGCCTGGCTTACCAGCCCTTCTGGTCTTATGAAGAAGTAAAAAACTAGCTCGTTTCAAAATATGACCAGTTTTTTCAACGCGGGATTCATACGCTGCTCGAAAGATGGAGAAAGTAGTGGCCAGCGATGGACAATACTTTGAATCATAAATGTATAACCTGTTTTTACAATAAACCCTCGAATATCGGAAAAAAAACGGCGAAAGCGAAATTGTACGCCTATGTTCGTACTTTCAAAAAGAGAATGCTTCTGTCTGAAAATAATGAAAAACATCAATTCTTAAAGAGTCAATATTTTGATAAACAATCGAGCAAAAACTGCAGACTTCAGTTCATTTCTCGAAATTTGTCTCATTTTATTTAGAAGAACATCTATGCTTCCACATTGTTAAGGCTTACACAGGAAGAAGAATTCATCTAAGGTTCTACTCTTTGATTACTCGCACCATGTTTTCACCTCTAGCGAGTGCTTCCATAATTCAGTATCAACTATCAATTCATAAGTTATCCATCATTCAGTATTCAATAAGTATTCATTAGTTAATACTTTTATAACCATTACAGTTCTATTCAGTGTTTGTGTTCTCTCGCTTAACATATTAAACAAGTGAAAATCATTATCGTATTTTCCTTCATCCACAAACCAAGCAAGCATACATTTGTTCATGGTCCTTCGAGCCGGATTACCTCCATTTTCCTTTCAACAAACAACCACAAAACTTTAATCGAATGATCAATTAAAAATAATAACCTCAAATAGCATCGACGAGCATCATTTAAATGGTGGAGGATCAAAACCACCCAACAACAATAGAGTGCAACGCTATCAGTCGCTATCAGCAGCACATTTACTTCACACACATTGCGACCAACGCAACGTTTTCCGACAATTCCTCAGCTGAAATCGAATCTTCAGAGTCGGCCAGACGTCGGTAGTGTGTACATGTGTGTTGCGCGTTCGACAGGAGTCCCTCGGACTATCACTTGTTTGGATCAATGCACACGGCCTGGCTTACCAGCCCTTCTGGTCTTATGAAGAAGTGAAAAACTAGATCGATTCAAAAGATGACCAGTTTTTTCAACGCGGGATTCATACGCTGCTCGAAAGATGGAGAAAGTAGTGGCCAGCGATGGACAATACTTTGAATCATAAATGTATAACCTGTTTTTACAATAAACCCTCGAATATCGGAAAAGAAACGGCGAAAGCGAAATTGTACGCCTATGTTCGTACTTTCAAAAAGAGAATGCTTCTGTCTGAAAATAATGAAAAACATCAATTCTTAAAGAGTCAATATTTTGATAAACAATCGAGCAAAAACTGCAGACTTCAGTTCATTTCTCGAAATTTGTCTCATTTTATTTAGAAGAACATCTATGCTTCCACATTGTTAAGGCTTACACAGGAAGAAGAAGAATTCATCTAAGGTTCTACTCTTTGATTACTCGCACCATGTTTTCACCTCTAGCGAGTGCTTCAATAATTCAGTATCAACTATCAATTCATAAGTTATCCATTCAGTATTCATTAGTTAATACTATTATAACAATTACAGTTCTATTCAGTGTTTGTGTTCTCTCGCTTAACATATTAAACAAGTAAAAATCATTATCGTGTTTTCCTTCATCCACAAATCAAACAAGCATATTCATGATCCTTCGAGCCGGATCACCTCCATTTTAATTTCAACAAACAACCACAAAACTTTAATTGAATGATCAATTAAAAATAATAACCTCAAATAACATCGACGAGCATCATTTAAATGGTGGAGGATCAGAACCACCCAATAACAATAGAGTGCAACGCTATCAGCCGCTATCAGCCGCTATCAGCACCACATTTACTTCACACACATCGCGACCAACGCAACGTTTTTCGACAATTCCTCAGCTGAAATCGAATCTTCAGAGTCGGCCAGACGTCGGTAGTGTGTACATGTGTGTTGCGCGTCCGACAGGAGTCCCTCGGACTATCACATGTTCAGATCAATGGCACACGGCCTGGCTTACCAGCACTTCCAGTCTTATGAAGAAGTAAAAAATTGAATCGATTCGTGGATCGTTTCAAAAGATGACCAGTTTTTTCAACGCGGGATTCATACGCTGCCCGAAAGATGGGAGAAAGTAGTGGCCAGCGATGGACAATACTTTGAATCCTAAATGTATAACCAGTTTTTTACAATAACGCCTCGAATTTCGGAAAAAAAAGGCGGAAGCAAAATTGTACGCCCATGTTCGTACTTTCAAAAAAAGAATGCTGCTGCCTGAAAATAACGAAAAACATCAGTTGTTACAGAGCCAATATTCTGATAAACAATCGAGCAAAAACTGCAGACTTCAGTTCATTTCTCGAAGTTTGTCTCATTCTATTTGGAAGAACATCTATGCTTCCACATTGTTAAGGCTTACACAGGAAGAAGAAGAATTCATCTAAGGTTCTACTCTTTGATTACTCGCACCATGCCTCCACCTCTAGCGAGTGCTTCCATAATTCAGTATCAACTATCAATTCATAAGTTATCCATTCAGTATTCAATAAGTATTCATTAGTTAATACTATTATAACAATTACAGTTCTTTTCAGTGTTTGTGTTCTCTCGCTTAACATATTAAACAAGTAAAAATCATTATCGTATTTTCCTTCATCCACAAATCAAACAAGCATATTCATGGTCCTTCGAGCCGGATCACCTCCATTTTACTTTCAACAAACAACCACAAAACTTTAATTGAATGATCAATTAAAAATAATAACCTCAAATAGCATCGACGAGCATCATTTAAATGGTGGAGGATCAGAACCACCCAACAACAATAGAGTGCAACGCTATCAGTCGCTATCAGCAGCACATTTACTTCACACACATCGCGACCAACGCAACGTTTTCCGACAATTCCTCAGCTGAAATCGAATCTTCAGAGTCGGCCAGACGTCGGTAGTGTGTACATGTGTGTTGCGCGTCCGACAGGAGATGGCTTGCGCTGTGTCAGTCGCGGATAGGTTGGGCGAGGGCTTGCAATGCCAAAGCGCGAAGCCGAGCGAACCTCATCGATTAAAAATAGACGTTCTAGCGAACCAGGAAGAGGGAATGGTTGTAGGCAGCTCTATGAGTATGAGAAGCCTGAACGACCCGATGAACGTTGGCTTCGAAAATGTGTCGTATAGTGTCACTGAAGGATTTTTTAATAGAGGTAGGCTGAATGTAAACAAAGGAAATCTTTACAGTCTCCTTTGTGCCTGGTATAAAATCATGGCGAGGCTCTGCTGTAAAAGTTATGGACATTACTGTTGATATCGCAATCACGAAAAAAAAAAGTGCATTAGTCAAGACACCAACATTTGATATTCAAAATAAACTGTCATCCCTTGTTAGCAACAAGCATATGCAAACATAAAATCCAAACAAAGATTATTCACTATCTTTATCTACGTTCAGATTTCAACTGGTCGTTTTTTTGTCTCATATCTAAAATCCTAAAAGATGATATTTTATCAAATTGCCAATTTCATGCATATAATTTCATTAATATCCAACTCTGTTCATTTTATTTTGTTTGCTGTCAAGATTGAAACCAACCTATTGTCAACAATATTCGATATTTTTGGTATCGATAATTTTTATAACAGTTTGGTCTCAAACTTGACAGGAAATAAAATTGGGTACATTTATGAAAAAAATTGTAATTTTCCTTGTTTTCACTAAGGTGAAGGAAATCAAAGTCTTATGGAACAAACGAATTTCCCTGAATGTTGGCTTAGAAAATGAGACGTCTAGTGTCATAGAACGAATTTTCAATAGTGGTAGGCTGAAAGTAAACAAATGAAATTAATCTTTAAAGTCTCTTTGTCCCCTCTATAAAGTTATAGAGATGCTTTGCTGCAAAACTAACGGACTCTACTGCTATAATATCGCAATAACGAAAACACTAACTTGATATTCAAAATAAACTGTCATCCCTTGTTAGCAATAAGTATATGCAAACATAAAATTCAAACAAAGATTAATATGAAATCCTAAAACATGATATTTTATGAAATTACCAATTTCATGCATATTTAATGGTTTTCTTACTGTTTTCATATTTTTCCTTTTGCTGTCAAGATTGAAACCAACCTATTGCCAACAGTATTCAATATTTTTGGTATCTTTAATGTTTATGATAGGTAGTTTGGTCTCAAACTTTACAAAATAAAATCAGGTACATATATGAAAAAAATTGACATAATTCCTTTACAGAGGTGAAGGAATTAAAAAGTCTTGTGGAACTAACGAATTCTCCTAAGTATTGGCTTAGAAAATGATACGTCTAGTGTCATTGAACGAATTTTCATTATGTAGTAGTAGGCTAAAAGTAAAAAAAAGAAATTCAGCTTTAAAGTCTCTTTGTGCCCGCTATAAAGTCATGGCGAGGCTGTGCTATGAAACTAATGGACCTTATTGTCAATATCGCAATAACGAAAACACTAAGTGTATTATTCGATGAAGTCAAGAAACCATCATGTGATATTCAAAGATAAACTGTCATCCCTTGTTAGCAATAAGCATATGCAAACATAAAATCCAAACAAAGATTATTCACTATCTTTATCTACGTTTATATTTCAACTGATCGTTTGTTGTCATATATCTGAAATCCTAAAAGATGATATTTTATCAAATTGCCAATTTCATGCATATAATTTCATTAATATCTAAATCTGTTCATTTTATTTTGTTTGCTGTCAACATCATTCAATATTTTTGGTATCGATAATGTTCATAATACTTTGGTCTCAAACTTGACAAAATAAAAACAGGTACTTGCATATATGAAGAGAATTAACATAATTCCTTATAGAGGTAAAGGTATTAAAAAGTCTTGTGGAACTAACGAATTCTCGAGAATTTTGGCTTAGAAAATGATACGTCTATAGTGTCATTGAACGAATTTTCAATAAGTAGTGGTAGGCAGAAAGTACACAAAGGAAATTCAGTTTTGAAGTCTCTTTGTGCCCGCTATGCCTATAAAGTCATAGTGAGGCTGTGCTATGAAACTTATGGACTTTACTGCCAATATCGCAATAACGAAAATACTAAGTATTCGATGAAGTCAAGAAACCATCATGTGATATTCAAACATAAACTGCCATCCCTTGTTAATAGCAATAAGCATATGCAAACATAAAATCCAAACAAAGATTATTCATTATCTTTATCTACATTCATTTTTGAACTGATCGTTTACTGTCATATTTCAAAATTTATGGCTCATAAATAGAGTAAAATCGAATGTAGGTAAATTTTGATGTTCTTGAATAAATTTCAGAAAGAATAAAATTTGGAAATATTTTATTATACCCTTTGTGTCTACTGCTAATCCATATCTGATAATTATACATACAATCACAAGTTGTTATCCGATCAATTTGAAAACCGAAATATACGTTATTATGTTCTCAAGAGATACAGATACTATCATCCTTTGTCTTAATTAATCCTATGCAATCAACAAATTGAAACAGAAGCAAATCATTTATAAGAGAAATGTTTACATATAGGTACCGTTTGATCGTAAATCAAAAGAAATTTTTGTTTTTTTTTTGGTTCAATTAGATTTTTGATTTCTTTCGGCATTCATAATGAAAGGCTTCGTTTTCATTTGAAATCCAAGATATCTATATAAAAATTCATACATTTTGAAATAACTTTCCACACTTATATCCTTTAAAGATTTAATAAAGAAAGCTGTGAAATAAAATAATAGGGCATTGCTCCTAAGTCATAATAATTACGATAACAATAGGTACATTACCCAATGAACACATCAAGAAACCGAAAATTTAATATTCGTAAATACACTGTCTTCATTGTTGTTATGCAGCTCATACGATCATCAAAAAATTAATGAAGGTGAATCGGTCAAACCGTATATCTGTTTCAAGTTTTAATTGAATTATGTATTATATTTCTCAAACATCAAAGGTTTGTTCTGTGTTAATTCAATTTATTTGATAGTGACTCCCTTTGTGAATAGTTTTCAGTCTCTGAAGATGACAATATCGTTGTTGAAACGGTCTTTAACACTATTCTTTGAGTACTTCTTTGTTTTCATCAAGAACAGAATTGAACGATAAATGTGGATTATTTTTTTTTTATTGAACAGATTGTGATAAAAAACACAAAACAAAAGTTTTTTAGTTACCAATTCAATTTACATATTTTTCTGTATCTAAATCAACCTCACATATACGATTATGAATGAACAAAAGGTATCGTTACATAATCAAAAAAAATATTGAAAAAAATGGTGGAAATCAAAACTACTAAATAGTGGAAAGTAAAATTTGTAATTTTCCAACTAATTCGAATAATCTTTAGTACTTATTGTTATAGTACCCAATTGAAAAAGAAATTAATGAAAAAGAAATATCACAGTATCCAATGCACTTTAAAACAAAATGAATCATATGCAGCCAATTGAATGTCTTCTACGCAAATATGAATATGCAAGAACAATTTTCAGCAGACATTAACCAACGTAAAAAGAACATGCAATATGATTGCATTTTATATTCACAAACTACTTCAAGCAATAACCACCCCAGTCAGAGAAACCTTCAAGCGAGCCTTCAAGGTCAAATAAGGGGTCTTTTATTCGATCCCCCTGCAAGATATAAATGAAATTCGCCAATGGAGAGAAGTATTGATTCAGAATTGCAAATTACTTTCAATATTCAGTCTCTCTCAACATTTCCAACTGATAATATTCGATCATTTTGGTTCATTATTCCCAACATGAATATTTTCATATTCCAAATGAATAACTAGTAGATTATATAACGTCCCATTCTCTTCTGTATAATACATCTTCCAATACCTCTTTCTCAATGATTTTCTGTCGGCATTGAATGAAACTTATCGATCTCAAATCATTTCTTTCGGTTCTTTGTTAATTGAGACGTGATAAATCAAAGGTTAATTAAAATTCAGATATGTTGGAGCTTCAAGTTCATCAAAATTTATATTCACTCTTATGTTATGATTCCTATTTTGTGTTGAAGAATCCGGCAATAATATTATTGGTTTGTTATTTTGAATGATTTACATATTTTTCTCATAACTGGGTATACTTGTTCGTTTATATTAATATTATCCACTGAATGTTAAAAAAAGATCCCCTTTTGAATCGAATGATCTGTTTTGAAGCCCTTTTTCGTAAATTACCCACTTCTCTGGAATCGTTAATCAACTACCTCACCTAAAATCTAAGGATTTAACAACAATTCTCAACCGAATGGTTTCATAGATTTCCATGAAAATTTCAAGAATTGAATCTGCGACAATGGCCAATATTCAGTCCCAGTAAATAATCATCTGGCAAGTCCTTACTGGGAAAATTATATTTTTGTTGCAACATCTAGTGAAACACTCCATACATACATTTTTTAAAAACAAATGTATGATTATAATGTAAATACCTTTAATACTCAAATAAGCCTATTGGTAATATCGGTTGACTTCAAATACAGACCTGTTAATTTCTGAATAATAAGTTGTTCCACTTTGCACAACAATTAACTCATCAAATCTCACAATAAAGAGTCTTAAAAAACAAATTTTGGGATGGAGTGTGTTATTTCTTCATACGAATATGATTTTTCAGCAACTTTGTTATGAATGAATTCCATTCAATTAATTATCATGTCAAATATGAATCAAAAATATAGAGATAGTATTTGTTCATATAAGCTGAAAGAGTTTCTCAAAAAAATACTCCTAAGCTCAAAAACATGGTCTTAGTAGGAATTGCAGTTTAATAGAAATATTTCATTCTTAATTATGAAAACTTATATTTTTTGACATAACAGTTTATGCCTTAAGTGCCTTATGTTTCCGAACATTTTATTTATTGGGTGGAAATAAGAAACGATGGAAGTGAATTCACTGAAAAAGAATGAGGAAAAGTAAGTTATCTAACGTGTAATGAACTTATCACAAAAACTCATCAGTAAATTGGAATGAGATTCATATTTGAAAATTTCTACATTAATTCTATTCCACTTTTACTACATTTTCCTTATTCATCTGGTCGATTTTGAACCCCATCACATGCTGCTTGAATACGGTTAATAAATTTTAGTGATTTCTTCATATTAGTATTTATTTAAAGTGTCTACAAAAACAATTGTTCAAGCATTTGGGATCTAATGCAGATCAGTTTTCGTTATTTATTGTTTATCATTACAAATTCATTTATATTTGACATACTTATTATTTTATTAAAGTTCTTTGAATTCAATGCTGCTGAAAAAAATCATCTTCACCTGAAGAAACAACAACTGCACTCCCAAAATTCATATATTCAGGTAAAATAAAATATGCAGCACATTATTCAAGACTCTTCGCTATCCGATTTAATCATTAAAATATAGAGCAGAATGGAACCATGCATTATTAAAAGATTAACCGGTCCCTATTCACAATTAATTGAGTTATGGTCGATAATTAAATAATTCTAAATAAATTGTGAATAATTAGAGGGATATTTCCAATAGGCTTATTTAATAGAATAATAGTTCATGTGAGTATTTTTTTTTTTGGAAAAATTGAAGTACAGGGTGTTTTACTAGATTCAAAATCAAAAATATAATTTTCCTTGTCCGGGCCTGCACTTTTTATCATTGACTAGAACGAAGACTGAATATTGGCCTTGGTCGTAGACTTAATCCTTGAAATTTTCATGAAAATCTTCGAAAGAATTCATCAGATTATGAAAGGCCTATTAGAATTTGTACAAAAAACATTTGAATTCACAATCTTGTAACTCCTACTGTGCAGTACAGCTAACTAGAATAAGTAATCATGATCAATTAATCGACTCCAATTACAGTGAGAGCTTTGTTTCATGAAAATGTATATTGACAATGATTGCTCTTGAAGGTTAACGTCGATAGACCTTTGTGAATGAAGAATAAAACCTTGCATGAGTCATAAATAAATTTATTAGGATTGCAAAAGAAACATTAATTCAAAATCGTGTTCAATTTTAGAGCTACAATTAATTTCGGTAATGTAAAAAAAAGAATTTAAACATCATCCATAAAATGATGCAATTGTAATCTTAACTCGTTCTATGATCGACAACAATCCTTGTCAAAAATATGAAAAACAAGTCTAATCTTTTTTTGTGAGGTATAAATTATATATTCAATAAAGCACCTTTGTTTTATATATTGTGCTATAGATCTATTCCAAATACCAATCTGAATACCAGTGGATGTGAATAGCCTCATTTTAAATTATTAGGTATATTCTACGTTTAGACTCGAATTTATGTTACCAACTGAAATCTACACAAGGAAAAGTTCGTCTTATCGTCTCACACAAATATCAAACAGATATTCGAATACGAGGATGTTTATCAACAACTTTGAATATTCAATAACCTCCTTGAAGAATCAGAATTGATATTCACTGGGAATAATAAATTAACTCGATGATGATCATCATTAAATTCGTATATCCACTTAAACTAGAATGATTTTGCATCAAAACATATCGAAGTCTTATTATAAATAAGTGTATCAAATATTTTTTTCGAGATAATCAAAATTAATTCTAACTTTGAAATTCTACTTTCATATCCAGGGTTTTTCTTGAATAAGTGTATAATCCTTTCAATGCGAATGCAGGACAATTTGAATAGTCTGAATCAACCTAGAAAATTGTTCGTTTGTGGTATAGAGGCTGTTCTATGTTTTATATCAGAAACTTTCAACCGGTATAACTCTTGAAAGCTTAGGTTCAGATTATCATGAAAATTTCAAGCATTCAAAACTAAGATCAAGACTTTTCAAATTGTCCTGCATTTGTACTAAAATTATATGTACACTTATTCCTGAAACACCTTGTATGTAAGTAAGGTTATAGGAATATGGGGATTTAATGATATTAGGCTTTCTTCCCAAACAAAAAATTCCAGAAACAATGATGAATATCATAATTTCTTGCCGGATATTGTCGGAAATCTTCTATGACATGACTTCCTCAATTAATAATTCTGATAATTGAGAAATAGCTTGCGCTATTCCGCATAAAGATCGAAATGTTGCTTCAATTGATTAGAAAACTATTATCTATGTGGTATCCCTAACTGTGCATTTAATACAGAGTGTAAGATTATTAATGTCAATTTTCATAGAAGTGGAAATATTCTGAGAAAATGAATTTGAATAACTGTTATATTTTTCTGGTTTCGAATAAGTGTTAAAAAGTTTTTCTTTAGCTTTATTTTGAACAATGAACCATAGGCCCATTGCGAAAAACAATAAAAGTTTTTTTTTTATTTTTGAACAAGTTCTTTCCATTTAAAATAATATATGCAGTTGGAAAGTTATGTCAACAATTGATCAAAAAAAATAGTGTTTCCTGAATTTGGTACTAAAAATAATTATTATTGCACAGCTTATAAACTAATCGTTTTTATTTAATTGTTAACATCCAATTTTGTCCTCCATTAAGATTTTTATGAATGCCAACTCATCAAACTTGCAAAACAATTTTTTATCCAACTGGAAATTATTTTAATTTTTGAATTGATGTGTCTCTTGCAACAAAGTATTTTCCTCACTTGTAGCTGGTTTTATTGGTGTCATAATAATTTTATCATTTATTTTTAGTTATTTCCATTGCAAGCATGACAAATAGATAAAAAAACAATATATCAACTCCAAATTGAACATTAAAAATTATTATGCTCGTTTATGATAATTTCTTCAATTATTTGCCTTAGTTTTTAAAAAAAGCTCTAATTGGGTGGCAAAAATGCTTTTCTTTCATTTTATTTCCAGATTCTACGATTTTTAAAACTTCGAAGGTTGATCATTTATTCGTCGAAAATTATAACCCAAAACCATGCAATTTGATGAAACCACTATAATTCAATAAAATTAATAATCGAGAAACTGAAGCGAATAGTTCAAAGATTATGTTTTGTACGTTTACAGTTTCATGTAATATTTTTTTCAACTTTTTTCTTACTCACGGTTGTGATCTGTATGGGTTTTATTACTGTGTCCCATCGCCACTTTTGGCACAATATTGTAAATTTTTTGTCCAACAGGGAATGGTTTAAATAAATTATAATTTGAATCATTGAATCATCTGATAGCATTTTGACTTCGGTTTTCTGAATTGTAACCCTTATTGAAGATGATATGGAGCAAATGGTTATAACTTCAACACTGTTTATTATTTTTTGATATTCTCTTTCATTTTTGTTCAGTAGGTTATGCCATTTGATCATGGAAAGATACACGCCTCAACAACGTTTATAAATTGTTAAAATATTTTATCAAATTCAGGAAGAATTCATGGACGACATTATTTAGTTGATCAACTTACTACTCTATTATATTGTAGACAAAGTTCAAAGTGGTACAAGGAGGTTTAGGTACTTGGTACTGGTACTACTGTATCGTGTAAAAAATTCTCTTTCAAATTTGTCTACAATACGACGATGAATTCCAAGTATTCTGATTCTGATAAAACAATTAAACAATTTCTAAATGTTTTTGGAGCATATATCTTTTTATGATTAAATGGCTAACTTACTGAACACCAATAATCTAAGAAATGTAATAAAAATAAGAAACAGACTTCTATTAGAACAATTTCAAATTGTATCATATCTATGGAGAACACTTTATATTATATTTAGTATTTTTCCTATCCCCTAAAATTGTAGTTTTCAGAGGTCATAAAAAAAATTATTCGGAAAAATCATTATCATTTAAATAAAATCAAAAGCATTTTATATATTCAGAAGTGGATGCTTTTTTGACATAATTAGTTGTTTAAGCTCAATCATAAGTTAATTGAATCAAGTTCAACGTTCAAATTGCTAAGATGTAGACTTTCAGTCGTATGAAAATGTGAAACTCTAATGAATTAGGAACTGGATCTGTTAACAGCTGATTCAAAACAAGGATAGATAGCATTTCTGTGACAGATCGTAACGTAACGATCTTTAGAGAAACACATGTGCATGATTGCATGGCTGCTTTCCTTTCACAGGTAGAGGTAAGAAGTTCACATAGCCTGTGGGTTCTATGGCTTAAAATAACTTCATAAATCTCATGAACCTGTTTTCGTTTCCTATCTGAGGGCTGTACTGTGGTAATTTCGAAATCTTTTCGGGTTCAATTTGAAACTTTTTTAATTATATCACATCGGCTCTTTAAAAAAAAAAAAGTTGAAATTTTTCACGAATATTAATTCACCAATATATGATTATAATATATTTGTAATAAGTAATAACGAATTCATACCCTTTTTAATACTCGATTCCCGATTATAGCGTTACAGGATTTTGTCATGATTTTTCAGGCGTTGATATTCTGAAACGATAAGGTTTGAGATCTTCTTTATGAATTACCTAGAGCTTATTTATGATAGGTATTCATCTCAATTTTTGTAATCACATTATCGTCTATTCACACCCGCTAAAAATAATTGTGATATGTTCCTACTACAGTGAAACAATGTATAAAGAAATTTTCTGATTAGATTTATATTCTATCGAAATACATATTTAACTAGGTTCAAGAGTCAATTTGGGAACACTTGAAAACCAACTAACCAAAAGTCATATGACGCTCTCAAATTATATGAGCATCTCTATTGATAAACATTGCAATTTTTATAATTTGGTTTATTACAGGATCCTTTCAGATTCTTTCAAGTCTGCTCTGTAAGTCTAAGTGCTAATATATGTACATACATGAATATGTACATAGGTACATATTCAAAATATGCATAAAGATGCATAACACATAAAGGTAATAATAATAATATTTCTTTATTTGGCAAGAATTAGTAATTATAACTTTAAAATAAAAACATTTCTCAAAAATAGTTATCCTGAACATAAGATATTATAACAAATTCCTGAAGGCGACATAGCAGTCAACATATTAGGCAATTTATTATAACATATCAAACCTTTAATAAGAAGGAACCCATTGTCAATTCAGTGCTGAATTTATCAACAAAAAAACTATTTTGATTTCTGGTATCATACTGATGAAGTTACCAGAATTTTGTATATGAAAACGTTTCCAAATAGATTCTTTGTCTGACAGTCATCAAATTCAGAGACTCTAACATTGATTTGATTGGTGTTTTTGTACCACATCTGAGAACTATTCTCATGCCTCTATTCAGGACTATTTGTAGTCTACTGATGATATTCGATTTTTCAAATTAAATAAGAGAGACGTACAAAAATCTAAATGTGGTAGAACGATTGATCTCAACAAAAGACATCTTGTTTTCATGTCAATTTTATTACTTATTCTTGAGATGTTTTGGATCTTTTGTGCTTTGTTTTTGTCAAATGATCGGCAGAAAGTTCAAAATTCAGATTTTCATCGAGTACTTTACTCAGTTTATATTCCAATTAGGTTATATTCATATTTCAGTGTTCATAAGATTAAAATAACAAATTCACAAAAATAACCACACTTGGATTGGTTTATTGAAAGCTGGGACAATAAAATATATAGAGATGCCAGTTCTTTTTTTATTCACCTCGTAATTTTACCTTAGCAGACGCTCCAAAATTTTATTTCGTTATAAGAATTAAAGATTGCAACTTACAGTATCGTTTAATTTGTAGATTTGAAATTACTAATATAAAGTAGCATAGAACATCATGATGAAATTTTGATATGAAGATTTCATTTATTTCTATGTTAGTCATTGATTGTAAAGTATTTTTGTATTTTTTTCGTAGCTCAAAATTCAATCATTCAACTAAGATATAGAGATTCCAGGTCGAAAATTGTTCCTGTGATACAAATCTCATGTATATTTCAGAGCACGAATTGTCCTTGTATGTTGTAGAGCAAGATAATGACAAAAATCATATTAAAAGTTTTGAGGACCTCTGATCATATAGACATGTCTGGACATTTTTGGAAACTCTGAAACAACCCTCTGGAACCGTTTTATAAACTCAGCAGATGAGATAATGCAACCCCCACTCAATTCTCTAGAGAAGCAGGTTTAGAGTTAAATATACAGAATATATTTCCATTGACCAGTGGCGGCCCCACGTCTTTTTAGTGTATAGTGTATATTTTGAATATTTAATCCCAACATAATTAAGCCCCCTCTGAAATTTATTCTTAGAATGTGTAGATTCCAAAGATCGAATAAACAAAAATTGTTATTCGCAGTTTTCCCAGAAACAACAAGAATAAAACTTGATGAAACATAATCTTTAACTAAAAATATATTCTGCTAGATTGATGGTTATGGATATTTAACATTTTTAGTTGGATTTCGGAACCCTGAATATTCCATTCCCAAGTTTGGGCATAACTTATTGAGGTAATCTACCACGATATTATTTGTAGTTTCAAAATTCGTTTGAAAATTCAAACGGTACGGTTTATTTCTCTACTAGAGATTGTAACCCAGAAAAGTTTCAACAGCAACATTCAAACAAAATGGTATTATTGCCAAGGTTATTCAAAAAAATAAATGGTATGTACTCGTAATGTTAATATATTCGCCATATACTCATAACCAGTATGCATGTAAAGAGACATATTCAATATTTTATGCTAATTTGGTATTCATCAGATGTGCGATACTTCCTTTGCCTTCACACATTATTTCATGATCTCCAGACCGTTAAATTTATTAAAAGACATCGTAGAAGTTCGGAGATAAACAAGCTTCCAGGATATAATATATCCTGGAAATCACATTCTGCATGTGAACATATTATGTTCACATGCAGAATGTGATTTTTTTTTAAGATGCATATTCATCAGTCATTTTTATAATACTTTATATCGTCTACTTACATTGGGAAATGCATTATTCCTTGTTATCATAAATTGTTGAATTACATCCGAATCGAATATATTAACATTTTTTTGGAAAACATTTTTTTTGAAAAAATCCCTTGCATGTGTTCTTAGAGGTATTTATAAATCGACTGAACGCGGTAATTATTAAATGATGTTTCTTCATCCTGCTTGACAGGACTCACTGGCGGATTTGAGAGGGGGCAATAAGAATCATGACTTTCCCCCACTAAATTTCTAAATATTAGTTGATCAAACAGAGTCTTGATATGCAACAAACTGAAGCTTGAATAATTCACATATGGAAGACATCTTAATGAATACCGATAGAAAATACAATTAAATCACGAACAAGAAGAAAACTATGGAATTATAACAAAAACTTCAGCTGTTGTCCGAGATCAACCTTATTCTACTCATAATTATCCTCGTAATTATCATTAGCCAGCCTGCAATTCCTGGTAGGATGGCTGCCAATTACCTTATTCACAAGTTGTTTACTTTATAAATCATCGAACTCATTGAAATCTGTCTGTTGAATATAAAGTACCCACTGTTGTTGATATCGGAAATAATCTCAATGAGATAAACCTCAAGAGCACGCCACTGTAACATAAAGATCGACCGTAGTCCCCCATGACACTATTCTTCTGTTTCTCACCAAAGTATCTGTAATCGGAGAGAACATTCCTTGAATAAAGATTCAACATTACTTATATAATACACTTCCCCCTTGACACTACTATTCGGTGTCTATAAACAAATCACCTGGAATAAGAGAGAACAATCCTTGCATGAACATTCTCAATTATTTATAAAATATATAAATACATAGTTTGTAGTTCTTTGGAATTAAGGTAACACTCGAGCTAACATAATTCTCAACCAAAGTTTGATTATTTATTCTGTTTCCTGAGTACCGAAATGGGACAATTTTGAATTTTCTAGGTCAACCTTCTGATGAATCTACACAGGTTGTTCCTTCAGGAAAAGGAAATTCTTAAAAGGGGGATGAAGAACATCAGGATGGTTTTAGATATACCATTTATTAGCTCTGACTGTCTTTGTTACCGAGAAACCTTTCCTTATTTTTTCCTGGGGTCTTAACGAGCGAACCACCCTGTATATTTTCTTCATATTTGGCACACTTGTTTCTTATTTAATGAGCAACTAAATTATTCAATAACCTCAAGGAAAATCAAGGTCCAGGTTCACAAAAAAATGGAACAAATATGTATATCCAAATTTTGAAAATCCTTTTGCATATTTGAAAAGAGCACAAAAACTAATCTGAGAAGTCAATTTTACTTTGTTTACTGTTTTCTTGCACAAATTTTAAACTCGAAGTAAAGGCTTTAGAAACTCGGAGACCTAAAAATGATTACTTTTAATAATAAATTATTGAAACTATTGATTCCATAATTATTTTAAAATACGATGATTCCACTTTTTATAACTGCAGTACAACCCATTATTCATTTTGCAGACACATACTTACTTTTTATGACGAAAAAATTAACGCCCTGTATGTACATTATTCAAAATTGATTTTGATCTAAATACGAATAAAATATTGTTTTTCAATTGCTCACGAATGGTTTTAGGTATAGAATATACAGTGCGCGTCACTCATGTCCAAGTTAAAATTTCTGTAGAGTATATTAGATAATGTTGTTTGATCGAAAATAACTAACGTGCTAATTTTTAAGGATCGAAAAAGGCAGAGTATATGTAGATTTCGTATTGATTTCGGTTTTTGGGAAATTATTGTTCTCAAATTTCTACTCGCCGATTTATATGCCTCAAAATTAACTAGATCAGATTCTAAGAATAAAATCATCAATGGAAAATTCTAAGTTAAAAAATGGTTTAAGCAGAATATAACAAGATTTCCAATCACGATTGTCCTTTCCACTTCAAGTTCCAAATTAAATCGATTCAACTCGCTCCGTTAGTTCACAAAACTCGAGAATGAAAATTCATATGTGCTCTGAAAATAGCAACTTCTGTGGGAGGGACCTGGTCGTGAACCTTAGTGATAGAAACTATATGGTTGACTTTCGTCTCGCGAAAAGTTAATTATTGGATTTATTGCGAACATTAAATCAGTTGAGATCAGAAAGTTTATTCTATATTCGTTCCTTATTAAAGAAGAACATTTATATTTAAGTCGCGACGTACGTTGATGCCTGTGATTTTCAATTACCACCCCATTAAGAACGTTTTGATTCCAATTTGAGACACATTAACTCATTTATATTCACATAGAAACATTAGAAACTAATTGGAAGGGAATCGTCAGAGGAAATGAAAGTCTACAACTTATAGTCAATATTTCTATATATTTCTATATATTTCATATCATCATCAAGGCAAACCTGGTGAGGAACTTGAGATGATTCCTTATTATGTCCACCATTCCGATTAGTTTCTATATGAATATATTTTGGTCAGATAATCAGTTTCCATTCAAATCATTTTAATCATTTTCATTTGTGGCCGTATATCGGCAATAACACGGCGAATGTTGTCTTCCAAATGGTCAAGGGTTTGTGGCTTATCCGCATAGACCAATAACTTTACATAGCCCCACAGAAAGTAGTCTAGCGGTGTTAAATCACAAGATCTTGGAGGCCAATTCACAGGTCCAAACGTGAAATTAGGCGGTCACCAAACGTGTCTTTCAATAAATCGATTGTGGCACGAGCTATGTGACATGTTGCGGCGTCTTGTTGGAACCACAGCTCCTGGACATCATGGTTGTTCAATTCAGGAATGAAAGAGTTAGTAATCATGGCTCTATAACGATCACCATTGACTGTAACGTTCTGGCCATCATTGTTTTTGAAGAAGTACCAATGACCAATGATTCCACCAGCCCATAAAGCGCACCAAACAGTCAGATTTTCTGGATGTAACGGTGTTTCGACATACACTTGAGGATTAGCTTCACTCCAAATGCGGCAGTTTTGTTTGTTGACGTAGCCATTCAACCAGAAATGCGCTTCCTAATGGACGTAGTGCGCGATACGTATTCCACACAGAACCATTATTTTCGAAAAAAATTGCACTATTTGCAAGCTTTGTTCAGGCGTGAGTCTATTCATGATGAATTGCCAAACCAAACTGAGAATAAATCACTTGACAGCTGTTAAATCGGTCGCCATCTTGAACAGTAATGCCAACTTAAAGTTATATACCTCGAAAAAAAACACCCGTTATTTTTCTATGAAAACTGATAATAGAAGAAGTGTTATATCACGAAAAGTTATTTATTTATTTTAC
Organism: Harmonia axyridis; assembly: GCF_914767665.1. Lineage (NCBI taxonomy): Eukaryota > Metazoa > Arthropoda > Insecta > Coleoptera > Coccinellidae > Harmonia > Harmonia axyridis. Next base: position 28,590,648 of record NC_059507.1, read on the forward strand.
AATAAAAAATTAATCTAATTCGTTTCTCTCCTATTTCAATAAAATTCATAAATAAAATTACTTTCCGCAGATGAATAGTAAAAACCTCACATAAATCGTAATAATAATAATTGAATTATTTTATGTTATTTTTTTGTGCATCATCCGAATATATTGCTCTATCATTCCTTGATAATGTCTGTAATTTTCGAATTTAGAGCCAGAAATGGTCTCAAGCGATAACGTCCATTCAACGTAAAGTCAAGAAGAATAGAATTGAAATACCCCTTAATATCTGATCGGGTTAGTATTTTATATATTGAGATTAATTATTCGAACTTCGTTTATAATAGCCAATAGATGCCTCGAGTAGAATATCGACAAAAATTACCCAAAAAAATGGTTACAACAGATCCGATCCGACCTAGTTAAGATTTAGCAAATAAATATAACATAACAATTTCCAGCTTTATTTAAAATTTCATGTCATCAGAACCATAGTATATTCAAATAGATTATCGAAAAAATTACTTAATGCCCAATTGCACCCTTGGATAGCACAAATATACATATATCTAGTTATGTGGTCTTCAAGGGTGGAATTGGGACTTAAATGAACGAGTGATATCCTCATTTTTCATGTATAGGTTTCAGTCCATACAACAAAATAATGAGAATGCAAAGATATGATAATTGGATGGATCAATACAATTGTGCCTATGTTTTTGCCGTTATCTGACAAAATTGCACTGTTGGAAATATGAACGAGTTCTAATATTATGGAATTCACGAATCAAATAATTGATATTTGTTTTCATTGATTGCCATTTTTCTCCAGTTGATTAAAAAATTTTAATATTTCTATACAGTTTATCGATAGCCTCCATTAGCATCAACAACGAATATAGCCAAATCTTGAATACAATAATGGATAAGGCTATTCTGATTTCCACATATCTTTTAATAATAATTCAAATATATTCCATTAATTAAAGATTGAAAACCTACTACGAACGATAACAAAAAAAAGGAATAGCTCTAATAGAGTACATTTATATGTTCATACTAGTTTTGACTATAATTCCATTAGTTGCCATTAGTTTATGTCTTTATATGAGAAAGCCCGGTCAATTAAATTTCAAAATGTCTGAACTTTGAGTAATTACAAAAAAAAAAAGAATAGATGAACATCTCTTTGTAGTTTTAACTTTTCTTTATATTGAAAATTTCCATTAGTAAATTAGGTAAGTTTTTCCTCACTTCAAAACGCTGTTGTTATTATCATTTCCTTATGTTGATGAAAAATAGGTTGAATACTTGTGCTTATAACATTCATTAGTAAAACATATTCCCGAAAATGTATAGTTGAAATTAGCATTTCAAGTGATCAAAACTAGGGAAAACTAATCATTCAAATGAATCTATTTGCCAATTCCCAAAATGTTTTAATTCAGAGCATATGTACTTAGATCTTTCATCAAATATAAATAATTTCACTTCTAGGATATGTATTTCATATGCATTTTTGAAGGCTTTTTTGTTGTTCTCAATACTGCATGAATCATTACGCCTGTTCGATTAATAAATAATTGTATTAACAATTTTTCGTGTCGCTAAGTGAATGATGGACGATGAAGTATAAATCTTGATAAATATTAAAAAACCCAGTAGTTCAATTTTATCAAATGCTCCCAAAAACTAACGATTAGGAGTATTTCCGGCATCATAGCGATTATCTAGTTTGCTATCTACATTTTAAACGAAAACATTTTTACCTAGTCTAAAGATTAGACTTAAAATTTATAGTGCAATCTTGACATTTCAAGAAATGCATCAATTATCTCGGTCCTAGTCTACCTTTATCCGATAAGTATTAACCAGGTGTCACTGATAAAATCTATTCAAATCTGTCAATATTATATTTACTTGACATGAAGGTTAGATATTTGATACTTCAGCAATAAAAAATGTTATCACAAATCGATGTCAGTTTAAGATAAAGAAATATTTCTTTATACTAGTATCACACCGTCTCCTGAGACGTTGTATAAACAGGTCCTAGTCCTACCTCTCTAAAATTCCAAAAATTAAGTTTCGAGGCACATACATTATTAAATTTATAGAAATCGGACAAATTTTACATCCAAAAACAGGATTTATATTTTATCTACAAAAAACGTCAGAAATTTATAGAATCGATGAGACATGCTGTAGACATTGATCACACGGACATAAAGGTCTCCCGTAGTTTCGAAATTCTGAAGAATTTATAGATATCCTTAGTGAAAAATTATTATTTACTGCTAACAAGTACCTAATCATGTTGAAGAAATAAATCCAGAAAAAATTATTTGAAAATAATCAATAATATTTCATCTGATTCTTCCAAGAGAATTTTATATTCCATATCATATCAATCAATTATATCATTATATCTTTATGGACAGAGTTATTTTGGAAAAAAATTATAAATCATATGATAAAAATATATTTTAATCAGTTTCGCGATATTTGCCCAAAACTCTTATCTTCAATAACCTACTTTCTATGAGAAAAGGAAAAAGATAACACAACGAACTAAATAAATTCAAATTTCATAACTTATTCGTTATACCAACTCTCCAAAAATTCATTAAACTGTCATTTAACCCTCCGCCTGAATTATTGCTTTCTTACATAATAATAAATTTAACAAATAATCATTCATAGAAGTAAAACTGGAGAAATTATTGAAATCGATAAGATTCATCATTCTGATTTTCAAATGTAAAGGCTGAATAGTTGAAATTTAGTTTGTATATTTAAAATTATCGCTTATGTCGAGTTTGAGGAACAATGTATCTACAAAACTCCTTATGTAGATAAACTAACCCTCAACAATGTCATATCTAATAATAAAACCCACCCCATATATAAACCACATACCGTTGTGTGGTCTTCAATGGTACAATAGGCTAGCTCCCTAAAGATCCGGACGCCAAGTGCATTTCTCATTTTTTTATATCATTCTCTTCATTTGTTCATCCAATTCCTTGTTTGTGTCAATATCGTTATAGAATGCCAATTATAAATCTTTTTGACTATGAATAGAATGATGCTTCATGAAAGAATATGAACAAAAAAATAAATTTTTATTTCTCCAGAGCTTTCACAGCGAATATTTTTCTAACTATAGAAATTTGTTTGGTAGCTTTTACGATTGTATGTACTCAAAAATTGGAAGATATGAAATGAAACCCCAAAGAAGAAACATTAATATTGTAATTAAAAAAAATGTTATATTTTAATAATTCATTAATCGATATAAATAAGAAGTCAATGAATCTAAGAAATATCCTTATGATCACTCTCACCACAAGCGGACTCCCAGCCATTATTTAAAAAATGTTTAATGGATGTGCAAAGGCATACATATGCATTAATTTGCTGAAACTTTTGAATCAGGCCTGAATTAACCACAGGTTCAGCAACTGGCATTTATCTTATGGTTGAAATGAATCGAATGCAATTAGGATACCCCTGAAAAACTTATTAGTTTAGTAGTTCAACGCTGTAGGCTACTCGTTTATTTATATCGACTCATAATATCAAACCATGCATCGCATTACGTTTTGTAGTTTCCTTATGTAACTTGGAACAGGTTTTGCTCGTTGTACTAGTATTTAGGTTAAAGAGTAGGTACGCAATATGTTCAACATATTTACATACAGTCGATTCTGTGATTCCAAAAGAGATTGCTATTTCGCAGAAGAATTAAAGCAGCTCTTGAGGATGAGGATTAATAGGAAAAACAACGGGAATAGAATATCTCAAATTCATACAAGAAGATACGATGGAATATCCAAAAGGTAGTGAAGGCGAAAATTTAATTGATAAACAATGTTGAAAAATCAATAAAGAATGATATTTTGAGGGGCGATTAACAACAATGCAACAATTCGCTTGAATTTCCAATTGATATTCAATACTTGAAAACATCATGCTGTAGCGTAGGTATCTTGCCATCATCTGTGAATACAACACAATTTAAATGTCCTCCGCGTGATCGCTTACAGGACTTGATCCTTGTGAGGTAATTTTCGATAACTCGTCGACAGATTTCGGGTAATATCTCATCAATAATTTGACAGATGTTGGTTTACACATCGCCAATAAGACATTAAGATTATTGATTTGAATTCAATCCTTCACATAAGAAAAGAAAAAAAGAAATACAGTCGATAAATCCCAAGATCTTGGAGGCCAATTCATATCACCTAAACGAGAAATTACATGTCATGGGAATTTTTCTTGATAAAGCCAAAACGGGTCGTGTGCTTGCTGCACCATCCTGTAGGAACCACATCCTCTTTCAATTCCATATCATTAATTTCAGGCCAAAAAAAATCTGTATCATTTGGCTATAGCGATGAGAATTAATGGTTTGGGTGACACCGTCTTCATTTTCAAAGAAGTACGGCCAATCACTCCACTAAACCAAATTGCACACCATACATTAAATTGTTTTAATGGTCTCTCAGCAGTTAACAGGATTTTCACTGCCTACATTCGACAATATATGCTTCGTCACTGAAGAAAATTCTATGGGACAAATCGTCATCCAAACGTTGTTGCTCAAGCATCCAATCGGCATGTGCTTTAAGCATTCCATGGTCATCAGCTGGCTTTAGTTCTTATATCAACTGAACCTTACAAGGATGCAAATACAGATGCAAAATAGGCCATAGTGTGCCGTAAGAGAGGCCCAAATGTGCGCGACGATGAATGGATAAATTTGTATCTCCTTCAATACTTTCATGCAATATTTTTGGTCGAACGTGCATTTCAATGATGTGTGGCCCTTAAGATATCAGTAGCGGATCTAGTCTCTTCGACTTTTTCCTCGGTCTTACCAATTGTACATACTTACTATACAGAATTATAATTTTTGTAATAGGTTTTCATAATTTTCACATGCTCGGCAGTAGATGAACTATCCATGTTGTAAAATGGTTAACCATCAACTAAATATATGACGCTCCGGATGAGAGTTCTGTTTGACATATATCATTGAAACAGAGGGTTATGAAATCCTGAGAACGACATGTAACCCATTATTTTCAGGAGCACTTTTAAGAATTTACAATTTTTAAACTTGTGAACTAGACTATATCGAGAAAAACTCTCGATAGCTCACAGAGAACGTATTCTGATTCATTAAAATTTGAGTGAGGCTTCTCTCGATGAAATATGTACTTTTATAGTAGAATCTATTTACTATTGGTTAGAGTAAGGGAGCTAGGAATATTTCTATTGATGTGAAAATCGGTCTAAAATTTTTTCTTAATTTTTATCTTTCTCCATAATAATTGGTTAATTATTCAAATACCATCAGTCAGTAATATAACTACATATATTATATAATAACAACCATTCATATACATTTGAAAAATTGTCGTTTTTAATGCCCTTAAAATACCCACTTGAAATTTTATTAGGAATTTCAATTTAAAGACTTCAAATACCTCTTCCCTAGAAAAATAAAAGAGAGCATCCTTGTCACAATTAGAGCAAACTAGGTTAGGAGTTCGACGCCAATTAGTTAATTGTGTTCACAATTCAAAAGGGAAAATGGACCAATGATGGGAAACTTATGTGCGTGTGTCACTGATGTTATACTAGGTGGGCCCAAAATATATGCGTGAGTGATAATATGATTAAAATTCCAATGGTTGTGGCACTATGATCCCTCTTTTTTTACTCCCAAAAAATCAGCACTCTACAATTAGTTATTTCATGTAACACTATTATCTTCTGATCTACGGAGATGCATCGCATACCGTTTCTAAATTCAAAAGGACTTAGATTTCTTACTACAAACATATACATTATGTTTCTACCTGAATACCAATTTTCATCAATATCCTCTTCTGAGCTGGAACAAGGCACCTTATATCTGAAAGAATCACCCGGTATCTCGATTGGTTGTCAAATTTACAAATAAAACTATTAATGCTTCGAATCATGAAGTATAATTCAAGCTGTAAAAAATCGTAAAAGTCAAATATCACAATTGCAAAAGCATGCCTTTTGCAAATGCTCTGAAACTCTGAAAACTACTATAAAAAAGATGGGTTTGGGTTTGAAATTTCAAAGTTGGGCCTTTTATCTCGTATAAGGCCTTTTTGCATCCAAAATCTGAAGAGCTCAATCGATTCGTCGAGAAAAATTACTAAGGACCTCAGTATCAGAAAATGAATTTTTGTATCCTGATCTGAATGAGGGCCCCTGGATTTTTGAAAAAAAAACGCTGCATAGGGCCCAGTAAAGGACGAAAACATTTTAGTTTCTCGCTGAATCCGAATCTGCTATAAAAAAGATGAATTTGCATTTGACATTTCAAAGTTGGCCCTTTTGGGTCCAAAATTTGATGGGCCCATTGTCTTCCTCTGGCCAAATTACTAAAGACTCCAGTATCAGAATTCCGATTTTCCACCTGTGCGCTGAATCACCGTTTCCATACTTATGAACCACCCCATATAGTAAATATACCGAACCAATTTTGATATCAAGTTTGTTTTTTTTATGCGTATTTATCTAATGATATCCTTTATGCCCTGTTTGTAGGTTGAAATATGCAGACTAACTACTACAAATCATGTAACATTTTCACGAATGTGAGTATAGACAACAGTTATGCCAACTTAGCGACATTTTTTTTAAATAATCATTTTTTTGTTCCTCGTTTGACAGAGTGCTAGTAGAGCGAGTAGGTTTTTTACGTTTGAATTTGTTCTAATATACAGCTTACCTAAAACTCAATGTTCTATATGTAAAACGATTGTAAATTCAGACATAACGAAAACATGCCGATGATATTTTTGGCATTCAGTTCAAAATGATTTAGATAGTCAATTTGAATGGTATACAATACATTGTGCCGAAAAAGTAAAGCAAAAAAACCAAAATACTTGTACGAATAATTATTGAGGAATATCCTAGCACCCGTGGATTTCTATTCTCGAAAGCGAATTACATTTTTTAACTTTATATTTCCCACCCCCCACAACTTTTTCAAATGGGAATATATGGATTGTGATACTTCACATGAAGGAAATTGGTTCTGCCGTTTTTCCATTGAACATTAGGATAAAATTAAGAATCTGCTAGTGAAGACTCTGCAATCAGGCCATAATCTTTGTATAAATAGATATTGAGAAAAGTCCTACCACCCGTCGATTTATATTTTGAAAATTAAGTAAATCCATACATTTTTGAAGTTGAAGATTTGTATATCTAACCCCCTACAACCTCTAATTTTTTTTCTATTGAAAAAATATTCAGTGTGATATATCGCATGAAAATCTATTAAATTCTCATGTGATAAATCACAGTTGGCGTATAGATGATTGAGTTTCCGACTTCACGTCAGTGCTCTGCTCATTTTATCTATAATAGGATTGTCTCAGACGTGATGTGACTGAAATTTAAACAGCAATTTGTATGCCTAATTCCTTATCTGAAATTAAATTTCTGATATCACCACACGACTTCATCGTTGCTTCTGAAAGTGAAAATGGTATGGAGTACTTTTTACAAACCAGTAATGACGCAATGCTTTATAATTAAATTCGTTTTCGAAGTTTCGATGTTGCAAATACAATAATGATCATCCATCTGTATGTCATTGCCATTTTGAAAGTATGTATAGAATACAGATGACATTGAAAGTAGAAGTCTTTTATCAGTTGCCTTCAAATGATAATATTTTGCCAATAGTTGTGGCACATTAATTCCTTCCCCTTAGTTTCTAAAAAATCAGCAACCAAAAAAAATTCTGGGAACTTTGTGCATCAGCAAGATTCACAAAAGCTGAAAAAAACTAGCAAATTATTTACGAATCGATTCGTAACGGGTGTTTTTTTTTCGAGTTGGCATTACTGTTCAAGATGGTGACCGATTTAACAGCTGTCAAGTGATTTTTTCTCAGTTTGGTTTGGCAATTAATCGTGAATAGACTCACGCCTGAAGAATGCTTGCAAATAGTGCAATTTTATTTCGAAAATAATAGTTCTGTGCGGAATACGTATCGCGCACTGACTCTATGGTGCGCTTTATGGGCTGGTGGAATCATTGGTCAGTACTTCTTCAGAAACGATGATGGCCAGAACGTTACAGTCAATGGTGATCGATATAGAGCCATGATTACTAACTTTTTCATTCCTGAATTGAACAACCATGATGTCCAGGAGCTGTGGTTCCAACAAGACGGCGCAACATGTCACACAGCACGTGCCACAATCGATTTATTGAAAGACACGTTTGGTGACTGCCTAATTTCACGTTTTGGACCTGTGAATTAGCCTCCAAGATCTTGTGATTTAACACCGTTAGACTACTTTCTGTGGGGTTATGTAAAGTCATTGGTCTATGCGGATAAGCCACAAACCCTTGACCATTTGGAAGACAACGTTCGCCGTGTTATTGCCGATATACGGCCACAAATGTTGGAAAAAGTCATCGAAAATTGGACGTCCAGATTGGGCTATATCCGAGCCAGCCGTGGCGGTCATATGCCAGAAATCATATTTGAAATGTAATGCCACAAGATTCTCTTGCGGATAAATAAAATTCATGTCAATCGAATAATCCATCGTTGTTTTATTGCAATTTAAAGTTCTGTAGCTCTAAAAAAAACACCCTTTACTAGTAAAACGCAAGATTTGGAAATCTCGGGTATTCATTGTTTGAACAATTTGCGAATTCTGTATGGGATAAAGTAGAATGCCTGGTTTTCTAATGTCATACCACATATGTGCATACTTATATTCGAGTAAGCGTTAGTAGAGTATTTTAGAATTTGTTTCCTCTCATTTTAATTAATCTTTGATCAATAGTACATACACTCAGTTTTTATAATTGATCAAAATTGATTATGCATATATATTTATTCTCACAGATGCAAGAAACAGTCACGATTCTGCAATAAAATAGTATCTCTCATTCTCTCTAACGTCTCTATAACTAGACAATCTTCAATTCACTTCCAGACAAATAGTCGAACAAACGAGGAAAAATCCGATAAATAAATATGCATATTTCCCATTCAAACCATTGAAGATAATTCAAAATATTTTGGTCATTTCAATTTTTGAAATATCTTCTTTGCGGTTTAGAGATTTTATGAAGAAGCATATGCGAAATTCTGAGTATTCTTATACAGGATCTTTTTCAATCCTTTGAAGTTCATCCAACACTGCTTATCAAATAGTCTCTGTTGCAACTGCACAGCAATGTGATCTAATTCTATCTCGACTCCAACCAATAGAGTGTTCAATTTTAATTGACGGCCTTTTCAAAGATATATTGGTCTGATGAAACAATAACTTCCGTATATTTTAGAAGGTCAACAAGCTAAACACTGTACAGTGTAACAATTTTAAGGCGAAAATGTATAAGGTAATTTTCGTGACTATTAATAACCCAATTATTTTATCGGTAAACTATGAGTTAAAGAGGACATCTGCCTCTCATAACTTATATAAGTATTTAATTTTATTATCTAGAAAAACTATCTGACAACTATGACATCATTGTAAATAGGTAAATCACATCTACAAATAAGTGCCTGTGGTCACAATTGACACATGAAATAACAGGCGCCAAAACCTTCTGATGGTAAATCAGTGCTTTTTTCGAATAGCATAGGTACCTCGCCTGGAATCCAAACATAGAAATAATTAAAACAACAAACAAAGTTTGATGGAGCGTTTGATATTTATTTGGTAAAAAATAATTGTAAACACTTACTTCTTTCCACAAGTAGTAAGTGTTTACAATTATTTTTTACCAAATCAATATGATTTTCTACCAAGTAAGGACTGAATCAATTAAACGTTTGATATTTATTATTTCTTGTTTTATACTAAGTATATAATAGTAAATATAAAGAAATATAGAGAGCAAAATGGCATTCATTCATCAAGATATTCTAAAGAACTTTAATTACTATAAGTAAACAATATGTAATTGCACCTAAATACATATGTACATTTCATCTAAGCAACATTCCGTTTTTTTTTCAGAAACAAAGCATTGCAAGATCTCCATTTTTCCTTTTTTCTTACTGCCGCAAAATTTTAGCAGAGCGTGGTTTCGATCCACGGACCTCTGGGTTATGGGCCCAGCACGCTTCCACTGCGCCACTCTGCTTACTGAGTAAACTGTCTTTTCATCCCTATTAAAGTAAATTCAGTCATCTCGCTCTGATAACATATTCTATATCTGATGTATTTAATAAACATCACAAATTTTGTCCTTTAATATTTATTGAGCCATTTAAAATTATAGTTATGAAGTTCACATCTATTTAATTATGGGCTGTGACTAAGTCCCAACTCGGGACTCGTATCTGGTCTCGACTGACGTCATCAATGACGTCATTACCGAATATTTTTCGCTCTGACTCGGGACCTATATCTAGTGCCGACGGAGTTTCGAGGTTAGGTTTTCAATTATACATATACTGAATATAATATGCGATATATGTACAGTGCGCTTCTAATTGATAGTTACAAATTTATGCAAGCATCTATTGTTATTATTAGAAATGCTGCTCTCTTACGAGAGCTCAGTCATACATAGGCTTAACGAGGGGGTTAAATGGGGACATAAACCCCCCGTGATAAGAAAAAATAAAAAATCAATATAAGTAACAATTAAAAAAAAACTATTTTATAAACTAATGAAACATTTTGTTTTTTCAAAGTGAGCGTAACCCCATTCCCCCTATGAGTCAACTCTAGATACAGCAATGCTTCCATACAACCAAATTCCTTCCTTATATTATTTATTAGTATATTAATTTAAAGTGTTCAGAAGTTAGAAAGAAAAGTATTTGATTGTTCACATTATTATTCACGATAACTTAAGCCCTCAATTTATAATTTTCATTATTTGGAAATAAAATATATGTATATCAAAAAATATTTTTTGGGAATTTAATTACATTCATCTTCATAGACAATGAATTTTATTAATGACTCTTTGTTTCTTTATTCACATAAATAGTTTCCTAAGTTTATGATTTGTACTGAGAATTAAGTTTTGAACCATAAGTAGTAGAATTATTACGATAATTCTAAGGATTCAAATCCATTTTTTTTCATTTAAATAATGAATACCTACGCAAATTTATCGTCCAACTCCATTCACTACTTTATGATTTCAAAAAACCACTTAGCATTCAGTGTTCTCTGCCTTCCATTTCCGTAGCGAATTTTCATACAAAAAAAAATAAACAATGGCAATTTTGCAAGAAAAGTTTTCTGACTGTATTATTTCTCGAAGAGATAATGAGAATTGGCCTCCGAGATCTTGTGATTTTAAAGCGTTAGACTTTTTTCTTTGGGCCACGTGGAAGATAAGATCTATGCCAATATTGCCAATGTGTTACAAGACCAAAAATAAGCTACTAAGGAGGAACGAAAGATGAGAAAGTATAGCGCCACCCATTGTCAGAGTTTTTTGCACTATATGTAAATATATAATAGATCAATTCATATTATTGAGGATAGAATTTTCACATCTAACTGTTGGGTAGTTACTGATGCAAAAATCTTTGTTGTGCACTTAAAATCGTTTCGATGAAGGCTGTGAAATGTTGTTATACCGGTATCAATAATATTTTCTTAGATTACGTGATAATTGGTTGTCATTCTACATCAAAAGCATCGAAGCCGCTATTCCCATATATTGTCTCAGATATTTCGAATTCCTTTGTTTTAATTCGGAGTTTATCATAAAAGTTTTTCTGAATTCAAGCTATGGGTGGGTATATCCTGTTTCTTCATTAAATAAAATGTAAATATGGTTTTTGTTGGTCATTAGTTAGTTACGCCCCAATGAATATATGTGCTCATTTTATTTCAATGCAAATGAAATGTGTTGACTGATTATAATCTAAAATACTACTTCCTATTGTGACAGCACATGAATATTAATTTTTAGGATGCAGATGATTTTTAGCATTGGAACGGAATTTATCTGATTGATGGAAGCATTGAAAATTTTCCACGAACTATTATTAGTTTCTCATCAGTTGAACAAGAAATGAAAGGCCAAATATTCCAGAAATTATATAGGTGTCACTACATATGACCCTACTTCATATCAAATTTCATGGTTCAGTGATTATTATTTCCTACGTTGATCCCTGAAATTCCAGAACAATGCAAACAATTGATTTGATTGATTGATTTTTCTACCAAGAGGAAAATTTGAGATATTTCTTCTTACAAATCAACGATTTTTTTGGGGTTTTCTCATAATTTCCTTAAACTATAATCTACCTGGAAGAAAATAAATATTTTCAATTTGCGAAAGGAAAAATCAAAAGAAATTCTGTTAATCTCCGTTTTCCGCAAAAAAAAAATGGATAATATGTACTTTGTGCAAAGCACTGATATATTTTTCGAATATTCGGGAAAAAACCTACCAAAAATTAAAAATGGTAAAATTATATATTTTTTAGTTTTTTCTTCATAGCTCTTTCAGTTGTTAGATATTAATATCACATTAGAAATATAGGTTCGTTAGGTTTCTTATTTTTAGTTAATCTTTGAGGAAAATTGTAATTTTAGATCACAAACCAGATACCTAGAGTTTTCTGTTCTCATTGTGATCCTACATTTAGTTTGAAATTTTAATTAAATGTAGCGAATTACAAAAAATTATTTCACTTTCTTCTCAATAACGATAGCAGATGCGTAGAAATTATAAGAGAAAAAAAATGTATGAAAAAAATATAGGATTCATTTCATACGTTAGAATCCACCAGTGGCATGCCACAATAAAGTTTTATGAGGCGAAAAAGGAAGTGACCCCTTGAAAAAATATCTCTCTGTTGCTTGTTATACACACTCGGCATAGTGGATAATGAAAACCCTAAAAAGTTAGATCTTAACATCTCGAAAACTGAAAGAGCTATGAAGAAAAAACTAAAAAATTGGCTGCCCTATACAGGGTCTTTCACGAGGAACCTCACCCATATTTATACGGGAAACTACTGAACGTATTTTCATGAAATTCAGAACTTATAAGTATTTCACGATGCTGATGAAATCTAAAATATTTTCAAGGCATGAGCACCTCCGGTTTTTCCGGAAATGACGTCAACTTCCGTTTTTCAAATCAGAACACCATTTTTTTATTGCAGAAATAGATTCCTTAGAAAATTTCGAGTTATTTTGATGTAACATTTTTCAGTTTTGTTTGGAAAATTCTCTCTGAGCGGGAAAATTCGAAAAAAAAATCGAAAATAGAGCTCCGCTGAAACAAGAATAACTTCGAGGTTTTTGGATGGAAAATTTTCATTTTTTGGATTTTTCAAGATGTAAGATTGATGTATCCACTTTAAAGATCGAAATCGCGATTCATGATACAGGGGGTGAAAAAATCGCTTTCAAATTTAGGGATGACAAAATCGTGAAAAATCAATTTTTTCAAATTAGAACCCCATTTTTTTATGGCAGATATTGAATCTACGTTAAAAAATAATGTGAGTGTATGCATCACACCCTTGCCCTAAAGTGGATATTTTCTGAGTTATTCACAAAAAACTGTTTTTCGTCTTGAATTTTCAGCTATTTCTTTTCCCTTCACGCCAAAAAGATGAAATTTTCAGGAACTGTTATTTGAACCATGCTGTAGATTTTTCACCCCTTCTTGAAACCGACTTCAAGTTACTATTAGGAGAACCATGGCAAACTCTCGCAGTTATAACTAGAGAATTTCTCAAGTTTGTCATGGTTCTGTTAATGGTATCTCTCGTTGGTCTGGGTCGGTCAGGAAACCTCTCAATGAACAGTCGAATCGTTCTATCTACAACTTTATTACATTCTCCATGAAGTAGAATGAGATTTAAATAATCTTCATTGGTAAAATTAGGCATAGTGATTAATTTTATAACTTAATACGAATTATCACCAAATTAATAGTAAACACAAAATGCTACTGAATAAAGAGGAATTTGGCAGATGTAATTAATGATATCTATTATTAAAAAAAAAGAATGTAAAACATGGTAAGTTTTTGCATATGGTTCATAAGGAATTATTTATTGGAGAGAAAACCGATGGCCGATTAGTTGAAATAAAGAGGTTTCCGATACAAATTCGAATCAAAATTCGCCATCTATTTAGGAACAACCTGTAACTTTTTTCTCTTGCATATTAGGGTAGTAAAATCTAAAACATGGTTTAAGTAACAGTTCCTGACAATGTCATCTTTTTGGCGTGAAGGGAAAAGAAATAGCTGAAAATTCAAGACGAAAAACAGTTTTTTGTGAATAACTCAGAAAATATCCACTTTAGGGCAAGGGTGTGATGCATACACTCACATTATTTTTTAACGTAGATTCAATATCTGCCATAAAAAAATGGGGTTCTAATTTGAAAAAATTGATTTTTCACGATTTTGTCATCCCTAACTTTGAAAGCGATTTTTTCACCCCCTGTATCATGAATCGCGATTTCGATTTTTAAAGTGGATACATCAATCTTACATCTTGAAAAATCCAAAAAATGAAAATTTTCCATCAAAAAACCTCGAAGTTATTCTTGTTTCAGCGGAGCTCTATTTTCGATTTTTTTTTCGAATTTTCCCGCTCAGAGAGAATTTTCCAACCAAAACTGAAAAATGTTACATCAAAATAACTTGAAATTTTCTGAGGAATCTATTTCTGCAATAAAAAAATGGTGTTCTAATTTGAAAAACCGGAGGTGCTCATGCCTTGAAAATATTTTAGATTTCATCAGCATCGTGAAATACTTATAAGTGCTGAATTTCATGAAAATACGTTCAGTAGTTTCCCGTATAAATATGGGTGAGGTTCCTCGTGAAAGACCCTGTATATTTCAACTTTAATTGCATATATTAATATTCATATTGTTGCTGAGTATAGGACCTTGCTAGGGATTCAAGCGTATTGGAAGGCATCACGAAAGGTGCCTAAATGAAAATTATCTAAGAAGGTTAACATAGGTATGACTCCTTTCTTCATCGAGAAACGCACGTGTTTGTGTTTATCTAGACGGTTCACTTGGTTATCGACAACTTCCTTCCTCGAGGTCAGTTCATCTATTATATATCAGATCTATTAAACCGTTAGTTTATAATGACTACCTGTTAGTCACACCAGAAAAATGCACAAATGTACTAGTACACCACTTCATTATCTTCATTTATTTATAGACAATAGAGGAATCCATAGTTTATTCACTATTTAAAAATATTCAATGTGGTAAATGATAACTGAATAAAATTAAATGGATGGTCTTGTTTGTGTTCTTTCGATAGTTGTCGGTTAAATCGATACAGGTTTAGATGAAAATGTGATAACGATGAATTAATTTCATCATCATATGAATGTTATCAACGGCGGAGGTTGTGCTCTTAAAATTATATCTCACATTTCAGCATTTGTGGTTCATTACTTTATCGTTACTACTCTGCGGTAGGTATAGAAACGAAGATTTCACGATAACTTTTTGATTTTTCGGCAATTTATTGAAACCGGTATGTCATTCAGATATAAAATGGTTTATCCATTCCTAAAATGTATATCGAATTATAATATCACACAAAGGTATTTTCCAGAAGATATCAAAGTAGGTACTATAATTGATTTCAGGTCAGTGATTTCTTCATTTTCATTCGATATCCCGCTAGAATTTTTCTATGTTTGTGATAACCCTATACAGACGAAATTACCAGAAGCTGGAAATTATTATTTTTGGTTTTCATGCAAAATCAAACTTAGAAATTTCGCCCAGATGATAAAGTGTTATAGCATATCAATATCAATAATCTCAAAACATTTTCTATGGTTCTGCTAGGGAATTGAAAACGAGATTGAAACTATCTATCTACATACCAATGCATTATTTTGATCATTAACGAGATCCGAACCTACCCTAAAAATTTCAATTTTGTAGATATGTATTTCTGTTCGAAAGTATTCATGAATACGGAATGTCAAACGGACGAAATAGAATTTTTATACCTATTCGTTATCAGTGAGTTAAATCATAGAGTTTGAGAGCATTTCCGGCTCTTAATTAGAAAATTACAGACATCGTCACTAAATCTTAGAACGCTCAAAAAACAACAATCGTGCATAAAACGATCATTAAAAATAACTCATGGCATTTAGGCACAAAAAATACTGAATTTAAAGGAATTCCCCAAAGATAAACAATTAACTGCATAAAATACTTTGAATGCTGAAATCTCCATTCTCCATATCAAGGCAAACAAGCCCGGTTATTATAATTATTACAACAAAAAATAGTGATAAAATATTCCTGTTGATTCCAGACTTTCAAAATACCAACTTGAAAGAGTTAGTAGCTCCATTAAATATACAGGGTCGTCCAGATTTTAGTTCAATAACTTTGGCGTAGTATAGAACAACTTTTTTCATGAAAAAAAGTCTGCTGACTAAATTATTCAGTGACAGATGCGATGATCCTTTCTCTATTGAAATTCTACGACACTGTCTTTTTCTGCAAAAATTATTATACATATTTCTTAAATCAATAGTGTTTTACTAAAAAAAGGTCTCCTGAATATTTTTCATGGAATGTAACGTTTTCAAGAAAATCGAGTACAAAGCAAAGACTATCTACGAAAATAAATTATGAATACTCATTTAACAAATTAAATTATTATTATTATTATTATTTATGTTGGAAGAAATGGCTCACCTTTTGAATGATTTTGGTAATTTTTTGTTCTGAAATGTTCAATTAAATGCCATCTGAAAGCGTTATAATAAACATCGCCAATTTTTGTAATTGTTATTTAATTTATATAATAGGACAGTGTTTGCTTTATGCTCGATTATCTCGAAAACTGTACATACTGTGAAAATATGTGTTCGAGAGACCTTTTGTTTTAGTTCTGTTGATTCGCACACATATCGAAAGACTGACGATGCTATTGAAAAATATACAATATTTTCAGTGACAATAATTCGACCGAGTTTAGTCTTTTCATCTCTTGCTTCCGAAGTTAACGAAGATAGAAGTTTCATGATCACTTTTGATAAGAAAAAATCTTTGATATAGCTTTTGCTCAAGTTGGGACACAAATCATTTCATAGAAATTTTTCTGATACTCTTATGCATAAACGAGAAATTCCCGGGACCTCAATTTTTCGTGCTTCAAAGGTCTAATTTTGATGAAATTTTGAGGTATTCCATTTGAGACGAAGATGGTTCTATAAGAATTTTAGCACTTTTAAAGTGGATAGCATATCATTCCATTGGAGAAGAATTTAAAATGTTGAAAAACTGAACAAACATCAGATTCCTTTCAAGTCATACCCACTATTTCTTGCATACAGAATGATAAGGTTTGGTATAAAAAAAATATAAATTTGGATATACGAGTAGCATTTTGTCTTACCAAAAAGTCTTCAATACAATATGTTTCACTGAAATTTCAGATTTATTCATCAGATGAATTTTCACGCAAAAAGTATTCTTACGAGTGTTGTTTTTTACAGGGACAAAACTTCTTCTGAATGGCGTATCAGGAGAATTCATGGGAGGGGAATTAACTGCCATAATGGGTCCATCTGGAGCAGGAAAATCAACATTAATGAACATCTTAGCCGGATATACGTAAGCTTTAATAAGACATTCTTTGATAATATACTAGAACATAATCACTCAAAAAGTCCTCTTGCCAGGATTTTCCAACGTAAAATTCATTTATACTCACGAGGAGTATAAATCATTTTGTTCGATCACAGTGCTGCATTTTGACAGTTTATTCTAAACATGTACATGGGTTTTGCCAAATAGAATGATGGAGTGCTTAAAATGCAACTTCATTCGTCGATTCATAGAGAGAAAACTTTTAGATTTGACTGACAATACAATAACGAATTTCGAAACAAAATTTCAACAAATCGAACCCTACAACCACCTTATCTCCCTGATATGACTCCGGCCTCCTGAAATTACTACTTCAAAACAAGTGTTTTCGGAATGCAAATGTGAATACGCAACTCTGAAGTCCTTGGTCGATTCTTAAAAATGAGTTCAAAACAAATTTTTATTAATGTTTGACGTTAGTATTTTGAGAGAAACCTCTTTTGAAGGCGATATAAATAGTCAATTGAATATTTTGCAGGCTTTTCCAATAAGAGGTTTCATTTTTATATATTTTTAAAGGAATTCATGGATGTTTATTTCATTATAAAGAAGAAGGTGAGCCGTTTACGATGGAATCAGCCAAATTGCTGCACCATATCATTTTCATAAAATTTCTTATGAGCAATTCGCACATTTGACGCTATATACCCCCGATAACTTCACGCATTCCATTTTTAAGGTCTTGAATCTATTGTGGAGTATTGGCATATAGACCTTGTTTTCACGTAGCCCCCGAGAAAAAAGTCTGAAGGTGTCAAATCACCAGATCTCGGTTGCCAATTGTGATAACCCCTTCGAGAAATAACAAGGCCAAACAACTTTTCTTGCAAAATTGCGATAATTTCGTTGCTTCTTGTGGGGCACGTAGCGTCGTCTTGGTGAAAATAAACGTCGTCCAAATCAATATCTTCCAATTCCGGTAATAAAAATACAACACTGTTGTGGACCGTAGTGTTGACCAACACCAATATTCTCACTTGTTCTTGAACGATACACACGGTTTCTATTCTTCACATCACTAACTTGCCCCAAGAGCTCAAATTTTTCTACCTGTTTCATTGCCGGCTTCATGTTTAGTAGTGGGAACTGTATCAGCGGAATTTTCACCATTTTGTGGTGAATTTTAACGATTTCATTGAAGGGTGTATTCCATTTTTAGTAATGACGTAGTTATTACTTGTCAGATGGCGATAGATGACAGCTTCAAAAGTGACGCTGTCCAGATAGCGGACTACTCAAAATGAAATCTTTTGCTGGAAAACCTCTTATTTCACAGATGTCACTGATTTTGGTAATATGGAATTTTCATTTTCAAATTATTGCAGTCTAATCTTATAATCCATTCTAAACGAGATTATAGAATTTCCTTCTTTCTTATCAATTATACGATGGATGGAAATAAATTCGCTTGAACGTTGAATTATGATAAGTATTTTTTTAAATATTTACACCACACTATCAAATTATATACTTATAGTCGAATCGAACTTTACCCAAGAGAGATAACATATTCCGGTAAAGAATATACCATAAGATAAGATCCTGACCTAACAGTTCATTATTTTTATTCTTCTATCCTGAAATTCACTAGAATATCATCTCAGAATGACGTTAATGGCATTTGATGTACATAATACATAATTTCACGAATTGGTAGGAATTAATAAAAATACCGTTTCTTATCTAGATTGAATTCTATTTCAAAATAACTCGAACTTAATTTTTCGAATATGAAATTGAAAACATATACATATTATATTACTTCGATGATAAAGAATCCAGTATTTTTTTGACGTGGTTTGAGCACTTATCGTTTCAGATTTATGAGTTTTCGATACAATATAGTTTCGATATGAGAATATTGTGAAACTTACATCGCATTCGACTGCACTGGCACGATGCTTATGCAAAGTGTTCTGTGATCATTCGCTGTTATTGGACTAGTATTTAAATTTCAAATTTGAATTCCTGTACAACATAATACGAATATTATTTGACATAACCAATGAATTATGATAGGACCATGAGCGCTTGGCACCTTCGAAAGAATACAGTGCTAAAATATTGGAACTGAGAGCGAGCGCCGTTACTAGGGATTCATCAAGCCAAGTAGCTCGACATTTCAACCAACTACTTGACTTGAAAATCAAACTCGTGAAAAATTACATACTTGAGCTTGTCTTGATTTTAGATATTCATTGCATGACTTGATATCAAGCTATTTGATATTACTTGAGCTTGATATGCACCCGACGCACGGCATATATTTCTTCAATCTCGTGCCATTGGACTAAACGAGGGGATTCCTCGAGCACCGAAATACTGAAGCATTCGCCAGTGTGACTTTATTAGTAGTTTTCTCACATTTCTATGAAATCTATTGATAGATTTTGGTTGTTTCAGAATAGTTATTTATAATAAAAGTGCAGAAGGCATTGATATTCTTCCACGAGTTCAAAATTTCGAATGAACGAGTGGTGGAATGAGCCTTCTGTACGAGTATTATACATTATTTTCTCTAATTCATTGCATTTTTATTGAAATTAATGAAATATTTCCATAAATATCATTTAGTGATTTTTGCATTGAAAAATGTTGGTTGGCAGAACTGATTTCTTTGAGGCAAATTTCAAATTTGACAGATAAAGCCGTGGCGGAAAGTTCGGACTACCAACATATAATAATAAAATATAACCATGAAAACTGTGCGTTTCTGATATATTCTCGCACGATTTTGTTCTACAAGATGTGGAAGAATGAACGGAATAACCACAGAACTAGAGAAATATCCTTCCGAACTTAGCCAAGATGGCCAAGGATTTCTTATCAACGCCAATATCTTCATCTCCTGTTGAAAGACAATTTTTCAGAGCTGCTCTTAGAGTTACAAAACCCGCAATAGGTTAGGCGACAAATCTATAAAATGTCTCATGTGTCTTAGATCCCTAGAGGTCCTCAATATTAAGAAACTTCATTTTCTTCATTATTTTTCATTTTGTTATGATTTATAGTTATTTAATTTATGTTTTTATTTCGAAAAAAATTGATATTTTCGGTTCTTCTATATACAATAAGTTTTATAAATAAAAGTGTGTTTTGCAAGGTTCCTTCTCATTTCATCATTTTTTATTGATGTGACACACAAAACAACTGCTGAAAATCAAGTAGCTCGATATTATTCAAGTACTTGATAAATTAATATCCATTATTTTTGCTTTAACTACCATAGTTGAAATGATCCGATTTAGGTCGAATATGCCCTGTTTTGTTCGAAAACTTGTTGCCATTTTGAACGTGATATCATTATATCATTATGCCTCTCTCATTGAAGCCCTCGTCCCTATTGGCAAAAATTGAGATGGTAATCACTTGGTGCCAGTTCCGGACTATAAGGTAGATGCATAAGAACCTCCCAATCTAGCTACTGGAACTTCTGGTGAGTCACTATCGATGTGTGGCCTAGCGTTGTCCTGATCGAACACAATTCCTCTCCTATTCGCCAAAGCTGGCAGCTTTTGTGCGATTGCTTCTTTCAGACGGTCCAATTGTTGACAATACAGTTGTGCCGTTGGGGAGCAACTCATGGCAGATAATTCCCCGCCAATCCCACCAAACACACAGTCAAACATCCTGACCGTCAATCCTAGCTTGGCCATCGTTTCCGCCGGCTCAATGCGTTTCGACCTTGACCGTTTTTGCTTGACGCTGTCGTAAGTGATTCACTTTTTATCACCAGTCATCTACCGCTTCAAAAATGGGTCAATTTTGTTGCGATTCAGCAACGATTCGCAAATAGAAATTCGGTCAATGAGGTTTTTTGGAATAACTCGTGTGGTACCAAATATCGAGCTTCTTCTTGAGACCAGTCTCATTTGAATGGTTTCGAATGGTATTTTGTGCAATCTTTAGCTCTTTGGCAATCGAAACAGTGCTTACATGACGGTCGGACTCGACAATGTCTATGCTTTTATCCACATTTTCGACATTTCCCAGTTCGTGGTGTGTCTTTGACATCGAAATCAACGGAACGGAATCGATGAAGCCAAAATTTCGCATGATTGGATGTAACAGCATCAGGACCATGAACACTATTTACATTTTAATCCGACTGTCTTGCATTTTCGCCTTTATCGAAGAGAAACTGTAAAATATAGTGTAATTTGTGTGTACAATGAATTAACTAGTCACAAAACTGTCACGAAAGTTTTTGTAGTACGAAATCTCTCTAAAGCCATCCAGTGGAATTCGATCGGACTTATACAACGCGATATACAGATAACTAGAGTCATCTATTGGAAAAATTTTGTTTTATTACTATACCTAATATCATAGTATAAGGAAAGGATAGTAAGCCAGTCTAGTGCTTTTTTCGATTTTGTTGATGTTGAGCGCCATGTAGTTGCACTCACGTTAAACCTCGAATTTTACTGTCAAAAATTGGTCCGTAAAGTGGAGCCCTCTGAAAAAATTGGTGTTATTTTTAACAACTAAAATATTTGAAATAGAGTGGTCAGAAGATTTCTATATTTTGATATTTTTTATGCTCTACAATAAGAATTTACGCCAGTGGCGTGTATTTGTGATAAACAAGTACAATGCTACAAGTTATCATAAAATCACTAATCAGGTCCAGTCGTCATGAAATGATATCTCTAGGTTATTTCAGGATTTATGAATGGAATAAACTCCATTTTCCGGAATATCGAGATTGCAATTGAATGTATTTGAAGAATATTCGATTGATATTGTTTTGTTGTAGATTGAGTGAGAATAGGTAAAGTTTCTATCAACATTAATTTCCTAATGTCGTAAGTTCCAATGAAATTTCTCCATTCCTCATACTATGCTAATATTATACCTACCTGAACTGCAATATGAAGGATTTTCCAATAAAAGGTTGCATTTTGAATAGCCTGCTATCTGGATAGTTATCACTTTTGAACTATCTATTGACATTTGTCAAGTAAAAACTATACCATGGCTAAAAATGGAACGATGTTCGCTTCAACAACGTATTGAAATTGTTAGATGTTGAAAATTTTGCAGTCACAGTTCGTAAAACTAAATCATTTTTGGGTCGTCGTGAAGCACCTTTTTGGCTGGCAATAATGAAACTGTTGGAAAAATTTGAGCTGTTGGGACAAGTTAATGATTTGAAGAATCGAAACCGTGTGCGTTATTCTTGAGCAACTGAAAATATTGATGCTGTAGCCCGTATTGTGTCAAGTTTCATGAAGATATCGAAATCATTTTTGAATAAAAGGCATGAACAATATTTTGTTAATCTTCAATGAGATGCGTCTTCAAAGATATTCATCTCCAGAAAAATCTTGTTCCCACAAAATACATTAATTTTTCAAAAATCTATGCGTCCTTGACATTTTGACATAGAATTAGTTTGTTAGTTTAGAATAATAATCAAATAAATAAGGAAAAACACCACTCTTGTAACCCTCATAATAAATGTAGGTCATTCGTTTTCACAAGTGGGTAAATTAACTAGAAGAGAAACATACTACTTAGGTACCATCTCCTACTCGTGACTTCCATTAATCAGTTTCAGAGTCAGCCTTGAAGCATTATTGAAGACGTCAAGATGTAACACATGCTAAGATAACGGTCCCGACGCCCACTCTTCAGAAAATCTTTTCCTGTTTACGTCGATTGATAAGTGCCACATGAAAAATACTATAGAATTGTCAAAAATTAATGAAAAGAACAAAATAAGATCCGATTGAACTAATTTGAAAGGAGAATGTAGCAAGATGATCGCCTAAATATTTTATTTGTTAGATATTGTATACATCAAAAATCACAAGACACTCAAGATGAACTAACAAAATCACTATTGTGTTATTTTTAAATAATACACTCATTATTTAAAAATGATTCTCCGAGTGAATAAAGTACCTAGACAATAGTGGCAACTTAGCGACAAAATGAATGAGGTCATTTCCAGATACTTTCAGAAAAGGCCGTAATTTCATTCAAAGAATAATTTGCTTATACAGGGTGCTTCATGGGTAAATGTAAAGGATTTTTTTTCCAGGTATATAACTTTAAGTTGTCATTACTGTTCAAGATGGCGTCCGATTTAACAGCTGTCAAGTGATTTATTCTCAGTTTGGTTTGGCAATTCATCATGAATAGGTTCACGCCTGAACAACGCTTGCAAATAGTACAATTTTATTTCGAAAATAATGGTTCTGTGCGGAATACGTATCGCGCACTACGTCCATATTATCATCGACAATATCGTCCATCAGAGCAATCAATTCGATGAACCATGGAACGTTTTCGCACACTTATCAATAAGAGTAGACACTCTTATTGATAACTCGCATTCCCAGAGACGCCGTACAGAAGAAGCTATTGCTGCTGTAGAGCATAGCATTGAGGAAGACCCGGATGAGTCTATCCGCCATCGAGCACAGGAATTGGATCTGTGTCCATCCATTTTATGTGGATGATGTGGGGCTATGTAAAGTCATTGGTCTATGCGGATAAGCCACAAACCTTTGACAATTTGGAAGACAACATTCGCCGTGTTATTGCCGATATACAGCCACAAATGTTGGAAAAAGTCATCGAAAATTGGACGTCCAGATTAGACTACATCCGAGTCTGCCGTGGCGGTCATATTCCAGAAATCATATTTAAAATCTAATGCCACAAGATTATCTTGCGGATAAATAAAATTCATGTCAATCGAATAATCCATCGTTGTTTTATTGCAATTAAAAGTTTTATAGCTCAAAAAAAAACACCCTTTACATACGTACGATTTTTCTGAAATGTGAAATTACACTATTGAACCAAATTTTTGGCCCAAAATTTTTACGAGTTTAATGATGAGACATTAGAATATACTGATCCCCATATTGAAAAATGTCTGCTCTTTCCAAATCATCCATTAGATTTATCAGGATTTAATATAAAGTTGTATTTGTGTATTAATTTATCTAAATTACACAAATTATCATCTATTTCACGAGAAGCTTCTTCAAATATATCCTTAGAAAAATGGTACCTAATAGAGTTGTGCATAAGCGGATGATAATCCGCTTATGCCTGAGTATTTGGGACTTGTTACCCCAGTACCAATATCAAGGAATATTGTCAATCGATATACATTAACTCCTATACATGTCAAGTAAGAATACATCAGCTCCAGTGACTCTAACTTAAAACCAGATATTTTAATTTTTAATATTGCGCTCAATGCTATCGTCGAGGAAGAAAAGAACAGTGACCAAACCAGAATTGTCTGTTCAATAATGTCACCGATCACCGTTGCAAGAGCTGTTGCAGTAGGTACAATAACCTTTTGAACTGTGATAATAATTTGTTAATATTCAGAATTTTTTTCAAAACTGAAGCATATAATTCTAAAATCCAAAAATTAGTAGGATTGGTTTCCCCAGAACAACCCTACATGATGAAGGAAGAGAATAATTTCATTCTATGCAAACTTTTAACATATGTATCAAGTATCTCAAACTCGTTGTCTAGTGAGCTAGTAAAAATAAATGGCACATTTTCGGGCTCGATTTTTGAGAGGATTAATCGGGTTAAAACCGCAACCTCATAAATCCAACTGTTTTCAAGCTATAAAAAATTGGAACATGGCTTGAAATGAAAAGCTCTCATGACTTCTTTATTACTGGTGCTATAAACATGAAACAAAACATTCTACTTTTTCAGTAGAATCCATTGGTGAAATCATTTTGTTTTTTATTGCAATTAGTTTTTAAGTTATAAAACAAAATTATGTTTTTTTAAATGTACCTAAATCATTCAATTAGTTTTTAAGTTATAAAACAAACTTATGTTTTTTTAAATGTACCTAAATCATTCAAGTTTCTTTAACAAATAGAATTGCCTTTTTTTTCTGTTTCAAAAATATATCATGGATGAAAGTTCAGTGGCTGTACATTCAATTGAAGTTGAATTGTACATAGTGTAAATAAACAATAGTTAAGTTCCGGCTGCCTTTTTATATAAACCCCTAGACAACGATATAAAAAACCCTACATACATTTCCAAAAGACAAACAGCTAATGTGTGACGTGTCGACCTTGAGTAAGCCGGTCACAAGGCTAAATTCGGCTCGCGACTACACTCAGTGAAGATGGGAGTGAGTTCTTCAAAATTAGATGGAAGGTAATAATGGGCGCCAGGTAGAGATATGCCTGTCTTAAGAATAAATTGCGTACTCCTCTACCAGAGTAGCAGTAAAACAAATCACTCAAGTCAAACGTTTAATAAAATTAAAATTTATGCAGTGGTTGATAATAAACAATAAAATAAAAAGAATTCTCAAAGTTGCCAAGAGCCAGAAGGGCTTCCCAAAACTTTACCTAACACTAACAAACGCCAGAAGGGCTTCCTAAAAACTATAATCAACAACAAATGCCAGAAGGGCTTCCTATAACCTATAATCAACAACAAATGCCAGAAGGGCTTCCTATAACCTATATGCCTAAACTAATCCTGAAAACAGGATCCTTATATCAGCCTACACTTGGCTTAGGCTTAACCTCAAACTTCAGTACCAAAACTAAATTAAAACAGAGTTCAACAAACTCCAAATTTACCAGATAATAAACCAGACAAATAACCAAGTTGAACAAGAAGATTGACCTCAACCACAGATCCTGAAGGAATATACAAATACAGTGGTTGTACTAACTGGCTGGTATAAAATAGCAGGTTGAATAAAGTGATAATAAATTCCAGTCACAAATCCTGAAGGGATACACAAGTATTATAGTTGTTAAAATCAATGGCCAGTTAGTGAAGTGCACCTCACCGCAAACTGTTTACAATTGCAACAGTATATAACAAGCATGAAACAACCTTTATTCAATATAACTTATAACTTCAATATAACTATCAATGGATAGAAAATCAATAATAAAACCGTTAACTCCTATTCAAATATCTGATTAACTATCAGTACACTAAATCGTTACTTTCAAAAACTAAATCTCAGTACAATACTCATTAAAGCCAGTGCAAGCACCGGTTACCTGATACAAAGTCAATATTGAAGGTTGACATCAAATCTAACGGTGAGATCTCTATACGTAGAATGTACCATCTACTCGAGCTGCACCATATGCCAGAAATATACTATGTACCACCATATACCAGAAAATAATACCATAAACTCCAACCGTACTATACACCAGACTCCAAAACTCTTGAACGTAATCAGTCACTAGGACTCTTCAAATCCAACCAGACTCTTACCAGGCACTAGGATTATTCAATTCAACCAGGCACTAGGATTGTCAAAAATATCCAGGCACTAGGATTCCAAACAGTGATCCAGGCACTAGGATTGTCAACCCAACCAGGCACTAGGATTCTTAGACTCAACCCAGGCACTAGGATTCCAAATAGAATACTATAAGATATTGTTCACAAAATGAAACGGAATTTATACCTCTCAGTTGTTGTTCGAGGGAAAAGGATCTTCTTGATATTCTTCGTATAAGTTCAACAGTTATTCGAACTAATCGGCGGGAAGCGAATCCTAATAAAACAGAAATTTCAGACAACAGCTCAAGATATAGAAATGATATCATACCTCTCAGATCTTCAGAGTAAATTCAGTACAAGAGATGGGCCTTGTGGAAGAAAATTTTATAATCACGTATAAAACGTATTTCCCCGAAATATTCACAATACCATAAACCATACAGGGAATTATCCAAATTGGAGAAATAATCGCCTATAACAAGGATGATTCTAGATCATATATTCTCCAAATTTGGTCAATTTTTTCCAAAAGCCTTTTCTCAAAATTATCACAAATCGCCGATAACCTCTATATCTGACAATCATTCATAACCACAGAATCTACCAGTTGTCAAACGAAACTTCCCACACAGAAGAAAACAAACAAGAAATCCAGAAATTATAAAATATTTCCCAACGGTAATGATATTCGACCTCACTTATCCGGAAATAACTGTTCCATAATAAATTCAAATTTAAATTAATACGGAATATTCCGAGTTGAATTCACAATCAACCTCTAGAGGGCGTAGTACCAACCGAAATATCAAATGGTGTAAATTGAACCGTTACAAATGTTACCATACAGAATTACTTGCCCGAAAAAAATATAAAAGAGTTTGAAAAAATGTTCTAGATTGATGTAGCAGTAAGATCATTAAGTCATCGTTTACAGGGAATGGTTTTTTGGTATATTTTAATGCATTTTTATAGGCAACTATTGAGATTGTTCAATAAAATTCTATGTCTGTACTCTGTACTGGATTCGAGCTAGCCGAAGCTAGTTCGATTGTGATTGGTGACACTAAGTTTCCATCTCTCTTGTACTCGGGATCGAGCACATATGTTTATTTCCCGTTCCTTCTGTCTATATTCTAAGTCAGTATTTTTTTCTGAGTATTTATTGATATAGTCATAGATAAAGTATGGTATTCAACTTGCGGTGATGGTCATAACTCACTTGATGAATTGCAGCACTCGCCTGCGGCTCGTGCTGCAAACTTCATCAGCGTGAGTTATGACCTACATTACTGCTCGTTTAATAATATACTATTATCTACTCCTATGGAATTATATATTCATCATTCAACTGCTTTTGAGCAATTAAGGGTATATATTAACAAACAGCGTGAGTTATAATACTCACTACTATAACTCACTATAATATAGCGGAAAATATGGATCTGTGCTTCTATACTTCCCTGCTTCTATTCGATTGGCCGAAAGGGAACATTCCATTATTGTTAAACCGATTCAGTGGTGAGATCTTAGTAATTTATTATCGATTGATACGTTAATAATCGGTAGGCTCCATTCCCCTCATCATAGTCGCTTTAGTGAAAGGATCCAGTGCCAGGATCGGAAAGAACGAGGAATTAAGCATTTAAACCTCGATATACATACATTTAGATCCCTTGAGGCGTTCCAAGCTTCCTTAGAATCACGCTCCATAGTAAGAGAATTCATAAAGTCTTCTCATTATGTATGGCTGGGACCATTAAATTCCCAGTCGGTGGGTAATCACGTTCTTTTGAGTTTTTCTAGAGCAAGGTTTCTCTGATTCTTCATGGATTTAAAATTGTTCGCCGACCGGAGAGCCGTAGATTTCATCACCCTTCTCGGAATATAAAGCTCTATGAGATAGGAGGAAATGATAAAACATGGTGTAGAGTTCGGAGTGTTTTTTGCGCTCTTCTATGAACATATCAGCTCTTTACAATATCTGTACCGGGTTTTTCACCATAATTTGACCCCCCCTTTAACTTTGTTACTAAAAGGGGTACAAAAAAATGTTTCCTACAAAAGTTTCACGAAATCGACCAGCGTTTTCTAAAATGATTTCACAAAATGAAATATATACAGAGTGGGCAACATATTGATTACAACTTCATTTTTTCAAATAGAACACCCTATATATTTTTCTATATTTGGCTAGATCTTTTTCCCCTGATTACGAATATATAACATATGTTTGTTCTATCTCTCTTATTCTGAGTACCACAGAGTTTCAAATTTTAAGAATCACCTAGCAAGCTAAGTAATCAGTTTTCAAGTGAAAAGTGCGATAAGTCAAAATGGCCTTTTTTAAGTTATCCCGTTGGCAACGATTTATGACATACGTTTGTCATTGAATGAAACTGTTCATTGAGTATGCACTACACAGAAGCGGAAAAATTTGAAATATTTTCACTTGATGTGAAGAACAATAAAAATAAGAACGGTACAAGGAGAGAATATATGGAGTTGCATCCTAATCATCCAATTCCAATTTATAGTGAAAAACGTATGTCATATCGTTGCCAACGAGATAACTCAAAAAAGGGCATTTTGAGTTATCGCAGCCTTCCACTTGAAAACTGATTACTGAGCATGTCAGATGGTTTTTAAAATTCGAAACTCTGTGGTACTCAGAATAAGAGAGATAGACCAAACATAATATGTTATATATTCGTAATCAGGGGAATAAGAGCTAATTAAATATAGAAAAATATACAGGGTGTTCTATTTGAAAAAATGAAGTTGCAATCAATATGTTGGACACTCTGTATATATTTCATTTTGTGAAATCATTTCGAAAAACACTAGTCGATTTCGTGAAACTTTTGTAAAAAAAAATTTTTTGTACCTCTTTTAATAACAAAGATAAAGGGGGGGTCAAATTATAGTGAAAAACCCGGTACATATTTTGAATTTGGAGCCGGGAATGGTCTCAAACGATGAAGTTAGACTCGCTGCAGACAAATTCGTAATCAAATTTGATTCGTCCGTCCATTTAGCCGTATAGACGTTAACTCTCGAACGGAAATTATCGAAAAATTGACACAATATTCTTTTTGCCACGAAACCGAGAACGCTGATATAAGAGGTGCTTAAATGAAATAAAAATTTCGAGCTCAGTGCAAAATTTTGAGCAGATCACATTATCAGGACCATAGAACATTCAAAGAGAATATTGGAAAAAATACACAAAATTGCTATGACCACAAATTCGATCAGTGGTGACAATAGGTTCAAATTGAGTCTAAAAATGGCGAATCGGGCAGGGCTTCACCATAGAACTTAAGAATACGATTGACTGAACTGAACCATAGAATATAGAACAAATTTATTCGACTGAAGAATATCTACTACAATAACTTAATAAAATGTGCTTTACATTTCGAATAAATCCCGAAAATCAGTTAAAAGCAGAATGTAAAGAAACAGTCGCCATATTTAGGCTCAGAAACCGGCAGCCAATTAAAAACGAAACCACTCGTTTCGCCACTGTGTTTCGTTAAGTCACTGTAAACTATAAATGGCTCAAAAATTATACGAGATTCGTGGTGTGGTTGAAAACTGGTCGCATAATATTGTCACCGATTTTTGTTATTAGCTATTAAGCCAGTAAGCCAGTTCACACATGACGAAATGTTGATTCAAATGTTTTTATGATTGAATCCTTGATATTACTACAGGAAATAACCTTCAGTTTATTTGAAATTATTTTTCATCAGTTTACCTTCCATTTGGGAATTTTTTCCGTAGCCTGAGGTTAACCTGTTTTCAACAAGTTTCAGGTCAAGCTTACGAAATTGAATATGATTATATCATCCGCTCCTAAATCCTTTCAAATCAAAATATTTTCTGTTAATTGCTGAAAAGCTAGTTCTTAATATTCTGACAACCAAATATATCAGATAGTTATGTTTTCGTGTTCACGTGGACACGAACATTTCGACAGTGGTTGTGTCATCTTCAGAAACATAAAAGTACTTTTGCATCCGAGCCTATTAGGGAAGGGAATTAATAATAATAATATAAGTTTATTTTAGCTGATAGATAAATACATACAGATACATAAATAAACATTTTAAGTTACATCACACATTGGCGATTCTAGGGCGGAACCAGGGGGGTCTGGGCCCCCCATAAAATTTTGCTGGCCCCCTATAATTTGACATATTATGGCTAAAATTACAAGATCAACAGAACTATAATGTTTGCGTTTATTTCTCATTTCTTATTCGATTTTGATGAAATTTGGTTTGGTCCGAAGATGGTCCCAAACAGCTTCTTCAGATAAAGTTTGCGCGTTGTGCATGTGCAAACGTGACATTCCTGGTATTCTCATAACTCGCATTCTTCTTTTTCTTTGTTGGTAAAAAATTAATTGGTATATTTATTGGGATCGGTTCTATGAAAATTTTAGTTCTTAAATTTTGATGAAATTTGATATTGGAACATTGCTTCTAGGTAGCATAGGAATTACAGCTCTTTTGAGTATAATAATAATAATAATTATAATAGGGTAGCGGTAGGTGAATCTCTAGCGATTCACCTATCAGGAGAGTTGAATCGACTCCTGCCCACCGCAGATTCCAGGAGCTCTCTGACCCGGGAAGCTGAAACCTGTCGAAGGGTCCCTGTCCAGGGTAACGGACGAAGCCGTGTGGAAAGCAGCTCAAGAATTCTCCCACCGTAGCTCTGCGGATCGTAAAAAGCGATCAAAGGCCGTCTCCCCCACGACACGGAGGAACCCATGAATGATGGTGAATTTAAGGAATAGGAATATAGAGCCGCTGCCTGAGGTTCGTCAGGGCGTGTCTGGA
The DNA here is from genome assembly GCF_914767665.1 of Harmonia axyridis. Lineage (NCBI taxonomy): Eukaryota > Metazoa > Arthropoda > Insecta > Coleoptera > Coccinellidae > Harmonia > Harmonia axyridis. The sequence continues at coordinate 28,622,446 of NC_059507.1, forward strand.
GCCGGCGCTGGACATGACAGTATGCGGGACGTCGGTGACAGAGTGCTAAGGAGACGGGCGTCTGTCGAACAAAATGCTACGCCTCCACAATCTCAACATTCTAGGAGAAGAATAACACGAGTTTCTCCGACCGCTGAAGGTGCTGCGCAGGATCCCCAACCAGCACTCACCCAAGCAGGTCTACCAAGAAGACGCATGAAATGGACAAGTTCGATAAATGAAACGATCATGCGCATATATTATGAAGTGACTAATATGGAAGAGGATAAAATAGGCTACCGTCAAAAATTATTTGCAGAATTCCACAGAAACTATCCCGAACTTCAAGTTTCTGAGCAAAGAGTAGCCGACCAATACCGGGTCATATTGAGAAATAAACTTGTACCCGATGAGAGACTTAACACCATAAAAAATGAAGTCCAACTGAGGCTACAGAATAGGAACCTCACTAACAACGAAACGACAATTGAAGAAAACTACGATTGTGCTGAAAACCAACACAACATCAATGCACAAATGAACTCTGAGGAACAAAACAACGCAGATGTGTTAGCAATAAGTGATGCTCAACGACGGAATATATATGCTGCACCCGTCGTAAATCCAGAAGAAGACCAAAGAGAACTACTGGATCGATTATTTGCCACAATGAATAGATGCGTTATAGATTTTGAGGGCACAGATCCATTGAGACGACCGATTCTGCCAAGATTGAGGACATCTAAGAAACTATCTCATCTTCTGGTCATGACCAACAAGGAGATTATACCCAAGTATCTTTCTGACTACCATGATCTCGAATCATTACACCTCATTATATACTGTGCAGCATTTTCAATAGCAACAGTGCTAGGTGTGAAGCCAAAACCTAAAAGTCAGCAACCAGCCAGAGAAAAACAACAAAATAAACCACATTGGCAAAAAAGGCTAGAAGACAAAGTTCATAGCATCCGCCAAGAAATTGGGAGGCTCACCCAATTTGCAAAAGATTCGCCGTCTAGAAGATTACAAAAAATGGTGAATATAATAATGGATCGTCACCGGCAACATACAACGTATGATCCAAACAATGAAAATGCTCAACAAATTTTAGACACACTGAAACAAAAACTTAGTGTGTACTCCGAAAGACTCAGAAGATACAATGAGAGCTATAGAAGAAAACAGGATAATATGATTTTTGAAAATTCCGAAAGAAAATTCTATAGAATGTTAAACAATAATATGTCAGCAACACCAGGAAGTTATCCAACCGTCGAGGATATTGAGAATTTTTGGACAGATCAACTGGCTACACCAACCCCCTACAACTCCCAAGCTGATTGGATAAGAAATGAAGAGAAATCCTATGAGACAATGGAACAAATGCCGCATAACGCAGTTTCTATAGAAGAATTCCATGATAATAATAATAAGAGAGTTTATTCAAGAAAATAAATACATTAAACAAACTCTAAACTACTGTAGAGTTAATAAAAAAAATAAACATTTTAACATTTACTAAGGTTGAGATAATTACAAGATCAGCAGAACTATAATTTTTGTTATTGTTTTTTTGTTATTTTGATTAACTTTGGCCCAAAAAAAAATCCGGCCTCCCCTTGGCCCCCCCCTGTTTTTGGAAGCTGACGTCGTCACTGGTTACAGAGGATTTTATGTGAGATAAGCTCTTTTGAGTATACTACCACTTGCGTTAAATAGACTGAAATCGGAACTTTTCGGAAGGTTATATTGTTGAAAGACTGAAAATAACATATTGTGGAGCGCAATTTTTTTTGCAAAAAGAATTTCATCTTCATATTGTTTATTCTACCTAGACACAAATAAATACGGGTCATATTTTGTTTACGACCGGCCTGAAGGTTGACTTGAAATCAACTCAAGTTCAGGTCGAGTAGTAATTTTTCAATTTTAGGTAAAGTAGGTAATCAATAAATAAATACTTGACTTGATATTGAAAAACTACTACTTGACCTGAACTTGAGTTGATTTCAAGTCAAGTATCTTGGATATCAAGTCAAGCCGTGAATCCTTAACCCGAGACCGATCTTTGTTTGGTTCGTTTGCATGATAATAAAATAATCAAAATGTATACAAATTCATTTTTAATTTTCGAGAATGTGAGAGAACTGATCTTGAATGTATTTTCAGAATAGGTGCTTCCGGTCAGCTGACGATAAACAAAGAACTGAGACATGAAAATAGTTTTCGCCGAGAATCCTGTTATATTATGCAAAATGATCAATTGCAGCCTCTACTTACAGTTATGGAATCCATGAATGTTGCAGCTAATTTGAAAATGAGTTCCGAAGTCAGTCGCAGAAAAAAACGAGAAAAGGTATGGATACATTCATGATTTCTAACTTCTTTATCCTCTCCTTCATGGTAATTTGAGAGGAGGCTCAACCTTTGACTCTTTTAACATTGTAGTCGATACTCTGCAACTGCAAAGCGTTGTACACAATGTTCTATCATTAAAATAATCTAACGCTTGCTGTGAAACATTTCAAAAAACACCTCTATCTCATGTTGGTCTCACACTGCAACATTCTTATTCCTCCATTCTCTATGGTTCTGATTGAATAATCAGTTTCAAATTAGTATTCCATATTTTCATACCAACACTCAAAACCTCAGCTAAATCGGGGAAATATTGGTTAATTTGCTATGAATTGATATACTTCTTATTTTTTTTATGGGTCTGGTTATGCTATCAACACAAAATTTTGCACAAAGCTTTTATAGTTATTCTATACAAGGTGATTTATTAGCTCACCGAGAAACCTATGAAAGTTCATGCAATTTTAACAAAAAAAAAAAAACATTTTGGGAACATATGTTCCATTTTAATTATTTTAAGAAATGAATGACTTCAAATGTTTCATACATGTCTATTGATATGATTTATAAATAAAAAAAATATGCTTATGAACAAACATAAAAATAAATCACCCTGTATATGCAGTTAAAGCATCTACCTGATCGCATCTGTAATCAGTGAAATATTTAGTATTTACGATACTTTAGTATTTTACCTCAACTCCCAGAAATTGGATAATTTTCTTTCGATATTCTTCTTGAATTTTCTTTGGTTCTGATTTCGCGTTTGATATGAAATTTTGCACAAGACAAGATTGTCATTTTTCATCCCAATACATATACGGACGAACACAATAAAACTTGAGTAAGGATTCATCATCATTGAATCAAATCATATCGTTTGAGACCATTCCCGGGTCAAAATTCTGAAAATTTTACACCAGTGAACTAGGTACTATAAGAATTTAATATTTCCATTATTTATCATTGGTATTTTTCATTCTGAACGATATAAGGCTACTTAAACCGATTGTCCGATTGATATCTGTTACCAATAATACAAGATCGAAAAAAAAATTCATTTTACATATGGGCTGTTGCCGAAAATGCCAAATATCTGTAGAACCAGAAAATTTCATAGAAATGTAATTAAAATAATTCAGGAAATTTTTCTTAGTTTTTTCACGTCAGATAGAATTCGGTAAATATTCGACAATTACCCATAGCCTATGAAGAAGTATTCGATTATTATTTATGGGTCATACTGATTACTTCATATTGAGTTGACAGATGCACCCACTCCCTCTAGAAAAAAATGGAAGCGCGATAATTTTTTTTCTTTTACGACAAATTCTCGACAATTATTGAAATGAGTTTCACTGATTTTTTGTATGGTAGCTCTGCTAACTTTAAGGGGTTGCACTATACAATCGCTCAAATATTCAAAGAATTTTGATATTATTAAATCATTCATTTTCTCAAATATTTTTCCTATAACCTTTTTTTCCTATAATTTAACTGAATATATATTAATATCCTATATTTAACTGAATATTTCTGAGATTTAAATTGAATGAGAATTTGAAGAAAGTCATTCAATTACTCAATAATTATTACTTATTTCCGATATAATTTTCAGATAGAAGAAATTCTGAATTCGATGGGCTTATGGCAACAAAGAAAAGTACGAACACAGGCGTTGTCAGGAGGACAGAGAAAAAGGTTGTCTATTGCTTTGGAACTATTGAAAAACCCACAGATAATGTTCTTCGATGAACCAACCAGGTAATAAGAGTTCATAATATTTTACATCACAAAAATGTCTTCTTATCAAGTAAAGATACATAATTTGGAAGTATTGAAATTAGTTCAAAAAATTAGTAAAGCAGTAACGGAAACTCGAGAGATTTTAAGCGCTCCTTTATTAATATGTCAATTGCGCCCTTGAAGGCCACAGAACTGTACATACCCATAGTATGTGGTGTATAAGGACGCAATATTTGTAAGCTATCAAAATGAAATTTTGCACGAAGCTTGAAATTGTAATTTTATCGTTTGAAACTATTTCCGGCTCACATTCGAAAATTGCGGACATTGTGTTGAAATTATTGAGCGATTTTTTCAGGCAACTAGTGCTCAATAAGTTCATACTTTTTTTGGTTGGGGGTGAATTTGCTGATCGGAAGTAATATTGACATTTTCCTATACCTCCTTAAATGAGATGATGTATCCAATGAAGAGTCTTTCTGAATGCCACTTTAGCTATAAAACAACAATACTGCATCAGACTACACCCATTCAATAGTTTAATAATTATATTTTTATTAGTTTTTGATTTCCAATAGATTTAAACAAAATCAGATGCCTTTGGCGCATGAATGAACTAGCTCTCTAATGCTCCTGCCTTTTCTTTATTTCAATTTTATAAGACAACAACAAAATAAAGGAAAAACAAAGTTTATTATTCATTACGTAAATCGTAACTAATTATAAAATACAAAATGTAATAATATTTATGTGCTTATTTTTCAGTGGACTGGATAGCCTGACATCCAAACAATGCGTCAGTATACTCAAAGATCTTTCAGCAACAGGCAGAACAATAATTTGCACCATCCATCAACCAAGTGCTTTAATTTTTGAAATGTTCGACCACCTGTACGTTTTAGCAAAGGGTCACTGTGTATATCAAGGCGCAGTTAAGCAGCTACTGCCGTATTTGAGTGATATTAATTTAATATGTCCGCCTTACCATAATCCTGCTGATTTTAGTAAGTATATTAATTAATATTCATAAGTTTGAATGACAATATCAATAATTAGTGTATCTAGTAGTAGCAGAAGCAATACATTGCCGACAACGACAATGTGAAAGATTTGGGTATTGAAGTCTAACAATATCCTTCTACGGCTTTTACCACAAGATATTTCTACCAATATTTCAATCGGCATTATCATAAGTTAAGAGAATGGCAAAGCTGAATATGCTAATACAATAGTAAAATTGTCTAACAAGAAAACAACAGAAAGAGATATATTTGAATATATGTAGGTTGAACTAGTCCATAATAAGATAAAAAATTCGAAAGAAGCTTTATTATTTGTTTGCTTTTTTTCTCATCTAATAGACATAAATTATACAAACAGAAAGTGATTGACTTAAGTAAGGGGTTTTTTTTCAACTAAACTGAGTTATAACATGAGGACTGATTAGACACAAACACTTAGTTTTTCAGGATTTCATTTAGAAAAATCACGACAATTATTCACGAGTCTTGAATGCAAATAGCAAATAGTCTTTATGAGTTAGCTCCAAAACAAAGACCCATAATATGGCCCATTATAACAATCTACTCACTCGAATTAATTATTTTTGATGTGTATTTTTATTTTTCACCTCGTTAAACTCAAATTATGATAACATTGATTTAAGTACTGTACTTCATTCCTTAATCTATAATTTTTCTACTAGGTACCTACTGTATAATTTTTGAAGTAGTAAATCTGGATTCTTGGATATTTCATTTTTAAAATAGTGCACAGCTTTCACACAAAATTCATATCAACAATCGTTTATGTTCTTCAATATAATATAGGTACCCATAAATTTTCCACATGTGAATTTCAAAACAGATCGTTGTTGAGGCATCGTAGCAACAAAGCAAGTTGTGGGCAAATGTGATTTTCTTTTACACAGTATGGATCAAAATCAGGGAGTCTATACATGCGCTCAATAGTATCTCAAAAGGGCTAGTATTTATATAACTACGGACAGCAAGGCCAAGCTGAGTTTCCTGTAATCACATAGGAGTCTCTGCTGACATAGGAGTATCTGGATACCATAAAGCAATTGGCCAGAAGAAATAAAGTAACTCTACTAAGGGTACCGGGGGATTGTGGTATGGAAGAAAGAGCCGATGAACTTGCAAAAAGGAGATCAAGGTTAATACTTGTTGGCCCTGAGCCTTTTTGTGAGTTTGGAAAAGACCAATATAAGGCAGCGGTCGAACAATGGGATTTGGGCAATAAAAAAACCATCTGGAAAAACACTACCAGTCTTGCTCAGGCAAATAAATTAATGGTGCCTTCACTGATCTACACCAGAAAGCTCTTGAAAGAGAGCTGAGCTTCAGTTAATGATGGGACTGCTGACAGGCACTGTCGGTGCCTTTTGTACCGCATGTTAAAGTCAGCAGATGATATTTGAAGGCTCTTTTAAACAGAGGTAGAAACATCTAAACACGTGGTTTACAAATGTCCGGGGTTGACTGGCCTAAGTACCACTCATATGTCTTGGTGCTAACGAGGTAACAGCCAAAGCTCCTTAAGATGTTGTACGTTTCGTTAACAGTACCGACGGCTTCCTTGGGTTTGTATAAATGTGTGAGATTAGGAATAAAATAACCATGTAGTCATAGTTACCGCTGATGGAGTCGCAACGACCACGATTCAAAATAAAAATAATAATTATACAATGGAAATGATTTACTGGACCTCATAGATCGAGTCAATTCGAGCAAATGGTGCCAAATAGTTTGTACTGTTTAGAAAAAGGAATCAACTCAATATTTTATGAAAATTTTGTGAAAACAATAACGAAATATTCGAACGATATATTCAAAACCAAATCAATCTATTCGTACACTCTAAATTCAGAGAATAAATAGAAAAAAGTGCTAAAGGGAAAACTGCAAACTCATACATTAAAAATAAAGTTTGAGCAATTTTCTTTTGAATTTAGAAAGAACAGATTTCAAAAGCGCCCCAATCCAATTTTGGTTGATGTGAAACATCAGATAATGTGTTTATATTTGTCCATTGAATCATTAAGAGGTGCTATTAAGAGGTCAATGCTTGAGAACAATTGTTGTCGAGACGATTTCAATTATAGTTGACACTTTCGATCATGTGATTTCGTTTATTTTCAGTATTGGAAGTAGCAGCGGGAGACTTAGGAGATCACTTTGATGCTTTACTCGAAAGGAGTGCGAATGGAACAAGAGACGACTGGAGAGAAGTTAAAAAAGACATTGTGGACCCACTCGCTAGTTGTTCGAGTGAGTATTCATTTCAAATGGGTGAATGCTAATAGTTATTTATAATACAAGTGCAGAAGGCATTGATATTCTTCCACGAGTTCAAAATTCAAAAACGAGCCACGAAGTGGCGAGTTTTGGAATGAACGAGTGGTAGAATGAGCCTTCTGTACGAGTATTATACATTATTTTCTCTAATTCATTGCATTTTCATTTAAATTAATGAAATATTGCCATAAATATATTTTAGTGATTTTTGCATTGAAAAATGTTGGTTGGCAGAACTGATTTCTTTAAGGCAAATTGATGAATTGACAGATAAAGCCGTGGCGGAAAGTTCGGAGTGCCAACATCGAATAATGAAATATAACCATGAAAACTGTGCGTTTCTGATATATTCTCGCACGATTTTGTTCTACAAGATGTGGAAGAATGAACGGAATAACCACAGAATTAGAGAAAAACAAATTCTCAAACTCCTCAATTCCACTTATCTATAATCTTTTCATTTCAATTAAAAATGATAATAGATATGAACAAAAATAATCCAAAATTGCTTGAAAAATTCCATATCTAATTACTTAATAAGGAATACAAATTTAAATACCTAGCTGAGTCTCTCTGACAATTTTTTTCTTATAAATAAAATTATTCGATAACACTCAGACTATTTTCACAAGAACTTGCAGACGCCTTAATTAGTAGAAATGTCAAGTACCTAAGTTACAATCACATGAAGGATAAAAGCAATTTGAGGTAAATAGCTTGTAAAATGAAAGAAGTGGTCCTTGTGCTCTTCTTAAAATAATTATGTATTTCCTTCTTTCAACACTCTAAGTATGAATATTTACAAGGTGTAGTAAAAAGAATGACATTGTTTTTGCATGAAAAACGATGATTTAATTACCATAGTAATTACGATTTAGGTCGAATATGCGCCGTTTTATTCGGTAACTTATTGCCATTACAAGGTAATATTGTGTAGTCTCTCTCATAAGCACTCGTCCTTATTGGTAAAAAATTGAGACAATCGATTTTCACAAGGCTCTGTTGAAGCGAATTTTTCGCCAGCAAAATTGTTCACCATGGACATGAACAGATGGTAATCACTTGATCAAAGGTCCGGACTATGAGGTAAATGCATAAGAACCTCCCAACCAAGGTTACGGAGCTTCTGGCTAGTCACTATCGAGGTATGGCCTGGAGTTGTTCTGCTGGAACACAATTCCTCTCCTATCAGCCAAAGCTGGCGGTTTTTGGGCGATTGTTTTCTTCAGATGGTCGAATTGTTGACAGTTCAGTTCCGAGTAAACAGTTGTGTCTTAAGGGATAACTCAAAACCACCAGAATACAGCAAAACCTTCCTGACCGCTAATCATAGCTCACCACGTTTCGACCACGACCCTTTTCGTCTTGACGTTGTCGTAGGTGATCCATTTTTTATCACCAGTTACCAACCGCTTCAAAAATAGGTCGATTTTGTTGCGATCAGCATATGGAAATTAGGACCATGAGGTTTTTTTGCGTTGAATCATATGGTACCCATATATCGAGCCTCTTCTTGAGACCAACCTTACGCAAATGGTTTCAAAAGGTTTTTTCTGCAATCTTTAGCTCTTGGGAACTCGAAACAGTTCTTTTATGATGGTCGGACTCGACAGATTTTATGATTTTATCAACATTTTCGACAATTGGCCTACCAGTGCGTAGTGCATGAACAAACAATGAAACCAGTATTGTGCTTGATTGGCTGTTGTTACAGTATCAGGAACATAAACACTATTTACTTTTTCATCCGAATGTCACAAAAGTTTTTATAGTACAAAATCTCATCTTTCTAAAGCCATCTAGTAGAACCTGATCGGACTTATACAATGCGAGATACAGATAACTAAAGCCATCTATTGGAAAAATAATTTCTCTTCACTACACTTAATATACATACATATATTTTAATTTAGTTTTGTCAAATAGCATCATGATCTGTTTTTTTACTTACTCCTTGAAATGCTTTCCCGTGAATTGGATAATTCAATACTTCGGAAGAATAATTAAGCCTTTAAAAGAAGGATAACGTGAACGGTGTCCTCAACCCAAGATGATAAACTTAAATTGTTTTTGATATCTGCAAAAAAAAATAAAAGATGTGTGGAAATGTGATATGGAATAAACAATCAAAGCATTGAGCTGACATATCATCGAATGTTGAGATGGTATTGGAGTGCCCAAAAAAATCAACTAAATAGTCAATAGTAACATAGTCTGGTTATTCTGGCATCCTGCTCACTTTCTGTGGTAAAGGTTAAATGTACCTACAAGAAAGAGATTCAGTTGAAGGAAAAAACCGAAATAGAAGCATTCTGGCGGAATCATTCCAAAAAACTCTGATACTACAAGATTAAAGGAGTATCTGAATTTATTCACTCGCACTAGCTTTGAAATTCCTTGCTTATATATACTTATATAATATATATATATATATATACTTATATAAGTATTTAGGTATAACATCGTGTTCTTCGATCTCATTATCAAGTTCAATTATCTTCCACAGGTAAAACAATCACCAAAAATAGGTTAACACCATTCAGCATTCCCCAAGTGATCTTCCGAAGAATGAAGAGTTCCGATAGGGACAAAAACGATGAAACTTCAACATGCTGCCAATCCGACTACGCCACTTCTTCCCTACATCAACTTCTAGTCCTAATAAAGAGAAATTATATTATTTTAAGTAGAGACAGAACCTTGACGTACTCCAGAATCGCAACTCACCTCCTGATTGCCCTTTTTATAGGATATTTATATTACGGGATAGGAATAAAAGCACAAAATATGCTCAACAATTTCAATTATATGTATTTTTCTGTGATGTTTTTGATGATGACCGCATTCAACTGTGTTTCAACGACATGTGAGTTCTCTCAATATTTTTGTAGAAACTTGAAAATACAATTATTTCTTGTTTTCAGTTCCCTCTGAGCTTCCAATTATCAGTAAGGAATATTTCAACAAGTGGTACTCTTTGAAATCCTATTTTCTAGCAGTAACGTTAGCTGATGTTCCAATTCAGGTAAGAATAATGAAACAAATGGTGCAGGCAGAATTTTACTAGATGAATATAATTCACGATATGATGTAGACTAGAGAGATGTAGTTTTATTCAATGTGAGTTAATTTCATTTGAAACATAATAGTTAAAAACATTCTGATGCCAGAGACCTCACCAAAAATATGCATCGAATACCTATATTCAACCAACGAATCAAACTTTTCGATTTTCCATAAAAAAATATGAAAAAAGCACTGGCGTGGAGTTACTTGTTAAAAATCGTATTCATATAACTTTCACTTATTTTCGTATTTTCCTTCAAACTGTTGAAATAGAATCCAAATTCTCAATTAACCTGCAAAGTGCCAGGCCGTTAATACATAGAATTACATGATACTTTCAACACAATGTTATTCAACACTTTTTGAGTCCCCATTCTCGAGCAACAACTGTCCATGCGAAAAACCGGGCAATTCAAGGTTTATTCCACCAATTTGTAACTGTTGAACTTGTGATTCATATATAATCATTGCAAATGCAAGTCGCACTAGACACTGGACACGTTTAAATTCAAAATGAAATCCAGATGGCATTAGTGGTATCCTTATAACATATAAGAAAGAATCATTTTCGTTGCAATTCAATCATCTACTATCTGTCAGGAACCCCAAAATACATCCTTCGAAGTATCAACTTATACTCTATGATTGTTCTCCCGGTTGGAGGAGAATGGCAAGCCATTTTTCTTTTCCATGCAATTTTTTCGAAAATATTTTATCGTAAAAACCTTCTCATGACAGTAATGAACACAACAAAAAAAAAAAAAGAATTATCCAATTCGGTACTGTCGTTTGAATGTGATGCCTTAAATTATATCCAAAGATCCTCTTTTATATATAGATTGAAAAAACAAAATTTCAGTAGATATTTAGCCTATGTAGCTATTCGGAAAATCTCTAGCATATTCCCTTGAAGCGTTATCTAGTACACAGCTGCTGGCCGAGTGGATGAAGTGATTCTGACCTCGTATCATGTCAAACAAATTATACCCTTTTAGAACCTGAAAATTTGTAAATTATAGATATTTGAGTAAACTGATTACCTGCTGTTAGGATGGCCGTTTATCGAAGGGGCCACCCACCTAGAGAAATAAACCAAAGAATCCTTTTTATGTAATCTAAAAAAATAGTGTCTTTTTTGTTCGTGTTATAGGACAAACATATTTTTTTCAACAATTTCCTCAATATTTAGAAAACTCAGTAGTTTGATTAAAATGAATCCAAAAATCGAAACAATACCTAGTAATTGAGCGAATCAATAATCATATAAAAGCTTGCCTGACACAATTTTCGAACAAATGACATGTAACATTTGAATCAAGTAATCAGAATAAATTTTGTTCATATTTAATACTTCATTGAATTAGAACAAAATCAAGTAGATTCCATTCATCTTCGTATGTTGTTTTTCCTCTTATTGATTTTTGTTTTGGTTTGTTTGGTGACTGTTTGGTGCGCTTTATGGGCTGGTGGAATCATTGGTCCATACTTTTTCAAAAACGATGATGGCCAGAACGTTACAGTCAATGGTGATCGGTATAGAGCCATGATTACTAACTTTTTCATTCCTGAATTGAACAACCATGATGTCCAGCAGCTGTGGTACCATCAAGACGGCACAACATGTCACACAGCTCGTGCCACAATCGATTTTTTGAAAGACACGTTTGGTGACCGCCTTATTTCACGTTTTGGACCTGTGAATTGGCCTCCAAGATCTTGTGATTTAACACCGCTAGACTTCTTTCTGTGGGGCTATGTAAAGTCATTGGTCTATGCGGATAAGCCACAAACCCTTGACCATTTGGAAGACAACATTCGCCGTGTTATTGCCGATATACGGCCACAAATGTTGTAAAAAGTCACGAAAATTGGACGTCCAGATTGGACTACATCCGAGCCAGCCGTGGCGGTCATATGCCAGAAATCATATTTGAAATGTAATGCCACAAGATTATCTTGCGGATAAATAAAATTCATGTCAATCGAATAATCCATCGCTGATGTGACAATTTTCTATTTGTCGCAGTCATCCTTGCTTTTCAATGTACGAATTCCATTTCCCAGGTTCACTGTGATATTTCCATCGGCCATTCATTTTTTAAACCAAATTTTTCTCTAGCATATCTTAATATTTCGAGCCGTTTCCAAATTAGATCCTCCTCGATTTATATTTTATAATTTCTAAAGTATTTGCCTCGATGTTTCCTCAATGTCTTGAAATTTTTTTAATTCTTCAGTCTTGAATGTCAAAGAAACTGGACGTGGATTTTCATTTCCTATTCAATAACATATTCTTATTGACTCTTCAAATATCTATAAATTACATTTTTCATTAAGGAAATCAAGGCGGGATGGAAAAAACAAATTATTCATTTCTGAAAATTCTTCGAAATTGAATAGAAAAAATTGTCCTATAACATAAGAGAAATAGTCGTATATGGACTGTTCTCCAATAAGTGCGAAAGTTTTTAGGTAGTGAATCCTTGTCGAAAATTAAATGGGTTCTTCCATGTAAACATATACTATTAGGTCTTCCCTTTTAACATAAACTCTTGGATCTTCCTTTAAAAAGCTCAAAAACTAAAATAAGATTCTTCCACCAAAGACTATATTTTAATAAATATCTCCATTTCAGGTTTTCGCTACGTTGCTTTATTCTTCCATCACGTATTTCTTGACAAAGCAACCCACTGATGAACCATACAGAATAGTATTCTTCATGTTCATGTGTGTGTTGGTTTCGTTGGTAGCTCAGAGCTTCGGATTGTTGATAGGTGCAAGCATGAATGTCAAGGTAAGTTCCTAATTGGATATCTTAATTAGATGCAATCATTCATCAAAGTGATGAAAACTTGCAGCAATTTTATTGTAATTACCATTCTGAAATTGGTATAGCTGTAAATGAGTCAAGTTTTCCTTGGAAATTTCTCCTAATTCTAATGTCTAATCTTGTGATGACAAACGAATGTATCATTTTCTCAGAAATATTAGAACCTTCAGGATGTATGAATCTATATTGGTAACTTTTTAGGCATCAATATTTTCAATTAAATCTTGGATTTTAATGGTTCAACGCTGATAGTTTTAAAATGGCTTGTTGCGTCACTTCCAATCTTCCTGCCAATTCTTGTTGCATTTGACACGAGTCTTGATCAATTCTGCATCTTGTAAATCCTTTTCTATTCAACCGCCATGCTGGTCTTCGACGTCAAAATCATCGTTCCTGAAGCGTTGAAACAACTCTCGGCACGTTCTTTCACTAATAGCGGCCTCATCCCTCATCATAGCTATTTGAGAGCATTCGATGTGCCTCTGCCTCAGATTTCTTCATATTAAAGCAGAAAATTAAAACCTCCCGCAAATGACGAGAATTCGGCTCGTCAGCTGACATGTTTAATCGGGAATAACTTTATGATGCAGACAAGAATCGACTAATATTTCGATGGCGTTATGTTCATAAATACTTAACCTTATTGTATGACATCTACGATCTATTTATCTCGACTACCACTTACCGCTACAGCCATTCATTGCAAAACGGCAGAAGCAAACCTAATAATCAATTTCATCGTGAATGTCATTTTTTTAGACTTACTTACATTTAAAAATAAATGGGATCATTTTGCAGAAAAAGCATTCAGGTTAACTCCCTATTCCTCTTAATATCTCAAAATTATTAGTAATAGCAATTTATGTGAAAAAATATTATCTGAGATTTCAACGATAAAAAGTACAAATAAAAATGGTCTCAAATTTGATCCCTGAGGAATGCCCTGCTCACCATGAACGAAAATTATTTCAATATAGGTAGCACTTTCTGTTAGTTAGAAAATACTCCAAGAGAGATATAAGAACACCAGATAAAGCATATCCAGATAGCTTTCTGAGTAGTTTATGAGAGATATGAACGAGGACCCATGGAGCTCCTAACGTATAAGTAGTTTTTAGCAAACTTTTTAGTTCAATCCATCTTGGCAATTTAATCTTTATATGTAAAAAACCTTACAAACTTTTCACTTTACAGAATGGTGTTATATTCGGACCTTTCTGCTTCCTACCTTTCACGATATTCTCTGGCTTCTTCGTGCAGTACAGTGCTGCGCATCCAATGTTCCGTTGGATATTCCACATATCCTTCCTCAAATACGGTTTGGAAGGCTTGGTACTGGCTGTGCTGGGATACGGTCGAGGAAAACTGCCATGCGAAGCCGACTACTGCCATTACGTCCATCCTAGGAAGTTTCTACGAAACATGGACATGGACAAGGCAGACTATTGGTTGGGGGTTTCATTCATGGTGTTTCTGATAGCCATCATCAGGATTGCAGCATTCTTCGCCCTCAGCATTCAAGTGAGAAGTCGGACGTAGCGGTATCAGAACAATATTTGATACATACATCATTTTTATAATGAGGTTATTGTTAACCCCATATTTTACCACTTTTTGAAGTCTATTAGATTTTTATACTTATTATCATTTTTACTATTATTCCATGTAGGAATAGGTTTTGAATGTTTCTTCGCTGTTTTTGGAGAGTATATATTATCTGAGATCTGTCTCGTTTTTACGCATATCTAGTTATTGTAGCATGAGAAATGAGTTTATATTTTTATAAAATATATTACGAATAACTTTTATTGTGAATCGTTAGACAAGTCACGTTATTCAATTAATGTAATATCGTAATGTGGTTATGATGATATGTAAATATCGACATTATTTTGTTATTCTATTCAAAACTTCGTTATGTATGATATATATTATGTATTCACTTGACAACTGAAATGAGTAATTGCAACTCAACTTGGCATGTTTTGTTTGAAAAAAGATACAATTTGAAAGAAAGATACAATTTTAAAAAAATTGGAATTTTATGATAACATATATTGATTTTCTTTGTTTTGCATCAACAATTGTGCAGCAAATATGGTGCTCATTATCTTTATGATATACGGAATCAAAGGCTTCACATGAATGAATTTGACAACTTCTACATTGGTAAAGACTTTTGAGTGTGATAAATAACACCACTTTCGCATACATATCAGTGAAATATCTTCAGAATACAGTGCAAACAAGAACATAATCAAATTATACAAGTGTCTGAAAGAAATATATCAAAATATCTAGCGTTTAGAAAAAAAAAACGATCTGGTGGTAGACCATAACTGATCGTATGGTTAGCTCATATCATACGTTGAAACTATCAGAATCTAACTTAAGGCAAAAATTATCTTTGATTGTTGTAAATCAAAATGATGGTTAGGACTTAGGACATGCATCAGGAAGTCCATGGCCTACCACGTTTGCCTCGTTTGTTTCCAAACACTGGATATATCAAGCAAAAACAAGCATAAGCCAGAATAGACCAAACTAAAGGAATAATTTCCAAAGATGATCTCAGATAATCAATATAAACCTACCATATTTAGGTTTTTGTATGAAACGGTAATAAAATACTCTGTACCTTGATAATGAATGTTACCAAAGGTGACATACCTAACGTCTGAAACCAGAAGTCGTGTGTTCACTCCGATGGACAATAAATGTTCTTTATTGATATGCTTTTATAAATATAAGGTGAAGGACATTCATCTCGTTCTTTTCATAGTACAATGAATTTATTCAACTATAAGTTTCAAGAACATTCCGATTATAGTCGAAGATATCTGTGATCGAAATATCAACAAGACCAACCATAAATAATTGTGTTTGATCAAAATAATCTTTTGATATTAGAATTTAGTGAAGATTTATAATCAAATATATTTTTATTATCTTTAAGGTTTCATGAGAGTTTTATTTCTATCCTACATACAAAAAACATTGAGAATTTCAGACCATAGTTTATAATTTCCTCTTTCAACGCAAAATACCTCAACAAGTGAAGAAATAGTACCTATATTCCTTATAAGTGTAGAAGTTTGGGAACACTAGTAAGAAATATGGTGTTCCACGTATTGAACACTATTATACTCTTTCAACGATTGTGAATAGCCATCACAAAATAGAAATTTAAAGGAACTATTTCTTTTCAAGATGGCATTCGTTACGTAGTGGATCTCAGGGTCTTTTACAATAGGTTGGCATCCTAATCATATCTTCGACAGGCTTTTGGCAAACTATTACTGGTCTTTTCAAATCATCATTTTGTAGTCGATCAGTTTGGATCACTCCAAAAAGTTTTTTCGAATCTTCGACTCTACGAGATCCAAGAAGTATCTGGATCTTAGTAAAAATATGCTACACCTCCTCACTGAATTCCTCACAGGGCATTGTCGCCTCAGGAAAAACCTCATGAGAGTGGGTCTCGCAGAAAATGACGAGTGCAGATTCTGTGGGGAGAAGGAAGAAACTCCGGATCACATGGTAACGGAATGCCTCGCCATCGATAGCCAACGCAAAACCTGCTTTGGACACGAAAACTGTAGAAGTGAGGAATTAGCCTCCTTGAAGCCATCCCAGATATTGGAGTTATTAAAACTCAGGAACTAGAAGGCGAGCTGTAAATCTCGAACTAAAAAAACAAATTAAACCTAAGTTCATCAGCAGCCCTGCACAATCGATAGACCGAAGCTTGCTCAAGTATGTTAGTCCGAGGTTTAGGGAGTCGAAAAGTTGATGTGGTCCTCGTTTCAATTCTTGGTACACGAATGTCAACCCTGGACAGTAGATGAGGTGAATCAATTCTTCCAGAGACAAGCTTTTGCGCAAATTTAGCGCACTGGCGCTTCTGTCTCTCCTGCAACGTTGAAATTCGCATTTCCCGCATGATCTTCGACAAATCCGCACCACGTTCAGGATACCTGCCGGTCTTTCTATATTCAGCACACTTCAAGAATTTTCAATGAATGCGTTCAAGTGATGTTAGGTGGGAACTGTATATCGGAAACCAAACCAAGTTGGCGTACTCTAACTTGCTGACGACAAGAGAAAAATAGAGAATTCTGAGGACTGAAACATCAGGGAACTCCCTGGAACACCGGAACACAAAGCCTAAAGATCGACTAGCCGAAGAACAAAGCTCCTCGATATGAGGAACAAAGCTGAACGTCGAATCAAATAACACCCCCAAATCGCGAAACCGATCTCCACTAGCGATAAGACAATTACCAATAGAATAATTAAAGGTGAGAGGACGTAAGCTTCTCGTGAAAGTCACCTTAAAACACTTTTGTAGATTTAAAATGAGTCCATTGCGCGAGCACCAAACATTAACTAACTCCAAGCTGGACTGGAGCAGCTCCAAATCAGCAATTCCGCGTATCCTCAAGTAAAGTTTGAAGTCATCTGCATAGGCCAAGGCTAAGCAACTGAGAAGAGCCAGAAGATCATTGATAAAAATTATGAATAACAATGGTCCAAGATTAGATCCTTGCGGCATACCAGATGACAGATAAAATTCGAAAGACTTGAAGCCATTATAAAACACATGACTCATTCTTCCCTCCAAGTAAGATCTCATCAGGTCGACATATGCTGGACTGAGGCCAAAAAAAGAAAATTTATTCAGCAACATACGGTGATCAACCGAGTCGAAGGCTCGTGATAAGTCTGTATAAATATGGGAGAATAGTTATGATGGAGGGCACAATAGACCATTAGGTCGCAGTGTTACGGAACCTCCATAATTAAATCTAATATATATACCTAACATAATCTATGGTATCTAATATATGGTAACATGAATATACTTACTTACTAATCTTGATGTCGAGTTGCTTTTTCAGAAATTTTTTCAACCTTTTTCTTCAGGAAATCTGTGACAGTTTCCCATTCTACATATATGTCGATTTGTTGTTTTCTTACAAACATACGACATATCCATTGCTGTTCTTATAAGATGAAGAATTTGTCACTTATATCTTTTTGATATGGCTTTTGGCTGCATAACCTCATACTGCTGTTCCATATGTTAGTTGAGTTCTTGCAATTGACTGTGTCATTCTCAGTTTCGTATATTGATTCTTTTTACTCTTCCTCCCTAAGAAGTCTTCCATAATGCCCACGTTATATTCAGCCTTATAACACTCTCTTATATCATCTCTGCAGATGTTGTAATTTGCTCATGCGTAAAAACTACTAGTATATTCGAAAGTACCTATAGGGAATCTATCGATTTCCTCGAAAATATTCGAGTTGAGTTAAATTTCGAACCAAAAAGCTAAAAACAAAAGAACCCGGTGTAAAAACTTGGAATGATCAAAGCCACAACCCTAAGGGATCCGTAGAAAGGCTTTGCTAACGGTCGAATGGAAAACGGCCTGAATGCCCATAAAACTCGGTATTTCAGGGCGAATAATTCAATTGAGTTCAGTCCAGTCTACAACTACAACATATCTGCAACACTTGCACCGACAACGAGAAGAGTAAAAATTTTCACATCTGTTCCCGAGACCGCCAAAAAGCGACCCTTAAAAAACGATTAGATCTAAATATCATCTTCTTCACACATTTTAAGTGGGTTGGAAATAAATTGAATACGTGTTTTTATCCCGTTCATTTATTTCCCTAATTTGTCCTTGGCCGTGAACTAATTTAGTCACAGTATAAGGACCACAACCCACAAGCTAAAATAGCTGTGTCCCAATATCCATACCTTACAAATTTCATCACCAGAATCGGAATTATAGAACACGAAATATTTAGTTCCCAAAATTTCGTCAATTTGCACATTATATTCAGAAGTGCTTAAATTTTTTCGGAAAAACGTACAACCCAATCCGAATATCCATACCTACCCAACGTCATCAAAATTGAATCTACCTAGAGAAGAATGGTCTGAAGAAGGCATGAATATATTTCCACAACCCACTGATTCTGTATAGTTACTTAATAGTTAACTGCAAAACACGAAATTTTTTTCGTGTAGTCTGCCTACAGAAAGATATGGATATTGTGCCATATATACGTGTTAAGAAAATATTAATACAAACATCGCTTTATGATAAAGAAGAGCAATTCAGGATAAAAAATGATGATGAAGATGATCCGTCATCAGGGCCGTAGCGACCGGAAGGGAGGGAGGTGAGCCATATGATTTGTCCAAAAAAGACAACAATGAACTCTATTTTTGAAAAAAATAAATAAAATCGTTATTGTTCTTTTGGGTGGAACCTATTTGAAGCCTACCAAAGAACTGAAAATAAGAAATTATGAAGTGTATAGAAAAGACGGGAACAAGGAAGAGGCGGAGATACAGCAGTCCTGAAAAAAAAAGTAATTGTACATCACGAACTACCAGAAGTTCTGAGTGCGAATATCGAAGAAAAAGGGATAAGTTTTAAAACGAAAGCAGGTGAAATAAACATATACTCTATATACCGATCCCCAAACAATAGGCTAGAAGAAGCCGATATATAGAACATTTCTTCAGAAAAGAAAGACCTTCTATAACTGCGGGAGACTTAAATGCAAAGCATCCTGACTGGAATAGCAGGAAAACAAATCCCCAAGGAAATAAACTGAGAACCAAATAGAAGAAAATAGTGACGTGCAGAAGGGAGAAAAGTCTCCTAATTAAACAACAGTAGAAAAGTGGAGAAATTATAGTAGAAGCGTAGAGAAGTAAATTACAGTCATTAAACAAAAAGGAGACCTGTGGTATGATTTTAATTTTCATCGAATTTATTGAAATACCATCTACAAAAATTCAATCGACACAGTCCATTGCCTTCTCTAAGTCGTACTTAGCAATATTCCGGATGAATTTTTTAAGTTGAATCAGTCAAAGTCCACTTATGCCTGTACATCTTCCTTATAATTCCCCTTGTGGGGCAGACACAGACGAAGCCAAAGTTAATCAAAAAATTTCTAAAATGCATTTTCGAGCGGAAATTTTGAAATTGGATATCAAAAACTCATTCCTAAAATGATCACAAAACAGTTGCCTATGAAACAAGCCTGTAAAGCAATTGCATCATTTGGTTTGATATATTTGTGTCATTATATGTATATCTATAATGATTAGTTAGTTAAGATATTCGTGAAAAAAAATAATGCAGCATTGTGCTTAAAATGCTATATCTTGTTGACCTGCACTGCGAAAAAATAATAATATCAATTTATTTTTGAATCAACATATTCATCATACGCCTACCATAATCCTCATCTTATTAAGCATATGTCATTCATAATATGGAGCATTTATAAAGGTATAATGATCTATTTTAAGAAAGCAAAATTCATCCAATACAATTTCCCACTCATACGCGTGCATTCAGGGGAATCTCATTTAACATCTATAATCCTCTGTGATTTAACCAGTTCTGGGAGACATTACTCATTGTCATATAATTAGTTGAAGATTTCAGTCAATGTCCATACCGTCATCAATGTAACGACGTCATATCCTTCATGGTCAAGGTGGTCACTACGACATCAAATTCATCATCGCCCTTATCTTGTTGGTGTTTGGAGGTCAATAGCTCTGTATCGAGAATCAGTGGAATCAAATCAAAACTATTATTTCTTTGAAATAGCTGTGAATAACAAATCCAATAAGTTATCTTCAGTTTGGAAATTTGATAAATTTGCAAAATACAAGGGAGACATTGCTCCAGAAAACAAATAAGGAAAACTATTTTGATCAACAATACTTGAAGTTATTAATACAAAGTTTTATAGTGAATTGCAGACCATCTCAAAACCAATCAATTTGACTTGATAGATTTGAAGTTTATGGAAAAAAGTTTATGATTCGTATGATACTTGATACTCAGCATTAGGTATACTATTATATAGTTACATAATACTTTCTTCGATGTATCAAGAAGAAATTTTTCGATTATAGTACCCGCTGAACCTGATTGCAATTGAAATGATCATAGAATCATTTACGACCCAATCCGGATATGCATAGTGCATACCACTATTCATAGAAATCGGAGAAGATGAACTTGATATCCCTATAATTTCACGTTTGTACATACTCAATGCGCACCCTTCAACTGGATAGGTTTACATTCGTATGCTAATATCTACAGACGGAACTGAATATCCATTGAAAGTAAATAAGAATTGCTAGCAGTTGGAAGTGTTATAAGGATTTGTTGACACACAGACCGACAGAATGGTCCGAAATGCATTGCTAAGCGCTCGTCAGCGAACAGATCGCTCTATCCTAGCCTTACAATGCTTGCCTTTTGAAATTGTGATCTGGGAATGGTCTCAAAGAATAAGGCTCGTCTATACCTGGCAATATTTTTCCGAGAAGACATATTTGCTTTCAACTTTGGATTTTAGAGGGTGATCATATTTTAATATTCAAACATTAACTACAAATAATGACCAAAAACTTTCTTATTTCAAACCCTGTCTTTTATATCTAATTGAACGTAAAAATTAATTCCGAAACCATTTTCATTAGTTTTTTCTGCACCTCAACCTTATAGTTTTTCAGTGGTTGGCCATTATTTGAAGTTAATATTTGAATATTTATGATTATCTCTCTGTATAGTCCAGAGTTAAAATATTTTTCTCTAATTCTGTGGTTATCCCGTTCATTCTTCCACATCTTGTAGAACAAAATCGTGCGAGAATGTATCAGAAACGCACAGTTTTCATGGTTATATTTTATTATTCTATGTTGGTATTCCGAACTTTCCACCACGGCTTTTTCTGTCAATTCATCAATTTGCCTTAAAGAAATCAGTACTGCCAACCAACATTTTTCAATGCAAAAATCACTAAAATATATTTATGGAAATATTTCATTAATTTCAATGAAAATGCAATGAATTAGAGAAAATAATGTATAATACTCGTACAGAAGGCTCATTCTACCACTCGTTCATTCCAAAACTCGCCACTTCGTGGCTCGTTTTTGAATTTTGAACTCGTGGAAGAATATCAATGCCTTCTGCACTTGTATTATAAATAACTATTCTCCAATTCTGTGGTTATTCCGTTCATTCTTCCACATCTTGTAGAACAAAATCGTGCGAGAATATATCAGAAACGCACAGTTTTCATGGTTATATTTTATTGTTATATGTTGGTACTCCGAACATTCCGCCACGGCTTTATCTGTCAATTCATCAATTTGCCTTAAAGAAATCAGTTCTGCCAACCAACATTTTTCAATGCAAAAATCACTAAATGATATTTATGGAATTATTTCATTAATTTCAATGAAAATGCAATGAATTAGAGAAAATAATGTATAATACTCGTACAGAAGGCTCATTCTACCAATCGTTCATTCTAAAACTCGCCACTTCGTGGCTCGTTTTTGAATTTTGAACTCGTGGAAGAATATCAATTCCTTCTGCACTTGTATTATAAATAACTATTCCTGCATAGAAGTAGCAATACTACTACTACTAGCCAATCATAACTGATGCTTCTAAGAATAAAGTGATCTGATGAAAATCATCATTATTTGAGCTTGCCATTATAATTTTTAATTCATGTACAGGGTTTCACAATGAAAAAAGTGTAACTTTGGTCTATTCCTTTGTTTTCGAAAACTCTGTATATATGAAAATAATTTCAAATTGTGCTTCTAACTACCCTATACACATCACAAAAAATGGTTTTCAAAATTCACTCCCTCAAAATGAGATCCGCGTCTGGGTTGGGCCACCCAGTATATAAACGTTCTTCATTCATTTCGAGTTTTAATCTTATCTCCATTGCATAATTGTAGTCAAGTAATATATAGCGTGCCCTATTCAATTAGAAAGGACCCCGCACGTTTAGTATGGGAAATGGCTTTCCGTGAATTTGGTTGAATTTTTGATATGTTGTAGTTCTTGATGAACTGATCAGAAAAGTCCCTAGCCACAAAGCTCAAAAATGGACAGTTTTCGAGATATGGAGCTTTGAAAATGGATTTTTTGCAATTTTCGGGGTTTTTGCTCATCAATCGAGGAGCTCTCATTTCAAGTTCATAAAAAAAATTGTATTTTCAAGAAATCGTGGGTTAATTTCGGAAGTTCCATTCATAGTTAGCTTCCAACACTTGGACTTCTATATTCTACCCGGATAGTACTATATTGTATCAAAACTGCAGACATTTTCACGGATTCGTTTGTCTGTGAGATGCTATCATCAATTTCGAGACATTCTGAGGAAAATGTCTTGGCACCCCATTGTCAGATTATCGAGATTTGTGAGATACAAATCACATATCATATGTAAATGACATCAATAGTGATCACAATTGTTATCCCTGAGGATATATGATTATGATTTTCCCATTTTCCCCCATTACAGCTCGCGATGCCTGGTTATGAACATTTCGGCTAACATATTTGATATTATTGGACATCAGATATATGAGGATTCAGTTATTATGGTCTCTCTTAAAAAAATCTCACAATATGTCGTTTTCTCGGTCATGTGAATTATTTTGGCGTCATCTTGTGGCATGAAAAGATGTATGGAAGATCTTGGATTTTGTATCTCATTTCATAGCCAATGTGGAGCAGTGTTTAAAAAATTATCGATGGCGGTGCCTAATATAACCAAGGAAGATCATTTCTCAGTCGGCTTCTGGCCGCCGAACATCCAAATTTCATTAAAACTAGAAATGAGAGCTCCCCGATTGATGAGCAAAAACCCCAAAAATTGCAAAAAATCCATTTTCAAAGCTCCATATCTCGAAAACTGTCCATTTTTGAGCTTTGTGGCTGGGGACTTTTCTGATCAGTTCATCAAGAACTACAACATATCAAAAATTCAGCCAAATTCACGGAAAGCCATTTCCCATACTAAACGTGCATAAAATTATGATTAGGTTTCCGTAAATAGGCCATCGCGGTGAATCACCCTGTATAGCAAAAATATCAACAATACATTTTTATTGAAATATGCTATATCTGTTGAGAATTGGTTTGATATTCTTTTGCATATTATGCAAATGCATTTAATCCGTTCTCTAATCTCTAGTTATTAGAAATCTGTAGATATTTGACCATATCACAAAGAATCGCAAATCGCGGAGAAACGAAATAATCTGGCGAAATTAATATTGTTCAAATTACTCGATTTCCAACGGAAATCGCACCGTAAGAGCTCGAATAACCTCAGTTGACGCATCCCGTTTTATTTTTAGACATATTTTCCACGGCAATCTAAATCCCGCATTAATGACAAATAAGATCACTCAAATTCGATAGTAATGTCTTTTTCGTCGAACGTTTCCAATCGAAAACCAATAAAGTGCAATATTTTGAGCCGCAAAGCACGGTAGTGACTAAACGGTGGGGAACCGTCCACCTTTTGCTATCATCCTTCTGTCCTGCTCACAATCAGAGACTTTATATTCCGCTGACAAGCGCTGGAAGCACCAGAACAAGCGAGGAACTCGACCGAACGAGCGTATAAGCGATTATTTACATTTTTTTATCTACTAATTTTTTTCACCAATCTTGCAATTTCCGCGATTTGAGTGCAACGAAATGGGTGTGAAAATTGGTGTTTTCTTCTTACTGGCGATTGCGGCATGTGTCTCCTCACTGCCAGGTGAGTTTTGATTCTTGACCTATATTTCTTTACTCCTAAAATAAACAAATAGGTACTATTTGAATATTTTCCGGTGTTGTGACAATTTCTGATTGGGTGAAAATCTCGATGATTTAATGCATTCCTTTCGGTTTTTTATGTAGGTTTGAATTGATGGCATCTTTAAAAATAAGTTTGTTTACTGTGGTATAAGGATTAGTGTGCCAATTCCAATTCACATTTGTTTACATTCTCAGTTTTTCGAATCCTTCGATGAGGAATATAATTCGGAAAATATGTCGATACGTTTTTGCTTTTCTCTTAATCTAACAGGATAATTGCATTAAATACCCCAAATTTTATATCTGGTATGAAACCTCCCAGCATGGGAATTTGATCAATGACCATTAAAGGCTCAAACTCAAAGAGTTTTGAATAACATTTCAACTGGCAAATGTAATAATTTTTTTCGGTATGAATTCTAAACGGAAAAAATTATATTTATATCTAGTAATAGGTTTAGTGTAATTAGTTCTATTCCAATGTTTTTCCTATGAAATGCTGGTTATCTTTCAAATCAATAGAATTACCTTTAGAATCAATTTCAGTATTATCTACATATGTTCGTGTTTTTATTTTTTGTTAATGCTAATATCGCGAAATGATTACTGTTCAAGGGATGTACCGAGATGTACACTACCTTTCTTACAAGGTTTTTCAGTTCGGAAATTGCTTGATCCATTCTTTCAATTTTCGTAAGAAACCATCGTATGGCGGTTTAGAATTAACTCACGGATATTTTTCTCCACGAAAAATTGATAGTTTTTGTTTTATATAACTTGAATTGAAAGGTTTTTCAATCGTATCTCAATTATTTCACCTAACGATGAATTTCAAAATTTTTAGAATTTTCCCATTTTGAAGAAAAATTCATACAATATATTTGAAGTTTTTCAAAAAAAAATTATACGTTCTGGTGTACTTCCATTTAAATTCAGTTGTATATTAATAAATGAGAAATAATAATAATAATTACCAAATAAGAACTGCAAACTTGCAGCCTTTCTAGTGTGTATCTTTTGAGCTGTCTATAGTAGGATAAAAAAGGATCAAATTAGTTTTGGCATTGTTCAAAATAAGATTATTTTCTATAAGCCAAATTTCAGTGTGCTCCATTACCTGTGATGCCCGTAGCTTGAGATCTGTCTCCACAATGAGCAGATTTATGTAATCTGAGTAATGTATGCTCACAACTCAGATTTCTGTCATCTGAGTTATGTATGCTCATAATCTATTGTCCCATCTGACTTCAATTGAATAATTCCATTAAAAAGATAAACCAGGAAGAGAAGCGGGCCATCAATGCCACCTTGGGATATAACTGATTTTATTCGTATGCGCGTTCGAATCTAAATAGGCTTAATTACTGTACGAGGTACGAGAAGAAACTGAAAAAAAATGTTCTCTACAACTTGCTGATGCCGAACATTTATACAGATTATTCGATAAGATTCGGCAAGTGTGTGCAATTATCCATCTGTGGCACTGAAATATCCAGCCCTCAAAGAGTCCGACGAATATTTATTTATTCTCCTTCATCTGGATGTAATAAACAAAAACAAACGATTCAGAGCAATCCTAGAGGTCGTCGGTGAAACCAGAACGTCCTAATAGAAGCATTTTTGCAACAAAATACAGATTACGTATTCTCTTGGTCCGTTTTCTGGCTGATCGAGCGATATTTCGAAAACTACAATAGCTATAGGCTTCCCGTTTTTTCAGTTTAATTTGTGCTGAAAGGTTTTTGCTTATAACGTATTTAGGAAGTTGTCATTGATTGTAATATTTGGGAAATTAGTAATTTGAAATTATTGCATGATATATATTTTATGTGCACCAAGTTCCGTAACTTTTTTTCAGGGTTTGGATATTCATGGAGAGGTCATTACCCCCCCGTAAATCCGCTCTTGTGTATGATAAATGTTTTTGATTTTCACAGATTAATTACATCCGAGTGAAAAATGGCCAATTTTCCAATACAGAGTGAATTGAAACTTATAGTGGTAATTCATTCATGATATAAATATTCTGAAAATATCTACATGCGATTGCAATGTAGAGACTTCCGATGGTTTTTCAAGGCTTCTCAAAACGAGTCAATATAATACGTTGAGGAGGTTCTTCATCGAATCAATCAATATGTTTTTTTTTCTGCTAAATCCGATCTCACATGCTTTCTTGAAGATTACGAATAAGCGGATCGTAAATTGTAAGAAACCAGAATACGGAAGAAATGTTTGGGTATAACGAATAACATAAGCCTCCAGATCTGTCATCCAGCAGATATTCGTTGCAAATAAATTGCCATACGCACTATCTTCAATAATGATTAATTTTGCCTTGAGATAACGCTTTACGACAACTACTTACTACAGGAAACTTTTGTCTGGATGGGAAAATTGAATGCATTTCTGCCTTTTGTTTCCTAATTACACATATACGTAAATTACTTTTCACTATGTACATATTTACTGTCCTTTGGTGAGTATTCTCACTGCAGTTCCGAACTTTCATTAATCTTCAGACATCAGTACAGTACAGTGGAACGGTTTTTCACTGTACTTTTATGCAACCATTTACTGCCCAATATATGAATATCATACAAGAATGTGCGGACATACGGATCGACAGATAGACACGAAACCAAAAGTATTCAAGAAGACCTCTAATGCATTTCTCCGACTGGAAATTTTAAAATGTACCTACTTTTTAATTTCATTTTGATAGATGATATAGAAATAATAAACAATAGCAAAATAGATTTTACATTAGTATATTTTATCGAAAATACTACAGTTGATTATTCATTCATAAATACATAAGAAATATTTTTGTTTTTTTGGTAGGTATTTATCAGCTGTTATCGAATTTTCTCACATGGCTTATTCCTATTTACCAAATGTCATAGGTGGATCTTGATATGGGCCAATTAAGAATTTTGGAATCATGAATGATATTCACATTCGAATTAATAGTTTGTAAATATTACAGATAACTTCGAGCTTCAAATGCAATAACAGTCACCACAGATTTCATAGCAACAACCGAAAAATTCTGAAAATAACAAATGTTCATCAAATCCAATTTCACATTTCGCAGTACGCAGCGCGGTCCCTGGGACCGCGATCGACTCCATTTAACACTTCATCTTATAGGAAAATTGAAAAATTTCAAGGGTGATTAGAAGATGTTTCCTCATATAATTTTCGTCATGAATAATGGAAATAATCATAAAGTCAAAGTCGTATCAAATTTCCTGTCTAACCGCGGCTGATATTTTTCCAGAATTTCAATGAATTCTATCAGAAAAATAATTTTTAGTGGCTTAGCCGATTAAAATAATGAGTATTAGAGATTTCCGGTACTATCAATTCGACCAAGGTTAATAACGTTTCCTGATTCAGTGTCGATAGTAATTGAATTGGGTAAATTCTAAATATGAATCATTTAATGACCGAAATTGAAAAATTGACGTTATTACCTTCATTGTCTTCCTGCGATGGAATTTTATTAAATACTTAATAACAACGTCTCCACGTATTTTTGGTTGAAACGGGCCAATTGCTATCGAAATTGATTGAATGAAATGAAGGAGAATTTGTTGGTGAACTGTATTCAGGAAATTTCTGACGGTGTACCAAAGCGGTCGAGAACGAGTCAAGTATTGTTTACATTTGCAACAATGGGAAAATCACATTGTTACGTTGGGAATCCCATCAACTCGGCATAAGTATCTACCATCGACATGTTATTCCGATGGTAATTTATATAATTCTACAACTAGTCTTTTAAACATTGACTATTCACTTCTAATTAAATATATCGAATAAAAATTTATACGACCTAGGCCCCCCAAAAAAATTTTGCTACCCCCACCCCTAGAATTAGGCATACTCAGACTAAAATAATTACAAGATCAGCAAAAATGCAATTCAACTCAATTTCTGAAACAAAGATGTTGAAAGTACTGATTCGGAATAGGTACCATTGCCCAAAATACCAGTACCTTTTGGCTTTTGAATATGTGAAATTTCACCCCCCCTCCCCCAATAGTCGGGCCTGGTTTCGCGCCTGCCAATATCGATCCCCTCATTTGTGAAATTCTATACATTGATTGGCCGGAAACAGAGATCTACTTCTACTATTTTCAACTCAGAAAAAATATTTCCAATTAAATATCTCACCTGTCCATTGTCACAACAGTTGTACGGTAAAAAAATTGAAAAAAAATTAGATTGGGATTGATTTTGTGTTAGGAGCTATTAAGCGCTCGTTGCTTCTCGCACCTAGAGATCACATAATTGTAAAGGGCGTTTTTTTTTGAGCTATAGAACTTTAAATTGCAATAAAACAACGATGGATTATTCGATTGACATGAATTTTATTTATCCGCAAGATAATCTTGTGGCATTACATTTCAAATATGATTTCTGGCATATGACCGCCACGGCTGGCTCGGATGTCATCCAATCTGGACGTCCAATTTTCGATGATTTTTTCCAACATTTGTGGCCGTATATCGGCAATAACACGGCGAATGTTGTCTCCCAAATGGTCAAGGGTTTGTTGCTTATCCGCATAGACCAATGACTTTACATAGCCCCACTGAGAATAGTCTAGCGGTGTTAAATCACAAGATCTTGGAGGCCAATTCACAGGTCCAAAACTTGAAATTAGGCGGTCACCAAACATGTCTTTCAATAAATCGATTGTGGCACGAGCTGTGTGACATGTTGCGCCGTCTTGTTGGAACCACAGCTCCTGGACATCATGGTTGTTCAATTCAGGAATGAAAAAGTTAGTAATCATGGCTCTATACCGATCACCATTGACTGTAACATTCTGGCCATCATCGTTTTTGAAGAAGTACGGACCAATGATTCCACCAGCCCATAAAGCGCACCAAACAGTCAGTTTTTCTGGATGTAACGGTTTTCGACATACACTTGAGGATTAGCTTCACTCCAAATGCGGCAGTTTTGTTTGTTGACGTAGCCATTCAACCAGAAGTGCGCTTCATCGCTAAACAAAATAAAATGAACGTAGTGCGCGATAGGTATTCCGCACAGAACCATTATTTTCGAAATGAAATTGCACTATTTGCAAGCGTTGTTCAGGCGTGAGTCTATTCATGATGAATTGCCAAACCAAACTGAGAATAAATCACTTGACAGCTGTTAAATCGGTCGCCATCTTGAACAGTAATGCCAACTTAAAAACTTACCTGGAAGAAAAACACCCGTTATATATGTCATTGTGTTATTTCATCTGGATGACTAGTTCTGATAGGATGATCTTCCTGGAATTTGGAATGAACATTCGAGAGAATATTTGGAACATTAGCCTCATTTTTTTTGATATTCTGCTCGAATTTTCTGGTTATGCAATCACCATGACTTTGAACTTACTTGCCGAATTTCAAATTGGTCGAAACAGCTGAAATATTGGGATTTTTTTCCAAGCCCCATCTGGTGCCAATGAAAGCCATTGAGTTGTTGCTATATTTCATAAACTTTCTCTTATTCTGCTGGTGGACCGATCAACCAGAAATTGTTGATAAGGCGTCAAATTGTTATTTAGAATATAAGGGCAAATTTTCGTCTCGATCGCATCTGTGAGTCGATCCGGCTCAGCATTTAAAAAATATAGACATTGTCACGAAACTATGTACCTACTACGGAAACGAAAAATGATTGCTGAAAGTTGCCTTTAATTCTGTTAAGATTACAATCTTTCATTTATTATTTTTAATGAAAAATATATTCCGCTGAAATGTTCACAGCTCACTGACTCAATCGAATATAAAAATCCTTTTAATTAAATGTTACACAAAAATCAGGTGTTATACCATGTTGATCCTTCTAGCTCGTACACTATCCATGAATGTTAGGATTGTATTTCTGGCAAATTTTCTTTGATTAGCGTATTTATACTTTGTTGTACTTTGAACATACGCATTGCCAAAACGTGAAGTTTATTTGGAATGAAGTTATCAATCTCGTTCGTGTTGTCGTGATTGATTGTTGCACTGAATGCAATTATCATTGTCATGTTGACATGATTGGGTGAAGGTGAAATTGTTTCATACGACACAAAATGACAAAATTTGATTGGTTGTTAGAACTTGGGTTCGAATTTACGGTGCTCCAAGATTTTTATTGTACATATTATGAAATATGTAATTTTTAATCGAAAGATAGGAGTTGTATAGATAAGTCCACTCATAATACTCAATTAACCACTGCATTATCGATCACATATCGAAAATAAAGACTGATCCCGGTAATTCTGGAGAAATCGAATGAAAACTTCATATCTAATCGGTGTTCCACATCACTATATCTAGATAGAAATGGAACCTAATTATAGGCACCCGCATATGATTATGCAAGTGTTGCGGGAATCCATCAACATGGGTAATTGTAACTCATCAATAATCCATATACCATCGGTATATTTGATGTCGAAATTATGTGAAATGCTTCTGTTATTCGCATAGAACTTGTAAAAGCGTGAATTCGATGAATAACGTAATTTTCAAATTCGCGCGATCCTTTTTTTAGTTCCTCTTAATTGTTAAAATGAAACACTTCAAATATGATGAAATGTTTCATCAGTTAAACCTCTCATCCCATATAATATCTCGAAATAAAAAAATCACACACAAAGTTTCCCTGCTTCAATAACATGTCAAACTGTTATACAGAGCGTTATATGTTTAGCCATTTAATAATATTTAATGCTGAACATGTGAAAACTACTAAAATAATGATTCTGTAGTGAATACATTACGGACAGATTATGGTCTATGAAATCGCTCATCTGAACGTACAATTGGTAAGACAGTGAAAAAAATCGAAGAGACTAGATCTATCACTGATGTCTTTAGGCCCACAAAGCATCGAAATGCGCGCTCGACCGAAAATATTACTGCTGTAAGGAAAGAGCGCACAACATTTGGGCCTCTCTCACGGTAGGCTGTGATGTATTTTACATCTGGATTTGTATCACTATTCTTATGAGATTCAGTTGAAACAAGAACTAAAGCCAGTAGACTTTGAAATGCGTAGAACATAGCCGATTGGAAAATTGGACAACAACGTTTTGATACAGAAAAAATTTCTGTTTTTCAGTTTTTTCGAGATATCTCGGGAACCATTGGAGATATTTTGGATCTGTTCATACCGACACACTCATCCCTAAATCACGCAACTTTTTTGTATTTCAAGCCAACCTGTGTTTCTAAAGGTTTCCGATATCCCTTTAGTGACCCACTAAATAGTTACACACAGCGATAATTACGTTTTTATAACTTTTCGATACCATTTTTGTTGTACAATTTGTCTTTTGCTTCAAAATTGGCCTCAGTTTCGGCGATTACTACATCATTGGCGCTAAATTTCTTTCCAGCGAGCATTCTTTTGAGGTCTGAGAAAAGTAAAAAGTCGCTAGGAGCCAGATCTGGCAAATACGGTGGATGCAGAAGCAATACGAAGCCCAATTCTTGCAATTTTGCGATTGTTTTCATTGATTTGTGACACGGCGCATTGCCTTGATGAAACAGTACCTTTTTTTCTTCAAATGGGGCTGTTTTTCAACGATTTCATTCTTTAAACGATCCAATAACGCTATATAATCATCGCTGTTGATGGTCTGGCTCTTTTGGAGGTAATCAATGAATATTATACCTTGCGAATCCCAGAATACTGATGCCAGAACCTTGCCAGCCGACTGTTGTGTTTTACCTCGTTTTGGATTCGGTTCATATTGTGCAGCCCACTCAGCTGACTGTCGATTGGACTCCGGAGTGAAATGAATAATGATGGAGCCATGTTTCATCCATTGTCACATATCGACGCAAAATTCAGTTTTATTGCACTTAAACATCTTCAAACACTGTTCAGAATTATTAACACGTTGTTGTTTTTGATCGATTGTTAGCTCACGTGGCACCCATTTTGCACACAGTTTTCTCATGTACAAATATTCGTGAATACTATTAGGTACACGTTCAGATGATATTTTCACAATGTCTGCTATGTCGATCAACTTCACTTTACGGTCATACAAAATTATTTTGTGACCTTTTTTTATTTTTTCGTCGGTGACAGCCTCTTTTGGGCGTCCACTGCTTTTGCCGTTTTGGAGCTTATTTCACTACGTTTCAACTTAGCGTTCCAATCAATGATGGTTGATTTTCCTGGTGCAGACCCCGGAAACTCTTCATCAAGGTGTATTTTTCCATTCAAAAAGCAATATTTTATCAGCACAGGAATTTTTTTTCCATCTTTTTTCAAATAACAAAAGTAGCTACACTCACAACGCAATTCTCACACACTAATGGTCGGACTACTGTCAAATTTTGACACGTATCGTTTGAAGGTTAGTACTAACTAAAAATCATATGGATTTAATACAAGCACCGCCATCTGTGCATCAGACCGAGGACTTTTCAATTGGCCTAGTGCAGATAATGGGAAATGATCAGATGTCCCGAAACCGGTAGTAGAATAATATTTGCGACGAAAAACTTTTTTAAATTTATTTCATTTCTTAATCGTCCTTTAGAATTCTCTATTTCGATTCAACACTTAATCACGTCATACCCTTTGGACATGTTAACAATCCAACGGATTTTCCTGTTATTCGACATTGTGTTTTTATGAATCTTAACCGATCACCTTGTGGCCTAGGTGACCACTTGCCACTTGCATTTACATGCGGTTCAAACGAAGATATCCTGGACAGTGGGGTCAGTGACCACTCAGGGAACGATGTACCATTTTTTTCGTTTTACTACCTGTTGCTCGCGAATAAAACAATATCAGTGTTTGTTTTAGCATCAATTAGTAAACGCCACACCATAAACGTAACAATGTCATGGTCTACATTGAGAGGATTGCGCAAAACACATGGATGTTTATTGAATAACAATCAGTTTTCTGGATCGCGCTTTATTTTCAACTGCGAATAATTTATTATTGTTGCTAATACCGGGTGTCCAAAGTTATTGTATACAAGCAATATCTCGCTCATTTGACAAGGTAATAAAAAAATAAAAATTGCTTTGAATAACATCAGAGTACCTTCCCAATTATGTATGAAAAGGGTTCTTACAACTTACAGTTTGTGGTAGCTACCTACCCCTCACTTTTTATATTCAAATGTCACCCCCTGTATATTTTCAATGAAAATTGCGTGTCATTCTATTTGGAATACAACGATAGCACATACTTGGTATTTTTCTAGTAATAGCAACAAAAACATCAATATTTTGTGTCTCCTTTTACGTTATTTATTTATTCTTATAAAAATGAAATGCCTCCACCCATGTATATACAAACTTCACATATTAGAGGTAGATGAATTCTTCGTTTGAAAAACTGAGAAATAATAAATACTTTTGAACACATGTTTCTTGTTTTTTGAATTGCATAGTAGGTTTTTTGGTTGCAATTCATACTTCACAAAATATGTATGTTTTTGTTGTTATTAATGAAAAAATTCCAAGTATGTGCTATCGTTTTATTGCAAATAGAATGACACGCAATTTTCACTGACAATATACAGGGGGTGCCATTTGAAAATAAAAATTAGGGGTAGCTACCACAGGCTACCACCCTTTTTATACATCATTGGGAAGGTACTTGGATGTTATTCAAAGCAAGTTTTTTATTGTCTTGTAAAATAAGCTAGATATTACCTGCATACGATAACTTGGGACAACCGGTATGTGTGAAGTAGTTATTTTTGAGCGATCTTCCATGAACAGATCCCTCTATCATTTCGTCACAATGTAATTTTGTAATTTTGAGTGGAGAATGATCTTAAACTATAAGATTCTACTCGCTGATGAAGAATCCGTTATCAAATTCAAAAATAATCAAGGACCCGAAATTTTAAAAGAAGCTTCAGATTGAATGCCGCGATTAAGAGGGATTACCACCACGTGTTTTTCGCGTGACTTCGATGTAGTAGTAGTAGTAACTGATATTTATTGTTAAACAAAAGGCCACCGACCTAGGGTCCTTCAGCCTTTTAATTTACATTTTTTTTTTTTTTTTATACTTAAATATAATACATTTTATAACATATAATATTATTTAATTGGTATTCAAAATTTTCAAAAGTGTTTGTGTAGGGTGTTTTCTTGTTGACTTATTTATTCCATCGTCATGGTATTGTTCAATTATATTCTGATGTTCAATGAGTTTAGAATGAAACTTCTTGTTGAGTCTCTTAATTCTTTCATTTATCTGTTCAATTCCTGTCTTTTCATATAAAAGTTGGTTAGGGGGATTATGTAGAATATTATTTGGATGTCGCATTCTTGTTATTTTTCTCAGGGCTGCTGTTTCTGCTACTTGTAGATTTTTCATTGCTCTGGATTTGCAGTTTGCATACAGTGGGTGAGCATATTCAATCAAGGGCCTGCAAATTGCTTTATATATTTTTGCTGCGGTTTGTATGTTGATTCCTTGTGACCTATATGTTAATTTGGCAAAATATGTGGCTCTGGAAATAGTCTTTTTCTTTATCATCTTTGTGTGAGCATTAAAGTTGTATCTGTTGTCAATTTGAACTCCTAAATATTTTATAGTTGGTGACGGTTTTATATTTATTCCATTGATATTTATAGATGGTGAATTTGGGCTAATTAAGTGATCAAAGATGATAAACTGAGACTTATTTGGATTTGGTTTCAATCTCCACTTGTGGAACCATGTTGTGATTGTATTTACTTGTTCTTGTAGGTTTTGTATACAGCCTTGTATTGTTTTTTCATGTACTATCAATGTTGTGTCGTCAGCAAATTGTAGCAGATATTGATTTTTAGATGGATTGGTGTACATATCATAACAATAGAAATTATACAGTGATGACGAAAGTGGAGATCCTTGAGGTGTGCCTTGATCTGGACTAAAGTGGTTGGAAACAGTATTAT
The DNA here is from genome assembly GCF_914767665.1 of Harmonia axyridis. Lineage (NCBI taxonomy): Eukaryota > Metazoa > Arthropoda > Insecta > Coleoptera > Coccinellidae > Harmonia > Harmonia axyridis. The sequence continues at coordinate 28,658,369 of NC_059507.1, forward strand.
TTATTTTAACAGTTAGTTTTCTGTTTTCTAGGAAATGCTGACATATCTTTATTAGGTAGTAAGGGCATTTTGTTTCATTCAACTTATATAAATGACTTCGATGAAATTTTAACATCTTTAAAAGATGTTTTCAATACTAAAAGTCATACTGGGATTCGTCAACAATTTCATGCTTTTTACTGATATCGCTCAGAAAATTGAATGATAAGAAATTAAATGGTGTTGAACATGAAAATTCGAAAAATAACGATAATTCGTTGTAATAAAAATTAAGCAGTTCAATTACATACCCATATGTAATTCGCGATAAACAATTCTCATAAAATTTTTATGGGATTTCAGTGTGATATGGCAATCGAAATCTTTCAAGGGAGGAGGAAATCTAACTAATCCCGAAATTTCACTTTACAAAAACTTTCAGGAATAGCATAGAATTTTCTGATGAATTATTATCGAGTTAATAAGTAATAAAGGGTGTCGCTCATCGAGATACGTTTAGTGAAAAGATATGTAAACCTTATAGTTGCGCGAGATATGTTTTAGGTAGTGCGAAATTTAACTCGAAATATGACTAAGTTTCCCCCGAGTGAGTTTCGCGAGGAAGTTTCGCTGAAGTTAACACAACTTCATAGATGAAAATCTGCAAAAGTTCACTGTTGCAGATGCACAGGCTGAACGCGGAAACTGTAAAAGCTGAATTTTATATGCGGCGATCTGACAAACTGAATTTCCATGCCAAATCTCATCAAGATCGAACAAGGATTTTCTAAAAAATAGACCGACAGACACGAATAGTCCGAAATGCTTTTCGTGAGCGGAAATTTCGAAACTCGGGTCCAAAAATTTTTTACATCTAAAAAAGTAATCACTGGCTTATCTATCTCCAATTGACTCGGAAGCAATGGAATTCGTGCAAAAATCGACAAACAAAGTGTTGCGTACGTCGCATGCATTGAACTCTTTCACTTCCGTATCTTGTATCTACTGAATATATGAAGATAAAGCATAGTGTGTACCTACTATTGGGTAACAAAAATTTTTAAATTTATGTTAATTTGGTTTTATCTGGAGATCACACCAATATTAAACTGTTTCAGCCGTTACTAACTGGTAGCTGATCATGATTAAAACCAGCTTTATACTTCTTATTTTTTAATACCAAAAATTAGGTATTAACATTTTTTGGGAATAAAAACATAAAAATAATAAAACTTGTTTTAATGACTGTCATACCAATTGACAAGATTTTGGCACTTGTTGCATGAAGAATTGTTGGAGTGGGTTTTTTCTAGACTGTGCATTTTAAAAACGACATTTGCGGTTTTGGTATAATTGAAATTGATGGATAGTTTTTCAGTCAATATAATAGTATATTTTGAAACAAGTTACAGAATGGGCTCCTATCCCAACACGAATGCGAAATACGAAAACAAGCGACAAAGGGGCGAATTTGACAATTGACGTTTGATGAAAATTGGTAGTATCGAAAATCAGTGTAGACAACCAGAAAACGGATAATATAACTAAAAACGATGTTGTAATGAGTTCATTACACCACTGTTTTAAGTACTGTAATGAACTCATTACGATACTGAAATAGAGAAATATTTACTCATTCCCATTCGAAACAGCCTATCAATATCAGCAATCTCAGATTTCATAAAACGAATAGATTGAAGGATGTATTGAATAAACTCATCACGATCCAGGGTGGCAATTCATTCAATAGGCTAGGAAGGACGGTTAAATAATTGATTCTTGGAACGAGTTGCATAATAAAAATGATCGCATATAGACATGCCGATGCAAGTAATAACAGCCAGCAGGGCCAGCTCCAAGGCCAGACAGACAATCTGGCAAATTCAAGGGACAGGAGACAGCGTTTTAGTTATAAATATGAATTGATAACCAGGGCAATATAGCCAGAATTGGATCTTTGAAGGGCAAGGCATTATTTTCATAAAAATGATGACCTTGGAACTATCGCTCCAAACAACTACCTTTGCAACTTTTCACTTTGCATTATGTCAATTTCAAAAATTGAAATAAAAAATCTGGTGCACAAAAATATGTGTTGAGCCTGCTTGCACAAACTACTTGACAACTTTTCACATGGTAATTTTAAATTCTGAATATTTTTCGTGGAACGTTGATCATTCGAAAAGTGAAAAGTTGTAAATTATTTTAATGCAATAGGCAATAGGTCCCTTCGATAATTTTTTGAATGAATATACCAACTTTCAAATCATATTAATTCTTTTTCAACATTTATACAGCTTAGTTTTGCTTTTTTCATGCATTTCTGATGAAAATAATTCGAAATTATAATCAAACTAGGTCAACGTAGAAAAAATTGACGAGAAATGAAGTGGAAAATTTTTTGAAAAATACAATTAAATAGGTACTCAAATATCTTGGGAACTGTTCATTTTCGGATATCAATAAATATGGCTCAAACGACAGGAAATGAGTGATACCAACACCTACTCTAAGGTTCACGTCTAATTTGGAAACATCCTGTATAATAGGTGGTTATATAGCGTAGAAAATAATGAACAGAAAAGCAACAAATTGGTCAGCAATTGGAAACTATTGGATATTATTCTCCGACAAACAAGATTTCGTAATCGATACATAATCAGGGAACTCATGAAAATTATCCGATTACATTATTAGGGCTATCATCTACTAACCGATTCGTGACATTCGCAACATTATAGACAATGCTAATTTCAAACCGATATATTCCTTACATTCGACAAGAATTCCCGCAAGGTCGACGAGTTTAAAAATGATACGCAATTTCTAGACGTATGAGAAATGAAATCGTTCGAATTTTTTCGCCAAGTTTCTCTATTTCTCAGAACGCATCCAATTATTTTGCCTGGTCAATATTTGAGAGAATATTTCATTGTTTCGCTCTTTGAGGTTTGCTGTATGGGAATACTCAAGATGGTAATCCCAAATCCTTTCATTGGACATTCATCGCATTTTTCGCTCTGGTTCTAGGAAGCTGAGTTAAGTTTGCCGTTGGGCAAAATCCGTCCAATGATTACTTATTTTTTGTTTCAGTCGTTAGTTATTCGTGAAATTACGACAGAAATTTTGTGTGAAATTTCGTCTACTTTTTTTTTATGAGTATGTCCTTAAAATTTGTAGTTCAAATATTCAACTTTATACCTCTCCATGTAAAGAAAATATTAACTGAAAATCAGTGCTAGATATTTTTTTAACAAATTTAGGGGAGCCTAAAAAAATTTTTAGTTCGAGGTCGACATTCAGGGACAATGTGCCATAGTTACTTTTCCAAGCTAGGTTCATGTTTCGAATCCGTTATATAGATCCTAAGGTACACCCATATGATAAAAATAATAATTGAATAGTTATTTATAATACAAGTGCAGAAGGCATTGATATTCTTCCACGAGTTCAAAATTCAAAAACGAGCCACGAAGTGGCGAGTTTTTGAATGAACGAGTGGTAGAATGAGCCTTCTGTACGAGTATTATACATTATTTTCTCTAATTCATTGCATTTTTATTGAAATTAATGAAATATTTCTATAAATATCATTTTGTGATTTTTGCATTGAAAAATGTTGGTTGGCAGAACTGATTTCTTTAAGGCAAATTGATGAATTGACAGATAAAGCCGTGGCGGAAAGTTCGGAGTACCAACATATAATAATAAAATATAACTATGAAAACTGTGCGTTTCTGATATATTCTCGCACGATTTTGATCTACAAGATGTGGAAGAATGAACGGAATAATCACAGAATTAGAGAAAATATCTTATGGAACTGAAATTTAGTAATTAGTTGAAAAATATTTTAAAACGAATGTTTATGCGAAATTTTGTGAGATTGAAAAATAATTCTTTTTTGTATGAAATCTTGATATATTGGAATCTATCAATCAGATTCAACTGAATTGTTGTGTATGTAATATAGAGTTCAACGATAAAGTGAGATATCCGAAATAGATAAACTTAAATGTGGTATGTCCCTACATCATTTGATGACGATATACCTATTAACGATATACCATAATAATGATATATCGATATCGAAAGGGTCGATTCTTTCAAGGATGCATTTATCAATTATTTCAATATACACACATCGTCAAAAGTCTTGGCGCCCCCTATCAACTGTCAACTTCTTGAATGTAACATGACAATTTTTTGTGAGTGGATTCTTCATTATCATGTCACTTAAATGAAAACAATAAACCAGAAAAAATGTTTCTTTTTCGGGAGAATACAGGTGTATTTGAAGTTAATCAGTTTTCAGCGAATAACGAGAGTTCTCAATTTGACCGGGCAAGAAGCTTCATCGAACCATCATATTGTGCAACGTCCGAATATTCCAGGGACTTTAGTAAGACGCATAGGGGTCCTTTTCCTGGAAACCGGCAGCGTTGCCCGGAGACCGGTACCTGGACGACCCAGAGTAACATCTGCAAGGGAAGACCATTATATCGCAAATTTCACTCGAAGGAATCGAACGGTATCTGTAACAGCCCTTCGAAGTCATTTTTTGAGGACCTGAAGACGGGTAGTCTCAACCAGTACCATAAGAAGAAGGTAGCATTCCTCAAATTTAAGGTCAAGAAGTCGTTTAAGAGTACCCTGGTTATCACCTAGACATAGACATGTCGGCAAAGGGCAGAACACCACCCCCAAGACTGGCTTTTACCACAATGGCGCAACGTACTTTTTTCGGACGAGTCTCGATTCGGTTTACGAAGTGATAGTCAACTAGAAAGGGTTTGGAGAGGTCCAGGCAGACTAGAGCGGCTCAATTTCGCCCGGGAAGTTGTGCCTTTTCAAGGCGGATCAATAATGTGCTCGGGGTGTATAACGTTCGGTCGCCGTATGATGATGATGATAACGCACATGAAGGGTTTCAAAACATTCTTCAAGAGAACAATATCCAGTGAATAAACTGGCCAACAAACTCACCAGACATTAATTCAATTGAGCACGTATGGGATTACTTAGGGAGAGCAATATCCAATCGCCAAAACCCACCTCCAACTTTTCAGGAATTGAGTTTAGCCCTTCAGGAAGAATGGAACGATATGCCTGATAATTTCATTAATGACTCAATTCGTGGGATGCCTAGGACAGTTGATTGAAACAAGAGGTCATATTACGGACTATTGAATTTGGATTCAGTTGTAGAATAACTAACATTAATCAAGAATAAATAATCGATAAATTTAGATTTTTCTCATTTTTCCTTTGTTATCTCATCCTGCAAAGAGTAACAAACAAAGATTTTTCTATCAAATATATTGCAGTTGAAAACGAGGAAAATATTCATCTCATTTCCAGAACATTGATTATTTATTTCTTGAGAAACCTAGGGGTTTTTGACGATGCGTGTACATTTCGTTTCCTCAAGTAAATTGTTCCAAAAAAGAGATAAATGACATTGCATTGAGCGTGTTCATGTTTTCATGCATGTCACAGACCACAATGTTTTAACCTCAGATTTGTGCTCAGAAAATAAATGTACATACTTCTTTAATTTAGTATAATGAGGCAAAAATCTACTTGCAATATTTCATGAAAAATTGTATGAATTCGAGTTTGAACAAACGTCCAAAATCTTGTTACGATATTGCTGAATATAATAATGTTTACTGCTAAGTCCTAGCATTTATCGTTTCGGAATTTTTTTTTAGATTTCCTTTTGAATTTTACCAGTATGTGAGCGTATGTTGATAATTTCTACCTCAAGTATTGGTTTGACCCTACCTTTATATTATAATATTTTATACTCATTTTTACTTTTTCATTTCATAAATCGACGATTTGAAAATTCTATGGAATAAGAAAAAAATACTAAATCATATTGTAAAATTTGCGATGTTCTCTTGTATAGGTACATTTACAAATCATCAATCGATCGCAACTTGATATGGTAGGTATTTCGCTTTGTCTCTGATGATACGAAAGAATCATCACTATGTGTGATGTTGAATTCAACATTCATCAATGACTGATGGTGACTCAAAGCTCATTGTAATTCTATAGTATTTTCTAATGTTACAAAATAACTAAACCATGAGAGGAGGAACTTCAAACAATTTTAGGAATTTCCATTGACTTTCAGAATAGAACTGCTGGTCTGCTGCAGCCTGATGAAGGTTGTATTTGAAAAATATTACACGAACTTTCTTGTATGCTTTACGTTATGATGCATAATTTATCATCAGACATTTTCCGTCTTGGAGTGGAAGTCCAACGCGCATTATAAATTTTCGAAATACATTTTCTGAAAAAAAAAAATTCAGTTCGAAATCCAATATTCAAATTATCATATACCATTATCCTTTGATTATCAAGAATAGAAATTTGCGTTAATTTGTTATGTTGTATTATGTAACAAATTCTACATCCAATTAATTGCCATATTAAAAAAAAAAAACATGAACTGTGGAAATCACATGGATGTTAACATTTTCTTCTTGTTTCATATGGCAACATCTAAACAGGATTTTCTGGTACAGTATAAGGTATAATCCGTAACTCGAATAATTCCAGAGGGAAATGTGCTGTAGAATCCAATTACATACCTATATGAACTTAACTGCTATCAGCAACGGAATATGTAATTCAAAATATTCAACGAGGTACAAATATCAGGATATCTGCATACGAATGAATTGAGTTCAAATTCTACCCATAAAAGAAATTAGTAATTCTGAAATATTTCATTTAAAAATTTCACCTGTTCAAACTAATAAAACTTGGGAGAAGGACAATTTGGAACTTTTTCGGCCATCTGTTGTCTGAGTGCTTGTTATTTAGACACTGGTGATACTAAATTGTCGAAAAAGACTGACACAGTTGAAATTTTTAATGTTGATATGAAATAACAGTTCCGTGCAAATTTCCAAGATTGCAAAAGAAATACTCAATACTTCCGTGAATACATATTCGATAAGTTTAAGATTTTGCGTGTATATATAGAAGAATCGTTCAAAGCTTTCGTGCCATTAGCATTGTTAAAACCAATCAAAATTCAAATGACGAAAGCACTAATGTGAAGTCAGGATCATATGAGCGCTCGTTCATTCATGTTTCATTTGCACCATTAGATATTTGGTTCTGTGATATCCAAGAATGTAATTCGCGTAGGACTTTCAATAACCTGCCTAATCACTTTATCATGTCTCTCGTTGTATTGCGGCCGTTTGTCTTTCAATGCTCGGCTTAAACGCATTAATTGCGTTCGATAACGATCGCCTGTGATTGTTTCGGTCGGTTTCAACAACTCATAATACACTACGCCGAGTTGGCCCCACAAAATACTGAGCAAGAACTTGGAACCGTGGATATTCGCTTTGGCCGTTTACGTGGAAGCATGGCTGGGATAGCCCATGATTTTCTGCGCTTAGGATTATCGTAATGAACCCATTTCTCGTCACCAGTCACAATGCGATGCAGATATCCCTTCCGATTTTGCCTTGCAAGCAGCTGTTCACAGGCAAACAATCGCCATCACTCGGCTTCAACCCGTACGGCACCCAATTTCCTTGTTTCTGAACCATTCCCATGACTTTCAGGCGTTTTGAAATGGCTTGTTGCGTCACTCCCAATGATGCTGCTAATTTTTGTTGCGTTTGACACGAGGCTTGATCAAGTAATGCCTCCAATTCTGCATCTTCGAAAACCTTTCCTTCTTCCACCGCCATGCTGATCTTCGACATCAAAATCACCGTTCATGAAGCGTTGAAAACACTTTCGGAACGTTCTCTCACTAATAGCGGCCTCACCGTAGGTATTTGAAAGCATTCGATGTGCCTCAGCAGCAGATTTCTTCATATTGAAGAAGAAAATTGAAACTGACGCAAATGACGAGAATTTGGCTCGTAAGCTGACATGTTTAATCGAGAATAACTTCATAATACAGACACAAATCGACTAATATTTCGATGGAGTTATGTTTAAAAATACCTAAGCTTATTGTATGACATCTAGGATCCATTTATTTCGACTATCACTACAGCCATCTATTGCAAAACGGCGGAAGCAAAGTTGTACTCCTAATATAATATTTCCAGTCAACAATATCTGCTCAACATGGAAATAAATAAAAGCTTTTTCAATTTTCATAGTTATTAATGCTATACAGATGATAGGTATAGGTCCTTTTTAGGAAAACTGCTTTATTGAAATGCCGACGTTTCGATATATTTGATATCTTCTTCAGGGCTATCTACAGTCAGTTTTCCGTGTTAATAAAATTATTTTAAAATAATTCAAGGGAACGCACACTTCTAGGTGTGCTAGGTAAAATGAGATTGATGGAAGTGTGCTTTCCCTTGAATTATTCTAAGATAATTTTATTAACTCGGAAAACTGACTGTTGATAGCCCCGAAGAAGATAATCAAATATATCGAAACGTCGACATTTCAATAATGCAGTTTTCCTTAAAAGGACCTATACCTATCATCTGTATATAGCATCTTATAAAGGTCGTCATACTTCACAATTATAGTTATTAAGTATAAATGAAAAAAGCAAAATCTGCATATCCTAAAAGCATGTACTCATTGTTGAAAACTGATTCGGCTCTTGAACTACGAATATTTCGACGTGGCTTGGAAGCAATTATCCCCTTTACCGCAGACATCCCCCTGCCCTGGATACGCCATTGGCGCTAAGAGGCTTTTCTCAACTCCCACTGCTGCAGTGTTTTGTCTAAGACCACAGGGTTTCAATAACCTATACTAACACTTTTTCTTTACTTTCAGCTCGTCCAAGTGATACAGAACTGATCGACCCTAAATATGGCAACCAACCAATCGTCGACACCGGCGTGATCAGTGCCGGCGGTGGAGGTTTCTTTGACAACTCCTTCGACATTTTCCGCAGCATGGAGAGTAAGTAATTAAGATCAAAATCACCAATTATCTTGAGACTATCGGCTTTGTGCCATTAATTTAAAAACTCAAAAGGCAGTAGAAGGTCTTCTCGTTTGCAATTTGATTAGGCTTTGAATACACCTACTGACAGATGTGGGAGAGTTGGTGTTTATTTATGAGTGCATTATTGAAATTTTAGACATTTTTGAATCGATCTTTGTGCTGTGAGGTGCGAGATGATACGTAGAGATGATTTTATTCGTTACCATCGTACTCAACATCAGGGTAAGATTCCAGAAATTCGTAAATCTTGATCCAGATGGCCTCATCGTGTAGCATTATCCATGAATTTCCTTTCGAAAAGTTTATTCATTTTTTCATTTCATTCATTTAACAAAGTATTACAAACAGCAGGCAATACTCAACCCTTTGTGACCGGAATTAATTTTATCGATATTTTTCTGTTGAAAATCAAATAATAGTATTCAAGTATGATTGAATAATGTGAATAAACATGTTTTTGAGTCAAGTCATTCTCAATTTCCGCATCATTCCCTTGAAGTAACTCATCATCAGAACAATCATCAACCTCCGAGTTGTTCCCAGATGGTATTTCTTCTAGAAGAGAGAATAAATGCTGAGAATTCAACTCTTCCAAATCACGAAATAAGAATGATGTTTTCTCTGAAAAAAAAAATGGAAAAGTTACCATTTGCCTTGTGTCCCCAAGACGAGACCACCGACATTCACGCGAAAAATAAAATTATTATTAGATGATATTCACATCAGCTCACGAACATGACAATTTATAATAAGTTTTTATATATTTCCCAAGAAAAAAACTACCTTCCATGTTTTTTTTCAATTCGAAACACGATAAAATAGCTGCTTCATATAGTTAGTACACAATCGTGGATATTAGTTTATATCCAATGCGTTTCCGTATGGATCAGCGATGTAGTTCTTGCTCCTATGTGTAGATACGGTATTTACACGAACTAAGCAATATGTGGCTATACGGTGAGCGCATTAGGCGTCTGAGAAAAAAATTATCAACTTGTGTCGCCACAGTGGACACACTAGGACACAAAGGATTAATAGTCAATATATAAAAATAGTAATAACAGTAATTTAAAAAATTTTGATGTGAACAACACAATAAAAGAAACATATAATAGAGAGAAAACAAACACCATGATAACACTGAGTGGACTGGATCAATCCGTGACGTTCATCAAAGTAGGAATTCGTCAAAACTTTAATAAACTCCTTGGATCAAATATTTTCGAAGACTTCTCTTGAAAAATTTGTCATCTCTCAAACTACCTGAATTATTTATCATTTCCGGCGCTTCTGCTCATAAAATTCTATTCGGAATAAAAAAATTTTGACAGTTTGATATTTTTATCCATTGTAATGCTCAAATTCCTCGTGAGTATTGTCCTTGAATTACAAATTCAGATAATCCTTTCAAGGAGTATTTTTGAATTACCAATTCCTGGTAATTTTTCTTCAGAATTATTCCTGATTTTACTACCTCTCCATATGATTTTCTCCAAATTTGAATCTAGTATCCAACAAATTCAAATTAATTCGAGGGGATACATCGTTCAACAAAAAGCTTCAATAATTTTTTTGTTCTATCTGTTCACAAGGATTTTTTTATCTTTTCACCTCATTGTTAGAGATCAAGACCCATCCAAGGAAATTTCGAAGGAATTGTAAACAATTCTTTTTTCTGCAAAGATCTGAATTGGAATATTGACCTTGATCTCATATCATGAGTCGTAAAGATAAGGAAACCCTCATGTTATTTAGTTATTGACATCTGTTACCTATATATTGAAATTTGTCTGTTGAGAAAGGTTGAAAAAATTCGGTTACTTCATTTTCTAGCTGTTGAACTCAATTGTTATGAACAAATGGTTCTTTGCAATGAATAATATATGCATTCACTATTTAACGAACATCGAGCATCCTGTATGATGTTATTATTTGCTTCCAATGTAAACTTTGACATCATGCAATCAGCATTTTTCAAATAAAACACATTCATTCGAATTTAGTCCATAAATCAGGGCCGGCATGAGCAATTTTGGCGCCCGAATCAAAGAATTTTTTGGCGCCCCAGCTGAAAAAGTATCAATAAACACACTCCCCCCCCCCAACAGAAAACAACCTGTCACGCCATGATAATTCGCCATTTTTGATTTCTCTAGCGTTTTTGCTAATCGTTTCTTTTTAAAGTCGTTTCCACTGGGTTTCTTTTTTTTTCGGACATTTCACCTACAATAAATTCCTGGATTTCTTCGACGCCGATGAACAATGCGTTAGTAATATATCTGATTCTCACATTCACAAGATACTGCGTACGATCGATGAAAGATTACCTATCACACCACAAGATACAAAGGGCGGTAAGGCATGCAAAGTTTCGAAAACGAATTAAAAACATAGGTTCCGCTGAAAACATTTAGCATTTATCAGTAATTAGTTTCGAATGCAGAATCGTAGGAATTTTTCACATGTTGAATGTGTGAACAACTTCCACGTAATTCGAAGTGTTGTTTTTTGTCTTAGTGAAATACATTCCATCCCTCATTCAATTAGGGTAATAGGCAATGCTGCTTATATTGGTTGGATTGTCATGTGCTATTCATTGAACAGGCGGCTTATTAAAGAGGGTTTGGAGATTTTTATTGCAGAGATTGTTGATAAACGCAGCAAAGCGGACCAAACTCATGTTGTTTTTAAGAATCAAGACTATATTTTTTCAGAAATATAAAAGGGCGGTCACAAACTGGGCTAAATTGCCGTTTTTCGAAAAGAAGGGCCTGAAACAGTCGCTTCACTGTTTCACCCCTAACGCCGGCCCTGACATCAAGTGTAAACGTATCCACCTATATGACAGAAATATTTATAAAAATAAGTAAATCATCATTCATTTATCTCTAAATAATAGGCCAGCCTTGAATTGAATATGTTATGTTTATACCTATTACCTCTAGCGTAATGTTTGAATTTTCATGAACGATATAGGTACTATGACCAATTTAAAGGCACGCTATAGTATTACAACATCCGTTGAAAACGGATTCTACTCTTATTCATCAGAAGATAATCGTCATTAATTTCAATTACATCTCAAGGTTGAGACATGAAATATTGTATCGCTTACTGGAAATTTATTGATGTTTTGATTTCGAAACAATTTCCAGTTGAATTTTCAAGAATTTCTTCGAAATATCATAATGTTCAATGTTGACGTTTCTTTTGAGGACATAGGATAATAGCGGATTCCCTGAATCTTCCTTATGTAGGTATCAAAAAAAAATCAGCCAACCAAAAAAATTCTTGTGTCTTTTTCACTCAATCTGCACCATTTTCAAATGAAGTTGGTCAGTGTCGGTTTAAGGCAGCGCTTCTCAAACTTTTGCTCTTTATTCCTCCTGTTGTAATTTGATAAATTTTGCTCCCCCTATCCATAGACCTAGGAATTAAAATTACACAATTATACTCCTTTTGAGAATAGACCTGTTAGTCTATCACCACAAGAAGAAGAACAACTGATATATTTTTCATCAAGTATCTTACAAAATAAATATTTAACAAACTTCTGGACTGAGCTTCCGAACGACTACTCTATAAGCCAAAACGCTTAAAAAGGATTCTCTTGCTTTTCCCAACGTCTTATCTTTGTGAAATTGGATTTTCTGCACTTGCTATCTTGAAATTCAGATACAGAAATAAACTTCAAGTAGAAAATGAACTCAAAGTGGCCATTTTCAACACGGAAACCAAATCAAGAGAAATTGTGCGCCCTAAAACAAGCCCATATTAGCCATTAGTTAGTCCTTAAAATGTTTCTTTGTCATAAAATTTCAATAATGATTTTTTTTATTTTCAATCAATTTTCAATTTCTCGCACGCCCCCCGATAATCTAAATGGGCCCCCTCAGGGGGCGCGCTCCACAGTTCACTCAACAAGTACCGAGCCTTCCCAATAAAAACAATTTTTTTTATACGTCTTCAACATAGTCACCTTCAAGAGTGGTATCTACTCCAACGAGCTTTTCAATCTTCTCTGTAGAAAGATGCGTCTTAGCTTTCTATATAGGTTTTCAACTTGTTCGTTAGGTCCAAGTTCCTTTCCCTGGAGCATTCTTTTGTAACACCCTTGTATATGAATTCAAAAATGGAATCGCAAGCTCGAATAATGATGAATTTCCTTATATCACTTTATCCTTTTGAACTTTAGACACAGCATTTACGATAAAATGGGGAAAAATTTCAAATAGAGTGTTTTTTCAATTCTTAATTAATGAGGAAACAAGTTTCGCCGCCGATACAATGTTTTTCGAGTAGACATATCGGCGGCTACTTCTATGCAGAAAAAAAATGTCAACTCTGAATTATACAGAAATTAATATTCAAACATGAACTAAAAATAATGACCAATAACTTGCTAAAAAACTATAAGGTTTAGGTGCAGGAAGATCAAATAAGAAAGTTTCGAAATTAATTTTTGCGTTCAATAAGATATGAAAATATAGTACAGTTTTGCGAACTTTGAGTTTCAACAATTCGAATGAGTTGTTGAAGCGTATATAATTTTTAGCAATGGCGTAGTTTCAACTTGTCAACTACCAAAATATGACAGCTTCACTATTGACAGCTGCCCAGATAGCGGGATATTGAAAATGAAACCTCTTAGTGGAAAACCCTCACAATGAAAACCCTTGAATGAACGAGGTTTAGGCGAAGAAAGCTAGGATATTACAGCGTACATTATCCAACACAACGTTCGGGGTTTGACAAGCATCTAGACCCCCCTTTACGTCATTTCGTAAAAAGGAACAGAAGAAGTGCGGACCAAGTTAATATCGAGATTATCCAGATCATCCGTTCTTTCATTCTAAATGCATTTGTTCCTTTCGAATATATTTGGGAAACTGTGCTTCTCCACTTTCATGGTAAAAACGACGATGAATTTTCTTTTGAATAAATTGAAGGACAGATAAACGTAGGTGATTCATCATTGAACTTGAAGGTCTTTATTAAAAAAAAAATGGTTATACATTTATGATTCAAAGTATTGTCCATCGCTGGCCACTACTTTTTCCCATCTTTCGGGCAGCTTACGAATCCCGCGTTGAAAAAACTGGTCTTCTTTTGAAGCGATCCACGAATCGATCCAATTTTTTACTTCTACATAAGACCGGAAGTGCTGGTCAGCCAGGTCGTGTGCCCTATTAATCGAAACAAGTGAGTGTCCAAGAATACTACGGTTGGGGTAGGACTTCCCATTTCAACGTTTCCAACTATGTCTTGACCACGTTCGCAACATGGGGTCGAGCATTGTCATGTCGTAAAATCACTTTATCATGTCTCTCGTTGTATTGCGGCCGTTTGTCTTTCAATGCTCGGCTCAAACGCATTAATTACGTTCGATAACGATCGCCTATGATTGTTTCAGTCGGTTTTAACAACTCATAATACACTCCGCCGAGCTGTTGCCACCAAATACTGAGCATGACTTTAGAACCGTGAATATTCAGTTTGGCCGTCGACGTGGAAGCATGGATAGGATATCCCCATGATTTTCTGCTCTTGAGATTATCATAATGATCCCATTTTTCGTCTCCAGTCACAATGCGATGCAGAAATCCCTTCCGTCTTTGCTTTGCAAGCAGCTGTCCACAAACAAACAAACGCCGTTTAATATCTCTCAGCTTCAACTCGAACGGCACCCAATTGCCTTGTTTCTGAATCATTTCCATGACTCTCAGGCGTTTTGAAATGGCTTGTTGCGTCACTCCCAAAGATTATGCCAATTATTGTTGCGTTTGACACGAGTCTTGATCAAGTAATGCTTCCAATTCTGCATCTTCGAACTCTCTTCCACCGCCATTCTGGTCTTCGACGTCTAAATCACCGTTCTTGAAGCGTTGAAAGCACTCCCAGCACATTCTTTTACTAATAGCGGTCTCGCCATTGAGATCATTCGATAAGGCCTCAGCCGCAGGTTTCTTTATATTAATGCTAAGTTATTAATTGAGAGTTTAAGAGTAGCTTTAGCTAATCTTCGCCTTTTCAGTGCAAATGTATGTACATTTGTTGAATAAAGTCGGTTTATTATTATAATGCAGAAAATTAAAACCTCCCGCAAATGACGAGAATTTGACTCGTAAGCTGACATGTTTAATCGAGAATAACTTAATCAATCGACTAATATTTCGATGGCGTTATGTTAACAAATACCTAAGCTTATTGTGTGACATCTACGATATATTTATTTCGACTACCACTTATCGCTACAGCCATATATTGCAAAACGGCGGAAGCAAAGTTGTACACCTAATAAAATGCAGATTGTGGGGCATTGAAGACCTTTCTTTCTCAGAATTCAATGAATTTTCTTTTGTTCACAGGCGCCATGAGGCGAATGCGAGAACAGATGGGTGCTCTTCTGAACCGCTTCGGGACAAGCAATGGTACCATCGCGGATGTTGATGATTTCTCCGGTTTTGGACTACCCGCCATCCCGGACCTAGATTTGGGTAAAGGGAATACCACATCCGTCACCAAGGTAACCGTCAAACCACCGTCCGCATCTTCGCATCTAGATGTGAAGACTACGAAATTATCGTTTTGTGGTTGCGGTTTCATTTCTTGATCGTTCGAAACTTTTTATACATAACTTATTTTTTTTCTCCCCAACACTAAAACCAGAATACTCGTATTATATCCTTGAGATGTGCGATGATTGAATATATTCTAGAAAAAGGTATCGGAAAAGTCCAGTTCTAATAAATAATTCCGTATAAACAAGTTCTGGACTATGGAATTATTGAGCATTAAGCAATTTCATGAATATTGCCATTTTTTTTACTCAGATAATTACAAATATACTGCTCGTTAACATGTTGGTTAATTCTTGAAAAAAAGCGAGATTGAAATGTGTAGCATTGAGGAGATCATCAAGTTAGATGATGAATCCTTTTTCGCTATATTTTTCATTTTCAAACGAAGTATTGAAAAAAAGCAGGTTTTTTTTTCAATTTAGAGAACCACTGCAATTTCAAACCTTACATTGCATTACTTGAAAATCATTTCAATTGTTCACAAGAGATTACAATTTTTTGTATATACGAAAAGTCTTGCCAAAGGCTGAAAATTCAGTTCTTATAAAATTAAAAATAAAGACGTTAAAACGTATATCAGAGGAATGTTTGAGATTGCTTCACCCATCTTGAAAAGTGATGGGATCTCAAAAATGCTGAGTGGTGAGGAGTAGTTAAACTTTGGCAGATCACGAGAATGTCACTTGGTATAAACCCCTTTTAACTATACCCTCTTAGACCTTGATCTTGAACCTAAGTGTAATTTTTTAGGGAACGTTTTTAGCCAATATGATTTAATTCAATTGTTCACATATTCATGACATTCAACATGACAGTTATTCAAAGTCCATTCATCACAGAGCTGCTGAAAAAATAATATTCACTTGAAGAAACAACGGCTGCAAACCCAAAATTTGTGCATTCTTCAAGATCTTCAAGATTTATTACTGTGAGATTTAATTATTCAATTGTTGTGCAAAATGAATCAAACAGATCAATGTTTATAGTGATTCGATATTTAATGCTAAATACTGAGTACTGCCAATAGTATCCAATAAGCGTTTATTTGTTTTGGAAATAATGCATGTTGGTACAAGAAGTGAGGGGGTTTTACTAGATGTAACATCAAAAATATAATTTTCCCAGTCCGGGACTGCGTTACTGATTATTATCTAAAACTGAATAGTCCAAGACTTAATCCTTGAAATTTTCATGAAAATCTATGAAATAATTGAAGAATTATATCGGTTTTTGATGAAATTCATAAAACAATCTGTCTTCCAAACGAAAATTTTCAACACTGATTTAGGACTATGCAAATCCTCCTGTATTAGCACTGAAACCATGTGCAGTTCTGTACATCACTCTACTTCACACCACAGCATAATCTCATGCGCAATTAATTCAAATGGGCTAAAATTCACAGGGAACTCGTAAACTGAATAAACATACCAAATTTTATCAAAATCGGACTAGTAGAATGCATTCATATTTGCACTGTTCACCCAGAAGATCCAAACTGAATACCCATGCCAATTTTCATCAAATTCTAGTGATAATTGTGGGAACTTAAGATGTTACAAGGATGTGTGGACACACAAACCGACAGACAGTCAAACACAAATCCTAAGTTATTCTGGATGGACATTTTTTCAAGTCAAAAGTGATCAGAATGCTGCTTCATCTCGCATCGGTTGTCTCGGAAGCAAAAACATATTTTAATAAAAAAAAAAATAATTGTTACAGGATATTTTCTTGGGATTAACATCCCGTATTCACATACGGAATTGGTCATTATTATTATAAAAAATTATTTCAGGTTATTGATGGTCACAAAGTGGTGATCAACGAAACCAAATACAGCAACGAGAACGCAAACGGTGGTGCCTTCTTCAAAGTTCGCGTAATCGAGGTGAAACCTGAAAATCCAGGTCAGGAACCGGGTGCAGCCACCAATACCACTCCAAGGGACGTCGAACCACTCGAAAACAGCAAAGAAAACGAAATCTCCAAGCAGGCAGGAAACGAGGTTGGTAGTCAAAGTAATGCACCAGAAAAGTTACAGCAAGCTTGAAGAATAATCGCATGAAAAATAACTATTGTTAATACGAACCATTGAACACTTGTCTAGTACCTAATCAGTAATGAACAATTATTTGAATCAGTTGAAATAAGTGTTGTTTGTTGATAAATTCCTTAAAAATTCAAAACCAAATTTCATCGTAAAATTGAACTGAACGTGTTCAAGGAAGTTTTTGTTGCCTGTTTTTGATAACGAGCACGTCTGGTTTGGCTTACAGATAAGCTGTTCATGGTGATTAGGAATTTATATATATATATACCTATAAAATATAACTTTATCAGAACTACTGGATACAAAATACCTACTATTTGAAAATAGATATTACTTGACAGCCTTAGCTAACATTTTTTTGTTTGACTCTCTGGCAGTATTAGACTGAAATTGTGTATATTCTCAATAAATATGAATATTAACAATGAATAGTTTTTTTGGTATCTCGTACTCTTGCATGAACGCTTTCGAAAGCATGACATTGCTCTTTCACACCAATGAAAAATAATAACAATCACACAAATAATAATTTCATCCTACCATTTTCAAATCATACTGTAACATTGGTGGCAAATAAAATCCAAGAAATTCTTCTGAAACATTTAAGTAGGGGAGAACATCCATTTTTTAACATGAATTTGAAAAGAATTTAGATCAACTAGTATTTGACTCCTGATCCTGAAAAGGGTAATGCGGAAATGTGAACTTTGACTTAATATCTAAATAAGCTTTGTTTTAGTATTGTTCTGATTTTATTAAATTAATAGCTCAGTGGTAGATTAGAAAATTCGACTGAATGAAAAATCTCCTCTCATTAAAAAGTAATTTCAACAAATAATAATAATTGATACATTTCAATTCATCCTTCAAATCAGATCCGAAAATTTTAAAGACTGTTATTCAAAAAAAAATTTCAATATTGTTATGATGGAGGGACTTCAATATAAAATTAAATTTCTCCACACAAGGGTCTCTTATTGTGAATGATGAATTGAAGAGTGGTCAGTTCAATAAATGAACAAGTTCCAAATATACCTAAGTGAGAATATTTCATATAAACAAATCTATATTAAATTAATTATGGGATTAACATCGCAAAAGATATTTGTCCTCAACCTTCAAACTACCAAGAATTTTGTAATATTTTTAGCATTAGTGAAGGTTTTGATCTCATTCGATATTATAAACGACCCTGTAATACTTGATAAGAATTCTCACAAGAATGTGCTAATATTATACATCAGCCCATATCGAGAATTCGACGTTGTATCAATCAATAATAAAAAGATTGATGTCCTGAATTTTTCCATATATGTATCGAATGCAAATGATCCATACTTCGAGTTTTTGAACCTGATGCATTTGGTTGTTGAGAAATCATGTCACTAGCCTACTTCTAAATCAAATTCGACAGAGATTAATGCATTTCAAAATTAACATGTACCCAATTGAAGGATAAGTTAATTAATTGATATCATGTATCATCATTTCTCGAAATTCAAAATACTTATTTTGAATTGTCGTTTCGATATTTTAGAAAATATTTTCCTAGATCTATTAAAAATCTTATGATATCTTCATGATTAATTTTGTTACAGAATTCATTAATGTAAATGAAAATATTTATTTTTCAGAAGTAAGTGTTTGTCGGAAATCGAAATTGAATAATACCTACTGTTCATTTCTGTTGGCTTTGTCATACTAAAGTTATTATTATTAACCTTTTCTGATAAAAAACGAGGAAAACACTGAAATGTAGTTAGGAGCTATGAGAATGAACGCTCGTTCATTCATGCCAAAATGCGTTTTGGAGAACTCGGGACTGTGTATTCAATGATCATGCAATAATTATTGTAATAGTAATACGATTGATGTCTTTGATATTCTGTTTGAATTTTCTGATTTTGACGAGGCGATCATCACGAAATTCTGCGTAAAGCCAGACACTTTTATTTCATTGAAAAATCTAAACACGATTGGATTGGATCTGATCTCACTAAAATATTAGGTATTTTCAATATTTTGCTTGAAATTTCTTATGAGGCTGTCGACAGAAAATTCCGCATGTAGCTTGAAATTGTCATAATGTTTATTAAAATGCACGCAAAATCTCATCCCGATTAGTTTTTTGACATGGAAATATTGTGTTTTTTCTTTTAAATCTTATGGAATAATTTCTTGACAATCTCTTATGATTGAACGAGCGCTCAATGGCTGTTGACGTCAAGTCAGATGATTTTCTTTTATTATTTTTTTTTTTTTGGGCCGTTGACGTATGATGAATTGATATGCGTTATTATAATATATATTTGTTATGTTTATTATCTATAGATATTTTTTTATTAATCTTAAGAAATATTAATTTCTAATTTTAATTTTTTGGCTGAAATAGTTATTTCACAGAAATCACTTCACTTAAATTATCATTAATTAAAAAGGCAAAAAGAAAGGTATAATAATAGAACTTCCACTATGAAAAATTAACATGTTGGCTGCAATATCTCAGGTTAATGACGGTGGTCACTGTTTTCCAATATCTGAATCATGTTGAGTAGCTACCATCTTGCATCATCTTAGTTGGGTTGGGTAGCTTAAAGTTAAATTTATTTAAACGATGATAAACGCGAAATTTTGAATATTGATATTGAAGAACAAAATTAAGGTACAGTATCCTTATCGACTGTTCCCTGTGTTCTCAAAAATATGAATAAACTGGCAAAAATATCTGGTACTTAGGTACTCTCAGGATGTACACACAGCTTCGCATGTTTACAAAGAAACACTTTGTTTAATTGTTTTACATAAATTGTGTTCCTAAATTGGAGGTATGGTATATCCAAAGTCACTTGGAGGAAGCCGGAGTATTTCGATTTTACAAGGGTTGTCCAAATTTCTAGAGATTCCTTTAGAGCCAGTGAATTTATTGCCTAACAATACTTTCAAATAAACCCCAATATTTAGCGGATCGAGGTATCCACTTTTGAGGGACATCTGGCCAAGCGTTTTTATGGACTAGTTCAAGTGACTTCGAATATACTATACCAATGAAAATGAAAGATTTCTCCGACAAGATTTAGAAAAAAAAGTCATATGAACATGGGCACGCAAACGCTTTTTTTTCGAAAACAGGGTGTTGAATGTTGATTTTCTTCATAGCACCTTTCCTTCACGGCATAGATATTCCAATTTCAAGTTTTCATCATATGATGTGCTAATTTTTAATGCAAAACTACAGGGTGGTTGTTTTTCTGGAATAGTGTCCGCTTCTTTCCTCTAGAACTTTCTTTGGTGGACAATTGGTAGTTTGGAAAACTTGAAAAAAAACTGGTCCAGTACTACACTTTTCGGTTTCTTATAGTTTTGCCGTATCCGCTACCGATTCAGAGAAAAAAATTTCAAATAATTCTCTAGTAATCTCCAGGAAAATAGAAATTATTTTAAAGATCCAGTTAGTATATGCTGTGATGAATTAATTATAAGTTTTGGTATTTATTTACTCAATAAGTAGCGAAGATTAATGAAGATTCGATAAACTGGAATAATCTTAACAAAAAAAATAGGACTACAAGAAACACCCTGTATCTCGAAAACAAATAGTTTTTTTCCTTGAAATCATGCAAGGAATCTATTAATTTCCTTCGGACCTCCAATTTAGGAACACATTTATTCACTTTTCTATCTTCATTTCTACTAATTATGGTGTTGGTTATTTTGATGTTCCTATTGTGTTTCCATACTGCACCTTTTCATTTTCTTGCACTTTTTCATTCAGGCTCGCTATGGGAAACTAGAACGTCTTGATGACCCCGATTACACCTTTCCCAGTAAAATTGCTCCCTTTCGCAATCAATGGGGTCAAATCGAAGAGTTTGATGGAGATAACAGCATCGACGGGCCTGTTGCACAACCAAGGAAGCCATACGACCTAAGTAGTGACGTTAACGTCAACTACATCCTCGCCAAGAGGCATTACCCGATCAATCCAGATTCGGAATTCATTGGCACTCATAACAGAATCGAACCGGTTGGCAAGGAACGTGATTTAAGCCATGATATCTGGATAAATCAATTGATGGCAGACCAACCTTACGTTCCAAATCCAGACGTGGAAATCTTCCAGCCAAACAATCCAAGGAGGTTTGAAAAATTCATAAATCCTCGATAAGATTAAGATTGCATGCTTGCTATAAGAAGAGGCTAAACATTTACAGGGTGTCCTAAGTGGAAATGGCGGTAAACAGCTTCGATTGTGATAAATTTGGTCTGTTTGAACGAATTTTTTCGATTAATGTCGTAAAAGACTGACTTATATTTTGTTATTTATACATTTTATGAAGGCCATCGGAAGTATGTACTATGTACTGAACTGCAATTGCAGTGACAGAAAATGTATTCTTTAGAGATTGACTGGCCAAGTTTGTGTAATTTCTTTATGATGACGTTTATGAATGAAATTATTTAAAAAATATGCCTAATCTGAATATATTGAAATAATATTAACGTTCACCTCTAAATATCCAACGAATCCGATATAACTAATTTAAAATAATTATTAAGTAATGTAATACACTGTAGCTATTTATCTATAGCGTTCCTAATTTATTTAAAATAATTAAAAACATGTTATCCTGAATAATTATGCCTTTTTTTTCTGTCATCGAGAACCATTGATTTTTTCTTGCATGAGATCCCTTTTTCTAGTTCCAAGGAATAAGAGGTGGAAAAGAAGATCAATGAAATATTCATATTTACCCATATTTCTCAAAACAACTTCTGAAATTTAAAAAATAATCCTATACCTTCACATAATAAACCAGTAGAAACCACAGGTTCTTTAACCTGAAAACTGACTAGAATTATTCAATTCCATTGAACAATCCTCATGTTTTTTGAGAACACTCCAAAATCTTGGATTAATGCTGGATAGAGATTTGGGTTTCGCAGAGAAAATAGATTATGTATCACTGAGAGCTTTTAGAATGATAGACTTTCTCAAAAGACATATGCAGGACTTTGGTGTCTCTTCCATAAAGACAATGTACATAGAGCATGTGAGAAGTATTGTCGAATAATCATGTGTAATATGGTCACCCCACTATGCTGTACACAAACAATACATTGAAAGGGTCCACAATAAATTTTTGAAGTGGATAAGATACATATGAGGATTAACCTCTGAATATGTTTAGTACGAAGAGATTTGAAATAAAATGTCCCTTACATCCTTTGAAACGAAACAACATAATTTTGATATAATGCTTGTATATAAAATTTTGCATTATTACATCGACTGTCCTTATCTTTTACGAAAATAAATTTGAATGTTCCCCAAAGGAATCTCAGAACTTGGGAAGAATTCAATATAAAATTTGGCAGAACCAACTACTCAATGGACAATCTTCTCGATAGAGCACTACCAGCTGCTGGTTCGGTGGAGATCATGTTTCAAGGCAAGTACATAAACAAAAAAATTCACATCTTGTTGTATTTTCATACAATATTCACAGCTTATCTGTTTGGCCTGGGGGTGACAAAGATGGTCCCACAGGTCATTGTACAAATTGAGATCTAATAATACTAGAAATAATGATATAAACATACAATGTACAACCACCAATAACGAATTGAAATGATAATATAATAGAATATGACATTTATAAAAAATTTTCAAGATCTAACCAATTAAAATCAACTTTCTGAAGTATAGGATGTCCAATTGGAGAACATTTATTGAGCTTCCTGCGTCAAACATATGTAGCCAATAGAAAAATCCCAATTAGGAATGGAATTTGCCAGAAAGATTCCTTGAGCCCTTTGGTCCTGCTTGGCGCTGAACCCCCTCTCTAAAAAACTGAACGCTACAGAGGAGAATTTTTACATCAGAGGCAACAGGAACACTACCATCCTCAATCACCTGTCATACATGGATGAGCTAAACCAATAACTAACAATAACTGGTGGAAAATGGTATTTGAATAAGACAGACAAGTGTCAAACTCTCAGCTTAGTACAGGGAAAAATTTAAAATGAACCGAAAACCCCATTCAAATGGACAAGAGATTTAAACAATGAAATTGGACAATCTCTCGAAATACTTGGGAATTAAACAAAAACGATAAATCAATCATCAAAGACTGAAGGAAGACAAATCAACTGAATTAAGCAAATAAAAAAATCTAAAAACAAAACAGTAAGAACATGACAAGAGCCATCAATACGTAAGCATGTTCAATCGAAACATACTTTTTTGGTAATGTTCCATGAAGCAAAAAAATATCGACAACCTGACATGCAAAATGAGAACTTTGATGACAAAAAGATTTCTCAACGTGGTAAACTAGGATCATTTCTTAACAGAATTGACAAACTTGATTTTGTCAGAAACGTACCCATTTGGATAAAAACAGTCATATCTTTTTTCTTTGAATAACAAATGACTTGTGTGATACCTCTTTGAAATCACTATAAAATAGACAATTTATTGGTGTATTGTGCAGCAGTAGCTCGGTACATTTTTTTCCACTTTGATGGGCTAAACTTCATGAACAAAATAATCCACTACCAAAATTTCCAATAAAATTATTTCTCATAGTCCCCCTTTGAAATTTTCGGAGGATGTTTTTAATGTAAACGTAAAAATCATTCTTCAGCAATATTTTACTGAAAAAATTAATCACAAAGATCTAAAATTGTACCAATCGTAAGGGCAAAACTATTGAAAGGGGCAAAAATTCATTATTTTCAAAAAAAAAAAATATCTCGAAAACGGTTAGACTTTTATTATGGGAATTTTGTCATAGCAGGTGGGTTATCCTTTGATCTACATTCTCCCTCGGTTTGACGTGGTCTTTACGGGACACCCTGTATATATTGCATCAGAGAACTATTGGCTCAAATCAGGTCGAATGTATCCAGAAATACAATGCTTTCTCCTAGCCATCAACAAGAAAGTACTATGAACACATCAAAGGCTGTAACTATAACTGACAATCGATAGCAATAAGGGTATCCAATGAACAAAACAATCCGACATATCATGGGTAGATATCAAATGTTTGCAGGCAACAAAAATGAAGAGAGAACGATGCCGTAGGAAAGCTTCAACAAAAATTGGCAACCGTATTAGGTGTAATACATTATAAAAAAAGTACACCATTCTAACGAACAAATGCTTTAAACTGTACTGAAATGGCATGGTACTCACTGACAAAACAGGTTCTCAGAAAACCACTGTCAACCAGTAACCTTATTCAGTTATTTGCCTACATTCACCCAATTCAAATAAGCGACAAATGTACTTCTAATTTATAAAACTAGGTAAAAACTGTATTCATACTGAAAATACCATCATATTGAATTGCATAAACAGCTTACCATTTCCAATTCTGGGTTAATAAAAGCTGAATTTATATTGGTCATTGGAACATAAACTAGTGACTATTTCTAAAAAAGCACTTCCAAGAGATTCTTCCATTCAATCAATGCACAAGCTAATACACCTGGCTTGAAAGAGACTATATCCAAACAAATATTTAATGGTGCCTCTAAACAGTTACTAGAGTAATAGAACTGTTAATGATTAATATATGTACTTCATAAGTTAAATAATTGCAATAGAAAATAAAAATGAAAAACATATCTTGTAAAAAATGTAAATGTCTACAAAGGCATCAATAATCATTTTCGCCTCTCGACTACATCGTTTCATAGGCAAAATTCACTGTATGGGACACCCTGAACTGAACCTTTCACTGGTACAGTGATGGTCCACCAACCTTCACACAAACTAAATTAGTTCATATTAATAAAAAATAAGCAAAACATTTTATTTCAATGATTTACTTTCATAAAAATTAGAGGAATTGATCAGAACTAGAGTAAATAAATTAATAAAAGTCAGCATTTACTTTCAGTTTGAAGCTAATCCTTCAGCAATGATGCATCTGATCAATAGCAGATTATTTGTTGAAGTAAAGGGTTGTGTAGTGGTTTATACTGCAATATGGCTGATGTAGTGAACGTGAGAGGTTAAAAGAGCGTAAAACCTTTAAACGTTATTTCCTTAGCAAAAAATTATGTATCATAAGTTTCAAACTAGTTTTTAGTCATAGTCCTAGAGTCCTGAGGGGATTGCTCTCTTTGAAACAACAAATGAAGGTAAGCTTGTGATATCTAGCTAATCCAAGCTATCAAAAGTGAAATTGAAGGGGAACTAGGAGTGTGGTGTCAATAATTGTGAGTACTGTCGTCAAATCAAATCATTGACAAGGCCGGTCGGTGTATACAATTCCCCTCTATTCCTGATGAATTAGTGCAAGCTAAGGAATTATGGCAAAGTAAATACCATTTACTTCTGAGCAGAAGGATTAGCTCGCAAATGACAGGTAATTATTATCAATTTGGATTGAAGGATATGCTTATACCTTTCACTAAAAGTGAATACTTTTACTGTTACCTTTTCCTTTTGAGCAAATCCTTAAGGCTCATTAAATTGGATGGCATATGAGTGCATATGTGTCATATATTATTGTGCGTAAACTTTTGAATGCTGGGCAAATTAAAAAGCAGAATAGTTATTTATAATACAAGTGCAGAAGGCATTGATATTCTTCCACGAGTTCAAAATTCAAAAACGAGCCACGAAGTGGCGAGTTTTGGAATGAACGAGTGGTAGAATGAGCCTTCTGTACGAGTATTATACATTATTTTCTCTAATTCATTGCATTTTCATTGAAATTAATGAAATATTTCCATAAATATATTTTAGTGATTTTTGCATTGAAAAATGTTGGTTGGCAGAACAGATTTCTTTAAGGCAAATTGATGAATTGACAGATGCAGCCGTGGCGGAAAGTTCGGAGTACCAACATATAATAATAATAAATAACCATGAAAACTGTGCGTTTCTGATATATTCTCGCACGATTTTGTTCTACAAGATGTGGAAGAATGAACGG
This sequence comes from Harmonia axyridis, assembly GCF_914767665.1. Classification (NCBI taxonomy): domain Eukaryota; kingdom Metazoa; phylum Arthropoda; class Insecta; order Coleoptera; family Coccinellidae; genus Harmonia; species Harmonia axyridis. The sequence goes on from NC_059507.1 coordinate 28,684,906, forward strand.
AATAACCACAGAATTAGAGAAAACAATATATTCTATAGACCAAGTAATGACTTACCTTAATTCAGAAGTAAAGCATTTGAAAATATAAACCATCTAGTTCTAGATGGCATTCTTTCTTTGGGTTTACATATATTGAAAAATCCATTGATTAAATTCACTATGCTTTAGATGATTATAAAAGGGCAAACAGTTCTTTATAATTATTTATTATATTCTATTCATCTTGAACAACTGTGGTTTTTTCTGATACATACAATCCGTCTAAAAATTTACGTATATCCTTATTTTTTACTGTTGTACTTTGTTGAATGAGAGCAGCAGATCTTGATACATCTTCTAAAGAATTTCCTTCAAGGACCAGTTCATCCTTTTGTTTTTGGGAATTTTTAACTGTAACTCCTGGGGCCATCTTCACTCTGAAAAATAACAGAAAATATGAATGAATATTACACGGAATTTTAGGAGCAAATTAACAAATTTTGACTGAAATCTACTAACCTTCGAATGTATTTCTCGCCCAAGAAATTTCTGATTTCAATTACAGTATCATTTTCTGTTGTAACACAATTAATAGGGAAATGGGCATATACCGCACGCATTTTATATTGATAACCTTTGGTTACACCTTTCAACATGTTTTCAACATGTGAGCATACAGTACGAACACTGGCCAATTCTTTTTTAGTTCCAAACCATTTTTCTACTTTCAGTAATCTTGGATTCACCATACGAATGTCTAAAGCTAGATGTTTGAATGACCTCTTGAGAACTCCTCTTGGTCCTGTAACAGTGACCACACGAGACTTGGCGGTAACAGTAAGTCCCTTAGGGATCTTAACCGTTTGGTTATTCACAATCTGCTTCATTTCTCTAAAATAAAAAAATTAGGTTATAGAAACTCATGAATTGTTTCAAAACCGAATATTCACTATTTCATTTATAACAGTTTGTTAGCAGTGTCTGGACCCGAAGTTCCTTTTACTAAAATGCACCTCCACCGAATTATTATGATTTATTATGAATACAAGAAAAAAATGAACTAATTTTCATCCAATGAAATAAAATTTATTGATTAGTGACTCTTGTCATGATAATGATAATGTAATTTACCAATTTTTAAATGGAAACTTCACAAAAGTAATATACCTATTCGTTTATTATTTTTATTAGACTGCTTCCAGAAGCACATGTACTAAGAGATCGAGAATTTTTCGTTTTTGGTTGGTATGCCTACGTGTCAATATTGACACTTGTTCTGTGCTTTCTTGTTTTTGAAATGAATTTCACACTGAAATCAAATATTTGCCTTGGAATCAATGCGACGAAAAAAATCTTAATCTGATTCGAAACTAATTCTTTACTTCATAATAACTTTTCCACTATTTAAAAAAATTCTAATTATTCAGAAAAAAAAGGGAATGTAGTGACATCTAGTGAAATCTCTTCTCATCTTTTTCCAGGTATATTTAATAGTAGAAAGAACATTCTTCTTCGTGAAAGATTTCTGTAAACTTTAATAATCTAGTGACATTGAACGATGAATTATTCGATTTGCAATAATATTGAATGTGTTATTATTGGATTGATATCTAAGATAAAATAGCAGAAAGAGAAACTTGGGTATCTAAATGTTGTACTTTGAATTAGTATGATTTGTCGTTACTGCTGCTATCTGTTGGGCAGATTACCAACTTCCTTAGTTCGGAAATCCGCCGATAGATGTGACGTAATAAACAAAATGGCATTTAAGATCATATTATTCTGTACTGGTGTTGTCAAAAGTTAGATATACATTTTTGTTGAATGGTGTTAAGATCGAATTTTCCACAGTGAAAGTGCATTAGAATAAATTAATTAATTAAGTGAATATCTGAACACAACACACAATGGAATGAACAAGTACCATGTTGGAGAAGTCGTCTAAAAATCATTATTTTCGCGCTTATAATAACGGAGAAACCGGCAGCCATGTTGTGGTTTCGTTCTTGACAAGCATCATGGGTTAGTGCAGTGAAGTTGTCGTATCTTTTCTGAAGAAAATCGGTTTTTCTTGAAGTTGGAATATTTACATCTGATGCTAATCTGTGTGGATTTATCCAATAGGTGTTGTAAAACGATTATTAGCCTCGTAAACGATGATACTGCGCATTATTGGCGTCGTGATTCGTACTAGCGCAGGGAGTCAACTGCCTGGCTAGTGGCTAACGACTACTAGGCTCGAGCATCCCTAGTTGCGGGAGGTGAACAAAACCTACGTCGGGACCTTGTGTTAGCGCCCTGGAGTTCGCTCCCGCTCCCGGTATGGCTTAAAGTGAGAAGTGACATATGAAGTGATTTTTATTCGGTCTTTCGTGCTAAGTATGGCCCAGGTTCTGGAAAAAGACCCAGCCACGTATTCTAAGGAGCGTGATGGATTCATCCGAGATCTCCAACATTTCCACGACACTAGGGGGTAAGTTATGAAAACTCCAAGCTATGAGAACGAGTATTCATTGATGCTTTTTCAGTACCCCATTCAAGAAGCTCCCAACCATTAGTGGAAGGGAAGTGGACCTCTATCTGCTTTACACCCTAGTAACAGCGCAAGGAGGATGGTTGAAGGTAAATTTTAATATTCTATTGTTAATTTTTAAATTAGAATTGGCATTATAGATTTTGTGAATTTCAAGGGAAATGTGGAGTATTTGGTTTATATTTGATGGGAGAACAATTGGAGGAAGTACCATTTGTGCGGCTTCCAACGCGCGCTTTATAGCATGTGCTTATGTTTTTGTTTTTGTTATGATGTGGGAAGCTTTTCACTATACTTCGGGAGTTTCCTAACTTGGACCACTTTTATAATTTTCCATTTTATTATTAGTGGTTTCATGCATATTCTGTAGTGTTTTTCAACACATAGCAAAACGCGAAATGTCCAAAAATTAATTATCCAAATATTCAATGATTCACATATGTGGGTACTTGAATTCATTGGTTGTCCATATCTCTATTTTCGCATTTATACAACCAAACATAGGTAATAACACAAGATATGGGATCTAATGTTACCCTTGTATGCTTATGATATAGTAATTTCTAAATTATTACATTGGGAAACTCAATTCCAACTTTATTTTTGAAATACTGGTATCACAATCATTCATTTTCAATAATGATGAACGAATTTTTGAGAAGGTTGCTGAAAGTTGAATGATGGTACATGAGGATTGTTGATATTTTCTACCTAGATAAGATTGAAAAGCTACTTCTAATATTCAGGCAGGTATCTCAAATGACTAAAATATTTGTTCGAGTATTTGTTGAGTATTTTGAATGTGTGGTTCTCAAATTCCATGGTTTAAACATGATAGCAGTAATTTGAATTCTGTTTTTATTGAAACATCACATTTAACATTATTGCATAATTTCAATTCACACTTTGTAATTTGTATCAAGTATAGGAAGGTCATGTATTCTATCTCATTAACTATGAGTTATGTCCGAAATGAGTATGTTTTCTGAGAACAATATTACAGTTGTTTCTTACTAGTAGACTCGTCTTTGGCCTAATTAGGAAAGTTGAAATGAATTCTAATCTTGCCTTTATGCCTTTTTAAATTCTTCTTGTAACTTTCTTAAATCTCTATTTCTGATGGAAATTTTGATAAGGTGAAATGAACTTTCTTTCCACAATGAAATGAGAATTATTGAAAATACATCATATTTATTAGCATAGAATAAATTATGTAGGAACCTTATTTCTATTATAAATGGAAATCTTTGATTAAGCAATTTCATTGTTCTTTTATGTTATTATTATTGCCATACCATTAAAGAGTATCTACTAGTATTTTTCTCTATAAAAATTATTATTTCAATATCACTTCGTTTCTCAAATAGTATATGAGCTGGGTAAAAAGTACATCTGAAACCTTAGGATTTGTGAAGAAATAATTATTGCTGTATTGGAAGTTTGTGGGATTGAAATTTGTAATTTTTTTCATTTCTGGAATGGGTTTCCATCAAGTAAAGATTGGATCAATCACATATGTGTTAAAAGCTAAGACTGGTTTTTGTGTTGTTTAATCTAATGTTCTTACCAAATTTTATGATATTAGGTTTTATGGTTTTTGAGAAAAGCTAAGGTCGATAGAAAGTTCATTCGTTAAAATTTTCCTTTTGATTTTTTATGAAATAACACATAGAATTGTTTCATAAAAACGTACCTTACTTTTTAAAAGATTGAGGTTAGCTTAGGTTAGGTTTCCATCAAGTAAAGATTGAATTAATCACATATTTGTTGGAAGCCGAGACCAGTTTTCGTGTGTTTCAATCTAATGTTCTTACCAAATTTCATGATATCAGCTTTTATGGTTTTTGAGAAAAGTTAAGGTCGATAGGTCGATTCGTTAAAATTTTCTTTCTATTTTTGATGAAATAACACAGTTTACATTAGTGACGAAACTTTTGTTCCACTGCAGTTTTCATTATTACCTTAAAATATCTACTTGAGAAAGCACATGTACTATATTTTTTAGATAGATGGAGGATAAGTTATCTTGTTTGTAATTTGCGAATTCTAGTTTTCAATAACAGGCTTTAGTTAACTTATCCTTTCAGTTTTGGATAACGAGTAGTTACGTAGGTAATTTGGTTTTTTTTTCTAAGATGGTATAAATTGATTTCGAATTGAACTAAATGGTCTTCAAATGATATCTTACAATGGCTGTATCATCTAGACCGCTAGGTTTCGATTCTTTTAAATGCGGTGAGAAGTTCAGAGGCAATACTACGTATTTATCCGTTTTCAATTTTTTTAGCCTATGAAAATATCCTTCGTCATTGGGGCTCACCCAACAGGAATCATTGATTCCCCGCTTTACTTTCCTAGATTATTTTTGGTCTTTTCACCAACTTCTTATTGCAAACTTCTCCTTCTCGAAACGTCTTGGCTTTGAATGACAAGGAAATGACAATAATTCAAACACTTTCTAAAATAACAGAAAAATAATAATTCACACTGTAGAAACACTTCTGTACAAGTAAATTCTTAACTACTTTCTTTAACCTAACTGTATTTAGTGACCCAAGATTACGAGGGAGATTGAATATTTTCATACTCTGATATCTAGGTGACATTTCAAGTTCTGTGTTTGGGATACAATATTTCCCTTTTTCTCGTATCGTGGGAATGGAAGCTTTAGCTAGTGTATTGATCTTGATTAACCTATACAGTTTTCACTTGACTGTTCCTTCAAAATATTTGTAGAAAAACCCTCATGAAATTTTCTGTTTACCTACCTACTAGGAGAAGGAATAGAATCCGAAAATCTGGTAAAAAAATGCGGATGGCGTATTCATGTGAGGTGGGGTGCTTGCCCTTTCGAAAGAAAACACGAAAATCGACAAAACCTTCTGTGGAAATATACAGGGTGGTCCAATTAGGGGTTTCTGAAAAACTGGGCCTATTTGAAATCTGAAAATTGGGATTATTATATTAAGTATTTGATATTCACTATAAATCTAAAATATTTTAGCGACCTAAGCACTACCGGTTATAAATATTGGTATTGAACACTTTTTTCTCTTTGATATAATTAGCTATTCAAATTCGAATGACTTGATGTTTCAATCTGGTTAGTTTTCAAAATATGTATCAATAAAAAAAATTTCGAATTGCAGAGACAGTATTTAAATCGTTCAAATAATTCTCGATATCCTAAGCGTAAACCATCTTCACATTTTCCAAATAAAAGAATGTAAAAGTGGCATCCATCTTCTGAATTCGAGAAATAACTTTGCAAGGTGTTCGAAATGTTTTATCGAAAATTGAGAACAAAATTTGCGTTGGATTCTTAAATGATTTTGTTCCCAAATTAAATAATTTCTGAGTTACTTGAGAATTTATTGAATTATGTTTTATGTAAAATCGAATTTATTATATTTAGGAGCCCAATTGTTTTAGAATCATTTAGAATCCAACGCAATCATTAAAAAGTAGTGTTCTAATTTGATAAACAAAAATTGTTGTCAAATTCTGTTCACTATTTTCGATACAATATTTGAAACATCCTGTGATAGTACTTCTTTAATTCAGAAGTTACACATTTTCACATTCCCTTACTTCGAAAATGTGGAGGTTCTTGCTTAGGATATTGAGAATAGCTGAATTGGGTGCTTTTATTTGTTATAGAAATTGTTATAGTTTACATTTAAAAAAACACAAGTACTATAACTTCAAAACTAGTGGCAATAAAAAATAAATTATTACATCAATGGATTCTACTAAAAAAAGTGCCTGTAGGATGTTTTTATTCCATATTTATAATAATAAAGAAGTTATGAGAACTTCTCATTTCATGCCATTTTCCAATTATCTTATAGCTCGAAAACAGTTGAATTTATGAGAGGTTGTGGTTTCCACCAAATTAATTTTCCCAAAAACGGTTTTTTTTTTCTAGCTTGAAAAAGTTCTGAGATCCCCTCACTAGACAACGAATTTGGGACACCCGATACATATACAGTAATGTATGGATAATCCGAACAGAAACTTGGCAGTTGGCGGTTCGGTTTATCAAATCATTCGGATTATAGGAATCATATTGAATGATAGAATCATTTCTGGAGCGTGTAAACTCATCTTCAAAAAAATTTTTTTACTTTATATAAAAATATGTATTTCTGACCATCAAAGATATTAATTCAATGATATGATCGCTTCTTTATTGGACACTTTTTGAACAGGTTCATCTTCGTTGTCAGAACTTTCATTTTCCTCAGTGACATTAGCAATTATCTCATCATCTTCAACTTTGTCTGAATTTTCTTCGTAATCTCCTCGTGACCATTTTTGATTTTCTTTTTCATCTATTGGATAGTATGATTTACTTTGTTCACTAATTCTACTGAATTAAAACCTTGATCTAGTCCTTCTCCTGATACATCTGATCTGAAAGGAATCAAATCTTCTTCATTTTATTCTTCAGTTCGGATTGTAGAGTTCAGGCCGTTAGGATTATACAAATCGTTTTACCAATTGGGACGTTCGGATTATAGGGTACTTCGGATCAGCAAGTCTGCGAGAAAGTAGGAGCAGTGTAAACAGTTCTTAATTTAGCTAAAAATTTATATTTTTCAATTATGAATAATAAAAATCATTATTGAAAAAAAAATCCATACATTACTGTACACCCTTTTAATCTCCCCACACTTCGATCTGTTGTCATTGAAGTTTTGAGTATTATTTTCCCCAAAATTCTTCTGGGATTTTCTCTGGTTTCATTTGAAGTTATAAGGAAAAATAAAATTTACCCCTCAATCGGAATTCTGCCAATTATTTTACTTAACGCGAAGGGATAAATGTGATAGGTTTGGTGATGGGACGATGATGAGATATTTATCAAGACTGATGAGATGGCAAACATTTTTGTGCAACTTATTGCGAATCTTTACCTTTGTGAAGGAGCAGCTTTCTGCTTGGACCATCGCTCTCGGTGCACAGTCTGCCGGTAAATGTGCGGACTCGCAGAGTGCAGGCCGGCGGACAGAAGCTCTGGTGTCTAGACTCCCGATCAGCTGATCGTACTCAAAGGTTCCCTTCCAGTGATTTCATTTTCGTGACGTAACCGGCTGTCCCGATAATTCTGGCGTGCGCCACTTGCTTTTGCTCATCTGCACCTACTTGGTCGACCTTTCGTAACGTGCGATTGGCGTTCGAATGTGGGCTGGTGCTGACTGAAAAACCATGTGCTTGCTTTCTTGCTGTACGGAGTTGTCGCCGCTTTCCTACAAGTACATATAACTTTTCTACTCTTGGTCTTGAACGTACGAAGGTGCAATGGACTAGTTTTCATTTTTTTGTTAAGGATTAATTCTAAAAATTTAAGTAAAATGAAACAAAAATGAGGAAGACTCATTGAAATATCTCTAGAAATGGAAAAGTTATGGAACTTTGAAGTTGCGCTTGGAAGAATAATTTCTTAGTACGTGTAAGTGTCGTGACGTCACACACTAGACGACTGGTAACTTACTATATACATACATATAAATTACTTTTTTCTCTTTTTACTCCTCACATAAATATGTTTTGCCATTGATAGACTTCAACAACCAGTACTCAACTACAAACTGTTTATGAAACGTTTTTTAAATAAATCATCTTTATAAGTTGAACCATGATGAAGCAAACTCAAAAGTAAATATTTACTTGAAAAGTTTAACTCCTTTTATTTCTGCACTGACATAAGATGGATTTGAAGAAAAAAATTCCATCACTGCGAATATATCTATTTTAGGCAAATTGTCACTTTGTCCTTTCACGAAGCCTTCTTCCATTATGGTGACATAAAAACAAAACTCGAGTTAAAACTACACTGTACAACTACAAACGGCGCGAGAGCCTTGGCGCGGCTAAGTAATTTATGGTGTAGCGATCACAGGCAAGAGCCGTGACGTCACAGCCAAAGAAGTTCCGCGCTAAAATACGTAAATTTAAATAATCTATTTCTCAGTCATTTATTGATGGATTTTCAAAATTTTTTCACTGATTTATCAGTTTTCCTCTATATTTTAATTTTATCGTGTCAAATATAGTATTATCAACATCACTAAACTAGTCCATTAGAGTTTTTCGATATGCAATAAATATTCCTCTTCGCTTATACCACGTCCAAACAACCGATGAAACGTCTGGGTAATCATGGTCACTGCCATATCCCATAATATTAGGAGATTGTGCCTCACGATCGTTTGAAACATGCAATGAAACCTTCATTAAGTGGGGATTCTTACCTCTTTAATATTCATCAGTTCTGAAAAGTTTTCAATGCGACTGAGATCTGTTCAAGCTGCTGGTCTTGCCCCCTATCTTGAGTTTGTTCAGATGTAGTCTTTTATTATGCCATTGAAAAGGTTACGCAGTTTTTTTCAAGAGATGAATCACAAAGTTGTGATATTGTTGTTGAAACCACTACTCAATAAGGAAATATTATAGTTATTTACTACGAAAATATAATAGTTATTTACTACACAAGTGGGATAAATTCGAGGATAAATTCATCATTACTCTATGAGTGTGCAAGTTGCAAACGACTGTGTAGCACTGTAGCACGAGTTATGTAAGCACTCAAATATAATAATAATGCATTATCACACATGTATAGTACGTTTTATCTACGACTGCCTATAATGAACAACGTTGTAATTAACTTTTGTGAACCTAAACTGAAAATATCATATAATAGTTGATATCAATTGCCTCGAGATCGAAATACATATTGACAACCACTTGACGTCTATCAAATTTGATTGTAAACAATGCCTTTCAAGTGAAATAGGTATTCGACTGGTATGTATTTGATGTGTTTGGTCCAAATGAGAAAGAAAGACTTTCATCCTATATACAAGAAGCAGTGTCTGTTATTGATTAGATACAAATCCATTTATTGTCTGAATTCTTCTCCATAAAAATGAGTTACGCAATGAAATTCGAGTTGTGTAATGAGTTTCATTACGTAAAGCAAATGAAGCAAATTCAGTGGTTACATACCTTCAAAATGAAGGAGTCCTAGATAAAAGATAATTACTTACTTCGTTGAATTTCTAATAGAACTGCCGAAAAGAACTTAGGTCAGGTACAACAATAATTAATGAAAATAATCTTTGAACCGATGAGAATACGAAACTTTGAGTCTGTTAGTCGGAAGAAATACATCAAGAAAAAATACATGTACGAAGATTGGAAACTTGCTACGGTTAAATTATTTAGACATATTCAAAATAAACAAAAAAGTGGAACGACGGAAGCCGAAAGGAAAAAAAGGTATTACAAATAAAAACTGTCGATTCAAATCCAAAACTAACGACAACACTAAAGTGAATTTCCCATGGTTCTAAAAGTGTATAGAGCTTCAGGCTCGGGTTCAGGTAACGCGATGAACATGAAATTTTGCGTGGAACTTGGTCGGATCTGTAGTTACTGTATTATCAGGTTTTGTTTTGTATTAGTTCTGAACTTATCAAAAACACAAAATTTCGAACAGTCATATTTACGAACCTTGCTTCGAGATTCGACTATTTCCGGCTTATAATTCGAAAATTACCTACATCCTGACGAAATGATATATCTAGCGCTCGGTTCCCGAAAAGCAATCAAATGAGTGTTGCTGTAACAACCTCCTTTTCCTCAAGTTCTTGGTGTTCAGGTAATATAAGGTTGAACGAGTTTTTGTGCCTCTTTTGGAAGATATTGTTCTCGACGTTTGAACATGACAGGCATACCAAACGGGAAATATTAACAAGAATAGGACGAGTCCTCGGCCGAGTCATTTGTGTGACATTTAGCTGTAAAGTTATTTGAAATCTGCGCCACGACTCAAGGCCAAAATTAGACGCTACAACAACATAGCCGTTATCGAAAATTTGATTAATCGTTATACTATGCTTCCTCAGTTCGTCGCCCTCCCTAGCACGCTGTTTTCGCCCTTGTAACAACGACAAAGTAGAATTTATACATACACAGAGTGTATTGTGTATTCGATAGGAATTAAACTCCTGTGGAGTCGTTTATTAGTGACACAACCTGTGCATTCAAACCAGAGAAATATCAAATTGAAAGATGGATAGCGTAACTTGCTTTGAAAATGGAAATCGACGGCTACTAGGATTTTCCTTAATAATTCTTCGTACAATAATTAGGGGTTTGTTGCATTACTTTTTTGGCACATTGTATATGGAAGAGTTGAAAGAAATACTAGGTGTACAACTTTGCTTCCGCCGTTTTGCAATAGATGGCTGTAGCGGTAAGTGGTAGTCGAAATAAATAGATCGTAGATGTCATACAATAAGCTCAGGTATTGGTAAACATAACGCCATCGAAATATTAGTCGATTTGTGTCTGCATCATAAAGTTATTCTCGATTAAACATGTCAACTTACGAGCCAAATTCTCGTCATTTGCGAGAGGTTTTAATTTTCTGCTTTTATATGAAGAAATCTGCGACAGAGACTCATCGAATGCTCTCTAATACCTATGATGAGGCCGCTGTTAGTGTAAGACGTGCCGAGAGTGGTTTCAACGCTTCAAGGACGGTGATTTTGACGTCGAAGACCAGCATGGCGTCGGAAGAGAGAAGGTAGATGCAGAATTGGAGGCAATACTTGATCAAGGCTCGTGTCAAAAGCAACAATAATTGGCAGGATCATAGGTAGTGACGCAACAAGCCATTTCAAAACGCCTGAAAGTCATGGAAATGACTCAGAAACAAGGAAATTGGGTGCCGTACGAGTTGAATCCGAGAGATGTTGAACGGCGTTTGTTTGCTTGTGAACAGCTGCTGGCAAGACAAAGACGGAAGGGGTTTCTGCGTCGCATTGTGACTGGAGACGAAAAATGGGTTCATTACGATAATCCCAAGCGCAGAAAATCATTGGGATATGCCGGCCATGCTGCCACGTCGACGGCCAAACCGAATATTCACGGTTTCAAGGTCTTTCTCAATATTTGGTATGACTAGCTCGGCGTAGTGTATTATGAGTTGTCGAAACCAACTGAAACAATCACAGGCGATCGAACGCAAACAATGCGTTTGAGCCGAGCATTGAACGACAAACTGCCGTGATACAACTAGAGACATAATAAAGTGATTTTGCAGCATGACAATGCTCGACCCCATGTTGCGAAAGTGGTCAAGACATACTTGAAAACGTTGAAATGGGAAGTCCTACTGCAGTTTCGATCAATGGCACACGGCCTGGCTGACCAGCACTTCCGGTCATATGAAGAAGTTGGATCGATTCGTGGATCGCCTTAAAAGATGAGCAGTTTTTTCGACGCGGGATTCGTACGCTGCCCGAAAGATGGGAGAAAGTAGTGGCCAGCGATGGACAATACTTTGAATCAAAAATGTATAACCAGTTTTTTACAGTGAAGCCTCGAATTTTGGAAAAAAAAACGGCGGAAGCGAAGTTGTATGCCTACATGCGTGGGACCGATTATGACTTCTTCTTCTTTGACTTAATTTAAGCCTATGGCTTGTATTTATGATTATGACTTATGCAATATAAACCAGAGCCGAGAACACAGTAACTATTTAGGACAACTGAAATGCGAACACTAAAGTCAATAACAGGACATACGCTATTTGACCGGAAGATAAGCTAGGAAATAAGAGAACTGTGTGAGATTCAGGACGTGGTAAGATGGTCAAGAAACCGAAGAAGAGAATGGAAAGACCATGTATCATAGATAGAATGACAGGTTGGCTAAGATAGCAAAAGAAAAAAGGCCCAATACTCCTAGACCACCTGGACGACCAACTATAAGATGGTATGAAAGCTGGTCTTCATCATCCCAACTCCGCCTGGAAAACCATTGATGCAAACACAGGATCAGTCCTAACGTAAAGGAAAGAAGAAGCTTCAAACGCGCTCTCATCCCTAGCAGTAATAAACGGCACAATCAGGCCGAGCGAGAAGTGCGATCCTTAACAAATGGACTGACTGGTTAAGTGTCAGATGGAAATAGCTCGTCCGACAAAACGCAGCCTTTGGTCCTCTCTAGCGGAGCGCGCTGCAAGAACGCTCCCCGTCACCTTGAACTGCAGTCATAACACCGCAATGATGATCGAAACCCGATCGTATGTACGCGGTGGTTCCCCCGGCAGCAGGACATTCGGTTCGCCGGAAAGTAAATCGAACGAGGCGCGATAATCGGTCCGAAATGCCGCCGCCACCTCGTTGCAATTTCCTGCCCTCCACTGGACTGATTTCTACTAGGTGGGTCGCTGAACTTGGATCGTAACGTTCTCGTATGTGTATCTCGGGGTCTTATCGTACCGACGACGTTGCGTCTTCTTCTGGTGTGTGCCGATTAGGTTTGTTACGTTGTTGTGTTTGTCGATTTTAGTCTTGCGTTTCGGTGCCGGCGGTTCGCACGCAAGATCGTATTCCCGTGTGATGATTTATGCTGAATAATAAGGGTTTACGTTTCTCAGAATGGTTTATTGTTTCTCCTTATCAGAACTACTTCTTGCAGTTGAAGGGGTTTCCGATGAGAGGTTTTAGATTGTTATTAAAAGTAACGGGGATATTTTAAGAGAAATCAATGGATGTTTATTTCATTGTGAAAAGAAAGGCATATAATTAACCTGGGATAAATAGATAAATAATTCCCTGATAGCTCAACGGCGAGAGCATCGGACTATTAATTCGGAAGTTGCGGGTTCGATCCCGGCTCGGGGGGTACTTTTTCCAGAATTGAAAAATTGTCTGAATGCCGTGAATTCAATTTGATAAATAATTAACGATGGAAAATGATATGAGCCAAATGATCGCCACGGCTAAGGTTGCAGCACCATATCTTTTTCATGAAATTTGCCGCTGTATGTTCCGATAACTTCCATATCCTGAATCGACTGTAGAACATTGGCATTGGCCTTATCTTTCACGTGGCCCTAAATAAAAAAGTCTACAAGTGATAAATCACAATACCTCGGTGGCCACCTGATCACCTCTACGAAAAATAACACAGCCACAAAACTTTTCTTGCAAAATTGCGATTGTTTCGTTACTTATTCGGCTCGTAGCGCCGTCTTGTTGAAAATAAACGTCTTTCACATCAGTATTTTCCAATTTCGGCCATAAAAACTCATTAATCATAAACTAATTCCCAAGATCGACGAGGAATCGACAAACCTGGGTTTTCGTTAACATTACGAGCTACAGCAGCAATATTCTCAGTTTTTTCGATTCTTCTCATAACTAACTTCTCATAAAAACAGCTGTAATGTTTTCACCAGTTTTACTATTGCGAGCCGAGAAGGTGCTTCACGTCGACTCAAAAATGATTAAGTTTTGCGAACTGTTACTTCAAAATTTTCAACATTTTTGGCAATGGCGTAGTTTTAATTTTCAAATGTCAAAAGATGACAGCTGTTTCAATAGCGGGCTATTGTAAATGAAACCCCTTATTGGAAAACCCACTTTTTTCTACTTTTGTGTTTCCTTCATAAAATATATGAGAAGTTTCTGGTTTTTAGATCTCTTCACACTTTTTTTTGAGAGGTCTGTTTTTGAAACTACTGTTCCTTGGCCAAATTCGATTCTATCCGGCTGTCGGTAAACACACTGTTTATCCATTGGTTCACGTGCCTGCATCAACGGTAACCGCACGTGCACGCTCATGTACATGCCATGTTGACACGTGAGTCCAAATGCTGTGATCTGTAGGTTGCCATAGGTTTGAAACTACACCACTCGCACGAGGCTCATGTTCACCAATGCGAGTGGGGCCATGTGCGAAAGGGCAGACATATATACCGAATCGCAGAAACGTCCATTAAAATTCAATGCCGGCATTAATATTTTAATCCTTCAGTAGAAGGCTATTGAATACCTGGATCGTTTAAAGGAGGTTTTGGTGTTTTTTTTTTCTGATGATTTCAAAACTACATATATTTCAGTTTTATGGAAAATTTCACAGTGTTTGTGTCACCAGGACCAAAAAAAAATAAATAAAATATATTTTCGAGAGTACAAAATCAACAAAGTTGAGAGTTAGGTGAAGATATAAAAGAACTATATTAAACGTGCAAAATTTCATACCATCAGAACCGTAGAATGTCCAGAATAATATTAGAATAAAAAATACCCAATATTCATGCGACATCTGATCGAATTGGGATTTTGCGTGTATATTCAAATGACAATTCCAAGCTTTGTCCAAACTTTTCTATTGATCACTCCGTCAAAACTATAGGAAAGTCAATCATAATAATTATAAAAAAAAATATTTCAATGACGATAGATTCAAACGAAATTGAATTTTGAAAATAGAATAACAATACCAAACTTCGTGCAAAATTTCGTCTCCGTCAGAATCATGGAAAATGCAGGCCTAATATACGCGTTTCCAACGCGGAATTGACGCATGAATGACGAGCTCTCAAAAGCTCATGCGGCCAAGTCGGCGCTTTTCTCTAATCGAAATCGATGGTTACAACAACGTCTAGCACCCAATTTTCTCGCTTTTGGATCATTCCCAAGCTTTCTCAACGATTAAAACTGGCTTGTTGAGTCACGTCCAATGAATCTGCAAGTTCTTTTAGTGGTGTTCAACTCGAATTTCTATACAGAAATGCGTGTTCGAAGTTAATTCTCATTCAATATGTATTTGATGCATCAGTCAAATTCTAACCTAATGAAGCAACAGTGTTGCCGAAACAACATTCGTGAAAATCATTTTGTTTGATTTTATACAGGGTGTTCCGTTGAAGGAGTAATAGTAGAGGTCATTTGCAGCGATTAAGTCCAGTCACCTAGGGAACAAGAGTCGATGGTTACTGAGCTTTGTATGTATGTTTTTCGATTTTTCAAGAAATCTCTGAGTTGTTTTGGAGAATAATTAAGTGTTAGATACTATTATACTGTGAAAAATCTAACTCATGCTTTTCTGAAAGCGGAAGAATCAATTTAGAAAATCGCTCAAAACTCATACCATCTTGAAAATAATTGGTGGCTACGTTTATTTCTCTTCTTGTTTAATTTTATGTTTGATCCCGTGGAATAGTGATAATATTTATACATTTTTAGAAAGCTAATATAAAGAATTGTTGTTAAGTAATTTATACGCCAAGTTCCATGAAGTTTATGCGAGTAATACACAACCGAGTCAAAGAAAATAAAAAAAAAAAGTTGTGGCCAGTTGTGGTATAAGTTTTGGGCGACCATTCTGCTTTCTAAAGTAAATTCTCATTTTTCAGCTCCCAAGAAAGCATCAATTAAATTTGCACACTCTAATAGTTTTCACAAGATTATTATTCGAAACAAATCAAATATTTTTCGAAAAATCGGAAAATCAATATAGCTCAGTAACTATTCACTCTCGACTCCTCGTTGACTATTTAATTCGATACAAAAGACCTCTAGTATGACCCCTTCAAAGGATCACGTCGAGTTATGAAACACCCTATATATTCAATTTGGTTAGCTTAGCTGAAAAAAAAATCATTCATTCTGGTATGCAGGAGTTTTTAGTATATTATTCAACTAGCGGTAATGTAGGTCATAACTCACGCAGATGAAGTTTGCAGCACTCGCCTGCGGGTCGTTCTATATTTATATATATAATTTGAAAACGTCAAAATAATTAAAGTGACGTTCTATCGGACATTCCTCCCCTCAATAACAATAATGAAGTGTTCCTTTTTCGCCCAATCGAATACAAGCAGAGAAGTATAGAAGCATAGATCCATATTTTCCGATTTATTATAGTGAGTTATTATAACTCACGCTATTTCTTAATAGATACTATTAATTGCTAAAAAGCAGTTGAATAATGAATATATTATTCAATAGGAGTAGATAAAAGTTTTTATTGTCTACACAGAACTGATATATTCAAGGTGGTTTATTCTCGTGAATCATAAGAGCCAACTACATATGTAATAATACTTCACCGATGAGAACATAACTATGAATTTTTATGCAAAACTCGTACATGCTGAAAACATTCTCCTCGAAACAATTTCGTATCGTTATATTAGCTGTTGATAATATACGATGAGAAAGCAAAAGTTAGTCATTTGAAGCATGAATAAATAGCCGAACATTTGAAACGTATCGGTAAAAGGTGGATATTTCACATGTTTAGTACTTATCTCGCTGTTCCGATGGCGGTTTCAAATTTCACGATGTGTAAGGCTTGGTTTAATTGCCACATAAAAGAACTCTGATCGATAATGCTCCCAACTTATATTCGTAAAGGTGTAAACCACGTCATCATTGAATACTAAACAATGAACAATGCTTTGCTAATTCCGTTAGTAACGAAGAAAATAATATTGAAGAGCTTTCGAGTGAACCGTTAACGAAATAACTGCCAATGTACTGAAGAAATGCTGTAGTGAAAATATGATTTTTTTTTTAATTTCATCAGTCCGGTTTAGGGTATGAAAAAAACTTTCGATTTAAAGAATTCTGAGCAAAATGAAATGGACTAATTTAGTGATGTTGATAATACTATATTTGACACGATAGAATTAAAATATAGAGCAAAACTGATAAATCAGTGAAAAAATTTTGAAAATCCATCAATAAATGACTGAGAAATAGATTATTTAAATTTACGTATTTTAGCGTGGAACGTCTTTGGTCTGTTACGTCACGGCACTTGCCTGTGATCGCTACACCATAAATTACGTTTAAATACTTATCCGCGCCAAGGCTCTCGCGCTGTTTGTAGTTGTACAGTGTAGTTTTAACTCGAGTTTTGTTTTTATGTCACCATAATGGAAGAAGGCTTCGTGAAAGGAAAAAGTGACAATTTGCCTAAAATAGATATATTCGCAGTGATGGAGTTTTTTTCTTCAAATCCATCTTATGTCAGTGCTGAAATAAAAGGAGTTAAACTTTTCAAGTACGTATCTACTTTTGAGTTTGCTTCATCATGGTTCAACTGATAACGATTATTTATTTAAAAAACGTTTCATAAACAGTTTGTAGTTGAGTACTGATTGTTGAAGTCTATCAATGGCAAAACATATTTATGTGAGGAGTAAAAAGTAAAAAGAGAAAAAAGTAATTTAATATGTATGTATATAGTAACTTATTTCAGCCATCGTGTAACGAACAAAACACGACACGAACGGCACAAGTGATTGTACACCAATGAATTCGTAAGCACTCTGCGAATACCAGTCGTCTAGTGTGTGACGTCACGCCACTTACACGTACTATGAAATTATTCTTCCAAGCGAAATTTCAAAGTCCCATAACTTTTTCATTTCTAGAGATATTTCAATGAGTCTTCCACATTTTTGTTTCATTTCACTTAAATTTTTAGAATTAATCCTTAGCAAAAAAATGAAAACTAGTCCATTGTCAGGTTTATGTTTGGTATGATGCCTGTCTTATTGCAAGTGCTTTTCTGGAGTCGAATAAAAAAATTCACTGCAACACGACATTAATTCTATTAAATTGAGAATATTTCAGTCATTTGGAAGATCTTCTCTAAGACTGTTACGTTTTCATTTTGATTTCAAGCGTGAAAACCTTGCATATCCTGTTCAACACTAGATCCATGTTATAGATTATGAGGGTTGGTCATAATGTACAGGGAAGCGAGAGGAGGGTAAGAACAATGGTTCAGGCGTACTTTCGAAACCAGGCAACCCTAACAGTAACTTTCAATCATGTGTTCAACACAACAGCTGAGAATATAGAAATAAGCATTCGCTGTATACGAAATTAAATGGAAGGAATATATTTCGTTTTTATTTATATATACAGGGTGATCCATCATTGACGTGATGCTGACTCCATTGCAGCTACATTATCAAAGTGTTTGGAAAACACAGGCAGAACCAAAAAAATGTAAATGACCAAACATATCTTTTCCTTATGGGACATCCTGTATCATTGAATTTTCCGATTGCATGAAACAAATGAACCCAAGTTTCTCCAAAGTTTCGTATGCTTAAAACTAACTTACCGTTTTTGAGGTATTTCGATTTTCCATGAATTGGAAAAATCTAAATAGGTACTACAGAATGAAACAAGGGCGGACCTAGCCTCAAATTTGGGGGGGGGTCGCCGTTATGGGCTTCTAGTTTTTTGATGGGACCATTTGGTACATCGTCTGCTTAAATTAGTACTTGTCTCTGTCTTTATTATTCATTTTCGAAATCTCATTTAAGTAAATTCATTCTTTTCGAAGTTATAAGGATTTTCCAAAGACCCTCCAATGTTTGAAAAATCTAAATATCTCTTCTGGTTATTTCTATCCTGACGACAACAGTCAGATAAAATGACAGGACTGACGTCAACCTATGTCTCAGAGTAATAAACAAACAGCGAATTTTGTACCCAGCATGAACTATCAAATTTGACATGAAGCGCGCGGAAATGAAATCGTATCAGTGATACGATCTTTCACTCAATTCGCGAGTTTCTCAACTAAGAACGCACTTTTTATGTCCCATAGTGAATCAAAGTTTCATATTAACTCAAAAAAATATTGAAATAAATATCTAAATATATCAGAAATTCACAAAACAAACTTCAAGCGCGCCAAACGACGTGAAACAACGGATGACACTAGGAGAGCAATGGTTGCCAAACCTTGGATTTGAACAGGTGGATACAGAAAATAATAAATATTCTGCATACTATAAATTCGACAATTTGGAAAAATATCGGTTTCCGAAGACTCAAATTTGCATATCTAATTGAGAATCACTCAAATAAATATATTTCATTCAATATAATAAACATTCATAATGATTTAGTGAAAATTGTTACGAGCATAGAATATAGAATATTATTGTTCTATTCTCAAAGGTCACGAGAGCCGAAAATCGAGAGAAATGTCAAATATAAACGATCTGAAACAGACGCAATCCCTCGAAATCAAGTAGGTATAAATCTGAAAAATCTCCCGTTTTGTCTGAAAATTTTACAGGTATAAGTAGACACACCAGGTTTTCTATGCATCTTACCTTTGACCTATGTTGACGTCAGTTTGACAGACGTTAAGTAAGCCGCCGATCAAAGCTAGTTGTGATTACAATTGGAACCACGACTGTGATTGAGAACATTTAAATTTTCATCGATCAAAATATTATATTTCCAAACCGACCGATATCGGGAACTCCACCTTCCAAGGCACACATTTCCTCCGTCCGCTAGCAAAATACAGAGATCGCCCTCCTACATCGCCCCGCAACCTTGATCGAAATTAGGTGAACCGTCGTTGTAGAGCGGTTTCCGACGACAGCGTTAAAATTGATCTGTCAACGCCGCATCGGTGCCCACAACGCGGCAACGTTGCGTCGACCCTGGAATGATCGGATGGTCGAAGGATCCCGGTGTAATTGCATATTTGAGCTTGCTTCTGTTTGTTTCGCGTTGTACAATGTGTGCAATAAACGCATCCGTATATCGGTGTTTTCTATTTCTGACCTCTACGGGACGGTGGGGGACATCAGGAAGTCAGCTCTGGCACCTTTGAGGCTATTTGTGATATGGGCTCTCTCCGTTGAACTTTATTAATGGTTCACAAAGGTGCACGTCGTAAGACTTCATCAATAACAATTTTGATTCCAAGTTGTATCAATCTCGAAGTTGGGAAGTGGATGAATTTCTTTTTGACCTATCCGAAGCCACTCTGTGGATTGCCAGATATATTCCTATTATGACATATAATTCAACTGGAATCGAGAAGTCTATGGAATTTACAGCTACAAGTAGCAGAAAAACTTGAATATATTCCTCTTTTCTGTAGGCATAGGTATGTTGATCTTACCTTCGAACTGGAGAGTGTTGCAAAATCTTTATAGATATCAAAAATAAATATGTATGTATAAGTGGTAACCTTGGAATAACTTGAACAATTGAAGGTTAAAAATAATTCGGACAAGGTACAATAATTATGAATGATTATATGAAGTCAGACAATGTTGAAGAATTAAAGAAATGAGAAGTTTTGTCATTGATTTGAAGATTGTCCACTGGGAAAATTCATTATAGACAATTCCAAACAATTGTTTTCGTGCCTGTTGGTGTGTGCCCGTAAATTATAAGACTCAATTTCTACAATTTTTATCGAATTTTGATGGAAATTTCTATGGCTATCCTGTTTGGGTCGTACATGATTCCATACACAATTCAGCTTTTCCAGTTATCAAGAGTTTATTCAACATACAAGCTCTAGCTTAGGTTGTATAGTTTTATTAATGCTAAAATGATGTACTTTGATTGTCACTGTTGAACTGAATAAATTATTATCATTATTATTTTGTGGTAACGAAAGTAAACGTAAACTAAACACACTTTCATTTAAAACATCGAGCAATGCTATGTGGAATATAACATGATTTGAATATCCTCCGCGTGATCTCTTATAGGACTATATCCTTGTGAGGTAATTTTCCATGACTTGCTGGTACATTTCTGGCAATATCTTACCAATAACTTGACATTTGTCAAGTCATAACGAAACCTTATAAATATGGAGATGCAAAATACCCCATAGCGTGCCGTAAGAGAGGCCTAAATGTTGTGCGCGCCGTGGAATGGATAAATTTGGATCTTTTTCAACACTTTCACTTACCACAGCGATATTTTCGGTATGCATTTTGATGATGTGATCCATTTTTTTTTCACTGTCTTACCAATTGTACGATCAGATGGACTATTATCTCGACCATAATCTGCCTTTAATGCAGGAAACGTACTTAGTTTAGAATCATTATTTATATGTTTATGTTTTCACAATTTTCACACGTTCAACAGTACATAAACGATCCATATTATTGAATGGCTATCCTTCTACTGAAATATTATGACGTTTCGGTTGACAGTTATGTTTGACATATGTCATTGAACGAGAAATCCGGCCTAGGACGTGGATAAACCAGTAGTAGACCATGCACAAGTTCTTGGGACCAATATTCCGCTTACTATTAGTTCTAGTCCAATTTTAATGAAATTTGGTATTCTGGTTGGAGAGTTATTTCTGCTCTTTCATTGCTCATGTGCAGATAAAAGGTGTACATACAGCGAAGGGCTTGTTTTATAGGATCGAAGGACTAGAAAGCAGAATGCCACACTCATTGGCGTAGTTTTTTTTTTTGTGAAATAGTTTTTTTTTCCAATCGAATTTGATATAAGCTTAACTACTTAACATAAACTTGTAAGTCAATTCTCCTGAAACCTTTAGTATATTTTCGTTCATTGGATAACGCCTTGTCGGTTTTTTTATGATATTTAATATGAAACTTATCGCTCAGTTATAAATAAAATAAACGCTTGAACTGGCAAGAATAATAAATATATCGCATAAAGATCATTTCCATTTATTCATTAAATCGATGGAATTTGAAGGTCAGCGCGAAGTTTCATAAGTCTAATCCATATTCAAACTGAAAATTAAACCCTTCATTCGTTTTTTTTTTTTAAGTTTCAAAATAGTTCATTGTTTCAACTCTGATAATACCTTTACCTCCACTCTTACTCGGAAAATATTAAAGCTAGTTTTTGCATGATCGGTACAAAAACCAGTTGATATCTGGCATTATTCTCGTGCGAGGCAATGAGTTAAAATTTTCTACTGAAAATAACTCTAATGAGTAATTATTGAATTATTTTTTAATTTTTTAGAAAATAACATCATATTTTCCAAATTATTATTTTTATGTATAGTGTCATATAGTTAAACTATTTCCTTTTTTTTTTTCAGGTCAATTCGAAGAATGCGTGGCCAGATCTACTTCAGCACTTCCACCTGCCTTCGAAGTGTGTCAATGGAAGCATCGCCTTGAAGCAGGTTTATTTGAGGTAAATTTCCTCCGTAATGATTTTCGTGTTTTTAATTGATAGTTTATTCGACATATCCGTTTCTTGCATTTATTATTTTATCGTATCAAATGATACATTATGACGTTCAGAACATGTGATTTTCTCGAAAATTTGGTAATAATAATCTAGATCTTAGAAAAATCAGTATCAGCAATGATAATTCAACTGGAGCAGTGGTGCACCTTGTAAAATTTAGCATTGTTGGCACCCCTGTCGGTTTCTTATTGACTTTGAGTTGTCGTTCCCCGAACAGATAGCTCTATCATTTCATCACAATGAGATTTATATCGGTAATGGGCAGAATTGGACTAAGGGTTTCGTAAATATTGCCGTTCGAAATTTTGTCTTTCTCATTATTTCAAAAGTTCTCATTCGATAGAGATTAAATTTGCATTTGGATATAAAAAAATTTCAAGCCGTAAGCAAGGCTCATGTTAATCGCTTTACCAGAATCAGAGAAAATTAATGAATAATATAGGGAAAACATTATATTATATTTCAGTGATAACATCTATTTGAAATAAGATTTTTCTGATCTGATAAACAATAGGTAACGGTTTTAACTTTGTTTCGTAAATGTTGGTCGTAAATTCAAACCCATAGAAACAATTTTCAACATTTTCGTAACAATAGATCTGAACAGTTTGAATTAAGTTTGTATACGAAAATCAATAAACTAACTAATCAATAAACTAACCGGCAACAATGGCAACATGAAAAAAATCTCATCTCATATAGGTATTGGATGAATGAAGGGATCGCTCAAAATTCCTGATTCCAAGTTTTTCTTTTCTCGATTTTTTTTTATATTTTCATACAACTTATTTCAGTGATTTGTTCAAATCATAGTTCCTATTAGATTATAGTTTTGAGCGTAGTTCAGAGAGGTCCTGTAGATTAGTTCTTATCGGTAGAATATACAGTACAGGGTTCGTCAAAGTAAGACGTATATGTACATACATATATTGTTTTTCAAATGCCAATACCTGTATTATTTTGTTGACTGAAATAAAGGCATTTTATCGCCAATAATTAATAATGGTCTATCATATTTCTCTACCGAATAGAAGCCCAGTTTTCATGAAATTTCTACCTTCGAGGTTTGAAGGAAGCTTTTGAAGTAATTTTCATCATCATCCAAATATTCCAATATCCTGCGATGAGCAGCATTGCTTTCTCTGGAATCAATACAGGGAGGAGGGGGTGATATATAAGGGTTTCTTGAGTAATTTGAAGAAAAAAAAGTCCTGTAAACGTGGGCCCGCTTGAGAACAGGGTGTTTCTTGTACTCACATTTTTTTTTGTAACGATAATACCAGTTTATCGAATCTTTATTAATTTACGCTACATATTGGGCCATTATTGATTTATTCATCATAGCCCACTTACTGGATCATTTATAATGATTTGGATTATCCTGAGGATTATTAGAGAGTTTTGATCCACCAAAAAAAAATCACTATCAGTATTTTCTCTTTAGGAGACTTTACATAGTTCATCTTGTGAATATTTAATGTTTGGCATCCTAATTTCCCTTAGCCTCTTTGAGAACTCTCAAAGCTAGTGCAAGTTAGGAGTTTGTTCCAGGTAAACTTTTTTACTGAATCAGATTATTCTCTTTTTGACCAGGGACTCGAACTTCCTACCCTCACAGTCGAAAGATCAGAAAAACAGATTCTTATTCACTCTGCTGCCACGCACGTAATTTGAAAGTCGCTAGAAGAGGAAATGATTCACTTTAATCACATTCATTCCTGAGACGTTGACACAACGTTGATTACAAATATAATCTTGAACATAACGACCGATCTATATGTACCTAAAACCAACCAATCCCACAGAAATATTATAAATACAAAAACTCCTCGAAAGCAAACATAGCAGTTGGGTAGATGAAATACTCACCTGCATAATCAAACTAGCTCTGCCTGAAATAAACTATATAAGAATTGAAAGAGGATGAAACGCTTATCATTCGAAAACCAAGTGATAGAACGCTTGACTGTCAAATGGTTTAGGATTTTCCAACGCATCCACTAAGCTGTAAAATTTTCGGAATTGCTCTCTCGCCTTCTAATAGAAGATAGCATTTTCTCTGCAGAATTTGACACATGACTTCTACAGCCGCTTCTTCCGTTTCCTTCTTAAATTTACATGAATATGTAGCTCCTTTCTGCACCTCTTCAAATAGAGGTTGGTTTTTTTTTAGAGCTACAGAACTTTAAATTGCAATAAAACAACGATGGATTATTCGATTGACATGAATTTTATTTATCCGCAAGATAATCTTGTGGCATTACATTTTAAATATGATTTCTGGCATATGACCGCCACGGCTGGCTCGGATGTAGGCCAATCTGGACGTCCAATTTTCGATGACTTTTTCCAACATTTGTGGCCGTATATCGACAATAACACGGCGAATGTTGTCTTCCAAATGGTCAAGGGTTTGTGGCTTATCCGCATAGACCAATGATTTTACATAGCCCCACAGAAAGTAGTCTAGCGGTGTTAAATCACAAGATCTTGGAGGCCAATTCACAGGTCCAAAACGTGAAATTAGGCGGTCACCAAACGTGTCTTTCAATAAATCGATTGTGGCACGAGCTGTGCGACATGTTGCGCCGTTTTGTTGGAACCATAGCTCCTGGACATCATGGTTGTTCAATTCAGGAATGAAAAAGTAAGTAATCATGGCTCTATACCGATCACCATTGACTGTAACGTTCTGGCCATCATCATTTTTGAAGAAGTACGGACCAACGATTCCACCAGTTCATAAAGCGCACCAAACAGTCAGTTTTTCTGGATGTAACGGTGTTTCGACATACACTTGAGGATTAGCTTCACTCCAAATGCGGCAGTTTTGTTTGTTGATGTAGTCATTCGACCAGAAGTGCGCTTCATCGCTAAACGAAATAAAATGGACGTAGTGCGCGATACGTATTCCGCACAGAACCATTATTTTCGAAATAAAATTGCACTATTTGCAAGCGTTGTTTAGGCGTGAATTTATTCATGACCAATTGCCAAACCAAACTGATAATAAATCACTTGACAGCTGTTGAATCGGTCGCCATCTTGAACAGTAATGCAAACTTAAAGTTATATACCTCGAAAAAAAACACCCTATATTTCAATTCGAACTCGAATATTCAACTCGGAATACTGAATTTTGAAATGAAATTTGCACTCAAGATCATCTGGTGCTTTCAATATCTACCAACGCCTACCCCGGGTAGCCTCTGAACGGTGCGCGCGGTGAACCTCCGGGGTCAGTCCGGTGATCTATAAACTTTCTCCGCGCGCGCCACGCAGTCTGGCCACCTCTCGAAGGTCGACCGAGACGGTATATTTTTCCCGCCAGGAAGAGAAGGAAGCGGGCCACGCCGCCATCGCGAGGTACTTGGCGCGCTGTGCTCTCTACGGGCCGGCCGGTCGGTAGCACCGGACGTGGACACCCCAAGATCAGCTGATCGGGCGACATACGCTCGCACGCACTCCGCCGGATCTCTCCTCCTCCGGTCGTCGCCGTCGTCGTCGGGTTGCTCTGTGCACTGCAACTGCCGCCGCCGTTGAGACGACGGACTCTCCCGGGGGCGTAGTCGCGAGTGACGGCGGGCGAGAGGTGGCCACGTGGTGCGCCAAACGCGCGTCCGCCAGTACCATAGGTTAGTGCCGCGGATAACCATGACCCGTCGCGAACCCCGCCGGTGATATACCGGACGATGTTCGTCGAGAGGGTCACGTTGTTGTTGCGAGAGTATTTGATGCTGTATAGGTGGTGGTAAAGGCTAGGTCGTTGGCGGTTTCCGAAGGTGCTCCCGTACGTCGGCCGATTTTTGTGTTGGTTTCGGTGGATGTGAAGTGGTAACGGATATGGTGCCGAGTTCCTTGCTTCGGCGTGAAATATTAGTATGTAGTTGCACCGCAAGGATATCTAAACTAATGGCACACCACGTGCATATCTCTAAGATGCTCAGAAATATTGGGGTGCAAACTCGCTCCTGAAAGAGATGAAGATAAAACTGTCGACTATTATTAAAGTGATAACCTTCTTGACTTCAAAGGAGGTTGCCGATACTTTGGTTAATCTACACATCGTTTCCAACTGCGCTCCTATGAAACTTCGCTGTCATTCCCACGGAAATATGGCCATTTCATTTAATTGTGTTATTTATCTTCTCAAAGTGCCGTATCAATTCTCCTTGAAGTTTGAGACTAACATGGCAAAACTTTGTGTTGAGCTTGTCCTGGTCCAGTCTCCAACCAAGAGGCCTGTTTTCTTCTAATTTCTTTACAACCCCTCAACGTTTTCCAAGTCCAAGGCCTGTAGATTACACAGGTTGCCTCGTAACTTAGGTTGAAGAGTGGGGTAACACGTCATCCGGTGTCTGTCAAGGTCTTCAGACTGTCTGTATTGGCCATCATTGACAGACATTTTATCGTAGCTATTTTTTGATTGAAGATATTTACGATAAACTACGAACGATATATGCGATCAAACTAATAAGAAAATCCGTGAAAACCCACGATTTCATTGCAACCAAATGTCATTTATTTGAATGTATAAACCGAGTGACGTCAAGAACGGTTGACGCTGATTGGTTGAAAGTTACGAGACAACCTGTCTAAATCTATAGACCTTGTCCCAAGTCCATGCCTCAACGCCATTTGAGAGAAGAGACCATATATATCATCTGCTATGCTCTCGTTACAAAAACAGTAATCTCTTATTCTCATTTTCAAAAATGCTACACAGGCTACCTCAATTCTCTAAGTTTTTCAGTTATATATAGCAACCAAGATATTTGCAATAGGACACTCCAAATCTGTTGACTGTTTACCTCCAATTGCGTACCAGGGTATGGCGAGCGAGCTAGAAAAAAATGAATGGTACATGTTCGGGCTCGATTGTTGAGAGAATTAATTCCTCCATCAAACTTTTTTCGAATTATAAAAAAAAAATTGAAAATGATGTGAAATAATAAGTTGTCATAATATCTTCATTACTGGTGGTATCAACATTAAACAGAAACATCCCAGAAGCACTTTTTTTCAGTAGAATCCTATGTTGTAATTATATATTTTTTATGTGTTAATGAGTAAATTATTTTTAAGTTTCTGTGTCTAAATTGCCATACGATAAATAAATAAAATAAAATATTTTTTATTGCAATTAGTTTTAAAGTTCTAATACAAACTTATGTTCATTCAAATGTTCACAATAAGAATTTTTATAAAGAATAAAATCGATATTTTTCCCTTTTTGAAAATATATAACAAGATATATAAATATCTTATCAAACTATAAAAATCATCGAAATTTTCAGTTTCCCTCAGCAAATTAACCAAGTGCCTATATTAATCTGTGAACTAATGATTAAAAAATTCTGTGAACACCAAGGTCTCCGGATTCAAGACCGTTAGATTTTTCAACATTTTCAAATTGATAAATTTGACTTTATTATTTCTTGCCTTTCCTTTCCATCAAAAGTAATTTCTTCGGTGATCTAGCAATAATACCTCCTATCTGGTTTCAAGTAGGTACATTTTGAAAAACTTTACGGATTGCAAGTGGGAGAATTTAAATTTGTCATTTTCTTCAGTTTGTTTTTTTTGCACTATGGGGATTTTATAGTGTGACTTAAAATAAATAGTATTTCGAGATTCATCCCTAACTCATTTTCATTCAAAGTAGCAGATTTAAGGTTTTGCCACATCTCTGATGATTTGCTCTTCTGGTTTATCGTCCTCATATTTCGTTGATATAAATACCCTAATTAGCTGTACGGATTGCATTCTCATCCATTATCATATTTCCTGCTGAATGCATTTCAATATAAAAGGTTTTCTTACGTTATATTTATCTGACCTTCAATATATAAGTCTTTCATTTCAATGCGCTTGTCTCTCATACAATTTTCTTCGGCAATTTTTTTTGCCTCATTACTCTATGCATCTTATTTTATTCCCAGTTCTTCGCTGCCTATTGTGCTCCACCAATCCAAGTCTGCCATCCATTGTTGTCTTTTGAGCTTTCGATTCTCATTAGTATGATTTTCTATAATCTTCGAAACGATCCTCGACGAATTCCAGATTTCTATATTGTCGACCTTATTATTCATGTTGCTAAGTTGAGCATTCAGATCCATTATCATTCTGCTTCCCTCTAAGAAATATGGCCTTGATACCTTGGAGATCTTTTGTACTTTTCTGAGTTTTATCTTAATGAGCGCGTTCAGCAGAAAAATCGGTAACGTAAGTAGCTCCGGATGTATGGTATAATTCTATTATGTACAGTGCATCCCATTTTGGGTGAGACAGCCAGGTTTCTCGCTTGTTATTTGAGATAGAGCCTTGCGGTTTTCACGTTCCTGTCCTACTTTTTCGTGAAACTCAAGTTGGTCTAATCAGATTTTGCCTAACTGCTTCCGTTCAAGAAATACAGGGCGATTTTGGAAATTGATACTTTTCGGACCCCTCCTTTATCTCCGAAGTTAGTAGAAATAATGCTAAGGTAAAAACTACGTCTGAATCAAAATTCTGCGTAGAATCCAGTGGCGTACTCATCAATAACATGAAAAACAAAACGTAGGTGCCTACCTAATAGCAACAAATAAATAATACAAAAATTCATAAACATTGCATAATATCTTACAGATTAAACTGTTCAAATTACTGTCCATTTTCCGTAATACATATAATATTCTACAGTAAAAGACACAACAGTCCCGAAGAACTTCTTGCATCAACAGAGGCAGTCTTCCAGGATTTACAAAACCGCCCTTTTATAATATTAAATGCACTCAGGCGTATTGAAAAATTTTGTCAATTATGTTTTATGGAAAATGGACAGCAATTTGAACAGTTTAATCTGTAAGATATTATGCAATGTTTATGAATTTTTGTATTATTTATTTGTTGCTAATAGGTAGGCACCTACGTTTTGTTTTTCATGTTATTGATGAGTGTACTATCTTTGTTTGCTTACTATACTATAAATAAAAATCACAAATGACAATTATCCAATTGATTCTCTTTTATATGGGAAATCCATTGCCCATTAACAAAAAATCATCATTACTTGATGTTTGAGTGTTTTTTAACATTTCTGAACATCCCACCTTCATAGTATCATACATCATTTTGAAGGGAAAAAAATAACGAATTCAACGAAGTAATGATATACAGGGTGTTTCCTAAACATGCAGCAAAAATTCAGGGGGTTGTTCCTTGGACTATTTTAAGCATGTTTTGTCCTTGGATGATTTTT
This sequence comes from Harmonia axyridis, assembly GCF_914767665.1. Lineage (NCBI taxonomy): Eukaryota > Metazoa > Arthropoda > Insecta > Coleoptera > Coccinellidae > Harmonia > Harmonia axyridis. Next base: position 28,714,514 of record NC_059507.1, read on the forward strand.
GAAAAACCTCTTTGTTTCGAAGATACAGGGCGAACAACATTTTTCATATTTTTAAAATTAATAATAGTTTAAATAAAAATGCGTAGCGCACTGTGTTTACTAAGTAGGTACAATTTATTTTTAAATTTGTTTAACAACATTCCAATTACTAAAAACGGCCAGTTTTTTGACTAAAAATTGATAAGTGCAGATGGTAAAGGAATACAGATTAAACACGGTTTTCATTTGAATTCGTTTTGTGATGTATTAGCAATTAACATTTTATCTTTGACTATTATGAATCGCTATACAAACACCGAGATGACTGACATGCATTTCATTTATGGTTTTTGTAGGTTGAGTTGAATTTTCATGTAATTTTTCATAATAAAATGTTATTATCTGAAATTTTGTTTCCCCTATATCTTCGAAACAAATAGGTTTTTCAAAAATCATCAAAGGACAAAATATTCTTAGAATAGTCCAAGGAACAACCCCCTGAATTTTTGCCGCATGTTTAGGAAACACCCTGTATAGGGTGTTCCATTAAAAAATATAGGTATAGGTTTGTGTTGAATCTTCAAAACCATAACCCGAAAAAAAAATTAAGTACGCCACTGGATTCTATGCAGAATTCTGATTCAGACGTAGTTTTTACCTTAGCATTATTTCTAATAACTTCGGAGATAAAGGAGGTGTCCGAAAAGTATCAATTTCCAAAATCGCCCTGTATCTCTTGAACGGAAACAGTTATGCAAAATCTGATTGGACCAACTTGAGTTTCACGAAAAAGTAGGACAGGAACGTGAAAACCGCAAGGCTCTATCTTAAATAACAAGCGAGAAACCTGGCTGTCTCACCCAAAAAGGGATGCACTGTACTTTGTAAGAAAGTTGACCCCTGAAAGTCAAAACCGATTTTGCTGATTTTTTGTGCGTGTTCTGGTGAATCCTGACTTAAATTCATGATAGCGTCTCTCGGTCTAGTTTACTTATAAAAATGCATTCTTCTGAAAATTCTAGACAATTTTCTTGTCCAACCAACTCGAATGAAACAAGAAAGATGCTTCTTTTCAAGAACGTTCTCTTAGGTGAAGTATACTTCATATAAGACAACGTTCACCATCCATATAAACATCAGACATGAACATTTGAACTTGGATCGGTAATAACTAGTTTTCTTGACTGGTTCTCATCCAATAGTGTTCACATATTGTTGCAAGTAGAATCAAATTACGGGAATGTACCGCTACTAGCTTCTATGAGCAATGATTCTTTATACCCAGATGCAATTTTGTTCCTTTTGCAAGTAAGTTTAATTCACGATTGTTAATTACCTAATATAACGTTATATTTCATGTCAACCGATTAGCAGTGTATTATTAAAAGGCATTATATTATAAAGTCTATGTTCGGAAAAAGATTTGCGAAATTTGTGAATATAATCCTAATAGTATTCACTCAATTTCATTTATCAAGGTATATCTCATATGTTCGCATATATTATTTATCCTGGTAATCAACCAACCACGTCATATTTCATTGGGGACAGTTATTTTGCCGCTTTAGAACTTAATGTATACCGCACTCAATTCTACGTAATCATACCGCTATTGGTGTTAAGGGAAATCATTAGCTAAACTCGGAAGTCTCAAGTTTAATCAGAGCAAATTCATATGACTAAATCTCTTAATATCTGCATGCATTAATTTATTTTAAGTGCGCTTTTTAAGCCAATTTGGAGGTCTTTATTTCAAGTTGTATTGCAATTAATTACTCTAGAATGTTCTGCAGTTTTGCCTTAACGTCAACTTGAACCGGTAGCTTACCTAACATTGCTCCTGCAAAATCTCATATAACTTTTTGTAAAGTAACAAAATGTTTGATGAAATCACTTTGAGAAAACCGTTATCGTTGACGATGTTTCTTTCTAGGTTTTTCCGTATTATTTCAGGGTAAGTTCGGATCTTGAAGCTGCGGTTAAGCTCGTAAGTAAATGGGCATAACCAATACCTCCTAGACTACAAGGCCTGGGTGCTCTCTTGTGACGTAAGCATACCCAGGGCATAGTCGACTGAACTGTGAGCGTTCGGCTTGTGACTCGTTTCACAATTATATGAATAATATTTGGAAGGCTTTTTGTTTAAAGAGGATGCCAGTCGTCAACTGAGCCTTTCGTTGCATCCCATTCGTTTTTATTATGGAAAAAACCAAGTTTCAAAGAAAAAACCAATTTATTATCAATAAAACTGGATAATCAATATGATACCTATTTATATGTATATGTATGAAAACGTTGAAATATCTCGAAAGTGGAATTCGAAAGTATTGAAATAACGAAAATTCGATAATATTGATATCTTCCATAAGGGATAATAATGATATAATTGGGAAACAAATGATTCATTTGAATTATATTCAAATGATGAACTTAGATGAAAATGACACTATCCACAAAAATGATTCGAAAAGTCCTTGCCAGTAGGAGTAATCACTAGATAAGCTGAAATTCTAAGCATTATATCAAGATTATATCTACAAAATCACGTACTGAATTTTCTTGGAGAAAAATTGACTCAATATCTTTGTGAATGTTCACTGGGAGAACTATTATCACAAGTGATTATTGAGTATCAAATGTCTTCGCTTTTCTTTTATTGAATGTTTTAACTAGACGATCATTAGTTTTTCCGCAGAAGTTCTTCAAAAGAGTATTTGTAGTGCATGTTATCACTATATTAGCTATCAATTCACCGGAATGAATTTCGCAATGAATTTCTGGCAACATTTCATTCTGAATAATATATTTCGAAATAAATTGAATGAGACATGTTCGCTTATTATGAATACTAAGGAATGTCTCTTCGAATTCTTGAATTATTTTATTGAAAATTAAATATGAATATAAAACTATTTGTATAACAGAATCTTGAGGATAAAGCAATCGTCCTCGACTTAGATTAGTAATGAGACAGTAATTATCTTCAACAATAAGTTCATCATCTAAAATCAATATTCGCTTACATCTTTCACACTGAATTTTCCTCAGAACAATATAACAACAATAACCTGCTAAATAAGTAATCACAGGCATGTCTTCCTTAATATTATCTATGTCGCTCTCTTCTACAATGAGATTCGGATTGAATGTATTATATTCTTGTTTCTGGTCGGTGAAATCAATATTTCCTTTTATTTCCTCACCAAATAAAAATGTTTCTACCTGCAAATTTGATTTAACTACAACACAATATGTAATTATAGGCCCTGGTGAATACTTGAGTTTGAATATTAAAACTTTTTCTTCGTCAACAATTTTGTTCCACAGCTTAGGCAGCTTAAAATTATTTAAAACATTCAGAAAAGTTTCAAAATCTACATATGAATTCAACTTTCGATAATTTTCAAATTCTACTCTACTTTCCGCTATAGCCTTTTCCAAATACTTTAGTTCGGTTCTTTCTAATTTTTCATCACGAGTTTTTCTAAACTTGATATTTTTCGATAGATATTTAGGACAATTAGGAAACAAAGTTGGAACAGCATCTGGTTTGAGTCTAGGGATTTTCAGAGTTACCGTTATTGTATGACCGCTTCTTGAATCCGTCGCTGAAGTGGATTTAATTAAATTCTCCTCTGCGAAATGCTTCTCACATACTTTGGTATGTATAGTGGGTTTTAAATTTTGCCTAGGAATGGCCGCTAACCACTTTTCAAGCAAGTATGTATCCGTAGGGAACTTAAAAGCGTGCACTTTCGGTCCATTTTTGTAATTTCCCCTGCACCCAGGAACACAACACATATAAGGCATTTTCTCAACACAGGTAGTACTTAAAAGTACTGTCCAATATCACTGAACACTAATTATTCACACAAATTTCACAACAGGTTGAATAACCTTGCTAACAAGTGTTGAAAAACTAACAAAACAAGTGAATATCACGGTTCAGTTGTGTCGACTGGGATATAAGAAGCGTCCCTAAACCCGAGCCCTAGTATTAAAATGACCTGGGATGGTTGACGTCACAAGATTTTCGGGTCGAGTACCGTGGCCTTGTTTTCTAGGAGGTATTGGCATAACCCATCGAAAAGTTCCCCAAGTATGACTGTTCGAAATTTTGTTATCTTGTTAATTCTAAAACTGCAGATTCGATCGAGTTGAAAATTTAGAGTGAATAATGACAATTTCAAACCTCGTGCAGCATGTACATCAAGATTAATAATTTCATGTTTTGTGTAAAATTGCTATAAGATAGCAAACATTAATTCCCTTACACCTAGTTGAAATTTTAAAAGTAAATTTGAAATAATAATTTTAAGCATAGGTAAAATTGTTAACTAGCAATATAATCAAAAATAAGAAGAATACTTACGTGAAATCGGGAGTTTTTGAACGCTCGTTCATTCGTGCACCAATTGCTGTATCCTCAGAGACTACATACATACAGTTACAATTGGTGCATGAGCAAACAAGGACTCAGAAGCTCCAGACTTGATATCAGTGATTTCCTCATTTTTTAAATGATGTTCTTCCACTCTCATTCTTTTCACCACCGGTTTCTTGATTTAACTGACACCGTGAACCTAGCTGCTTTCTGCCTGCTGGCAGATAAGGAGCATCTAGCAGTTAAGTTTTCAGTGAAATATATAGGAACCGGAAGTGAAAATAATTGTCTATATCTCCTGACTTCATGTCAGTGATTTCCTTATATTTTTATGATGTTTTCACCACCGGTTTCTTGATTTAACTGACACCGTGAACCTAGCTGCTTACGGCCTGCTGGCAGGTAAGGAGCATCTAGCAGTTAGTTTTCAGGAACCGGAAGTGGAAAGAATCGCGTGCGTGCGATAAGACACGAGCTTTCTCCACATGCTACAATATCGATTATTCCATTGTTACACGTCCGAATTATTTCAGGTATCTGGACCGATGGGAGAAGGTTCACTTTCTGGGAGAAGAGGGCGACCGAGGGAGCGATGACGACGAGGAGGGCCGTCATAAGAGATGCTCCGCCCGAGCGTTGCACATGGTGCCGCTGACCTACAATTACAATCAACACGTAGTAAACGGTGAGTAACTATAGCGTTTCGTCTTCCATTGGTGGTTTCCCGCCGGCGATAGCGATGGTGTTGACCGGTTTACACTTCGAGTGAGTTTTACCAGAATATCTGTATTGAATTATCTCGAACACGAGTGATATCAGTCTTCTCGGTGGCACAACGTACTTTCTTTGCAATGTTTGAAAACTCCCTGTCCCTGATAATATTATTTTTATTATACTTTTGAAAAAAGCGGTTTCTTCGATTTCTTCTTTAATTGAAATGCGGTAATGTATTTCGTCGATCTAGATTCCAAATCATTATTCACAAAACGAATTGTATCTAGTGGTAAGACATAAGCGATAGTGGCCCGTAAAAAGTGAAGATTTTGGTGATAGCCGTTTTTCCAATGGACTAACTTTCATTTTTTTGTTAAGGATTAATTCTGAAAATTTAAGTAAAATGAAACAAAAATGTGGAAGAATCATTGAAATATCTCTACAAATGAAAAAGTTATGGGACTTTAGTTGCGCTTGGAAGAATAATTTCACAGTACGCAGCGTCTAGTGTGTGACGTCACGCCACTTACACGAGGCGACTGGTATTCGCAGGGTGCTTACAAATTCATTGGTGTATAATCACTTGTGCCGTTCGTGTCGTGTTTTGTTCGTTACACGATGGCTGAAATAAAAAAAAATCCTACAAATATTGTAATGTGCCTATGTGTAAACATTACTTTTTTCTCTTTTTACTTTTTACTCCTCACATAAATATGTTTTGCCATTGATAGACTTCAACAACCAGTACTCAACTACAAACTGTTTATGAAACGTTTTTTAAATAAATCATCGTTATAAGTTGAACCATGATGAAGCAAACTCAAAAGTAGATACTTACTTTAAAAGTTTAACTCCTTTTATTTCAGCACTGACATAAGATGGATTTGAAGAAAAAAACTCCATAACTGCGAATATATCTATTTTAGGCAAATTGTCACTTTGTCCTTTCACGAAGCCTTCTTCCATTATGGTGACATAAAAACAAAACTCGAGTTAAAACTACACTGTACAACTACAAACGACGCGAGAGCCTTGGCGCGGCTAAGTATTTAAACGTAATTTATGGTGTAGCGATCACAGGCAAGTGGCGTGACGTCACAGACGAGTCGGAGACCAAAGACGTTCCGCGCTAAAATACGTAAATTTAAATAATCTATTTCTCAGTCATTTATTGATGGATTTTCAAAATTTTTTACTGATTTATCAGTTTTGCTCTATATTTTAATTCTATCGTGTCAAATATAGTATTATCAACATCACTAAACCAGTCCATTGTTACACTTGAAGAAAATGAAGCATTATACGGCGTTTGATTTATGAAATAGCAAATTCGTCAAGGAATAACAGATTTGTATGTATGTTTGATTATATAAAACCGTATTTTGTTCATGTTCAATGCTCTTTTAGACGTCTGTGAGACCTCTTACAAGCTTACGAGCTAGAAGAATCATTTGTGTGTTATTTCCAATAATATATAATTGCTCAAAAAATGAAATAACCTCCATGGAATTTTTATGGTTTAAGTTTGTAATGTGTAGAATACCAAAATCAAATCTGTCTGAAAACTTTGTATGCAATAATTGTCAAGTTGTATGACTGGTATCCCCATCTTGATGAAATAACAGGTTCTCTGTATCAATATTTTCCAGTTTTGACCATGAGAACAGTAACTCTTTGTGGACAAGTTGATTCAGAAAGTTCAAATTGTTGTGAAAGTCGGAAAAATGAAGTGTTAGGATAAGCTGCAACACTTCGCAGAACCAATATTTTCTTCAGAAGGTCCGACACGAACATACTCACGTTGTTCTCGATCTTGTACCAGTTTCTGGAAAATTCCGGAAAATTTTGTGGATCAGTTTGACATCGCGTAATTTGCATTGCTTACAGAACGATCATTTTATGAAATAATTTAATAATCTCAATACGATGTTGTGATGCATACCACTCCATTTTTATAAATGCAAATGTTTCTGATTGGCAAATGACAATTGTGTCTAGAATATAAGAAAACCTTTAAAATAATGATCCATTTCGTTTGAAAATTCCAGTTCCAAATTTCAGATACTGAAACTACACTACCTGAGAAGCAATTGTAATGTGATAGTATAAAGCAAAATAAACACATGAGATTTGTAGCGTTCATCAAAAGTTCTTTGAAACAAGAAAAAATCAACATGCTTCATTATTTTTATGTCTGCAACAGCGTTCCTTTTTCTTTGTGTATACTTTAGGTTTAATTTAGTCGGCGAAGGAAATTATCCGTCAAGACCCGAGAAACCATAAACTTCTAGTCTGTCAATCGACTAACACCTTCCGCTCGCTCTATCTGCCATCTGTCGGCGACCAGAGAGTGAACGCGCGGATTTATCCGACGTGCCGTCGTCGTTACGCCAGGCGTCGTCGCCGTCAATCGATAGACGCCACATAATGGGGACCGCCTACTCTTCGATAACGTTGACATTTTGCTCGGATTCTCTCGATTTGATCTGGTTAGGAAGTAAACATCGATTATGTTGATATGGGGTGTTCCGCAAGGGTCGTAAAAGGGGGCCACGAGGATTGACGCTGCTTCGGGTTCTTGTGACTTATGAGCAGTGAGGAAAACTCCTTCAGAAGTATTGAAGTATTTTTTCAATGGAATATCTTCGGTGCTTTTTCAATCGAAAAGCACTGGCGTTAGTTTTTTTGTAATTTTTTTTTCAATTTATATAACTACTTCCGCCTTCTGAACACAAATCTGCTGTGATTACATAGAATGACGTGACACGTTCAAATAAGTCATTTACATAGTGTAATAATCATAGATAGAGGAAGTATACGCAATTTTTACATGTCCCCAACATAGTTAGGTTACGTTGTCGGATTGTGAATGTGATATATTTTCAAATGCACAATTCTACTAAATCGTTATGAATGTATATATATGAATTGAATATTTTTATTTGAGATATTCCGGATTGAATATGCAAATTTGAATAATTGGAATCCGATATTTTGTCCAATTATCGAATTTATAATGAGCAGAATATTTATTATTTTCATTGTTATTATTTTCTGTATCTACCTGCTGCAATCCAAGGTTTGGCAACTTTTGCTCTCCTAGAGTCATCGGATGTTTCACATTGTTCGGCGTGCTTGAAGTTTGTTTTTCTGAATTTCTGATATATTAAGGTATTTATTTCAATATATTAAGGTATTTATTTCAATATATTTTGCTTTAATATGAAACGTTAATTCACTAAGGAAGAAATTCGCGAATTGAGTGAAATATAGTATCACCGACATGTTTTCATTTCCGCGAGCTTCTTGTCAAATTTGATAGTTCATGTTGGGGACAAAATTTGCCTACCCATTAGCGTTTATGATACATTAAATTATAACATTAATATATTACAGTAAGATACTAACTAAACAATTATATTTTAAAAATTGATGTCTCTGATGAATTCCAGGGTATTCTGCATTTGAGGGTTATTAATATTGAGGGCGTCTTCTATCTTCGAAGGAACATCGTGCATTTGAATTCTTGCATTTCGGATGAAATCCGTTTTTTTCAAATTCACAATTTCTTCATAATTAATGCTGCTTCTTCTCGACATCCCATGAATATTCTGTCATTGTATTTATTTATGTTGGTGTTTATTTATTCTTCTCTGTAAATTACCAATAAATCATTCCATTCCCCGTAATATATTCTGCAGATCAGAAAACTATATCAGATCAATTTTTTTTTAAATGAAAAATTTACATTTTTGGATAAATTGATAAACCGCATATAGCTACCTACACACAATATTTCAAGTATGCAAACTATAAAGTCCTTCTTTTTCCCATTTCTATTTTTAACAATATTGATTATAGATTTCATAGTTGCTAGAGGGCAACAAATTCGCTGCGATTAGATAAGCAATTGCTGCTATATTTTTACCAGGTGTAATTTTGTTTCCGTTAACTGCGAATAAATATAGGGAAGAGATTAGATAACTCAATTTTAAGGGTTTTGTTCAATTTTGCTTGTTAAATAGAACTCACTAAAATTTATATTTTTAATCTTTTCGATCACAACTTGATACATCGGAATTATTTGTGCTCAAATTATAGCAAAATTCGAATACAACAGTGTTGAAATTTTAGCCTTGGTTCAGTTTTCACTTTCACAAAGATCACAATTAGAGAGTTTCAGTCAAAATCTACGATCTAGAAACTAAAGATGCCTATCGAAGTTGAACTAAATGCCTCAACTATGTTCAGGTAGACCCTCAGAGTAATAAACATAGATAAAGGGAGCATATGTCATTTTCAGTAAGCAAATTTTGTCCCCAATGAAATGAAAACATATCAGACATACGATATTTCACTAAATTCGCGAGTTTCTCCACAAAGAACGCACTTTTTATGTCTCATAGTGAATCAACGTTTCATATCAACTCAAAATATATTGCAAATATATACAGCAATATTTGCCAAACCTTGGATTTCAGCAGATAGATACAGAAAATAATAAATATTCTGGATATTATAAATTCGACAATTAGGGAAAATATCGAATTTCCAAATATTCAAATTTGCATATTTAATTGGGAATCACGCAAATAAATATATTTCATTCAATTAATATACATTCATAATGATATGGTAAAATATTGGATTTGAAAATTATCCGACAACGTAATCTAACTATGTTTATTATTTTAGGGGTTGACCCATTTCATTATGCACTGTTGCTTCGAAATTTAATAAAGACCCTCATTTGGGAAATCAATTTCAATAGTTAATGTTGGGTAACATTGCTTATTAAGTTCCTTAGTTACCCTTGTAGGCCTGTCCAGCCAACTGTTATTGAGCAAGTGTTAATGTTTGTGTGCCTCCACAAAATTTATTGTTCACGGGTTTGCTCCTCTGGTCTATTTCGAAAATTGAAAAATGGCACTTATTAAGTTCAAACTTAATACTTATTTCCGTAGATATTTTTATTATTAATTATTAATAAATTATGATTCGAACCGAGTGGAAAAATTTGATTTCACTGAATTATTAAAAATTGAAATATCTCGAAAACGAAAAAAGTTTTAAGCACATTGAAAACATATTAAAACCAGGACGTTTCATAAGATAGAATGTTTGGTCATTTACACCTTTTTGGTACAACCTGTGTACCTATTTCCAAACAGTTTCAGAATTTAGCTCTAATGGAGCCTAATGATTCTGTGTCGAAAAAAAAAATCGAAAATTTCAACGCTTAACCGTAATACAACGTCCCGTCATTGGTGGAACATCCAGTATATGCATACAAATATGGAAACAATGTATTTGTCCATTAAAAACTCGGAAGCTAGTTTGGGAACTTCTGTCAGTGATATTTGCCCATTTTTTGAGAAGACATAAAAATAAGAGTAAAACTCCAAGTGTAGCGAAAAGTTCATGCTTTTGTAATGTTATGAATTATTTATATTTATATCGGAGAAAGCGTCATGGCTATTTCGCTTCGTCTGGAGTTATTTTGAACTCGATTATTATTATGACACATTGCAAACGAGTTCGAGCATCTAGTTTTTTCATTTATTTTTGGATTAAATGATCTTTGAACATGTTCATTTACATGAGACTGCTTAGGAAAGGTGAGTGGTGAATCCTTTAAAGCCGAACTTCGGGATTATAAAAATGTAGGACGAATAAGATTTGTAGCAAATTGACAAATTCTGGTTTTTTGGAATAAATCTAATTTCTAGACCCCGGCAAACTTAGGGCAACTGACAAAATCTCATCAGTTTATAGTTAATTTTCTCTTGAACCCTTCGGTCGATTTTAGCAATAATCCTTTTTGAATTGTAGATTGATTTCTGAGTGACATAACTGTTCAAATGCCGTCTTTAGTTACTTTGATTTTTTTATATGCAGGGATGAATAAAAAAAAATGAAAATAATGCTTCACTTCAGAAAACACCCCGTGGAGTGAATGTGAATATTCACAAATACATATTTGCTTCATCTTTTCTGAAGATTTCTATTTTGAATAAAAGCTCAATTTTCATTCGTTTTTGTTCACCCCTGTTTATAACAAAAAAGTAAGTAAATAAGTTCGGCATCTTGAAAAATATTTGGCTAAATCGACCAAAGAGTTCAAGAGAGAATGAACTACAGACTTCGTAAAGAATTTGTCCGTTTTTCTAATTTTGCCGGTGTTGTATCAATATAACAGGAACTATTGTAATTTGGTATAATTATTTTTTTTGCTAATTTATGTAATATTGATTTAATTATACGCAAATAGTTGAGCAATAACTAGGAGAACATCTTTATTAGGTAACATTGCAGAAAAACTCTTAATGAAGTACATAATACATACATAAATGTATTGAATTTTAGGTTATGGTAAAATTGGGATAACCGGTGGAACAAAACAGTTTGTTACTATTATTCGTTGTATACACAGTTCAATGATTTGCCGTTGGTGATCCGAAGTACGCCCCCAATGTCTATATATACAATAAAGCGGCATAATAAACAATCAAAGATAAGGATAGTGTTTAAGTCTCGATGAGACAAGTAATCAGTAGTGATACTATGAACACTTCAAGATAATCATCAAGTGCTGATATTGTTTGTTGCATAATAACAGAGTGTACGTTTTATAGCCTGAGTACTCCAGGAAAATCTGGATTCTTTTTATGTATATTTTCATTCTTCATTTTTTTTTTCATCATTACGAAATATTCGAATTCTCCTATATTATCAGTAATAATAATTAACCTCCATCGATACGTGTCAAAATTTGACAGCAGTCCGACCATTAGTTTGTGAGATATTGCGTTGTGAGTGTAGCTACTTTTGAAAAAAGATGAAAAAAAGAATTTCGTGTGCTGATAGAATATTGCTTTTTGAAGGGAGAAAATACAGTTGAAGCAAAATCTTGGTTTGATGAAGAGTTTCCGGGGTCTGCACCAGGAAAATCAACCATCAATGTTTGATCTGCTAAGTTTAAACGTGGTGAAATGAGCACCGTAGATGGCGAACGCAGTGGACGCCCAAAAGAATCATTCAAAATAGTATATTGTGCAACAAGTGGGGAAAGTCCAACTTTTCTCGCGAGTGTGGAAGTTTGTGGCACGAGCCTGAAAGGCGAGTGCCGCAAACACACGAGCGAGAAAAGGACTTTCTCCACATGTTGCACACTATACTTTTCTTACAACTGCACAAATTTCAATAATTCAAGAAATGGACTTGATTCAAATCAGAATGACCTTCGTTGACAGTATGTGCTAATTTATTGCGTTTCCATAGAAACGACTCAAAAGCCCAATTTCATTGGTCTACCAAGGGAGGTGTGGGCAAAGTGCCGTGGGGAATAATATTTCTCTAATTCTGTGGTTATTCCGTTCATTCTTCCACATCTTGTAGAACAAAATCGTGCGAGAATATATCAGAAACGCACAGTTTTCATGGTTATATTTTATTATTCTATGTTGGTACTCCGAACTTTCCGCCACGGCTTTATCTGTCAATTCATCAATTTGCCTTAAAGAAATCAGTTCTGCCAACCAACATTTTTCAATGCAAAAATCACTAAAATATATTTATGGAAATATTTCATTAATTTCAATGAAAATGCAATGAATTAGAGAAAATAATGTATAATACTCGTACAGAAGGCTCATTCTACCACTCGTTCATTCCAAAACTCGCCACTTCGTGGCTCGTTTTTGAATTTTGAACTCGTGGAAGAATATCAATGCCTTCTGCACTTGTATTATAAATAACTATTCTCTAATTCTGTGGTTATTCCGTTCATTCTTCCACATCTTGTAGAACAAAATCGTGCGAGAATATATCAGAAACGCACAGTTTTCATGGTTATATTTCATTATTCAATGTTGGCACTCCGAACTTTCCGCCACGGCTTGTCAATTCATCAATTTGCCTTAAAGAAATCAGTTCTGCCAACCAACATTTTTCAATGCAAAAATCACTAAAATATATTTATGGAAATATTTCATTAATTTCAATGTAAATGCAATGAATTAGAGAAAATAATGTATAATACTCGTACAGAAGGCTCATTCTACCACTCGTTCATTCCAAAACTCGCCAATTCGTGGCTCGTTTTTGAATTTTGAACTCGTGGAATAATATCAATGCCTTCTGCACTTGTATTATAAATAACTATTCCCACAGTATGCGCAATACATAGTTTTGCAATTGAGTAAGCTATGCAGAAAACGCTACTTTTCATAGCAGTTGTAGGAAAAAGTTTTTACTCGAAAATGTTTCATATGAAGTTGAAAAAAAAAATATCATCACTGTAATCCTTGGAAAATTCTCTATCTTTTTGAATTGTCACTTTCGATTTTACGACATCAAATAAGCCTGTAACTTCAGTTTGGCTCAACATTTCTGATCAAATTAGATCTCGTCTGAAAAAAAATATCTTGTTGATTGAGGACAAAATATACTCATGATAAATTTGTTTTTGCTGTTTTCGATAGGGGGCGCTAAGTCAGAAGTTCATTGTTTTGTTCATTTTACTCCGAAACTTCAAATGTAATGATAGGATTATCTTAACAGAAACAGAAATTCCATCAAATTTGCATGAAAAAACTGCAGGTCGCAAAGCGATAGTTTCAGGAGTTCTGAATTTATGGCCGAAAGAAGATATTCTTCAACTGATGCACTGCGAAAAACCAAATTGTGTCTTTAAGTTCTGACAGAAACAGAAATCCCACCAAATTTGTATGGAAAAACCAAAAGGTCGCAAAGCGATAGCTTCAGGCGTTCTGGACTTATAGCCGCTTATCTCGCTTACCTCGCTTATTTGCCCACCCTGTACATCATTTCATTCACGAATATTTATACATGAGAAAGCTGTGTGCAAAATGGGTGCCGCGTAAGGTCACAATCGATCAAAAGCAACAACTTGTTAATGATTCAAAGCAGTGTCTGAAGCTGTTTAAGTGCAATAAACTTGATTTTTTGCGTCGATATGTGACAATGGATGAAACATGGCTCTATCATTCCACACCTGAGTCCAATAGACAGTCAGCTGAGTGGACTGTACACGATGAACCGAATCCAAAGCGAGGAAAAATACAACAGTCAGCTAGCATGTTTATGGCATCAGTATTCTGGGATGCGCAAGGTATAATATTCATTGATTACCTCCAAAAGGGTCAGATCATCAACAGTGATTATTATATAGCGTTATTGGATCGTTTAAAGGATGAAATCGATAAAAAACGGCCCTATTTGAAAAAAAAAGGTGCTGTTTCATCAAGACAATGCGCTATTTGAAAAAAAAGGTGCTGTTTCATCGAGATAATGCGCCGTGTCACAAATCAATGAAAACAATGGCAAAATTGCATGAATTGAGCTTCGAATTGGTTCTACATCCACCGTATTCGCCAGAACTGGCCCCCAGCAACTTTTTCCTGTTCTCAGACCTCAAAAGAATGCTCGCTGGAAAGAAATTTAGCGCCAATAAATGAAGAAGTAATCGCCGAAACTGAGACCTATTTTGAAGCGAAAAACAAATCGTACTACAAAAATGGTATCGAAAAGTTGCAAGATCGCTATAATCGCTGTATCGCCCTCAAAAGCAACTATATCGAATAAAAAATCGAATTTTCCCAAAAAAAAAATGTGTTTTACTATGGTAGACCGGGGACTTTTCAATTGGCCTGTTATGGTGCTACAACAATAACCGTGGAGACCATTTCTCTGTTATCGTTAATTTTAATGAATTAGACATTGATTTCTCTCAAAATAATATGCTTTTTTTCAATGAAATTGAAACCTTTTATCGGAAAACTGTTTATATAAGCCTTTTGCATGAATTTCGAAACCAACTAACTCCAGAATACAATCGATGAATTTTTAAGGCAAAAAAAATAATTTCCCAAAAAAAACCAACAATACTTGATCCTGAAAATAAAACATTGTAATTGCTCGATTGTACTGAATATATATTATACATTATTCACCTATGGTTTCGCAGTAATGAATTTTGGAATTCATTATTTCCAATATGATCAGCTTAGTTTAGATGTTAGCGCTTGAACCAAGCGTGACCTGGGTTCGAATCCACTGTTTTCCAATATTTTTTTTTACCATTATTTACCATTCGTGATATTCTACTAAGACATAATTAAGTAACCATAGTGTTCAATTTCTACTATTTTCAACGGTCCGGTCCGATAACGCCCTTCGTTACTTGATATTTACATTCTGATATATACATAGGAAATAATCAATACGCGTATAATAATAGGGGCTATCGTATTCGCAGCAATTCGTCATTAAACCGGCATACGCTAAACGGGGTGAGAGGGGGTGGCCGTCCTGCAACATCTGAACACAAATCGAACGAATCGCGCGATGCAATTCCTCCATAAAAACCAATCGATTCGCGCGCGTCACGTTATCCCAATGTCCCCCCGGCACCGGCAACAAAGCGCCCCCCTTTGTCCCCCCGAGCGGCGCGCGCATGCGCCGACCGGAACGGCGCTTCGTCGTCGAGGGCAGACGTAACGATGACGGCCAAGTGAGATATGGATTGGAAAAATGTTGAAAAACGCGCGCCACCGCACAGACCCGGAAAACCCGTTTTACCGGTTGCTGCACGACCGGCGACGACGGTCCCAGTCGGCTATGAAGAGAGGGAATCTGTTGTTGTGGTTGTGTGTTGCGCCCCGTCGTCGTGTCGATTTGATCGGATTTCTTTTTTTTTTTTTTTTGCGGGTGCCGAACGCGTGTCTTGTCGAGAGGTGCGGATGGAATTTGCGGATTGGCACTCGTGCGGTTGATGCGGTACGGGCGGCGTTGCCGGTTCGACCGCTTTGACGGGATAACTAATAATAATTTCTAATTTCAGACTTTGGTTATTATTTTATATTGTAGTCTATTTACCTTGTTCTAATTTCCACCAATCACAAACGATCAATTTTGAATTAAAAATAGTGTCTAGATGGGAAAACTGTATGACAGCACCTGTCAGCAGTTTTTTCAAGCTTACCCGCGACTAAGATGTATAGAAAACCTGGTGTTTCTACTTATACCTGTAAAACTCTCAGACAAAACGGGAGATTTTTCAGATTTAGACCTACTTGTATTCGAGGGTTCGCGTCTGTTTCAGATGGCGCATACATCGTTTATATTTGACATTTCTCTCGATTCTCGGCACTCGTGACCTTTGAGTATAGAACAATAATATTTTATATTCTATGCTCGTAACAATCTTCTATACTCTGTCATTATATTCCATTCATATCATTGAAAATTCGATAGGAACTGAATTGTAATTTATTGTGAAAGTTTGTAAATCTAGAATCAGTATTTCATCTTTGAACGGCGCCAGGCAGATAGCGGGAATCTGAAAATTTTTGAAGAGTGCCACCTTAGAAAATTCTGGTGAAGCAGAACACCAAAGCAACAGGTGGATATCTCAAGAAGTCTGAAACAAAATCGAATCGGTACACACACCAAGGATTCTATGCATCTTACTTGCCCTCCACCTTCGGTGTCGGGCTCTTTCTCCAAAAATGAAAATGACCGAATGCAGTTTTTCAAAGAAAACATTACTGGGGAATATTTCCCGAATAAACTGTTACATCACTTGTCAAGCTGATGTAGAATGGAATTGCCATAGATTCGAACTGTGTAAGATGCATAGAAACTATGTATCTATGAACAGTGCAATTATCGCAGGGCTGTTTCGCTTCCTACAATGCAATTATCGCTGTAATTTTCGATAATTGTTGTCCATATACATAGCATTTTTGACAGGAGGGAAATATTCGTAAGTAATTGCACAAGTGCATCAAAATTACCGATAATTTTGCATGACGGCGTGTTGTCATAAAAACTGCATTCGGTCATTTTCATTTTTGGAGAAAGAGCCCTCCACCTTCGGTGTCGGGCTCTTTCTCCAAAAATGAAAATGACCGACTGCAGTTTTCCAAAGAAAACACGCTGGAATGCGAAATTATCCAGTCATGTTGATGCACGAGTGTAATTCGGGGGAATATTTCCCGAATAAACTGTTATAGATTCCATAGATTCGAACTGTGTAAGATTCATAAAAACTATGCATCTATGAACAGAACAATTATCGCAGTGCTATTTCGCTTCCTACAATGCAATTGTCGCTGTAATTTTCGATAATTGCATTCCATTTACATAGAATTTTTGACAGGAGGGAAATATTCAAATATATAGATGATTAAAAGAGAAATCATTTCTGGAAATGCTTTTAAAATCATTCGCTATCATTAGAGTTTTTCCAGGTGAAAGCCATGAAATGAAAAACCATTTGCCAGGATCTTACCTTAATTAAATACTACTGTCGTCCAATTTATTTACTCTCAATAGAAATTTTACTATTCAATCAAAAAAATGCCGCAAACGTGAAACTTTACATTTAAACTATACATACTTGACTCGACAGGTATACTATATTTGTCGATCCTCTAAATTCTTGTGATTGATTGGTAGTGAACCGTAAATAATGAGAATGAAACTTTAATAATAAAAATAATATATGTACATTTATTTATTTATTTTTATATACGAAATACTACAAATATGAAACACAAAATGTCAAATATAAATATATTCTCTTTCCAAAGTTTACGAACAGCCAGATAAAATTCAGATTAACGAAACAAATAATTTTTTCCAAAACTTGATTTACAGCCTTAACGGATCCGAATCTCGGACCAAGATGATATTAAGATTATTATTGAAATAAATAAATCTTAGTGACGGTACATTTATGATGGCTGATATTTAATGCGGCCACAACTTTATATAATGAGCCTACATGTGAAGACACTTATTCAATGTGCAAACCTAATAAGAGATAGGATTTCATACAAAAGTCTCGTCCAGCTTTTCATGAAATGGAAAATAATGCAGGAAACTTTAACTGCCAACTGTAATTGAGTTATGCATTGTTAAAGGCGGTGACCCAGTAATAGATAACTGCACCATCATTACACACTGGTTGAAATGAACCGCATTTTCACTAAGGCCTTCAGCTTTTAATTACGGTTAGCAAAATGCCATTCCAACTAATTTCCAAAGAATATCATTCTTTCGTTAAATCGAAAAATAGCAGGCGTCATAACTGGCTAGTTATTATCTTGTGACGGTTATGTAAATTTTTGTCATTTCAGAGCTCCATTATACCGCATCCTTACGAAATGTTAATTCCATCAAACAATAATTTCCAGTAGCGTTTAACCATAAATTTGTTGATACATTCCTTCAGACAATGCCCGCACACGTCATCACATGCACATAAGTATACTCATTTATCGCCTTACCGATAGGCTATTTTCACTCAAGGTAACAGGGATTTTCCCTTCGGCTAATTTTCCTTAGCAACATAATGAATAGAGCAGTTCCAGTAGCTTCAATTTAACCGTATAATTAGTACCTGCCTTTATATTATTTCTTGTCACTTTGTCTTAGCCTTGGTGCGCAACGAAATCCATTGTTGAAAAGAGAGAATTCCATATGAAATCACGGTAAAAATACGAGTAAAACTGCCATTTCCGATGAACAGTAACAAGCGTCTCATCGTACAGCACACTTTGTTATCTCCACAACAGCATATCTTCCGAAGGTTTGGGCTCTACTGTACCTACAGTCACGTTATGAATGGACATCGAAGGACCCAGTCCCACTTTCCCAGTTCAATCCAATCAATTTCAGTGGTGGGGGAGCATATTGTGAATTACAACTGATTTTACTACACACACACACTCACTCATCTCACTCACTACTCCACTTGATGTTATGTTTAGGTATGAATTAATAGATAAGTAAAAGTTGGCTATGGCAATGACCTCTCCCACTGGAAACAACGTCTAGGACGTTAGTCCTTGCGGAGGATCGACCTATCCATAATCCAAAGACTCGTGTGTTTTTGGTGCCGCGACGTCAAATAATAGTTGTTCTGCTTCCATCTGGCGGTGTATCGATGAGTTTTAAAAATTTCTTGATGTTTTTTGTACGCTACCAGGTGCTGACTGGATATGGTGGAAACTTAATTCATTGAAAAAAAAGGAGCTAGAAACAGAAAATTAAAATCGGTATTGATCCTATTGATTTAACCATCTTCGAAAGCCAAGGTGTAAAAAGTCTCAGTGAATAAAATGAAAAAACACTTGACATACTGATATTTTACATGCTCTTAGTAAATGTTGTTTATGCTTAGTCATTGACATATCGAGATGCCGAAGTCGGGAACTCGACCTTCCTATTTGCCCTTGAAATCTACCCTGCGAATTTCGGACTATATTATTATTTATTACGGAAGCTAACATGCTTATAAAGCACGGACCTACCAACGGAAAAGTTAATTCAAGATTAACCCGTCACTCAGTGAGTCCCAGAACTGACGCACAGATGGAGCTGCCATGGCTTTTCCACTTTTTTCTCGTTAGTTCCAATTTTCAAAAGATGCTGGTCAAATTTTCGAAACATAGAGTTAAGTCTGAATCGATATATTTTGAAGATTGTGACACTTTTGTTGTTGTTTAAAAATGGGGGAAAAAAGAGTTGCATGTATTGATGAAAAACTGTTTTTCGATGGGAAAAATACGGCGCAAAAGTTTCAAAAACTCATCGTTGATTCCGAACTTGTTTGTAGCTTTTTAACGGAATAAACAGGATTTTTTGCTTGGACATATGACAGTGGATAAAACATGGATTCATTATCATACTTTTGAGTCATAAAGCATCAGCTGAGTCGAAAGCAGTTGGTAAAAGCCGTCCAAAAGCTTGAAAATCAGCTGGCAAGGTTATGGCATCTGTATTAAGGACGTACGTGGCACATTGTTCATTGACGATGATAGTCTAACCATCAACAGTGAAAATATTACATTACGTTATTGAATCGATTGAGTGCAATAATTAAGAAAAAACGTCCTCAATTGCAAAAGAAAAAATTCTACTTTTCTAAGACAATGCTCCTTGTCACAAATCAATGGAAAATAGAACTAATTGGGCTTCCAATTGCTTGACCACCCAGTTCATTCCCTAGGTCTAGCCACCATTGATTACTGGCCTTTTGCTCCAAAGAAAGAAATTTGGCTCTAATGAAGGTTGAAGCCTATGTCGAAAGCAAAAACGATTATTTCTACAGAAAAGGTAATGAAAAGTTAGATGACCGTTGGAGTACGTGTATCACTCTTGAAGGTTACTATGTTGACGTATAAAGTCGAATTTTTAAGAAAAAAATATACTGTTAGCACTGTTAAGTTACTGTTAAGTGTTATTTTTGGTTGGAAATTCGTGAAACTCATTCTGAATGATTGAATAATGAAATCTAAATAATAAAACTTTCCTGTAAAAGTATCATTTTCAATTTTTACCTTTTTTTCCAGAGGCCAATCGAGAATTCAACCATCTATCTACAAATCTCTTCAAGCCAACTGACTACGATCGTCTTGCCCTCTCTCTAATATCTCCTTTACCCAACGAGCAGGACTTTGCAATTAATGTATGCACATTATTATCAAATGATGGGAAGCATACATTGAAAGTTGAGAAGAATCCTAGGTTGTTGGATTATTTATTAGCCCATGCTGGGGTATTCAATCATGGTAATTATTCTTTTTGAGATAAAAACGTTATACCATGATTAATGTTGTATAAAGTAGATAGTAAACGCATTTTTACAGTACAATTGAAATGGTACCAACATTTAATAAATCAAAATACTTTTTTTTTTCAATGTCATGTAGAAATAAACAATTCCACAAATTTTATCATATTTAACATCTTCCATTTGAAATATCGAAAAACTAAAAATAATGGTTTTATGAATATTTTTCTTTATTTTTCCAGTTTCAACAAGAAAACTTTTTCTCTATAATTACAACGTAGTTAGGAAACACCCCATCCACAACTTCTGGGATGAAGTGCTCGATTCCAAAGACATTTTGGAACTCATACAATCGCCTGACGAGGTAGAAAAGAAAGAATCGCCGGGATCACCAAAAAAGCCTAATGACCCTCCCACTACCACAACACAAGTATTGGAAAACTGTCAAGTGGAGACTCCTATGGAAGTCGATGTAAATAGAAATGAACATGTTATTAGTGTTGATGAAAGTGACGGTGAACTGTTTAATTTAGATGATAGCTCGAATCGAAAGAAGTCGAGTCGAAAGATAACTATAGATCCTTTGGATAGAGATCTGTTCTGCCTTGAAAGGACGCTCGGCACTCAGGACTATGTTGGGCAGAGAGTGTTACAGATCGCGACCATACTTCGTAACTTGAGTTTTATTGAGGATAACGTTCCGATTCTAGCGAAGAATAGGACTTTTGTGCGGTTCATTCTTTTGTGTTGCTGTTCGAAGTGGAATTATTTGAAGAATCTCGGATTGGACATGCTCGGTAACATCGCGGGTGAATTCGAAGTGCGAGAACTAAATCAAGATAAATTAGCGACAGCCTTGTTGACCATCATAACGAGGGGTTTGGATTCCCAAGACCGACTGTGGTGTCTTTCGTCCCTAGAAATGTTGAACAAATTGAGCCAAAATGAAAAGAATGAAGATGTCATGTTGAGATGTTTGGAAACGTCGGTTTATGAAAAAGTCTGTTCTTTTCTCACCATTCATGATGTCATGTTACTCATCTATACCCTGGAATGTTTGTATTCCTTATCATCATTAGGGGAAAGATCCTGTAATCTTATTGTTATGAATCATGGAGTGGTTGACACTCTGGTTTCTTTAGTTACTGTTGAAGGTAAAAGTTATGGTCCCAAGGCATGTATCGGCATGAAATTGGTCGAAACTGTATCAGGAGTCGTACCTATGGCAGCTTCCTCAGTTAGTAACTCGAATTCTACAACTAATACCAGTGTAGTCCAAACACCTTCATCCATATCTACTTCAGTATCTTCCACCACTATGTTAACGCCAAAACCTATTTCCACTTTCAATACAATTCAAAAGGTGGGGTCTGGTTCTACAGTGATGAAGAGTATGCCTATGCCTATGCCCCCTAAGAATATGACACAAAATACACCTGTCCGAACCATACAGATGGCGCCACAAAGACTAGCTACAACTTTACCGAGTCCGCCTATTGCCAGTGAGTATTCACATTTGTTTTTATTAATTTTCCATGTTTGAATCTTGAAAATTGTTGAAAACCTATAAAATCTGCCTTTTACAATATGCTTTTGTTTTTCAGCTGCAGTACCTGTATCTGTACCTAACAGTACGCAATCGGGTAATCAAAATTCACAGTCGTTAACGCCTCAACAATTGATCCAACAGCAGCATGCACATCAACAAGCAATCCATGAAAATGAGCAGTTTGCTCTTGCGTGGTTGAGGGCAACCTATGAACCATGTAACAACAGTAAAGTAAATAGTCAAGAACTCTATAAACACTATATTAATTCATGTACAAAAATCGGTAGACAGGGTGTCATTTCTCCATTGCATTTTCCACGATGTGTGAGGTGAGTTTCGATTTATTTTTAATAACCTATATTGTTAATGTACATATCATGTTGAGTATGAAGTGAATGTGTTGTATAGAAAATGGGATGTCTGTAGTCATCTCAACTCATTCCATATAATTATTTGATTGTGGGAGAACTTCTGGCCAGGCTTTATTCAATGAGTTGTGGGGACCTGTTCTAAATATTTCCTATTTAGTCTTGTTTCCACTAGGAAACATACTAATGTAATTTTTATTATCAGTATCAATTTTCGCTCCATGAGCTTAAACTTATTTGTATCAAGTTGTTTCCTCTTATGTGACTCTTTTGTGACATTAAAGTGACTAAAGTCCTAAATATTCATAATTTTTTTTTTATTTGATCAATTATGGTCAAGTTTTCTAAAAATTGTGTTGTGTAGTGAGTTTATCCTACATTGAATTAACTTACAGCCTCCAACATTGTTTATTCTGTTCACGACGTTTTTCATAATAGTCCCTTCCCGTTAATGTGGTGTTTTGTTTATTATTGTTTAGTACTTGAATTTGTGTGCCCTCTATGGGTTCAGCAGAAATTGGTGGATTTTCATTGTTCATCTCAACCATTATGATGTATACTCGGTTTCCTGAGAATTCTGCCGTTGTATCTTTGTTTTTTGCCTCTATGACTCTTTTTACCAGTTTATAACTGACTTTTCAAAATAAATCTAGTTTCATTTTAAGTGATTCTTTATATAGACCGAAATGTTGTTGAATGACGATTTGAATGGATCGGACTATTAGGAAATTCAGTTTTTTTATTTTCCTGGATAAATAGAATTTTTTCGCATTTTGTAATGATTGCTAACATTGTACAATTTTAAGTTTTTTGTTCATGCTTCGGCTTGTAGATTAGTTTACAGTTTCACCAAATTGTCTAAATTCATGAACAGGTTGTACTTATACAGTTCCTGGAAGATTGAGGAGATATTTATTACTTTGTTTTGTAATTGATGCAGCCTATTCAGATTGAATTTTTATGGGTTTGAACATTTTATTATTAAATAGTACAGGCAAAAAGGCATGGTATATGTATATGTCGAACCTTGGGAAAGGAATATTAATTCTATCTGATATAGTTGTACATTGATACAATGAATATTTTTTTTATTTTAAATGCTGAATATTTTGCAGGTCTGTGTTTGGAGGAACAGTGGGACCAAATCCCATGAAGCTAAGCAACCCCAAGGATCCCCAATTTTATGATGGTATTAAGGTGCGAGACCACCCACTTATAATCAATGTTCCACCATCTTCTCCCATTCCCAGTCCTCAGCCAACAGCAACACCCAAAACCACTCGGCGGAAACCTAAACCGAAAGACACCTCCAAAATACCTCCCACAGTTAGTAATACCCCATGTAGTTCCTCGATCAGCTTAACTCAGTCTCAGGTGAATAGCTCGCAGGGTATTGCAACAGCTCTAACTCCCAAAGATAATAGTATATCGCCTCCTGCCCCTCAGCCACCTCAGCTCTCTCCAGCCCTTCAAGCGGAGGCGCCTGAGGGAGGGGCCTCTCCCGCATCCCCAATCCTCAAGGCCCAGTTGAGTGCTCCCCCAAAACAAAGAGAGACGTCGGCTGCATCCCTCAGTTCGGCCCTTATTAAAACCGATCCAAAGAATCAGGTAATTTCAAGTAAAATTCACACGCTTATGAACTATCTAAGTCTCTCTTCCTGCTATTATTCGACTCATATGGGCTTGGCGGGCATATAACTAACAGCACTAATCTCATCTGGTAGCGGGTTCCATGTCTCTTAAATATAAATTCGAAATGTACTAACACTATTAATCAACATTGCTTGGTTAGGGTCTTACCATCTTACCAAAACTCGGTGCAATGTTTACCAGATTTTGATTCAAAACAATTTTTTGAAATTAAGTTGAAAATGTGGAATAATTGATGTTATTTCGGAATCATTCTCCTATACTTTCTAAATTAGCCTTTTTTTAAATTGCTAATCTCAAATTCCGATTATTTTTGAGTTTTTCACAAATTGGACGGTGCTTAAATTTCTGCAATTTCTCCAAAAATATTATTCTGCATGTTGACTATAGTTAATAAGTATAAAATCAAATACGACGAATTTTTTGTTGCATTAAGTCATCTCAATGAAACAATTAGTGGTAGTCATAAGTGTCTATTGTCATACCTGAAAAATATACTATTGCTTAAACCTCTTCCCTTTATCCGTTAATTATTTTTCCTTTTAAAAATGTATGTTGGTGGTGGGGACATATTTCTAATCATTATGCTTGAGTACTTTATCATCGAAAGATTCATGTTTAAACAATTGAAATTGAAAAAAAAAAATTAATTGCTTTGAAAAAATTGTTCAAACATTAGAAAAAAATTGTTTCCGCATGAACACTTTCATTCATTCCATTACTTGTTATTTTAATGAAAATGATTTATCTTAGATTCATAAGTATCTATTCTACGCATCCAGAAAGAGATAAATCATTTATGTGTTTCAAATCACTTTGAGAATTTAGCCTAATCTATTAATGATTTTGAACAAAATAGGCCTTAGCACATCCTCATTTGAGCCAGGCTCTATTGGGAAACTCCAGTACCAGTACCACCACGTTCACAACAACAACATTGATAACAAATAAAGACGGCAGCCAACAGCAAATCATATCAAACCAACAAGGAGCTAACACCTCACTTATTAAGAGTTTGTTGGCTAATAAGGTAAACGAGTGCATGACCGCAGTGAGCATGAGGACTGCAGAGTGTCAAAAAGTAGTTCAGGTAACACACTAATCAATTAACTCCTCTCTGGCAAAAGCTATTGATTTGTATTTATTTCAGATGATTTACTAAAGAGAATTTTAAATAACCTTAATACTGGTAGTTTTTTATTCTTCAACTGTCAAAAGTACTTTTCTCTAATTCTGTGGTTATTCCGTTCATTCTTCCACATCTTGTAGAACAAAATCGTGCGAGAATATATCAGAAACGCACAGTTTTCTTGGATATATTTTATTATTATATGTTGGTACTCCGAACTTTCCGCCACGGCTTTAGCTGTCAATTCATCAATTTGCCTTGAAGAAATCAGTTATGCCAACCAACATTTTTCAATGCAAAAATCACTAAATGATATTTATGGAAATATTTCATTAATTTCAACAAAAATGCAATTAATTAGAGAAAATAATGTATAATACTTGTTCAGAAGACTCATTCTACCACTCGTTCATTCAAAAACTCGCCACTTCGTGGCTCGTTTTTGAATTTTGAACTCGTGGAAGAATATCAATGCTTTCTGCACTTGTATTATAAATAACTAATGATGATATTGTTTGTAACAATGTTAAACGCATTTGGAGAGTCCGTGGATAAAATTGTAGTTAATTCAAACTATTCCTATCATTTCAATTAATTGTTTTCATTCTGAGTACAATATTGATTATTTCAGCCTTGAGAATTGATTTAGAAAATATGATCTGCAAGAATAGTCCATATTTCATTGATTAGAAGTTGACTTGTATTTCAAAATTTTGATAAAATCATCGAGCAAACATGATCAAATATAAGGTCGTAATTAGTTTGGTTGTAGGAATTATTATTTATGAATTGCTAATTTCATCAGTTATTGTTTGTAAGTGAGTGATTTTTGGAATTCAGTCAAATTTAATTAACATATTATTTGAATGAAATATCTATAAGCAATGCTTACACCAGTATTTTTGATTCATTAACTTATACTTTGCTGCTCTAGTTCCATAATATTGATCAATAACTTTTGCCTTATTACATATTCTCATTGAATTGATGTGAACTCAAAAAAACCATATTGTACCCAATTATCAGTTCAAATAAAAATATGACAATACTTCAGACGGCAATTGATATATATGCATTGCCAAAAAATCTGATACATGATGAAAAAAGCTAATGTGAAAATTCTATTCAAGTGGATTTTCTGAATTTGTGATTTTCTATTAAGCCCAAATGAATCAATTTAGTTTATATTTCTAGGAATAACAAAAAATGATAATATAGGTTGAAATATTCATTTTTATTGAAACAAATCGTTTTTGCAGGTAGTAAATTATTTCTGTTCACATCATTCAGCGTAGAATATTTAAAAAAAATATGAACTTTTCTTTTGTAATTTAATTATCAAAACTATTTAATTCATCACAGTAGTTTGAAGATTTGTTTGTTGTATAACAAAAGTAAAAAAGCCACTAACCAATCATCTGCTCTTATAGTTCAATTGCATGATAAGTTTTGATGACCTCGAATTCTAAGAGAGTCTTTCGATATATTCTTGTACTAGCTTAATAATATTATGATTGACAATAAAATATCTTAACATGAAGTTGAACTTGAAAGTAGGTTATTTTTATCAAGTTGTTAAAAAATTTGTTCTTTATTCATGTATATCAATTCATTAGGTTGCGGAAAGACAACAGAGGCTCCTAGCCCAACAGGGTCAAACGTTTTCGAATAAAACACCAATTAAGACAGAACAGCAGGCTAACGTTAGATTAAATGGGGCCAGACAGTTGTTTGGGGATGAGGAAGTCGGTGATCCATCCGTATCCTCAACTACTCCATTTGCGAATACCACGAAAGGAAAGAAGGAACCTCCACAACCTCCACCTCCACCACTAGCACCTCTCACTGCTACCGCGCAGCTGAGGATGGTTAGGCCCCCTGTCAAAGTCGATAATGAAGACAGCGATTCTATCGGTAACAATTCATTGGCTTCTAGTATCGTTGGAGTTGGGGGTATTTCTTCAACTGAGGATGGAGATAATTCGCTAACTAGGTAAGTTTCACAACATCACCTTCTCCACTCTTGTATTTCATTTATGTTCAGACTTGGGTCTTGTTGGATTATGAAAAAAGTAATCAATCAATCATTTGCTTAATTTTGTCTTATTTCATTTACAGTTTTGAAGGCTTGTTGAATGGAGTTCCTAATATTGATAATCCATTGAACGAAGATAGCAACTCGAAAGATTCCACTGGTGAAATAACAAGAAGTAAACCACTGAGGCTGGCAGATTTATTAGAGAAAAAGATTGAAAAAACCCCACCAGTTATTGTCAATGGTTCTTTAGGAAAAGACTTGAAAATTACTGCCAAAGGTTTGGAGTTGGTAGAAAACCATATAGAAAAGGCGTTGATTAGGGACAAGAATATCCAAATGGTGAAAACTGATCCAGAAATCAAACAAGAAATTCAAACTGGAATTAAGAGACCTGCTACTGAAGATATTTCTAAAGTAGAAGTGAAAAAACCCTGTCTTGAAAATATTAATGGAAATGCGCCTTCTCCCAATCCGGATTCACTGGTATGTAATCATATTATTTTTGAATTTTCGAAATATTTCAATGTGCAATTACTTTTAAAGGATACTAAGCAGGATGAGCCGGATGAAGAAGAATCAAGAGGCAGTGCTAGAGTATCGGATGCAGCAGCTAAGCTATTTGCTGATATCGCAGCAGATATATTGGAGGATGAAGATGAGGAGCAACTTTTACAAGAAGCTCAACAACCAGCGCAACCACCAACTGTATCAGTTGACACATCTATAGGTACAACTCCGTCCGTGGGCCAATTGGTAATGGACAATGGAACGGGACAGATGCTTATCACAACACAGCCCCGACAGGTTTGTTTCAATTGAAATCGATATTTTCATTTATTGAAATTGAAATTTTTATAGTTGAAAAAAGTTTTAAATGTCAAGGATTGCGGTTTGGTGTGTGCGCCTTTCCGATTTTGAATCTTTGAAGAGAGTTATTTTCCATAATAAGGTGATGAAATAATTATAAATCAGTGGAGCGGATTCAATTTTATTATTTATTTTTAGGGTATTATATTGTTATTTCTTTATTTTTCTTCATTATTAGTTATCTTCTTTTGCATATCATAATTAAAGTACATATATATCGTTGAAACTTATGATAAACAAGAAAATATCATCAGAATGAGATAACAATGGCAAATATAACAGTTCGAGGATATGCCCCCAGATCAAAAATTGAAAAAAAGAACATCCTTCGCAGATATGATAAAACACTAAAACAAATCAGAGGAACTTAAAATTGTGCTAAAATACACCTTTCTCTAATTCTGTGGTTATTCCGTTCATTCTTCCACATCTTGTAGAACAAAATCGTGCGAGAATATATCAGAAACGCACAGTTTTCATGGTTATATTTTATTATTCTATGTTGGTACACCGAACTTTCCGCCACGGCTTCATCTGTCAATTCATCAATTTGCCTTAAAGAAATCAGTTCTGCCAACCAACATTTTTCAATGCAAAAATCACTAAAATATATTTATGGAAATATTTCATTAATTCCAATGAAAATGCAATGACATAGAGAAAATAATGTATAATACTCGTACAGAAGGCTCATTCTACCACTCGTTCATTCCAAAACTCGCCACTTCGTGGCTCGTTTTTGAATTTTGAACTCGTGGAAGAATATCAATGCCTTCTGCACTTGTATTATAAATAACTATTTTGGTTGCCTTGAATACTTCAGATAACACAAATGAATCCAGAATATACATTTGAGAAAGAAATTGTAATGTATTTTAAATTTCCTTTGGCAAAATATTAAATTTCGTTTACATTGTGTTGAAGTTTTTTCTTAATTCACTTCAATAACAGAAAATTTAAGATTAAAAATTGAAATTTTGAAAATTTTTTTTTACAGATAATTATGTCGCAGTCAAACCCTTCGATGAAAACAGCTTCGGTTCCACAGCCTCAACAAACGGTGATTGTGCAGAATTCTGCACAACAACGAGCTCCTGTAATGCTGCAACAGACTAACTCCGGCCAAATTCTTCTTTCTCAAGGTCTGCAAGGTCAAGTACAGTTTGTTACGAGCGGACAGGGTGGACAACAATATGTTCTTCAGACTGGTGGTACTCCTGGCACTTACATGGTAGCACAACCACAAAC
The DNA here is from genome assembly GCF_914767665.1 of Harmonia axyridis. Taxonomy (NCBI): domain Eukaryota; kingdom Metazoa; phylum Arthropoda; class Insecta; order Coleoptera; family Coccinellidae; genus Harmonia; species Harmonia axyridis. The sequence continues at coordinate 28,744,044 of NC_059507.1, forward strand.
AGCTATGGTACATGGGCAACCACAAACTGTGTTAGTAGCGCAAACTGCGCAACAGCATGCAACTGGAGCGAAAACCATAATAATATTACAGCAACAACCTTCTTCTGCTAATTCATCTCATCACCAAAAGGTAAAGTCCATAGTTTCATGTATTTAATTGAATTTATATTCTTCTATCAAATTTTTTTTTTGCTGGACAAACTACTGTATCTTGAATGGACTAGTTTTCATTTTTTTGTTAAGGATTAATTCTAAAAATTTAAGTAAAATGAAACAAAAATGTGGAAGAATCATTGAAATATCTCTAGAAATGAAAAAGTTATGGGACTTTGAAGTTACGCTTGGAAGAATAATTTCATAGTACGTGTAAGTGTCGTGACGTCACACACTAGACGACTGGTATTCGCAGGTGTACAATCACTTGTGCCGTTCGTGTCGTGTTTTGTTCGTTACACGATGGCTGAAATAACTTACTATATACATACATATAAATTACTTTTTTCTCTTTACTCCTCACATAAATATGTTTTGCCATTGATAGACTTCAACAACCAGTACTCAACTACAAACTGTTTATGAAACGTTTTTTAAATAAATCATCGTTATAAGTTGAACCATGATGAAGCAAACTCGAAAGTAGATACTTACTTGAAAAGTTCAACTCCCTTTATTTCAGCACTGACATAAGATGGATTTGAAGAAAAAAACTCCATCACTGCGAATATATCTATTTTAGGCAAATTGTCACTTTGTCCTTTCAAGAAGCCTTCTTCCATTATGGTGACATAAAAACAAAACTCAAGTTAAAACTACACTGTACAACTACAAACGGCGCGAGAGCCTTGGCGCGGCTAAGTATTTAAACGTAATTTATGGTGTAGCGATCACATGAAAGAGCCGTGACGTCACAGACCAAAGACGTTCCGCGCTAAAATACGTAAATTTAAATAATCTATTTCTCAGTCATTTATTGATGGATTTTCAAAATTTTTCCACTGATTTATCAGTTTTGCTCCATATTTTAGTTATATCGTGTCAAATATAGTATTATCAACATCACTAAACTAGTCCATTATAGGTATAAATTTCAAAATCTTGTATGTGCAATATCCATTTTTTGTAGGTTATGGTTACGCCCCAAGGTCAGCAAGTTGTGGTGACCCAAGTACCTAGGCCAGTTATCCATACCTCAGTGAGCAACATTGTTCAAACTTCAACAGTTATCAAGTCTAATCCAGCATCGATAATTACAACATCAACGACTACTAGTACGGCAAATTCTAATGTGACAGTATCGCAGACTGTCAAACAAGAAGATTCAAAACCAAAAATCTTCAAAGGAAAGACAGTCAAAGATACCACACATCTCTTCATCTGTGAATGGATTGATTGCACAGTGTAAGTAAATCCAATTTTTTTTTTTATATTTTATATTTATTATTTTTTCCACTTATTTCTCTAAAATAAAATATTCTCTTCTTTATTTGTTATTTTCACACTCTTGATTTCTGAACACTGGAAGTAATGAAAATAATTTCAGGACAACAAATTTCAAATCGGCAAATGAGGTATATCTTCATGCCTGTGAGGCTCATTGTCCACAGAATAATGTCGAAGAGGTTATTTGTCAGTGGGACCGATGTGACAACTTGAAAAGGAAGAAATTTTCATTGATGACGCACCTCCATGATAAACACTGTAATTTAGAAGTGAGTATAAATATCAAATATTTCAAATATTTGGAGAACACGTTCATTAGACATGATGACTGAAAAATTAATAATTTCAGGCTATGAAGCAGTCTTTAGTGAAAAGAAAAACACAACCAAATTCCGGTAAACCTGAACCAGTGGCTCCCCCTGTCAGCACGTCCCCTCATCCTGGTTACGCTCCTGATGCTGCTCTTCATGCCATCAAGAGGCATGCACTTGAGTTTGTAAATCCAAAGGAACTTCAGGTTAGTGTCTTACCTATATTTGGCATTCTATGCATAAATGTGAAGGGAAGTGAGCATATTCATGTGATGAAAAAAAACTTCTGCTTAATTATAAGAAAAAACTTCTCTTTGGGTCGTTTCCAAGATAATGGCTGAAGTGAAATATTAACTTTGAGATGAGATGTAGTGGTAAATACACTAATTTGACAAGAAGAATATGTAGAAAAGGCTCTAAAAACTCTTATAATTCTTATCTTAGATGCATAGAAAACCTGGTGTGTCTACCTGTAAAACTTTCAGACAAAACAAGAGATTTTTCAGAGTTATACCTACTTGATTTCCACGGATCGCGTCTGTTTCAGATGGCGCATACATCGCTTATATTTGGCATTTCTCTCGATTCTCGGCTCACGTGACCTTTGAGTATAGAACAATTATATTTTATGCTGGTAACAATCTTCTATACGCTGTCATTATATTTCATTCATTTCATTAAAAATTCGATGGGAACTGAATTGTAATTTATTGTGAAAGTTTGTAAGTCTAAAATCAGTATTTCATTTTTAAACGACGCCAGACAGCAGGAATTCGAAAATTTCTGAGGAGCGCCACCTTACAGGACTGGTGAAGCAGAATAACCAATCAACAGGTGGATATTCCAAAAAGTCTGAAACAAAATCGAATCAGTACACACACCAGGGATACTATGCATCTTATTCATATCTAATATCATGTGATAACCGAATTTTCTAACTTTTGCATTTAGTGTTTCGCTATAACTTTCAACATTTTCTACAATAAAATATACTAGTTATTTTAAGAGTCTCAACAGATTCATTTTTCATCAAAAACTTGGGGCATTTGTAACATTGAGCTCTAACCTCCAACAGGTTGTTGTGAGAATGTAATGAAGGTAAATTGAAAAACTATCAAAAATTGGTTTATTACTTCAATTGAAATGACTTCACAAATGAAACTGATTGAATTAAAAATTAAAACAAATGCATTTCTGTTGGACACTTGATTGTTTATAATTCCATGTTGTGTAATTTGGCATTTTGGCATTTTCATTTTTACACTTCAATAAAAAAAAAATAGTATTTCATTACATTTTCACATGTACTGGGTATTATAACTATTGACACTATGACGGAATATGTTCTATTTTTTTTGAAAAATTGATGAATTTGAAAAAAGTTTTTTTATTTCGGGCCCTCCCTTTTTTATGGATATGAAAGGAAAACTAGAGTTAATTCTATTTCAATTGTTACTTATACATAAATCAAATTACTTTTTGGGAGAACTAACATTTTATATTCTTGGGATTAGCAAAAACAGACGAAACAGAACACACTCAACAGTGTGACTGTTATTGCAGCACCAAAGGTTGTTCCACCTTCAACTGATCAGGTGAGGTGGTTGTGTAATTGAGTGTGTTATTTGTTTAATCGATTTTGTTTGGTTTCTGCTGTTTTATGTTCTTTGTGCATTTAGATGAGCATGTTAATTTACGACATTATTATTTTTTTTTGCTTAGAATAACGATATATTCAGGTAAATTAAGATAAATTTCATTGCATCCAGCTTTCCCGAAGGTAGATGATTCACTTTTGAGGTGAAAAAAATTAGTGGTCTCTGATTTTAAAATTTCCGCTCGAAAAATTCATTTTACATAATTTTTGTATGTCTGTATGCCTGCGAATCCTAGCAAGTCTCAACTCGAGCAATTCTTATTCGATTTTGATGAAATTTGGTATGGATATCTTATTTGCGCCGTAGATGGTTCCATACAGGTTTTTCAGCGCGTTGAGCATGCGCAAACGTGAAATTTCCAGGATTTCCGTTCTACTGATCCAATTTTTATGTAATATTCTATGAATATGGACTGGGTCATAATTGGTTCTGTACAAATTTAAATTCTTTGGGATGCGCGTTGTTGATTCGCAAACGTAACATTTTTGGGACCTCAATATTTCGTGATCTACTAGTCAGGTTGGGTTGGGTCATAAGTGGTTCCAAATGCATTTAATCTCTTTTGTATATTTAATATAGTTTGCATATTGTGCATTTGCAAACAAGAAATATCACAGACTTAATATTTCGCTCTCATTAGTCTGATTTTGATGATTTAAGTTATTTAATTTATTCAAGCTGTTTGGGGGTCAGGAATAAATGAATGAAAAATAACATAAAATTTGGTATGGGTGTTCAGATTGAACATAAATAGTTCTATAGAAATTTCAGCTTCTCGAAATATACAGTGCTCGTTCTACATCCCGGGATGTGATTGCCACAGATGATGCCCTTCCTCCATAATAGTACTAATTGTTGTGAATCCAAATCTTCTCTGTCTTTGCTGTTTTGATTCCTGGACAAGGGGAGTTGGGGGTTTGTTATAATGCCTATGATGCTGAAAGCAATGAAATAATAATAAATAAATTTTATTCATCCTGATAATATATACATAATAACAATAAATTCCATATACAATTACAGTGACCTGGTGACCTGAGCTGGAGCTCGTATGTCACCAAATCACCTATATACGTGATGAACAAGTTGAGCAATTCACAGTTTTCATTTCTATGTGATAGCGCCAACGCCATATTCCTTCAATAAGGTGTAAAAAAAAAAAACCAAAAATGAACTCAACCACATCTTGTCCACTTCAACACACAACCGCCTATGAACCAAAAACCCACGGCCTGTAGATTGATCCGTCAAAAACCGCATAAAATTCATTTGAATTATCAATCAGAAAACGTTTGAGTTCAGTCTTATGTTTTTTATTCCTGAAGTTGAAGTTAATTTTAAACCTAAGTGGGAGAAGAGTGTATAATTTAGGTCAATAGTACAGCCAACCATGCTGAAGGTGATATCTGCTCAATCTAGGCACCACAGTCGCCTGTTTAACAAGTACAAGTACAACAAATATTAGAATACTTTTGCTAATAATGTGGTACCTAGGGTTATATTTCTAGGTATATATCAAAAAACTTCAGCAAAACGCTGAACATATCTATATATTTAAACAGTTTGAGATCATTGTGATGAAAATAAAGGACAATGGCGTGCTGGCAATCTATTTTAATTTGGAGATGCTTTTTTTCATATTTTCATGGAATCAACAGCGGAATTTGATATGAATGGGAAGGGTGCTGGTCCCTTCAAGTTGACAATAAGGTCTTGAATTTTTTCACACACACCAGTATTTCTAAACATCTCAATCGCGCTACCAGAACAAGAGAAAGAATATCGAAAAAATAGATTTGACTGTGTTGAGAATTTGCATGTAGATGTCCAGGATCAATTTCAAAGATGCAAAATATCATGTTAATCGCTTTATCAATATCATAAATAATTCGAACAAAATATCAAAAAAATTAGCCAATATTTCTGTAACAAAAGATCCCACAAGGTTGAAATTTTGTTTGAAGTAATCGCTTAAACAATCATGCTGATATTCAGGAGATATCCATCATTAGAACCCCTCATCTGAATATTTTGACCAATAACAATGACATAAATCTCATCTCATATATACATATTAACATCAATGTGGTCCCCTAGGGATCAATAATTCAAAACGAGGAGTTGGCTGTAATAATGAGTTCCGCATGTGTAAAGCAGAGTTGGTATGATTTGATTTTTCGGGGCATTCAAATTTAACGGATCTATCCTGACCTTTAATCTCAGACTTGAAATAAATATTATGAAACAATAAGTTGATGGAAAAAATTTGAATAATAGTTATTTATAAAACAAGTGCAGAAGGCATTGATATTCTTCCACGAGTTCAAAGTTCAAAAACGAGCCACGAAGTGGCGAGTTTTGGAATGAACGAGTGGTAGAATGAGCCTTCTGTACGAGTATTATACATTATTTTCTCTAATTCATTGCATTTTCGTTGAAATTAATGAAATATTTCCATAAATATAATTTAGTGATTTTTGCATTGAAAAATGTTGGTTGGCAGAACTGATTTCTTTAAGGCAAATTGATGAATTGACAGATAAAGCCGTAGCGGAAAGTTCGGAGTACCAACATAGAATAATAAAATATAACCATGAAAACTGTGCGTTTCTGATATATTCTCGCACGATTTTGTTCTACAAGATGTGGAAGAATGAACGGAATAACCACAGAATTAGAGAAATAACTTTAAACTCAAACTGAGACGTTAAAAAAAGTTGCATCATGCTAAAATCGTTCTATACTTACCTAAAACAGTTTCAAAAGTTGTAATATGACCTATAGATTAAGAAATTATAAATAAAACGCCATTCAAGTAGGTTTTCATTAAAAAACAACAAAATGTGAGTTTTATTAAGAGAATATTAAGAATCACTGATTCTAAAAAATCTTTGTTTCTATTTTTTCGTTTTCTATTTATAGTCTTCGCTTAGTTATTCATTCGAATCTTTGTTTTACAGGATGACAACGAGGGGCCAGTAACGAAAAGTATTAGGTTAACAGCATCACTAATTCTGAGAAATCTTGTAATCTACAGTGGAAATTGTAGAAGGTAAGTAATCTGAATCTGATGAATAACTTGAATGAATTTTAAACCGTTTTATATTTTATAGGTACTTAAAACATTACGAGTCTCATTTAGCAAATGTAGCTCTCAGTAATGTCGAATCATCTAGAACCATAGCCCAAATTTTGTACGATATGAATGAAGGGTCAAATCACAGGTGACCTAATCATAGAAAGAATAAATGAACAATCGAATTTAAGAAAAGTACAGATCTCCAGTGATAGTGTTTGAGAATTGAACAGAAACTGAGAACTGTTCGGAAATGCTGAGTGATTGTGGAAAATCTAAAACATTTATATATAAGCAGTCTGTATAAATTATTAAGTGTACAAATATAATTTTTAATAGTAGGTAACTAAAACAAAAAGCCTAATTGTTATTTTTATATTAATTTTCTAGTGTATTGAAGCTTTTTCATGATAAGCATACTACTTAGTTAAAGAACGAACTTTCAGTCTTTTCACTTTATATCATTAGAACCAGTTCTCATCAAAGTTAATCCCCTCTTCTCCTCCGTGCAATGAATTATCCGACGGGAGTCGGTGACATCTTGTAGAAATGTAAATAATTGTGATTATAAGCTTGTATGGTGGACGAAATTATTTTATTTTGATGATGAATATAAGTGATGGGAATATTTATTTTCGAATAATATATTATGTACAAATTTAAAAGTTGATCAGCTTTTTATGTTGATCCATAAAAAAGTAAGTTAAGAAAACAGAATAGAAACTTTTCCAATTTCAGATTACAACCTGTATTTGACATGTTTTTATATAAGCAATTTTGTTTTGTTTTCCAGAAACAAGAAAACTATTCCTTTGAAACTTTATTTTGTAGATTAATATTGTAGTTCAATAGTTTTTCACTTTATAATTGTTAGAGCAATTTTTTTACATACATATTGTCGTAACGGAATTTATCGATTAATTCATGAAGATTATTTATATTTTTATTGAGAATGTTATTTATATTGTATTTTTCTTAACTTGATTGAATAAAAATTTTAAGTGATAGATATATATCACGATATATGATGATCTGAACTTCCGGAATTGTTTAGTTCAATTTACAATGCTTCCCTTTTTATTTATTTTCATTTATTCTTTTACTACCAATTTTTATCAAAGAGGTAAACATTTTATTGGTGGCCTTTTTATGATATACTAATTGTAGGGACCCGTAGAAAAATTTTCTATAACCGATAACTTCAATTCCATCTGACAAGCATATTCTTATGAAATGAATTCTTATTATACACATGTCTAAATATGGGAGGAATAAAACTGGGAATCGATTTTGAAAAGTTTATAAGTTCTGAATTTTCTTACGATTTTTATGAAAATATATTTCTCAAGGCAGTGAATATACATTTTAGTGGTATCTGCGTTTTTGAGTGCTACTTGATTGATTTTATATAAGATTTGGAAGGCTGATAACCAAATAAATTTTGTATATTTTGATTCAGTTTCTTCGAAAATTCTATTTTGTCCACACTACATGTAATATACGAAACACGTAAAAGCACATGATTTATTTAAATAATCAGTATTATCTCATGAAGATGTAAACTTGTTATTTTGACGTACTTGTAAAATGAAAACAGAAAGAGGCATTGAATCTCTTCATTACTACTTGAATATCTGACTGAATTTTTCGTGTGGATTTCTTTTCAATTTCTATGTGCTAGATAATTCATCATCTCTACGTACCAATAAACAAATCTGTAAGGATTAATTAAATAATTAATCAGATGATTACAGGAAATAAAATTGCATTTAATGTAAAGAATTTTTATTTGCACTTCTTTTGTTTGTAGTGAAATCCTTCAATAGAAGTCAGACTTTTTATAATATCTCGTTTTATTTTTCCATTGAATATTTACCTATCGCTATAATTTGTGTTGGAATTTACATTATTGCGTATTTCAAACAGAATAGTGGTTAAACCAAGTGGTAAGGTCTGCAGTTCTCTTATTTGCTCGATTGTTACAGAGAAACAGCGGACTAATTTTTTCACCAATGTCTATAACTTTTGAACTCTTACAAGAGAAACATGAAATTTTCAGGGTATGTTCAGGTAGAGTCTAGAGTTTTGAGTTCATAAATGAGCAAAATCAATTGGATGGTTCTAAAGTTTCACAAAAATGAAATTTTCGAAAAGGCAAATTAATTAATTTTGTGAGGACTCTATCATTGGGTGATGAAAAAATATTTTGATATCCCAAAATCTATTCATCGGATTCTATTGAAATATTCTTGTAGAAAATAATTCAAAAATTCAGCTATACAGGGTGTCCTGGGAGTAACTGTACATACTCTTATCAGAGGTAGAGAAGAACTAAATGAGTAAAGATTGACTATTGAAAATTAATTTCTGCCTTTCCTCAGAAAGCTACAGGGTGAGTTTTCATATTCATGGAAATATTGAGACGATCATCAGAATCAAACTCATCGGCGGAATTTATTGAAACTTGGGATGTTATTGACATATGTCGAGTCAGAGGGATATTAACCCTTCGTTAGGCGCGTGGATTACGATTGTAATCCACCACTATTCCAACGCCGATATTTTCCTAATTTCATTGGTTATGTAAGCGCGGACCTCAGTGACATTTTATAACCACACCAAAATTGGCGTCGACTTAGTGGACCAACTATGCCAAAAATACAACATTGCGAAAAATGCAATGGTTGTTTTTTACAATCTGCTGAACGTAGCTGGAATAAATGCCGTCTGTATTTACAAAGCGAACCATCCTACGGAAAAAAAAGTAAGGAGTGATTTCATTGAAAAATTTGCTTGGGAACTCATCAAGCCACAAATAGAGGCCAGGTCGAATATAACCTGCTTACCCATGGAACTCAGAAGACGAGCGCGTTCCCTCCTTGGACTCGAAGCGACATTACCCCCGCCTTCTGATCTACCAAGGCAAGAAAATCCTATAAAACGATGTAACATATGTCCTAGAAGCCGTAACAAGTCAACAAGGAAAGTGTGCGTGAAATTCAAAAGACACGCTTGCAAGCAACATGCAGTAGATATTTGCACTGAATGTTTAGATGGTTGAAGAAATCACCATAATTGTGTGAATTTTCCATGAATATGATAACTTCTATCGAATGTAGCAAATTGTATTTTTCATATTTGGTTTGTCTTTTTTCAGAATATTTGCAGATAAAACTATGAATAACGTGATTCTTTTGCTTTCTTATTCAAACAGTGAGATTCTTGAAAATTTTCATAAAAAATTTTTTTCATCATTGAAGCAGATACATCAACAAGACTGAATAACCAATTTAGCCAATGATTATAGTCTGAGTATGTGATTTAATGACAAATCATTTTGGATTACGTTTGTAATCCACACGCCTAAACGCGTTAGGAAATACCGCGCGCCTAACGAAGGGTTAATTATTTCAATATTCCTGGACCCGATTCATTATTCCTCATTTGAAGTGTTGATGTTAAAAATATCCTTTGTATTTCGAATTTGCAATTACTGGTTAGATTTCCAAAAAGAGCATAAATTCAGCTTCAATACGCGGTATCACTCAAAGTTGTCACATGTTACATTCTTTTTTTATGAATTTTTGAAATTGGACAAAGTTCGAAAAATTTGATTTATTCAGGATTGAGGTATCTCGTGAAAGAAAGAATATAAACAGAGAAAATCTGAGTAATGATTATTGTATGAGACTAAAACAGATAAATAAATACCGAGAATGATGCAGATATTATTTTGAATTAGAAAATTGAGTACAAAATTTTTATGACATAAGTGTAAAATAACATTAGAAGGTAAAATTTTAAGTTCCTAATGAAAAAATCTATTAAAAGAATAATTGATTTTAAAAGACTGCATTAATCAATCTTTAGATTGACATATCTACTTTCCTAGCAGAGGTTATTGGTTAGTAAACATAACCTCTCAATTTCAATCCTTTTATTTTCGCATTATGTACGAAGTCAAGGTTCTCTTTGATGGATACTCAGGAATAAAAGAAGATGGTTATTATGCAAATTGTACTTGTACACTACTTAAAGGTCCACAAAACATAATTGTTGATACACTAACACCTTGGGATGGTGAAAAACTCAGAGCAGCACTCAATCAACATCAATTAGAATGTGAAGACATACAGTATGTAATTTGCACCCATGGACACTCAGACCACACTGGGTGTAATTACCTTTTTCCTAAAGCCAAACTCATTGTAGGGTACTGTATTTCATTCAAAGATCGTTATTTTGACCATAATTTCAAAGATGGAGAAACATACAAAATAAATGAGTTTGTAAAAGTTTTACCTACACCAGGACATACCATGGAAGATGTCTCATTACTAGTGGAAACTAAAAATAAAGGCTGTATAGCGATTACAGGGGACTTATTCGAAAGGGAAGAAGATATAATCGATGAAAGTATATGGCAATCTGCAGGAAGTATGGATGTTATATTGCAATCGAAGAATAGATATAAAATACTGGAGATAGCAGATTGGATCATTCCTGGTCATGGACCAATGTTCAAAGTTCTTGAAGAATACAGAGTAAAAGGTAAAAATACGGACAGTTTGAATTCATTATGATGCAATTATGAGAAAATACATATGTACGATTGGGATCATGAAATTTAGAGATATATGAAAAGTGTTTTAATTAGAATACTTTTGAACTAATTTGGAGTATTCTTTTGAAAATCATTATATACTACAATACGTTTAGTAAGAAGTCAATCTCTTGTATTCAAATATTTTTTAAAGCAAATTTTTAAATATAGTACCTGGTCACAAGAAGTGGAATGAGTTTCCTGTCACAAAAAATTTTGAAACAGGCCTCTTGTTACTTAATGTGGATTACAAAAGTAAACAATAAGGTTAAAAAGATGAGTTGAATTAAAAAAACGTAAATTTGAATGTTAATGTATCCTTTCAAATATCATGTTGAAGTAATAATTATATTTTTTCAATGCTATCAATACAGTATGAGGAGCATTTAGTGATCAATCATTTTTTTACTAATTCAAAGACTGTTGATAGGGCTTTACAATCTGAATGTGGCCGTTTGATACATTTTCATGTTATACACAAAATTAATAAACACATAATATAAATAACTGCAATAACCGTCACATTATTCATATCGATCTTTTGCTTTGTTTCATTATTGATATGCCTCAAGGTTTTTTTTCTTTATATATTCGTTCTGTGTGAGTTCTGCAGCTTGATCCAAAAATGATTTTATTACCCTATTTTATATTCCAGATTGTTAAAAGCTACTGAAAGATCAAGAGAAAGTATACATTGATGTTTTTGATGATTCAACTTTTTTCCATGGCGAATCCTAGATATTAGGTGTGTGTTCTACTACTTGATTGATTGGGTACCAATTTTCATAAAAAAATCACATGAAAAATTACTTCACCTTCATAACTTAGGAATCTCTCATTACCATATATGTATATGTTATCTACCGTTATATACCATTTTTATTCACTTTGGTTATTTTCCACATAGACAAGAATTCTTTCATCAGTAAATATACCGAGAGTTTAATGATTTTCTTCCTAAATAGCACACTTACGTCATTGTTGTTGTATCATAAAAACAGATAGAGAGAGGGGAACTAAATTTATTGATCCCCTATCGACATACAATTTTGTATTACATATTCAATTAGAAATTATCAGAAAATATCAAAAAATAACTGCCTTTGGTGTAGATGCTCTGTTGTGGTGGTGTATCAACAGCTTATGTTGATCTTATTTTAGATTACGATGAATTTTTCGCTGAGTTTTACATCCTTTCCTGTATTAGTTCTATTTCCGTTGTCTGATATAAAAGCTGATTGGATGGGTTGTTGGGTTGTCTTAATTTTTTAATTTTTCATCAGCCAGTTGTTTCCTCTCCTTCAATTGTATTCAGAGATGTTTTTGTTGAATTTGAGAATATTGTATGTCCATAGTCCAATAAAGATCTACATATCATTTCGTATATCGTACTAGCTGTTTTACTGCCGATTCCCATGTTTTTATAGGTAAGAGATCTAAAATGCCCAGCTTGTGTGATAGCTTTTTTCTTTTGGAGTTGAATTTTATAACTACGTCATAAAAACAATTTCAGTTAATAAAATAGTCAATGTCATGGATTCAATGTCCTTTTCTATCTGTGTAGTCTGTAATTATGTTGTGCATGCATTATTCTTTGAATCCCAGTTTGAATATGGTGCGAATAGCTCTCTTTTGAAGTTTCAAGATCTCCTCCATTCTAGAAAAGACCCCATAGAAAATGATATTGTATCACAGCTTGATAGATTCTCTTCAATGATGTTGAATCAAGACATCCAAAGAGAAACAGATAGAGCTGGGTTCTTCATTAAGTTGGTGACAATGCCATTTCAAACTCTTGTTTATGTAATGCTCAAATCCAAGAAATTACTATTCAACAAAATCAACTATCCTGATGTATGGTGGAATTTCATTTTTGAATGGTTGGTATGAAACAAAACAGCACTTGTCTTCTGAGTGTTCGAACATAATCACTTATTTACTTTTGTTATGGTAGATTCAATGTGGCATTTCAGATAACTGAGAGTAGTCACTTTTATTAAGATGTTGGCGTCATCTGCAAAATATATTAGTTAACAACAGTGATTGGGGCTGTTCCACCAAATAGATCATTCATAAAAGTAATGAAAAATAAATGGACCCAAAATTCTTCCTTGTGGTACACCCAATTCAACTGGAAGCGGATCTGAGATTGTTTTCTCATTGGTGATTAAAACTTGTGGTGTTTGATAGGAAATATATGATCCAAACCGTTTAAGTGGGTACCTTTTTCTTATTTCATAGGAATTCATTTGCAGTTTGAGTTCGTGGTTGAGAGTATCAAAAAGCTTTCGAAAGATCCAGAAAGACAGCCATCACAATTTCAGAATCCTCCAGAGCCCCCAATGCTTGACTTCCTAATGAATTCAAATAATCTTGATTTTCCTTTTATAAATAAATGTTGTGAGGAGAACAGAATATCCTAATCAACAAGGAAATCCTTTAGTAGTCGTTAACTCACCACAAGCTTGAATATTCTCTATACCTTTATACCTCTTCCTTTGCCGTCACCTCTGTAGGGGAGAGGAGGGTCAATATTGGAATTTTTAAAAGGAACCCCTGTTTTTATAGCAGATCCGTATCCTACGGCAAAAAATAAAAAGTTTTTGCGTGAAAATTTTTCAGGATTCATCACAGATGGCTCGAATTTGAATTTTCCGTCTGAATAACCGTTTCATTAATCATTCACATAAAATTCTAGTTGTAAATTGTTCAACTATTCATTTGAGCAAGGGGAACCGTTTTGCGCATAAAAGATAGACGGCTCGAGAAGATTTATACTAGATTCCAAATAAAAAAGATCCATTTCGATATTTTTCTTTTATTTCAACTGATACATCCTTTTAAATTGGGTATGGGAAGTATTTTGAAAACACTAAAAACAAATAATTTCGTCAATTCTGAATGATCAATGTAAGCACTGAAAATAAATCAGGAAATGTTACAATTTCATGTGAATGATTAATGGAAAGGATAAATGAAGGTCGTTCAGACGGAAAATTTAAATTCGACTGCGCAGCCATTTGTGACGTATCGTTAAAAAATGTTCGTACAATACTTTTGTATTTTTTGCCGTGGAATGAGAACCTGTAAGAAAAAAATAGGAATTTTCATTTGAAATTCTACAAGGGTAAAAGCAATGGCAGAGGTGTAACATAGATGAACATCTTCTTCAAAACCATATCAACATTTTTTTTTTAATTCCACAAGGGTAAAAGCAATGGAAGAGGTGTAACATAGATGAACATCTCCTTCAAAACCATATCAACATTTTTTCCTTGAGATGCTTCCTTTTCGAGATTTTTGATTGATTCTACTTAAAAAAATTCACCCGGTGTAGTTCTTGTATTTTTCCACATTTTCAATATCCCCAGATTTTGTCAACGCGTGTATTTCCTGGCAGCAATTCAAAAGAACAGGCTCAATTGCAATGCCTTGACAGTGTCACACGATACCTGCACGTAATATTATCCAGAAATGACGCAAATGCGAAACAGCGATAACCCAATTAGGAAATAAGTTCTGCAATAAGCAAACATAAGAGGCAGTTGTCCTGGCAACACTGCCGGTTTCCCCCCGGTTCCTCCCCTTTTTTCCTGCAGACAAAGGATGCTAACTCATCTTTAATAAGACGATCAATTATGAGGCGGAGGAAACTTCTGTGCAACTTTCGTTGTAATTATATTTTCGTAATTATGTTTCGTCCATTTCTGCTACGGTACAGATTTATCGCGGGCTTTTATAATATGGAGGCTGTGTGTGTGTTGTATCCCTCCTATATAGAAGGGGGAAGTTTGAAGAAAAACTGCACTAAGCTTTTTGTTTCTGCTTATTATTTCCGATCTTTGAAATCGTTAGAGGGAAGAAGCAGTTCTAATTCTACACCATGTTGCTTTTCTCCTTAGCGAACATTTTAAGTACCTATACTTAATTGATAAAAGTGGTTTCAAGTTTTACAATAATTTTATTATATCTTTTTTCTAGCAGTTTTAATACGTTAGTGATGACGTCACATATCGTCATTTTAGTTCTCCTGTCAGTGTTCGGAATCCAAACAAACAAATTGTCATTCAAATTAGTACGTTGTCGTTGAAGAGTTTGGCTTATTTTGATAAATAAGATTATTTAAGAACGATTTTACTATTAATTGATAGACAGAAGGAACGAGATTAATGCCAGTAAGTTCGAACTTGAAGTTTAACTAATAAACAAGGCTTTTTACAAAATCTGGGGAATGATACAGGATTCAAACTTACTGGTATTAACCTCGTTCCTTCTGTCTATCAATTAATACTGAAATCGTTCCTCAAATACTCTTATTTATGAAAATAAGCCAATTCCTTCAACGACACCGTACTAATTTGAATGACAATTTATTTGTTTGGATTCCGAACACTGACAGGAGAAACCAAAAATGGCGGTGTGTGACGTCACACTAATAGAGCGTATTCTATGCAATGTTGCTTTCCTCGTTAACTTGGCGAACATTTTAATTACCTACTTAATTGATGAAAGTGGTTTAAAATTTTACAATAATTTTATTATATGTTTTCCTATTGAAACAACGGTTCTTTTGATGAAACTAAAAACTTAATATCTTTCAGTTTTATAGGTGGTGACTTCTGCAAAGTGTCCGATCATCTACCTCTACCCAATAGCCCAGTCAATATATGTTTTTCACAGGAAAGTTTGGGGTAGTCTTGTTGTCTTCGATTGAATATGTTTTCGGAGGGCTGAATTCGAATCTGAGGTTTGCCATCAAAATTTCGTGACGGAACAGTATTTCATTAAGGTTTTTGTCCGAAAACTCGTTCTGGCTCAAAGAATAGTTGCGGATTTTATCTGTTTCGTCAAAAACCCCCTTTGTCCTACCTGAAACTTGAATTTATTATTAATTTAATGGTATGTCTTCTACTCAATGATTTCTTCTTCCAATACAATCCAGATGGGTTTAAATAATAAAGCCATCATCAGTTTAAAAAAAAGCATTTTCAAAATTACTCCTTGAAATTTAGTTTATTTCTTCATATCGATTTCATTGAACTCATTGAAGCAACAATAGCGTCGTATTATTTAAACCTAGAATAAAGTACATACTCCAATTCAAATTTTTATATGAGAAGGTCGTATGATATTTTTCGAGTTGCAAAAAACCGATAAAAAAAGAACATTTTCAATATAATGGTTTTAGTATCCGTGAATCAGAAATAGTGAGGCCGCTATTAGTGAAAGAACGTACCGAGAGTGGTTTCAAAGCTTCAAGAACGATGATTTTGACGTCGAAGACCAGCATGGCAGTGGAAGAGAGAAGGTTTTCGAAGATGCAGAATTGGAGACATTCTTTGATTGAGACTTGTGTCAAATACAACAATAATTGGCAAGATCATTGCTAGTGACGCAACAAGCAAATTCAAAACGCCTGAAAGTCATAGGAAAGATTCAGAAACAAGGAAATTGGGTTCTGTACGAGTTGAAGCCGAGATATGTTGAACGGCGTTTGTTTGCTTGTGAATAGCTGCTTTCAAGGCATAAACGGAAGGGATTTCTGCATCGCATTTTGGCTGGAGACGAATAATGGATTCAATACGATAATCCCAAGGGCAGAAAATCATGGGGATATCCCGGCCATGCTTTCACGTCGACCAAGCCGAATATTCACGGTTTCAAGGTCAAGCTCAGTATTTGGTGAGACCAGCTCGGCGTAGTGTATTATGAGTTGCTAAAACCGATTGAAACAATTACAGGCGATCGTAATCGAACGCAATTAATGCGTTTGAGCCGAGCATTCAAAAGCAAAAGGCCGCAATACAACGAGAGACATGATGAAGTGATTTTACAGCATGAAAATGCTCGAACCCATGTTGCGAAAGTGGTCAAGATTTACTTGGAAACGTTGAAATGGAGTCCTACCCCACCCGCTGCATTCTCCAGTCGTTGCTCCAACGGACTATCAATGGCTCACGGCCTGGCTGACCAGCACTTCCGAAATTTCGGAAAAAAACGGCGGAAGCAAAGTTGTACGTCTAAATATTAAGGGTCAAGGGTGGGTACCTTATAGAATTTAACGCTGACACACACCGACAGACAGACCCGAAACAAAAATTGTTCCGTTTGGTCTGAAATGTCTTTTGCCAGTGAAAATTTTTAAAACGGAGAACAATATTTGTTTTCAATCTAAAAGTGATCACAATGGCCCCCACTACTTCCGGTAGACTCGAGAGCGATAAACATACCCCCAAAACCGTAGGCGCCGAATTGCATGTCAATGAGTGCTCCTTAATCAATAATCCGCCATCTTGGCAACCAGATAAGATCCACCTCCAGCCGATGGTCCTTTTAAAATGGGTGTTTTACATTCACCGAAGATTGCCCTGAAACAATTCAATCGCCGGTCCGATATTAAAAAAAAATCGATATTCGCGGTGCCGGGGCGGGCTATGGCTGTACGTCATTGGCCCGAGCGAGGGCGCATAACCTATATTTGAATATGCGCAATTTGGCGGGATTTATTCACTTCCCCGTCATATTTTGAATATATAGCGTCCGGAAAGTGCGCAATTTCGCCTGCAGATTATGGATCTAGTCCTCCTTTTCCCTCCTTTCGCGTGGCTTCCTTCTCCTCCTTCCTCTCCTGTTGCCTCCTTACTGGGGGTAGTTTGGGGTTGCATCGTTTGGGAGTTCTGACACAGGGCAACATTTTTATACTTTGTATTTGGAATTTTTATCGGGTGATGCTGGGATTTATAGGTTTGTAGAAAAGGGAAATGATTTTTTGCTTTCCAGTGAGATAAAAATTGAGTTGAATATACAGGATGGCAGTGGCGTACCCAGACAAAAGAAAAACTCCAGAACGCCTGAAGCTATCGCTTCGCGGCGAACTTCAGGTTTTTCTCATACAAATTTGATGGGATTTCTGTTTTTATCAGAACCTAAAGACACAATTTGGTTTTTCGCAGTGCATCAGTTGAAGAATATCTTCTTTCGGCCATAACTTCAGAACTCCTGAAACTATCGCTTTGCGACCTTCAGGTTTTTTCATGCAAATTTGATGTTTTTTTTCTGTTTCTGTTGAAAAAATCCTATCATTACATTTGAAATTTCGGAGTAAAATGAACAAAACAATGAACTTCTGACTTAGCGCCCCCTATAGAAAGCAGCAAAAACAAATTTATCATGAGTATATTTTGTCATCAATCAACAAGATATTATCTCTTAGACGAGATCTAATTTGCTCAAAAATGTTGAGCCAAACAAAAAAGTTACAGGCATTTCAATCAGTCAGATTTCTCCCTTTCCCCTACCCTTATTTGATGTCGTAAAATCGAAAGTGACAATTCAAAAAGATAGAGAATTTTCCAAGGATTTCAGTGATGATTTTTTTTTCAACTTTATATGGAACATTTTTGAGTGAAATTCATTTTTCTACTCGACGATAGTTATTATGCCCCCTAGGGGTAGAGGTATGAACTTCAAAACAATTTCCAGTGTGTTTCTTTGTACACTTTAGTGGTAAAAATTTTTACCGCAAGTCTACGATGAGTGGATCCTGAGATATAGCCGCTCACCTCGCTTATTTGCCCACCCTGTACACAATTAAATTATTGTGTTGTGACTTATAATGGATATACCTCCTGGGGGGATATATCTCGCTTACCACCCCCTTCCCTCCCTTGAGTACGCCACTGCAGGATGGTCCAGATTTTAGTTCAATAACTTTGGCGTCGGATAGAATAATTTTTTTTATGAAAAACAGTTCAAATAAACATATATCCTAACATGTTTCATTTTTAAGTTACAGGGTATGCAAGTTCGAAAACAAATCAGTTTTTTATTCATACTCAAGTATTTTTACATTCATTTATTAGGTATTGAAATCTAGATAATTAATTCTTTCGAATTAGATTATTATTTCCTGCAGAAATGATTCAGTGGCGTAGATACATGGATGCAATAATCTTTTTCCCATTGAAAATGTAGGCTACTGCTATTTTTTTGAGAAAATTATTCCATTTCTGAAATCAACCGGGTCACCCAAAAGTTCAACTGTGTTGGTTTTTGTGATCACTGAAATATTGGATAATTTTGTTTCGATATTCTTTTCGGAATTTGTTTGTTTCCAATTGGTAGTTTTGAAATTATTGAGGAATTGAAATATCGAACAGCCATAGTTGCGGAATCTCTTTTTTTTTATTTTGCTCATAATAATAATGATTAAAGTTAATTAATTGCCCTGTAATTGGGAAACTGTTGGACACTCCGAGCTATTATTGTAATTAACCGCGGCATTCGAGATCAGAACATAACCTGAAAATTTTAAGATTCTAGGTAATTCCATTCGAGAGTTATCATATTTACGGCTAGACGGACAGACAGAATTGCACCTAAACACGGACTCGTCAGTGAGTCGAGCCACCTCATTTGAGAACAATCCATGCTCAAAATTAGAGAATTGCAACATCTTTGAGTTGATGTCAATAATTAATAATCAAAAAGAAAGAAACTTACCCATATTATTAACTTTGTATCATATCACATGATGAAAACTTTTAATGGGAATATGCATATTTGTCAAATTTAAGTTAAAAATCTTGTGAAGGAAAGGTGTTATGAGAAAAAATCATAAAAAAATCAAACTTTAACACTCTGTATCTCGAACACAAAGCGTTTGTGGGCCCATGTCCATATATGACTTTTTTTTCTAAAAATGACCCAAGGAATCTTTCATTTCCGTTTGAACCTCCAATGGAAATATCTCTAGAAATGAAAAAGTTATGGGACTTTGAAGTTGCACTTGGAAGAATAATTCCATAGTACGTGTAAGTGGCGTGACCTCACACACTAGACGACTGGTATTCGAGTGCTTACAAATTCATTGGTGTACAATCACTTGTGCCGTTCGTGTCGTGCTTTGTTCGTTACACGATGGCTGAAATAACTTACTATATACATACATATAAATTACTTTTTTCTCTTTTTACTTTTTACTCCTCACATAAATATGTTTTGCCATTGATAGACTTCAACAACCAGTACTCAACTACACACTGTTTATGAAACATTTTTTTAATGAATCATCGTTATAAGTTGAACTATGATGAAGCAAACTCAAAAGTAGATACTTACTTGAAAAGTTTAACTCCTTTTATTTCAGCACTGACATAAGATGGATTTGAAGAAAAAAACTCCATCACTGCGAATATATCTATTTTAGGCAAATTGTCACTTTGTCATTTCACGAAGCCTTCTTCCATTATGGTGACATAAAAACAAAACTCGAGTTAAAACTATACTGTACAACTACAAACGGCGCGAGAGCCTTGGCGCAGCTAAGTATTTAAACGTAATTTATGGTGTAGCGATCACAGGCAAGTGCTGTGACGTCACAGACCAAAGACGTTCCGCGCTAAAATACGTAAATTTAAATAATCTATTTCTCAGTCATTTATTGATGGATTTTCAAAATTTTTTCACTGATTTATCAGTTTTTTAATTCTATCGTGTCAAATATAGTATTATCAACATCACTAAACTAGTCCATTGCACCTAAACACGGACTCGTCAGTGAGTCGAGCCACCTCATTTGAGAACAATCCATGCTCAAAATTAGAGAATTGCAACATCTTTGAGTTGATGTCAATAATTAATAATCAAAAAGAAACAAAGTTACCCATATTGACTTTGTATCATATCACATGATGAAAACTTTTAATGGGAATATACATATATGCCAAATTTAAGTTAAATATGTTGTGAAGGAAAGGTGTTATGAGAAAAAATCATGAAAAAAACTTAAACACCCTGTATCTCGAACACATAGCGTTTGTGAGTTCATGTCCATATGTGACTTTTTTTCTAAAAATGATCCGAGGAATTTATCATTTTCGTTTGTACCTCCAATTTAGGAACGCCCTGTGTAAAACGCACGTTCAGTGAAATTCTTGAAATATAAAATATGATCGACCCTCACTATTCCACAGATAAATCGCATCGATTTCGCGACTTACTCACATCAAAGAGGGTTCCACGCTCTGCCGACCCCGACAAATTGTCCAAATCTGCGAATTTACAGAATATTCGACCGTCCCGGGGTGCTTTGTTCTGCGAGTTTTCAGTTTATCAAACGGGGTAATGTAGCATGAATCGCCGCGGGGTGTTATAATTTTAAATGTTGGTTCTATTCCGGTTCGCCCCGCTGGGTGCAACCCCCTTGAACGCCGCCTCCGTGGTTTCAGACGCTTCCGTGTGATCCCCCACAGAATATGCACCCTTGTCTGGATTCGGAATAAATTGGGTTTTCCATTCAAGTTCAGAAATTGGAAAACCAATAAATAATCAAGAATAATATACGCAGTTTGTTTGTGCGAGTTTGTTCTAGAGAATGAGGTGCTACTATCTTGCAATGTCCATTCAGCAGACTTATACCTACTCACGAAATTTGACTGAAATAGAGAAAATATCGTCTAATACTCGTTGCAGAAGGCAATTCCAACACTCATGCATTCGAAAACTCGCTCCTTCGTCGATCTTTTTCGAATTTTACATTCGTGTTGGAATAGGAGCCCATTCTGCAACTTTTTATAGAATATACTATTTAAAAACTGTTCAATATTCCTGTTTAGTTTATTTTTTTTTTACACTTATCAAATATTTATCAGAAAAATTTATTTCTTCTGTTTCTTCTCTTTTGAAGCCTTGGTTACATCTTCATTCTCGGCAGCATCCTTTGCTCTCTTAGCACGAATTCCTATATTATGATGTCCTATATGCAATGTTCATATTTTTCTGTCAATGTTGAGTTTTATCGTCCCCTATATAAATGTCCTACAACCCCTGTATTCTTATCAGTCAAAAATTGTAGCCTGATGAAGCCACAGTGGGGCGAAACAATTGTCACAGACAATAAAATATTCGTGGAAATTGCTTTGTTATCGGTTTATTTCCACCAATTAGGGGTCGAATCCATTGAATAATTATTACAATAAATAAAACAAAGAGTCAATTATACATTTCATCCCAAAAAAAGAAAAGTGTGGAGAAAATAAAAAAAAATACAAAACAAAACAACGAGAGAACTCATAATTATTTCTGTGCAGTATTAATTTCATTTCAAGCTGATGACCACATCAGAAACATCGAAAATTCGAGCGAATGTTGAAAAAAAAATTAGGAAAGCAATGAAAGAATCTCAGTAGATTTTGAGCGCTCGTTCATGACATCAATTGCAGCCTTATAGACTTCATATATACCGGCCTATATGAAGTTTTGTGGTTTCCAAGGGTGCAATTGGCACATGAATGATGAATGAACGAGCACTCAACATCTACTGATGCCACGTGAGTGCTTTTCTCGTTTTTTATTTATTTATATTCAGTTTCAGAAAGAAAAATGATGCTCAATCATTCACCACCAAATATACAAGGTGTTTAAAAAAAAATATATATCTTTGAAAAAGCGATTAAAATGAAGGTGTTTGTCGAAAAAATGTTTACTAATTACAAGAATACACCAATTGGGAATTTATTTTTCTAGAATAATGTCGTTCGAAGATATATCCTCGCGTTCGCGACACTGAATCAATGTATGTATGAATATGTAACACTAAATTCCTAATGACGTCTTGGAAACTAGGTAGGCTTCGTGATGGTTTCCATTTCATGACAAATATTTTGTTTTAACTGGACGGAGGAAGCTAATACTGACGTAAAATTTTGTTTTAATGATACTCCTCAAGTAAAAGTCCATGACTTAGAGAGGGGCGGTGAATGTTACCTCTCTAGAGATTAAAACCCTTTCAGTCATGGCGTACACTACAGTGTACACATATTTCCATTGATTTTCGTTGAGTCCCCTTTTCTTCTCTAGCTCGTGTTTATTGTGTATACTGCAGTGCTATATCGGGTGTCCCAAGGTGAGTGGCCTATTAGATTATTATGGAAACTATTGATGGTAAAGATTTCAAATTTTGTGGATAGATATTTGGCCATGTAAGGTACATTTTTAAAATAATTTCACATTGCCAGTGTTGCCGGATGTACGACAATTTGGCAACAACTTTGTTATTTTAAATGGGACGTCCGGTATTTTATTTTTTTTATGATACTCCATAAAATATTAAATCTATTCACTTCTTCTTTTCCATTCCTATCTTTAACGGTTTTTGAGTTATTAATTATTTTTCTAAATTTTAGATCAAATTGGAGTATTACGAAAATGACTCTAGTTCGCTCAATATTTGAGATTTAAGTCAGAAATTTTGCAAGTCGTTGGATATTGATCTGTGCTTTTGAATTATGGTTGTCAATAATACAGGACGGACCCAAAAAAATCATCATTTGCCAAGTTACAAAATTGTAAAAAAGTCTATTTTTTCAAATTAGACACCTAGTATATTTTTCGATTTTTGGAATCAGTACAACACACTCTACAATTTTTCTATTCACGTCCCTATACCTATCTCAACTGGATTCTGAGTTATATGCGTCAATAAGCGTTAATTTCTTTTGTATTGTTATTTTCTCTATGTCATTCATAAATCGATATATCAATGAATCAGTTCAATCCATAAATGTCAAAATAAACAATTATTGCCTAACAGGTGTTTTGTTCCGAGGTTTTTCTATAAATAATGGCTCAAGAAAGATATACACATATAACGCATATAACTCGGAATCCAGTTGAAATAGGTATAGGGACGTGAATAGAAAAATTGTAGAGTGTGTTGTACTGATTCCAAATATTGAAAAATATACTAGGTGTCTAATTTGAAAAAATAGACTTTTTTACAATTTTGTAACTTGGCAAATTATGATTTTTTTTGGTCCGTCCTGTATTATTGACAACCATAATTCAAAAGCAGTGACACAGATCAGATCAATATCTAACGACTTGCAAAATTTCTGACTTAAATCTCAAATATTGAGGGAACTACAGTCATTTTCGTAATACTCCAATTTGATCTAAAATTTAGAAAAATAATTAATAACTCAAAAACCGTTAAAGATAGGGATGGAAAAGAAGGAGTGAATAGATTTAATATTTTATGGAGTATCATAAAAAAAATATAAATACCGGATGTCCCATTTAAAATAACAAAGTTGTTGCCAAATTTTCGTACATCCGGCAACACTGGAAATGTGAAATTATTTTAAAAATGTACCTTACATGGCCAAATATCTATCCACAAAATTTGAAATTGACCATCAATAGTTTCCATAATAATCGAATAGGCCACTCACCTTGGGACACCCGATATACATCATAGCCCTGCAGTATAGACAAAAAACACGAGCTAGAGAAGGAACGGGGACTCAACGAAAATCAATGGAAATATGTGTACACTGTAGTGTACGCCATGACTAAAAGGGTTAATTTGCCTGGAAAAATTTCTTGTCTGCCACTTATTCGTGAAATTTTTGTTGAACGTGTGTGAAGTTGCTCTATCCTGCTGAAAACATGTTCTCTGCTTATAACCAAGAGAGTTTTGAAGCTCAGACAACAGAACTGAATTTACAGTAAGTGGACAGGGTGCATGCCCCCTTTCATCTTCAATAAGGTAAGGGCCGATAATTCCTCGTGATGACAGCTCATCCGGTCAGATGAAGGGGTTTCTGATGCTTGCGTTTCGAATTGGTTGCACTTATGACAGCGGAAGTTGTGCTTATTTATGTGACCACTAAAGTCGAAAAGAGTTTCATCCGAAAACAAGATGTTGGTAAATGTTTGTAAGCGCTTAATTGCCTGATTTACGAATTCTTACTTCTGAATGGCATTTTGGAGTTTCAATTCTTACACAAATTGATTTATATAGAAGTGCAACTTCAGATTCTTATGAAATGCGGTGTAGCGATGATCTATGCACATTCAAAGCACTTCTGAATGAAGAGTTCGGGATCATCACGAACATAACGATTAAACCGTTCTACGTTCTCTTCCAAAACCTTGGGCGCCCAGGAGTTGGTTTTATCTAGTGTTGAACCGGTCTCTCCCAAACTTTTTCACCCATTTTAGAATGAGAGAAATATTTCCTGGACAAAACACCGCAATCCTCTGAGTGGGAGTGCATCTTCAAAATTGGTTGAGAACGTTTTGCCAAAACAATATGACATCCTTAATCTGGCGTCTTCGAGCTCTTACTATATAATTTTTAACGAATTGATCCATTCAAACAACGCAAGATTTTCAGTATTTTTAAATTCCTGCCACAGGACACTATTGTACAGTGCATCCCATTTTGGGTGAGACTGCCAGGTTTCTCACTTGTTATTTAAGATAGAGCCTTGCGGTTTTCACGTTCCTGTCCTACTTTTTCGTGAAACTCAAGTTGGTCTAATCAGATTTTGCCTAACTACTTCCGTTCAAGAGATACAGGGCGATTTTGGAAATTGATACTTTTAGGACCCCTCCTTTATCTCCGAAGTTATTGAAAATAATGCTGAGGTAAAAACTACGTCTGAATCAGAATTCTGCGTAGAATTCAGTGGTGTACTCAATTTTTTTTTTCGGGGTATGGTTTTGAAGATTCAACACAAACCTATATTTTTTTTAATGGAACACCATATATATCATTAATTCGTTGAATTCTTTATCTTTTTCCCTTCAAAATGATGTATGATACTATGTAGGTAGGATGTTCAGAAATGTTAAAAAAACACTAAAACATCAAATAATAATAATTTTTTTTAAATGGGCCATGAATTTCCTAAGTTTCAATAGGAGGATTATTACTTTTGATTTTTAAAGGTAGTAGGTCATTGATGATACAAACATCTTTGTTGTCATTATGGCTACTATGCATTTGGGAGCATTGTTTTATCAAGTAGGCATTGGAGAGAAAAAACCAATCTGATCTAGCTGTCATCGCTATGAATTATTGTTTATATTATTGATTCTTTTTTTATATGGGAAACCCATTGCCCATTACCAAAAAATCATCATTATTTGATGTTTTAGTGTTTTAACATTTCTGAACATCCTACCTACATAGTGTCATATATCATTTTGAAGGGAAAAAAATAAAGAATTCAACGAATTAATGATATACATGGTGTTCTATTAAAAAAATATAGGTTTGTGTTGAATCTTCAAAACCATACCCCGAAAAAAAAATTGAGTACGCCACTGGATTATACGCAGAATTCTGATTCAGACGTAGTTTTTACCTCAGCATTATTTTCAATAACTTCGGAGATAAAGGAGGGGCCCGAAAAGTTTCAATTTCCAAAATCGCCCTGTATCTCTTGAACGGAAGCAGTTAGGCAAAATCTGATTAGACCAACTTGAGGAACGTGAAAACCGCAAGGCTCTATCTTAAATAACAAGTGAGAAACCTGGCAGTCTCACCTAAAATGGGATGCACTGTACTTTTTCGAACATCATTATTTCGTATTCCTTCTTTGATTTGTCAAATTTCATAGGAATGATTTGTCCAGTAACCATTTATGGTAGATAAAAAATGGGAAAGTTAACCTTACCTCCCATAAAATCCAGGTTACCGCGATCACCGAATCGCTTCCTGTTTGATATCTACTAAGAAAACACCAATAAAAATTGACTGTTAAATTATGGCCTCAGAAAGCTTCGGCACGTCGAGATTTGGGGAACAAATATGATCCCTGAAGCGTTATTGGCAGGGTTAATTGTTTGAGAGCATCGCCGCCAAGTTGGCCGGAAGGATAAAATCGATCAATAATGGAATATAATGAAATAAAAGACAGACTAAGGCGGGAAAATTAGCAGCTAATCATTGTTGAAGGCAGCTGCTTTACGAAATAAACAGGAGGTTTCATATTTTCTGACAGACGATATAAAGTTCAAACCAACTTTTTTATTGTCGGGAAGAGGCATAACTGCGTAACTTTCAGATTATATCTTCGATATAGGTAACGCCTCTGGGTATTGAACTTGCCGAACCTCGGCTTTAGTCAGCCATTTTTATTCGGCAAATAAGAAGAATTGGATAATTCGATAAAAGATATTGTATTTCAAGGATAAATTGCTGAAAAATTTGAAGAAAAAATTCCTTATCTTACTCAATGGTTTTCTTCTATCACTAAGAATATTAAAATCCAAAGATTTTTTCATAAAGAGCAATTCATGAAATAAAAGTATTCAATTTCTTCCGAATCGAACCTGTAGGAGCGGTATTATTGGCATGGTTCATAATCTAAAGGGTGTTTTTTTAGAACTATAGAACTTTAAATTGCAATTAAACAACGATGGATTATTCGATTGACATGAATTTCATTTATCCGCAAGATAATCTTGTGGCATTACATTTTAAATATGATTTCTGGCATATGACCGCCACGGCTGGCTCGGATGTAGTCCAATCTGGATGTCCAATTTTCGATGACTTTTTTCAACATTTGTGGCCGTATGTCGGCAATAACACGGCGAATGTTGTCTTCCAAATGGTCAAGGGTTTGTGGCTTATCCGCATAGACCAATGACTTTACATAGCCCCAGAGAAAGTAGTCTAGCGGTGTTGAATCACAAGATCTTGGAGGCCAATTCACAGGTCTAAAACGTGAAATTAGGCGGTCACCAAACGTGTCTTTCAATAAATCGATTGTGGCACGAGCTGTGTGACATGTTGCGCCGTCTTGTTGGAACCACAGCTCCTGGACATCATGGTTGTTCAATTCATATGCCGATCACCATTGACTGTAACGTTCTGGCCATCATCGTTTTTGAAGAAGTGGACCAGCACCAGCCCATAAAGCGCACCAAACAGTAAGTTTTCTGGATGTAACGATATTTCGACATACACTTGAGGATTAGCTTCACTCCAAATGCGGCAGTTTTGTTTGTTGACGTAGCCATTTAACCAGAAGTGCGCTTCATCGCTAAATAAAATAAAATGGACGTAGTGCGCGATACGTATTCCGAACAGAACCATTATTTTCGAGATGAAATTGCACTATTTGCAAGCGTTGTCCAGGCGTGAGTCTATTCATGATGAATTGCCAAACCAAACTGAGAATAAGTCACTTGACAGCTGTTAAATCGGTCACCATCTTGAACAGTGATACCAACTTAAATTATAAACCTCGAAAAAAAACACCCGTTACTAGGCTATAAGCTTGTAATGTTGATGATATAATTACCATTTTCTTCGCCATTTTCACAGGCGATTATTGAAAAATTCATAACTCCAAAACTAATTGAGTTAGAACTTTGCTTAAAATATTGTAGTCACCAATCATAGCATTACTCATTCGAATTTTTATAATTCAGTGTCGTCAATTTCTGGACATAACAGGCCAATAGTACCATAGTAAAACACATTTTTTTTTGGGAAAATTCGATTTTTTATTCAACATAGTTGCCTTTGAGGGCGATACAGCGATTATAGCGATCTTCCAACTTTTCGTTACCATTTTTGTAGTACGATTTGTCTTTCGCTTAAAAATAGGTCTCAGTTTCGGCGATTACTTCTTCATTGGCGCTAAATTTCTTTCCAGCGAGCATTCTCTTGAGGTCTGAGAACAGGAAAAAGTCGCTGGGGGCCAGATTTGGCGAATACGGTGGATGTAGAAGCAATTCGAAGCCCAATTCATGCAATTTTGCCATTGTTTTCATTGATTTGTGACACGGCGCACTGTCTTGATGAAACAGCACCTTTTTTTTTCAAATGGGGCCGTTTTTTAACGATTTCATCATTTGAACGATCCAATAACGCTATATAATAATCGCTGGTGATGGTCTGGCCCTTTTGGAGGTAATCAATGAATATTATACCTTGCGCATCCCAGAATATTGATGGATAACCTTGCCAGCTGACTGTTGTCTTTTTCCTCGCTTTGGATTCGGTTCATCGTGTGCAGTCCACTCAGCTGACTGTCTATTGGACTGCGGAGTGAAATGATGGAGCCATGTTTCATCCATTTTCACATAACGACGCAAAGCTTCAGGTTTATTGCACTTAAACAGCTTCAAACACTGCTCAGGATCATTAACACGTTGTTGCTTTTGATCGATTGTGAGCTCGGTGCTCACGTTTGAACTTAGCATACCAATCAATGATGGTTGATTTTCCTGGTGCAGAATCCGGAAACTCTTCATCAAGCCAAGTCGTGTGAATAAACTTGGAGCAAATGCCTTTGCTCCAAATTTTTGATCACTGGCATTCGTTCATATTTACATCTATAACAAAAGCAGTTGATCGAAAGCTGATTCAGCTCTAAAACTATGTATATTTCGACGAAGCTTGGGGGGTAATAATAACCTCCTTTATATGTATACTCCCTGGATCCAACACTGTATGTTTCTCATGTGAGGAGGATTTTATTATATACTTTCCTCATCAAAAATTTCTCAGTGCATTCTTATAGTTTGTTTGAATAAACTCGACGCGAATAATAATCTGAATAATCATGTATATATCTCACAAAATGTTGATATACAGGAGCAACTAACAAAATGTGTTATTGTGTTATTATCCTTTTTTTTTGTACTGTGGAATTCATATTTTCATTTCTTTTATTGAGTTTATAGGTTTATACCTCTACTCATACTTTTATATAATAATAATATCTAATAATAAGAAATATACATTTTGAACACATTAACACATATTGAAATAAAATAGCAGTTTAACATAGGTCATTTATAAGATCCTGCATTTCCGAATACATAAAATATGATAAGCGTTGTATTAGTATTACAAAATTATTTATTCTACAAATTACTGAAATAACTATTCGGTCTACTACGAGTCACTACTAGTGAGAATGCCATCTAGAGACGAAAAATACAATTTATTAATTTTTTCTTTTCTCTTCAAATGTTCTATTTTCACCTTATTACTTTCTCCCTAAAGGGGGCACCTGCAGTGAACTTCTCCCATTGATCTATTTTTGCGTGACACCTAGTTTCTTTGTCTTCAACTAGTTTGACTTTTGACTACTTTGTTTTGATTTTTGGGTGAATTTTCAATAAGTTTGTGAATTTATAATTTATGAAATCGGTATTCATTAACATAATTTTCATGACATTCTATTAGGTTTATAAAATTTGAAGGCATGGATTTGCCAGATTCGAACATCTACATTGGTAATTTTAAATATATATTTTTTCATTTTCAGGTTATGGTGACAAAGTACCAAATACAAGTGATAATTCAGAAAGTTCAACGACATTGGAGAATATGTGATAAAAAATTATACATTTTTTTGGTCAATAGAATTCCTATGGAATATATTTTACTTCTTTCTAGCATCTAAAATATTTCTACCAACATATCCAACATTTTTTGAAAACATTGCAAATGTACCTACACCACTGAAAGGATACAAAAACACAGCGTGTGCCAGCACGCGATGTAACACTATACACAGCCCTCCCCTTCTAAAAAACTGATTGTTAAAAGCCAACCCTAACCCTATACTCACACCCCTTTCTTCCATCTGCTGAAAGGGTAAAAAACTATAATTGATCCGTGATTTTTACGGATACAAAGGGTTGATACCATAACAATATTAGATTACAGTAAGGGTTGAATAATTTTTTCATATAACAACCTATTTCAATAATAATTATATGGAAATTGTTGAATGTATTGGTTCAAAATATAAATTTCAAGCTAAATGTAAGTCTTTTTTCTTTATCATTCCATCATTTTCCTTGAAATACTCAAGAAAAGGAATATATAAGGGCTGATGAATCCCTTTTTCATATTAGTCATAGCTGTAAAAAGCAAGGGTTGCTTCCCCCTTTTTTAGAAGGGTTGCTTGCATTTCATATTCTAAAAATAATGGTTGAAGTGAGTTTACAAAGGTCTCTGGAGAGGGTAATATTGCTTCGAGAGCAATCATTGTCCCCCACTACGAAGGAAGTTCAGATCGAAGCAGAAGGAGACCTTTCGAATAGCTCGAGAGAGCTTTACATATGCTCCACCCCTTTTTTAAAGGATTTGCGTCCTTGTGAAAGGGATATATCCTGTGGAATAGTATAGTGAATGTAACCCAAGTCATCAGTTGACATTTAGGATGTTACCGAACAGGTTGGATGAGGTGATAGATTGCTCGTGAAGTGATTTACATACAACCCCTTTGATACTTTTGTTGAATTGAGAGGATAAAATGAATAGATACTATGATTAGTGATCTGAAATGAAAAAAAAAATGATTTGAGTGTTATCTACTTGTTATGGTTTATTGTGAATTGTATTTGTTTCTTAAAGGATTAATTTCTATGATAATATGAGTAAGTATTATCCCTTAAAATGTACAATTTTGATGACTTCTACTCAAAATACCAAAATAGAGTAATAGCTTTGAAATGGTAGTTTACCAATTTTCATTGAAATGAGCAAACATTATATATTTTTATTGAAAATTTCAAATTCTATTTATTCGCTAAATCTTGCTATCTAGTTTGTCTATTTTGAATTGCTGTAAGTATACTGTTTCTTCATTTTGTTTTTTTTTTCATGTGCATTAGATTAAATATTTTAATTCATTCTTGTGATAAAGGTTACAAAACTTAATTTAATAGGTTTTAACTCTTGAATTACCTTACAAGAATGATTTCCCAAGTAATATTAGATGAAAACTGTTTAACATCATGTTCTATGTAATTGAGTACTTTTTTGCTGACAAGATTTTATAATTCCTTTTCAAATAATTTATTATTTTTAAAACTGATTCATATAAAGTGTTTGATAAGGAGTTATAAGATTTTAATCAGGAATCTGGGTTTCACAGTCCGTTGTCCAGAGCTTTTCTCGGAAACTTTAATACATATTTCCATGAAATTTAGTACAAAAATCCTTTGCTGTTCAGTATTGATCCTCCTACCTCGGGAACATGACCCGTGAATTTTTGAACAAAAAAATTATGAAAACAATTAAAAAAAATGAGTTTCTCAGAAAATCGAGAACACTTAGTCATTGAATTGACAAAATATATTATTACGATGATGCTGAATACAATATTTTTCATCGCAAAGCGCTAACACATATAGTTTTGCAAATATGAATTTTTGATTAGTATTTTTTGGAACTAATGACCCCAGGTTCGAATCCCGCCACATTTAAGTGTTTTATATTATTTATTTTTTCGTTTTATTTCGAGATATTATTCTGCATTGAAAGAGGAAATAACAAACCATAATGTAAAATTTGCATTTTTTTTTTATTCCAATTACTATTAAAATTTGAGAGGACGCCAAAACCCCTGGAACTACATATATTACTTGTTCTTAGAAAAAATAGAATAAAATCGTTGGAGCAAATCAAAGCAGTAAAATTTAATTATTCGTCCACACCAATGTCACCAGGCTTATTATCAAAGAAAATTCGAGCACCAAGCGTTTTTGAGCGCTCATTATCATAGGAATATATCAGATATAATTTGTTATGAAATAATTTTGTCGGTTATTTTATCTTGACCAGGGATTCTGATGATACGATCGAGTGATTAGTTGACATATGTAAGATTTAAGAAGGTATCTTAAATGATTTCAATTAGTGATATCATTCCAATGAAAACGATAACATCGAGAATTAAATTTGTCCTCTTTGTTTTGTTTCTGAAAAACATAACATCTTAATGAAAACCTTAAAAAAGCCTTTGAAACAGAAAAAACATCTCACAAAAATTGCTCAAAATGGCTTCCATTCTGCTCAATGCATTTCTGTGCTCATTTAATCAGACAAGTTATTGACTTTCTCATCATTTAGTGTTTTCATTCTATCGCTTATTCGTGCCGAGTAAACTTCTGATTTCAAGTAACCCCAAACAAAATAATTTGTCGGGGCTCCTTGCAGGATGGTTCACTTCACCTATCCAACGATTCAGATTATTTTTCGTTCGGGAAATTGGTCAAAATGGCCTTGAAATGAAGTGCAGCCCCACCGTGTCGAAAATACATACCGCCTACATCAAGCAAAAAAGGTAAAATATTTTGGAGATAATCAAAATAAACTTCGCCAGCTAAATATGGCGCTAATATGTAGGTACGGAACAACCATCTCGGGTAAATTGTGCTTCATTGCTGAATGAACATCTATATAATATTCTTTGATTTCGCAATATACAACTGAAAACTAGTCAAGGTATTTCATCACCTAACTCTAACTTCTGAACTTTTCCTATTACTACTAGATTTATTAAGTATTGCAATCTCATACGGGAAATACTTTGCTCTCCTTCGTTTTTCTCCTTTATATAATCATATTATTATTTTCTAAACTGAAAATTTCAATATTCTAGGTTGTTGCGTTTGAGAGTTATCGTTATTTGTTATCAGTTGAACCTTTCCTCTCAAAAACTGAAAAATACAGACATCATGATAGGGTAAATGCACTGGTTAGCCGACCGGCACTGGTTCTCGACCATTCCGTGATTTGAGATAAAATAATGATAAAAATATATCATGTAGTGCAAAATATTTTCGCGGTACGTGTTCTCGACCAGTTAACCCTTCCAAGATAGTTTGCATAGTAGTGGTATAGGTCAAAGTTTTCGCGTTAAAAATTAGTTTATAATCGTCTATCACAGAAAAGGGTTCTTTCTCGTCCTCTCTTAGAAAAGTGCTTTGTGATAGAAAATAGTAATTATTTCTTATTTTAAATGAATTATGTGTGTATATTTTGTTCCATATCAACTATAAGATACCTATATTTTTGAGTGTATTTCAATCAAGAAGCAAATAAATGTATATTTTTTTGTTCAATATTCGGCTGTCGCGAACTGGTATTGGAAAATTTGTATCTTTTATTTCTCGACCAAAGTGGTCGAGAAACAATATGTTACTTCAATAATTGTTTATTTCAACCGATATATTTCTGTTGGATTTTTTTCGTTTTTTTTCGATACCCTGATTCATTTATATATCTACTTTCTGAATATTAGTTTGCGACCACCGAATTCCCGTTGAAACACTTATTTCTACCCTTTATTCATTCGCGGTCGAGAACCAATTTGATTGTACTTAATTCTCGACCACTGGTGGTCGGTGTTTTTCTAAATAGATATTAAGAGCAAAATAATCAAATAATGTTGTATGAGTTGCTATTTTGAAATATTTATAGAAAGTGGAAACTTTTGCAAAATAATTTTTTTTACGTTCCGAGTGTTTCTTACTTGATTACCTCATCTGAAACCTATCTGAGTGGTAGTGATGTCGATGGTACGGTACGAAAGTAAGTACTAATCACTCATCTCGCTCTAAAGTTTTTTATAAAATTTTTAAGTGGAGCGGCCACTATTATTAGTGGTCGAAAACTAACACAAAAATGGTCGAGAACTCTGCGGCGTGGTCGAGCACCGAAGGTTATTGAGATTTTCTATATGTTTCCACATTTCAAAGGTTAAATGCGGAAAGAACGCTTAAAATTATATGACAAATCATTTAAAACTCGCCAAAGAATCGATGAACACCAACACCATTAAAATTTGATAAGTTTATGTGTGAAAAAATCGTGCTCGAAATCGATGTTTCTGTTAACTGGTCGAGAACCAGTGCATTTACCCTATAGAGCTCTGTTCGGTGAACGAGCGCTCAAAAAATGTTGATTACTGAAAGTGAGGTAGATTGATGCATTCAAATGTTCACTTACACATTTTGTTATAAATGTATCTTGCACTATACGTTCATCTTCTAGTTGCCAATATTCCCTAAAATCAACCCTTGTTCAAACCAACCCTGATCGCCTCTCCCAATGAAGATATGTTAATATGTGGAAGTGGCGTTTCACAGTAGGGAGCCGAAGGGGAAGCAGCATTTTCGATATTTTTCTGTTTTATGTGACATGATTATTATACCACGAGCGCAGGTGGCCTCGACCGCAAGATATTTAGGGATGCTTCACCATAGATATATTGCCGCAGGGAATTTTCATCGTGGAAACTTTGCGCCCTATGCTGCAACGTCTTTCCGTTTCATTCATTTTACATGACACTTTTATTATTTTACTCAATTTGTATGGCGAGAGACACTCGTTGCGAAATTGGTGTATTTTTCATCGAAAACAGAGAAAAGCTATAGGTTTTCAACGATCGATCATTTCTAGTTTTGTACCGAAAAATTCTTATAAAGCCTTTTCGAAAGTTTTGAATTATTCCATGTCGTAAATATAGAAATTTTCCGATTGAAATATTAGCTGTTAATAACCTCTCATCAATACTTCGGATATATTACTCAAGATCTTGAATGGAATGGACTACACTTATTTTGAAATAAAATATTATGAACCAATGAATTCTGTTCTGTACATCAAAATTCTCATAAAATTTGTTCAATAGCATATTATTTCATTAGGAGAACTGTCACTTTTCATGGTGAGCCTGTGTTTACCTAATTGAAGGCGAACGAAATAAAATATTTTATTTTTTTTCCAACCACCATATCCTTTTCATGAAATTTTCCATCACCAATTCGCATAATTTACGAAATTGCGATTGTTTCGTTGCTTGTGTGGCATGCAGTGCTGTCTTGTTGAAAATAAATGTCGTCCACATCAATATCCTCCAATTCCGGTCTTAAAAAAATCAATAACCATAGCTTGGTAGCGTAATCCATTCACCGTAACTATTGTAAAGGGTGTTTTTTTTTAGAGCTATAGAACTTTAAATTGCAATAAAACAACATTCGATTGACATGAATTTTATTTATCCGCAAGATAATCTGGTGGCATTATATTTTAAATATGATTTCTGGCATATGACCGCCACGGCTGGCTCGGATGTAGTTCAATCTGGACGTCCAATTTTCGATGACTTTTTCCAACATTTGTATATCGGCAATAACACGGCGAATGTTGTCTTCCAAATGGTCAAAGGTTTGTGGCTTATCCGCATAGACCAATGACTTTACATAGCGCCACAGAAAGTAGTCTAGCGGTGTTAAATCACAAGATCTTGGAGGCCAATTCACAGGTCCAAAACGTGAAATTAGGCGGTCACCAAACGTGTCTTTCAATAAATCGATTGTGGCACGAGCTGTGTGACATGTTGCGCCGTCTTGTTGGAACCACAGCTCCTGGACATCATGGTTGTTCAATTCAGGAATGAAAAAGTTAGTAATAATGGCTCTATACCGATCACCATTGAATGTAAAGTTCTGGCCATCATCGTTTTTGAAGAAGTACGGACCAATGATTCCACCAGCCCATAAAGCGCACCAAACAGTCAGTTTTTCTGGATGTAACGGTGTTTCGAAATACACTAGCTTCACTCCAAATGCGGCAGTTTTGTTTGTTGACGTAGCTATTCAACGACGATAAAATGGACGTAGTTCGCGATACGTATTCCGCACAGAACAATTATTTTCGAAATAAAATTGCACTATTTGCAAGTGTTGTTCAGGCGTGAGTCTATCTATGAATTGCCAAACCGAACTGAGAATAAATCACTTGACAGCTGTTATATTGGTCGCCATCTTGAACAGTAATGCTAACTTAAAGTTATATACCTCGAAAAAAAACACCCGTTACTAGCCTCATTTTCGAATGAATAAGGTCCGAATTCTAACCACATACATACAGCCCAAAAACCTCACCAAAAAGTGACGTGTTGGAGATGGAGAGGTTTTTCCACAATCATTCTTTGATATTTTGAATCCCAAATGCGATAATTCTGCTTATTAATGTAGTCTACGAGGTGAAAATTGGTCCCACCACTGAATTGGAGATGGAGAGGCTTTTCAAAAAAAATTTTTCACCAGTTTCACTATTGCCTGCCGAGAACCCAAAAGTGCCTCAGTTTTGCGAAGTGTGACTGCAAATTTTTCACCATTTTTGTAATGAATTTTATATCAATTTTAATGCTTTGTTGAAGCGTGTATCATTTCCAGGGCCGTCGCTAGCCGAACTTGACGCCCCAATAGGAGCGAACTCTATTGAATGCTAAAAATTAATATTGGATAATCGGGTCTAGGACCCGCTTTAGCGTTTCCGCCGCTCCGGCAAAAATACAGGTTGACATCCTTGCAGGTTTGTGGTTTTGTAGTTCATTATTTCAAATTCGAATGCGCCTGTGCCCGACACCAGTTTATTTGATATAAAAAATATTATAATATAATGAAAGGTGGTATGAAACTTCTTATATTTCTTAAGAAGGATTCTTTGGAAATGGTGAAATAGAATTATGTCTCGTATATTTTGCATTCCATTCTGAGGAATCAACATTCTAATTGGAGAATTGAAAAGAAAAATGATCCCCGCCCCAAATGGCAATAAAATTCGGCAACATTTAGCAAACCGAACGCCTACAAACCTGATGAGTGCATGTGTGTTTTTTAGCGTCAATAACTCTTAAACAGCACTATGATGGGAAAACGCAATATCTGGATATTTACTCGGATATTTATGACTATAATGCATAATGTGACACCTTAGATGGTTCTCAGAATAGTGATGATTATTCCGATAACGTTTTATATTGTTTAACAATGAAGAATAAATGAAAGTTTTCAGGGGCCTCTAGCGTCGAAACTATAGAAAAACTTTCGCCTCTTGAACTTTTTGCTTGTAATGAGTTGAACTATAACATAAAAAATTCAGCAAATTCGACAGGAGGACACTTTTCCTAATGAAGTGTGCATCTTTTTATTAATAAGAACAGTTTCATGCAAAATAGAATAAATTTAAATGAAGAACGCCATTCTTTGAGGATTTGGCGCAGATAAATACCTACAATTGTATGTATCGACAGGAGATAATGGGATCTCTCGAGCATGTATTGATTATTTATTTTTATATGTTCACTCATTCCAAAAAAGTAACACGCCATTCTATAATTATTATATCATGTCACATATCAGAAGACTGAATTGACCATTTTGAAATGAAAATCCACATTGATTTTCACCATGAAATCTTTGATTTATCGTTTGAGACCTCTCCATGATTTGTGAGAAAATCATTTCTGGTACCTGCCATACCAAAAGGAAACTTATTCAAAAAAAATAGCGAAAAGAATATCGATAATTTTTATGGTTGCAATAAAATTTCCCCCCAACAAGCAATAATCGGAAATGCCGTACACGATATCAATCTGGATACCAAAGGACGAAAAAACATTGATATCTAAATACGGTGGAGAGGGCAGGTCCACAATATAAGATTGCCTTCGGCTGCTAGGGTAGGGACATTTTTATGTTGCAATTTTCCACCCCTAGAGCTTTGCAGTTGTTATCGAAGATGAGGACCGGTCAGAGGTTAAGTAAGTCTTATCATTACGTTTTTTCCCTTCAGGCACCATTTGTATTCCGGAAATAAGAAAACGTTGACGTATGAATATTACGGGGATACTCTGTTCGAGAGGAAAGAAAAATGAGGAATATTCCTTATAAGTTCTTCAACTTGGTATATGAACTAGTTTTCAGTCAATCTTCAAAGTTCAATAGGGATATTTAAAAATAAAAGTTTGTTAAAATCATTCAAATGGTGTCACGAGCTTTGAGAGGAGGACGAGACTATAGAATTGTTGTATGTAGGGGAGAAAGAGGCACCTTTCAACAGAATTTTGATGTTCTTATTGGTTCTATGGAAACGTAATAATTAATTTAACTTCAAAATTGCCCAATACATTGTGGTCAATTTTTAGCAAGAAAGTTTATTATTTACCTGAAAATCCTAGTGTATTATTAGAAAGAAGAAGTGATTACTAATGTTCAAAAGTGCCTCTCCATGGGGCACATTTGAACATGATTTGGGATGGGCTCGAACACAGGATATAAAACCTTGAAACATATATTTTTCCAGTCAAAGATACACAAAAGAGATCTGTGTTGCGAAATAACTATCGTTTATCTTATCGAGTATTATTAAAAAAAAAAAAAAATAAAGCAAGGATGTGGTTCTTCCGGTACTTTAGACAGTAGCAGAATTATGGAAAACTTCTTGAAAAAGAAATGGTGCTGTAATCGTATCTGTTGTGGCCAGTGCCCAGTTGACTAATATCATTTTTCATCGTTCATGGCATGGCATACCTTCTTATTTACAATGAAATAATTATGCATTGATTTCTCTTGAAATATTGACACGAGTACTCATTTTTTGTTAAATATATTAGGTGTACAACTTTGCTTCCTCTGTTTTGTAATAATGGTTGTAGCGGTGATTGGTAGTCGAAATAAATACGTCGTAGATGTCATACAATAAGCTCAGGTATTTGTAAACATAACGCCATCGATATGTGTCTGCATCATAAAGTTATTCTCAATTAAACATGCCAGCTTACGACCCTAATTCTCGTCATTTGCGGGAGGTTTTGATTTTCTGCTCTGATATGAAGAAATCTGCAGCTGAGGCTCATCGAATGCTCTCAAATACTTATGGCGATATATAAACGCCTGAAAGTCATGGGAATGATTCAGAAACAAGGAAATTAGGTGCCGAGAGATGTTTAACGGCGTTTGTTTGCTTGTGAACAGCTGCTTGCAAGACAAAGATGGAAGGGGTTTTTGCATACAATTGTGACTGGAGACGAAAAATGGGATCATTACGATAATTTCAAGCGCAGAAAATCTTGGGGATATTCCGGCCTTGCTTCCACGTCGACTGCCAACCCGAATATTCATGGTTCCAAGGTCATGCTCAGTATTTGGTGGGATCAGCTCGGTGTAGTGTATTATAAGCTGTTTAAAACGACTGAAACAGACACAGACGATCGTTTCCGAACACAATTAATGCGTTTTTCTCGAGCATTGAACCATTGTAAGACAAACGGTCGCAATTCAACGAGATACATGAAAAAGTGATTTTACAAAATGACAATGCTCGGACCCATGGTGCGAAAGTGGTCAGACATACTTGGAAACGTTGAAATGGGGGAAAGTTCTACCCCACTCGTCATATTCTCCGGACTTTGCTCCCTCAGACTATCACTTGTTTCGATCAATGACACACGGTCTGGCTAACCAGCACTTCAGGTCTTAAGTGAAAAATCGGATCGATAAGTGGATCGCTTTAAAAGATGACCAGTTTTTTCAACGCGGGATTCGTACGCTGCCCGAAAGATGGGAGAAAATAGTGGCCAGCGATGGTCAATACTTTCAATCACAAATGTATAACCAGTTTTTTACAATAAAGCCTCAAATATAAAAAAAACGGCGGAAGCAAAGTTGTACACCTATGTAATATAATAATGAAACCTATTGTTGGAAAACCATTTATGTACCGGGTTTTTCACCATAATTTGACCCCCCCTTTAACTTTGTTACTAAAAGAGGTACAAAAAAATGTTCACTACAAAAGTTTCACGAAATCGACTAGTGTTTTCTAAAATGATTTCACAAAACGAAATATATACAGAGTGGGCAACATATTAATTACAACTTCATTTTTTCAAATGGAACACCCTGTATATTTTTTTATATTTGGCTAGCTCTTTTTCCCCTGATTACGAATATATAACATATGTTTGGTCTATCTCTCTTATTATGAGTACTACAGAGTTTCAAATTTTAGGAACCACCTGGTATACTCAGTAATCAGTTTTCAAGTGGTAGGCTGCGATAACTCAAAATTCCCTTTTATCTCGTTGGCAACGATATGACATACGTTGTTCACTTTTAATTGGAATTGGAAGATTAGGATGCAACTCCATATATTCTCTCCTTGTAGCGTTCTTATTTTTATTGTTCTTCACATTAAGTGAAAAGATTTCAAATTTTTCCGCTTCTGTGAAGTGCATATTCGATGAACAGATTCATTCAATGACAAACGTATGTCACATATCGTTGCCAACGAAATAACTCAAAATAGGGAATTTTGAATTAACGCAGCCTTCCACTTGAAAACTGATAACTTAGCTTGCCAGGATGTTCTTAAAATTTGAAACTCTGTGGTACTCAGAATAGGAGATATAGACCAAACATATGTTATATATTCGTAATCAGGGGAAAAAGATCTAGCCAAATATAGAAAAATATACAGCGCGTTCCATTTGAAAAGATGAAGTTGCTATCAATATGTTACCCACTCTGTATATATTTCGTTTTGTGAAATCATTTTAAAAAACACTAGTCGATTTCGTGAAACTTTTGTGAAAAACATTTTTTTGTACCTCTTCTAGTAACAAAGTTAAAGGGGGGGTCAAATTATGGTGAAAACCCCGGTACATGTAAGTGAATCACTTGAATGGTTATGGCAAAATTCAGTAGATTCACATCATCAGAACAGAACCTCTCATTTGGAAGAACAAGCCGACAACAACATAATAATAATAACATAATAAATCTCATCTCTCATCAGTTTTCAATGAAGTTCTTTTCTTTTTTTGTTGTGTCTTGATGTTTTGCGTTAAATGA
The DNA here is from genome assembly GCF_914767665.1 of Harmonia axyridis. Classification (NCBI taxonomy): domain Eukaryota; kingdom Metazoa; phylum Arthropoda; class Insecta; order Coleoptera; family Coccinellidae; genus Harmonia; species Harmonia axyridis. The sequence continues at coordinate 28,785,387 of NC_059507.1, forward strand.
ATGAACAGTACTCTGATCTCCAATAGGTAATCGTCCGAATGTAGGAGCGCCTAAAAGCTCCTTACGCCAAGAATAGTTATTTATAATACAAGTGCAGAAGGCATTATTAATATTCTTCCACAAGTTCAAAATTCACAAACGAGCCACGAAGTGGCGAGTTTTTGAATGAACGAGTGGTAGAATGAGCCTTCTGTATGAGTATTATATACATTATTTTCTCTAATTCATTGCATTTTTATTGATATCAATGGAATATTTCCATAAGTATCATTTAGTGATTTTTGCATTGAAAAATGTTAGTTGGCAGAACTGATTTCTTCAAGGCAAATTGATGAATTGACAGATAAAGCCGTGGCGGAAAGTTCGGAGAACCAACATATAATAAAAAAATAAAACCATGAAAACTGTGCGTTTCTGATATATTCTCGCACGATTTTGTTCTAGAAGATGTGGAAGAATGAACGGAATAACCACAGAATTAAAGAAAGTATTCACTACAATTTTTTCCATCGATTTTGACATAGTTTTTGATGAAAAGAATTTGATAAACCATATTTTAAAATTTGCAGACTTCTCTGCTATATCATGCATCTTATTCTAAACCAGCTTCCGATCAAGATAACCGATCGACGATCAAATTTTCCAGAAAAACAGTAATTCCGCCTCTAATATACGAAAAGAAATATCCCTCTACCATCCCTCATTACTATAAGACAGAAATAATTCATCTATACGGACAGATAATACCGTAGAGGAAAAAGGGGACGGAATAGATGCGAGTTGTACATATTTATGTAAGGAGAGGCAATAAGATGCTGATGCACATGGGGAGGCGGTTGCATCGAAAGTAGTCGTCGGTTGCGAAGGCGGCTGAGGGCGGCAATCGATAGCGCAATATCGCATCGATTAGTGCGCCACGCCTCACGTATTGCTTGAGTTACGATGTGCCAAAGCTCTCGACAACTCGGAAAGCTCATACGAATATCTACAGGCCTGTCTGAAACTCAGCGCGAGGACATGTGTGGCCGGATGAATATTCATTTATCATTTTGCTTTTCAATTAAGGTGGAGGAAGCTTTGTGATCCTGATAAACTTTGGTTTTGTGTTTGTCTGTCGATCTCTGTGTCCGCACATCCTCGTAACAGCTTCAACTTCTAATAGTATATTACAAAAAAAAGTTGCAGAATGGGCTCCTGCAACGAGTATTAGACGATATTTTGATTATTTCAGTCAAGTTTTGTAAAATATTGTCGACATTTGATGAAAAATTCAGATTAGACATCCAAGTGACATTTCTATTGTGTTTTGGAAGTTGGTGTGACTTTTACGAAATTATTTTATTTAGCGTATGGCATACATGGGTTCAGTTATAAACAACAATTTCAACTTTTACGAAAATTGACAGATTACGGAATTTGAATTTGAATCGTACGTCTCGAATTTTGAAATAATTTATAATTACGAATTGAATTCGTGAATTATGTCTGACAAAATCGATTCAACACCACCAGAATTAAGAGAAATTGTGAATAATGTTGTGAACTCGGTTGTGAATCATTTCACTATATCCAAATTGTATTATATTGACAATAGACTAGTTTTCATTTTTTTGTTTAGGATTAATTTTAAAAATTTAAGTGAAATGAAACAAAAATGTGGAAGAATCATTGAAATATCTCTAGAAATGAAAAAGTTATGGGACTTTGAAGTTGCGCTTGGAAGAATAATTTCATAGTACGTGTAAGTGGCGTGACGTCACACACTAGACGACTGGTATTCGCAGAGTGCTTACGAATTCATTGGTGTACAATCACTTGTGCCGTTCGTGTCGTGTTTTGTTCGTTACACGATGGCTGAAATAACTTATCATATACATACATATAAATTACTTTTTTCTCTTTTTACTTTTTACTCCTCACATAAATATGTTTTGCCATTGATAGACTTCAACAACCAGTACTCAACTACAAACTGTTTATGAAACGTTTTTTAAATAAATCATCGTTATAAGTTGAATCATGATGGAGCAAACTCAAAAATAGATACTTACTTGAAAAGTTTAACTCCTTTTATTTCAGCACTGACATAAGATGAATTTGAAGATAAAAACTCCATCACTGCGAATATATATATTTTAGGCAAATTGTCACTTTGTCCTTTCACGAAGTCTTCTTCCATTATGGTGACATAAAAACAAAACTCGAGTTAAACTACACTGTACAACTACAAACGGCGCGAGAGCCTTGGCGCGGCTAAGTATTTGAACGTAATTTATGGTGTAGCGATCACAGGCAAGTGCCGTGACGTCACAGACCAAAGACGTTCCGCGCTAAAATACGTAAATTTAAATAATCTATTTCTCAGTCATTTATTGATGGATTTTCAAAATTTTTTCACTGATTTATCAGTTTTGCTCTATATTTTAATTCTATCGTGTCAAATATAGTATTATCAACATCACTAAACTAGTCCATTGAATTGTGTTGAAATTTGATATGATCGGAAGTTAGTGTTGACAACCACAAAACGAAAACTATACCTGAAAGTAATGCTGTAATGAGTTCATTACAGCACTGTTTTTTAGTAGCGTAATGAACTCATTACGATACTGCAATAGAGAAAATTCTTAAACAATTTTGATTAAATTCGGTATGGTTTCTCCAATAAGAGGTTTCATTTTGAATAGCCCGCTATCTGGGCGATGTCACTTTCGAAGCTTTTAACTTTTGATATTTAACAAGTAAAAACTACACCATTACTAAAAATTAGGCGGTACATACATGCTTCCACAATGCACTGAAATTGTTAAAATTCACTACAAAATGCTGAAAATTTTGCAGTTACAGTTAGCAAAACTACAGTGCTTTTGAGTCGTCGTGAAGCACTTTCTCGTGTAAAAATAAAACAGTAAAACAGTTGTAACATTTTAGCTGTTAGTACAACTTAGTAATGTGAAGAATCTAAACCGTGTGCGCCATTCAAGAACAACTGAGAATATCGCGGCTGTAATCCGTGTTGATGAATACTCAGATTTGTCAATTCTCGTCGATCTTAGGAATTATTCATTTCACAAACGACATTATGAAACGTATTTTGCATAAAAACTTAGGTTTTAAGGCTTTTTTAGCTCAGTTAATATAAGAATCATATATTTTTTTCAAAAAATTGTGAAACGTATAGTCAACTGTTTTATTTATTTTCTTTTGTAGTTATTCACTTATTTTTCCACATTCCAAAACCCAGATTTCACTGAATTCAGGTTTTTTACTCCCAGTAAATCTTGTTGAATATTAGCTACTTACTTTTCGGTATAAAAGATACTTCAGCATATAAGATACTGTTTATGGTTACAATACACAGTTTTTTTTTAAGTATCTGAAATACCAACATGTTAATTTTGGCCATAAATGAATCTAATATTCCATACCATAGAAAGTGGAAACTTTAAGACTTTGTTCTCTTATGTTAGATATCAAATGAACCGAATCCATTAAATATCAAATAAACTCATTTTAGTTACTACTAAATTGTTAGAATTTCAATCTTCTCGAAAAATTCCAGCGGTTATCTGATATTACAGGTTTATGGCAACATTCCTGCTACCACAGAAGAAACATTGAAAACTGATATTATTATTATTACATCAATTAAATACACGTATGCAATAACGCTATTTTTCCAAAGGGTCAGAAAATTCCAGGAGTTTAACAAACATGTTCTTCATTATTACATAATTGCCATATTTATATCTACTTCATATCATAAATAATACAATATTTTGTTGGGTAAAACATGCTTTATTCAACCTTCGAATCATTTATCGGCATAATAGATCCTTTATTCGATAAGGGGAATCCAAACCGAAATATACCAAGTATTTACAATTTTAGGACACCTAGACTTGAGTGAAAATTTTGAAAAAATTCATTACTCTTCTTCCTCAGTTTAAAGAATTAAGAATTCAATCAGTGACATCAAGTATATCCAGAAATTTCTACTTCCAGCATATTTTTTTAATCATTTGATATTTGTATAGTTTGTTCAGCTACGGTTGTGCCGTTTTTAATGAATATTATATTTCTTTTCCCTATTGATATTTCTCTGATAACATTATGTAATGCTGAAGTGGTTTTTAATATTAATGAATAAATTTTCTTTGAATAATCATCAGTAAACTTAAATTTCAAAAAAATGCAGTTTCCGCTCAATCTTGTAGATTTTGTATAGAATTTCTTATTAATTCCTATACTTGTGAATTCCAGACCAGCTATATATTCCTCCCCTCCGTAAAACGACTCGCAAAGCTTCATCCACTCTCTCTTTCCTTCATCTTCCTCGCAGAAGTTCTCTAATTAGACACTTTTCGAACTGAATATTCTTCCTCGAACTGACAGAAACTACTTATTCTCATTCTATTTCTCCCCTTTTCGGACTGCTAAGACCCCGGAATAATGCTCAACAGCATGCGGAAAATAATGAATCAGTTTGGATGCACACGCGTTGGGGAAAATGATCTTAATACCCTGCTCCATGCTGCGGCGTTTGTCTTTATTTGAACCATTGAAAGGAAAATAATGTCGATTCCCTCTCAGTACGATATAATATCTTATGTCGCAGAAGAAAAGAATTCTTGGATGATACAATGTTAATCACAAATATATAATAAAAAAATATAATAATAAAGGGGTTTTTTTTTAGAGCTATAGAACTTTGAATTGCAATAAAACACCGATGGATTATTCGCTTGGCATGAATTTTATTTATCCGCAAGATAATCTTGTGGCATTACATTTCAAATATGATTTCTGGCATATGACCGCCACGGCTGGCTCGGATGTAGTCCAATCTGGACGTCTAATTTTCGATGACTTTTTCCAACATTTGTGGTCGTATATCAGCAATAACACGGCGAATGTTTTCTTCCAAATGGTCAAGGGTTTGTGGCTAATCCGCATACACCAATGACTTTACATAGCCCCACAGAAAGTAGTCAAGCGTTGTCAAATCACAAGATCTTGGAGGCCAATTCACAGGTCCAAAACGTGAAATTAGGCGGTCACTAAACGTGTCTTTCAATAAATCGATTGTGGCACGAGCTGTGTGACATGTTGCGCCGTCCTGTTGGAAGCACAGCTCCTGGACATCAGGGTTGTTCAATTCACGAATGTAAAAGTTAGTAATCATGGCTCTATACCGATCACCATTGACTATAATGTTCTGGCCATCATCGTTTTTGAAGAAGTACGAACCAATGATTCCACCAGCCCATAAAGCGCACCAAACAGTCAGTTTTTCTGGATGTAATGGTGTTTTGACATACACTTGAGGATTAGCTTGACTCTAAATGCGGCAGTTTTGTTTGTTGACGTAGCCATTCAACCAGAAGTGCGCTTCATCGCTAAACAAAATAAAATGGACTTAGTGCGCGATACGTATTCCGCACAGAACCATTATTTTCGAAATGAAATTGCACTATTTGCAAGCGTTGTTAAGGCATGAGTCTATTCATGATGAATTGCCAAACCAAACTGAGAATAAATCACTTGACAGCTGTTAAATCGGTCGCCATCTCGAACAGTAATACCAACTTAAAGTTATATACCTCGAAAAAAACACCCGTTATACAGGGTGTTTCCTAAACATGCGGCAAAAATTCAGGGGGTTGTTCCTTGGACTATTCTAAGAATATTTTGTCCTTTGATGATTTTTGAAAAACCTATTTGTTTCGAAGATATAGGGGAAACAAAATTTCAGATAATAACATTTTATTATGAAAAATTACATGAAAATTCAACTCAACCTACAAAAACTGTTGAAAATGACCACCTCTAGCCAGCATACAAGCATCCAATCTTCTCCTCATTGACTGCCGAACCCTTTCAAAAACAAATAATAATAATAATACATCACAAAACGAATTCAAATGAAAACCGTGTTTAATCTGTATTCCTTTACCATCTGCACTTATCAATTTTTAGTCAAAAAACTGGCCGTTTTTAGTAATTGGAATGTTGTTAAACCAATTTAAAAATAAATTGTACCTACTTAGTAAACACAGTGCGGTACGCATTTTTATTTAAACTATTATTAATTTAAAAAATATGAAAAATGTAGTTCGCCCTGTATCTTCGAAACAAAGAGGTTTTTCAAAATTCATCCAAGGACAAAACATGCTTAAAATAGTCCAAGGAACAACCCCCTGAATTTTTGCCGCATGTTTAGGAAACACCCTGTATAGGATACCGCATACTTTATTAGGGTAAGTGGCCTCCAGTCAAATTGACTGAATTTTTGATATGTTATAGTCCAAGTCATTCCAAACAAAAAGTTCAATAGGCGAAAGTTTTTCATGTTGTTGAGACGTTCAGTTTTTGTGGGTGTTGCTCTCGAAAAAGGTGAGGATTTTCATTGGACCAACACCTACAATTATGTTTGTTGACGTTTCCGTTAAGAAAAAGGTGCATTCGTCCGAAAAGCACACGTTGTACAAAAACATAGGATTTGCAATAATTTCTTCCGAAAATATTTGGCAGAATTCCATTCTCCGATCACCATCATCCTCTTTAAGTTCATGAACAAGTGTCATTTTATAAGGATGGAACTTAGCCAGCTTCAATATTCTGTGGACACTTGCTCTTGAATATCCAGTTTTCAGTGACATTAACTTTCTAACACTTCCACATTGTTTTCGTTCAGCCATTAGTTGACCAATCACGGTGACTTCATCATTTTCACCCGTAACTGTACGAGTTCGATAATGTTTTTGTTTGCAACTAATCCTGTTACCTCAAATTTATGTACCAACTGAATGATAAATTAATGGTGAACATTTTTATCAGGATGTCGTTCATTAAGAATCCTCGCAGTAGCCCTAGCACAGTCATTGTTCTGGAAATAAATTTTCAACATTTCCTTTCTTTCCTCCAACGAGTGAACCATTTCGTAATTTTTATTAAGAAGTGATAAAACGCACCTCTAATACTTCTGCAATACAGAATACTGAAACGAAATTTTCTGAAAGCAATAATGTCTTTGCGTATTGCCTACACATGGCCATGCAGGTTCTGATAGGCATGAAGAGAAAAAAGGCATTCAACACTTTTTAATCACATTATTGTTTCTTTTTGCTTATAGTCTTCGAACAAAAGATAATCACGGTTTTGTCGCTGCATGCAATCTAATGCATGAAATTTGAGTATTTATGGTAAATTTTAACTAATACTGTTTGTTAAAACAGTATTATAAATATTTTTCTTTCAATAGAAATTATACGATCAATTAGAACATTTCTGTTTCATTTAGTTTTATCGGTACCATAATTCCATAAAAAACACCCTGTAACTTTGTGAATATTCACATTACAGAACACAAACTGCAGGTTCCTACAAATGCATACATTTGTGCTACAAAACTACACACTCTCCCTTTTCAAATTCCTGATGGGGTTGCAACACTCTCCCGGGGGTTGCTGGTAGAAACAATCTTTGTATCCCAGATCATGATCAAAAATCGACCTGTTTGAGTGTTTTCACAAATTCTGATTCGTTGTTGAGTTATTGAGGGTGGACACTTTTAAATGAAACACCCTGTATAAACAAAATTTATTTCGTGCGAACAACAATGACCTGATAAAACTGGAAAAGAAGACGTTAGAGAGGTCATTAATGAATATAACAAAGAGCAATGGTCCCAAGGTACTGCCCTGTGGCACGCCTAACTCAATAAGCCTTTCCAAAGTATTCATGGCTTCCATCAAAAACTCATTATTATTAGCTTTTCAGCAAAGTTTCATTATTTCCTATTCTGAAGGTAGCTTTTATCTCAACATTTCAATAAGTTTCAGAATGATGGACTTCAAAATTATTTTTAACGATATTTATGTTCAATATTATACGATTTTGGCAATTTTGAAACAAGTTTAGGTGCTGCTATAACTGAATGCTCATTAGACTCTCCAAAATCTAACAAATATAACAATCCGTTTGGAAATATTCTGACAAGAATGACCTGAAATATGAAGGCAAACATTTGAAGAGTCTTCAGGTACCTAAGTTTTCCTTCAAATCTAATTCCTATTTTCTTCCTCAAAATAACACCCTACAAATATGACATGCTTCTTCATTCACATTTTCCAAATGGAAAATCGAAACGTTACTAACTGAAATGCCTGGTTTTTATACAAAAAAATGCTATCAGTATGAGTATAAGAACAGTACCTAAGTAGTCCATAATTCCCGAGAAACAGCAGCAGCAAGAAAAAAACGTTTCAGGGTATGCCAAAAAAGTCGAAAGAAGGGAAATAAAGTTTTTCCCGAAATTCGATAATAACCTTTGAAATAACATTCATCCATTTCCTCCCTCTTGTAGGACGTAGTTGGCATGTCCTGTGGGAATTGAGAAGGTCCAGGCGCCGGAACATAAAAAACGCTGCTACATGCAAAGGCAAACATTTGGGGAGAGCGGCTTAGAGCATTAAAGAAATTGAAATAATATTTGCCGATTCCTCCGGGATGGACTTTGGCTTCGGAAAGATATTTTCTATGAATAAAACCTCGTTTACAAACCGGAGGGTGCGCTAAAGACACTTTTCTCGAACGCCCACTGAATAAATAAAGGTCAGTGGTTCTGGAGAATTCAGCAATTTTTTTAAAACTTCACAAATTTTGTTGTTTGTTATTACCACGAAGATTTTTTTGAGAAACGTTTGTAGTTTGATTTGTGCTTTCTAGCTGCTTATTTAAAAAACCGTAAAATCAAGAATTCAAATATAAGGATGCTGGGGAGGGTTGATACATTTTTTACAAAATTGTTAATAAAAAATTTGTGTTTAACATTTATCAATCCATTTATGTCAGAGTAAAATTTAAGGACGTCATTCAAACGTTTAGCAATATTCAATAACTGAAAATGGAAATTTCAACCTTGATTATGAGTTCTTGAAATTGTCGGTTAAAGTGTCTCAAACCTCCCTATACATGGGAGTCTTGAACACTCAAAGGGAGGATTGATACAATAAGAAATAGAATAATATGAAATTAATTATTATCATCATAACACTACCTAATTCCTACATAATTCGCAAGTAAACATTTTTATTTTACTACTGACACTTGCACAGGCTGAATGGCACTCCATTTTCTGATGAAGATGACGAACCAGCTTGCATCTACTTCAATTCATTATTTTCGGCATTCATCAGAAGAAGAATTTTTTTTATTTTCGTCCTCAGGATCCAAGTCATCAAACACACTTTTTCTTGTTTTTGCATTTCTGTTTGAAACTTTTCTTTTGAGGTGAGATTTACTGTATAAAACCTCCCTAGAACACAAATTTAGAAAATATAGGACGTGAACATATAATGATTTTCGATTGAAGATCTGTACTACTAACGTATATGTTCTCAATGAAATAAATAAATAAAGTAATGAATTTCGTTAGTTTTAGTTGATATAGAGATAAAGCCTTACGTTTTTATGCAAATTCTTACATCGAATATGTAGAAAACACATTTTAAGCTTAAAAACTCTTGTTCGTGACACGATCGTTGTTAGATTTTAACTGACACTATTTCCACACTCATAGAGGCGGTTACACCGTCTTTAAGAACCGAGGCGGGAAATTTGAACGTGTATCAAACCTCACCAGTCTCCCCTAATGTTTCAATTGCCTAAGGTTTTCGAATTCCAGGTGTATCAAAAATGAGCAATAATATTCTAAAAAAAATTTCCTTTTATAGGTGATATCGGGTGGTCCAACGAAAAATTATCACCTCGATTTTCCGACATTAAAATGAAAATGTGGAAAATCGCTTGGACCCGTTAATTTCTGATTCGAGGACGATCAACTTTTCCGCTTTTTTCATCCCCGTAACTTCAACTACTTAATGGGGGTGAGCACAACCCCTTGATTTTGAATGGAGATGAGGGATGTTGCGTTAACTAATTTTGAAGATTATATCCAGTACTATCTGACCCTAAAATTTCGCTCCAACACTAGATAAAGAAATAACAGCGAAAATAGTGAAAGGGGCAATGTGGAATTTGACAGAAGGTATGTAAATGGTGTTTTTAAACAACGATGGATTATTCGATTGACATGAATTTTATTTATCCGCAAGATAATCTTGTGGCATTACATTTTAAATATGATTTCTGGCATATGACCGCCACGGCTGGCTCGGATGTAGTCCAATCTGAACATCCAATTTTCGATGACTTTTTCCAACATTTGTGGCCGTATATCGGCAATAACACGGCGAATGTTGTCTTCCAAATGGTCAAGAGTTTGTGACTTATCCGCATAGACCAATGACTTTACATAGCCCCACAGAAAGTAGTCTAGCGGTGTTAAATTACAAGATTTTGGAGGCCAATTCACAGGTACAAAACGTGAAATTAGGCGGTCACCAAACGTGTCTTTCAATAAATCGATTGTGTCACGAGCTGTGTGATGTGTTGCGCCGTCTTGTTGGAACCACAGCTTCTGGACATCATGGTTGTTCAATTCAGGAATGAAAAAGTTAGTAATCATGGCTCTATACCGATCACCATTGACTGTAACGTTCTGGCCATCATCGTTTTTGAAGAAGTACGGACCAATGATTCCACCAGCCCATAAAGCGCACCAAACAGTAAGTTTTTCTGGATGTAACGGTGTTTCGACATACACTTGAGGATTAGCTGCACTACAAATGCGGCAGTTTTGTTTGTTGACGTAGTTCTGATGGACGATTTTGTCGACGATAAAATGGACGTAGTGCGCGATAAGTATTCCGCACAGAACCATTATTTTCGAAATAAAATTGCACTATTTGCAAGCGTTTTTCAGGCGTGAGTCTATTCATGATGAATTGCCAAACCAAACTGAGAACAAGTCACTTGACAGCTGTTAAATCGGTCGCCATCTTGAACAGTGATGCCAACTTAAAGTGATATACCTCGAATAAAAACACCCGTTATTTAGTAGTAAGTACTCTTTCCCTAATCTACCTGTCATATCGTTATCAATGGAAATTTTGAAGCGAAATTTCAGGATCAGATAGTACTCAATAAAATCTTTGAAATGGGGTATCGCAACACCCCTCATTCTTATTCAAAATCCCTATCTACCAAAACTCTTCATCACTTAGACTAAGCCTCTCACTTCCAATATAAAATTTGAGATTTGATACAAATCTTTCACTTAAAAGATACGGTAAGGTATTTCTAACTTTCTTTGATACCCATGGTCTTAGAGGTTTTTCTAAAACTTCAAGATGCAATCTCACAGAAATTCGTAGGTAGTCCTTTAGAAATGAAAAGATCCATCAGTTTATCAAGGAATACAATCGAGTTTATCTGATCTGGTAGTTGATAATCTCTCAAACTATCAAATTGAAGAAAATTATTCTTGAAGAACTATTATTTTAAAATTGTATTTAGCAGAAGAAGAACTCATAATAGCAATGTTTCTTTTTTACAGCTTTTTTCTTTGGTTCAAAGTATTAAATATATAACTTAGACGATATCATTCATCATAGATATGAATATCCCATATTTGACTTCATAAGAGAGAGAGAGTGTCAGTAAATATGTTAGATCAAACTAGCACTTTTCCATTGAAGTAATATAAGAAAAAATTCCCGAAGGGTTAACTGTTGGTTCCCAGGTGGTAATCTATCAACCCTTCGGAGACAGTTGAAGGTGTCACTCAACCCTCCCACGCATTAGTGTATTACATCAGGGTCTGTGTGCTCCAAGGTTTCATCTGGCCGTTCAAATAATATTCCAGAACTGGATTTCTGAATTTATAGCACTCGTTCTAGATGAATATTTCAAGATACGAAATTTTTTATGAGCACCAAAAGAAACTGAACCTGATAAGGTCTCAGTAAATATCAGGCAAGATTTTATACCTACTTAACAAAGCATTAAGTATCCAAAATGATACAGTTGAAGAAATTATAAATTATAACATGGACTAGGTACCTATATAGATAGGTATGACGTCTGTGATTCATAAGAAGATATTGAGAACATGATATCGTTATGACTCTGAAGAAAAGGTTGAAACATAAAAAAATATTATATGAAATAGTTTTTGTATTATTTTCACACATACTTAGCATGTTTATTCACAATAGAATTACTCGTATTGGATTTCTACGTCTGAATTTGAATGAAGAATTATTCGAAAAAAATTGATATTTGAAAAAGTTATTTGTTTTTAGGACTCGATCGAGTAGTTTCATTTGCGTTGGAGAAGTAATCATCATCTGATTTTTAAGCGAACATTCACTGAACAGATCGCTTTATTATTTCGTTACGATATGTGTAGTTTTAAAATTTTTTGCCGAGAATATTCTCAAACGTTCCAAAGTTCGGCCCAGTGATGACGAATCCGTGGTGAAATTCATCTCTGTCCATCCGGCCGTAAACATGATCACTTTCAGAAGGACCTAACATTTCAAATTTTCAGGGTAGGTTCGAATCTCAAATGTCTTGTTTTAGTTCATTAATGTGTAAAATCTGACTAGAAGTTCCGTGAAAATTTGTTGTCTTCCTTATAATTTCCAAACCATGAAATTGTGCATTTAGATGGATGATGACAATTTCAAGCCTCATGAAAAATTTCATTGAAATCTGGTAACTACAACCAGATAATATTCAAGAAGAATATTGAACAAAATTATCCCATATTTACGTGATCCTGAAAATAAATGTGAGTAGTTAAGATTTTGGGTGTAGGTACATTTATAGAAAAAGGCTTAAGGCAAAATTTGAACTAGCGTTCAAAAGCTCCCGACTTCAAGTGAGCGCTTTCCTCATTTTTAAAATAACATAGCAAGAAACTATCGGAAATATGACAAAGCGATACGTTCCGATAGTCAGACTGCAATTAAAGCACTGAGCTCACATATCATCGATTCTAAGATGGTATTGGAGTGCCGAAGAAAACTTAATGAAATAGGTAAGAATAACAGGGATTTTTTAATCTGGGTTCCCGGCTACTTGGGAATTAGAGGGAATGGAGAGGCCAATACATTTGCCTGAAAAGGAGCACAAACTCCTTTCATCGGCCCGGAAGCTTTCTGTGGTGTAGACAAATGCACCTACAAGAAAAAGTTTCAGGAAAAGGAGGTAACCGAAAGAGAAAAATTTTGGCGGAATCATCCTGGTTTAGAACACTCCAAAAAGTTTCTTCGAAACTTTGACTCTACAAGATCCAAGAAGTATCTAGATCTTAGTAAGAATATGCTACACCTCCTCACTGGGCATTGTCGCCTTAGGAAACACCTCATTAGAATGAGTCTAATAGAAAATGACGAGTGCAGATTCTGTGGGGAGGAGGAAGAAACTCCGGATCACCTGGTGACGGAATGCATCGCCATCGCTAACCAACGCAAACCCGGCCTTGGACACGAAACTTGTGGAAGTGGGGAATTAGCCTCCTTAAAGCCATCCCAGATATTGAAGTTCATCAGAACTCTGGAACTGGAAGACGAGCTGTAGATCACTATGGAGAGAATAGCTCTAATGAGGGCACAATAGGCTCCCTCTTTTTTAATGATATTGATTAATAACAATCAGATCAAAATATTCTGTAGGGGTTTTCACAAAAGTCAGGGAGGCTCGGCATAAAAAAAACTAAAAAAAAACCATCAGTTTCAGTGAACTAAAAACAATTGTAAAATAATACAAAACGAGTTGTTACAAATACTTACCTAATATAAATTTATATTTCACCAAATATTATCTTGAAAATTGATTAATGCTTTCTCCTCCTCAAATTATTCGGAAAGAAAGCTGAAAATCAATCGACCTCACGAGTTTACCCTTGTTGAAAACTATTTCATATTACTTACGGCTTCTTCATAGAAATTCAACGTGAATTTTAGTCACCCTAAAATATTTCCACCGAAAATGTAGCGCACACAATGAAGGGTAAATAACTTGAAGTTATTCGATTTTATTCACTGAAAATGCGTTTATTTGGAACTTTCATTCAATTCCCCCACAGGCCATTTTTAAAGTGGTATATTCAGAAGGGGAGCATGAAGAAGATTTTCTGCAAGCTCAGATATCACGTGAGGAAAAAAAAACGTTTTGATGGAAAATACTGGAGTTACATAGAGAGTGGTCAGATTTTAGTGCAATAATTTTGGCATTGGATGGAACAACTATTTTCATGAAAAAAATTCTATACACATTTATCCCAACAAGCTTCATTTTCGAGATACAGGGTGTTGAAGTATGAAAAAAATTATTAGTTAATACTTTAGTATTATAACATTCATTGTTTCAATTTTTAGGTATTGAAGTCTTTATAAAGTAGGTAAAGTTTCTAATTAGGTACGTGGGTCCTGCCAAACTTATACAGTGGCGTAGATGTAGAGTGCGATGATCCTTTTCCTATTGAAAATCTGTCTTTTTTCCGAGAAAATTATTTCATTCCTGAAATCAACAAAGTTTCATTAAAAAAAGATTTGTTTAATACTTTTTTCTATAGAATGTGCCATTTTCGAGTACAAAGCAAATTGCTCGGCAAATACTATCCACAAAAATCTACAAAAATTAATTTTTTAAATTTTCAGAGAACTTCATTAAAAGAACTTGAATTATTTCCATGGATTGTATCATTTTCGTGATGTTCGAGTACGAAGCAAATATTTTCCACAAAATTTAATTTTTCAAATTTTCCCATTAGTGATAAATGAAACTACAAAAATTGACGTAAAGTATTATAACTCTTTCAGATTCATTTATTTGAACATTTCTGAAAGACACTATAACAATAAAAAAAATTTTATTGTTTAATTTTATTCCTGAAATATTCAATTAAATGCCATCTGAAAGCGCCAATTTTTGGACTAATGGAAAAATTTGAAAAATTAATTTTTCAAAGCTCCATATGAAGGCGACTTTCTATTGAAACGGTCTTTATCGAGGGAGGCTTATCGCATGGATTATGAAACTGGCCTTAGGTAAGTCTTTATGCAAAATACGGCGTTTGTAGAATGACCATTTCTCAAGATACTTGAGGAATCGACAAACCTGGGTTTTCGTCAACACTACGGGCTAGTGTTATATTCTCAGTTGTTCTTGAGTAACGCATACGGTTTCAATTATTTATAACACTAACTCGTCCCAGCAGCCCAAAAATTTTTCACCAGTTTTACTAAAGCCGGTTCAGAACTTCCTTCAGGACGACCCAAAAGTGCTTTAGTTTGGCAAACTGTAACTCCAAAATTTCACCATTTTGGTAGAAATGGCCTTAATGATGTCGACATATTCTGACGTTTGCGGGAGAAAGGATTTCGTAATTCATTATTAGAACATTTTTCTCTTTTTTTTATTTTGTATATCAAGTTTTTTGAGTTCTCAGTGAATATAATATACCTACTGAAGTTGTAGTATTTATACACTAATCCCGAATCTTTATAAGATTTTCCAATTCGTTCCGACAATGATGTCGTCATCTATAACTATAAGTTATTAACCAAACTAGGGTTATTCAATTTTATCTACTCCTATAGAATTAGATATTCATTATTCAACTGCTGTTGAGCAATTAATAGTATAATTTAACAAACAGGGTGAGTTATAATACTCACTATAATAAATCGGAAAATATGGATCTGTGCTTCTATACTTCTCTGCTTCTATTCGATTGGCCAAAAGGGAACATTCCGTTATTGTTATTGAGGGGAGGAATTCCACTTTCATAATTTTGACGTTTTCAAATCAAGTTGATATCTAATTATTGTGAATGTTTTGCTGAAAACGATTAATTCAGATAGTGAAGATGAAATATTATATAGGTATACATATCCAAAAGACAAACAGCTAATGTTACTATAAAGAATTACTTGCCCGAAAAAATTTAAAGGAATTTGAAAAAAATTTCAAGATTGGTGTAGCAGTAAGTAAATTACGTCATCGTTTACAGGGGATGTTTATTTGTATACTTCAATGCATTTTTATAGGCAACTATTAAGGTTTTTCAATAAAATTCAATGTCTGTACTCTGTACTGGATTCGAGCTAGCCGAAGCTAGTTCGATTGTGATTGGTGACACTAAGTTTCCGTCTCTCTTGTACTCGGGATCGAGCACATATGTTTATTTCCCGTTCCTTCTGTCTATATTATAAGTCTGTATTTTTTTCTTGGTATTTATTGATATAGTCGTAGATAAAGTATAGTATTCAACTTGCGGTAATGCTCATTACTCACTTGATGAATTACAGCACTCGCCTGTGCCTCGTGCTGCAAACTTCATCTGCGTGAGTTATGACATACATTACCGCTCGTTGAATATTATACTATTATCTTCTGATGATGACAACATTATCGAAACGATTTGTAAAAGCTTACAAAAATTCTGTGAATAAGAGTGTTTACTACAACTTCAGCATCAGTCTTAAGGATTAAAATAGATATAGAGATATAGTTATCTTAAAGGATTCCTGTTTAACCGTAAATCTTTGTTTGTTTTTTTGTCGCAATCCTGAAAACAAAATCACTTTCATCTATGTGGTCCGTGACCCAGAATACCCTGCATGGGAGATTCTTACGCTCCCGAAACCAAACACCTCTGTGTTTAGTTGGGAGTCAGCGAAGCGAGAACCTTCTCTAAAAATGTCAGATATTTTCTCCTTTTAATTTCCGCCCTGCTCTGGGATTTGGTCGCAAAGTAACGACTAACGAAAGGTGAGTGCGAAACATCCAACTAATGAGTATTTTTCAATTTGTCGAATTGGACGGGATAGAAGAAAGCAGGACTTTGATTCGGACACGTCATTGTGTGTCGGAGCACAGGGTAGCATCCGAAATAATGAGGTGTTGCTAGGAGGGTGCGGATACAACACAGACTTGCCATTAAGCCTCCAATGAGATATGGAGTGCTAATTTGGTAGGTGAAAGTTATTCGTGCCGAAGAAAAAATGAGGAAATCACTGACATCAAATCAGGAGCATTTGAGCGGTCGTTAATTCATGCGTCTAATGCACCCTTGGAAATTACAGAACTATCTATAGGTACTGTTATGGATTTTTTTATTCAAAAGATAGAATTGAAAGGAATGAGATTTTATTGATGGATATTTCAAAATTGAGTTACAGTGCAATAGACATTCCACAGACGAAAATCTAAGTATCGAATTGAGAAAAAAAAATTTAAAATCCACGATAACGAGAAAAACATTAGAAGAAGACGTCAAGAAGAAAAATCAAATGAAAGGCAGAAGTTGTGAATCCAACTAAGAAAGAGTTTCATATAATAGTTATTAGATTATTATTCATATTTTTGTTATTAAAAACAATTGGCGCCCAACGTGGGGCTAATAATATTTTATTGAATTATTGAAATCTTATCATCAATCTATTAAAAAATGGAAACAAGACGTAAAACTAAGATTGTAGAAAAAAGGGATGAAGGAAATACAAGAGGAAATTTGGAAATTGTTGAAGAAAATAGAAATGAACCGAATTTTCTGGATTTAATAAATGCAATGAAAGGCTTTAAGGTAGATATGAAAATTCAATTTACAATTCATGCGAAAAATATGGAAGAAAATTTGATGGAAATCAAGGAAATAATTTAACTAAAATGGATAAAAAACTTGAGGATATTTTGATAGCATGTAAGAAGTTTTCAATAAAAGGAAAAATGAAGTACAAAAAGAATTTCCAAAAAAAGTAGAAGAAAAACTGAAATATCTAAAACATTGGAGACTTGTGAAACAAGAGTGAAGATTGAAGTTCACAAGAAGAGTTAGAAAATATTGATGAAACGATGAAAAAATTGGGGGATGATCTAAAGTTTTGTAAAGAACATATAATGAATATTGAACGACAGGAGACAAATTTCACAAAGAATATCAGAAAATCAGAAGAAGAAATCAAGAATACAGAAGATAAAAGAGAGGAAAAGAGCAATGCTCTATCGGAAGAAATGAACAGAAATAAAAATACAAATACAAAATCATTTATTGTATGCTGAGTGTAGACAAAAAATTGGCAGGAATTCATTTTGTTTTTATTTATTGAAAATTAGTATATTTCATCCAAAAATTTTCAAAGAATATTTCTGGAAAGAAAATCAACAAGATAATGTTAGAAAACAAAGGATGAGGATAAAGAAAGAGAGCAATGTGTACAAGAGCAGAAAGAAAAAAAAATGGATAATAAGCCAAAAATTAGTTTCCACTTACGGAAATTTTTGAAAATTTTTCAAATACAAACAAATTTTGGAGGATTTTTTTATGGATTTTTTTTTATTCAAAAGATAGCATTGAAAGGAAGAAGGTTTGATTGATGGATATTTCAAAATTGAGTGACAGTGCCATAGACATTTCACAAACGAAAATTGAAGTATCGAATTGAGAAAGAAAGATTTAAAATCCACGATAGCGAGAAAAACATTGGAAGAAGACGTCAAAAAAAAATCAAAAGGAAGGCAAACACTGTGAACCCAACTGAGAAAGAGTTTCATATAATTGTTATTAGAATATTAAAAAGTTTGAAATTCATATTTTTGTTATTCAAAACAGTACATAGGCGTACAACTTTGCTTCCGCCGTTTTTTTTCCGAAACTCGAGGCTTTATCGTAAAAAACTGGTTATACTTTAATGATTCAAAGTATTGTCTACTTTCTCCTATCTTTCGGCAGCGTATGAATCTTGCGTTGAAAAAACTGGTCATCTTTCGAAGCGATGTACGAATCGATCCAATTTTTTACTTCTCCATAAGACCGGAAGTGCTGGTCAGTCAGGCCGAGTGCCATTGATCGAAAGAAGTGATTTTAAAATCGTTTGTTGATTAATAGGGACCTCATCATTATATATCGTGCCCTTCAATACTGTCATAAGCCATCTCTTTCAATTAAACACAGAAGTTCATCTTCGAGGCCATACCTACATAAACTGGTCAACAAGAGTTTCGGAACATCACAGAGGCAACATTTTATAACTAATCATAGGTTCGATGTGTGGAATGGTTTACAGCAAAAATTGATTAAGCGTGTGAATTCATTTCAGAATAATATAAATAGTCTTTCTCTTAGAATTTTTTTCTTCGAACATGTATTTTTATGTATTGTTCTTTATTTTATAAGGCTATGCCTCAATAAAATGTTCATATATAATAATAATAAAGGAATATTATGTAGCATTAAAGATGAAAAAATCAGTCTATTGTTTTGAGAAGGACCGTAGTCCTTCATGATGCTTACAGCGTATTTTGAATAATCCCATTATTTTTTCCTCGATTTGGATATATTTAGTTATTTTTAAAACAAGGGTAGAAGGCATTGATATTCTTTCATGTGTTCAAAATTCAACAACGGGCCATGAATTGGTGAGTTATCAAAGAACGAGTCTTCTGTACGACTAATAAACATTCCCTTCAATTCACTGAATTTTTAGTTTAATCGATGGAATATTTCCTCATTCTTTTCGTTTAGTGATTTATCCATTGGTTTGGAGAACTGGTTTCTGTATCACAAATTCGATAGATGATAGATAAATCCTTGACAAAAGTCTTCCAAGTACCAACCAACATATAATGATGAAATATAACTATGAAATCTGTTTGAAACTGAGATATTCCCAAAAGATTTGGTTCTACAGGTTATGACAGACTGTGAATTTGCCACACAAACATAGAAAGTTCTGCAATTTCAGTTTCAGTGAATACCAATTCCATTAAAACACTACCAACTATATGTTTGTTTTAATCTAATCGTGTGTTTCATGAAACTTTTGTCGTGGTAATTTGCTCAATCAAATCAATTCTGTGTTCAATTTCAGTACATTTTCGACACTTCCATAGATTCATAACGACAACCAACGAGTTGATCGGTCAATCAAAGTTTTATGAAATCCGTTGTGAGTCATTTTGCTAGTGAATATATCGAAACTTACTCTTTCAGCAACAGATACCGTAAGTTTTCCAGAATTCTGGATCATGCAAAATAGTTATTTTCCTAACAAGTGTTGAAAGTGATACTTTTCCGCAAGGGACTGCAGTTGACGACGCGAAGCGGAGTTCGGTCAAGCGGTCGAGTGCGGAAAAGGCACTTTCCACATGAGTTAGGAACAATATTTTTCCTACTAGCGTAAATGAAACCCTTTCACGGATAGTTTTCGTTTTGATACCGACTGACGTTATATGACGTTATATTTTTGTGCGCTCAGTCGCATAGTGAAACGTTTGAATTTTATGATTGGCGCATAGAGACATGCCAAAATTTTATGATTGCGTGCGGAAAAAAGTCCTGCTATTCACTTTCCGCACGCATATGCGTGCGTAAAGTAAATAGCAGGACTTTTTTCCGCACGAATTTAGAAAAGTACTACTTTCCAAACGTCAATACGTGTGGAAAGTAAAACTTTCGAAACGCTAGTAGAAAATAGTTATTTTCCTAACAAGTGTGGAGAGTGATACTTTTCCGCAAGAGACTGCACTCCGCTTCGCGTCGTTCGGTGAAGCTGTCGAGTGCGGAAATGGAATTTCCACATGAGTTAGGAACAATATTTTTCCTACTAGCTCAAATGAAACACTTTCACGAAGTTTTCGTCTTGATACCGACTGGCGTTTTAAGAGATTATATTTTTGTGGGCACAGCCGCATAGAGTAACGTTTGAATTTTATGATGGATGCGACTCTATTAATCGCGTGCGGAAAAAACCCTTGCTATTCACTTTCCGCATACATATGCGTGCGGAAAGTGAATAACAGGGCTTTTTTTCTGCACGAATTTGGAAAAGTATTACTTTCCAAACGTCAATGCGTGTGGAAAGTAATACTTTCGAGATTTTTCCTGAATCAAAAATACTGATTTTCGCTTAAAAACCTTCGGATCCACCCCTGCAAAATTGTGAAGACCAAGGGGGTGGTGCCCTAGGGGTAGGATGCGTTATTCGAGTGCTAGGTCGAGATTAGACTAGCGACTTCGACCCCTGGCCTGAAAAGCAGGGTTGAAATCCAATCTTGATTTGCTATTGCATTCCAACAATGACGTCCAGGACCCGTCTGTCCATCCATCCGTTTGTTTGTTACTCTTTGTTTAAGCGACAGATTGGGGCCGCCTCAGAGACTTTCGCTCTTTACCCGTTTTATATTATTACGTCCAGTTATCCGTAGATCTGAAGACGTCCTGGCAATCCTGTTATTTCCGGATGATGAAGGAATTTATTCTTTCCGTTCGGAAGAGAACTTTCTCATGACGACGTTATTGATATTTCCAATCCATCTTGAATAATGTTGGTTGTGGATTTGTTCAAAGATAATATTCAGTTCTTCGTTCTTGACATACATATACTAAGGCTGGGAATGAATGAATGATTAGAATATTCGAATATTCAATGAATATTCATTCGAATAATTACGTTTTGAATTATTCGAATATTAATTCACTGAATAGTTGAATATTCAGTGAATGGTCGATCATTCACTGAATAGTTGAATATTCAATGACTACTTTTCTATTCATGAATAATCAGTGAATAGTCGAGTATTCAGTGAATAGTTGAATATTCAATGACTAGTTTTCTATTCATGAATAATCAGTGAATACTCGACTATTCACTGATAATTCAGTGAATAGTTTTGTATTCAGTGAGTAAAGTTGGATATTTACTTTGCAGATTTTGTGAAAGAAAACAAATCATTTGAACTGATGAACCTTTCCGACATGCACATTTAGCGGTGATTATATTACCAGCTATATTGATGGTAATAAAAATAAGTTCAATTACTAAATAATTACTGAATATTTATTGAAAAATCACTGAATACTCATTGAATAATCACTGAATAACTAATGAATACTCATTGAATATTCAACGAATAGTTGAATATTCATTAATAATCAAGCATGAATATTTGTTTGAATGAATTATTCGAAAAATCGAATAAATTTAAGAATGAATATTCGAATACAAAAAGGAGAAAAAGTCCCAGCCCTAACATATACAGGCAGGGTGCCCTGCTTTCTGGCAAAGGTACATGGTGTTCTATGAGTAATCAATCTATTTTGAAAAACCAAATCAGTTGCATGTGGAAGTTTCTTTTTTTTTTTGGTTGAATATCCAGTTTTTATGTTTCTTTTGTAGGGAAGATATCTTGAATATGGGCTGGAATGACGAAGATTTTCGAATTCGTCATCAGTTAGTAGACTCTTATCGTTTGCGACCATTCCAGGTTCAAAATCCGAAAATTACTGATATTT
The DNA here is from genome assembly GCF_914767665.1 of Harmonia axyridis. NCBI lineage: Eukaryota > Metazoa > Arthropoda > Insecta > Coleoptera > Coccinellidae > Harmonia > Harmonia axyridis. Next base: position 28,807,597 of record NC_059507.1, read on the forward strand.
GTGATGAAATGATGTTTGGAAGAGTATATAAATGTCAAAAAATAAAGGATGGCGAATAAGAGGTTTCCTTTTGAATGTCCCGCTATCTGGGCAGCTGTTATCTTTTCATATTTGACAAATAAAACTACACAATTAAAGCACATTTGAGCCGTCTTGGAGCATCTTCTCGGCCGGTAATAGTGAAAAATGGTGGAAAAATTTGAGCTGTTGGGACAAGTAAGTGATATGAAGAGTAGATAAAGAGTGCGTTACTCAAAAACAATTGATATTATTACTGATGTAGATAGTAGGATTGATGAAAACCCAGGTTGTTCGATTCCTCGTCGATCTTGGGAAATCAGCAGAGAATTAGAACATTTTGATGTGAATGACGCTTATTTTCAACAAGACGACGCTACGTGCCACACAAGTAATGAAACAACCGAGAATTTGCAAGAAAATTTTTCTTGGTGTGTTATTCCTCAAAGAGGTGTTCCCAATTGACCTTTACAATTTTTACTTTGGGGCCACGTGAAAGATACGGTCTATGTCGATGGACCAAAATCGATTCGAGATCTTAAAGATGGAATTCCTAAAGTAAAAGAGGCCATGCAGCCGCAAATGTTTGAATTTGTCATGGAAAATTCCATGAAAAGAATATGGTACTGCAACCGTAGCCGTGGCTACCATTTGGTTGATATCGTTTTTCATCGTTAATGGCATACCTTCCAGTTCACAAAGAAATAAACATCCATTGATTTCTGTTAAAATATTCTTGTTTTTTTTTAATAACATCATTGAAACCCTGTTGGAACTGTTCCTTACTTCTTTATTTATGAATTGTTTTATAATGATGTTATTAATTTTGGGCATATAGCGTTCGAAATCAATTTGAAGAAAGTGAACTGCAGTTTATTTCAAATTCATATACATAGTATTATGATTCAGTTCAAACCAGTTCAGTGTCAACAAAGCCCATATAACCAGTTCATATTAATCATATGCTCTGTAAGTGCCTTATTCATATCTTCACGTGTCTTCACTCCGAACAAAAATCAATTCGTAAACATCATACAATTTTTATATCTTACTTGAGTCAAAATTGGCCATACTGCATTCCCTTATTCTTGAGAACACCTACCGTTGATCGATTTTCACTTCTGTCGACCACCCTACGTTTCTCTGAATTCCCTTTGCTTGACTCTCATAAATATTAGAGTTCAATAAAAGTTGTAACTTAGGATTCGTCTCAGACAGCATCAAAGAGACAGTGGACTATGTTAGCCAGACTATGAGAGGAATTGATAGGATAGGAATGAATATCCCGCTTCGAATGTTCCTATAGAGCAAGGGAAATAGGGAAGAACGTCTGTCTACTAACTTTTAAAAGTTCTTTTGGATGATACAACAAGAATTTCGATAGAGGCTGTCGTTCTGCTCATTGGAGAGTGAGGTGATGAATATGGATGTGGTACAAAAGAAATTTAATTTCGGAAGTATAGCGGTGAATATGTGAAGGGTGTTTTTTTTAGAGCTATAGAACTTTAAATTGCAATAAAATCACGATGTATTATTCGATTGACACGAATTTTATTTATCCGCAAGATAATCTTGTGGCATTACATTTCAAATATGATTTCTGGCATATGACCGCCACGGCTGGCTCGGATGTAGTCCAATCTGGACGTCCAATTTTCGATGACTTTTTCCAACATTTGTGGCCGTATATCGGCAATAACACGGCGAATGTTGTCTTCCAAATGGTCAAGGGTTTGTGGCTTATCCGCATAGACCAATGACTTTACATAGCCTCACAGAAAGTAGTCTAGCGGTGTTGAATCACAAGATCTTGGAGGCTAATTCACAGGTCCAAAACGTGAAATTAGGCGGTCACCAAACGTGTCTTTCAATAAATCGATTGTGGCACGAGCTGTGTGACATGTTGCGCCGTTTTGTTGGAACCACAGGTCCTGGACATCATGGTTGTTCAATTCAGGAATGAAAAAGTTAGTAATCATGGCTCTATACCGATCACCATTGACTGTAACGTTCTGGATAGCGTTAAGTACGGACCAATAATTCTACCAGCCCATAAAGCGCACCAAACAGTCAGTTTTTCTGGATGTAACGGTTTTTCCACATACACTTGAGGATTAGCTTCACTCCAAATGCAGCGGTTTTGTTTGTTGACGCAGCCATTCAATCAGAAGTGCGCTCATCGCTAAACAAAATAAAATGGACGTAGTGCGCGATACGTATTCCGCACAGAACCATTATTTTCGAAATAAAATTGCACTATTTGCAAGCATTGTTCAGGCTTGAGTCTATTCATGATGAATTGCCAAACCAAACTGAGAATAAATCAACCGACAGCTGTTAAATCGGTCACCATCTTGAACAGTAATGCCAACTTAAAGTTATATACCTCGAAAAAACACCCGTTACATAGATTGGGTTGTAGATATTGAACCATATTCTACTAAGGAATTCATGGAATATTCTTTCAGGTCTTGATTATTGATTAATTTGTTACATTTTTCTTATTTTCTCATTTCATTTGTGTGTATTACATTGATTATGGAAATAAAGTTTATGTTATGTTATACATCCCAAGAATTGCGGATTGGTCATGGAAAAAGATATGGTGCTGCAACCGTAGCCGTCGCGGCCATTTGGCTGATATTTTTCCTTCGCTAACGGACACCTTTGTCTTTACAACCTCCTTTACAGCAAAATAAACATTCATTGATTTCTCATGAAATTACTTTTTTTTTAATATCAAAATGGAACATACTATTGGAAAACGCTTAATTTCATATTGAATGATGCATTACATCAATATTCATTCCGTTTCATCGAATATCCTACTTCATTTATCCTTCTATCAATATCGACGTCAACATATTGCCCGAAACTTTCCCCAAGAATGAAAATTCCCCGGTCGACATGAAGCTCCTGCACTTGGACGTCCTTTCAACTTTTTTCTGTTCGAATACAGTTCCAGATCCAGAGATAGCCGAAGTAAATGAAACTTCCACTCCGTGATTTACGGTTTATCGTGTATTTGAATGGATTTCCTAAAAATGCGTCTCAATTGTTGAAATACTCGCTTCCACCGGTTTGTATTAAACTTTTTCGTTCGGACGAGATAATGCTCTTCATTTTTCCAAACGTAGGTCGCATTATTCGACGGAACTTCTTATATTACTCCAATTCGGAAGTGTCACATCTTTAACAGTGTCATCGATAACTCTGGGCGGGTGTATTTTCCTTTCCTATTCGATCTGGAAGATGCGAAGTTGGCTGATTGTACATTTTTTCATATGCTCGACTATCAGTTGCAGAGTGGATGATTGGAAAATATATTTCACTGTCTGCGAGTCGTAGATTTATCTGCCTGATAGAAATCATACGAATTCGTTGTGCTGTAAACATTTGTGTGCTCTGGTGGAGAATGAAATGGGGTTGGAGCCAGGAATCTTGGATATATTTCCAGTATTGATATTTGCATTTTATATTTATTTTATTTCTGAACGATATTCGAGGATATTACAAGTGATTTCAAGTAAGAATCTGTTGAAGGCTCGTTTTTCTTATACTGATTCGTTCAGCGATGGAACGTAGTAGTTATAATTATACAGGATGTTCCACCATTGACGTGATGCTCTATTACAGTTAAGCGCTGAAATTTTCGATTTTTTTTCGATACAGTATCTTAAGGCTACATTACAGCTACATTCTCAAATTACTAGTTTGACGAGCGACGAACTAGTAATTCGGAGGTTACGGGTTCGAGTCCCGCTCGAGGAGGTACTTTTTTCTGAATTGAAAAATTGTCTGAATGCCATTAAATTAATTTCATTTATTAACACACAGACGTTAAACGATTATTCACATATAAGAGAGTGCGCGCTTTTTTTCACTAAGAATTAACATGAGTATAAACACCACATAAATCTTAGTTCGCAGTTCACTGATGCAATACTTCGAGAAGTGGAGATTCAGAGTAAATACATCGAAACAGTTGCAATCTACTTCGGAGGAACAACAATAAAGAGAAAGTAGGTAACGTCAAAATAGAAAATCAGACGATTGAATGAAAAAAGGAAGCAAAATATATGGTAGTAATTCTAGATGAAAGAATGAACTTTAACCAACAGATAAAAAAAAAACAGAAAAAAGGTAAGGCAACTGCACGAATTACTATGCCCGCTGTTCAATCCAAATAAGAAACTTTCCTTAGAAAACAGAATGAAGATAATAATTACGTATGCAGTAGGAACCTGGTATAACACGAAAGACAATAATAAAGATCAGTTGCAAAGTACACTACATACAGTAATCAGAACATCGGTTGGCGCCCCATGGTATATAACCAACCAACAAATCAGAAAAGAACTGAAAATTGAAACTAATGAGGATATAGTCAACAAAAAAAGAAAGAAGACAATAGAGACGCTGAAAGAGCACGAGAATAAGGCATTTAGAAAGATACTGCAAATAAAAATAAGAATGACAGATAAGAGGAAATACCTGTTTCAAAGAACCAAATAGAAGAAAAAAGTCACATGCAGTAGCGAGAAAAGTCTCCCAATTAGAAATCGGGGAATTATAGTAGAGGTGTAGGGAACAAAATTCTAGTTCTCATACAAAAAAAAGACCTGAGAGTTCTCAGTTCTTATTCTTAGTTTTTTTCTTAGGAACGTTGCATAAATCTATCATTATATTTCCATTTATATACTCTTCAGTTATTATAACTCTTTCATTCCATATATTTAGTAGTGCCAAAAGTAATAATCTTCCAGAAGTCAAGTCAAAAATATTTTTGAAGTATTAAGTTATAAGGAAAGTTACTTTTTGGAAGAAAATCTTTAGTTATCTGGTTACTAGTTACTATAAAAAAAGGCTGAAAAATCCTAAACTTCTTTCAATCACCTAGGTACTAAAGTGAGTGTGCCTTATGTACCATGGTAGGTAACAGATAAATGGTAGATATTTCAGATAATTCTCACTATCTTAGATAATTTTTAGCATCTACTATACTTTTTCGAGTTATTAAATATATTTTCTCCTGAGATACTACTCACTTTTTCAAATAAAACTGAGATAAAGTAATTGAGTCATTACAGAGAACTAAGATAACTACTTTTTTCTGACATATTTAATCAGATACTCAACATCAAAATATTTGAAATTAAGCCGAAAGATTTTGATATGGAAAATGCTACTGTCTTGTGACAATGTGATTACCTAATGATAGACTGCGTTTTTAAGAACAACACGGTCAACTCCTCAGGCTGAAAAAAAAATTCTGGGCATAATCCTCTAGTAGCTGAAATTCGTTCTGAGATGTGTACATTTCGACAGATAAAATTAATAAATTTCCAATAAACCATTAAAACCGTTATACCGCACTCGTAAGAATTGAAAGATAATTCCATAACAGGAGTGGAAGTGTACGATAAAAAACAATAAGAATAAAGTCGACTCTGGTAGTCCTTAGCTCTATTAGTACACTGCAGATAAAGTTGGGCTATTGCCGTTGCCACTAGTGAATGTATCCCCCATAACAGGGGTGTTTTCATCCCCCCAACGACAGAATTACACTGATGTCGACTTTATATTTTTGTCGTTCTTCCAGGAAACCAGTCCTGTCTTCTTCAATACCCACTGAAAGTTATTAAAGTCATGTAAAATTTCAACATGAGGGATATTGAAGCTGCTGGAGTAGCACTCACACGGGCGTAGCCAGGTTTCAGTTTCGGGGGGGGTTTTACATATTATAAAAAAAATCTTCTGTTTTTCTTTTTAAATATATCAACTTTAAAAGAACCAACCCATTCAGTCTATTTTCACTAGTTTTATTTTTCAAGTATGTTTTGAGAGAAAAAGCATTTTCAAAATCACTTTTTGAAATTTAGTGAAAAAGTTAGTAATCATGGCTCTATACCGATCACCATTGACTGTAACGTTCTGGCCATCATCGTTTTTGAAGAAGTACGGACCAATGATTCCACCAGCCCATAAAGCGCACCAAACAGTCAGTTTTTCTGGATGTAACGGTGTTTCGACATACACTTGAGGATTAGCTTCACTCCAAATGCGGCAGTTTTGTTTGTTGACGTAGCCATTCAACCAGAAGTGCGCTTCATCGCTAATGGACGTAGTGCGTGATACGTATTCCGCACAGAACCATTATTTTCGAAATGAAATTGCACTATTTTCAAGCGTTGTTCAGGCGTGAGTCTATTCATGATGAATTGCCAAACCGTACTGAGGATAAATCACTTGACAGCTGTTAAATCGGTTGCCATCTTGAACAGTAATGCCAACTTAAAGTTATATACCTCGAAAAAAAACACCCGTTATATACGATCGAAAAAATCAAACTAACCCCTCCTTTGAGGGGCACATGTGAGCACAAATTGACTGGATTACGTAAAGGTAATTTAATTCAAATTTCACATTACAAATTAATTGAACTGAGAGTGATAATTTCATTCACTTTTTACAAATTCCATTAAAAAATATTTTCGAGATTTTGAAAAAAAAATAAGTTTCTTGACATCTTTAACATTTCGGGGGGGGGGGGTTTGAACCCCCAAAACCCCCCCCCTGGCTACGCCCGTGAGCACTCATACCAAATTGGAGAATAAATGGAAGTACTAACAGATGAAAACCAATTGAAATACTCTGCCAATAAGTGTGGCAGTACGCTAACTAGACCTAGCCGCCTAAAATCTCTCAGGTCTTCTTTTTGTATAAGGACTGGAATTTTATTCCCTACTCCTCCACTTTAATTTCTCCGATTTTCTACTGATGTTGTCTAATTGAGAGACTTTTCTCCTTACTGTATGCCACTTTTTTCTTCCATTTGGTTCTTCTTATCTGTCATTCTTATTTTGATTTGTAGTATCTTTCTTAATTCCTCATTCTCATTTTTTTTTTAAATTAAAATGTCAATATGCACTAATATATATAATATTGATATATAATATTGATCACATAGGTAACATCCAAATCTGAATGAATCTATAGATCATTCCTTTCTCTTCAGTCTTTTGGCTGTTATAATAATTTTTTTGTAATTGTTGAAATCATTGTATTTCTGGATAAACGAATGTATATATTTATTAAGAGATTCATCAAATGTGAAGGCATTACTTACATATTTCGATAATTCAATATTTGTATTCGAAGAAATTGAATGCGTTTTTTCCCACAGCTTTCGGTACTGGCCAACCCAACACGTAGCATTTTTTTTCTTTCGGTATAATATACCCGACTCGAAGCCATCCAACATTCTGAGGAATGATTTATCAATATCAGTACCAATGAGAAACCTACAAGCAATTAAGAAATTACCCGCTCAGTCGATTTATACTAAGTAAAAGAGAAGTTACATTCGGAATTGTGAATGTGAGGAGAAAACTTTTTTGCGGCTTAAGATATTTTTCCGAAAAAAATTGTCTTGAATGCAGTGATTGGGTTTTTATGGAGGCAGTATCGTATTAAGCTCGTATGAGATACATATGGAAGAATTGTTAATACTTATGATAAGTGAAACTCTAATGGATCAAAACATTCTGATTTTTTCTTCTCTTATTCCTTTTACAGTTTAGCGAACTGAAACTAGGTATGTCCTTAATTAGGACTTAATCCAACCTTTTAACTGCTTATGGCAAAATGTTAAGAAAACAGAGAGACGTTAAAAATTCTAGTCTCACTGGAAATTGCATTTCTCATCAAATTTTTTTTCCATTACGCACAAACACCCTTTTGTTTTTATATATGTTTCTTTATCTCTGTCGTATGGTTTTAGTGTTGTCCTATGGCTTTCATAGGTTCAGAGATTCACTTATGGTTATTGAAATTGAGTTTATTAATTTCCTCTCTGGTAGTTTCATTATAGGTTGGCATCCTAATCATATTTCAGACTTGGTCGTAATCGACTAGCTCCTTCAATTTGTCATTTATCATTATTATGTTGACGTGCTTTTCATAAATCATCTCTTTTTTAGCTTACCAACAAACTTTGCCATATGGAAGGTAATTAAAAAAAAAACATTATGGGTCCGATTTGAATTATTTAGAGAAAAAAGTGGTTTCAAAAGTTTCATTCATAATTTATTATTTAATTATAAAAAAATATGCTTAGAAACAAGCGTGAATACGCTTGTTGACAAGTGTATTAACGCTTGTTTCTGTGCGTATTTTTGTTACAATTTTATTGTTTTTCTGAAATTGAAGCAAAAAGTTAAGAGTCCGTTTACGCAGCGCAAATTAAGGCGTTTTCTTAACTAACTCGTTATTGATTTCCTCAGGAACGGTGAACGCTATCGAAATAATTCAAAATAATATTGGAATTTCTTTATACCTAGTATGTTCGTCTGGTAATAATTTTACTTTAAGTTGCAAATTAATTGTTTTATTGAGTTGGAAATTACGTTTTTCAATACCAATTTTGAATAATTTATTATCCCTTCAGTTGACATCAATTCGAAAATCTAATACAACATGGACATAGCTTATTTCTTATTCTTTCCGTTGGTACCAATAAGTTATATATTACATTATAGTTACTCAAATTTCTATGTGACATTGTAAACCTGTTTCAATTGTCAGAATTGTGAACTGAAAGTCGCTGCTCCTCCCTAAGAGGAGTGGCTTCCAGCTATCAGGACCTTCGTTTAGGAAAAATATTCTTGGAAACCTTTGACCGAAATATTCGTCACGAACAGAGAAAATATTGCTCTTGTCCCTTCACGTTGCAACCCCTCTGCTTCCCAAGCAGTGTGGTGTAAACAGACTCTTAAGACTTGTTACTTAATGCCAGTTCCATAATCGAAAGTGAAGTGTCCTTTTCCATGAGAAGTCTCCTTAACAAAAGGAACGTGTTCCTAAACCAATTTTAGGGTTAAAGAAAGCTTGGAAGTGTCCTTCATCATAAAGTCTGTATAGTGGCCATTTACGGCAAGAGAAAAGATCCTTTTCGTTAGCGCATGCTCTAATGGAATTTATCATATTTGCAAATTTGAAATTAGGTACCTTCGTTTTCTTTCACTTTTTACACAGAATAATTTCCCCTCTTTTTATGTCAAAAAATTTCTAAGAAATATTACCAAATACATTACTAGTTCTAAGAAAATCCAACCCTTAGAAACTGGACAGTTATGAATAACATGAAGCTTTCTGTAAAAGACGGTCGCATGATGTTTATGGAACCGGAGCCACATTCAAGCTTCTTAGGATACTTTCTGATAAGGCATATCTTTTCAAAAGGAGCCTTTTCGAGTGGATTGTGGAATAGGCCCTAAGTTAATAAGTTACTCCTTAATAAGTAAGCTAACAGGATGAAAGAGTATGCCGATATCATATTCTTTTATGGTTGTTGCAATTAGGATACCTACTGACAATAAACTGATATCTAAGTGTATTTAAGCTTGTGTCTAAGCATATATTTTATGTTATTAATAAATTATATCAATAGGCATGAATGACCTAGACTTTTGATGCCATTTATTTCCTTTAATTATTGAAAACGGACAAATGTTCCGATAATGTTTTTTTGTTATAATTACATAACATTTCCTTTGGAAATGTATAGCATACAAAACCATATCGAATTCAACCTGAGAAATAAGTTTTATTTTGATTCTTTTCTACAATGAAAATTATTGGTGATGGGAACACAATGATAATGACAATGAATTTTCGAAAAATTCATTCTGTAACATCACTAGCATACGATCCGGACCTGCTTCGCGAATTGCATTCGCAGGAAACCTCTTCTTCTGTCCAGCCCTACCCTCTCTGTCCCTCTAAAGGCAGCGGCTCTTGTCAGTTGTCAAGCATCCGTCAACTCGTAGACGGAATTAATTTTTCCCCCTTCGCCCCCCCCCAGATCGGCGACCGTTTTATATCGGCTAAATCCCATTATTCCGAGGCATTCCGAAATTCCTGCCATCATAATTTGAATAATTTCCGGCCACTGTATTCCTTTTCTGCCAGTTTTTGCTCTCGTAGCGAGAACCGCTCAAATGTGCCGCCCTGATTTTCGGCGATTTGAATATATCAACATAAGATAGGAATACAATGAGCCGGCAGGATTCACCTCTCTCGGTCGACTCATTGTCATTCTTGCGGGAGGCATCAGTACGTCGGCAAGAAAAAAAACTTCATCATCATTATACAGATTTGATTGAATTGAACGGTTCTGTTAATAATAACAAAGGTTCTTTATTTTCTACAGGTATATACCCAGTTACAGAAAATCTTAGAATTATCATCACATTTTACCATATTTGTAATTAATATGAGGAACAAAAAAAAATTAATAAATATAAGAAATTGAATTTGACACAAATTGAGAAGAAAAACTGAACGGAAAATACATACGAAGGTGGAATTAATGAAGGTCACAAAGTCCAAACACCATTTTTTCAATATCAAACACCAAAATATCATTACACTTCGTTTTAACCAAGTAAATAATCCAAAAACCTCCCTTATCAAAAGCAAAACTATTACAATCTATATCACAACAACCAGAAATACCATTAAACAACGAACATATATATAGGCCTTATAGGTGACTGAATGAGATAATTCGTTCTAGGAGTGCTCATGGGCGCCCGCAGGGGGGGGCCAGGGGGGCCATGGCCCCTCCTGAGATTTTGATTTCCTCATTTTTCAGCACATTACCCTCAATATAACTTTATCAATCCAAAGAGCAAGAAAAAAAGGAAAGTAATGGATTCACAACAATTTTCCGGTTTTCAATGATAATCAAGGACGCCTTATCGTTTTTCAATAATTTTCATTTTGCCCCCCCTGAGAAAAATTTCTGCGGGCGCCCATGGGAGTGCTCAAGTAAATTACATGATTGGATCTAAAATGCAACTTCGTAACCAGAAAATTCACAGATGCAAGAAGATCAGGACAATCTATGTAGGCAATTGAGCAGTGATAGGTCCTATGAAGTGTGATTCTAGTCAGAAATTCCCAATAAGTTTTCACTATGTAGATACTACTTGAAGGAAAACTTCCAACTGGCGTACTCATCATGGCAGGAATGAAAAAATGAAATATGAGAAAAACTCTGATAGTTGTTTTTGAGCGCTCGTTCATTCATGCTCTAATGGTAACCTTGGATATACATAAACAGTGTGATCTCTAAGGGTAGGTATAATTGGCGCATGAAAGAACGAGCACTAAAAAATGTATACTAGATAAGAGGCTTCATTTTCTTATGAAACAACCTAGTATATTTCAAGAAAAATCCATGGATGTTTATTTCGTTATGAAGAGGAAGATATGCCATTAACGAAAGAAAATGGCACGCCACGGCTATACGGTATTCTTTTCATGAATATTTCCATGACCAATTCGTACATTTCAAGATTTTGAATCGATTTTGGAGCAATGACATAGTATAGAGTATAGACCTCATCCAAAGAAAAGAGTCTAAAGGTGTTAAATCGCAAAAGCTTGATGGTCATTCTCTTCGAGAAATAACACTGCCAGAAAACTTTTCTTGCAAAATTACCATTGTTCGTTGAACCTTTTTGTTGAAGATAAGCGTCGTCCCCTTCAATAGCTTTCAAATTCGGTCATAAAAAAATCATTGATCATAGTTCGTTAGTTCGTGCCGCGATCAATTCGCCTCAACAGTTAAACCAGTCATTATTTCGAATAATTAATGAGTAAACTATTAAGCATCTTGTTAACCATTTCAATGCAGTTTTAAGCTTTATGTTTTGCCTAGAAAAATTTCTACCACTGCAACAACTAATGTCCAAAGCTTCTCGTTCAACTTGATTAATTGAATTTATGAAGACATGATCCTTGATTAATTGTCTTATTTGTGGGCCGTCAAATATCCCTGCTTTTAGGTTTTCTGTGCTCAACTGATGAATTTTTATCCCTATATATGCAAAACGGATTGCATTTACAGATTGTGAAACAGAAACTGTTCTGACAAAGCACATTTTTCAATGCAAAAATCACTAAACAATATTTCATTAATTTCAATAAAAATTCAGTGAATTCGAGAAAATAATGTATAATACTCGTACGGTAGGTACCTTTTTTTGGCTCGTTTTTTAATTTTGAACTCGTGGAAGAATAACCAATTCCTTCTGCAGTTGTATTTTAAATAACTCTTTATATTCATCCCGAATTTTCTACAATATTTAATGATAATAATTCGTTATCGTTATAAGTTGAACCTTATCGTTCGAAACCATAAAGACTTTGTGATGACTTGATTCTTAAAATGAGCTCAAAAATGAGAGAAGAATTGACGTGTTAGAACGAGCGTTAGAAGCACTAACGAGTGGGTAATTTCTGGTCTTCAGAACACAAATCTGCAAGTAAAACATTATGAATCAACAAGTCAATTGACCTGCAAAGTGAGATGACATGAAACATAAAATGATGCTTTCGACACAACCTCATTTATTATTATCTTGAGAAAAAATTTCATTTTGAAATTTTTCTTCAGAAGAAATGGAGAAGCATTTAAAATATCAAAGAATGCTTGGTAGGTATGAGGCAGTTTACCTATTTCGGCCCCAAATCAGCACTTGACGAGAAATAATAAACCATTACTTTGTGTAAAAAATAATAACAACGTATTGGCCCCTATGCAGTATTCTTTAATAATGCTTTTCACATTAAGATGCCTAATATTGCCAGTATTAATAATGCGTTCCACATAATTATGCTTATTATTGCCAATATTAACTGGCATCTATTCTTTATGATCAAATTTTGGAATTAGCGAACATAAATTTATGAATTTTAATATCAAGAACTTTCTGTTTTCAACCCCGCGATAAGTAAGTAATTTAAGAATATTTCAAAGTCCACTACAATGATAACATTGTAGTGGATGAATTTGAATTTACCGAAAATAAACGAAATGCGTATTTTCCGATACATCCCATGAATCATAGATCGGACATGAAAACGAAATTATGCAATGTTTTGATAGAAAATATATCATTTGCTGCATTAAAGGAATACCTAAAAACGTCCCTCCCAAATAAAACAAGTGTGAGAAAGCGATAGAAGCGGCGAATGAAGTTGAACACATAGAACATATCTCTCATGTGCAGCTGTTAAAGGCTCCAAGGCTCCATACACAATGCACTTTGGGAATTGAATTTCGGGTTCATTATAATTTAGGTATCATGTACGATGGCACCATCGAAATAACGCTCGCTAATGGCGCACCATAAGGGACTCTCTGTAGCCGAGAACTCATAATATTTCCACTTTTTAATGCAATTATTATCAAGACAGCACTTCGGGTTGGCTTGGCTTGCGTACCCACACACATGACACTTATGCCAAATGGCGACAAGAAAGAGGTTAATGTCTTTATTATTTTTTCAGCTTATTGTTCTCCGATTGCACCGTATCTGATATTCTGTCTATAGAGACGATTTTTGCGAAACGAATGGAAAAAGGAACGTTCAGGTCCTCATCAGTAACAACGCTGGTTCGCAGATGATTTGGTCTAAAGTGCTCAGTTCTACCTCATCATCCGAAGGTAATATGTTATATTTATTGGACCTAGTTTGCTATTCAATTGGCAAGTTAATTATAAAAACGCTGATTCTGATGAAATACTGGGTGTTCCAGATTTTAGTTAGGTAGAACACCTTTACTCATGAAAAAAATATCATACAAACATATATTCGAACAAGCTTCTTCTTCGAGATACATGAAAAAAAAATCAGTTTTTTATTTATAACTCATAATATTTATAATATATATTATAATAATGAAATGTGTTATTTCAAATAGATCACCCAGCATATGTTTTACCTTTAATTCCTTCATGGTCTTCTGGTTGGTAGAATTGACTGCGTTGAGTTGCTGATCAAGCTAGATTTTTTCGTACCTCGCCCGAATGCTAGAAACAGATACTTTTTTTTTAAATAAGTACACCAAGAACTAATTTGCTTTTGCAGTCACCACTGAGATTTGCTTGTTCCGTTGTTAGTTCTATAGCAGATAGATGTGATCTGCATTCTGAATCTCTGGATTATATATGTGATTTGTATTTGAATGAAAACATCTGAAGTTAAGATGAACACGCATGACATTATATTGATCTCTTGATTTTCAAGGTTTTATTGGATTATGTTAATGATATAGCATTGATTTTTTTTATTTATAAATTAGTGTTGATTTTATATTGATTGTTGTTTTCGATTTCCTGTAATTGGGTACCAATACCTGTTGAAAATAAAGGCTTATTATTATTATTATTCTCAAATTTGGACATACTTCTAACGTAAAACAAACAGATTTTTCAAATCAAACGAGTCCATTCAATCATAAGTAATCTGAAGGTACTGCTTTAACTTCGGAAAATATAATGTGAATCTAAGTATAACTCCAAAATTATGGCATTTCCTCACAATTTCGCAAGTATTTCAAAAGAAAAAAAATATTCAGGGTGAATGGTGATCAATTTTTTCGAACCTCCCCGGTAATAATCGAAAAAACCATCCGATAATTTCAAAAGGTGAAAACGAAATATTGCATATTTCATATTAATAGCTCTAGCAGGAGCAAACAAAATTCAGGATCGAAAAAATACATATTTCAATGATGACAGATTTGACAGGGTTGAAATTATGGATCCAGAATATCCCTTGAAGAATAACAGTTTCAAGCTTGTTTATCGAATCATTAGAACTAAAGAAGATCCAGGCAGAATACTGAAACAAAATTTATGTATTTAGTACACACTTAGCATGAGAATGTATAATAACTATTTCAAGCAGTAGGTACACAAAATTTCATATCAATCGGGTCATTAGAGCCATTGGAAATTTAAACCAAAATAGTACCAATATTTCTACAACAATAGATTTGACTAGGTAGAAATTTGCTTTGTATATGTAAAATAACCACTCGTCAATTCATGTCAGAATTCAAAAGTCACCTAAATAAACAAACCGACGAAAATACGGCATGGTAAATCACATCTCATATAATACAGGCTGTTCCTAAATTGGAGGTATAAAGGAAAATGAGAGATTTCTTGTATAATTTCAAGAACAAAATCCAATTAACTTGGGGCCGCAAATATATTGTTTTTGAGATACAGGGTGTTTCTTGAAGTCATACTTTTTTGTGATGATTTTATTTATTTATTTAAATACAATAAGAGTCGAGGTACCCTTAACGACTCATGACTCATCATACCAGTTTATCGAATCTTTATTATTCTTCGCTAAAGATTCGCTAAATAAGTACCAAAACTAATAATTAATTAATTCATCACAGCTTAATAACTGGATCTTCATAACAATTTGGATTTTCCTGAGTATTATTAGAGAATAGGGATGTCGATTATCTATTTCTCGAATTGAATTAAATAAAATTGATTTAAATTGTGTTAATTCTTATCAGGAAACTTTGACGTCATAGCACTGAAACGTTTAGATCATAGACAAACTAAACTTATCTAGAAATAGTTCATCTATGGTTTAATGGTTAGATGATATATATGACCGTTAGCACGTGGTGACCATAGATAAACTAGTTTTTTGTCTATGGTGATGACTCTATTATGCAGTGACGTCACCATAATACCGTGACAAAATGGAACGTTTCAGCGGGAATTTTGATATATTTTTATTTACTTATTTTTTATTGGTATTTTCTTTTTTTTTCGATGAAAATATTTTTTTCGTATTTATATAAGGCTTATCTACAAATTAAAGCAATTTCAAAATTTAGACAACATCCCTATTGTTTGCAATTTGTTATCGAAAACGGAAACTGATTCGACTTAACAATACAGCAAACCAAAAAGTGTAGATTTAGAACAAAGTTTTTTCACATTTTTCTAAACCTACCAGTGGTCCACCAGAAAAAAGTTCTGGAGGCAACAAGCGGGCACAGTTGCAGAAAAAATATCACCCTGTAGATTTGCATTCAAAATTAGTATATCATAGGATGAAAACTTCAAATTAGAATATCTATCCCGAATTTAAGTTGAATATCTTGTCACGTGAAGGTGCTATGAGAAAAAAACTTCGAAAAAGCAAACTTTGACACCCTGTATAACAAAAACAAAGCGTTTGCCGGTCCATGTTTATAGGAGGATTTAGTAATTTTCATTTGTAAGTCCAATTTAGTAAAAGTTACAGTACTTTGATCTTCACCGACGCATGGAGCTTCTGTACCAAGTTGGAACTAAAAGGGAATTTTTCCATTTATCTACATAAAAGAAAGTTCAACTAATATTTGATATCTTTTAATTTTTTTTTAATTTCTGTAAAATCAACTAGCTTCATCATGACGAACTCTCATTAATAAAATCGACATTTGCGGTAATTTGTTTTAAAACTTAATTATCCAGGGTTATGGACCTAAATACGATGTAGATTGAATTAACTTTTCTCCTCCATATCGAAATTTGATTCATCCACCCTGTATACAACCGAATACGGTGTAAACAATGTTCACCGCACTGAATAATTCAAATTCCCTTCATATTAAACAATTCGGGGGCTCAGAAGGATATCACGATTTCCTTTGGTCCATTTCCGGCCTGGAATTTCCAGGCTGGCCCTTCGGACCCTCATCAATTCCGCTCTAAACTGGGAACAATTTTTGACATGCTTCTGGGGTAAATCCCTTCGGTTTCGGAATAAAATTCACATTTTACGCGTTTCAGTTCGAGGGTTATGAATAAAAAATACATCGACAGGGGGATTGAGGGAGATCATGTTGCTGAGTTTATTACGACTTCTGGCTTTACACTTTTCCATTTTCAGTGGAGATGAAAATTTCAGAGAAACTAAGAAGTACGAAAAATGTTCCTCTTTTCCAATGGATGGTTATTCTGCTGTTCAATGTTCAATAAAATTCAGGCGTGCCACAGGGATCAAACTTGGGACCACTGTTGTTCATCATCTATAAAAAGATGATGAACGACTTACCACAAAATCTGAGTTACTCCAGATGTTAAATTTTTACAGACGACTTAAAGATCTATAGGAAAATTGACACTGCATAAGATTGCCTGAATCTTCAATCTGATATCGATCGCGTCTACCAATGGAGTGTCAAAAATGACCCTTCAATAAATCCAGATGTGTACTCTTATTCTGCACCAGAAGAAAGAAAATGTTACAGCACCGATAAAACATGAATGTAGAAGAACTAAAAAAAAACAAAGATTTGGGCATAGAGTATAATAAAACACTCTCTTTCAAGGGTTACATCGAGAGTATATCAGCAAAGGCTTACCGCAGTTCGGGATTTGTAATGATACATTGCTGGGATTTTGGAAATTTGGACACTATGATTCTGTTATATAATACGATGGTCAAACCCAAACTCGAATATTGCTCGACTATTTGCCATCCTACACCTCTATTGCACCTACAAGTCAACACTAGAAAAAGTCCAAAACAAGTTTCTGAGATATTATAAAAAATCTAATCCTTCTTGTCACAAAATTTCTAGTTATCAAAGAACTGAACTGAGCAATTCGTATCGAAAAATTGTCTGAGCTGTGTTTTACAATTTATGTTCATTCATTCAAATTGCAATTCATTTGTGAAGACATCAGTTTTAAATTATATCTACAGGATGTTCCTAAATTCGACGTACAAATGAAATTGACAGATTTCTCAGTTAATTTCAAGAAAAAAGTCCTTCAACATGAGTCCTTTAGCATGAGTTCTTTTTGAGATACATTTGTTAAAGTTCTGGTTTTTCTCTCATAGCACCTTCCCTCCACAAGATATTTAACTTGAATTGGCATAGATATTTCAATTTAAAGTTGTCATCATGTGATAATATAATTTTGGATGCAAATGTACAGGGTGAATTTTTCTGGAAGGGTGCCCGCTTCTTTCCTCCAGAATTATTTTTTTGTGAACCACTGGCAGTTTAGAAACAGGGCCGGCATAAGGGGTAAAACAGTGAAGCGACTGTTTCAGGCGCCTCTTTTCGAGGGGCAGCAATTTAGCCCAGTTTGTAGCCGCCCTTTCATATTTCTGAAAAAATATAGTCTTGATTCTTAAAAACAACATGAGGTTGGTCCACTTTGCTGCGTTTATCAACATTCAACATATTACCCTAATTGAAAGAAGGGTGGAATGTATTTCACCAAGACGAAAAAAAACACTTCGAATTACGTGGAAGTTGTTAACACATTCAACATATAGAAAATTTCTACGATTCTGAATTCGAAACTAGTTACTGATAAATGCTAAATGTTTTCAGCAGAAAATATGTTTATAATCGCATTTAGTTTACGAAGCTTTGCATAACCTCATTTTGAAGTGTTGACTTTTCCTTCAACTTCGAAGCTTTGCATGTCTTACCGCCCTTTGTATCTTGTGGTGTGATAGGTAATCTTTTATCGATCGTACTTAGTGAATGAGAGAATCATATATATTACTTACGCATTGATCATCGGCGTCGAAGAAATCCAGGAATTTATTGCTGGTAAAAAAAGAAACCCAGTGGAAACGACTTCAGAAAGAAACGATTAGCATGAAGGTTGTTTATTGATATTTTTTCAGCAGGGGCGCTAAAAAATTCTTTGCTTCAGGCGCCAAAATTGCTCGCGCCTGTCCTGTTTAGAAAAATTCAAAACGAAACTCTGGTTCAGTACTACACTTTTTGGTTTGTTGTAGTTTTGTCGTATCTGCAATCGATTTCGATAAAAAAGTTCGAACAGCTCTCTTTAGTTATTCTCAGGAAAATCCAAATTATTATTAAGATCCAGTTTTGGTACTTATTTACCAACATTGTAGCGAAGATAAATAAAGATTCGATAAACTGGTTGAGCATCACAAAAAAGTATCTGGCGTTTGCGGCCTCATTTTATTTTTGAAATTATCCAAGGAATCTCTCACTCAGTATAAGATAAGAACAATCGAATGGTAGTTAAAAAAATATTCGAGTAATTTGATTCAAACTACGTTATCAATTTTTTTTTCTCACATTATAGATATGAGAAAACAATGTCAAAATTTTTTTTCGACTAGATAGAGGGTTATTAAAGCCACTGGAAATTTTAATGGGCTTATCTTCATGGAATACTTCAGTCATTATATGGTTGGGTAATGATACTTGATAATGCAGTTGATGTAATTGTAATTGTTCCCCAATGGTGCGCTTGGCGCATAGAGGAACGAGTGCTAAAAAAATCCAGATTTCACGTCAATGATTTCCTCATTTTTTTTACTGTATTATTTGAGAAAAGCCATAACCCAATACAGCAGGCACCGTATGTCGAGAACCAATTAAAAATACCCAATATTTCCATCTTTCCCCCGAATTAAGTTAATTAATACACAACAGTGTCAATACGATACCACATGTCACATTGACTGCTTAGACTCCAATGAATTAGTGAAATAAATTCAGCGAAATGTATACTAAATGTCGAGAAGAACTATTAGATGGACGCTCTTTATTACCCTAACAACCAACTGCTGTTCTATTCGCTTCTTTATAGCCTTTAAACCTATTATTCAGCAATCCAACTAACTTCGTTAGCTATCATTCATACTGATTGTACCTTTTGTATGAAATGGGCATTAAATTTGTTAACTTCTTAGATGATTGGATAAGATCGGATCTATATGTAAGGAACTACCAGGAAAAATACCTAAAGAGGAATTAGACAACTGTCATCGGACAACTTATGTAATGAAGGGAAAAAAGTTTCCATAGAATTTTATACCTACTGTTCTTTAAAAAATGGAACTCCAAAAAATTCCATATTAATTGATTGAAAAAAATAGAAGATTTAAAAATATAATTGGTCATTCAAAGAATACTTTCGATCGCAAAAAAGAATTATTAATAAACTTCATATCATATCGTAATGGCACTTCTACACATCGTTGACATGGTCAAGTAAGGAAAATGGCAAAATCGAAAAATGTGAAGAACTCAAAGTGAACTAAAGAGCTTTTGCTTGCTTATTCAAATTTTTTTTACGGAATTTGATATGCCATGAAAATGAAATCATACTTCAAAACAATTCATTCATCAGTTTTTGGTATATTTATCTTGTGAAAAACATATTATAAAAATCTCTGCCCTAGATTGTGGCGCTATGCTTCCTCGCCTTCAGTTCCTAGAAAATGAGTGCTCCTCAGTAGGTTATTTTTTATTTTTGGTCTAATACTATTATCTCCCGAAGAGATCTAATTTACGTCTACGCATTTCGAACCCAAAAAAGCTTAATTTTTGTGAGAGCATCCATAGCCAAAACTGAATGTTCATATTAAATTCAATTGAAATGGCATCAGAACTGTAGAATGTAAGTCTTTTACAAGGACATGTGGACACACTGACCGACAGACAGATACAAAACCTAAGTTTTTCGGGAAGGTCTAAAATGTATTTTTTGCGAATAAAAATTAGGCTACCAAAAATTTTTTTATTCCTAAAAATGATAACAATGCTTCCACTACCTTTGGAAGCAATAATAAGCTTAAAAAGTTCTGCTTTTTCCTTTTCAAATCTTGCCATTATATCATATTATAGAACCAAAACATTGAAGAACATTCAAATTTGTCCCTTTCGGATGAAATTGTTGAATGATCTAAAAAGTCTGTCATGTACTCGAACTCGTCAACTCAAAAATTTCCTTCTTGCAGCTTTTCTCATGTTGGCAGTTTTTCGACCTTCCTCTAAAAAAATTGAAAAAATTCGGAACCGCTTTAGAGAGTAATAAAAACACTTGAATATTTCTTCCGCTGTAAAAGCTACGTAACTGAATTTTTGAATTTTCTCCGATTGACAGCAAATATTAATTTTAGAGACACAGATCAATCAGCAAAGTATTATTTTTCCTGCATTGGCAGCAAAGTAAGGTCTTTCCTGCCTAGGTAGCAATGGTTATTATCGTGGGGGGCATCAATATTCTAGTTTTTCTTGAGCCATGAACACTGTTTCGATTCTTCACATCACTAACTTGTCCCAATAGCTCAAATTTTTCCACCAATTTCACTATTGCCGACCGAGAAGGTATACTTCACGACAATCCAAAAGTGCTTTGGTTTTGCGAACTGAGACTGCCAAATTGGCAAATTTTCACCATTTTTATAGTGAATTTCAACAACTTCAATGCTTTGTTGAAGCGTGTATCTTTTCATTGATGGCATAGTTTTTACTTGTCAAATGTTAAAAGATTAGAGCTTCAAAAGGAACAGCTGCCCAGATAAGCCACTATTCAAAATGGAATCTCACATTTACACTGTGTCCGTAAGGCATAAATTATGGAACGAATTCATTTTTATCTAAACAGATCATTTTAAGAAATAATCCTGAAACACTTCAATTTTTGATTTTGATTTACCGTATTTTTGAATAATAATCTAATATACAGAGTGAATTACTTTCAAGTAATGACGCCATCGTCATTTTTTTTAAATGGAACACCCCTAATTTGTCTCATTTATCGAATTACTCTAGCTGAACTGATTCAAAAAATGTATCAAATTTTGATTCCAGTTGGTACAGGGTGGACAAAAATACAATATGATAATAATAATAATATTATTGATGGAATACATGACTTTATAAATGTAGTACTAAACTGTCATTGAACATAAATTACTGAACAAATAATGACAATTCACAAAAAACTAGACGACTATGTTTTTTTTTAAATTGATAAGAAATATTTTTTTTCATATTCTGTCTGCTAGACCACAAGTTCCACACATGTTTGGAAACAGCTCATTTTAATTAATCTAAAAATGTAACAAACTACAGGCTGTTACATTCAAACCAATTGCCGCTAGACAATAAGTATTTTTGATGATATTGTAAATTTAGCTAATAAAGAATGTTACGCGTTATTTTATATGCACACATAAAACTATTGTATTTTTCAACACCCTGCGCCAATTGGAATCAACATGTGATACATTTTTGGAATCAAATCAGCTAGAGTAATCCGAAAATTGAGACAAAATGGGGGTGTTCTATTCAGAAAAATCACGGTGACGTCATTACTCGAAAGTAATTCACCCTGTGTATTAGATTATTATTTTAAAATACGGTACCTGAATTAAAATAAAAAACATGTGTTTCAGGATTATTTCTTAAAATGGTTTGTTTAGCTAAAAATGAATTTGTTCCATACTTTACGGACACAGTGTATAGATTCTGAGATGATTGAAAGGACCCCGCACGTTTTATATGGGAAATGGCTTTCCGTGAATTTGCCAACGATCATATTATTAGATAGTATTCATTCGTATGTGTGAAGTTCAAAAAGTTCATTCAAAAAATTATTTTCAAGAATTCGTGGGTTAATATCGAAAGTTCCATTCATAACTAGCTTCCAACACTTGGACTTCTATATTCTACCCGGATAGTACTATATTGTATCAAAACTGCAGACATTTTCACGGATTCGTTTGTCTGTGAGATGCTATCATCAATTTCGAGACATTCTGAGGAAAATGTCTTGGCACCCCATTGTCCGATTATCGAGATTTGTGAGAAACAAATCACATATCATATGTAAATGACATCAATAGTGATCATAATTGTTATCCCTGAGGATATATGATTATGATTTTCCCATTTTCCCCCATAACAGCTCGCGAGTCGCGATTCCTGGTTATGAACATTTTGGCTAACATATTTGATATTATTGGACATCAGATATATGAGGATTTAGTTATTATGGTTTCTCTTGAAAAAATCTCACAATATGTCGATTCTCGGTCATGTGAATTATTCTGGCGTCATCTTGTGGCATGAAAAGATGTATGGAAGATCTTGGATTTTGTATCTCATTCCATAGCCAATGTGGAGTAGTGTAAGAAATTATCGATGGCGGTGCCTAATATAACCAAGTGAGATCATTTCTCAGTCGGGTTCTGGCCGCTGAACATCCAAATTCCATCCCAACCAGAAATGAGAGCTCCCTGATTGATGAGCAAAAACCCCGAAAATTGCAAAAAATCCATTTTCCAAGCTCCATATCTCGAAAACTGTCCATTTTTGTGCTTTGTGGCTATGGACACTTTTGATCAGTTTATCAAGAACTACAACATATCAAAAATTTAGCCAAATTCACGGAAAGCCATTTCCCATATAAAACGTGCGGGGTCCTTTAGCTATATCAAAATAAATGAACTAAATAAAACATCGTTTTAATCTCGCAATGGTGCGATTTTCACGAAATTTTGTGAATTCGGAATATGCAATGATGGACTTCCTTAAGGGAAATTTTTATTGATTTTTCGATATTTATTTTGATGTATTTTAGCTCAATATTCATTGAAATATTTGAACCTATTTCAGTTTGTAAATACACATACTGGTATCGTTATTTAAGAAAGGTAGGTAATGAAGTATGAAGGTATGAGTCAAATACTTGTTATCTAAAATTAACATGGATTGAGAAGACCCAAGGAGAAGCTAATGATACCTCATTCGTAGATAAGTATGACACCATCCCCTAATTTTCTCATCTTGATCAGCACTAACTGTTCCATTCTGTATTCATTGAACTCTTGCGACAATCGGACAGTCTGCAGATGTCTACCTTGAGGCTAATAAGCCAAACTCTCGTTAGTCAATTGTCTTGCTGCTGACAAGACCGCTTGTACCTGCTTCGCATAATAAATACAATTGCCGACTATTGCAATAATTGATTTAGGTGCCTACAAATCTAAAAGTTCCTAATTGCTGCAATCTAGACGAAGAATATTACGATAATTTTTTTGAACGTCTAGAATGATATACTAATTCAGAAGGCCAGCCAACGATGATGAATTTTGTTGTAAGCTTTTGAGCATTTTTTTTATGGAAAAAGCCCTATATAATTTCGTTGCAAATATTTGCAACATACTAAAACTACATTTTATGTGATTGAATATTTCTTTTCATTTGCTATTCGATCACTTCATTCTAGATCATATGAATAACCTACTTTCAAGGGGGCCATAATTCATTTAATGTGAAAACGAAAAATAAAATTTGTGTATTGAGAGAAGCATATTATTCAATTGTAGACATTCATGTATATTGAATACCTTTAGTTCATTTTAATGCAAAAATTAAGATGAATCTGTTACGCCCGATAGTTCAGTAAAATTTTAGAAACAAGTGGACTGTATATGGCTGCCTATGAAGTAGGATCCAAGGGCGTAGAAATGGAGTGGTAATGGGGGTTATTAATCAACAACCCCCCTGAATATTTGCAAAATATAACATTTCAGAATTCTCGCAAAGTCAAAACACGAAAAATTTCCCATAAAATGAACCAATAATCATATCACTTTCCTTTGAATTCGACACGGCAGTCAAAAATCTGACCCTTTTACGGTTTATGATTACATTACATTATCACTTTCAAGATGAGTATTTTTATTGTACTACGAGCACGTCCATGTCCGAGGTTTATTGTTTTCCTTTATCTATCCGCTCTGTCGGCAATGTCCCTTATTTGCCATCTGTGATTTTTGCATTCATCATCGGTATATCCGTTGTTTTCGGGTTTTTGTGTCATTCCCATCACAAAAATTTCAATATTGTAGTTATCAAAGAACTGAAATGAGTAATTCGCATCAAAAAACTTGTCTGGGTTGTGTTATACAATTTATTGTTCATGGGACTTTTTATTCTTAAAATAATGCAAGGAATCTATCTCTTCAATTCGTAACTCCATTCAAGGAAAACCCAGTATAAGGTAAAAACAATCGAATTGGTATTTAGAAAGTAATTTGAGTAATTTGGTTCAAAGTTCGTTATTAAAACCTTTCTTTTTTATGTAATCCTAAAGGAATATGGTTGAAGTGCTCAACAAAAAAATTGTAAGTTCTATTCTTTTTTTTTGCAAAAGTTCCCAGACTCACAGACGGTACGTTACCAGTTGTGTTCTGAAATTTCACGTTAGGTACCACTAAGAGTTAATGATATAATATTTAAATTATAAGAAAACCAGTGTCAATTTCATTAGAAAATTTTATTCACAAAAATATTTCACTATAAAATATAAAAACACTTAAAAACTATGGTGTATAAAAATGGCACTAGTCCCTATCACATATATTTTGCACATATATTTCGATATTTGCTTATTCTGAACATTCAGGCATATAATTCTCATACTTATAAAACCATTTCAACAAATTTCTACACGTGTAACTTGCGAAAGTAGAAAACATATCTTTATCACAGCCATTCCGAAAGAACTCCACTTCTACACAAGACAGTGTTGTATTGGAAGTGAGCATAACAGAACATCTAAACTCAGGTTCATCAGAACAAGAACTGCAAGACTCAACGCATGAATTGTTCCATAGATCTTCTTCCGAATCAATTGTGCACACTTTCAATTTCTCTTCGATTATCTCCATATCAACATCTTGACTCCGCCATGGTTGACGCTTCGAAGAAACTGTGTAGGAGTGATTATTTCTGAAATGTCCTTCCGACTCTATTTTCAATCCAAGAATTCTCTGGAAAACCAAGGTACAGAAGTTTATTGTTCGTGTGAACCAGATATCCCTCAAATCGAAGGTTGATACTAAGGCGTCTTTTGCCTTGAGAAGTTGATTGTGGTGTTGAACACTGCTAGTTGTCATGTATAAATATACATCGAAGTACTCCTTCAACTCTTGTATAGGTGACAATAAATCGATCATCATGTTTCCGCCCTTGCGCAAAATTTGTCTGGCAGTAAAGCATTGCATAACGAAGCGGGATAGATTGAGTTCATCCATCGATGTTACGTTACGACCAAGTTCTAGTGGATCTTGAACGCAAATTGGGCGTTTGGTAGTAAACTGTTTCACCTGTTTCAATTGTCTAGTATGGCGGTGGAAACGTTTCTGGCAAAGATTATGATCCACTAAAAAGACTGGGAAAATTGGTTTTCCAAAATAAGGACAAATGACATATGAATCGTACAGGAAGTCCTCATAATAACTAAAGAAACCGAAAAGAAGGCTGAACATTGATTTTGAGTGTATTTCTTTTATTTTATCAGATGTTTCCTCTATGTGCGCAAAGTTCATGTTCCATATAATAGTAGGGTTTGTGGGAACTGTATTTTCTTGCAATTCATAAACACTGGGGAAGGAATGTTCGTGCTGAAGGTAGAAAATGAACATCATTGTCAAAGCATACTTGGAAAAACCTCGCTCTTTACCAGTCAATTCGTGTAGTTGAGCCCAGTATTTTATCACTAGCATCACGGATCTCAACTTGTTGTCTACTGATAAATAATTTTTTATCAACTGGTCATTTTCAAATCCACTCAAAAAGCTGAAATTCATATCACACTTCAACCCTGTTTCTTTATGTACGCACTTGACAATGGGTATTCTGGGTTGGCTCAAGTTCACCACATTATCGAATAATACACTCTCCGACAAAGCTGCAGCAACCCTATACGTACATTTTCTTGCCTTACATGGTCTTTTTTCGAAATAGATATTCATGTCCAAATCGCTAGAGTGCAACTGTAAACCAGAAACTCGAGATCCCGTAGGGCGGATGGTAAAACTTTCAACGAATACTTCTGACAAAACACTGGCCAAATCTTCCTCAATCAAGTTGTAAATCGTTTGCATAGATTGCTCATCAGGAGATATAGTTTTAACCACCTGTTCTATCTGATCCTCAATGTCTGGAATAGAACTCAATTGTTCCATTAATTCCACATTTCTCAGTTGGTCTTCTACGAGTCGATCTGAAAAATAAGCATGTATAATATTTTGATAAGAAATGTTTAATATGCACACAATGGACTAGTTTTAATTTTTTTGTTAAGGATTAATTCTAAAAATTTAAGTAAATGCAACAAAAATGTGGAAGAATCATTGAAATATTTTTAGAAATGAAAAAGTTATGGGACTTTGAAGTTGCGCTTGAAAGAATAATTTCATAGTCTAGTGTGTGACGTCAAGCCACTTACATTCATTGGTGTACAATCACTTGTGCCGTTCGTGTCGTGTTTTGTTCGTAACACGATGGCTGAAAAAAAAAAATCCAACAAATATTGTATTGTGCCTACGTGTGGAAGCACGACAATTAAAAACCCCGATAAATTGTTTTTTCATGTACCAAATGACATGAATCAAAGGAGGAAGTGGTGCAAATTAATGAGGCGTGCCTTAATTAGACCTAAAACTACTTCATATGTGTGTGAAGATCATTTTGATGTAAGTACCTATCAGTACTATCTGTCTATTTCTGATAATAAAAACAAAACTCGAGTAAAAACTACACTGTACAACTACAAACGGCGCGAGAGCCTTGGCGCGGCTAAGTATTTAAACGTAATTTATGGTGTAGCGATCACAGGCAAGTGGCGTGACGTCACAGACGAGTCGGAGACCAAAGACGTTCCGCGCTAAAATACGTAAATTTAAATAATCTATTTCTCAGTCATTTATTGACGGATTTTCAAATTTTTTTCACTGATTTATCAGTTTTGCTCTATATTTCAATTCTATCTTGTCAAATATTGTATTATCAACATCACTAAACTACTCCATTCAGCTTACTATTTACTATTTTATGTAGGATATAATTGATTCTTTAAACTCAAAAGATTCAATGTATATGGTGTAATAGACGATTTATTAACAAATCTAATTGAAATAAGTTACGGATTTTTTCTAGGTTTTTAATTCTACACGTTCAAAAAATACGAGACCTTCTGGGTATTCTACCGCAAATAGTGAAAACAATAAATACTAATGGCAAATATAATGATACACTAAGAATAGAAACCTGTTTTCTCTCATTATTATCAATTT
This sequence comes from Harmonia axyridis, assembly GCF_914767665.1. Lineage (NCBI taxonomy): Eukaryota > Metazoa > Arthropoda > Insecta > Coleoptera > Coccinellidae > Harmonia > Harmonia axyridis. The sequence continues at coordinate 28,835,373 of NC_059507.1, forward strand.
AAAGAAACAAATTGATCAAGATATTCTGACCTCAATACAACAGTATTGTCAAGACGTTCAGGGAAGGCTATAAAACGCTGGTGAGGCAAAAAGCTTATGTTCAACAGTTCGCAAATTTTTTTACTTACAAAAAGGAATCAGAGGCGTTGAAGTTCTCGTATTAGCCCAAAGTTTATGAGAAGGCTTCATCTGCCAGTTTGCCACTCCTTTTTGGCTTTAGTTTATTTTATATTTTTTTTACCAACATTTTTTTGGAGTATTCCACAGTATCAAACATGTAGGTACACTATATTGAGCTCCTGCAATCGCTATGATTTAGGTATAAAACAAGATAATGGGAATATTAAAAAATATAATTCGCAATATTGGATGGAAACTCTAGACCTCATAAATTCATTTCATTGAAATCAATGAATACTCCAAATTGAATAATAAATAATAATAGAGAAAAGTAAGAAATATATTATCTTATGATATATTATAAGAATGAGTATATTTAATAATAATAAGTATTTGAAGTATATTAAGCATCGAGAACGGTAAGGACATTTAACCGATATCCAATAATTGTCTGAGATTGGTAGTCCTTGACGTTCGAGAAACTTATAGCATTTTTTGCACGATTGAAACACTTTTCACTTCAAATAAAAAAAATTTCCAAAAAATTAAAATAGTCATTCGTGGCTCTAATGTTAATGCTGTGAAGAAATATGAAATAGAAGCCGTTGTCTTGAAAGTTAATAGATTGTAGATTGTCAAAGTGACAATTATAATTAACTGAATTCACTCATTATACAAAAATAAGCGATAACAAATCTTCTGTAGAAAAGAAATTCAAAAAGCCTGGGAATTTGGCTGTTCTGTAGTTATTCCCGAGAAATCAAAACTTCGTAAAGAGGGTAGATACAAGAATTTCACTTCCGACTAGCAACGCGGTAACTAACAAAAGTCGTTCTATCGTGCAAAAAATAAATTCAACGACAATTACATTCAAACGATTAAAAATGTTAAGTGAACACTACACCAACGCCTGGTTTCTGAAGAGATGATCAGCGCGAACTTATTAGTTGTCAAATTTAATGTTAAATGTCGAATGATATTCGCTACGCAATATCATAGGGTAAATGCACTGGTTTTCGACCAGTTAACAGAAACATCGATTTCGAGCACGATTTTTTCACACATAAATTTATCAAATTTTAATGGTGTTGGTGTTCATCGATTTTTTGGAGAGTTTTAAATGATTTGTCATATAATTTCAAGCGTTCTTTCCGCATTTAACCTTTGAAATGTGAAAACTTATAGAAAATCTCAATAACCTTCGGTTTTCGACGACACCGCAGAATTCTCGACCATTTTTGTGTTAGTTTTCGACCACTAATAATAGTGGTCGCTCCACTTAAAAATTTTATAAAAAACTTTAGAGCGAGATGAGTGATTAGTTCTTACTTTCGTACCGTACCATCGACATCACTTCCTATCACTCAGATGGGTTTCAGATGATGTAATCATGTATAAGAAACACTCGGAACGTAAAAAAAATTATTTTGCAAAAGTTTCCACTTTCTATAAATATTTCAAAATAGCAACTCATACAACATTATTTGGTTATTGTGCTCTTCATATCTATTTAAAAACTAATGAGTAAATAAAATATAAAACACCGACCACCAATGGTCGGAGACTGAAGTACAATCAAATTGGTTCTCGACCGCGAATAAATAAGTTGTTCAACGTTAATTCGGTGGTCGCAAACTAATTTTCAGAAAGTAGATATATAAATGAATCAAGGTATCGAAAAAAAACGAAAATGATACAACATAAATATATCAGTTGAAATAAACAATTATTGAAGTAACATATTGGTTCTCGACCACTTTGGTCGAGAAATAAAAGATACAAATTTTCCAATACCAGTTCGCGACCGCCGAATATTGAACAAAAAAATATACATTCATTTGCTTTTTGATTGAAATACACTAGAAAATATATCTTATAGTTGATATGGAACAAAATATATACACATAATTCATTTAAAATAAGAAATAATTACTATTTTCTGGTCATATATCACAAAGCACTTTTCTAAGAGAGGACGAGAAAGAACCCTTTTCTATGATAGACGATTATAAACTAAATTTTAGCGCGAAAACTTTGACCTATACCACTACCTACTATGCAAACTATCTTGGAAGGGTAGAATGGTCGAGAACACGTACCGCGAAAAAATTTTGCACTACATGATATATTTTCATTATTATTTTATCTCAAATCACGGAATGGTCGAGAACCAGTGACGGTCGGCTAACAAGTGCATTTACCCTAGTTGTCAAATTTAATGTCAACTGTCAAATGATATTCGCTAAGCAATATCATACGTTGCGCATAACATGACATGACATTTTGAAGTTGACACTAGGTTTGACGTATTTGTTCGATCAACCTTTCAGCAACCGCGTGAGTGTCGATTTGTTGGTGAGTGAAATAAAAGAAAGTAAAATAAAATAATATGTTAATTTAAAATATACAATACAATGTTGAACTAATAGAAAAATGTACTACAAATTCTACAATCTAAATATCTCAATATACAAAATTATTTACAATATAAAGTACTGAATGTTTTACCTGAAGTATTCTTGATCTGCTCTAGGATTTCCAGGTCTTTTTCATCAAACGGCTCGGTCATTTTGAATTGCGTCGCTAAAACTGCTAAGTTCCCTTGTGTGCGGAGAAACGATCTAAATATGCAGCAAGGGTAGTAGCACTTGGTCCAGCCAGACTGGGGTGAATCTTTCGATATCGATTGGCAGCAGTCCAATCAAACTTTGTGCGTGACAACTCTCACTTTCCTAGTTCTTGTGTGCGCCTACTATATGTCTCCCCTAGTCACCCTTTCACGTTCATTCATCCCACTAACAAAACATGCACTATTCTAGACGGACAGAATCAAGCATAATATAATGCTTTTTGCATTCTCCCCTACTCTTGCTAAAGACCTAACCATGTGATGAAGCCTGGTAAGAGAGGTGGGTCTTTTCTAGGAATGCATTGATTATTACCAGGAAATTTTCGTTAATGTCTTTCAGTTTTACTTGAGTTAAAGAGGGTCGTTGATAAGATTATTTTTAAATTTGAACCTAATGTTGTGGAATAATCGTTTTATGAAGAAAGAGTAGATTTTTGATTTTCATGACTATTTCTTTTGTCACTTGGCGTTTCTAGTGTAAGTTGTGTGATTCACCCAAAATTCAAGAAGAAATTGAGAAACACCATTTATCTTTTGTGATCGCAAATAACACCTCATATTTCAGTTTTATTTTCAACAGGGCCGCCGCCAGACATTTTGGCGCCCCGGCAAAACAAAATTTGGCCGTCCTGCTTTGCCTTATTTATCTGAATTTTCTTTGAAGGAGCCTCTGTTATTCCTCTTAGGAAGTTTTTTCAATTTCATATGGAATCGTCTTTTTTTTACTCAAAATCACCTTGCCAAAATTATAGAAGGTTGTTTTGTCGATTTCATCAAAAAGCGTCCTGAAATGTTTGAAAGTACGACACTCAATTATGAATCTATAGTAAAAGGACGACGTAGTTCTTGAAGCTGCATTTTAGTACCTTTGTATTTTCATAACTGTAATTATCATTTCAAAGAAATTGGTTTTTGGAAATTTTATTATTTTTTCATGAAAAAAACATGCGATATGTCTTGTTTCATTAACTGATTTTGCGCCCCTACAATTTGGCGCTCCGGCAAAATGTCTGGTTTGCCATGGCAGCCCTGTTTTTTAATACTATTCAAATGTTACTCAGATTGAATTCTGATATTACCAGCAATAAATACTAGGGATTTTCGCCTTTTGTCGAATTTCAAAGGAAAAAACACTTCTGCTGCACACTGCTTGGACCTGTTGTGCAAAACTATATTGAAACTTTCGTCTTGACTTTTTATTTTGCATTTTTTATTTTTGAATGATTTTTATGCAACGAAATTCAGTTGAAAAGTGCAAAGTAAAAATTTGCAATGCAAAACTATAGTGCAACTTTTGTCTTGGCTTTTTATTTTGCATTTTTTAGTTTTGATTGTTTTTATGCAACGGAATTCAGTTGAAAAGTGCAAAGTAAAAATTTGCAATGCAAAACTATAGTGCAACTTTTGTCTTGACTTTTTATTTTGCATTTTTCATTTTTGAATGATTTTTATGCAACGAAATTCAGTTGAAAAGTGTAAAGGAAAAGTTTGCAATGCAAAACTATAGTGCAACTTTTGTCTTGGCTTTTTATTTTGCATTTTTTAGTTTTGATTGTTTTTATGCAACGAAATTCAGTTGAAAAGTGCAAAGTAAAAATTTGCAATGCAAAACTATAGTGAAACTATTGTCTTGACTTTTTATTTTGCATTTTTTATTTTTGAATGTTTTTTATGCAACGAAATTCAGTTGAAAAGTGCAAAGTAAAAATTTGCAATGCAAAACTATAGTGCGGTTATTTTTTATGCAACAGAATTCAATTGAAAAGTGCAAAGTGAAAATTTGCAATGAAGTTTGGTACAACCACAATATAAATGAACCTATAAAATTATAAGTCTAGGAACTAGGACTTTCGACAAAAAAGTTCGATTCTATTCAGTATCGATCAAATCAACTACTCATCGAGCAAATTTTATTAAGAAAAATTTTTTTTTTCAGTATTATAGATTATATAGAAAAAAAATGTTTTTTAATGATATATTTACTTTCACGTTTCACTAGCGCCACTAGAGGAGGGGGTTGCTTTCGAGCTAAAGCACCCCTCTCGTAAGGATACGAAAAATTCAAAATATTGAATTCAATAGTACAAATAAGTCGTTCGTCATATTTCCTCAGAATCTTTCCCCTGACATAAATATCGATTACCTGATAACTGGTTTTACATTAACAAATTTGCAACTTGCCTATTGAAGCGTGCTATATTTGTTTGTCAATGGAAAGATCATTATGTCTCAAATGGATTTTGGTTTATTATTCATAACCCAGCATGCTATTATTGCTTCGGTCGACAACTTCAATTCATAAATCATTTCTTGGGTTTTGTTTGCTCAAATTTTAAGCCACCACCTATTAATTAGGTACTTAGTTGTTGAACACTACTATACTAAGAAATATTAGTATTTCTTTGAATAAGGTAACATGGATGAGCACGTTCCTAAATCAGATGAAGTTGCTAATGGATGCTGGTATTGCTGTCATAAAAAATATGCTTTTATCTCGGAAAAGGTTTCGAATCCATAAAAAAATCTTTCTTCAAAATTTCAGATCAAGAAGTGAATTTTTGAGAATAAGTTTTTGGGTAGACATATTTAAACAGAAGTAATTAATTTGTCATATTCAATATTTTAATATTTTCATACTACTGACAATCCAAGAAATATCTGAAAGAAAACTGAATATTTATTATTATTATTTACTCAAGTTGAATTAAGTTAACGTATCTCGACAGCTATGGATGGCCATTGACACAAAATCACATTGTGAGTAGACAAATTACATCAATATAGATTTAAATAATTGAGTACAATTCATTGAAATTAGTAATTTTATAATTTTTCAACTGATATCATGGTAGATTATGACCTGTTTCATTTCCATAAAATTAATGTTTTGTTCCTGAAATATATGTTTTTGAGTTTCAAATACGGCATAGTTAAAAGCCAGTTCTACTTTCTGATAATAGCATAAGAAATAATAGAAACTATTCGATCTATAATTACCTTTGAAAACTCAAAAAAGGAGAATTTCTACCTAAATCTAATAATGAAACCGGATTCTAACCAAATTAATTAAAATAATCGAAATATAATGAAGAACAACAATTATGGCATAATAAAAATAAAGTTTTTTCCGAGAATATGTATAATCGAAAAAATTCTTAAACGTTTTTTCTGTAATTTTTATATTTTATATGATACTCAAAATAGATCATAGAAATCAATAACCATTTTAGAGATAAAAATGAGAGTTGGTTTTTTTTTGGATGGATTTTTAAATGCAGTTGTTATAGTCTGTCGAAAAGCATGCTGTTATCGGTTTTTTAAAAATGTCATCCGTTTCAAAGATATTGAATTTTTCGATGGGACACCTTACATATCAATATTTTTCATTTATTTCGAGATTTAATTCATTTTGTGTCTATTATATAATTGTGATCCAAATCATGTCATTTAGGGGATGACCCCTTTAATCGAGCCTTCAATGAGAAATTAATTATCGTCTTGAAAATATAGAGGAGAATTGGTGTTGTTTAAATGGGACACTCTATATATGACTTGATTATACATGTACAATGTACACGAAATGATTTGAATATCGAAATAAATGAAAAATATTCGTATATAAGGTGTCCCATCAAGGAAATGTCGAAAAACTCAATATCTTCGAAACGGAAGATATTATTGAAAAACCGATTACTCTATTGTTTTTCGACAAATATGCAGCTAAACAACTGCGTTGAAGTATATAGGGTGTCCAATTCGAAAAACAACAACTCTCCTCTGTATCTCTACAACGGTAATTGTTTTCTATGATCTGTTATGAGTATCATATGAACCATATAAATTAATGAAAAAAATTTCTCAGACATTTTCGAATATTTTGAACAGAAACCAAGATATAACGAACTATTTGAAAAAGTAATTTGTCAGAAATACCCTTCAACTCGAGAAGGAATCAAGATCTTCATTCTGATATCTTATATTCTTGAAGATTATTTCTTTAAACCTTATAGTTCTTGAGGTGCCATCAGTGAGCATCGAATTTTGGACACCCTGTTCGTTTTTGAAATATTTATATAGAAGTGCACAAAGTTAATTTTTCTTCTCTATTTCAGTATCGTAATGAGTTAATTACAGTACAAAAAACAATGCTGTAATGAGTTCATTACAGCATTGTTTTCAGTTATATATTTCGTTTTGTGGTTGTCTCACTGACTTCCGACCCTATCAAATTTCAACACACGCCATTTGTCAATATAATTTAATTTGGATAAAGTGAAATGATTTATAAAATTATTCACAATTTCTCTTGATTTTGGTGGTGTTAAATCGATTTCTTCAGACATAATTCACGAATTTAATGCGTAATTAAAAGTTATTTCAAAATTCGAAACATAAGATTCAATTTCAAATTCCGTAATCTGTCAATTTTCGTAACACTCCAATTGCCAAGATAGATTACAAAAGTTATTAGGATGTATAATCTGAATTTTTCATTGAATTTCGACAGTATTTCACAAAACTTGGCTGAAATAGGCAAAATATCCTGGAATACTCGTCGTAGAAGGTAATTCCAACACTTACGCATTCAAAAACTCGCTCCTTCGTCGCTCGTTTACGAATTTCGGATTTTTGTTGGAATAGGAGCCCATTCTGCAACTTGTTTTGAATATACTATTCTCTACAATTGTCTATGAAAACTGCACAAGAATTGTGTACTTTTTCAAAAGGCGATAACTGTTGAAAATAAAACAATTTAATAGAATTATCATACAAACATACAAAAAAAATGTGTATATTTTTTACGCACCTATTTGTTGATAGGTTGTCAATTGTTGTTGAATTGTACAAAAATTTTTAAGGGTATGAAAAATTGCAGTGTTCTTAGATGGACTGAATTGGTTTATGGATTATCCATTTTCCATGACTGATGGTCCTAAGCGAAATTCCCTCAGCACCCAAAAAACTCGAAGCAAGGAGACAACATCAGCAAATCGAGTGTGAAACCATCATCTACTGAGCCTCTTTTCGCCTTATCAGTTTCCAATTTTCGCCCATTCATAATGCGTTTTGTGCGGAGTCACTCCCCATAGCATAAACCGAGTTAAAAAGCGCCAGATACAATTTGGCCCACGGCTTTTTGACTGCATTAACCGAGATGATTTATGGATCTTCCCTGTATGCAGCGTTTTTTACTCGTCACTCCTCAACTTAAGCAAGCATCAGTCTTTTGCTGTCCTGACAACGTCTCGTGGATATTATAAATCATCATTCGATCCATTCGCAGCTTCAAGGATCAGGCTACGGACGTTTTATATTGACGTTTCTTCGCTTCTCGGCTTACATGTACGAAAATAAATCTTTTTAGATATTGATGTCTCCTCACCTCCATTAAGGATGCCCTACTTTTATCGCCATGGCATAAAAAGGCTTTGTACTTTTTGAAATGGTGTTGTTTGCTTCGTAAGCGAATAGGTTTGATCGCGTTTGAAAATTAATTTGGAAGAAAGGAAACGACAGAAAAGACCCAACGAACTATCGACCCGTAAGCCTATTATCGGCAATTAGTAAAGTGACGACAGGACTAACTGAAAGAAAAACGAAAGCGAAGATACCAGAACTGAAGAAGGAAAATCAAGTAGCTGTTACAGATGAAAAAAAAGCAGAAATATTTGCAGAATCAATTCAAGCCGAATCCAAAAATCAATGACAACGAATTCAATCAATCAGTTGAAATACATGGTAGTATAAAAAAAATGATCACAATGAAACGGAAGGAAATTCAAGGTTTGGTATACAAAATCGAGTTGATGAAATTCCCAACCAAACTCACGAGAATAATATAATCATAACTGGCCAATAGAAAATTTAGAGTGAATATAGATAATACAGATAGACTTAGATAAACTGATGAGATACTTCAAGAAATGGAAATTCAAAATGAATACGACGAAAAGAGTTGCAATATGTATACTTGGTAGGAACATCAGTAAAAAAAAGAGAAAGCAGGAAACGCCAAAATAGAAAAATCCATGAATACTTAAGGAAAAAATAAAGAAATAAAATTTTGAAAATCCATATTCACAGAAATTGTCTACGCAGAAAAAAACCTGTGAGGCTAATTTTGTATGAATCAAATATTTTTTACCGGAAGGGTCCAGCTCAATTAGTTTCGGAGTTATGAATAATGCTGATATTACAATTAACACAACCAAATCACCCATCACACTTACTTATGATGACTCATAATTCATCTGAGTCATAAGTAAGTGTGATGGCTCAGATGAATTATGAGTCATCTTACCATACTGGTTGCCACATATTCAATTTCTTTCAGTTTCATAACTTCCATTTTATTCAATAATTTTTGGAATTTGGATCATCTTTAGAGCAGAAAGAAAATAATGAACCAATGTATAAAATTTGCATTGTTTCGAATATATCGTTAAAGTAGGTAATACTTTCATATTATAAACGAGTCTATTACTTACTTATTCCATTCATGTTAATCTAAGGGACACAATACAGTCGACGATTATTGAAAAGGATTAAAATTTAATGTATAAATAAAATTGTCAAATAAAACAGCTCACAGGATGACTTTGCTCTGTTTTTTCTTTTTGAAGAACCATGTAGTTTTCACAAATAGTAGCAAGATCAATCGAAAATTATTCTTTGGAGATTATTATAAACGCTTTGTTCACATAACTTTTGGTGGAACCTTAAACATTTTTTGTCGGAATAATATACTAGTAGTGAACTCTTCCTATAAATTTCATCTATTTGTTTTATTAGACGCCAAAAACTTTCAGTAACTTTTTCGGGCAATAAATTAACAACTAGTTTTGCAGTAGCTTCTTTAATTGCTTCATCATACACATTCACAAAATTTATTTAAAAAAATCAGGAAAAGAGCTTACGAACTTTACGATTTCTGCAAAAGTAATAGGACTACTATTATTTATCAGTCGTAGCCAAATTTAGTTTTGTATACTATTCAGATATTTGTGTTTGTATATTTGAAATCTCATATTGACCACTATTTTAGTTCTTCAAATTATTTAGATTTTTCAATTAAAATCGTAGTAAGTGTATAAGGCTCGAGCGAAAAATAGTAGATACACTTCAGAAATACGTTTTTCCTCAGTGATTTGTTGCATCTCGAAAAGTATCATGCACTTTATTCTACTATTGTAGATAAACTAGAATAATTCAAAAGTACATCATGTAATATTTCCAAGTATATCGATGCTGGATTGAAATGGATACCATCTGAAGTAACCCATTTTCACAAGTTCTAGCTCTTCTATTTTCAAGTAGGAAACTAGATCCAGATAGTGTCGATATCTGGACATTCTTCATGGAATATATCCTAATTACATCAGTTCGCCTCTTGCACGATTCCAATATTATTCAGCATTATCGTCAAATTGAAATCTAGCAAAAGTAACTTAGTCGAGACGTTTAGGTCTGCTGTTGGCAACAATGGCTCGTAATTGGTTTCAACTTTGACCTTCGTTGGATTTGATTATGATTTCAGAAGTGGTAGTAGTCGACTTGACGTTATATGCAGTTGTATTGCCAACTATTCCGATAGATGCTTTCATCTTTGATATTTCAGGATTTTCTGAAGGGATATTTCTTCAACTATATGAAAATTAGTGGAATTATAATTCAGTATTTATTAATATTCGGTTACAGAGCATGCTAACAAATCAATTCGGCAACGATGTTATCATTTTCAAAATAAAAAGTTACTTTCACAAATTATAGAAATTATTGAATTCGAAAAAAAGTTCTTATATTGTCACACAATCTTCATAAACATCATGGGACAATAAGGACCTTTTTTCTCCGAATTCAAAGATGAATCATCCACATTCATCTGTTCTTCAATTGAATTTAGAAATATCTATTTAGGGCTCTCAAAGTACTACCCCTAATTAACCCATCACACCTTAATCTTACCACCAATTTTATTACTCAATAAGTCTTTTACACTCTGAGAACCGTAAACAATAAGCAGTTGATGGGTTAAGCGAACTATGTTTCTTTTGAACATTTAAATAGGTACCTTCCATTCCTTCCATTGTACCTAAATATTTTTCAATTGAATACTTCAACATTTTCAATAAACATTCCACTTTTAAATTCCATTCCACTTTCTAAATTTCAGTACGATTGAATGGATATCTTTTCAATTGTTGAGAACACAAAATGTCATACAGGTTATAACTTTAGAGCAATAATAAAGATTTTGCCCAAAAACGAACTCAAAAGAGATATTCGGATTCTGAAAGTACTCTCAATAATTCAATAGTCAATCCTTGATCAAAACATTGTGTTTTATCGTAATATCCATAATGACTCTTTGGAATACTGTCTTGAAATTGTAATTATGGTAATTGTAAACTTTTATCGTTATGCGAATTTCACAATCCATTATTGTAAAACGAGGAATATTCCACCTCTTTTATTGATTGTAAATTTTCAGATTCGAGTCTTCTCTTTACATTTCATCACCACCAGAACATTCAATTAATTCTGATGATTCAGGAATAAAAGTCCTCTGGTCCCGCCGCATTCACCATTTTGTATAACTACAATTCCGCATCTTTACAAGGTCATCAATGCGATAAATTTCAAAGACTTATTATGAATAGTATTTACTGCGGGAACCTTGAAATAACTCTCAATACTGAAAGGTTTTTAGTACCCACCTATTTTAATTCTCGGGCATTACCTATTTTTCATAAGGATTTGATTGCTGGTCAAGAAAAAATTCAGTTTTTAAGTTAAGGTAATAAAGATTATTCGAATAGTTTTCGAAAAGAAGAATCAAAATAAATTCTGAATTTTATTGAACATTTTGAAACACATATTGTACCTTTACTTTCTTCTCAATTCTTTTCAGACCATAAAATCATAAAAATAATACAATTTATGGACAAAAGTAAGTAATCTAGTAGTGGAAATAATTTCGTTTTATTTTTATAAAATGGATTTCAATCAAGTGAGAACCTAATCCATTAAATATAATAGAGTGTGTTACCTGGAAAGATCTCATTTCATCAAAAACGTGGAGCATCAAAAACGTGCACATTTATATAAACTTAGCATGAGTCTGATTTTCTCATCATTTTCAAGGAATGAGGCGAAGCATTCCAATCCGAGAGATTGACGACTCTTAATCATGATAACAAATCATTTTTGCATTATATCTTGAAGATTTTCGATTGATGTACTCTTTGAAATGTGCAAAAATTGTTAATTTTTCATTTTTTAGCAACTGCAGAGGATATGGATTAAATATGCAATCCACTGCTTTTTCAAGAAATCAATAATATTCTTAAACTCCTCATAAAGATTTCAGGTTTCCGAAAAAAAAAGAAATGAAAAGCATTGAATCGATTTCAATTATATAAAAAAGTATGATATCGAGATATAATATTTCGCCTTGAATTAATAATTATTTCAACTATAATTGACATTTTTTTGACATAAAGTCATAGAATGAAAAATCAAAAATTTTTCAGGAAAATGAAAGTTGATGCTCAATGTACCAGATTCGATGCTCAATGTACCAGATTCGATGCTCAATGGAAGTATCTCTCTAGAACGATAATCTTCAAGAACCGAGTTTTTTTTTTAAATAATCAGATCAGAAAGCATATCATAGATATCTCGATTCGTTCCCAAGTTACATGGCGTTTCTGATAAATGACTGTTTTCAAATATTTCGCTATTGCTTGAATGATTTCTGTTCAAGATATTCCAAAAATTCCAACACTTTTTTCAGTTTTTTTTTCGGTTTATATGATACTCGAAAATAATTACCTTTTTAGAGATATAAAAATTTGGTGTTTCCTAAATGGGACATCCTTTATTTTTCAACAAAGTTGTTTTGTCGAAAAGTATTGCGTTATCGGTTTTTCAAAAATGTTATCCGTTTCAAAGATCTTGCGAGTCTTTGACTTCATTGTTTTGATGAATGAGTCTCGAATATGGAACACTCTGTACATGATAAACTTTTTTTCAAACATAGCTTAAGGGTTGAGAGGTGTAGGACAGGTTTATTGAAGCTTTTCTTCTCAAAATCTCTCAAAAATTTACACTCTAAAGGATCAGCCAGTGATGGGAGACTCAATTTTTGAGAGCAGAAATGTATTTATTTTCAATGAAAATCTAGTCACATAGCGACAAAAAACACTTCCTTCCCTACAGAATTCTCCCATGAAATACAAAATAATGCAAACACGAATGATATAAGTAAAAACAACTACTCGAAACCTCCCCTCGCCAACACATTTTTAAAATGGAAGTCATAATTCAAAATCATGGGAATACTCGTAAATATGATATCGAGTTAGGATCGAAAGCGAATAACTTTGACCAACAGCCTCGCTCTCAGAAACGGCATCGATATTATTTTCTCCCTCTCACCCCCCCTGTATCGGGATGCTGTGACATTTGCCCTCACGCAGTTAGGGTACATCATAACTGTCGAAATGGGGGAAATGGAAATGTGCCTATAAATTATTCGCATTTAGAAGACTTCAGCCTCGTGCGCTTTCCTCGAATTTATGATTCTGTGTATGACTCAATCGAAATACTCGATATTTTTGGAGAGAATGAGTGGTTTTCTTCAGGAAAAAACAATTTGACTGACGAATGGTTGAAAAGAAGATGTAATGCAAACTGTGATTAGATAGGTTTTCATCTGAGAAAAATTGGTTGAGTAAAGCTTTAATTTTTGGATGAGTATTAAGCCACAGCGTTCATATAATCCATACGAAGATTTAATATTGTTTCTCTAATTCTGTGGTTATTCCGTTCATTCTTCCACATCTTGTAGAACAAAATCGTGCGAGAATATATCAGAAACACACAGTTTTCATGGTTATATTTTATTATTCTATGTTGGCACTCCAAACTTTCCGCTACGGCTTTATCTGTCAATTCATCAAATTGCCTTAAAGAAATCAGTTCTGCCAACCAACATTTTTCAATGCAAAAATCACCAAATTATATTTATGGAAATATTTCATTAATTTCAATGAAAATGCAATGAATTAGAGAAAATAATGTATAATACTCGTACAGAAGGTTCATTCTACCACTCGTTCATTCCAAAACTCGCCACTTCGTGGCTCGTTTTTGAATTTTGAACTCGTGGAAGAATATCAATGCCTTCTGCACTTGTATTATAAATAACTATTCTTACTTAGGTGTGAGGAATTAATGAAAAGAATATTTCACGAATACGAAAATATTTCTTGTAATATCTATAAGAACCTTTAGTGATACTATAATAATAATAAAACCAAAAAAGTTCACGCTGAATAAGTTACTAGAAACTAGATATACATTATAAGTAGGGATTCATCAAGCCAAGTAGCTTGACATTTTAATAAACTACTTGACTTGAAAATCAAGCCCGTGAAAAATTACATACTTGAGCTAGACTTGACTTGATTTTACATATTTTGTGCTTGACTTGATATCAAGCTACTTGATTTTACTTCAGCTTGATATGCACGCGTCGCACGCCATATATTTCTGCAATCTCGAGCGCGCTTAGACTAAATAAGTGGATTCCTCGAGCGCCGAGAGACTTCGCCAGTGTGACTTTATAAGTGTCATAGTTTTCTCACATTTCTATTAAATCTTTTAGTAGAGTTTGGTAGTTTCAGAAATATCTTTCCAAACTTGGCAAAGGTTTTTTTTTATCAATGCCAGCATCTTCAGCTCCTGTTGAAAGACAATTTTCCAGAGCTGCTCTTACAGTTACAAAAACCCGCCATAAGTTAGGCGACAAATCTATAAGATGCCTCATGTGTCTCGGATCCTGGACGGAAAATTATGAAATTGAACAAAGCCTGGAGGTCTCTCAATATTGAGAGACTTTATTTTTTTATTTTGTTATGATTTATAATGATTTAATTTTTGTTTCTATTTTCAGAAAGTTGATATCTTCGGTTCTTTTACAATAAGTTTAATAAATAAAAGTGTTTTTTCAAGGTTCCTTTTCATTTCATCATTTTCTTATTGATGTGACACTACTTAATAAAACTACTAAAAATCATAGGTTGATATGATTCAAGTACTTGATAAATAAATACTTGACTTGACTTGAAATTGAAAAACTACTAATTTACTTGAGCTTTACTGGAAATCAAGTCAAGCTGGAGCCAAATAGCTTTTAAATCAAGCCAAGCCATGAATCCTCAATTATATGTATAATAACAATTACAAAGTAAACGTTATCAATGATTTAAGGCAAAATTCACACTGATTTTACTATTATGAAACTGTAGAAATCAATATAATCTCATGTACTTCTGCTATGTAGACTGGGGAAAATTTCTATAAAGGAGATGAAATTGTTTTGTGATTATCCCTGGAAAAGAAAACAGTGTGTTAAGTTTGAGGGAATCTTGAGTCAGCTACAGGTCCCAAACACGGGAATCCCACAAGGAACTGTTCATGTACCTGTATTGTTCCTTATTTTCATAAATGATATTATGAATCTCCCAAATATAAATGTCATCTCATATGCAGATAATTCGGTAGTAACGTTTGAGGGAGAAACTTGGGATGAAACTTATAGATCAACTGAAAATGGGTTGAGATTGATAAATGCATGGTTGACACAGAGTTTATTGAGTTTGAATTTGACAAAAACAAAATTCATCGCATTCTCATTGACTGTCAATGGTCAACCAAGTTTGTCCAAAGTGACTATTCACTCCTTTCAATGCGTTGACATCTGTAGTAGTCCACCATCTCTGGGGAAAACTCAATTAAATATTTCGTACTCGTTGTTGATCGATTTTCACGATGGAACATGCAGGTGGTATTTTTGACCAAACGATTGAAGCAATTTTATGTCGTATTTTCAAATTGAGAAACATTATGCATGATATATTGCTTTATTGTGCCAATGATGCTGTGGTCGGATCAGTGCTAAGATATGGTATTACTGAATGGTTACTGATACTTTCTCTTGAAGAATTGATCCTCTTTCAGATAATTACTGGTTCCTCAGAAATTTCAGTTCAGAATAATTCTGTTTTGTTATCTGAAAAAACAGTTTGTGCATCGCTCCGTAAGGTAAAGGGGTTAGTATCCATTTCGTGGTTCTAAAAGTAAACGTAGATGAAACAAACTTCCATTTATAATTTGAATAAAATTTTTATTACAATACCTTGCCATTATGTGTGGGATAAAACATCATTTAAATTCCTCCGCGTGATTTCTTTAATGACTCGATCCTTGTAAGGTAATGTTCGATGACTCACGGGCACGTTTCGGTAATATCTCAACAATAACTCAAAACGGGTCCTGTTGTAAGCTTGTTGCACCACTCTGCTGGACCACATCTCCTCCAAAAAAAAAAAATACATTTATCTATGGCGCTGAAAATTGAAGGTTCATTAATGATTCATTAATTTTCAAAGGAGTTCGGGCCAATCACTCGGCTAGACCAAATTGCAAACCATACAGAAACTTTTTGTGGATGTTATGGTCTCCCAGCAGTTACATAAGAATTTTCATTGTCCTATATGCGACAATTTTGCTTGTTTACATATCCACTGAGTGTAAAATGACCTTCGTTGCTCAAGAAAGTTAGATGCGAAAAATCGTCATCCAAACGTTGTTGTTCAAATGACCATTCCATGGTCATCTGTCCTCAGTTCTTTTTAATGTCATTTTGAGCTATTTCACAATTCTTATCCTATAATAACGCATCATCCATTCATTCGCGACAAACTGAAACTGATTTACTTACTGGCCATACTCCATCCAATAACATTGGCGCTGTTGACGAATAGCAAATCTTCTCTCCCTGCATTACCTATGATCTGATTTGCATTCAAACTCCCAATGAAACTCTTTCAGTCTGAGTATGCGCGGCAGGATGCATAAAAAAAGGGTGTCCGAAATTACCCCATCGAAAAAACAACCCCTTGCATCAACCCTTAACCAATCCGTATGAGGGAAGTATATGTAAACTACCCTTCATCTCAAGATTGGTGGTATGTTGGGAGAGGGTAAAAAACATTTTCATTTTAAACACCATTGTACGGTTGACTGAGAGGGCGTGATGTGCATAAGGTAGACAGTGATCAGAGGAGTTCACGCCGGTGAGTCAAATTTTAAGATTGAGATGCTGTGATAAATGAAAAATTCGTAAATTAATTCTTTCACTAAGCACAAATGAATATATATTTTTTATTTATATTTTCTGAAATCTGAATTTTCTTCTTTTGTTTCAAGACTGGAATTTATTTCCCTAGCCTCTATTATAATTTCTTCTATTTTATATTTATTTATTTAGGATACTTCCCTCCATTCTGCGTGTCACTTTTTTATTCAATTTGTTTCTTTGAAAGAGGTATTTCCCCTTGTCTGTCTTTCTTATCGAGGTTTGTATTATCTTTCTTAATTCGCTATTTTCGTGCTCTTTTAGCGTATGTATTATCTTCTTTATTTGTTTCTTAACTATTTACTCAATAGTTTCAAATTTCGATTCTTCTCTGTTCGTCATATTCACTTCGAATTTCCATTTCTTGAAGTATTTCATCAGTTTATAAATCTATCAGTAACTGACTAGTTATTTCATTCTGTGTTCTACTGTGATAGTAGATATTGATGTCATCTGCATACTGGGATATCTTGCATCTATTAATTTTTGGTATGTCTGCCATGTATAAATTGAACAACATCGGTCCTTTAACCGATCCTTGGGGAATTTCGGCTTTAATTTCTCTAATCGTCGACCTGATACTATCGATATTCATATTTGCTTCTTTGGACTCGCCTGTAGCTATAAATGAGATTTGATTTCATGACGTCATTGTTGTCAGTTAGTTTATCTTAATGAGATGTTCTGATGTAATTTTCTGACCATTCGAGGTACAATTTTACATATTCAATCAGGCACGGCCTACAAAAAGATAACGCACTTCAATGTTATTGAATAAATAATTTTCGTATTGAGTAAATAAATTTTGTTTTAACATGAATATACATTCAATAAAATGAAGTTTCAATCAATATAGTATACCAATATGGGATACCTATTATTCAGCAATCCAACTACGTTAGCCATCATTCATACTGATGGTACCTTTTGTATGAAATGAGCATTAAATTTGTTAACTTCTTAGATGATTCGATAAGATCATAGTGTGCAAAGATCTACCAGAAGAAATACCTAAAGAGGAATTAGACAACTGTCATCGGACAACATGTGTAATGAAGGGAAGAAAGTTGCCCTAGAATTTTATACCTACTGTTCTTCAAGAAATAAAACTCCAAAATACTATAAATAGATTGGAGTTGATAGAAGATTTAAAATTATAAATGACCATTCAACGAAAACTTCTGATCGTAAAAAAGAATAATTAATAATCTTCATATCATTTCGTAATGACACTCCTACACATCTTTGACATGAGAAGTCAAGTAGGGAAAATGGTAAAATCGAAAAATTTGAAGAACACTAACGTGAACTGAAGAGCTTTTGCGTGCTTATTCAAATTTGTATTACAATTTTTTTTGCGGCTTTGATATACTATGAAAATGAAATCATACTTAACACAACACATTTATCACTTTTTGGAATATTTATCTTGTCAAAAACAGATTATAAAAAGCATGGCTCGTCTTCAGCTTCTGAAAAATTAGTGCTCAGTAGGGATTCACGGCTTGACTAGATATTGAAGCTAATTAGCTTGAGCATGACTTGATTTCAAGTCGAGCTCAAGTCAAGTAGTAGTTTTCCAATCTCAAATCAAGTCAAGTATTTATTTATCAAGTACTTGAATCAAATCAAGCTACTTGATTTTTCATCAGTTTTATCGTGTAGTGTCACAACAATAAAAAATGATGAAATGAGAAGGAACCTTGCAAAAACACTTTTATTCATTAAAGTTATTGTATTATATATTATATTATATTAAAAGAACCGAAAATATCAACTTTTTTGAAATAGAAACATAAATCATATCACTACAAATCATAACAAAATAAAAATTAATAAAAAAATAAAATTTCTTAATATTGAGAAACCTCCAGGCTTTTTGCTTGATTTCATAATTTTCTAACCAGGATCTAAGACACATGAGGCATATTATAGATTTGTCGCCTAACCTATTGCGGGTTTTCATAACTGTAAGAGCAGCTCAGGAAAATTGTCTTTCAACAAGAGCTGCAAATGCTAGCGTTGATAAAAAATTCTTGGCTATTTTGGCCAAGTTTGGAAATATATTTCTGAAACAACCAAAATCTACCAATAGATTTCAAAGAAATGTGAGAAAACTATTAATACAGACACACTGGCCTATGCTTCAGTCTCTCGGCGCTCGAGGAATCCCCTTTTTCAGTCTAAGCGCTCTCGAGATTGCAGAAATATATGCATTGCGACGCGTGCATATCAAGCTCAAGTAATATCAAGTAGCTTGATATCAAGTCAAGCAATAAGTATCTCAAATCAAGTCAAGTCAAGTTCAAGTAAGTAATTTTTCACGAGCTTGATTTTCAAGTCAAGTAGTTGGTTAAAATGTCAAGCTACTTGGCTTTTGATGAATCCCTACCAATGCCACTGATTACCGGTACGTTGTTCAGTAGTTAACTACAAAATATCAAAACCCTCTAATCCAAAGATTTCTACTCAGTTAAGAAACCAAATCCCACAGCTTCAATTCTAATATCGAAAACGTAAACCTCACCCCATCCACCCCCTAAAAATCAATCCCTACAACCACAATTGACCATTCAACGGCACCACGAAGATTTCTATTGCGCCCCGCAACTAAAAGTAAAATAAATTCCGCATTCTCGGAAATGATTTCCACAACGAGCTCAACGCCGGACAGAGAATCCCGGCTCGGCCATTTCCATCCCTTCCCAGTCCACCCTCCCCCACCCTTACCAACCCCCGTATCCGACCGCCGCTCCACCGTGTCGTGAATTGGAAATTCGTCCGAGAGGGACACATGTGTATGGATGCGTGCAGATCCGCGCATTTTCAGTTTCAAAAAGAAATGTTTCCACCCCGCTTTTCCTTGTAAGCCGGTCTCGGTTATTCGCTGGGGAGGAATTTTCCTCGGCCGGTCGATGGATTTCCACGATGAATATTCGTGTGGGGCACGTTTGAGAGACGACGGCGCCCTCTGGTTGTATTTTGGTTCCCTTGCGAAAATGGGGTTTTCAACCTACGCTTGAGATTTATGGGGATCGTGTTTTAGCATTTGAACCCGAGCTTGCAGGCGACAATGGGGTTGGTGTTGGGGTGATTTTATGCCAGGGGGTTAGTGTTGAATTTCTGATGGGTTGATGTGGACGCTGATAATGGAGTGTTTTGCGAATTGTCGTTTATTTCTTATTATAAATGGTTTTCAACAAATTTATTATATCTTAGATGATGATGAGGGTTCATTGGAACGAATGAACCTTATTTCTAGTTTTCCGTGTGTTTTTAGTTTTTTTTTGGTAATTTTCTCTCTTCTTCTTTTTTCTGCACGGTTCCTTTTTTTTGTGCATTTCAGCCTGTTTGTCTTCTAATTTTTTTTGTGATATATATGCCTTCTTGCATCTACATTATATGCAACTGTATTTATTTTTGTTTTGTTTTTGGTTATTTCTGGTAGTTCTGGTAGATTTCAGAAGAAGTTGAATACAAAGCATTCTTCAAAGGAACGGAGATATTTTCTGCCCCGGATATTCTCTTTATTGATGTTTTTTCTATTGAAACTTGATGATGATTTATTTCTTCCGACGGACACGGCATTCTTCTTGTCTTCTTCTGTATACTGTAACCTTCTGGTTATTTTGGAAGTGTTCTTGTGACTAGAAATTAAATATAGCTTATAACCGTCACATGAATGATCCGATTCTCGACATTCTTGAAGGAATGGTCAATAAAATCATAAAACATATTTACAATCAAATGTCGATTGATGTTGGGGGAAATTTCCAATATTTTTTGAACTGGATATAATAACAGAACTTGAATAATAATTAACAGTTTTCGGTGAAATTGATGATTATTCAGTCTTAGTCATCGACATAAGGTCACATCATTCATCGACAAGAATTTGTACGTTGATATCATTATTAACAATCAAAGAAAAAATTATTTATTCAACTAGGCAGATGACTGCCTTGGCTGAATTCCTAGCCGAACTACAATCGGCTATGAACTATCAGCCGCGTCAGTCAATGTATTACTTTACAGCCTAGTAAAACAAATAACTATTACAATAAAGGTTTCATTTTTAAAAAGTCTGCTTTTTGGGCATCTTTTGAAATTTGATAAGTAAAAATTACGCCATTTCTAAAAATAGGACACTAGGCTCGACTAGGAATTCAGCCAGGGAAGTCAATCTACTTTTTGCTGCCTAGTTAAACATAAAATTTTTTCTTCGATAGATTATAATGTGGGATATTGTATTTGCAAATTATTACAATTCCCACATTCTTTTTATTTCTCCTGTAGTGATCAATTCAAATGAAATTTGATAGAAATCGCAATTGTTGGTTGCTATGGAAATGTATATTTCCATGAATATTTCCCTCCTGTCAAAAATTCTATGTATGTGGAAAACAATTATCGAAAATTACAGCGAATATTTCCCTCCTTTCAAAAAGTCTATGTATATGGAGAACAATTATCGAAAATTACAGCGATAATTGCATTGTAGGAAGCGAAACTGCACTGCGATAATTGTTCTGTTCATAGATGCATAGTTTCTATAACAGTTTAACAGTTTATTCGGGAAATGTTCCCCCGAATTACACTCGTGCATCAAAATGACCGGATAATTTCGCATTCCAGCGTGTTTTCTTTGAAAAACTGCATTCGGTCAGTCGGGCTCTTTCTCCAAAAATGAAAATGAACTCATGCAGTTTTTATGACAACACGCTGTCATGCAAAATTATCGGTAATTTTGATGCACTTGTGCAATTACTTATGATAATTGCATTGTAGGAAGCGAAACAGCCCTGCGATAATTGCACTTTTCATAGATACATAGTTTCTATGCATCTTACACAGTTCGAATCTATAGCAATTCCATTCTACATCAGTTTGACAAGTGATGTAACAGTTTATTCGGGAAATATTCCCCCGAATTACACTCGTGCATCAAAATGACCGGATAATTTCGCATTCCAGCGTGTTTTCTTTGAAAAACTGCATTCGGTCATTTTCATTTTTGGAGAAAGAGCCCGACACCGAAGGAGGAGTGCTCTTTCTCCAAAAAGGAAAATGAACTCATGCAGTTTTCATGACAACACGCTGTCATGCAAAATTATCGGTAATTTTGATGCACTTGTGCAATTACTTACGAATAATTATAGTTTGACAACTGAAATATCTAATATTTTTTTGAAAAAATATCAGATTTATTTATATTATGGACGGTGATAGCGACTTAGAAGTACTTACTCCTCCAGAACTAAGGAAGGTGGTAAAAAATATTGATTTTCAGAAAATGTTGAAAGATTAATTCGCATTGAGAATAATCAGTTTGCTGCCTAGGCAGGAAAGTATCTACTTTGCTGATTGATATCTGTCTGTAAAATCAATATTTGCTGTTAATCGTATAAAAACATTTTTATTAGAGCTTTTTGCATGCAATTTAATACAAAAAACAACTACTATACCTAATTGCTTTTCCCATATCGAGAATACTATCCATGACTTTTTGAAGCCAATAATGAAGGGAACAACATTTTAAAATCCAACAACCTCAAAATCCTGGCAATTATAGTTTAGAGGCCGAAGGGAATTGCTTTGAGATAAGCGTTCGAACATTTGGTATGGACGTCCTGGGATCGACTCTACCATTCTTAATTTTTTTTATTTTGCTGGCCTCACTTTTTAATGATCTGACATATTCTACGAGGAAATAATAAACCATATTTTATGATTTGATGTGTTTTTCCCCTCATGATCAATATGAAGATATATCAAGTCCGAGTGCTCTTCTACCACTTGCAACTTTTCATTTCACCCTCCATCTTCGCCATAACCATAAAAAATAGAGCGATGCGTGGGGATCAAAATAAAAACCTGTCCTCTAAAAAATGTTGCATAGCGTCTGACTACCCTGATCGGTGTGAGATTGCACCGTTGGGACGAGGCGTCGCGAGGGAAGGCGTCCACTCCCCCCCTTTATGCTAGGCCGTTATGACGTCAGAACGGGATTTGAATGTATTCAAGGCCCTCTGAGACCAGAATTCCTCGTTTGTTATCTCGGACGGCAAGGTCCTGGCAGATTATACGTGAAGAAATGGGTGGCGGTATCTGAAAATTGGCAGATCAGGTTTTTTGCGTTATCACTGCTGTCCAGGAATCTTCCGATGGGATGGGAATGTTATGAAGTTGGGAATTGTGAGGTTGGCAAGGGTGTTGTTTTCGATAACTTCACACAAACAAATGTGGTGTTCAGATAGGAAAGGAATCGGTTTTATGTTATGGAATTAAAGATTATTTCTATAATTCTGCGGCAAATCCGTCCATTCTGCCATATCTTATAGAAGGAAATAGTGCGGGAATATTTCAGTTTCATATAGATTTTATGGTTATATTTTATTATTATGTATTGGTACTCAGGACTCTTCTGTCACAGATTTATCTATTATCTGTCAAATTCGTGATATGAAAACAGATCTACCAACCAATAGTTTTCAATGGAAAAAACCACTTAGAATATTTCTGGAAATATTTCATTAATTTCAATAAAAATTCAGTGAATTAGAGAACAGTTATTTTTAATTCGAGTGCAGAAGACATTGATAGATACAAAATAAGTGACCATGGAAGAAATTATCAGAATAGATGGAATACAAAATCAAGCAATTAAAAACTAACCACCACGAGAAGCTCGAGATGAAATCGTTGAAATAGCCAGATTCATACTAAAAACAAGATATTATCCAAACAAATGGAAAACGGAGGATACAATCTTGATTTGGAAGAAAGGAAAAGACAAATAGACCCACTAAGTATCGACCTATAAGCTCATTATCGGCAATCAGAGGTAGAGAAATTAATTCACAGAAGAAAAAAAGATTTCGTAGAAAAAAAGGAAATAATTCCAGACGACCAGTTTGGGTTTCGCGAAGAACATTCAGCGATTCACCAACTGATACTATTAGCGGAAAATATTATGGAGCAAATGAACATCTCTACAGATACTGATGCAATATTCTTGGATTTGGAAAAGGCTGTTGATAAAATGTCTGTTATACAAAATGAAGTTGATGAAACTTCCAACTTACGAGATTAACATAATCGTACCTGGCAAATAGAAAATTCAGAGTAAATATCGATAGTACAGGTCGACGATCAGAGAAATTGAAGCCGGAATTCCCCAAGGATCGGTTATAGGACTGCTGCTGTTCAACTTATACATGGCAGACATATCAAAAATGAATAGATGCAAGATAGCCCAGTTGCAGATGACACAGTAGAACAGCAATAACTAGCCAGTTGCAGATAGACTTAGATAAACTGATGGAATACTTCAAGAAATGGAGACGAAGTGAATACAACGAAAACAGTTGCAATCTACACTGGGGGAACAGCAGTAAAGAAAGAGAAAGCAGGAAACGTCAAAATAAAAAAGTACATTGAATACAGTTATCAGAACAGCGGTAGCCAACAAACAAATTAGAGAAGAATTGACCATTAAAACTATTGAAGGAAGAAATAGTTAACAAACAAAAAAAGAAGACAATAGAGACGCTGAAAGAGTTTGAAAATAAAGAATTAAGAAAGATACTAGAAATCAAAATGAGAATGACAGATAAGAGGAAATACCTCTTTCAAAGAACCAAATAGTAGAAGAAAGTGATATGCAGTAGGGAGAAAAGTCTCCCAATTAGGCAACAGTAGGTAATCAAAAGTTATTAATTCAAAAACGAGTAACGAAGTGGCAAATTTTTGAATGAACGAGTGTCAAACTGAGCCTTCTTTCCAAGAATTATACATTATTTTCACTGAATATCGAAACAAAATTACCCAATAATTCCGTAAGAACGAATGCGATTGAGTTGAGGTTTTACAAGTGAATATAATAGTATATTATTCAACGAGCGGTAATGTAGGTCATAACTCACGCAGATGATGTTTGCAGCACGAGCCGCAGGCGAGTGCTGTAATTCATCAAGTGAGTTATGACCATTATCGCAAGTTGAATACTATACTTTATCTACGACTATATCAATAAATACTAAGAAAAAAATACAGACTTAGAATAAAGACAGAAGGAACGGGAAATAAACATAATGTGCTCGATCCCGTACAAGAGAGATGGAAACTTAGTGCTACCAATCACAATCGAACTAGCTTCGGCTAGCTCGAATCCAGTACAGAGTATGGACATAGAAATTTATTGAAAAACCTTAATAATTGCCTATAAAAATGCATTAAAATATACCAAAAAATATTCCCTGTAAACGATTACCTTACTGCTTCACCAATCTTGAAAATTTTTTCAAACTTCTTTATATTTTTTCGGGCAATTAATTCTGTATGGTAACATTAGATGTTTGTCTTTTGGAAATGTATACCTTTATAATATTTCATCTTCACTATCTGAATTAATCGTTTTCAGCAAAGCATTCACAATAATTATATATCAACTTAATTTGAAAACGTCAAAAGTGACATTCCCTCGGACATTCCTCCCCTCAATAACAATAATGGAATGTTCCCTTTCGGCCAATCGAATAGAAGCAGAGAAGTATAGAAGCACAGATCCAAATTTTCCGATTTATAATAGTGAGTTATAGTAGTGAGTTATTATAAATCACGCTGTTTGTTAATAGATAATATTAATTGCTCAAAAGCAGTTGAATAATGAGTTTATTATTCAATAGGAGTAGATAAAATAACAATTTTAACTTTTCTGCAAAATTTCGTGTTGAACCAGTCATGGGAATCATAGAAAATTCAAGAAGAATATCTGAAAATTGATATAGAATATTTTCTTCATTACAAATCCGATCGGATTGGGATTTATTTCAGTTTCGAGTGGAATTTAGTTTGAAGGGTTCGTCAAAACCATAGAAACAAGGCTGTGAAATCTGGACCATAACATGAATAACGCAGTGAGTTATCATGCTGTCGATAACTGACTTTTTAATTATATTTTGAATCAAATTTCATTAAAATAGCTTTCATAACTTGGCAAAGGCACGAAGGCTCGTTATTTATCACAGAGAGAAACTAACTGGTTTTACCAAATGAAATGAATGATCGTATTCCCATCAATAAATGCATACAAGACACCAGTAGTCATAACTGAATAATATGATGGAAATATTCATACACGTTCTGTCCATCCATCAGCTTTTTCACCATATATGATACCTCGAATGCAGTCGTGCATAATTTGTGATGATTTATATCGCCGATTTAAATTGTAAATTTACCTATAATTGTGTTTCGAAAGTTGGAATAACACAGACGAGGACATCGCCAATCGGTCAAAGCATGAACGATCTCTGGATGAGATGAAGTGATATGGGGATCAAATATTCATTTGATAATGGAGGAATAATGAGATTGTCCTTGAGTTATTGTACCTAATTTTGAACTGGTTGCACAGGGAATAACAATTTTGTTGGACCTGAAATAGATTTGGTTGTGCACATGAAAGTTTTCTGGTCGTGTTATTTCTTGAAGAGTTGATCAAAATTGTCCACCGAGGTTTTGTGATTTAACAACTTCAGACTTTTTATTTGGGGCCACGTAAAGGAGAAGAACTTCCAATAGTCCACAATCGATTCAAGACGTTAAAGATGTAATCCGTGAAGTTCTCGAGAACTTATAGCTGCAAATGTGCGAATTGGTCATGGAAAGTATATAGTGCTGCAACCGTAGCAGTGCCTGCCATTTGGCTAACATCGTTTTCCATCATTACTGGACAACTTTCCTCTTCACAATGAAATAAAAATCCATTGATTTTTCTCAAACCACAGGGTGTTCTCAAATCAGGGTTACAAATGAAAATGAGAGATTTCTGGGTGAATTTTGAGAAAGAAGTCCAATGAACATGGGATGTTAAACGTTCAATTTTCGAGATACAGGATGTTTTCAGTAGACCAATTTTTGTGATGATTATGCTAGTACGAGTTTATGAAATCTTTATGGGAAATAACTTCCAAACTAAAAATTAATTTATTCATCACATCCTACTAACTGAATTTTTGTGAATATTTCCCTCCTGTCAAAAATTCTATGTATCTGGAGAACAATTATCGAAAATTACAGCGATAATTGCATTGTAGGAAGCGAAACTGCACTGCGATAATTGTTCTGTTCATAGATGCATAGTTTCTATGCATCTTACACAGTTCGAATCTATGGCAATTCCATTCTACATCAGTTTGACAAGTGATGTAACAGTTTATTCGGGAAATATTCCCTCGAATTACACTCGTGCATCAAAATGACCGGATAATTTCGCATTCCAGCGTGTTTTCCTTGAAAAACTGCATTCGGTCATTTTCATTTTTGGAGAAAGAGCCCTCCACCTTCGGTGTCGGGCTCTTTCTCCAAAAATGAAAATGAACTCATGCAGTTTTTATGACAACACGCTGTCATGCAAAATTATCGGTAATTTTGATGCACTTGTGCAATTACCTACGATAATTTAATATTTTTCTGAGAATATATAATTTTGATGCATATTTGCATATGTTGGAGCTTCTTCCATAATCAAATTTTCCCCTATACAATTCTTTTCTTACATTATTTTGTTGTATTTCTCCCACTAATATTTCATGAATTTAATCTCAAATGTTTCCAAATTCTGTATTTCTTCCTCTCTACAAGTAAACCAAAATAAAGCATTACCCGTTAGATAACTCTTCCTTCTCATCTTGCCATACACTAATCAATCTTAATTTATTTTTGATATCTTCCATAAAAACTTTTGGATGAAACTTTCTGATATTCCCGCCAAATTTTTGTAAATTTTCTGTATTCAATAAAACACTTGGTATTTGGATATTCATATTCCTGTTTATTTCTTGTTGTATTTCTACTCTAGTGTTCTTTGTGAATTTTCTCGCCTGTTTCTTCCTCAAATTTTTCTACCGTTTTATTGATGTTTTAATTTTCCTTGTGTTTGTTCTATTTTCATTTCAATTTTACCTATTCTTCTTTGTTGATCCCCTTTTTCGCTATCATATTCATCTTGAAATTCAATAAACTTATTTTCTATTTCTATTTCATGTACTTCTACTTCTCTTTTTCCATTTGTTTAAAATGTTCTCGCATTTCAAATTTTATTTAATCGGCAAACTGCTTCATCAAATTGTTGGGTATTCCAAAAAGCATATCATTTGTGCTTGTTGCTTCTTTCGAAGTATCCATCTCCATCTCCTACTGATTCTCTGTGTTTGGCTCTAAATTCCATTTGATGAGCCAGTTTTTAAATAGTATTTTATATTAGGTAAAAAGAATGATAAATGAAAAAGAAATTCTGAAAACTTATTGAAATATATTACGGAATTTGGTAAGGCTAGAATTTAATGTGTTTTAGCCCCACGTTGGGCGCCAATTGTTATCGACCTCATCAAATTGCAAACACTTATCTTAAAGAATGTTCTTATCACTTAGTCCTGTTCTATGATTTCCTATTTCAAACTCGAACTGCCATTCCATACTTCGAATTCCAATTCTAAACTCTTTCAAATTTCAATTCCAAACTCTTTCAAATTCAAACTCCAACTTCCTTATCCAAATTCCAATTCCAAACTCTTCAATAATAGGACCTTTAATTGTTTATATTTTCTTTTCCAATTCTTTAATTCTTTGTACATCTTCTCCAGCTTCTTACCCATTTCAATTCTATCGAAATCAAATTCTCTAAAAAAAAATATCCTCCAAACATTTCTCGCTTGACATCTCTTCGCAATATTTTTCTCGCTATCGTGGATTTTTAATTTTCATTTTTGCCATCAATGCTCCAATTTTTGTCTGTGAAATTTCTATGACACTGCCGCTTAATTGTGAATTTTCTTTTTTTTTATAACAAACATATCACCTACTTTTCTAAATCTGACTCTTATGTATAAAAACCAAATGTTATCTATGAAACCAACTGAGCTTTAAATCATTTCTAATTTTAACTTAAACTTTATCGACTACAAATTTTCTGATTGGGAAAATCCATAACAAAATCCTGTAGATTTCCAACCGAAATTGGCATATCACATGATGCAAACTGTTAATTGGAATATTTATACCTTTCCGTTCTTTTGAAGTGCAGATGCTCTGAGAGACCTGAAAAAAAAATCAAACTTTATTACCCTGTATTTCGAAAACAAAGCGTTTAGCCCAAGTTTACAGGACTTTTTTCTGAAACTTATCCGGGGAATCTCTCATTTCTGTTTGTACCAAAATTTATGAAGATTGTATACTCATTTTTTTTTCTTTTTTCGATATCAAAATTAAAACAACTGGAAAACCCTTTATATCTTCATATCCGCATCTTCCGAATTTCAACATATCCATTTCTCGCGAATATCGGAATAACGATGTCCGAAGATGGAAAACACATAAGAAAAGAGGCAATAAATCAGGGGGGGATCGATGTACCGGCAATATAAAAATAATTTACGTCCCTACGAGCGATTTCGCGTGGCCGTCTAGATGACGAGCCGGCGATAGGGAAAAAACAACAGCTTTACGAGCGGGGATGTACCCTGTGCGATTCCTGGCCGGCCGCCGTCTCCGCCGCCGCGACGTGATATATCGTTCCGGAGATACGAGGCGCATTAAACGTGAAAGAGTGTGTGTGAAGATTTCACGCTGATAATTACCGACGTGCACAGGCATAATGAACGTAATGAATGTATACCTGTGCGTTTTGGCGTTTCGCTTCGGCGATCAACGCGCCGCCGATGGCTTGTCTGCGAATGTTAAGCCGGACTACTTAAGGCTTGGTGCGAAAAATTTAAGATTATGGTTTATTTTGTCATTTTGTTATGGACAGTCGAAACATCGAAAAATGGGGAAAGCTCTGATCTGAAGTCAGGAAAGTGCTCGTTTTTTTATGCGTCAATTGCGCCCTTGGAGATCAGAGAGTTGTAATATCTAAGGGTGCCATTGCCATTGCCATTGGAGTATAAATGTTCCAGACTTCAATAAATTGGTTAAAATTCTAAGGAATTTTTCAAACGAAAAATGTAAAAGTATAAAGCAGAGAAAAGTCCGCTATCTTTAGACGTTAGAAAAAAAGAAAAGAAAAAGGCAGGAAGAAACAGTATAGATGCACATCGAACCATGTTGACAAAACTATACTGAATAAATTGACCAACGAACTGAAAAACAGAGTCAGACCAGGAGAGCGGAGTTACCAAAGTTGAAGAAGGGAAATCAAGTAGCTATTATAAACTAAGAAAAGGCAGATTTCTGCCTTTTCTTAATTTTTTTTTGCTGAATCAATGTGAGCCAAATCCAAAATGAAGCAATGATTTCTATGGGTACCAGGGCATTGTGGTGTTGGAGGAAACGAAGAAGCTGATGCAAAAAGTGCATCAAGGTTAACACCTGATGGACCTGAGCCTTTTTGTGGGCTAGGAAAGGACCAATATAAATTGAGTAACAGGATAACACACTGGACAAACACTCCTGGACTTTCCCAGGCCAAGAAATTCGTGATGATTTCACCTGCTCATGCCAGAAAGCTTTTAAAGCAGTCACGAGTTGTGCTTCGGGTGATGGTGAGACTGCTGACGGGGCACTCTCGGTGCAAACATCATTTGTACCGTTTGGGAAAGTCTGCAGATGAGATTTGCCGGCTCTAGATAGATCAGATAGATCTAGTAGATCAGAAGCAAAAACAGCTGAACACATGGTATGCAAGTGTCCAGAGCTGGCTGGCCTAAGAACCATTCATATGGGATACCCATGGATAACGGACAAGGCCCCTAAGGAGGTTGTCAGTTTTAACAACGCCATTGACGACTTCCTTGGGTTTCCATGAATGAGTAGAGTAGAGAACAAAAGATCTACAAGGTCGCAGTTCCCGGAAGGCTTACCGAGTCACAACGACCCTAGTTCAAATAATAATAAGAAAAACAGAATAGTTCGAGATCACCAGTTGGGATTTCGCGAAAAGTATTCAACGATTTACAAACTGATACGATTCACAGAAAACATTAATGAGAAAATAAACCTATCTACAGGCACTGGTGCCATATTTATGAAAATAGAAAAGGCATTTGATTAAATGTGGCATCAAAGTCTGTTATACAAAATGAAGTTGATGAAATATCCAATCAATCTTACGTGGTTAATAAAAGCGTACCTGAAAAATAGAAATATCGATAGTACCAGGTCGACGGTTAGAAAAATTGAAGTCGGAGTTCCCCGAGGATCGGTGATAGGACCCCTATTGTCCAACTTATA
The DNA here is from genome assembly GCF_914767665.1 of Harmonia axyridis. NCBI lineage: Eukaryota > Metazoa > Arthropoda > Insecta > Coleoptera > Coccinellidae > Harmonia > Harmonia axyridis. The sequence continues at coordinate 28,866,560 of NC_059507.1, forward strand.
CATGACGGACATACCTAAAATAAATAGATGCAAGATAGCCCAGTTTGCAGATGACACCGCTACCTACTATCACATTAGAACTTGGAAAGTAATAACTATGTAGTCCGTTACAGATAGACTTAGATAAACTGATGGAATACTTCAAGTAATGGAGATTCAATGTGAATACGACGAAAACAGTTGCATACTACTTTCGAGGAACAAGTAAAGGAAGAGAAAACAGGAAACGTCGAAATAGAAAATCAGATGATAGAATGGAAAAAGGAACAAAAGACCTAGGAGTAACTCTAAACGGAAGAATGAATTGCAGCAAACAGATAGAAGAAAACAGAAAAAATGTCGGGGCAATTCCACAGGATCTCTACCCGCTGCTCAACCCAAAAAGGAAACTTTTTCCAAAAAACAAGCTGAAGATAATAAAAGTCGTGCTATTATCAAGCATTCCGTATGCAGTATCCTGGTATAATACGAAAGGCAATAAGAAACAAAGGTGTTACAAAGTACACTTAATACAGTAATCAAAATAGCGGTTGGCGTCCCATGGTAATATCAGTAACCAACAAATCAGAGAAGAAATGTAAATCGAAACTATTGAGGAAATAATAAACAAAACAATGAAGAAGACAATAGAGACGCTAAATGCGTACGAGATTAAAGAATTAAGACAAATAATATAAAGTCCAACAAAAAAGACAGACAAGAGGAAATACCTTTTTCAAAGAATCAAATATAAGAAAATAATGCCATGCTGATGGGAGTAAATTCTCCCAAATGAACAACAGTAGAAAATTGTAGAAATTATATTAGAGCCAAATTGTGCAGAAAATTCTTTTCTATTTCATGAGCTGTAAAATATCGAGAAAGACTAAGTTAGTTCTCCATGGATCTAAGATGAAAGTGAAACACGACGTTGTAAGACTTATTTTCATTTTCTTGAGTTAATTAGCCAAAAAGCAAGTAATTCCGTGAAAATTCAAACGAAGTGAACTTTATGCTTTCAATTTTTCTATCCGAAGTTTGACAACGCTGTTATAGCCATTCTGGTTGCTAAATATTATGCATACTCATAAATCGACGCCAGTAGCAAGCAGCTTTATAATGCAATGTTTTCATAACTCTTGAAAACGTGCATGTCGAGCACGGTCTGTTTGCTTCGAACATCAGTTAGATTTCTTCAAATTATGCCCAAATGAAAAATGACGCCGGATAATCTTCACCCTAATTAAAACTGAGTTATGATACGGCTTGAAGATTAGCGAACAAAAGAAAAAATATTCTTCAGATTATTATCTATTTGATATTTCATCGAAAAAAATCGTCCTAAGTAGGTATGAAATTGAAAATATAATGTTTTTAATAACTCACAGTAAATGAAAACTAAGAATTCACTGATTGAAATTTTAAGATGATAATTATATGAACATTTGGACAGAGATGAATACACAGGTAAATAATAGTATTGAAATAATATACAGGGTGGCCATTTGAAAACGAAACAGACGAGATTACAGACGAAATAAAGTTTCTCGATAGAAATGCTCGGACAGGTCGATTTCTGTTTCGAGGGGGACAACTTAAGATGTAGGTAACGGACGCATAGCGCTTCAACCCTTACTGCTACAACCCCCACCCCCAATTTTTGAATAGGGAAGATGGGGTGAGTGATACCTCAATTTAAAGGTATTTTTATACTGATTTCAGCACAGTAATTGTTTTTTCATTTTATGCATTAGTTCTCGAAATATTCATGCGTTAGTTAGTTAGGAAGGAAGCCACAGTCATGGTTGTTTTGAAGCTCAAAATGTCGATTTTTCACAAAACACTACAAGTGCCATGAAAACACTACTTCATTTTCAAATACTTAGTTAAGAATATTTCGAGAACTAATGCATAAAATGAAAAAACAATTACTGTGCTGAAATCAGTATGAAAATACCTTTCAAATGAGGTATCACTCACCCCATCTTCCCTATTCAAAATTTGGGGGTGAGGGTTGTAGTAGCAAGGGTTGAAGCGCTATGCGTCCGTAACCTACATCTTAAGTTGTCCCCCTCGAAACAGAAATCGACCTGTCCGAGCATTTCTATCGAAAAACTTTATTTCGACTGTAATCTCGTCTGTTTCGTTTTCAAATGGCCATCCTCTAATAATTACATTGAAAATTCAATTGACTCGGAAGCAATAAAATGGGTAGACAAAATCATGATAACATTCTGCCAAAATCTTCATTATCTAATTTTTTTATATCCTTTCCGTCTTAAACTACAAATTCAACTGATAAAATATGAAAACCAACCAAAAGAAAATGTGCCTGAAGATTTTTTTGTTTTATATTGATAGTATTGAAAATAAATAAGTTAAAAATAACTTTTCATCATAGCTTGAAAAGAGTTGAATTTATGAATTAGTGGTTTTCAACAAATTAATTCTCTCAAAAATTGAGCCTGAAAATGTACCATTCATTTTTTCTAACTCGAAGAGATTTTGGGATTAATAACCTTCAACTTCCAATTTTCTCTAAGAAAATCTTTCAACAGAATCGAATCTCTGAAGTAACTTTCTTCAAAATGAAAATTACGAAAATATGTGCAAGTCTGAAAGACATTATTTACAAAATAATCTTCCCGAGTGATACTTATGCTATTATAAGGTAATCGGATTACATTCTGAAAATTGAAGTCGAATAGCTTTTTTCATTTACGGAAAAGTCGTCTACTCCATTCCTTCGCCCTTCAGATGGCAATATAGGAAATAAGAATTATTTGGAATTTTCCGAAGCGCATTGTTTTAATGTTGTGCCGGCGATGGCGGACTGAGTTTTCTCTCTAATGCTATTGACTTGGAAAACAGCGAACAGGGTCGGCTTAGGTCTTCCAGTATGTGTTTAGACGTTTAAGTAAAAAATAAAACCCAAATATCTGGCAGTTAATCATCAAAACCATGAAGCGATATTATGATTTCTAAAGAGGCTTTTGACTTGGATGCCACTAACATCCTAAATTTTATTAACGGTTATCATTATTATTAGTTGAAGAGCATTAATGATTAAACAGGGCAACAAAAAAAAATTTTTTGTGCCTTTGAGCTAATTTTAACTATATTAGGGACGCTTAATGTGTACATGCAATCCGTTTTTCTTTATCAGCTCTACTTTTTTATATTCATCAACTTATCTACCAATGTGGGTTTCATTCGGAAATTCATTTATGAGACTTCTAAAATTATTATATGTATAATCATTAATGTACGTACAATGGGAATAAATATGGTTCAATACTACTTGCTCAATCAATGAAACTGAAAGAAGAATATAATACCATAGCTTTGGTCTTGCAGAATACAATGCATCACGAAAATTAAAAAAACATTCAAGAATGTCGCGGAAAAGAAGCTCTCGAAGTGTTAAGTGACTATTTGATTTCTTCAATGTTTTCTTTGTTTGTGAGTACGACATAATATTGTGTTTTGTGTAACTCAAATGAAAATTTCGTATTGTTTACTACACTTACGGATTTGAGTCAAAATAATGTATTTTATATTTCTCTAAAATTGTATATCTTAAGAATGTGACTCCTGGATATCTAAAATTAAATCGTTATTTCAATTCAGGACGTCAAATTGATATTCAGCTCAAAAATTCTCGAAACCAAACTAGCTGTTCCTATGTGTTATAAAGTAGGTACTAATTTCTACGCTGAAAAAGTTCCAGGAATTGGCCAAATAAATGTAATAATATATTTGGTATCCAGAGCAGTAAATGTATTGTAATATTGACAATATTGTTTGAGATCGTTCGTACGTTCGTGATGGTTAAAGAGCTTTTGCACGATGCGATTTCTTCCTTGATTTGAATGCATTGGTTTCTACTTTAGTTAATCAAAATTGACGTTTATATAATAATATTTTCGTAACATCGATTTCAATGAATACTCGAGTTATATTACATTATAATAAATAATTGTTACAGCTAATCACTTATATTCAACATTTGTATATATTTTCATTAATGAATATATAGAAATTTTCGTTTCTTGATTTTTGTGGAATTGAATGTTTTACTATTGAGACGTCGGTGAAAAATGTAGGTGTCGGTAGAATAACTCATTTATTTTCAGCGATTTGCGAAAAGGTTCTCCAAATTTGTTCAATATTTTCATCCATTTCCAAAAACAATTGACGGAATTGACAAAATGGAGCACTGTGATCTAGATGTGTGGTTTAACTCGAATATAATTCTTATTAATTGGATAGGCCTATTAATTTTGAAAGATTTGCTCATAAATTTCTGACGTTCATTTTAGTCTTTTATTTAATAAGGTATTATTAATAACACTAAGTTAATTTTTTATTAATTATGAAGCGGCTTCTTGAGATTCATCTTGGTCTAATCATTACATTTTGTCCAATTCTTTTGATCATCTAGAAAGCGGTGTTATAGCATGAATCATACCCACTTGGCAGAAGTTTTAGCATGTGAAGCTACCATGTTTCATGTTCATGCTTAACACCAGTGGTGAATTTATCAGCAAGCTGAATAGGCTGAAGCCTATTACGGCAAATTCTACGGGGTGTTTGAGCTTATTGAATTTTATTTTGATTAACAGAATTAAAAAAAATTATAATACACACACAAAGTACGAATTATGAAAATTGGGGAAAAACTGAAATGTTCAAAAAAATGATGGATCACAAATCATAAAGTTATAATTTTATTCATAAAAAATGTAATTGTGAACTAAGGTATCAAAATTCAGAGGCGGCAAAAGTTGAAAAGTGTACAGGCGGCAAATCTGTGAATCAGCCACTGTTTAAAACTCTTTAATCTAATCTCTATGTTAGGTAGACTTCTTCTGAATTTTTAAACAAGATATTATGAGTTATTCTTGCCATAAATAGTGTATATCAGACCTTTCTGATCAGCTGGTCTCGAGGCTGGTCCTATTTGAATTCTGAACACTGAGATTATGATATCATTCGATCTTCCCTACTAAGCTAAAATATTGTTGTTCGAAATTATCTGAAATACATTATGGGATTATGAATTTTGAATTCGGAAAAAAAAATCTCTCTTACCTATTTTCCTTATCAGATTCTTCACATCAAACAGAGATAAAGTTTTCGGAAAAAATCATCGTATATTTCAACGTTGACGAAATGTGAAAAAAGGTTCCCTATTTATTTTTTTTATATCACTGATTTTTCATCAAGTAATATCAGAAACCTACATAATTATTTGTGTAAATTATTTAAAATCCATAAAATGAATACGTAATAGTATATTATTCAACGAGCGGTAATGTAGGTCATAACTCACGTAGATGAAGTTTGCAGCACGAGCCGCAGGCGAGTGCTGTAATTCATCAAGTGAGTTATGACCATTACCGCAAGTTGAATACTATACTTTATCTACGACTATATCAATAAATACTAAGAAAAAAATACAGACTTAGAATATAGACAGAAGGAACGGGAAATAAACATATGTGCCCGATTCCGACTACAAGAGAGATGGAAACTAGCTTCGGATAGCTCGAATCCAGTACAGAGTACAGAAATAGAATTATATTGAAAACCCTTAATAGTTGCCTATAAAAATGCATTAAAATATACCAAAAAACATTCCCTGTAAACGACGACGTAATGACCTTACTGCTACAAACTCTTTTATATTTTTTTAGGGCAAGTAATTCTGTATGGTTACATTAGCTGTTTGTGTTTTGGAAATGTATACCTATATAATATTTCATCTTCACTATCTGAATTAATCGTTTTCGGCGAAACATTCACAATAATTAGATATCAACTTAATTTGAAGACGTCAAAATTATTAAAGTGACATTTCCTCGGACATTCCTCCCCTCAATAACAATAATGGAATGTTCCCTTTCGGCCAATCGAATAGAAGCAGAGAAGTATAGAAGCACAGATCCAAATTTTCCGATTTATTATAATGAGTTATAGTAGTGAGTTATTATAACTCACGATGTTTGTTAATAGATACTATTAATTGCTCAAAAGCAGTTGAATAATGAATATATAATTCAATAGGAGTAGATAAATAATATAAATTTGATCTATCAAATAGATAAATGAAATAACAAAACTTCAAGGATCCCGATTTATTTTTCCGAAATATGTAAGTAATAAGATATCAGGTTTCTGAATTTTTTTCTTCAGTAATTTTTGAAGTTTAAATAATTCTCATAACAGAATATGCAAATCAATAACCGTTTTAGAGCTAAAGAGATATAGGTTTTTTCAAAAGGGGACGAATCGAGATATCTATGATCTGCTTTCTGATTTCTTATTATTTCGAAAAAAGAGCTCGGAGGTCCATGAGAATTTTTTCTGCAAGTATTATAGCTCTCGAGATGCTTTCAGTGTTCATCAAACTTGTAACACTCTGTACTAGTTTTTGGTCCAAACTCCTGAACTGAAGTTTGTGGAACACGCAAACAGTGAATTCAATTTTTATTTAAATCAAATAATTTGACAACTTTGTGTCTAATCCTTCACAATAATATATCTGTATGATATATTCAGTTTATTTTTGTCTTGGAATATATTCCAATTCTAAAAATGACAAATTTAATAATCAACCAAAAGAAAAATTCAAAATGACTAAAACTGTACAAATTGAGTAAACGGTTAATAAATTGAACAACTAAATTAACATAAAGACAGACGTACGTTTCGGAATTTTTGTATTTAATAATACAATTTTTCCTCATCAGTGCCTTATAGTTCAACGGAATTATTAAATTTACAAACTTACCACGTGTATATCTACCTCAACAAAATTGCAAGTAAGAAACTACAAACTAACTAAACGTATCGTTTGTTTTGGTGAGGATTCACAGAACAAGCAATTACCTAAGGTAGTCATAGATTTCTTCATTGTTTTTCTTTTGAAATACATATACAAATCGACATTTACAATTGAATAAACAATTTCAGAAACTTTAAATTTATCAATTGGTTGATACTGACTCTCTAATCAATAAATGATTACATCAAATTATAAAAAGTTTAATGAGTCTTCTTGATGAAGGATATTTAATATAAATCAAATAATTTGACAACTTTGTGTCTAATCCTTCACAATAATATATCTGTATGATATATTCAGTTTATTTTTGTCTTGGAATATATTCCAATTCTAAAAATGACAAATTTAATAATCAACCAAAAGAAAAATTCTTTTGGTTGATTATTAAATTTGTCATTTTTAGAATTGGAATATATTCCAAGACAAAAATAAACTGAATATATCATACAGATATATTATTGTGAAGGATTAGACACAAAGTTGTCAAATTATTTGATTTATATTAAATATCCTTCATCAAGAAGACTCATTAAACTTTTTATAATTTTTTCAATTTTTATTGTTTCATTCCAGTGATCAACGAGAAAGCCAGCCCTGACTATATCCTTCAATGTCAGCCGTACATCCTGTTCCTGCGTTCCTTATATTTTGGTAAGGTGGAATCCGAAAATCCAGGAGATTCGAAGACCTGAATTCCATCCGACCGCATACGAAAGAGAACTGAATAATGTAGAAAGGTGCTTTTCTTCAATCAATATTTATGTATGTTTTATATTCCCAGGAAAATATTCCCCAGCTCAGGGTGCATTCGGATACCTATGGAATGTTGGTTTTTCATTCCATTTGGCTTTGATTATAAGGTATATAAATAAATATTATATGAATTTTCAGGAGGGGTTGATATTTCTAATTGAATTTTTTCATGCCGACATGGGTTTTTGCGGTTCAGTTGTTGTGGAGTAGATTTAGCCCTATCATGGTTATATTTTCAACATGTGCTAATAGATATGACAGATGGAGTGGAATCAAAACATCTTTTGGGGGCCAACGCTACAAAATTACGAACCAACCGATGACAGATTGTGGATAAGAATGCAGAATGAAAAACTCCGGTTTATGTAGGTATATAGTAAATAGCAAATATTCTTCTTACCATGAATTGGAGAATGACGGAAAATATCGTATAATAAGTAGTTATTTATAATACAAGTGCAGAAGGCATCGATGTTCTTCCACGAGTTCCAAATTCAAAAACGAGCCACCAATTGGCGAGTTTTTGAATGAACGAGTGTTAAAATAACCCCTGTATAATTTTTTCTAATTCACTGAATTTTATTGAGAATAACGGAATATTTCATGAATATCTTCTTCCAGAGTAAATGCAAATATTCGAAGTTCTTGTGATTTTGTAAATTTTTCAATAAATCAGAAACATTTTTCTAGTAATTTCTATTGGAATGAATTATACATACATAACTAAAGAAGTTATGGGTTGTGGTAGTTCACGATCAAGGACAAATTAGGGAAATAAACGAACGGGATAAAAACACTCATTCAATTTATTTCCAACCCACTAAAAATGTGCGAAGAAGATGATATTTAGATCGAATCTTTTTTTAAGGGTCGCTGGACACTTAGGTCGTTGCGGCTCGGTTGCAGGTACTTTTTCGCTGGTCTCGGGAACAGATGTGAAAGTTTTTACTCCTCTCGTTGTTGGTGCAAGTGTTACACATATGTTGTAGTTGTAGACTAGACTGAACTCAATTGAATTATTCGCCTTGAAATGTCGGTGTTTATGGGCATTCAGGCCGTTTTCCATTCGACCTTTAGCAAAGTCTTTCAACAGATCCCTCAGGGGTATGGCTTCGATCATTCCAAGTTTTTACACCGTTTTTATCATTTTGGTTCGAAATTTAACTCAACTCGAATATTCGAGGGAATCGATAGATTCCTTACAAAGTAAAGCGACGTGTTCCAGGTCTAAGTAAATGTCTTTTGTTGTTATAACATTGTGGCTGCCATTTACAATTTTCCCTAATCTGATAAATGATGAGTGATTAATGTGATTTTATGCAAGGCCCTAGATCTTTTTTTTTTCTTTTTTGGGCGGTAATCGAAAAATTTTTTTTGACGACAACGTATACTTCTATCTGTTATGTGAGAAAAAGAGGTTTGATATCAAAGTTTGAACCAAATTACTCGAAAATTTTTTTTTTATTATCGATTCGATTGTTCTTACCTTATACTGGGTATTCCTAAATTAGGGTTAAAAGAAAAATTAGAGATTCCTTGGATAACTTTAAGAATGAAAACTCCCATAAACATGAGCCCGCAAACGCTTTGTTTGCAAGGTATAGGGTGTTTCTTGTGGTCGTAGTTTTTAGTAATAGTTATATCAGTTTATCGAATCTTTATTAATCTTCGCTACAGAGTGGATAAAGTACCAAAACTTTCAATTAATCTATTCATCACACTGGATCTTCATAATGATTAGAATTTTCCTGAGGATTACTAGAGAGCTGTTTGATTTTTTTTTCTCGAAATCGATAGCAGATATGAAAGAACTACAACATACCAAAAAGTGTAGTGCTGGATCAAAGTTTCTTTTTACATTTACCAAACCACCAGTAGTTCACCAAAAAATAGTTCAAAAGTGAAAGCTCCCTTTTTGGCAAGCTATTCAAAATTAAACTTCTCATTAGAAAACATATATATGTACATATAACGGGTGTTTTTTTTTTTGAAGTTTATAACTTTAAGTTGGCATTACTGTTCAAGATTGCGACTGATTTAACAGCTGTCAAGTGATTTATTCTCAGTTTGGTTTGGCAATTTATCATAAATAGACTCACGCCTGAACAATGCTTGCAAATAATGCAATTTTATTTCGAAAATAATGGTTCTGTGCGGATTACGTGTCGCGCACTACGTCCATTTAATTTTGTTTAGCGATGAAGCGCACTTCTGGTTGAATGGCTACGTCAACAAACAAAACTGCCACATTTGGAGTGAAGCTAATCCTCAAGTGTATGTCGAAACACCGTTACATCCAGAAAAACTGACTGTTTGGTGCGCTTTATGGGTTGATGGAATCATTGGTCCGTACTTTTTTTGAAACGATGATGGCCAGAACGTTACAGTCAATGGTGATCGGTATAGATAGAGCCATGATTACTAACTTTTTCGTTCCTGAATGGAACAACCATGATGTCCAGGAGCTGTGGTTCCAACAAGACGGTGCAACATGTCACACAGCTCATGCCACAATCGATTTATGGAAAGATACGTTTGGTGACCGCCTAATTTCACGTTTTGGACCTGTGAATTTGCCTCCAAGATCTTGTGATTTAACATCGCTAGACTACTTTCTGTGGGGCTATGTAAAATCATTGGTCCATGCGGAAAAGCCACAAACCCTTGACCATTTGGAAGACAACATTCGCCGTGTTATTGCCGATATACGGCCACAAATGTTGGAAGAAGTCATCGAAAATTGGACGTCCAGATTGGACTACATCCGAGCCAGCCGTGGCGGTCATATGACAGAAATCATAATTAAAATGTAATACCACAAGATTATCTTGCGGATAAATAAAATTCATGTCAATCGAATAATCCATCGTTGTTTTATTGCAATTTTAAGTTCTGTAGCTCTAAAAAAAACACCCTTTACAATCCGACAATGTTCAGTTAACAATATTGAGAACTCTTCATAGTACTATATCTATGTTTATTTCTCTGAGGTGGAAAAAAATAGTTTTCTTTTCATCTTTTTTTTGTTCAATGCAAATGAAAATGCACCTTCGTATTCGCACATCATCACTCATCTAATCGAAATAGTTTTTTTTGTAGAAAAGTTCCCTTTTCCCTCGTTTATCTATCTGATGACATCCAATTTTTCAGGAGTCCCGGACTAAAAAGGACGAACATATGGAAGTTTCCGGACAAGGACGCACGTACCTGCGACCCTCCACTAATGAATTGAAAGTCTATTTCAACAATGGCAACAATGTCAATAGACACACATGTACGAGGGGGAGGAGTGGGAGGACACAGGATACAATCCCCGTCTTGATTGGGTTAGCCCCTTTGATTCTCCCTGCGAAAACACACATGCACACGTCTTTCAAGTTGACTCAAAACTCGCCCTAGCAAAGACAAGAATTTACAATTTGCAGGGAAGGTCGCCTTTGGGAGAGCAAACATCAGGAAATTGTCTCGGATTTCCTATTGAAAGTCCACTAGATGAGATTGATTGGTTCCGTATGAAAATTCCTGATTGGCAACATCGATTATTGATCTCGGAATTAATTATCTAATGGACGATAAGTTCTGTTGGTTTGGACTAGGTGAGGTTCATAATTGATATGATATAAAGGATGTTATGATTAGAGACCGAATAATATGTAACATAAAAGCTTGAAATATGCATGGTAATGTGCAAGAGAATTGGTTAAAATATGCATGAAAACTTCCAAAATATAAATTTCAAAAAACGTTAAAAAAAATTTTTAAATTAATATTACACTTATCGCAAAAATTCTTGAACCCTTCTCGTTAAATGAATTGGTCTTATGTACAGGGTGGGAAATAAGCGAGGTAAGCGGCTATATCTCAGGATCCACTAATCGTAGAGACTTGCGGTAAAAATTTTTACCACTGAAGTGTACAAGAAAATACACTGGAAATTGTCTTGAAGTTCATACCTGTACCGCTAGGAGGCGTAATAGCTATCGTCGAGAAGAAGAATGAATTTTACTCGAAAATGTTCCATATGAAGTTGAAGAAAAAATATCATCACTGTGATCCTTGGAGAATTATCTATCTTTTTGAATTGTCACTTTCGATTTTACGACATCAAATAAGGGTAGGGGGAAGGGAGAAATCTGTCTGATTGAAATGCCTGTAACTTCAGGTTTTGCATATATGGGGGTAAAAATGCATCAGTTGAGCACAGAAAAACTCAAAGCAGGGATATTCGACGGCCACAAATCAGACAATTAATTAAGGATCCTGCCTTCATAAATTCAATGAATCAAGCTGAACGAGAAGCTTGGACATCATTTGTTGCTGTTGTAGAAAATTTTTAGGCAAACATAAAGCTAAAAACTATGTTGAAATGGTTAACAAGATGCTTAATAGCTTCAAATCCTCAGGGTGCAATATGAGTATTGAAATACACTATTTACACAGCCACTTGGACCGTTTTCCAGAAAATTTAGGAGACATAAGTAGTGAGGAACAAGGTGAAAGATTTCACCAAAATATTAAAGATGGGACAATGGGACATGCACATGATGGCAGAATACTTCTTGAGTTTAAAAAGGGACTGTTTAAAAAAAACATTCAAGAATGTCGCGGAAAAGAAGCTTTCGAAGTGTTAAGTGGCTATTTGTTTTCTTCAATGTTTTTTTTGTTCCCAAGTACGACATAACATTGTGTTTTGTATAACTAAAATAGAAATTTCGTATCTACTTTTGTTTACTACACGGATTTGAGTTGAAATAATGTAACTTATATTTCTCTAAAATTGTATATCTTGAAAATTTGAGCTCTTAGGAAAAAATGAAAATGTTATTTGAATTCAGGACATCAAATAAAATCAGCTCATATTTCATAGTGGTTCATATCGATTCTGCGTGTTTGAGTTTTTCTTTGCTATGCCTGGGAATAGATTGCCAATGTGCAATAGAGCAAGAAAAGTGGCTCTGCATGATGAGGGTCTATCGAATCATCAAATCGCGGATAGACTAAGGATTCTCCGCACTTCAATTATCTGAAACTAACAGCGTTCACTGGAGACGTGGAACTGGGCTTCATATGGTAACTAATGCAAGAGAAGATCGGTTTCTAGCAAGATATGAACTGCTATGATATGAACTATATGAAGCTGGAATCGAACTATAACAGTCTCAGCTCTCCAAACTCATTTTAGAAGAACGTTTGGTCGCTCGATTCCAAGTACCACAATACGGTGGAGAGTTGCTAGAGCCAATTTGCGGTCCAAGAGGCCATTAAGACTACCCAGATTACTTCCCTGCCACATAGTCGCTCGTCTACAGTGGGCACAGGAACACAGAGACTGGCGAAATGTTTAGTTAGTGATAGTCGTCGACACAGAGGTTGGAGAGGGTCAGAGCAACACGAAAGACTACCTTTTGACAGAGAAATCATTTAATACCAAGGAGGATCAGTAAGACCGTTTAGAATTTCCTATAACAGATCACTATTCCATTGGAGGTAGAACCATTAAGAGACCATTTGTTATCAAGGACTTGGGTATTTTATAAGACAATGAGTTGTCTTTCAGACCACATATCCAGGGCATTTCTCTGTTATCTCTGAGGACTCTAGGATTTATCCTGAGAAACACTAGAGATTCAAGCGAGAAGACACTTTAGTACCTTTATGTTGCTCTTGTGAGATATATGCTGGAGTTCTCATTCGTCGTTTGTTCACCCTACAAATCCGTGGACAGCCTTCTTCTTGAGAGAGTACAAAATAAGTTCATCAGATATGTTTCAATTAGAAGTGGCTCATTTTCTTTTGAGAGTTTCTTTGGGAGTCGGTTGCGGGTTCAGCTTGGACTGCCTTCCTTGAGAGCAAGAAAATTTCATGCGGATGTCATGTTTGTCTCTAAACATTTTCGAGGACTTTTGTATCCTCCTAAACTGTTATCCCAGTTCAATTTATCTGCTCCCCTAAGATTTCTCAGGAGATTCGATCTATTCAGGCCTGGCTTATTGAGAACGAATTACTGTTTTCATTCTTCGGTTTCGAGAATTATTCGAGTACCAATGTTGTTGATTCCTTGGGTGTCGACATATTTCATCGCTCTGTCCCGAAGTTGAGAGTTTTATATACAGGGTGTTTCCTAAACATGCGGCAAAAATTCAGGGGGTTGTTCCTTGGACTATTTTAAGCATGTTTTGTCCTTGGATGATTTTTGAAAAACCTCTTTGTTTCGAAGATACAGGGCGAACAACATTTTTCATATTTTCAAAATTAATAATAGTTTAAATAAAAATGCGTACCGCACTGTGTTTACTAAGTAGGTACAATTTATTTTTGAATTTGTTTAACAACATTCCAATTACTAAAAACGGCATAGATTATTTCCTATGGGGCCATCTAAAATCATTAGTTTATACCACTCCAGTAGAAAATGTGGAAGACTTGCGAAATCGGATCATTGCTGGGTGTAACTTAATAAGAAATGATCCTGGTGTTTTTGAAAGGGTACGGCAGTCAATGAGGAGAAGATTGGATGCTTGTATGCTGGCTAGAGTTGGTCATTTTCAACAGTTTTTGTAGGTTGAGTTGAATTTTCATGTAATTTTTCATAATAAAATGTTATTATCTGAAATTTTGTTTCCCCTATATCTTCGAAACAAATAGGTTTTTCAAAAATCATCAAAGGACAAAATATTCTTAGAATAGTCCAAGGAACAACCCCCTGAATTTTTGCCGCATGTTTAGGAAACACCCTGTATACTACTGTATTTTTTTTTATGTATAATTGTATGAATATTGTTTGGTAAAAGATAATATTGTATGATTGATAATTTAATAATAATTGTTCTTATAAAAAGGTTTTGTACCGTTTATTGAATAAATAAATAATGTTTTGTGGATGCCTAATGCATGGTCGTCGTACGTATAAGCTTATTGCCATGCTGAATACTATGACAGGGGATAGATATGTTTGAAACAATATTGAACCCATTATTCATCTATTTGACTTGAAATTGGAGTCAATTTCATTTTTATGAATGACAAGGTTAGTTCCCATCGCACGAGAAGAAAACAAAATACACTAGACATTGTGAATATTCGAAGATTAGCGTGGCCAGCAAACTCACTAGACATGAATCCCATTGAGTATATGTTGGATTTTGTTAAGAGCACAGAATAAATCCTCCTAGTACCCTCCAGGAATTCACACTGGTGGCCCATGTAGAATGGAATAACATCCCAAATCCTAATGGATACCATCAACTTACATTCACCTTAATGTTTCCATGCACAGTTGCGTGAACAATTTACTACAGAACAGCGGAGGACACACCGAATATTAATGCATTTTTGGTTTCGCTCTGAATTAGTTTTTTTTCATTTCTATTTCTGGTGATTATTGTATTATGTTTTTTCCGTTTATAATTTTTTTTTGTTCAGTTAAAATTGAATTCTTCAATTGCATTGTTTACTTAAAATAATTGATTGTACTGTGTAACACTTATATTGATAGTGTCTCATTTAGATGAACAAACATAAGGGGGTTCAAGAATTTCGGCAATGTGTGTATATAATATAATATTCTCAACACTTCAGCACATATAATTTCATTGTTAATGCGTTTTGTCCATCCTTGATTGACTCAGAACTCAGAACAAAGAGTTTTTCTATGTTGTCCTCAAATTTACATAATTTTCTATGTCCTTTGAATTGTTTATTGATTTTTTTTAAATTGAAGAAGCGGCATGCGTGTAATTTTTTAATTAAAGTCATTCTCTAAATCCCATTGATAATTTGATGAATTAACTATATAGACTCTTAAATAACTGCGAAAACTCATTTTATTAATCTTGCGTAATGCGTAATGTAATTGACTACTTCAGGTGAAAACATATCATTAAGAAGTGGTGATTCATTCATGTGAGATTTATAGAGTTCTTTTAGTAATGTCACATGGGATTATTATATGCTTTAAGAAATGCTTATCATGAATCACTTTTTACACAGCGGAAATATACACAAAACCTCGAATCTAGATATTGAACAGTTGTGAATCTGTCAGTTTGAATTGATTAGATTCGGTTTCCAATTTGATTCTTTTTTTACATTGAATCCCATTCAAAGTGAAATTTCCCATGTGAAATCATCGTTTAACCATCAAATAGTCCTGCGGTTTCAGTCATCATCACAGAAGCATAACAATTGGGTGACAAGACAGAAATTACAACTTGAAATAAACAAAGGCTCGAAGAAGCGAGATGAAACGATATACATTTTCTCATTAAATTCAATTCTTAGTTATATTTATGTGTGCATTTTGTTGTAGTTCAGTTTCATGCTATATTTTTTTAGGTTGGAAACCACTGCAGGACAACATTCAGAAGCTTGAGGTACGAGTTATACCCCTCTAACTAAGAGTTGAACATCCATGAACTTCTTGAAACTCAATTAATGACTACCCTAAGGATTTGGAATCAAGGAACAGGAGTAATCAATGAAAACATTTTGTATTCGAAAAAAAATTGAAATATTTTCTGTGTTATTGTTTATATGTCCCTAAGTTGGCACAATTGTACGCAATATCCGCGGTTAAATTATATAATGAGCAGAATTCGAGCATGGGTAAATATGTTTTTTTTAATTGTGTTTATTTGGAAATTATTTTCGATCCAGATTGAAATTTACATTTGAAAGTTGATCGCCTAACCAGATTCATAGAAGATTCAAGAAGAATATTGAAAAATAAATACCAAATAAAATATTCGATCGGAGTGAGATTCTGCGTATAAGGAAAAACGAACATAAGATCTGATATTTTTGAAATTTTGCATTTATGTGCAGGCAGACCCAAGTAGCGACAATCTCCCCTTAATCAGGTGAAATGTTCTAATACCAAAGAACATAGATAGTTAGAGAAATAATTCTTTCTGAAATCGATTGTCTGATGATAGGGCAGTAATAATATAAGAGAATCGAGGTACTCTCGGGATTTTTTTTTTCTGAGCTTTTTTGTTTCTCGTTCCAACAATTGTTTCCAAAAATAAATGACATTGTGTTGTAGGAACTCTACTTCCATTATTTCATGGAATATCATTCTGCAGAATAATTGAATAAATATTCCGTAAATATTGAACTTTAGGCGACTTTGAGTGCATATATTTTGAACATTAAGAGACCAGGAAGTTTGGTCTTTCAACTTTTGTTCAGAAAACTGAAGATTCGACCAAGTTGAAATATGCGTGTATATATAGAATATCAATTCCGAGCTCAATGAGAAATATCGTGTCGATAGCAGTTTCAGAACCAAAAGAAATTCATGTAAAATATCAAAAAAAATTAGGAAAGCAGCGATGTGATCTCAGAAGATTTTGAGGGCTCGTTTATTCCAACGTAAATTGTAACCTTGAATATCACATGAATCTATTTAACGTTTCACGATTTTCAAGAGCACAATATGCTCAATAATGTGAGCGCTCAAAATGTAATCTGAATCCAATTTATTAAAAAAATAAATCTCAAATCACTGTTTGGCAACTCTATAAGATGAATTTTTACCTGACCCAGCTCTCAGCAATACTCACCTTAAGTGAATTTACCGAAGCCTAAATTAGGTTCAGAAGTCTCCAAAGTGTGCATTATTTCGCAAAAATTTAGAACCCTCAACAAAAAATCGCAATAAATTTATTATTAACATGACTGAATCATATTAAATACACTGCGCAAAAAAATTAACGCACATTATGGAAATCTCAAATTTATTCCACAACTGAAGGTGTTCTGAATGAAAATTATTTTTATCAGAATTATGCATGCATATGTTATCCACTTTCAACGTTTTTCTTCAATACAGACGTTTTTTCCCAGCAGGAATAAAAAAAGGTGAGATTATCAGATTTTGAATGTATTGGCTCCATTCTGAAATCAGTTGTTCTCGATCAATTCTAGTTGTCAATAGTTTTTCTTTCGTTTGATTTTCTACACTCGATCGTATGCAACGCGAAACACGCAATTTGACCCAAGAGGAATGTGTCCAAGCGGTAGTTTTGCGAGAATAATGGTGGACATACACAAGAATTGCAGAAAGGTTTGGAGTTTCCAATACAAGTGTGTCCAGAATGTTGCAGCGATTCAGGGAGACAGGTATGAATGTCCGAAGACCAGGACAGGGTAAACCACGGGTAACAACTGTCATTCAAGAAAGTTACTTGAGAGTTTCTTCGTTGAGACAACGGTTTGCAACCGCTCGCCTCCTTCAAAATCAGCTCGAGCAAACTCATGGGGTGCAAATTAGCACTCAGACAATAAGAAATCGCCTCAGAGAATATGATTTAAGGCCTCGTGTCGCGGCAAGAGGCTCAGCTGTTACCCCAGCCCATCGAAGGGTGCGTTTGGATTTTGCGAGAGAGCATATCCATTGGGAAGAGGCTGATTGGGAAAGAGTTCTCTTCACAGATGAATCTAGATTCTGCCTCTACCATTGTGATCGACGTTCCCTTGTATACAGACGTCCACATGAAAGATATGCTCAGTGCAATTTCGTGAATACTACTGGTTTCGGGGGAGGATCGATTATGGTATGGGGTGGAATATCTTTGACTGCTCGCACAGACCTAGTGGTCGTTGATAATGGAGCTATGAATGCTGATAGGTATATAAGGAACATTCTTGAAGTGCCATTTGCCCCATACATTGGTGAAAATTTCATTTTTATGGACGATAATGCCAGACACCATCGTGCGCGCATCGTTCAGGAGTATCTTGAAGAGGTTGAAGTCTCTCGAATGGAATGGCCAGCAAGAAGTCCAGATCTCAATCCGATTGAGCAGGTTTGGGACAACCTCAATAGAAGGCTGAGAAGTTCAGAAAATCATCCAGCTACTCTTAATGACTTAGGAATCCAACTCGGAGAAATCTGGGAAGGATTAGATCAGAACATTTTAAGATCACTCATTTTGAGTATGAACATTCGTTGCCGAGCTGTAATTAACGCAAGGGGTGGAAATACCAAGTATTAAATCACTTATCAGCATTCCAGTATTTTAAAAATTGTTTAGTTCTCTTCTTTCACATAAGATTCGCTGAATTTTTCTTCCATTTAGTGTGTTTTGTTTCGTTCAAAACCTTCCCGAGAGAACATAAAAAATAAGTTATAAAGTCAATGTAGGGTTAACTTTCATTAAAAATTGAGATTTTCAGAATGTGCGTTAATTTTTTTGCGCAGTTTATAAACGTATAGCTATAGTACAATTGTATATTCTGATAATAATGCCTCGTGTATTAGTGGAATTGATATGCACCGAAATTTAAGTAGCATGTCACTTCACATTATATTTTGTTACTTTTTAGAAATGAATTAATTCCTATCGAGGAAGAATAATGGGATCGAGTAAAAAATCTATAAACATCACAAACGTTAAGAATTCGAACAATAATTGTAATCTCCCGTAAGATCAATGCGCCTTCGATCGTTAGTATATTCTTACCGGTCCTATGCTTATAAATCGACTGAGATTTTTGTCACATCTAATGAAACAAATATGTTACCTAAGATATCTTTCGGCCTGTAAGATACTTTTCTACGTTACAAGATACAATTCCTTTCGAAAAGTATTTCTTCCAACAAATGAAAGGAACTAATATAGCATAGCTGCGATTTACATTCCAAAAAAACTAAGTCACTATACAAACTAACAGATAAACTTTTTTCTGATAGTTTTACGAATCATCAAAATAAAGATGTATATCTATCAATTTGCGCATAATCTACTAAGACCAGAAATACTAATATTTTGTAATTAGTCAGTAGAAGCACACAGAGCTACTCAATATCCGTTACAACTTGCATCCTCAAAGGATCCAAGGATGTATTCCTGAGCATTGCCAGAGATTCCCGATTGTTTCTTTCAATACACCACACTTCCGAGGAAGATTTGAAGGATCCAATTCAATTATTCAACTCCAATTAGCTAATCATTCCATTCGAGAACTTCTGACGTCTTTCGTAGATTATAAGGTTCCATTTTCCGAGTAGTGTTTATTCATAAACTTAATGAACACGTTATTAGGAAGATCACACGAGTTTATTCCGTCAATTCTCTAGGAAATTCGCCAACAGGCCAACGAAATTCTCAGGCTTGCCCACCACTCGATTAGTACTAAACGAAAGATAAAAACCTACTACTTAATAACTAAATTATTCAATCAAGCATAAATGACTTTTTCCTCCGTTTTATTTCTCACGGCAACCACTTTACATTTTCATGGTTGTTTGATTCTGATCTGCATTTTTATACGACTTCTTCTTCATTTTAAATTGGGTGACTTGGCATTTTGTGCAGGGCCGGTTGTACTAGCAGATTCACCTGAAACAAAGTTTATTTTGAGTTATAATGGTCCTACTGTTATATACCTCATTTTCTTGTTATAGATCTAATGAAAGTGGTTGATACCGACTGTCATGAATGACTCAAAGATATTTCTCTATTTCGTATCGTAATGAGTTCATTACAGTTCTAAAAACAGTGCTGTAATGAACTCATTACAAAATCGTTTTCAGTTATATTCTTCGTTTTGTGGTTGTCAATACTGACTTCCAATCCTAACGAATTTCAACAAACGTCAATAATTGTGAATATAATATAATTTGGACATAGTGAAATGATTTGCAACATTATTCTCAATTTCTCTTAATTCTGGTGGTGTTAAATCGTTAGATATAATTCACGAATTTAATGCTCAATTGTAAATTATTCCAAAATTCGAAAGGTTTCAAATTCAACATCCATAGTCTGTTAATTTTCGTAACAAACCCACCAATTGCCAAGATACAATACATTAGTCACTTTGAGATTTTATCTGAATTTTTCATTGAATTGAATTCAAGTTCACAAAATTTGACAGAAATAGAGAAAATATCGTCTAATTCTCGTTGCAGAAAGCAATTGCAACACTCATGCGTGTTGGAAGAGGAGCCCATTTTGCAACTTGTTTTAGAATATAGTATTCTCGAACAGAACTGAAATTATACCTGATGTGTATAGAAAAACAGTTGAAAAATGAGGAAAGGACAGGAATGAAATGAGAAGATTTTTGACGTTCGTCATTTATGCGCCAATTACACCCCAAGAGACCACAAAACTGTATACAGGGTGATTCATAATTTAGTATCAACATTTCAGGAGCTTATTTTTCTGGTCGAAATAAGACTTTATTTATAAACATGTGTTTCGTTACCAAGTGTTTAAGATTAAAGATTTTTCTAGTTTTTTCTTCATAGGTCTTTCAGTTTTTGAATTATTAAGATCAAATTTGAAATAAAGGTTACGTTTCAGGGTTTACAGAATCCACTATGCCAAGTGATTGTAACTAGCAACAGGGAGATATTTTTTTAGCGGTCAAGATATTTTTCGCCCCATAACCTTTTTTATAGTACGCCGCTGGTGGATTCTAACATACGAATTGAATTCTGAATGTTATTCTTAAATTTTTTTGTATTATGTAATTTTTATGCATCTGCTATCGTTATCGAGAAAAAAAAGTGAAATCATTTTTATCGATACATTCAATTAAAATTTTTAACTGAAGGTAGGAACCTATTATCACAATGAAAACAAAATAGTCTACGTATTTCATTTGTGATATAAATCATAGTTTCCCTTGAATAATAACCAAACAAGATGGAATCTCACGCACTTATATCAAATTTGATCTTAATAACTCAAGAAGTGAAAAAAGCTATGTAAACAAAACTAAAAAATATCTTGCAACTTCACCGCTCTGTATGTACTGTATGTAGTTCAAAAAGAAGTGTTTGAGTGCACATGTTCAAGGAAACAAAGGCTCATTTTGACCTGAAAAATACGCCCTTGAAACCCTAAATACTGAATTTTGAATCCCCCTGTATATCCAACGATATACGAGCGTTCAAAAGCTTCTGCCTTCACGTCAGTGCTTTTCTTAATTAGTGAGATGTTGAAACTGTTCATTTGCCTATAGAGCTAGGGAGTAATCGGAATTAGAATGTTTAAGATATTACCTGCTTCCCAGGGACGTCTTCGAATGAGAATAGCGTCAGTTTTAAATGAAATAATACGTGAGATGTCATTCTCAAAATATCGAAAAAGTCAATATCTCTGTCTAGAAATCAACGATAGGCAATTTAAAATGGTTTAAACTTTTTTTTCAAATTATACCCACCTTTTAGAACACTTTTAATAAATGAAGAGAAAGCCAAGCAGAAATTTATTTCAAGATACCTATTCAAATATAATATTGCAAAATTTTCGAAATGATGTGTCACTCGATCCCTGTTGATATTCTTGAAGTGGTTAATACATTTGCACCAATAGTACACCTATATGTCTAAATTATGATGCATTCTTTCCATTTGTTTTGCTGTTTTGAATGAACCTTTGGCTTTGTAGTAGCTTCACATATATTGTCTATTTCCTTTAGGTATAAATTTAAAAAAATTTAAAAACTAGCATTGCCTTCTATTATATCTAAAATACATCTAGAGGTTCTCTACAGTCTAAAAGAGAATAAACCAATTACTCGAGTACTGTACTGTCCACAATGTCGAACCAGCGTCGATGAAACAAAAAGTTGATGCAAATCAATCTTGTTCTGTCTGTGAAATTGATCGATGAATTAAACGGACTTTAAAATAATCCAGAGGATCACAACGAGACGGTAATGCAAATGGATAGAAGAGAGCAGAGTGGTAACTTTTTCTGAAATTCAATTTAGAGAAGATCCGTGCATGTATAATGCGTCTACTGAATTTTTACCACTGCGTCAGCCAGTTTCAGCTCGGTTATTTCGTTTTTACTTAATGAACCGCATAATAGATTCTGCCTCGAAAAAAAAGTTCGGTGATCATCAAAGTATAGATACAAATAGTAAGGTAATAAAAGTGGGGAAAAAACAGGAGCTTTTGAACACTCGTTTATTCATGCACCCATTTCGCCTTTGGAGAGCACACAACTGTACATAGATATATCCAAGGTACTTGGTAAATGAAACATTAATGTTCTTAAAAAGTGTTTCCGTGATTGAAATATTTGTGAACGCAAGTACCTTTGAAGGATCAAAACAGTTTTCAAGACCCCATAGTACTTTTCCCAAATTATTTTCAGATCTTCTTTCTATATTGTATAATTATAATTGTAAAATTGATACCTTAGCGGTATCAAGGGAATACAGTACTTAGTTGTCCGTTAAGATTTTTGGAGTTTTGGAATTAATCATCTTGTTGTAACATGATAAATGAATGAATTTTCTTTTCATAGCTACTAATATTTTTGACGAATTAGGTAATAATCATCAACACGTTGTAGTTTTTGATCGATTGTTAGCTCGCGCGGTACCCATTTTGCACACAGCTTTCTTATGTACAAATATTCGTGAATGATATGATGTACACGTTCAGATGATATCTTCACTATGTCTGCTATCTCGATCAACTTCACTTTACGGTCATTCAAAATTATTTTGTGGACTTTTTTATTTTTTTGTCGGTGTCTTTTGGGTGTCCACTGCGTTCGCCGTCTTCGGTGATCATTTCACCACGTTTAAACTTAGCATACCAATCAATGATGGTTGATTTTCCTGGTGCAGGCCCCGGAAACTCTTCATCAAGCCAAGATTTTGTTTCAACTGTATTTTTTCCCTTCAAAATGCAATATTTTAGCAGTACATGAAATTCTTTTTTTCCATTTTTTTTTCAAATAACAAAAGTAGCTACACTCACAACGCAATCTCTTACAAACTAATGGTCGGACTGCTGTCAAATTTTGACACGTATCGTTTGAAGGTTGGTACCAACTAAAAATCATTTGGATTTAATACTAGCACCGCCATCTATGCATCAGACTAGGGAGACTTTTCAATTGACCTAATACTTACCTCATTTATGCCACTGCAATCCCAGTGCCAATCAACTTGGTTAGTCATGAACGGTGGATTCATTTCATTTTTTAAATTATTATCAATGTGTGGATGTTCTTTTGAGATTGATTCATAATTTCAAGTATCAATCATTAGCATTCTGCCAGCAAGTTTTGAAATTTAAATATTCTCAAAATGCACATCCAGTCTTAGATAAAGGTCTTATTTCTAATATATAGGGTGATTCACTAAGATGGCCTATATTTCTTATTCGGAAATTTGAAATATTGTCAAAATTACCAACATTTTTTTTAGTCGCAAATTTAAAATATTGTCATTATACAATGTAGATTATTGTTCAAAGAAATTATATGGAATTCCTATGAAAATCAGTGGTTGTAAGAGGAAAAATCTAAAATTTCGTTTTGAACTGAGCAGTCACGTGGTGGTATTCCCTCTTAAGATGAACCGACAAAATGGAATACTTTAAGCGCAAGCTCTAGAATAGAGGTAGTTGGACTAACTTTGCGACAAAAATTATTTCAACTTCAACTATCTCAACAATCAGGGCCGCCGCCAGGACCGACAAACCGGACATTTTGCCGGGGTGCCAAATTGTAAAATGTTTTCTTAGTGAAAATAACACTCTTTGTAGTAATAAAATTGCCAAGAGTCATTTTTTTAAAATCGAATAGGCGCTCTCAATTATATTTATGAAAATACTTTATAGGTCTTAAAATGCATCTTCAAAAGATCGAATAGGCGTTCTCATTTAGCAATGAAAATACAAGTAGGTTCTTATGTAAATCCACCTTTAGGATCTATTATTGTTTACTATAGAGAGCCCTGCTATTGAACAATTCAGACGTTTTTTGATGAAATCGAAAAACGTTCTTTGATAGATTTGACAAGGTGATTTTAAGTTAAAAAATATGTTCTCATATTCCTTCAAAGAAAATCCTGATCATAAAGGCAAAGCAGGGCGGCGATAGTTTATTTTACCGGAGCGCCAAAATGTCTAGCGGCGGCCCTGTCCACAATAGACTTCCTGAAAATCAAATTCGGATACTTACTTGCAAATTTTTATTTATTTATATCATTTAATGTCCTCGGAAAATAACGCTATTTAGGTCACTTCCAAGCAATAAGTTAAGAAAGCACAAATAGATGATTCGAGCTTGAACTAAAGATTGGCGTTAAGTCGCAAACGTCCGATAATCTCCCCCAATTAAGCTGATACTGTAACAAACCGCTCGAACGGAAACAATAAACGAAACCATCCCAAGCCACAATTTCCAAACTATCGCCTTCTATCGGCATATTCCACAACGCGGAAAAAATCAATGAAGGCTCGCACCCAAATGAATCGTCGGCGGGCGCAAAAAAAAAATTCTTCAATCCTGATGAATCCCGGCGTGACCGATCTGCATGAATCTCGCCATGCATCATTAAATTTTCGGAGACGGATCGGCCGGCGAAGAGCAGTAGCTGCCACGAATTATCTCACCATATTTCGGCCACTTTATTATTCGTTTTGGATAATTTACGGCGTGTTTGAACGCTTCCCATATGGACCAGACGCGGGCAGTTCGTATATCGAGGCAGAAATTTCGATTACGCCCGGTAATTTTATTCAAATTGGGCGATTTATGCAGATTCGTAACGCCGAATTGAACTGGACGAGGCGTTGGTTAATGATCGAGGAAGAGAGACGAAAGTGTTGTGGTGAAGGACGAAGTTTCAGTGTTCCGTCCCTGAAATGACTCTAGTTGCGCTGAGCAAATGTGTTCCTGAATTGGAGGTTTAACAGCCCAATTGAAAAGTCCCCTGTCTAACATTGTAAAACACATCTTTTTAGCAAAATTCGATTTTATTATAATAATAATAGTAATAAATCTTTATTTCCAACAGGTTATGGTACCCAATAACAGGAAATACAAAAACAATAATCAATATATAATCAAAAACAATTTATAAAGAAAAAAAATATGCTATATCATGAACGTATTCCAATAAAACCATGAAAATTAATAGATAAACAACCGATATACACCCCAACAGAAGTTTTCAGGCCCCGCGGAAAAGAAAAATAAAACATAAGAAAGAAAAGGAAATCATATACAATACAATGTCATGCGTCTTCATTTTAACTTCAGATATTTTCATTTAAATACAAATCACAGATATAATCCGGAGATTGAGAATGTAGATCACATCTATCCGCTATAGAATTAACACATTATTATGATATTATTATTCAATATAGTTGCCTTTGAGGGCGATACAGCCATTATAGCGATCTTCCCACTTTTCGATACCATTTTTGTAGTACGATTTGTATTTTGCTTCAAAATAGGCCTCAGTTTCGGCGATTACTTCTTCATTGGCGGATTTTTTTTCCAGCGAGCATTCTTTTGAGGTCTGGGAACAGGAAAAAGTCGCTTGGTGCCAGATCTGGCGAATACGGTAGATGCAGAAGCAATTCGAAGCCCAATTTTGCCATTGTTTTCATTGATTTGTGACACGGCGCATTGTCTCGATGAAACAGCCCTTTTTTTAATTCAAATGGGGCCGTTTTTTATCTATTTTATCCTTTAAACAATCCAATAACGCTATATAATAATAAATAGTATAATCGCTGTTTATGGTCTGGCCTTTTGGAAGTAATCAATGAATATTATACCTTGTGCATCCCAGTATACTGATGCCATAACCTTGCCAGCTAACTGTTGTGTTTTCCTTGCTTTGGATTCATTTCAAAGTGTGCAGTCCACTCAGCTGACTGCCGATTGGACTCCGGAGTGAAATGATGGAGCCATGTTTCATACATTGCCACATATCGACGCAAAAATTCAGGTATATTGCACTTAAACAGCTTCAAACACTGCTCAGAATCATTAACACGTTGTTGCTTTTGCACACAGCTTTCTCATGTACAAATATTCATGAACGATATGATTGTGAAGATGATATTGTCACAATGTCTGCTATCTCGATCAACTTCACTTTACGATCATTCAAAATTATTTTGTGAACTTTTTCTATTTATTCGTCAGTGACAGCATCTTTTGGGCATCCACTGCGTTCGTCGTCTTCGGTGCTCAAATAACAAAAATAGCTACACTCACAACGCAATATCTCACAAGCCAATCGTCGGACTGCTGTCAAATTTTGACACGTATCGTTTGAAGGTTGGTACTAACTAAAAATCATATGGATTTTATACTCGAACCGCCATATGTGCATCATACCAGGGACTTTTCAATTGGTCTAGATTCCTCGGATAAAAAAAGTACTATAAATATGGGCTCGCAAACGCTAAAGGAAGAAGAAGAAAATTTCGAGCAATTCTGTATAGTTATCCTCAGGAAAATCTAAATTATTATAAAGATCCAGTTGTGAATGAATAAATTAATTATAAGTTTTGGTACTTATTCACCTAATTTGTAGCGAAGATTAATAAAAATTCAATAAACTGGTATAATCATCACAAAAAAGTTGGACTACAAGAAACCTTGTATCTCGCAAACACAGCGATTGCGGGTCCATCTATATAGGGTTAGAACTATTTTTAGAGAGGCACTACAGGGATATCGAAAATCGTTAGAGATACAGGATACATGGTGGTTCAAATTAAATTGCGTTATTTAGGGATTTGTGTGTTGGTGTTAACAGATCCAAAATATCTCTAATGGTTGCCAAGATATCTCGACAGAACTGAAAATCGAGATTTTTTTTTGGATAACTCATTTGTTTCTGGATATTACTCCACGAAATTCGGTTTGTAGTCATTATCCAATATAGAGATTCTAATAGAGTCGTCAGATTTTTTTCTGTTTTCCATTGTTTGATTACAAGTATGAAATTCAGAATCTTTCTATTGATGAATCAAAATTGTTCCAGAATTAATAAAACTTTTTTCATATCATTGACCACTATGTATTTGAAATTTGAATTATCAGCTCTCTTCAACTGTTCCCAAACATCCTCATTCATTTTCGAAATAGCCGACATGTAAATGACATATAACTGATGTGTTTTTTGAAAAAGACTCTAACGTTGGAACCCAAATTACCATGTTCATTCATTTTCCTGTTCATTGAAATTCAAATCAATTATTAAAGAAAACAAAATAAAACTTGTTAATCAACAACAAAACACTGAATTTGCCTCTTCCAGTTTTGAACCGGCAATGATAATTTCATGAATTGATGTTGAATTCCTTCCTTAATATACAACATTATCTATATTCCTCAAAAATGCATCAAGCCACATGCACAGTAAAATGAATAATATTCTCTCCGACGGAAACAAATGTACTTTTCACACAGTCGTACAATATGATGACCCATTTTATTCAGTGGCAGCAAGATCAAAGCAGGCGGCAACATCAAAGTAGCGATGTTAAATGCGATTGTTCTCTCTTTTTCCTTAATCTAGGTGCTCTCTTATAATACCCCGTACGTGACAGTCGGAGATATCAGAGTTCTCTTGTTGCTTTCTGAATATTTTACTTAGACTACTCTATTTTCTTCTATCTTTTATCTATTTTATGACGATTTGCACACTCCGGATCTTACCAAGCTGTGGGAACAGGTCATTATTTTGTAGAAATCTGCAGTGCACTGACTCGTGTTTTAATTTCCATTTGTTGATCATGATAGATTCTTACCTATGTGTAGTGAAAAATATAACATTTTTTTTAAATGAATCTAGAATGTCGCACTTCAATATAACAATGGTGTTCTATTCCTGAACGTCCTGCAACAAAATTTGTAGGTATCGACAATGATTTTCTATTTAAAAAACTAATTTCTTAATTATAGTCGAAAAATTTTCTTAATTTGCGTTCCACTCTACAAGTTCCTTCATAAAAAAATTTAAATTTCAGGAGAGAACTTGGTGAAGAGAGGAAATTTTAGTGCTCGTTCATTCATGTGCCAATTGAGCCTTTGGACACTACATAATTCGTGGATGAGGGAGATGAGATTTATTGAGATGTCATTGTTGTCGATTATTTTATCTAGGTTAGGGATTCTAGATTCCAGGTGAGTGATTTAAATACATACATAGGTTTCAAAAAACCGAATTTCAACTTGGTCAGATCAATAGTTTTAGAAATATTGGATATTTTTTTCAATATTCAAATAAGCTGATTGAGAGATCGATACGAAACTTCGTATTAAGATTTAAATTATTATTTTATATTTAATGTAAGATTTTAAATGGTCGGATCTGTTCGATCTTCCTCTTGAATTTTCTATGGTTTAGTTTAGATGAACAATCAATTGAGAGTTATGCATGAATCTTGAAATTGTTATCTTATATAAAAGAGTAAATTATTTGTTGAAATTGCTGTCATTGAAATTTTGATATTCTTTCCGTGTTCTTCTTGAATTTTTTTCAGTACTTGTGAAGGAATCATCATGAAAGTTCAATTGAATTTGAAATTGTTCTTTGATATTCAAATGAAAAATGTTTAACATCGAGTTCGTAGTTTAAAATTATCAGGATTCGAACTGCA
The DNA here is from genome assembly GCF_914767665.1 of Harmonia axyridis. Lineage (NCBI taxonomy): Eukaryota > Metazoa > Arthropoda > Insecta > Coleoptera > Coccinellidae > Harmonia > Harmonia axyridis. The sequence continues at coordinate 28,895,536 of NC_059507.1, forward strand.
ATATTTACAGAATCCTTAAATCAAGTTGAGTTGAGTTGAACTCAAATGCATCTTTCGAAATACGAACCTATTACGAAAATTGCAAGTTTCAAAATTTTCCAGTCAAGAGTTAATGAGACGAAATGTTATTCCTATAGTGCCTTATTCGTTCACAAGTGCTCAGAAATAAAATGAATTGGTTTATGTTTGTACCGAGTTTGAATTACTTGATATTGGTGATTTTTATACATTTTTTTTTTGTTACAGATGAAATCCGAGAACTCATCGACCAGCCAGAATATGCTGATTCAAATCTGCAAAAGATATGTGCATCGTATTGGGATATTAATGTACCGGGTTTTTCACCATAATTTGACCCCCCCTTTAACTTTGTTACTGAAAGAGATACAAAAAAATGTTTTCTACAAAAGTTTCACGAAATCAACTAGTGTTTTTTAAAATGATTTCACAAAATGAAATATATACAGAGTGGGCAACATATTGATTGCAACTTCATTTTTTCAAATAGAACACCCTGTATATTTTTCTATATTTGACCAGCTCTTTTTTCCCTGATTTCGAATATATAACATATGTTTGGCCTATCTCTCTTATTCTGATTACCACAGAGTTTCAAATTTTAAGAACCACCTAGCAAGCTGAATAATCAGTTTTCAAGTGGAAGGCTACGATGATTCAAAATGCCCTTTTTTGAGCTATCTCGTTGGTAACGATATATGACATATGATTGTCATTGAATGAAACTATTCATCGGATATGCACTACACAGAAGCGAAAAAATTTGAAATATTTTCACTTTATATGGAGAACAATAAATATAAGATAGCTACAAGGAGAGAATATATGGAGTTGCATCCAAATCCAATTTATAGTGAAAAACGTATGTAATATCGTTGCCAACTCAAAAAAGGCCATTTTGAGTTATCGCAGCCTACCACTTGAAAACTGATTACTGAGCATGCCAGGTGGTTCTTAAAACTTGAAACTTGGTGGTACTCAGAATGAGAGAGATAGACCAAACATATGTTATATATTCGAATTCAGAGGAAAAAGAGCTAGTCAGATATAGAAAAATATACAGGGTGTTCCATTTAAAAAATGAAGTTGAAATCAATATTTTGCCCACTCTGTATATATTTCGTTTTGTGAAATCATTTTGAAAAACACTAGTCGATTTCGTGAAACTTTTGTAGAAAACATTTTTTTGTCCTCTTTTAGTAACAAAGTTAAAGGGGGGGGGGGTCAAATTATGGTGAAAAACCCGGTACCTATTGATTTGAATAAATTGAAGAAATATCAGACCAGAATTATGTAATCGTAATGATTACAGATGTTGATTCAAATCTGCAAAAGATATGTGCAACTTGCACCAGAAAAAAGACATCCCCATATTGAGATATTATTGTACTTATTCATTTAAATAAATTTAAGAAATATCAGACCAGAATTGATTATAGTGAGGATTATAAACTTAAACATATTGCTTTTTGATTGAAAAAAGAGAACTTGTAAAGTAATGGATTTTTCCAGTAAGATAGGTTTAATTTTGATATTAAAAAACGAATATATTGACCTCATTAACCTGTATAAGTTTCATAAAATAACTTTTAATTTAATTTAATTTGACATATTCTTCATGTTCATGATAATGACGGTAAATACCCCATCTACATAAATTCATGGCTGTGCCATTTGAAATGAGGAAGTTGTAGAGATCTGAAAATATTTTAAGGAGAGAGATCACTGCCTCAAACCCCAATAAGCAAATTTTCAGCACAAAATTATAATTAGTTTCCCATGAACGTCTAATAGGCCTTCCCGATGAATTACCCTGTATAATGAAAGAAATTCCAATTAATAATAATAATAATTTATTCATGCCAATACACCAAGTGTTTACATACGTCATATAAGAAAGTATACATATACATACTCATGTACACATAATACAATATACCTATCCGAGATATCAAATGAGAGAACTCATTAACACAATAAAAACATTTTAAACACAGATATTCCTTAATTGTACTCTTAAATTTCTTTATGGGCAACAACTAAAGTAAATACAAACAAGTAAACAAGTAAAGATCGAATGATTCAAGCACTTGGACATCAAATATACATAATGGACATTAATTATTTCGTTTCATATAATTAATGCGAAACAGGGAAACAAGCGTTCTAGTATCAATTCCTCAACACTTTTTTTCTCACATAAAACCGTTATAGCCCCCGAAAACAAAGGAGCGTGTGTTAGATGCTACCTGGCCGATAAGGCAAAAGCATATGAGTGAAAAAGGGTTAGAGAGATTAGTGAAGAAGCTGTTTTTATTTACATAACACTTGTTATTCTCGCCTGGTGGGTCAGGTATATTCAGATAACCCACGACCTGCAAGGTTTCATTCATGAAAGCACCGACAGATCTTTACGGTAGTAATATTATCTACGTGATTGAGTGCCTGGCTACCTAGAATACGAAGATTAATCCTTTGTATCTTGAGGAAATTTTGATCTCACTGAATTTTTTTTTCGTATGTGATGTTATTCTGGTAATATTTGTCTTGTTGTGGAGGAAAAAATTTTTTTTCAATACTCACATTAAAAAGATTCAAACGAAGCTTAAAATTTTTAATCTATATACAGGGTGGCCATTTGAAAACGAAACAGACGAGATTACAGACGAAATAAAGTTTTTCGATAGAAATGCTCGGACAGGTCGATTTCTGTTTCGAGGGGGACAACTTAAGATGTAGGTTACGGACGCATAGCGCTTCAACCCTTGCTGCTACAACCCCCACCCCCAATTTTTGAATAGGGAAGATGGGGTGAGTGATACCTCAATTTAAAGGTATTTTTATACTGATTTCAGCACAGTAATTGTTTTTTCATTTTATGCATTAGTTCTCGAAATATTCATGCGTTAGTTAGTTAGGAAGGAAGCCACAGTCATGGTTGTTTTGAAGCTCAAAATGTCGATTTTTCACAAAACACTACATGTGCCATGAAAACACCACTTCATTTTCAAATACTTAGTTAAGAATATTTCGAGAACTAATGCATAAAATGAAAAAACAGTTACTGTGCTGAAATCAGTATAAAAATACCTTTCAAATGAGGTATCACTCACCCCATCTTCCCTATTCAAAATTTGGGGGTGAGGGTTGTAGTAGCAAGGGTTGAAGCGCTATGCGTCCGTAACCTACATCTTAAGTTGTACACCTCGAAACAGAAATCGACCTGTCCGAGCATTTCTATCGAAAAACTTTATTTCGTCTGTAATCTCGTCTGTTTCGTTTTCAAATGGCCACCCTGTATAAAAGCAAAATGTCAACTTCATCTGAACTGCTGTTACTGGACACTGGAATATTAGGTTTTCTTAAGGTATATGTACATTGTGCTCGAATTTTTCATGGTTCTGATATGCTATTATCACGAAATTTTGTGAAAAGCTTTAAACTGTTGTCCTATACATATACTAACTAACAGAAGGAGCTGTTAAAATTTTTTTTGGTAAAACATAGATAGTATAGCAAGAAGTGAATGATTGGATTCAGACAAAAAAATCGTGAAGGTTTTTCTCATGTAAACAATATTTGTTACTTATTTTTACAACAAACCAACTGTTCTTGAGATCCCAAGTCGATGTTTAGTTGTTGTTAAAATGCTTAGAGCACGTGTACGCGGAATTTATCGCCAGCTAACGTCGAATTATTGATCTACGGGAGACGGGGTTCTCATTTCGAGAAATCGCTAGCCGTCCGAACAGAAATCCAATAACTGTTATGAGATGTTGTCAAGCGTGATTTGATAATGCCCAGAATCGACGAAGAGTAGACACCGGACGTCGAAGGGGCACAAATGAAGTTCAAGATCGACCTCTAAGACTTATGGCCATTAGAGACCGATTTGCGACAACTCGATCTTTGGTTGATGAGTGGTTAGCAGAACAAGGCCATCCTGTAACTGTTCGAACGGTTTACCACCGGATAAGGTATTTTGGACTGCAGCATTATCGAACCCATCTTGTGTTACCTCTGACGGTTGAGCATCGCTGGCAACGATTACAGTGGTGCAGAGAACGTCACCATTGGAATGTGGAATGGCATCAGGTCGTCTTTTCTGATGAATCTCGATTCTCCTTGGATGCACATGATGGCCGAAGAAGGGTTAAACGACGTCGGGGAGAAAGACGTGAACCTTTCGATGTTGAGCGTCAGGTACACCGGACAGTAGGCGTTATGGTATGGGGTACTATTGCACACCTTTGGTCTTCATTCGAGTTAACATAACACCGCTGCGTTACCTTCAAGAAATAGTGGAGCCATATGTTCTCCCTTACCTCAACCGGCTCGAGAATCCAATATTTCAGCAAGATTCAAAATGCCAGAGTTAGTTTAAACTTATTTTGGCAACATGAGGTAATGCCCAACCTCATGTTGCCAGTTAGTGTAAACTTTTCGAAGCGACCTGTGTGAATTTTTGCCATGGCCACCCAGAATCCCCAGATTTTTCGCCCATAGAGCATGGTTGAGACATCATGGATAGAAGGCTTGGAAATTTACTCTAGCCCCCACGGACTTTGGCGACTCTGAGACATGAAATACAGGATAGTATCCCTCAAGAAGAAAAAGACCATCTTATTGCATCAATGCCGAGATGTGTTGGGAAGAGTACATATAATCGCGGTGGATGAACATATCATCAACAAATTTATTGAAAATAATTATAAACCCTTCTTTTTTTTCTCCAAATTTCAATCATTTACTCCTTGTTCTTATTCCAGAAAACTTGAAAAATATAGGAAATGTAAAATCATTCAAAAGACAACTGAAAGCTTGGATGAGTATTGACTCAAGACTTCAAATAAAAAATTCAAAAGATAACAACTAATAGGAAACATACAGACAGTTATTCAATTCGTAAATGGACCTGATGATATATGATACCCTGAAACTATTCATCTGATTGGAAAATATTTGTACCTTATACATATTCCCGCTCATGATTTTCTTTGTTTGTTTTCATTTCTCTTTTCTTAGTTATTTAATGTATTCTCATTGATCATTTTTTAGAATTATTATTGATTTAATATCGCGCACTGGTTATAATATTATATACCTTAGCGATGTAGTTAGTTTATTAGGTATAAAATAAACTTTCTCTAATTCTGTGGTTATTCCGTTCATTCTTCCACATCTTGTAGAACAAAATCGTGCGAGAATATATCAGAAACGCACAGTTTTCATGGTTATATTTTATTATTCTATGTTGGTACTCCGAACTTTCCGCCACGGCTTTATCTGTCAATTCATCAATTTGCCTTAAAGAAATCAGTTCTGCCAACCAACATTTTTCAATGCAAAAATCACTTATTTATATTTATGGAAATATTTCATTGATTTCAATGAAAATGCAATGAATTAGAGAAAATAATGTATAATACTCGTACAGAAGGCTCATTCTACCACTCGTTCATTCCAAAACTCGCCACTTCGTGGCTCGTTTTTGAATTTTGAACTCGTGGAAGAATACCAATGCCTTCTGCACTTGTATTATAAATAACTATTTTTCTTCTTCTCTTGCTATACGATCTATGTTTCACCAAAAACATTTAAAATTTAAATAGCTCCTTCTGGGAAGTTTCTTTGTCAGTCAGTGTAATATTGAACATTGAAATTGTTCAAACAGAACTAGAAGAAAAGTGGTTCCGAATCAGATATTCCACAGTATAACCACAAATATAACATCTTACCATTGCGAAACATAGACTGCCCCTACTGCTGTTCAGATTTTCCAATAGTAGATAATATGACATATTTTCCTTTAACCGTAAGGAAAATAGGTTGCCCATACCTTTTTCGAAAATAAGATTCGTCTAAACGATGCGGAACTGTCTCCATTCCAAATTGAAGTAGAATACACAGTTAGATTTCGTACTCAGATGAATAGCGATCAGATAAAAATCACGATTGATTGTCGAGAAAAACTGGTAATTGTAGATTTACCGTATAAGTGTAAGTAAATGTCCTCGGTGGGATATGCAGTAGCCTGTAATGAATTAGAAACAAGTTGACAGTTAGTGGCTGCTTTCTTAGAATATGACTACTTTATCGTGTTCATCGTTAGTTTTATTGTCTTTATATTTGCATTTGTTTGCATATTATCATGAGAGTAAAGTCTCGAACGATATTGCGTAACATTCTTCGTGTATATCTTTTCAACCTGCTCCGAAGAAATACGACCATTTGCGTAATTATTTTCCTATTACAAGAATCACACAATAGGCTATATTTTCTGGCCTGTGCGGTTCTTTATTCACGAGAATATTTCTTAATGCCTTCGATGACTAAAACGCATCGAAGTGCGTTCACAGGTGGTTGGAATGATATTCTATCAACCAAACCTACTCCTTAAGAATCGAGCGCAAATGAGATATTATTTCACTCAAAAGATACTGGGTTATCCATGTCGTGGTCCGGATTTTACAGCCCTGTTTCCATTAAATATGTCAAGCAGAACTGTCATCCGAAGCGTCATATGTTTAGTTGAAATTAAGATGCATAGAAACCCTGGTGTGTACTTATACCTGTAAAACATTCATACAAAAGGGAAGGTTTTTAAGATTTATGCCTACTAGATTTTGGGAGATCATGACAGTTTCAGATGGTGCATATTTATATTTGACTTTTCTCAAGATTCTCGATTCTCGTGACCTTTGAGTACAGAATACCTCTGGAGTTCTGCAGGGTTCTCTTCTCGGCCCCTTACTCTTCCTAATTTATGTTAATAACATTGGAACACTCTTAAGGTATTGTAGGTTCCTATTTTTTGCCGTTAATAATGATCTGATACATCGAGGACAGTCTAAATCTCCAGTGTGATCTGGAGAGATTAACCGAAGATCAATTGCTTGTTCTTTCACTTGAATAAATGTTTAAAAATTTCGTTTACTAGGAACACCAATAAAATCTCCTTTCAGTACACACTTGGCAACCATCAGTGAAAGAAATCAAATATAATAATAATAATAATAAACGCCTTTATTGGATAGATGCATTCTACTCAGGGGCGAAGTCTAGCAATGCTATTCAACTTAATCCCCCGAATAGAGTGTAGGATTTCACATATGCCTACTTATGCGTTTCGTCCCTGACACACACACCGGACTCATCAGTGTGACTTTAGTATATTTGTGTGTGCCGTGTCACAGACGCTTGGGTAATTTATTATTATCGGGAGCCGCCGGGACTCGAACCCAGCACCTTGTCGCAACTCGGTGAGGTAGTGTACACTCTTTACCTCTAGGCCACCGAGCGTTGTGTTTATTGTTGTTAAGTGGGGCTTTATGAGAAGCCGCCACAAGAGTAAAACACAATAACATGATTTACATTGCATAATTATATGAAAAAATGTAATACTCTAAGACAAAAAAAATAATCAAGAAAAAACAGAACAAAAACGGAAACATGAATAGAAGGAAACGGCCTCTCGGGTCACTTTTTTCAGAGACTTAGGAATAACGCTTGACTCCAAACTAATCTTTGATGCTCACATTAGTAACATCATCTCATCCTGCTCCAGAATGCTTGGCTTTGTTCTAAGGCATGGAAAGGCTTTCCAGAGGAATGAGACTATCTTAACACACTACCATGCATTTGTCTCCTCACGATTGAACTTCGCATCGATCATATCGAACCCGAGATATGACTGCTATGTTCGACGCTTGGAGTCTGTTCAGAATAGGTTCATTCGGTTTTTGGCCTACAAAAATAAAATTTTCATTGAAAATCACGACTACACGCCTCGAGTTAAGCTGAGGATGGTAACTATCATAACTCCTAAACCATTACTTCAAGTGTCCTGTGCATATTACTCTCAACAGAAAAATCAATAGCACATTGCTTTCCATGACGACTTCTTCTTCTTCTATGATTATGAATTCCTTTGTATGTACGTTAAAGAAGATTATGCTGATATTATTGTGTTATAAGGAACTGTACTGGATCAATTACCTTAAACTAAGAACACCTATAAACTGTCAATGAGTGAGTAACACAGAAGCATAAACGTGCTTTCTAAAGGTAAGTCTTCAGAAAAGTTATAATCGATTAACTGTTTGACATAATAGTTCATGAATCACCACGTCAGATGCTGAGCTATGTTTAATAATAAAACAGCCATTCATCTCCGAAGAGTACCTACCTCTAACTAAGAAATTATTGAGAAATCAAATGAGGTGATGACACAACTAAAATAATTTCAAATTCTAAAAAGTTTCCAGAATTTCTTTCACAAATCCATATTTTGCAACATCGCATAGAAGGAGCTATCTCTTGAATGGGATCTGATTCTTTAATAAGTTCTGTTTCAGGGTCCTTGGCGTGGGAAAAAGCCTACCGATCTTTTATAATTGTCAACTGTGATACACTCAAAGAACAGTGAATTAGAGATTATTCCGCATTTTTTTTCCTCATTTTGTCCGCATAAACCTTCTGTGTGCAACTTCATTGACAGCAATTGAAGCAGTGGCTTTCCTCCGTTTTTCAGGAATCGTTGGAATTCTACAGAAGTTATAGCATAAACGTGCTTTCTAAAGGTAAGTCTTCAGAAAACTTATAATCGATTAACTGTTTGACATAATAGTTCATGAATCACTACGTCAGATGCTGAGTTATGTTCAATGATAAAACAGCCTTTCGTCTCCGAAGAGTACCTACCTTCAACTTAGCAGAAATATTGAGAAATCAAATGAGGTGATGACACAACTAAAATAATTTCAAATTCTAAAAGTTTCCAGAATTTCTTTCACAAATCCGCATTTTGCAACATCGCATAGAAGGAGATATCTCTTGAATGGGATCTGATTCATTAATAGCTTCAGTTTCAGGGTCCTTGGCGTGGGAAAAAGCGTACCAGATCTTTTATAATTGTCAACTGTGATACGCTCAGAGAACAGTACGTGAATTAGAGATCATTTCGCATTTTTTTCCTCATTTTGTCCGAATAAACGTTCTGTGTGCAACTTCATTGACAGCAATTAAAGCAGTGGCTTTCCTCCATTTTTCAGGGATCGTTGAAGAAGATCATGTTAATATTATTGCGTTATAAGAAACTGTATTGGATCAATTACCTTAAACTAAGAACACCTATAAACTGCCAATGAGTGAGAAATAAGAATTCTACAGAAGTTATAGCATAAACGTGCTTTCTAAAAGTAACTCTTCAGAAAACTTATAATCGATTAACTCTTTGACATAACAGATCATGAATTACCACGTCAGATGCTGAGCTAGGTTAAATAATAAAACAGCCATTCATCTCCGAAGAGTATCTACCTCCAACTTAGAAATTATTGAGAAATCAATGATGATACAACTAAAATAATTTCAAATTCTAAAAGTTTCCAGAATTTCTTTCACAAACCCGCATTTTGCAACGTCGCATGGAAGGAGCTATCTCCTGAATGGGATCTGATTCATTAATAGGTTCAGTTTCAGGGTCCTTGGCGTGGGAAAAAGTGTACCAGATCTTTTATAATTGTCAACTGTGATACGCTCAAACAACAGTGAATAAGAGATCATTCCGCATTTTTTTCCTCATTTTGTCCGCATAAACGTTCTGTGTGCAAAGTCATTGACAGCAATTAAAGCAGTGGCTTTCCTTCGTTTTTCAGGAATCGTTGAAGAAGATTATGCTAATATTATTGTGTTGAAAGAAACTGTATTGGATCAATTATCTTAAACTAAGAACACCTATAGATTGCCAATGGGTGAGTAACAGAATTTCACAGAAGTTATAGCATAAACGTGCTTTCTAAAGGTAACTCTTCAGAAAACTTATAATCGATTAACTGTTTGACATAACAGATCATGAATCACCACGTCAGATGCTGAGCTATGTTCAATAATAAAAGAGCAATTCATCTCCGAAGAGTACCTACCTCTTACTTAGAAATTATTGAGAAATCAAATGAGGTGATGACACAACTAAAATAATTTCAAATTCTAGAAGTTTCCAGAATTTCTTTCACAAATCCGCATTTTGCAACGTCGCATAGAAGGAGCTATCTCTTGAATGGGATCTGATTCATTAATAGGTTCTGTTTCAGGGTCCTTGGCGTGGGAAAAAGCGTACCAGATCTTTTATAATTGTCAACTGTGATACGCTCAAAGAACAGTGAATTAGAGATCATTCCGCATTTTTTTTCCTCATTTTGTCCGCATAAACGTTCTGTGTGCAACGTCATTGACAGCAATTAAAGCAGTGGCTTTCCTCCGTTTTTCAGGAATCGTTCTCGTACAACCGAGTTTATGTAACATTTTAGCCGCTGAGCACGTAGAAGGAAAATTAATGAGATACTCGTTGCAGTACTCTACACGGGGAATCGATCTTGTTCATTTGAAATTATTCGCAGTTAAATTCGCCTCAATGTTAATTGCTGGTAATGGTTTCCAGATTATTTATGTTTTTAACGGTGCTATTCCCGTATGTCGTATGTCCCAGATTCTGGAGCAACTCCTGAACTTTTGTTATCGGGAAATAATCGGCTGTTTCACTATGAAAGAACCCCGCTCAATCCAAAGCCATTTTAATGTTCGAAACACTCCATTGAAGAATCAATTATTTCGACCTTACTTGATGAAAATTTATATTTTATGTGTACATAGTCAAAAGAAATACGTTATTTTTCCAATATATATTTTAGTTATCTGTATATCGCGTTGTATTTCCAATAAGGTTTCACTAGATGGTGTTAAAAAGATGAGATTTTGTAGGACAAAAACTTTTATGGCAATTTTGTGATTGGTTGACTCAGTTTAGTTTGAGCGTGCGTCAAAAATGGACACTTGCAAAGAGAAAATACGTTAGATTTCACAGTTTTATTTCCATAATGGTGAAAATGCAAGCCATGTAAATATGTAGTATTTATGGTCCTGATACTGTAACAGTCAATCAGACTCAATTTTGGTTCCGTCGATTCCGTTCCGGAATTTCGATGTCAAAGATGCACCACATACTGGAAGGCCAATTGTCGAAAATGTCGATAAAATCTTGAACATTGTCGATTCCGACCGTCATGTGATCACTGTATCGATTCCCCAAGAGCTAAAGATCGCACAAAAAACCGTTTGGAATCACTTGCATAAGGCTGATATCAAGAAGGAACTCGATGTATGGGTACCACACGAGTTAACGCAAAAAAACGTCAAGGAATCGCAACAAAATCGACCAATTTTTGAAGGGGTTGGTGAATAGTGATGAGAAGTGGATCACTTACTTACTTACTGACGACAACGTCAAGCGAAAACGGTCGTGGTCGAAACGGTGGCAACGTTTGGATTGACGGCCAGCAAGGTTGTACAGATGTGTTGGATGGGATTGGCAGGAAATAATCTTCTATCAGCTGCTCCAGTATGGCATAACTATCAAATCAGAATTGTACTGTCAATAATTGAACCGTCTGTAGGATCAATCACCCAGAAGCAGCCATCTTTGGCCAATAGGAGAAGAATTGTGTTACATAAGGACAACGCCAGGCCACACACATCTATAGTGACTCACCAGAAGCTCCAGGAGCTTGTTTGGAGGTTCTTATGCATACACCTTATAGTCCGGACCTGATAACAAGTGATTACCATCTCTTCCTGTCCATGGAGAACAATTTTGCACCTTACAAATACGGATACTTCGTCTTACAAAAATGGGTACATTCTCGCGAAAAGTCCGTATGGGATTCACATGTTATCTTACAGGTGAAAAAAAATGTTCCAATAAGTTAGTGTTGTGAATGAGTGTCATCAAATAACTCCAATTATGCTGAACCATGTTAAAGACAGTTTGATTGTATTATTGTATGGAAGTCAATGGAGAAAATTCGATTTGAAAACGGAAATTAAATTTTTTGGATTTTCAGCATGATAAAACAATTCAATTTCTTCAAGAATGTGATTTTTCTAAGATTTTTCAAGTTTGTAAAAAGGTCATCATAAAAATAACCAAAATATTCAAGGTGGCTCATTTGAGCTGGAAAATTCATCATCAATATTACATTTTTTTTATACACCATTGTAAAGAAGCTTCCAAGACCTTTCAAATGAAGTATTACTAAACCACTCTGCCCTATTCAATTTTGAGGGTTTGGAGCGCCCCCTCTTAGGGGGTTGCTCGTTAAAGCCTCAAATATACGTCAAAAAATGTCCCTCAAGAAAAAAACATTCGACATGTTTCGGGAAAATCACTGTGGGATGAGAAATATACGGGGTAGTTCGTCTGAGATGGAAGACCCTGTATATATTCTTTTGAGGTAGGGCAATATTAAAAATTATCAAAATTAACTTAAAACACAAAGCATGTGTAGATGTAATCTCAGTAATAGCAGAGGAAATGTAAACGGGGCATCATACATTTCAACGCATGATACAATAGTACAGATAAAAACCTCAGCACAAACTCTATCTCCCCGTATAGGTGTAGTTATTGGTTTGTGTCTATGTTTACAGAATAAGCTAACATATTTTTATTGAAGGGCTTCTTCTTCATCCAAACAAATTTTTTTCCATCTTTTCTCTTCACCAGCGCTTGACTACTTCATAATTAGATCTGAAAACAAAGAAGGAAAGGAGTAGTAAATGTTAGTTTTCATTATATTTATTTGGAATCAGCGACCCATTCTAAAGAAGAATCTGAAACCGATTGGATAGCTTGAAAACCACCATGAAATCTATAAATTGGACAAGTATTATCAATAAATATGTATAAGGGGTTAGATTGAATATAATTACATAATATGAACCCTTATTAAATAAATAGATCCTTTCCTTCAATCCCATAAGAACCATATATTACAATGTACTTATTGCAGATTCAGCATTTCATCTTTATGAATAGCCCTTTGTTTCACTTGTTATTGAATTGTTATTCACCTAGGAATTTAGATAAGAAAATCTATAAAGGGGACTGAATCTGTGTACTCATTAAGAATTGATTGTGTATCCATAAAGAAAAGATTGTCTCGCATTGTATTCGAAATAAATCGTTTTGTTTTTAAAAACGAGGTTTTCCACCACAAAAACATATTTATATATATCATTACCTATATTTTGTATTTTTTGTATGAAGTTGTTTCCTTGATGTTGAAATATTATATTAATTCACAGAATTGATTAATGTGTGTCGCGTATTGAGGCTAAATTTAATTTTTTGTACTCGACAATGTCAATTTTTATCTGTATTCTTTTTTTCCCTTTTTGCTTCCAGCGTTGTAGCTTGGTCTTTTTCATTAAGCTACGTTTAATTATTCTCTGTAATTGTGCTTTTACCTGTTGACAAATGAATAACAATCACCGGTATTACAAATTGATAACAACGGAATCCTAAAATTGATTCTGTAACACACGAACAGCAGAAATAAAGATATCGTGGTTCCTGCGACCGCAGCCAGCCAGAATGCGACAAAAATAATAAGCGCTGGCAAAATTTCAATAGAGATAAGGGAGCACAGAACGTGCAGCCCAGCGTGAGGCGCCGCGTTTCATAAATTAGCCCAGGCCGAAGAACAAACGGACGCCCGGTCCGCCTTTCGGAACGTAGCCCCAACGCCGTACCGGAAACGATATGGCGTTTTTGATTTAGCGATCTCACAAATCGAAGTCGTCGTGGGAGAAGGACATCACGCATCTTTCTTCGCGTCCGGTCACAAATGGCGTACGGAACCCAGGGTTTCTTAAGCGGAAAGAACGGTCGTTTGTGATGCTGCATTCGGGAGATGAAACAGACTGGAGATTATGAACGTTTTGGATTGGAGATGAACTATTAATTTTTGCTGGGAGAGTCTTATTGAATTGGTACGGTGGAGCCAACAGCTTTGGTTAGCTGAAACAATAACACAGGTTCTCTTTTTTTGAGGACTGGAATTCATTTCTCCTATTTTCTACTGTTGTCTTCCTTCTGCACGTCACTTTTTCTTCTATTTGGTTGTTTGAAGAAGGTATTTCCTCTTATCTGTCTTTCTTATTGGGATTTATATTATCTTCCTCATTATTACTTATTCTCATTTCTCTTCAATATATCTTTTGTTTGTTGACTATTTCCTCAATAGTTTCAAGTTTCAATTCTTCTCTGATTTATTTGTTGCTTATATACCATGGGGCGCCAACCGCTGTTCTGATTACTATAATTAGTGTACTTTTCAACTGATCTCCCTTATTGTCTTTCGTATTATACCAGGCTACTCCTGCAAACGTAATGCTTGGCATTGACACTATATTTATTATCTTCAGCTTGTTCTCTAAGGAAAGTTTACTTTTTGGGTTTAGTACCGAGTAGAGTCTCCCGTGCAATTGCCTTGCCTTTTTCCTGTCTTCTTCTAGCTGTTTGCTAAAATTCATTCTTCTGTCTAGAGCTACTCCCAGGTGTTTTGCTCCCTTTTTCATTTCTATCGTCTGATTCTCTATTTTGACGTTTCTTGTTTTCTTTTTATTTACTGTTGTTCCTCCATAGTAGATTGCAACTGTTTTCTGCGTATTTACTTTGAATCTCTATTTCTTGAATTTATATTCCATCAGTTTATCTGTAGCTGAGAGGGGAGAGACAGGGTGACACTATTTCTCCGAAGCTTTTCACACTGGCACTGGAAGATGTTTTTAAAAACCTCCATTGGGAACACAGGGGCCTTAAGATCGATGGCCGATATTTAAATCACATGCGTTTCGCAGATGGTATTGTGCTTATCAGCAGCGACTTGGTCGAGTTGCAGGAAATGCTTTTGGAGTTGAAGACAGCTTCGGAGAGGGTGGGCTTAACAATGAACCTAGCGAAGACTAAAATCCTGATAACAGAAGAGAGGATCATACAGATAAGTATGCAAGCAATCGAAAGGGTTCAGGATTATGTCTACCTGGGTCATCAAAAAAAACTGGGAATAGAAAACCAGCAAGCCGAAATTCAAAGAAGAGTCCGTATGACTTGGGCCGCTGCTGGAAAGCTCAGCCACACCATCAGAAATCCTGATATACCTATCAACCTCAAATCAAAAGTTTTCAACACCTGTATCCTTCCGATCCTCACATATGGGCTAGAGACGACTACTCTGACTTGCAGAAGCGCTAACAAGCTCAGAACAACACAAAGGGCCATTGAAAGACAAATGCTGGGCGTCAACTTCCAAGATCGCATAAGGAACGAAGAGATCAGACGGCGAACACGGGTGGAGAATGTGATAAAACGAGTTGCTACCATGAAGTGGGCTTGGGCAGGACACATTGCTCGACAGGACGACCTCCGTAGGACAAAACATATCATGCAGTAGGCCGAGACTGCATAAAAGAAGCGTCGGGCGACCCCCCAGAAGATGGATGGGCGACATTAGAGAGACTACGGGTCGTAACTGGTATAGAACAGCTAGATATATAGAAGGGTGGAAGAAAAGAGGGGATATCTATGTCCAGAAGTGGATTCTGAAGGGCTGCTAAAGAAGAAGATCTTTAGCTAACTAGTTATTGCTTTACGAGTTCTACTGTGATAGTAGATAGCGGTGTCATCTGTAAGCTGGACTATCTTGCATCTATTCATTTTTGGTATGTCTACCATGCATAAGTTGAACAGCAGCGGTCCTATCACCGATCCTTGGGGAACTCCTGCTTCAATTTCTCTTAGCTGGACTAATCAGAGTAGGACACTCTTTTATCATAAAGTTAAGAAATTGAAATCAAAGACGGATGTCCACAACGATAATTATGTTGAGTGGTTTACTGTAGGGATTCTTTTATGGCCCCATGATATTTATTTTATCCATATGTGATCTTCTTTTGGAGTTGACTTCTAAATTCTTAAATATTGATGAAGATAAAATAAAAGTGTGCCACTGTTCAGTCTGGCATTTATCTCTTCAGATAATCCTGAACTTCATGGTGAATTGGTGCTTGGACTGGTGGTTTCCTCAATTTCCATCCAAATAGTAGAATTCGTATGAAAAACAGTAATTGAATGGACTTGTATTGAAGACTGCTGAATAAAACTAAACATAATATTTATTTGATCGACAGTATTTCAGATGTTGCCATGCGAATGAAGACGGATATATAACTTATGATACCACTTATTCTGCATCAATTTTTATATCATTGCAAATATTGAAAAAATAGTAAATGAATAGTTTTTCAATTTTCAGCCTCCTGAGGCTTCAGAAACTTCCTTCTGGGGTAGTATTCATTCACATGGTTGATTACTGCGATGAGGTCGATGTTCATTATCTAGAATTATTCTGATAACAACAATATATTACTAATTAATTTCATAACACTAACCAAGTACATTCCAAAACCAAAGATCGAAGCGTATACATCAGCTTGTTGCGATGTTTCTTAATTATGATTAGATTGTAGCTCTTGGACATTTACTATGGCTGAATACATTTTCTTGAACCTTATAATGCCTTGAGTAAAATTTCTGACAAGAACCAACATACTACATATCATGAAGATGAATCAGCCATAGAAAGGCGAAAAGGGTATGCAATATATTCTACCTAAAGAGTAAGAACACATTTTTTGACGAATATACTCAATCATAGCTGCTACTCCTATGTTATCTCGACCAACCACTTGAAACATTTCATGGACTTATTTTGCATAAAGCTTGAAATTATTATCTCATATTCACTTGTAGCTTGTAGAATCTTATCTCAGTGTTGGCACTCAATTATAAATTTTTGTTCCATATTATACTTGAATTTTTCATGTTTTGTGATAATTACATCTCACGAAATTAAGGACGAAACTTTAAATATTCAGGCAAAATCTTATCTCAACCGCAGTTGTCACGGAAAATTTGGGTGTTTATCTTATAATATTCTTCTTGAGTTTTGTATGCTTTTGATGATATGTTCGGTATCATCTCAAATTGAGAGTAGTATGTGAGATTGTTACCTAGAATATAGTTCAAACGGCAATCAATCAATCTGGTATAATTCATGAAGATATCAACGCTCTGAAATTCCAAATCCTTTTTCCATCGTATAAAAAAAAGAATTAATAAAATAGCTATCAACAAAGCAATTTTCGCGAAATATTATGAAACCTACATCTATTATCCATAGCAGGTAACTATAATCTTTTTGTTCTACCAAGTCGTTTACTATTGAACAGTTATCTCAACAATCAGGAAAGAAATCTCGTTAGGAATTAATAAAAACCCATCAATAGCACCAATAGGAGCACTTGTGTATCGATCATTTCATCGAATAGAATCTATAAAAATTGTCAACTCATGTGTAACGAATAGAAAGATACCTGTTCACCAATTAAAGGCAATATAAATTCTAATAGGATGATTTCGTTACAAATATCCGCTTTGAAACTATGCACATAACCAGTAGGTATATTTGAGTGCAGTATATTAATTAATTGTTTGGAATATTCCTTCACCATAATGGTTCATTGTATAAAAGATAATGTTCTTTAATTGTTACTATTATTGCCGTATTATACAGTTTCTAGATTATGCAAGTAAATATTTTGCGCTATCGCGATAGTCGATGGAAAACTCCCACCATTGGGTTGTGGCAATACTTCTTGGAAATATAATATTATGAGTCGACTGTTGGTAGATCATGGTGGTGGGTTATATCATGGTAGGATGGGAAAATGGTCTCTGAGATCCAAGAATATGCTGGTTACTAATGTAATTTGATTTGATAATTGAGTATTTACTTAATGGAGGTTCATTTCAAACAACTATACATACTTTTGGAAAATATTATTTCGATCTTCAATGAATATGAAGTTTTGAAACTCTGAAATCAATCCAGATTTTTGAATAATATCTGCGTTCAAAATTTCATCAAGTGTACGAGTTGAATGAGTATGAATTTTATTTTCTACTAATTCCATAATAGATGAACAATACAATTAATCAGAATATTTCTTATTTTCTGATTTTTTGTTCTCAGGTATTTGAATTTTTTTTTTTTGTATTCACTTGAAAGGAATTTTTTTTTATTATTTAAATTAACGTGTCTCAGCAGCTAGGCCATTGACACAAGGTCCAATATACTTATCCTCTAGGCATAAAAAATAATACAGTTCTCCATTAATAATACGTTTGCAATGTTTTGTGATCTACATCACACAAAGACAAAAGTCTCATAGTTTTGTTTTTTTAGCTCAATTTTCAAAATTCTTCCGCTAAACTGTATATAAAATAATAATTTGCATATTCTTTTTTTCTCAAATGCTGGCTTAACAGTCACTTCACAGGGTTTATCAGAAGTTTGTTGTTAAACCCTTATTTTGAAACATTCTGTGGCATAAGTACGTAGTCAAAATTTTTAAAATTACCAATTTTCATCAATTTTCATTCCTTTTCAATACTTTGTTCTTTGATTCATAGCTTCAAGCACACTGGTTAATTTTTAAGGTATTATTGGAAATCGTACAGAAAAAAACTATCCTTTTTGTCAATGACGGAATGAACAATCATAGAGTATAATTTGACACTGTGAAGGATGTATTTTGGGTTGCGTGCAAAGCCAAGGCTGGCCGCTAGTATTGAATGAAAATTATTCTTATTATTCATCGTGATTTTTTTCCATTAAAATGAAACCTTTTATTTTTTTCTCAATAATAAATGTTACTTTATTGAAGTTTAAAAATCTATAATATGTATTTCATGTAACAGAGAACTTGGCTTAAACTAAGGTTTCTTCTGGTACAATATTTGGCCCAATAATATATAATTTTTAATAATAAGGTTTTCATTATAAAAATCGAATACTTAAAAATAACCGAAAATTCTAATGTTACACTTTTATTAGCAATCAAATAATTACATTTTGCTTGTCTACCGAGTGGTGAACATAATTATAGCGATCAAAACTAGAAACGATTCCCAGAATTGTTGGATGAAGTGATTCCGAATGATTTCAAAATGAAAATATTAATGTTAATGTTGTTCTTCCCTTTCATCTTCACTGCTTTCGAATTGTGAAATTATAGCTCAGTTCCATAAAATATACTTCAACTTCATTAATTTCACTGATGAACTTGGGGTTTACGTATTTGCATGTATAAAATTCTGAAAATGGAACAAAAAAAAATCTCAACAAGGACCAGCAGAGTTCTAAAAATTATCATAAGAATGTGAGTGGATTAAAAAAAATTGAAATAAAGATGTGGCTAACCACTTTATTCAAGGTATCATTAACAAGTCCATTTTTTTGGTCAATGCGTTCTGATTTTTTCTTAAATAGTATTTGAAGACACACGACGCAATCAAACCAATGATTTCTACCTATGCGAACCGTTTCAATAATCAGTTGATTATACATGAGCCAAATAAAAAAAAATTGACCACCGGTCAAATACGCATTTGTAATCTACATATTCGGTAGCCCAAGCCATCCAAATAAATCAACAGGCCTATCTATTAACAACATACAGGTACAATTATTCAGTTTATTATTCGATATCCAGTTCTAATTATATAATCAGAGCGAGTAATAAATATTCGTACTTATTGATTTATGCAATGCAAGATCGAAGAAATTTATGGCCTCTTCTGACCCGAGGGGATAGTTTAATTCGTGTTGGTAGGTATAGAATTTGAGGAAGAACAGTAATTTCGTTGGTGTCCTCAATATAAAAAATATAAGAAAACGTTATATCTGTTGAACGTTTAATTAGCAAGTGGGCTATAATTTTATGTGTAGTTTTAGGCTTGGATTAATATTCCTTCTGTACCTATTTTTCTCTTTGATTCGATTCTTTTCGTTTTATTAATTCGAATGAATCATTGAAGTTAATAATGCA
Organism: Harmonia axyridis; assembly: GCF_914767665.1. NCBI lineage: Eukaryota > Metazoa > Arthropoda > Insecta > Coleoptera > Coccinellidae > Harmonia > Harmonia axyridis. Next base: position 28,915,345 of record NC_059507.1, read on the forward strand.
AATTTGTTTTTTTTTTCTTTAATGAATATCATGTTGTCGAGTTAATAATTTCCAATAGAATTTTCGAAAACCGAGTGAGGCTAGTTCTAGCCTCACTTGTTTCGGGGTCATCAGTTTTGGAAAATTCTATTGTAAAAAATTAAGTCGACAAAATCAAAAGACTCACCAAATATTCATTACAGATCTAGAAAAATGATACATTTAGTGTTATTTCACCAATACGTGTTTTGTATTTCATAATTCTCAAGACTTCGAGGAATGAATTTTTAATATATAGTTCCTTGGTTTTCAGGTTTAAGATTTCATGGATATGGAAGAATAAAAGTAGAATAGCAACTTAACTTTCAGCCAAATTTCATTTGAAATTTGAAGGAGGTTCATTATTCAAAATGAGAAATCAAATATAGGTACATTTGAACTTTGAAGGAAACATGTATTTATCTAGAGGACTAATGATGGGAGAATAAATGAATTGATTTCAGAAATAAAGAAATATTCTTGATTATTTATTTGAAAAAAACTTACGGTCCTACAACAAAGAAAGGAATTTAACACTATGAAATTTCTTTGATTTTTACAAGTAATCAAATTCCTGTACTTGTTTCATCGCAGCAGGAATTTTAAACTGAAAAATTGGAGGTTAACTAATAAATCGATCAATCAATGGAACGATTCAGACAGGTGAATTTGAACATTGAATTTAAATAAAATCTATACTGACCACCAAACTATATACATACATTACTACTATGAATATTAACAATATTTCTCTTATCGAAAGAGTACTTTGCTGTTGCCTTTTCTTTCTTTCTTTTATTCATTTGGATACCTCGTTCCTCGACTATGATTTATTCATAGTATAGTTGGGAAATGTAAAAGTTCAATAGAATATTCGACTTGGTATCAGGAGTTTTTGAGCGCTTGCTAATACATGCACGCTTAAAGACTACAGAATTGTATATTGATAAGAAATATTATCCATTATGACCCATGAAATGAGGACATTTTGAATTCTCTTGAAGATGAAATCGATCTTCATAGTGATTTACAATTTTTTCTGAATTTTTCTTTTTGCCATTAACTCGACAACCAACAAAAGTTCTGTCCTTTTTTCATTATGACATTTTTCAGCCCTCCGTGTTAATGATCAAAAACGTTCAAAACAAATTTACGAACGATATTCAGTGGTTTAGAAAATAAAAATTTCTCAATTTTTTGTGTGAAAGCTACATATTTTTGGGTAACTGACAATATTGATTAATATGATATACATACAAAATTTTAGTGAATTCTGAAGAATAGGATCCGAAATACCGGAAATTTTATATCAAATTTCAGCCTAGCAATAATAATACGTCATTGTCTGTAACAAGCGCGGAAAAAGAAAAATTATGTTGATCTACCAATGTAGGCCGCAGAAGTTGAAGGTGAGTTAAAAACGTCAGAAAGAAAGAAGAAGACAAAGCCTGCAAATCGTATATATTGCAACATATTGCAACCTCTACTGGATGTTGTCTACAGTTTGGGAAATCATTCTTATATTCACCTAAATAGATGGTGGTAAAACATACAATTATTACTTGAAATAGGCATGTAAATGAATTCAATTAATTTAATAATACGAGATAATTAGACATAATGCTCGACTATTCATAAGAAATTTCGACTTTTAATAATTTCGTAATTGCATAATCCATTCTGTGATCTCAATAATTACATATATAAGAGGTTTTTACAAATTACTTCTGGTCCAAAGAGCGATTCGAACAATAAATTATGTATGATGTTGCCAGACGATGTAATAGGTGAAATACAGTACTCTGTGAGACATCCTAACTCATTAAAACTTGAAAGAGCTATGGGGATTTAAATACTGCTATTATAATAATATTAATATAAGTCCGTTACACGTTGAACAAAAGACTCACAACAAAATAAGGAGGTTCATTTCTTTAGTGCGATATGTTGATATGATTTATCTATTACTATGAAAAACTATTTTGTTTAAAATGATCGATAGATCTTAAGAACATGCACTTGTTACTCCTTCCTAATTTTGACTCGAATAAGTTCATGAAGAAAACATCAATATTATTAATATTAGTCTTATAGGCTTTCGTCTCCTCTAGGAAATTTTTCCAAATAAGTGCAGACAAATAACATTTTGTTGAAAGTATCATTCTTTGTTTTTATGGAATGTAAGGATGATTCGGTTCTATTTTGAAACTTTTGAAAACTATGACAGACCAGGAAGTTTCGACTTCAGTTCAGAAAACTGATGCCGGTGAAGACTTCAGGCAAGGTTCGGATAACTATTATTATATCGAACGGTAAGATCTAGAAACTTGAATCAACAATAACAATAATATTTATTGATCTCAAAAATTATTCACAAGATCAAAATCAATTCAAACGAATAAAATGGAGACAAGTCATAAAAGAGCTTATTTTCTACAAAATGAAATAAACTCATCAACTGAATAAGGTTCACAATCCAAAATAAAATTGTAAATGCGCCTTCTAAACAAGGTTATATCTTCAACAACCTGTAATTGCTTAGGAAGCAAATTAAATAAACGCATGGCCATATAAAGTGGTCCTCTTTCAAACCTAATAGTACTGTGAATAGGAAGAAGAAAAGAATAAACCTGCCGAGTATTATTTTTATTGACATATGGCAAAAAATAGTTTTTCCGTAACTTAAGGAAGATAAATAGGCGATAAATGTAAAGACCAAAGACGGTTTGGATTCCATTGGATCTGAAAACTCCGCGACAGGACTCACGAAAGCCCAACCTATTCACTATTCTCATCACTCTTTTCTGGATGAGAAAAATTTCATCGGCACCAGACGAACTGCCCCAAAAAATAATTCCATATGCTAGCACAGACTGGAAACTAGCAAAGTAGAAAGCACTCAACACAGCACTCTTCAACTTGTCCCTGATCATGAAAATCAAGTACGACGAAGAGTTGAGAGACTTTCCCAACTTAGACACCTGATGATCCCATCGCAGGTGTTTATCTAGACCAACTCCCAGAAAATTAACAGAATCCACCAATTTAATTTGAATTTTTCAGGATATGGACGAATTTAGTTCAACTAGGGGATTCGTGAATAGTCCATTAAAAATTTGGTTATCCTGATGATTTGATAATTACAAATTTGATCAAGATGAAAGCTTGCGTTTGAATGTGAAGTAATAATGATAAGAAAAATAGCAGTTCATTATTGGCCATCGACCGAAGTTCTTCAGCCTAAAGTGAAATCCTAATTTCAAATTCATGCAAAATTTCATTCTGATGGCTTCACCAAAACCATTAAAAATTGAAAGAAAATTCAGAAAAAATAGCACCCCAAAAATAGAAAAAACCGAAGTTGAAATTTAGCACTGAAACAAATCCCGATGTATAAAATCTCTATTAAAATGAAAATTGTTCCATAAAGGTACACAAGAAGAAAACATCAGTTGATAACACCATTACATCGCTTAGCCCGGACACAACAATTTTTTGACTACTGGGGGGTGAAATTCTACAATTGCCTCCCATCAAGAATGAAAACCCTGCCAATGAATGAATTTGATCGAACCATCAAAGAGTTTTTAATTAACGGTTCTTTTTATAGCATAGAAGAATATTTAAGTTCGAGTATGTTATAATATGAATAATTTGACATAACATGTAAATTTTGATGTTGAATAAACTTTACTATTACTACAATTGTGAACTTTTTTGAAGGTTCGATTTTCGATAAGTGATGGATGATTCATGAATCACCCTGTAGATTCGAAACCAACAGTCATAGGATACAAAACAAGCAATTTTTCTGAATGGCCTGAATGAACAGCATTTACAACTAAGCTATGGCCAACCATTTATGTTACATCCTGTAGAATAACAGTTTTAGTAGCCACACACCCAGTATATTATTGGATCATTAGCTTTTTTGACGACAATTTCGGCAATATGCCATACCTTGGGTAAAAACTCAACGGTTCATAAGTTATTGGGATTCTTATAAAAAAATTGTGTCGCTGGGGATTTTTTCAGTATTTCGGCAGAAAGAAATTTTTTCGAAAAAACCTTAATCAGTCAGTGTGAGAATTAGAACACTTATGACAATTACTTATAGTTCATTAACTTAGTACAAAATCTTAACTTTCTGCCGAGCTATCTGCTACAATTTAAGTGTAACAGAACACGACAATGGACTAGTTTTCATTTTTTTGTTAAGGATTAATTCTGAAAATTTAAGTATAATGAAACAAAAATGTGGAAGAATCATTGAAATATCTCTAGAAATGAAAAAGTTTTGGGACTTTGAAGTTGCGCTTGGAACAATAATTTCATAGTCTAGTGAGAGACGTCACGCGACTTACACGAGGCGACTGGTATTCGCAGAGTGCTTACGAATTCATTGATGTACAATCAATTGTGCCATTCGTGTCATGTTTTGTTCGTTACACGATGGCTGAAATAAAAAAAAATCCTACAAATATTGTATTGTGCCTATGTGTGCAAGCACGACAATTAAAAACCCCAATAAATTGTTTTTCATTTACCAAATGACATGAATCAAAGGAAGAAGTGGTGCAAATTAATGAGGCGTGACTTAATTGGACCGAAAACTACTTCATATGTGTGTGAAGATCATATTGATGTAAGTATATATCAGTACTAGCTGTCTATTTCTGATAATAAAAATACTAAGGTGTAAGTTGGTTTGAAATAAGTTATTGAGTAAAAATAACTTTGTCCTTTCACGAAACCTTCTTCCATTATGGTGACATAAAAACAAAACTCGAGTTAAAACTACACTGTACAACTACAAACGGCGCGAGAGCCTTGGCGCGGCTAAGTATTTAAACGTAATTTATGGTGTAGCGATCACAGGCAAGTGGCGTGACGTCACAGACGAGTCGGAGACCAAAGACGTTCCGCGCTAAAATACGTAAATTTAAATAATCTATTTCTCAGTCATGTATTGATGGATTTTCAAAATTGTTTTCACGGATTTATCAGTTTTGCTCTATATTTTAATTCTATCGTGTCAAATATAGTATTATCAACATCACTTAACTAGTCCGAATACTTATTGACAATGAATTGACAAGTGTATTTAAGCTTGTTTGAAAGCATTCTTTTTGTTATTAATGAATCATATCAATTAGACATTAATGAAGATAATAAATCACCCGGTTTTGTTAAACCCAATCACGCGCAACTATCAAAACGCCGAAATTCAATTGTTAAAACCGAATTCAAGAAATTTCCGCCAGCCCCTCCACTGATCCAGTCTCTTCTCTGTTGGCATCATTGTTAGCGAGGTCCGATTGAAAAAGTGAGTCGCGAATGCGTACATACATATAAATTATTTAAATGTTGGCAGATATGTATGCAAGTGGCTCAAAGAATACCGCCACTTGGCAAAAACTGGCACCGTACACTCTGCGCCATAATTTGCAACCGTCATCTTTGTCGTCTTGGCCTGATGGTAGACCGCCGATTGTGTACTTATCATAACCATTATTTTTTACAGGATCGAAATTCTCGAAGGCCTGATGAATATCAAAATATGTGAGATGGTCGTATCGACATTCTCTCGTTGCATGAATAAAATTGGGGATAATGGTGAGATACTTCTGGCCGATATTATATTTACAAGTTCTTTTTGATCGGGTTCCCTCCGTTTGATTGATCATTCTTATTAGTATCTGAAAGTTAATCGGTCGATTTTAATTGTGCAGGATGTTGGGGAATGCGGTTAATATACAGACGCTTGTCATTTCGTCTTACTGCAAAGCAATTGTCACACATTTTCAAGTATTTTATTATTTATTTTGTATTGGCGGTTGCTTCACGGAGATGAAGATTGAAAAATGTAGTTTTGAAGTTATCGAGGCATATTTAAACAACATGCTCAATCAGAAGACTGAAGAACTCTTGTATGGATTTTGATCTACATACGATATGGCAAATCATCTGAACAATATCATTTTGGAACGAAAAAACAAAAATTCTTACGGAAAAAATGCTCTGATTCAAATTCGCAGTCAAGTAGTTTTTTCTCGGAATTATGCATGTAGATTTTTGCTTCAGTATACACATAATCAAATCTAGAGTCGAAACTTTTTGAACAGACATGTTAGATTCCTAAAAATACTGGTAGGTAGGTATGTTAACTATTTGGATTTCTTTTAATATAATTCTTGCGACTAAAACTCGGCATGGGCCGTACTGCCCTTTTCTTCCATTAGTGGCTCTATTTGATAAATATACAGAGCCGTCCCTAGCGAAATCGCAGACCTTGGAAGAGATCCAATTTGTCGCCCTAATATAAGTCAACTCTGCAGAATGCAAAAAAATCAGTTGAAATACATGGAAATATAACAAAAAATGATCACAATGAGATGGACGAAAATCCAAAAGAAGTGACTAAAGAAGAAATTGAAGAATAGGAAAGCACCCGGAATAGACGGAATACAAAATCAAGCAATTAAAAACTTATCAGGAGAAATTGGAGATGAATAGCCAAATTCATACTAAAAACAAGCAAAAAAATGGAAAACGGCGGATACAATCTTAATTTGGAAGTTGATGATAACCAAAAGATATTAACCCAATCGTACCTGACAAAAAAGAAAATTCAAAGTGAATACAGATGGTACTAGGTCGACGAATAGATAAATTGAAGCCGGAGTTCCCCAAGGATCAGTGATAGGGCCGCTACTGTTAAACTCATACATGGAGACATACCTAAAATGAATAGATGCAAGATAGCCCAGTTTGCAGATGACACAGCTTTCTATCACAGTAGGACTCGGAAAGCAATAAGTAGTCATTTACAGATAGGCTTTGGTAGACTGATAGAATACTTCAAGAAATAGAGATTCAGAGTGAATACGATGAAAACAGTTGCAATCCTACATTGGGGGAACAACAGTAAAGAATGAGAAAGTAGAAAACTTCAAAATAGAAAATCAGACGATAGAATGGAAAAAGGAAGCAAAATACCTAGGAGTAACTCTAGATAAAAGAATGAATTTTAGCAAACAGATCGAAGAGAACAGAAAAAAGCTGCTCACCCCAAAAAGTAAACTTTCCCTATAAAACAAGCTGAAGATAATGAAAATAGTGCTAATATCTACCAAGCATTACGTATGCAGAAGTAACCTGGTATAATACGAAAGATAATAATAAAGATCAGTTGCAAAGTATACTGAATACAGTAATCAGAACAGCGGTTGTCAACCAACATATCAGAGAAGTATTGAAAATTGAAACTATTCGGGAACTAGTTAACAAACAAATAGAGAAGACATTAGAGACGCTGAAAGAGCCTGAGACTAGGGAGTCAAGAAAGATAATACAAATCCCAATAAGAAAGAAAGATAAGGGGAAATACCTTTTTCAAAGAATCAAATGGGAGAAAAAAATGACATGCAAAGGGAAAATAGTCTCGAAATTAGACAACAGTAGAAAATTGGAGAAATTATAGTAGAGGCGTAATGAATAAAATTCCAGTCCTTATACAAAAAGAAGAACTGTGTGTGCAAAAAAAAAATCATTATTGCGCAATCGGGGTCTTTTGCTGGGAGATGAAAAATTGAAGGAATCTCTTCGAAAAATGTTGATGATAAAATAAAAGGAAAATTCATACCTACGAGAGCCAAAAAAATGACTATCCAGTACCGAAAAAATGTTTGAAAAAAACATTACAGAGCTTACTTTCATTAACACAGTTTGAAGTACTCAATCCAGAGGTAAATTAACAATAAGAAGTGAGAATATAATAACACTCACTTTGCATATTTATTTATTACACCATTCAAAAGCCCATGCCAATTACACAATAACAGCCTATTACAGAATGATACAATAAAATATTCATAAAATTATTATAATTGGTTGAGGTATGAAATGAAAATACTTCTTACACTTATTCAGAATGCTGAGATGAAAACGGAGAAATGGAATCATTTCTTCAATGTTATTATATTCCTCTGAGGAATTAACATCGTGATTCGATAATTGAAAATAAAAATTACTCTTGAAACGTCGAGGAGTCTCGACAAAAACGAAATAAAAGACGGCAAAGTTTATTAAAGAGAACGCTGTCAAGCCAGATGAGTGCATGGGTTTTAGCATCAATAACTCGTAAAAAAGTACTATGAGGGCATTACGCGTCATCTGAGATATTTTATGAGTGAGTATAATGCATAACGCGGCACCAGTGCACAATAAATGCTAAAACGCTGAAATTTATTCATACAAAAATCATACCAAGAAGTGCATTTCGATTTTTCACATCACTTACTTGTCCCAACAGCTCAAATTTTACAAATTCACAAGTTTACTTTTCCGGCCGTGAAGGTGCTTCATAACGATACAAAACTGCTTTAGTTTTGCGAACTGTTACTGCAAAATTTTCCCCATTTTTTTCAATGCGTGGTTGAAGCTTGTATCGTTTTAATTTGAGTAATGTTTTTACTTATCAAATGTCAAAAGATGACAACTTCCAAGGCCACACCTGTCTAGATAGCGTGCTCTTCAAAATGAAACCTCTCATTTATGTATAATAGATAATGGACTAGTTTAGTGATGTTCATAATACTATATTTGACACGATAGAATTAAAATATAGAGCAAAACTGATAAATCAGTGAAAAAATTTTGAAAATCCATCAATAAATGACTGAGAAATAGATTATTTAAATTTATGTATTTTAGCGCGGAACGTCTTTGATCTGTGACATCACGGCACTTGCCTGTGATCGCTACACCATAAATAATGTTTAAATACTTAGCCGCGCCAAGGCTCTCGCGCCGTTTGTAGTTGTACAGTGTAGTTTTAACTCGAGTTTTGTTTTTATGTCACTAATGGAAGAAGGATTCGTGAAAGGACAAAGTGACCATTTGCCTAAAATAGATATATTCGCAGTGATGGAGTTTTTTTCTTCAAATCCATCTTATGTCAGTGCTGAAATAAAAGGAGTTAAATTTTTCAAGTAAGTATCTACTTTTGAGTTTGCTTCATCATGGTTCAACTTATAACGATAATTCATTTAAAAAACGTTTAATAAACAGTTTGTAGTTGAGTACTGGTTGTTGAAGTCTATCAATGGCACAACATATTTATGTGAGGAGTAAAAAGTAAAAAGAGAAAAAAGTAATTTATATGTATGTATATAGTAAGTTATTTCAGCCATCGTGTAACGAACAAAACACGACACGAACGGCACAAGTGAGTGTACACCAATGAATTCGTAAGCACTCTGCGAATACCAGTCGTCTAGTGTGTGACGTCACGCCACTTACACATACTATGAAATTATTCTTCCAAGCGCAACTTCAAAGTCCCATAACTTTTTCATTTCTAGAGATATTCAAATGATTCTTTCACATTTTTGTTTCATTTTACTTAAGTTTTTAGAATTAATCCTTAACAAAAAAATGAAAACTGGTCCATTATCGACTCTTTTCAACTTTTATAGGACGAAATGAGATGGATAGTATTCATATCATATAAATAGGAACTTCAGAAACCTCTGAGGATATCAGCAATTCATTTCGCAGCGCCCAACTTTTCCAATCGGAAAACTGCAACCGGCGGAAAATTCTTGCTCATCTTCTCGAGAAACCACCTCGGGAATTGATAAATTTTGAAGATGAAGATGGTGTTGTAAACTTATTAGATAGAAACTTATTCCATTCTGGGGAATGAAATACGCCCGAATCAGTATGTGCGCGCCAGCGCTACAGAGCCGGCCGTTAATTTTTCTCCCTTGTGGAATCAAAATCCGAAGACGTAAATAACCAGTTTTCCGTTATAATGACGTCACGTCCGGAACTCATTACTTTTGCGCGTTATTTCAAGTTGGACCCTTAATATTTTCCGGGGTTTTCACACAGACTACTAATCACTAGAGATATCCCTTTTGTATGATGAGGAATGGAAGGACGCAGGATGAGGAAAACTCATTTGCTGGAGGAATGGTTGATTTAAGTTCATTACCGGGAACATTTTCATGCGGGAATAATTCCGGGCACATAGAAACCGGAAACTCGTTTCTCTTCTTCTTTTTCATCATACACGGACTCTTTTATTATTTTTTCCGCCTGAATATTATCAGCGTTGAAAAGAAAATTAGATTGACAATTTACAGATATAATACCACATCAATATTCTGAGGTCATTGGAATTTTCCAATAGAATTTCCAATGAATTCATAAACTTATTATTCTTCTTGTTAATTTATTTAGGATCTAAGGTGTAAGAAGAAGAAATCCATTATTTTGCATGAAAAACAAGGCCTTGATTACCATGATTAAAATGATCCCATTTTGGTTGATTTTGTTCGATAACTTGTTGCCATTTTGAAGATACAATCATTAAACCTTTCTCATAGCAGCCCTCGTTCCCATTGGCAAAAATTGAGACAGTCGACTTTCAAAAGCCTTTGTTGAAGCGAATTATTCAAGCAAAATTGTTCGCCATGGTAAGAACAGATGGTTATCACAGGGTGCCAGGTCCGGACTATAAGATGGATGCATAAGAACCTCCCAACCAAGCTCCCGAAGCTTCTGGAAAGTCACTTTCGCTTTGTGTGTCCTGGCTGAAGCTGGCCACTTCAGGGTAATTGCTTCCTTCAGACGGTCCAATTATTGACAGTACAGTTCCGAGTTAACAGTGGTGCCGTAAGGAAGCAGATCATAGTAGATAATTACCTGCCAATCCCACCAAACACACAGCAAAACATTCCTGGTCGTAAATACTAGCTCAACCACAGTCTCCACCGGCTCACCGCGTTTCGACCACGACCGTTTTCACTTGACGTTGTCGTAAGTGAACCACTTTTCATCTTTAACTGCTTCAAAATGGTTCGATTTTGTTGCGATTAAGCAGCGATTCGCAGATGAAAATTCGGTCCATGAGGTTTTTTGCATTAACTCATGTGATATCAATACATTGAGCTTCTTCTTGAGACCGGCATTATACAAATGGTTCCAAACGGTTTTTTATGCAATCTTTAGCTCTCGAGCAATCGAAACAGTGCTTACATGACGGTCGGACAAGACAATGTTCATGATTTCATCGACATTTTCGACAATTGGAATTTCAGTTTGTGGTGCACCTTTGACATCGAATTAGCGGAATCGGCAGATCCAAAATTACGCGTGATTGGCTGTTACAGTATCAGGACCATAACCATTGTTCACATGCCGCCTGGCATTTTAGCCTTTATCGGAAGAAAACTGTAAAATATAACGTATTTTCTTTTTGGTAGTGTCCATCTTTGACACTCAAACTAAACTGATTCACCTAATCACAAAACTGTCACGAGAGTTTTTGTAGTACGGAATCTCATCTTTCTAACGCCACCCAATCATTTTTTTTCGGATTTAAGAGCCTCCACTTCTAATAGAAGAGATACTGAGTGTATTTAACATGATCATCTAACGAATTGTTACATATACGCCGTTTTAAGGCCCTTGTGTGAATAGAACTGTTATTGTAATTAGGAACGTTTGTAGTTCTAAGTATTTCCCAAATCATAAGATCATAAGAATCATTATTGAGTCATCACCTATGCTAGCACTATCAAATAGATGAACATATTAATTTAAAATACTAGGCGAATTATATTTATATTCTTTAGTTCTCTCAAGAAGAACTTATGCACGATTTAACATAAGAGGTTTGCAAAAATTGCACTGAGAGACATATCTTCGCTGAAATGTGCTATATTTGATGATATGTTATGCTTTTGAGGTAATGAGGTTAGATTTTTCTCAATATGAAATGAGTATTCTTGAATTAGTGTTAATTGTTGATGCAATGTATATGTTCTACATATTCAGAAGTCGGTGGAATATTGTTAGAAAGTTCGTTGCCTTTCGAGACACATAAAATGTGTCTGTGTTATTTATATCACCTGCCGTCACGCTTTGATCAAAGTAGTGTTAAATAATTCAACATATTCACAAAATATCTTCTGTGTTTACCTGTGTTGAAATTAATGTCGAAACTAATTAGATGAGAAACGAAAACAAGTGAATGACAAGTTAAGGTTGGAATGAATTTATCGTCTTCCATTGAATGCGTCCATTTTAGTTCGAATGAAATGAATTCGAATTATATTTCTTTACAGTTGATCATAAAAAATAGGAATATATCAAGTCAATGAAAAACTCCTCTTTCCATATTTAGAATTGGAATGGAATGGAATGTGAGAAAAAATTAAAAGAGTACTGGCATGAATTCAGGATCTTTTGCATACCTATTCATGAAATTATATTAGGGAATTTCCAAATGTTTTTGATTTTATGCATGATATAACTTATAATAATAATTATTTTTTTTATGAATTTTTTTATAGAAATATCATATAAAAAGTCTTCTCGTAGGATAAAAAATGGTTCTTCTTGAATCAAAAATGAATTATTGAATAATTTGCATGTGATAGAAAAGGACGGTATTAGACTATTAGAGGAACGTTTGAGATTGCCTCAATCATTCCAAAAAGTAGTAGGATCGCAAAAACGCTGAGAAGAGAGTAGTTAAACCTTGGCAGATGGTATAACCCCTCTTAACGAATTTCGATTGACTTTTTCCAACATTTGTGGCCGTATATCGGCAATAACACGGCGAATGTTGTCTTCCAAATGGTCAAGGGTTTGTGGCTTATCCGCATAGACCAATGACTTTACACAGCCCCACAGAAAGTAGTCTAGCAGTGTTAAATCACAAGATCTTGGAGGCCAATTCACAGTTCCAAAACGTGAAATTAGGCAGTCACCAAACGTGTCTTTCAATAAATCGATTGTGGCACGAGCGGTGTGACATGTTGCACCGTCTTTTTGGAACCACAGCTCCTGGACATCATGGTTGTTCAATTCAGGAATGGAAAAGTTAGTAATCATGGCTCTTTACCGATCACCATTGACTGTAACGTTCTGGCCATCATCGTTTTTGAAGAAGTACGGACCAATGATTCCACCAGCCCATAAAGCGCACCAAACAGTTAGTTTTTCTGGATGAAACGGTGTTTCGACATGCACTTGAGGATAAGCTTCACTCCAAATGCGGCAGTTTTGTTTGTTGACGTAGCCATTCAACCAGAAGTGCGCTCCATCGCTAAACAAAATAAAATGGACGTAGTGCGCGATACGTATTCCGCACAGAACCATTGTTTTCGAAATGAAATTGCACTATTTGCAAGCATTGTTCAGGCGTGTGTCTTTTCATGCTGAATTGCCAAACCAAACTGAGAATAAATCACTTGACAGCAATTAAATCGGTCGCCATCTTAAACAGTAATGCTAGTTTAAAGTTATATACCCCGAAAAAAACACCCGTTAGAATAGTTTTCTCTACTTATTAACATGTTCGAAGTTATTCCACCGACGTGCATTTGAAACTGTATCTGAGAAATGCTAAATATACTAGGAAATACGAAATACACAGGAACTGCAACATCCAGAAGAAGCTGTTTAAATAATTTTTTTTTTGGTAAGAAACATATGGCTCCACTATTTCTTGAAGGTAACGCAGAGCTTTCATGTTACTTCGAATAAAGTCTGAAGGTGTCCTACTTGCATGTGCAATAGCACCCCATACCATAACGCCTTCTGTCCGGTGTACATGACGCTCAACATCAAACTGAGATTCACGTCTTTCTGCCGACATCGTCTTACCCTTCTTCGGCCATCATGTGCAGCCCAGGGGAATCGAGATTCATCAGAAAAGACGACCTGATGCCATTCCACATTCAAATGTTGACATTCTCTGCACCACTGTAATCGTTGCTGGCGATGCTCAACCGTCAGAGCTAACACAAAATGGGGTCGATAATGCTGCAGTCCAAAAGACCTTTTACGGCGGTAAACCGTTCGGACAGTTATAGGATGACCTTGTTCTCCTAACTACTCATCAGCCAAAGATCGAGTAAGTCATAGACGTCGATCTTGATCTTCATTTTTGCCCCTTCGACGTCCGGTGCCTACTCTTGTTCGATTTTGGGCATTATCAAACTACGCTTGACAACATCTCATGACAGTAGTTGGATTTCTGATCGTACAGTTAGCGATTTCTCGAAATGACAACCCCGCCTCTCGTAGACCAATAATTCGACGTCTTTCAAACTCACTTAGCTGGCAATAAATTCCGCTCACACGTGCTCTAGGCATTTTGACAACTTAACATCAACAACTTTGGATCTCCTCGAACAGCTGGTTTGTTGTAAAATTTGAAAAACTTGCAAAAGACGACTAGAATATTTAAGTAAAAAAAAAACGTTTGCATGAAAAAACCCTCATGATTTTTTTCTTCAAATTCAATCATTTACTCCTTGACATACTATCTATGCTTTACCAAAAAAAAAAATATAAAATTTGAACAGCTCTTTCTGCGTATTGCAGTTTCTTTGTCAGTTAGTATATTAATAAAGAAAGATTTTTATTGCTACAATAAAATGCATATTTTGACAATTTTAATGTTCAGAAAAAGTATATTTCTGAAAGAATGAAACCTTTCTTTCTTATAATACAGGAATATCTACAGGGTGGCCACTTTTTCAATGGAATTGTATTGGTAACTTTTAAACCATAAGAGTTAGAAGGTCGGTCAAATGGAGAAAAAGTTGCATGCATAGAAGCATTGTTAAGCAATTCAAACCAATCGAGATTATCAGGGCTGGTTAGCGAGATATCATAAGAAAAGTAAATTCTGTCATTTTGATTTTTATTTTTTCCCACTTCATTTCAAATATTATCAAATAATGTTACAGGAATTTTTTATTCGACAATAAAATATCCTCAATTTTACGTAATCAGATTTCGTATCCAACGTTTCGTACTCTCTAGACCACCCTCAAACTCATTTTTTTCAATACGGACCTGCATATTTTATGACACTTTTCAAAATGACTTTTAACGCTAAATTCAACGATATATCATACGATGTCATTCAAACTTGATACTCAGGTGATTTTGACCATTATCCAAATTTCTTTGGGTCGGATCTGTATTACATTTAGGTGTACCTTTGGATTAATTAACAATATGCAATACATTTCGATGAGAAAATCAACTTACTGATCTTGAACTAAATGGAACAAATCAGAATCAAATCAAGAAACAAGTAATAATTATTTACATATTTCAATTCATAATAATTAAACGAATTATCATTTAATGATAGAAAAATCGAATGATTATTCGAAAGTAAATGAAAATGAATGAAGTAGGTGTTCGAAATGTCCACCATTTTGTAAAATGCACTTAACGGTTCTGGAACCCATACTTTTTATACATTTTCTTATTTCGTCTTCTTGAATATCTTCCAATACATTCTCAATCTTCTCGAGAGAAATCACTATTGTTGGATTTGTCATTTGTTCCGTTGAAACAAATTACAGAATCGAACTTTATTTGATATCATTACGATATAAGTTTTGCAAGGTATTCAAATTTAAAATCATTGTATTCGCGTCTCTTGACTTTTTTATTAACAGCAGTTTTTGATAATTTGCATTCACTACAGATCCGACCCAAAGAAAATTGGATAAGGGTCAAAATCACCTGAAAATCAACTTTGAATGACATTGTCTGATATATCGTTGAATTCAGCGTTAAAAGTTATTTCGAAAAGTGTCATAAAATATACGGGTCCGTATTGAAGAAAATGTGGTTGAGGGTGGCCCAGAGAGCACGAAACGTTGGATAGGAAATCTGATTACGTCAAATTGAGAACAATTTACTGTCGAATAAAAAATTCCTGTTACATTATTCGATAATATTTGAAATAAAGTGGGAAAATAAGAAAAATCAAAATGACAGAATTTACTTTTCTTATGATATCTCAATAACCGGTCCTGATAATCTCGATTTGTTTGAACTGCTTGATAATGCTTCTATGCATGCAACTTTTTCTCCATTTGACCGACCTTCTAACTCTTATGGTTTAAAAGTTACCAATACAATCCCATTAAAAAAGTGGCCACCCTGTATAATAATCTACAAACACTTCAATCGCCTCTTCTACCTCGTTTTATAATCCAAACTAACCAACTCAAATGAAGCCATGAAAAGAAAGGAAAACACGAAGAAGTGGACTATCGAATATCATAAATACCTCGAAGAGGCAAAACGTGGCACAGAAAATATTCGAAAAAAAAAACAGAAAGAAAAAATACGAAACGGATGAAAACGTTATTGGCGCAAAACGCCAAGAAGAACAATATGTTCATTAGCCGGACCGTGGCGCGACAGTCCGGATTTTTAGTCAATGGGAGAGAATCGTGAACCATCGACGTGAAATCTCAAACCGTGAGAGACCACCGGAGCCGATGCCATGTAATTAAAATCAGATACTGTATTTATAAAACGACCCGTCACCGCGTTACATATAATCTGTATGTAAATCGTGGACACGATCACTCTCAACGATCCAGATTTATTAATACACACTCTCGATATTGACGTTATATTTATATTTAAATTATATACCAATCCGATATTGTTCGATGTAACAACTTGTTATTACCGTAGTCGCTAATTATTGGTTTTCTAATCCGAGATACGGAAGGTAACTATAGTGATTGCATTACTTCATTAATTGCCATCAAAGTACTTTCAGTGGCGGATCAATTGTTAATCCTTCTTCTTTACAGTTCAGCCAGTTGAAAAGTCCACATCTTTTTTGGCAAAATTCGATTTTATTATTCAACATAGTTGCCTTCGAGGGCGATACAGCGATTATAGGGGTCTTTCAACTTTTCGATACCATTTTTGTAGTACGATTTGTCTTTCGCTTCAAAATAGTCCTCAGTTTCGGCGATTACTTCTTCATTGGCGCTAAATTTAATTCCAGCAAGCATTCTTTTGAGGTCTGAGAACAGAAAAAAGTCGCTGGGAGCCAGATCTGGCGAATACGGTGGATGCAGAAGCAATTCGAAGCCCAATTCAGGCAATTTTGCCATTGTTTCCATTGATTTGTGACAAGGCGCATTGTCTCGATGAAACAGCACCTTTTTTCTTCAAGTGGTGCCGTAATTTAACGATTTCATCCTTCAAACGATTCAATAACGCTATATAATAATCGCTGTTGATGGTCTGGCACTTTTGGAGGTAATCAATGAATATCATACCTTGCGCATCCCAGAATACTCATGCCATAACCTTGACAGCTGACTGTTGCAACTTTCCGCGCTTTGGAGTTGGTTCATCGTATGCAGTCCACTCAGCAGACTGTCTATTGGACTCCGAAATGAAATGATGTAGCAATGTTTAATCCATTGTCACATATCGACGCAAAAATTCAGGTTTATAGCACTTAAACAGCTTCAAACACTGCTCAGAATCATTAACACGTTGTTGCTTTTGATCGATTGTGAGCTCGTGCAGCACCCATTTTGCACACAGCTTTCTCATTTACAAATATTTGAAAATGATATGATATACACGTTCAGATGATATCTTCACAATGTCTGCTATCTCGATCAACTTCACTTTACTGTGATTCAAAATTATTTTGTGAACTTTTTTGATTTTTCCGTAGGCGACAGTTTCTTTTGGGCATCCACTGCGTTCGACGTCTTCGGTGCTCATTTCATCACGTCTAAACTTAGCATACCAATCAATGAGAGTTGATTTTCCTGGTGCAGACCCCGGAAACTCTTCATCAAGCCAAGGTTTTGCTTCAACTGTATTTTTTCCGTTCAAAACGCAATATTTTATCAACGTACGAAATTCTTTTTTTTTCATCTTTTTCGAATAACAAAAGTACACTCACAACGCAATATCTCACAAACTAATGGTCGGACTGCTGTCAAATTTTGACACGTATCGTTTGAAGGTTGGTACTAACTAAAAATCAATTTGTTCCTGAGATATTGGGATTTCGTCCCTTTTATGCATGAGTCAAATTAGCATAAAATTTTATTTGCAGCATGAAATTGCTATTTTACATAGACATGCAAAATTTTAACTTTGTTGGTTCTATTTTCATTGATGCATCAGGTTTTTTTTCGAAATTCTGCCTGAAATTTGAACGAGTCTGATGATGCGATCGATCTTGAAACTTGAATCTCACTCGGTCGAATCTGCTATCTTTCAAATATTAGTTTTTTTTCGGATACTTAGTAATTTTGTATTAATGAAATTTTGCATGAGGATTGAAACTGTTATTTCACATTTGAATGTAAACTGTTATGTCGATCGATTTCGTAGTGTTAAAGTTATCAATTTCTTCATTTTATATGCAGTATACACATCTACAAGTTCCATGTCCAAAGCAGATTTTGCGTTCGCTAGTGATGACGAAGCATTCCGTCCCCAGGTGATCCAGAATTTCTTCCTCCTCCCCACAGAATCTGCACTCGTCATTTTCTGGTAGACCCATTCTCAAGAGTGACAATGAGGAATCCAGTGAGGAGGTGTAGTATATTCTTGCTAAGATTCAGATACTTCTTGGATCTCGCACTTTCAAAGTTTCGAAGAAACTTTTTGAAACAATCCACAATCTAGGAAGATTCCACCAGAGTGTTTCTCTTCCGGTTTTTTCTTTATCCTGAAACTATAACTTGTAGGTACATTTGCCTCTACCACAGAGAGGTTCCGTGCCAATGAAAGGAGTGTGTGCTCCTTATCTGACAAGTGTGTTGTTCTCTTCGTTCCCTTCAATTTCCCAGTGGCCAATATCTGAAGAACCCAGACTAAGAAAACCTTTTTATTCTTGTCTATTTCATTGAGTGTTCTTCGGTACTCCAACATCATTTTAGAATCGATGATATGTGAGCTCAATGCTTTGATTGCCTGACTATCAGAATGTATCACTATATCACATTTCCCCAAGGGTGTAATAGGCACCCTTGATGCTTACTGAGTTTTTTCTTCGAATATCATAGTTTCGAAATTGATTTTTTCATTCAATTTAACAACAAAATCTGTTCAATTTGAAAGACGGACAGAAACTTTATAGTTACCTACTATTAAAAGCTTATGTGAAAGGAGACCTATTTTTTAAATAACTTTCAAAATTGTTCCAGCTATCGGAATTCATCGGGAAACCTAAAATAAGATAACTAGTAACTACCAACTGATTTTATAACAGGTGCATTAATTGACCTTATCAATCAGCACTACTTCCGATATACATAAGTATATAAACAATTTCACATTATTTTCCCGAAATATTTCTTAATTCAAGCTAACTGGGACGTCCCCCTCGAAAAAGATTGTTTACCCGCCACTGACAAATATTCGTGTTTATGTATAGTAGATTAGACACAGGCTTAGCTCATAGTTTGACCTGTGGATTACGCCACAATGAAGTGGTCTCAGTACAACCTCTCTTTGCATACCACATGATTTGATGAGGTAGGTATGTTAGTTTTGATCAAGATATCCTAACCAACAATTTGGTATTGAGTATTATTGAGAGATTGCTCGCTAGTATATAGTCTTATCATACATCTTATTGCGTGGTATAGCATGAATTTTTGCGTATTCATCTTGTATAAAAATATTTTAATTATCTACCTACATGTGATTGGAAGGATGTCAATTTTGATCTGATCGAATACATAGCGCGATAATAATTCTGGTGCAAACGATTTTTTAACTGTTTCTACTCCATTTCTGACATTCTCTCCACATTTATTCTTCAATTTGAATACATATTCCACAAAAACGAATAACATAAAGAGTTTCATCTAAATGAGTAAATCAGTAATTGTTCCTTACATAATATTTTTCTCATACCTAGAATTTGCTAGGTACTTGATGATTTCAATAAGAATTGTAATAAGATTTTTTTGTAGTGCTGATAAACAATTTTGAAATCAGCGCTATTCACTGAAGATGAAGGCAATATGAAATTGATGTAGGATGTATGAATATTTTGAAATTTCCAAAACCCAGAGCTTTTTCGGAGAGAAAAAATTATGGGCATAAACCTAGAAAACCGTGAAGAAATAAGTGAATTTTTTTATGGAGGGTGACGACAATAATGTTCTATTGATGAAGATATAAGGTGCGGAACTATAAGCTCCCGCTGTTTTTTTTTCTTAGAAAATGAAACTTTATTGTTAACAAAAAATGGTTACCCATCTTTTTGGTAGAGCTCGAATACCATTACGTTAAGTACTCATCTTTTGAGGGGGTCCATGAATCAAGTGTGGTAGGTCGTCCTATTTTAGCGTTTCCAGAAAGGTTTCAGTGGTTTTAGCAACGTGAGGCAGAAGCTTCTCATTCTGTAGAATCACTTTATCATGCCTCTGCTTGTATTGGGGACGTTTTTCGTGCAGAGCTCAATCGCATCAATTGGATCGATACCGTACTTCAGTAATGGTTTCACTCAGCTCCAATAACTCATAACAAATAACACTGACCTGGTCCTGCCAAATACATAGCATAACCTTCGCAACATGAACATTCGGTCGAGACGACGACATAGAAGCATGACCGGGCAGTCCCCATGACTATCTTTTCTGTTGGTTGCTGTAAAAGATTCATTTTTCATCACCTGTCACGATGCAATCAAGAAAACCCTTCTCTTTTTGCCACTGAAGCAGTTGTCCACAGGCGAAAATACGACCTTCAAAGTATGTTTTCAATAATTCACAAGGAACTCTAGTTCCCAGTTTTTTTAATCATTTACACAACAAAGAGTATATGTTTACTATATGTCTAAGCTTGGTAAATGAGGTTTTGGATGTGTCAAAATTGACCAACAATTACTGCTGAAGCTATCTCTTGACAGACAGGAGGAACTTAGATGTGGACCTAATATAATTGTTATGATAAGATAATGAGAAGAGCTGGTGCTTGTCGTTCTTAAGAATTATGTGACATAATGGTAAAGAATGTTCAAAAATTGGAAAATATAGCCATTGTCGATTTTCCAGATTCAAAAAATGATTTACTAATGAATTGTCTATCAACGGTTTTTATGTGGTACCAAAATGTCAATGTTCAGGACAACCTATAGGAAAACACATTTAGTCAGTTTCAAATAAAATGGCAAGTTTTCTTGGGTTGCCAAATAGAGAGACTGCCATTTTAAATAAGCTCGATTGTCATCTCATTTTCAACTCCCAGCAGAATTCTCCATTGATATCAAAAAGTCAGTACTCACCTCCGTTCTTCTAGTATTCACTTCCAAATCCTCATTCAAGTCATCTGTGAATTTATTTATTTCTAAGTTTTCAAGTTTTTCTGAATACTCTCCAAGTTATGAAAAATCAAAATATCTCAAAAACGTTAAGATTTAAGCATAATATGAAACTTGGAACAAACTTCAGTTCATTAATTTCATACCAGATAAAAATTCAATAGAAAACAGGGTAAGTCAAACATATGTATGGTCATTTACACTTTTTTGGTTCACCCTGTTTATTTCTAAACAATTTAAAAATGTAGTCTGATGCGGCCTAATGATGCTGTGTCGAAAAAAAATTTCGAAAATTTCACCGCTCAACTATACCTAATAAAGCGGTTGAAACACCCTGTATATCCATTGATTTTCAAAGCAGGTGAGACGAAGTCCAGACGATATACCAAACCGCACTATCCCATGCACAAAATTTATTCAAAGCCCATACCGTCGGCCTCTTTGATTCATTCACATCTGAAAACGGAAAAATTCCACGAAATCCAGAATGCGCAACTATGACGTCTTCAGGTGCTCGCATTCCAGGGCCTCCTATGCAGGATCCGTTGCATGGCGGCTATTTTAAATATTCCGCGGCGATGCCAAAAGATGTGCTCTCCTGAAATGGACTCGGTTACTAGCGTCCGGTATGAAGGTTTGACAAAAAGCGGTCGCGCTACCTTTGATTGATAGGTGACAGGACAGGTCCACTAGACGAGCAGCAAAAACAAAAGCATTGAAACCACGCTCGATGACAACCGAATGAGGCATTCCCTGGGTTGCGAGATGTGAAGAAAGTCATCAGTCTGAAGAATTTTTCAGACGAACGTTTTTTTTTTAGAGGATGGAAGCTGTTGGAATCGAAAAGTGCGATACCGGAGTGCAGATGATCTTCTGGTGTTAATTGATCTTGCCTGATGGGGTATTGTTCACGCTATCTAGGTGATTAGCATTGGTAATGATCACGCGCTTTAGCTATTGGGTCGCCACAAAACTTAGTGTGGTTTTTGCATCCGAGTCTACTGAAGCATTGTGATCAATTTCGGGATGAAAAAAAAATTTGGTCTTCGATTTCAAAATTTCTGAGGGCGAAATGCGTTTCTTGCTACCCTGAACAACTTTGATATCGTGTTTGTCGGTATGTGTGTCCATACATTCTTATAGCAGTCTTAACTCCTACAATTTTCAACCGATTTCGATACAATTTGGTATGATTATTGAGCTTTTTCAGATAAAAGAGTTGAACTAGTGCAAACATTAAATTCCTGGTATTACCATATCTATCATTATATTGATCCTAGGATGATGAACATTGGTTTGGATATTTTTTGATCGAGCAGTAGCTGGATCTATTAAAAGTTCAGTTTTTTAGATTACTCATGCGGAAACATTAAAAACCTAAAATTGCAATATTCTAACCACATCGATATTTATGTAATTTAGAATTTAGACCATTCAAGATCCCACTTAAGAATGCTGCTACCGAGCCTTACTGTATTCTTCAAGCTCACATTGTAACCTATCACTACATATTGAAATACATTTTCATGTGATTGAATACTTGTATTCATTCGCTATTCGGTAATTTAATTCTAGAGCATATGATTGACATACTTTCAAAAGAGTCATAATTGTTCTTATGTGAAAACAAATTCAGTGAGTTGAAATAAGCAGAAAATTCAATTGGTGATTTTCAGATTGAATACTTTATTTTATTTTCAATACCAAAATCAATATGAATCAAGTAGTACAGTTGACTTTGACATAAATAATGTAATTAAGAATTACCTGTAAAATAAAATAATCAATTTCAGAAGTTCAAGAAATATTTGCAGTCTTTGTTGCATAAAAAGTCGTGATTACAGAACAGAGATTAATTGGATTAATTTCGGAAATAACTACAGTTCAGATGTAGGTACACATTACAAAACCAATTTATTTGCAAGTGAAGTCCAATTTATCCATCATCCGTTGAATACATAGCCAAAACATACTTTCGATTCATACTCACTTATCAATACTGATGGCTCCAAAAATATTGAAGAGCTGAGTGATGCAAATTCTATCTATTTAATAAAGGAATTACTTTCGGTCTGAATGAACTGAACATAACACAGTAATTTGTATTATATCCACACAATTCTTTGGGATTGGATACTGAAACTCAATTATCAGAATTTTTTTGAAAATTAGTATTGAAATGAAATATTTTATTGTTGTATCTTGCACCCTGGTATTTTTTTGAGCCAGCGTGTAACCCCAAAAATTCAACATAAATCATTCCTTCTCCGGTTCATAGGGTTATCAGATAAGAAAAACTTTTATTTTGTGAAAACTATACAACTTTATTTCTATATAACTAATTTTTTGTATAATTTCGCGTGAAAGAATCAACTAAAACCATAGTGGATCTATTTATTTATTCATGCATTGATTTGTTTATTCATTTATCTATTTATTCATTTATTTAAATAATTTTTTTTTTATTTATTCTTCAATTTATTAATTTATTCATTAATTGATTCATTCATTTATTTATTTATTAATGCATTAATTAATTTATTTATTTATTTATTCATGTATTCATTAATTTATTTATTTATTCATTCATTTATTCATTCATTCATATATTCAATTATTCATTTATTCGTTTATTTATTTATGTGTGGATCAATTTATTTATTAATTCATTCCTTCATTCATTTATTTATTAATTATTCATTCATTTATTTATTATTCATTCATTCATTTGTATATGTTATATCATATATATTTGTTTTATATATTTTTATGGATCTGATGATGCTATCCACAAGAAACTTCATGCAAAGCCTGAAATGGCTATAAATCCAATTTTTAAAGCAAATCAGCTACCAGCTAGCCAATAAGTATAAATAAATAAATAAACTGAAGAAAGCTCGTTTTCTTGCGAAATTAAGGTCCAAGATAAAAGATTATTCGAATTAAAATTCACACCTGTAATTTTTTTCTTTTTTATCATTTGAAGGAGAATATTTTTTTTTTATCTTATTTCTATCAATCAGCTGCATCAACCCAAAAAATTTTTTAAATTATGTAGATATGTATTTCAATTGTAGTTTCTTCGTACTCACATCATATGGACATTCTAAAATAAGTAGTTTGACAAATATTTGTCATCTTGTGTGTAGGTACAAAGCATTGCATTCACATTTTTTCGTTGTGGCAAAAGTTTTAGCAGAGCGTGGTTTCGATCCACGGACCTCTGGGTTATGGGCCCAGCACGCTTCCACTGCGCCACTCTGCTTGTTGTAAGAGGGAGGTTTTCCTCTCTATTCAGGTAAAATTTGCTACCCTATTATCTGAAGTCATTTTATATCCGATGCCTAACGAATTTTGTTCTCAAATATCCAGTAAAATATTAATATGTTGTATTCACTCTGCTTCTTCATACAATATGTTAAGTGATTAACTATTGATTTTATTGTTTTTGATTCTTACCTAAGGGGTTAATCAGATCAAGAGCTAGGTGTTAGAACCTTCAATTAATCAATTAGAAAGATTTATTTTAATTTTATGAAAACTTTGAGGATATTATGTCATTAAAATTATTTTCGCACATATATTTCGGGTGCATATGAATAGTTGCGAAAAAATTTAGGGGGCGTTTTTTTGTCAAGAAATAGGGTGTGTCTTTTTTATAAACTTTTTTTTTGAGCCCCCCCTCCATTCTTAGTTACAAACCCCTATAGATGGCACCCGAAAAGTAGTTTTTAATTTGTGAAAATTTCAGAATTGTTTTTTTTTGTTACATTCATTTATTATTTAATTGTACCATGAAAAAATATCATTTTGACATCCGGCTATTGAATAAGTTCAAATATAGTTCCAGCCTCTATAACTCAGGCGTTTCTTTTGTTGATAAATTTTTTTTTTCAAAAACTATGAATTTTAGCAAAAAATTACAAGAGACCCAATTTGTTGAGAATTCTATTCGAGACTAATTTTCTTATTGTAAAATATGGATATAGAAAAAGTAATTGCGAAATAAGATTGAGGGGTGGCTTTTTCTACCACTTGGAATCATAGACATACCACCAACTTAAGACTGCCATACTTCTGATCAATATTTTATGTACCTTTTCGAGTATATTTCCATTTATAATGAACACGGACCTGTGAATCTTCGAATGATGTGTTGATTCAGTGAACGCCTTTATGGATTTACGAAAAAAAAATCAAGAAATTAATTGTAGGCAATGACCAATATTCACTTCGAGTGACTTGTCGGTCAATTATTCAAAAAAGGAAATCATCCTAAACCATTGTATTAAATACCCTACCGAACAAGCATATCGGCAAAACTGCCACACGTTGTATGAATATTTTCGGTGCTGTTGAATATAGGGTATATTTTTATTTATAATAAATAATCTGCCCATGCGATATTGAGGTAGGTTAACCTCTCGATGGTTTTTAAGACATTTTTTCGAATGATAAATTTTTTCTTCTAACTAAATTGTTGAATATGTGGAAATCAAAAAGTGCTTCTATTTTTTTTTACTAGATAAATTTCTTCCCTTAAAAATTCTTGGATCGAGCTTATTTAGGGTTTTCCGAACATTCTAAAAAATAACACACACTAATCCCTAAAATAACGCAACTCTTATTTAATTTAAGCCACTCTGTATCTCTAACGGTTTTCGATATCCCTGTAGTACCCTTCTGAATAGTTCAAACCCTGTATAAACAATCACCCTGTAGACTTACTTACATCACATGGACATACTAAAATAGTACTTTGACAAACATTTCCTCTTGAGTGTAGATAATCTGCATCCACAATCTTTCGATACGGCAAAATTTTTAGCAGAGCGTGGTTTCGATCCACGGACCTCTGGGTTATGGGCCCAGCACGCTTCCACTGCGCCACTCTGCTTGTTGGAAAATGTAGGTTTTCATCCCTATTTAGGTAAAATTTGCCACCCTATTATTTGAAGTCTTTTTATATCCGGTGCCTAACGAATTTAGTTCCTAAATATCCAGTAAAATATGTTGTCTCCACTCTGCTTCTTCATACAATATGTTGTGTGCCTAACTATTGATGTTTTATTGATTGTGACCTGAGAAAATAATCTTCAAGATCAGATCAAGGTGTTAGAACTTTTAATTAGAAAGATTTATTTTAATTTTATGAAAAACTTGAGGATTTTGATTCATTAAAATTATTTCCACACATATACCTAGCTACATATGGTGTATATGAATAGGGTGGGTCTTTCATAAAAACTTTTTTTTTGAGCCCTTCTTGTTTAGTTGCAATCCCCTAAAGATGGCTCCCGAAAAGTAATTTTTAATTTGTGAAAAGTTCCTAATTGTTTTTTTTTTTGGTACAATCATTTTATATTTGTATACCAGTTCTCAATAAAAATATAGTTTTGACATCCGCTTATTGGATGAATTCAAGGTTGAAAATAATTTCAGCCTCCACAACTCAGGCGTTTTATCTGTTGATAATTTTTGTTTCTTAAAAACCGTGAATTTCAGCAAAAATTTAGAAAAGACCTAATTTGTTGAACTTATATTTTAAGACAAATTAATGGATAGATATTTATTTCATTATGAAGAGGAAGGAATGTCATTATACCGATGGGAAACAGTATCAGTCAAATGCCCGCCTGGACTACGGTTCGAAATAATATTTTCTTCAAATTTTCCATGGCCAATTCGCTCTATGTCATCGATAATTTCATTTATTTCGTTTTTAAAGTCTTGAATCCATTGTGGCTTAGACTTAGACCTTATCTTTCACATGGCCCAAAAGAAAAAGTCTCAAGGTGCTAAATCATAAGATTTCGGTGGCCAATCGGGATCACCTCATCGAGCAATTGAACGGCCAGGAAATTTTTCTTGCAAAATTGCGATTGTTTCGTTGCTTGTAGAGCCAATGACAATTCTGGCACCAGCCTTCTACTCAAATTTGCGTAGCTAGATTCGATATTTTTGTAGAGTGTGTTACTTTGCTGAATTCGAAATTTTTTCTTCATCACCTCATAAGGAAAACCAATATGGCGTCCATAGGTGAAAAATCGACTATCGCTTCTCTGAAACAATGAAATAACAAAAAAATCTGACGAAGTTATCTCCAGAAACAAATGAGTTATACAAAAAAATCCAGATTTTTAGTTTTTTCGAAATATCACGGAAACCATTGGTGATATTTTGGATCTGTTAACACCAACACACTTATCCCTAACTAACACAACTTTTTTGTAATTTAAGCCAACCTATATCTGCAACGGTTTTCGATATCCCTGTAGTGCCCTTTTAAATAGTTCTAACCCTGTATAAACAATCACCCTGTACACTTAGTTACTCCCGGGACACCCTATGTATCTAATCGCAGGTCCGATCGATGATATCGATCGATCCTGATTAGAACGACGTGGCAACACCGCAGTCGCGAATCTGAACAGCCGCATGATGCAGCGACCGCCCTAATTAAGCATTATTATTCAACATGGAAATGCTCAGTTAGCTGCACGGTTAATTATCCATTCGGAATAACGAGCTATGCAGACATGACAGATATGTCACAAAAAATCAATTAATCGGTGCTTGATCCCTAGCCTATGGCATCCATTTGTTTTCCATTTCCAGTCCAATCATTGCTGGAACTCATTAAGTAGTTAACTGCTCGCAGTAGGTTGGTTGTTGCATTTGGTTATTGTGTAGAGACTCTTTTTCCGTGAATTGTTACTTGGAACTTGCGAACGCCATACGGTTTAGTGCCGTTCCACTCGGATATCGCCTTTTGCAGAAGCGAAAATGTGAAAAATTCGAGAATCCAGGATCGGCAGCCGCAAATTTATTCTCTGAATATGCACGATGCCCAGAGGACTCTGGACGTACTGAAGAATATGTTGCTTTATGCGCTCGTTCGAATTTCAGAATCTCAAGAATGTAGGTAACGATTCAGCTTAGGAGATAAATGAATTAGAAAGCCAATTACTTGGAACAGTGAACAAAAAGTTTTTCTAATTGGTGCATTCCGTAATGAGCTTTTCATAGTCAATAGACGATGAGGGTGCAGATTAGCATGACACTCAATGAAGATAATCTCACAAATTGCGTACTTTTCCTCAAAGATTTCAAAATTTCAGTTTTATCGTGTCATGAGACCCAGAAAATATTCAAGAAGACTAATAATAGTGATAATTAAAGTCATTCTTATGTAAAATTCAGAAAACATATTGATCTACACTATTCGCATGAATTAAAGTATATTGTTGAGTACTTTGGAAACAAACTTCCACCTTAACCATGCGTCTATTCTTCTAACGCTCCTCTGCCTGAATTACAAATAGAAAATATCTGAAATTTTCCTAGTCCGGATCTGATTTATTTGATTTCAGAAATATTGAAGGAAGACGCTAGTAAAGAGTCACAAAACTTCAAAATTTGAAATTATTCGGTCCATTAGTTAAAGAGTTATTGAACTGTGAAATTTCACTCATGAGATGAACATCACCCTGTATATCTCAAACAAAGGCACTCAGGCGATTGAAACCTCTAGATACAAGTACTCCATGATGACCTTCATTCATGGTATCCGTTTGTCGCATTCTTCCTGGGACACCCTGTTTAATGGAAAATTTAACATTAATTACTCCTTTCTGTTTTTCGCTTTTTTGTTTTTAGGTGTAATTATAATATATGCGACGTCAACTGAAAAGATTTCGTTTCGATGAAGAAGAAGCCCTTCAATTTAAATATGTCATCCGATTTTGTGAACATAAACCAATCACTACACCTATACAGGGAGAGTTTTTATTCGTTCTTTTGTATTAAACGTTGAAATGTATGGTGCCCTGTTCCCATCTCGGTATCCATTTCCTCAGCTAATACTGCTTCATTGTGTGAAATTAACAATTTTTATAATAAACAGAAGTGGTTCTAATATAGACCCTTGTGGAACTCCACAACTCAAACTGAAAGACGAAGACAACTTGCTATCGATTCTTACGGCCTGAGATCACATTCGACTAGGTTGCAATTCAGTAATTCTATGTAAAATAATCCCTGGAATGTCTATGCTGAACTTCAAGAGGACAATTATAAGAACTCTCCATCAAGATAAAATAACCAACATCATAATAAATCTCATATAATATACTAAAGAGTTCTGTGATATTCAATGGACGCATAAATGAACGGGCACATTTTTCGATTTTCTTATACCGAACTCAAAATCCTATGTCAATCTCACATAAGGTATAAATGAAATGTCATAACTGAAACGCTGAAAATGTTAAATAAATGTTATTACCAATATCCCTCAAAAACTCGAGCGCACTCAAAAAAGATTTTCAATGCCAATGAAAAGTAAAGGTAATATTTGCAATTTTTTCGATTCCTATAAGTCTGCTGTATGAATTATTACCTGGAGTGCTGAAGATAAATCAGTTAAAAAAAAAAGTATTATCTCGAAGCAGTTTCAGAGAATACCTGAGTCCGTTGGATTGGAAATATCAAATTTGTGGGAAGAAATCTCTTGGATTATGCATCACTATAGGCACAGCATGAAAACAAATGTGTGGCAAAAAACTCTACAAGACCTCTCTAACGAGCAGCTTACTGTCTTGATATGGCTTCAGTCGACTTTTTGTTATCTCTAAATTCAATTTACCATTTCGAGACATTTCAGTCGTTAGGGAACACAAGATATTTATCTCTGTTCCTGAATATGCGTTTAAAAAATGTATTAATGGTCGAATCCTTCGTTGACCTAAATCAAAATTTAAAATATATATTTATACAACAAGAATATAAAGCGACTCTTTTTTGCACGGCGAGAAGTTTTGATAACTAGTTTTGTATAATTTGGTAGCGCAGAAAATAGGCTTTATATCATTGTTTATTATCAACTTTTTTACGTTCGTGATGATTATAGCTTTGTTGTACGACCCCAAATTCTGTTTCTCAATTTCTTAATATTTTCTTATTAATAAATTAATTTCCACTCAACCAATGGACTGTTACTTTTTTTTTCCAAATCTGTCTAGAAAATAAAAATGTACATATGTACTTATATCAAACGCTTGATATAGGATTTTTTGATGAGAGGTTTCATTTTGAATAGCCCGTGATTTGTGCAGTTGTTACTTTTGAAGCTGTGATCTTTGGAGATATGATAAGTGAAAACTGCGCTATTACTAAAAATGAAACGAAACACATTTCAACAACGCGAAGAAATTATTAAAATTCACATAAAAAATGGTAAAAATTTTGTAGTCACAGTTCGCAACTTTTGGGTTGTGAAGAACCTTCTCTGTCGGCAATATAACTGGTAGAAAAATTTGAGCAAAAAACTCGAGCTGTGGGGTCAAGTTAGTGTTGTGAAGAATCGAAACCATGTGCGTAGCTAAAGAACCACTGAGTAGTGTTGACGAAAAACCAGGTTTGTCGATTCCATAACGAGCTTGGGAATTGGACATTAGCATTGCCACTGTATTTTGCATAAAGATCTAGATATATTCGAATATGAGGCTGGTGCAACTCTTACACTGAATGGATTGCACTACCGAGCTATGAAAAATAATTTTGTATGGCCGTATTTGTATCTTTAGACCTTTATCTTCGAGGCCACGTGAAATGAGAGAGCGATTGGTTCAGAAAACGAGCGCCAAAGAAATTATTCTTTTTATGTTCTGATTCCAACGAAAGAAAAAGAATTGGTGTGATCTTGAGACTGAAAACCCTCTCTGGGTCAGGTTCGAACCAGGGATCAAATGGGAATACATGAAAAAATATTCAGGTTGTGAAAACCGATTGTTGAAATCTTGAAATATTCGTTCGATGTTAGTTAAATGTAAAATGCTAACCGGTCAATCGTAGAAGGCTAAGAGCACCAATCGCGACTGATATGCAAAGTGGGCGTGGAACTTAAGCTTCTAGTCTTAGTCTCTGTTATTTCCTTTACCGATCTTTACACCTGTTATACATTTGGATGGATATATAAAATAAATTTGGATGAATAGGTATTAGATATAATTATCTTTTCTGAATTAAGACAGTATTTATTTAATTATTATTTGTAAATAGCTCTGATTATTTCTTTGTAAGGCATGGATAAAAATATATTTCGGGAAGAGTTTTTGACCGAAGGGAATAACTTACTAAATTTTTGGATTGTAGACATCCCAAAAATCCAAAAAATAGGTAAACTTAGTAATTTTGAGAAATTTCTGGAAACGATTCAAAAAATTCATCATTAGGAATAATAAACTACGATTGGTTGTAATATACCATGAAATTTCGATCCAAGAATTTCAAAGACCCATTTTTAAAAATAAAGAGAGATTCAATTTTTCGAAAAAATCTATTCTGAGTGAAATGTTTATTAATTAATAATACTGTTCAAACCTTCTCTGAATATGTTGATAGTGGAGGATATTTAAATTGGAGTTCGTATTTGAACTGTATTTATGTTCATCATATGTTTGAGATATATTTATTAGAAATTTTTATAAAATAATTCAAGTCATTCTGTGAGAAAAAATGTGGGTAAAAAACAGTCTGTTATGTGATTTTCACCTGAAAGAGGATATATTGCACCACCAAATTGGGCTGACATACTCGTCACCGTAAACAACACCTTAAATAGAAAAAAAAAATCAATTAAATTAAATAATCGAATAGTTCTCAACTTGATTAATCAAGAAGTGATGAAAGCTTCATTACCAGTTCCGTCTAACGATAAAAATGGAAAAATATTGACGAAATGTGCTGACGTGATGAAATAGTACAAGATTAATAACCTTGTTTCATAAAAATAAATCACCATAACTATAAACGCCACACATAAAATTTTAATCATTTGAACTCTATATTGTTCTCCAAATAACATGATTTTATGCCGAACTGGTAGTTAACTCTGAAGAGCAACAACGCCAGAAGATGTTACTCCCATTGGAGTTTCTCGTATTCGTAAATGATCATCTGTTACGGCTCGAATTCTCTCATGAATCACAAAATTCTCAATATCATTCGAATAAAAGCAGCTAATAACGTACCATGAATATTCATCGTATTCTAACGTTCATTCTGAATTAGCGAAATGCTAGTAATAACTATACTTATAAGTCATCAACGCGGGCCATGCACCCAATTAAAGTCGATTTTATTTAGGATTCGGGCTTGTAATTATACACGGGATTCATCCTTGTACTGGTACTGCATAATTTCATGTATCTTTCACCTCTAATTTTTTATTAATTGACGATTTCTGTTTTTAATAGCAACCTTATGGGAATTAATTATCTGCTCTTCTATCGTGAGATGTAGTCGGACATGAAATGGATTTCCATAGTTCTGAACGGTTCGGACCTGGCAAAATCTGAATAATTTTCAGTGCGTGTAGAATAGATAACAAATATCGTACGGGCAATATGCTTGTGTAGATTTATTATTTATTGAGCTTATTAATCTGGATCTTTTTTCAGTTCATTTCTAAACGACGAACACTGTTCTTACCCAACCAATAAGGTGGCCCTTCTTCGCTCTTACAGCTAAACGTTTATACATATACAGGATATACCTACATTAGGATTGTAATGATCTGTCAAAAAAAAATCGAAAAAAGCAAAGGCAAAGGGTAAGTATTCATGAAGCCAAGTGGCTTGATATTTTAATCAACTACTTGACTTGAAAATCAAGCTCGTGAAAAATTACAAACTTGACTTGACTTGATTCGAGATATTTATTGCTTGACTTGATATCAAGCTACTTGATATTACTTGATACGCACGGTATATATTTCTGCAAGTTCTTGCGTGCTTAGACAAAATAATCATCTTCGAAGGATAAATAGGTGAGTTTGACAACGATCTCAAAAGTGTATTGAAGAAATCTCCTGTGTATTGACCAAATTAAGTGACTTGACAGTATGAAATAGACGAATTTCTGACTGAACCACGTGCTGGCAATTCTGAAGATCTTTCAGAATGATGAAAAAGGCACGAGAACATTTTTTCCTACAACTGCTAGGTTTCATAGCTTACTGAATTTCAAAACTATGAATTGCTCATCCTGTGAGAAATATTATTCCTCACGTCACTTCGCCCTTTGCTTAATAGACCAATGAAATTGAGCTTCTAAAAAGTCGTTCCTATGGAAACGCAAGAAATGCATAGGTACTGTCAATGAAGATCCATTTCGAATTCAATTAGGTACCAACATTACAGTTGAAGAAAAAGTATAGTGTGCAACATTTGTGGAAAATCTTTTTTCTCACTCGTGAGAAAAGTTGAACTTTCCCCTCTTGTTGCACAATAACAGGCCAATTGAAAAGTCTCCGGTCTACCATAGTAAAACACATGTTTTTGGCAGAATTCGATTTTATTATTCAACATAGTTGCCTTCGAGGGCGATACAGCGATCTTCTAACTTTTCGATACCATTTTTGTAGTACGATTTGTCTTTCGCTTCAAAATAGGCCTCAGTTTCGGCGATTACTTTTTCATTGGCGCTAAATTTCTTTCCAGCGAGCATTCTTCTGAGGTCTGAGAAAGGAAAAAGTCGCTGAGAGCCAGATCTGGCGAATACAGCAGCAATTCGAAGCCCAATTCATGCAATTTTGCCATTGTTTTCATGGATTTGTGACACGGGGCATTGACTTGATGAAACAGCACCTTTTTTTCTCAAATGGGGCCGTTTTTTAACGATTTCATACTTTAAACGATTCAATAACGCTATATAATATTCGCTGTTGATGGTCCTTTTGGAGGTAATCAATGAATATTATACCTTGCGCATCCCAGAATACTGATGCCATAACCTTGCCAACTGACTGTTGTGTTTTTCCTAGCTTTGGATTCGGTTCATCGTGTGCAGTCCACTCAGCTGACTGTCGATTTGATTTCGGAGTGAAATGATGGAGCCATGTTTCATCCATTGCCACATATCGACGCAAAAATTTAGGTTTATTGCACTTAAACAGCTTCAAACACTGCTCAGAATCATTAACACATTGTTGCTTTTGATCGATTGTGAGCTCGCGCGGCACTCAATTGGCACACAGCTTTCTCATGTACAAATATTCGTGAAGGATATGGTGTACACGTTCAGATGATATCTTCACAATGTCTGCTATCTCGATCAACTTCACTTTACGATCATTCGAAATTATTTTGTGAACTTTTATGATTTTTTCGTCGGGGACAGCCTCTTTTGGGCGTCCACTGCGTTCGAAGCCTTCGGGGCTCATTTCAACATGTTTAAACTTAGCATACCAATCAATGATGGTTGATTTTTCTGGTGCAGACCCCGGAAACTCTTCATCGAGCCAAGATTTTGCTTCAACTGTTTTTTCTCCCTTCAAAAAGCAATGTTTTATCAGCACACGAAATTCTTTTTTTTCCATCTTTTTTCAAATGACAAAAGTAGCTACACTCACAACGCAATATCTCACAAACTAATGGTCGGACAGCTGTCTAATTTTGACACGTATCGTTTGAAGGTGGGTTATAACTAAAAATCATATGGATTTAATACTAGCACCGCCATCTATGCATCAGACCGGGGACTTTTCAATTGGCTCAATAAATGTCCACTGAACTCAGAAATATCGAAAAATAATTTATCGCTAAATTTCAACGTCTTTTATCTGGGTAACGGAATCTCTAGCTCTGGACATACGCTCATATAAACATTCCAAATTTTAAATATCTTAAAAATCATGTATGAACGTTAAAATCGTTAGATCTAATAATTCCAATTTTTTCCTTTCACATTTCTTCGAAATAATAAATTCAAAAAGAGCACAAGACGTATCCATTCATTCAACAAACAACCCATTATTCCACAATCTCAACCGCGTTCAAATGTTATAAGCAATCGACGTGTACCTAAACATAAAACGTATCAATTCTCACGGCTAACTGCCTAACCATAAAATTCCGTGTGCTCTCGGTAACGAAATATTTTCCGGGAATGAATAGGCGCCACAGCCATCTCGGAAGACTGCCTGAGAAAATGGTCAAGCTCATTTACGAGGCCTTATGACTCGGAGTAAAAACTACACCGACCAACAATTACACAATTACCATGGGCATCAATTTGTTTCATAGTTATCGAGCCATGTCGTCAATAGAACAAGTCCGAATATATTATGAATATAACTTCTTCGAAAGACCCCATAAAATGTACATCGCGATATATAAGGCATTATGATTCTATTCATTACTGGCGATTATCTTCCGATATATCTCTCTTAATGAAGAGAAAATTGTGTAGCAGAAATACCTGAGGCAGTAAGAAATATAGAAGTTGAAAGGACATTTCGAAAAATCGATTTTTGGTTGAACCAGATTCGGATTCTTGAAGACTGATCAATATGGATTGACAGATTTGGAGAATATCAAGTGATATAAACTCCTCTTAGTGGTATATGAAAAAATCATTTCCTCGAGTGAATATAAATTGGTGAGATATTCTGCTTTCAATTTGCAATGAATATATTGTACAGAATTTGCAAATTATAAAAATTAATTTTGAATTCATTTTTTTCAATTATACCGAGTAGTAATGTTGACCTAAAACACAAATTGTATTTTTGAGTAGATAATGAAATATTTCAATATTTTTTCCAATTCACGGTCGAAAGATTAGCTGGGATCTTGTTGAATATTAGGAAGAATGTATTTATTTTATATTTCATATTATCGAAAAAATTAATCTATCTTCTTTGAATCCTTATCCTTCACATCTCCAGTCACCTTGTATCGATCTATATGACGATATAGGTGAAGTTATAGCTCCACGTAATGAAATAATTCAAATTTTGAGAATCCCAACAAATATCGCAAAATTCAAAACAGTAAAAAAAACAGATAACCCGGAATAATTTGTCATTTGGCGAGAAGAAAACAATTCCAGAACAAACAACTTCCAAATAGAAAATACAGAATATTCATCTCATGTACCACGGAATCAACAAGAAGTAATCGTCGGATTTTCTTGTATTCCACAGGTCGTAAATCTAGATGTTATAGAAAATAGTACTGAAAACACACGCCTTTCGATGGCGAGGTGGTGTTCGTTGCCATTCCCTGTAAGTTGGCAGGCTCATTTACAAACAACACGTCTATTTATGCTTGCCTTAGACGCTTGGCTTTTTCTTGGTAGTTCCTCCATATACGTCAACCGACCGTTGCTGCGATAGAAATTACCGTGGTTTACGTCTGTCCTAAGTTCGGATAAGATATAAATCGTCACTTCACTTAAATAGTACAAAAACGGAGGTGAACACACTGTCAGGAACTTCCATTGACGGGAAATTTTAATAATGTGGGTGGCCATTCCTCCATTATGCATGGTTCTGGGGATTAGAAACGTTTGACATATAGGGATGGAGGACTTGGTGACAAGTGGAGTATGTGCGTACTATTTACTGCATTTTCATTTCCTTAAAGAGTATGTTATACAGTTACTGGTTGCTTCAAAGATTGCATATGTTACACATATATTGTTGACATGGACTTGGCCGAATTGAACCATGGGACATTTGGGTGAATCAACAGTCTCAGTTGAAGAATAATAATAATAATAATAAACGCCTTTATTGGATAGATGCATTCTACTCAGGGGCGAAGTCTAGCAATGCTATTCAACTTAATCCTCCGGTGACTGGAGGTGTGAAGGATAAGGATTCAAAGAAGATAGATTAATTTTTCTCGATAATATGAAATATAAAATAAACACATTCTTCCTAATATTCAACAAGATCTCAGCTAATCCTTCGACCGTAAATTGGAAAAAATATTGAAATATTTCATTATCTACTCAAAAATTCAATTTGTGTTTTAGGTCAACATTACTACTCGGTATAATTGAAAAAAAGGAATTCAAAATTATTTCTTATAATTTGCAAATTCTGTACAATATTCATTGCAAATTGAAAGCAGAATATTTCACCAATTTATATTCACTTGAGGAAATGATTTTTTTATATAACACTAAGAGGGGTTTATATCATTGCCAAAGTTTACCTTTTCCTCTCCTCTCAGAGTTTTTGAGATACCAACCCTTTTCAAGATGATTGGAGCGATTTCAAATGTCCCTCTGATTTACCGTAGTTTCCTTCCACCAGAATTGAAATATGTCTTTACTTTTAATTTAAAAAAAAAAAACGGATTTTCAACCTTAGACAAGATTTTTTTATATGATATTTTTATGTGAAAATTCATATTGAAAAGAAGTTTTGTTCGGAAAGTTTCATCATGCATATATTTATTCTTCAATAAAAATCATTTAATTTTTATTCCATTCCAAAAAAATTAATGAATAAGAACTTTCCACAATGACGAACTCTTTAAAATGAATTATAGTGAAGACCTTATATCAATCGATGGTCTCTAGCATAAAATATACAGGGTGATTCTCCGCCCTGGCCTATGAGACGTTTATGGAAAGCTTATCATTCATAAAATGTTAAATTTAGTTATGGAAATATCGAATTCTGAAATCACAGAATACTCCACACAGGTAGAAATTGCGGGTTTTCCCCATTTTAAGTTCTTCTTCCATAACTCTAAAAGTAATCGTTTCAGGTATAGGGTTGCTTAAATCCCCGCCTGTTTTATCCTATTATTTGACTGAAATAATAAAAAATTATATATAATATAAAAAGTTTTGATTTGTGAATCTTGAGTTTTGACGAATATGAGTTATCCAAGTTCATGATTTTCTGCTAATCGCCCTGTACATTTTTGGTACACACCGAAAATAGTCTCATAATATTACGTATTTGCAGAATTGAAAACGAAAAAGTTTTTTTTTTCGAAAAAAACTCTTTCTGCAGGAATATTAAAAAAAATGTCCTTGTCGACACCTTTTTTTTCCTAAAAAAATCCAGTTAACTCATGAACCGTTGAGTTTTCACCAATCGTAGGGCATATTACTGAAATTGTCATCAAAAAGCTATATAATGATGCAATAATATACAGGGTGTGACATTTGAAATGAGAAAGTAATAGTCTGTGTCCGGTGTAACCCGATGTTGTAAAGGTCTGAAAATATTCAAGGGAAAAAGATCATTGTTTCGAATTCCAATGTGCAAATTTTAATTCAGCCATCGCGGTGAATCTGCCAGTATATTATTTTTGATTTTGAAATTTAACATTTATTTTTCAATTTTTTTTCAGAGTGGCATGCAAACCTACTTATAACTCCTGAAGCTTAATGCTGTCACAATTTCTGGACTGAATGTTCAATGATCAAGATTGTAGAAAGAAATAAACATAATCACAAATTTTCAAATATAACTGCATTTTCACTGAGGAGAGCATTCGGATATTGGCCAAAAAAATTAATGAATATCAAGATTTGGATAGCTTCCACAAAAAGGAAATTAAACTATTTTTGGCAAATATACAGTGTTATAACATGTCAACGCTTTTCTAATTTTGGATATTTTCAACTTGAATTTCTTCCCACTTCATGAGTATTTTTTCTATAAATATATTCTCCTCATTTTATTTCATTGAACTTCAGCAATCGCCATCAATTGAAGTTGATGGGTGATCGATAACAATTGAATATTCTGTCGGATCGACAGCCAATAAATGGTTGTTTTCACATCGAAAGAGATAAATGAAAGAATGAAGGAGATAACACCCCTATCTTACAGTTATAGTAATTGAATAATCGTACGTATACCTAATTTCAGTTAGATTCCAATTATCCAAGAGTGCCATGCATCTAATGAGCCACTCCGTATGTGTTCATTTTGATGGAATAGCCCTTATTTTTGTCGTTGACTTCACGGTTGGAGTGTTTCACTGACGGTATGGGGTATCTTTTTGTCGATTATCTCAGTTGGACAGCCAATATAAATACATATTTTCTCTATTCGGGGAATATCCATAGAATGAATTGAAGTCGATTTATGAATATTCTTATTATAATTGATGTTGGATATCATGTTAATTCTGTTCGTTATTATATCTCAGTTAATTAAATGATACACACATACATCGGCATATTAGAATTTACTCCTTGGGGGAATGGGGTGTTACCTCCTTTTTGAAAAAGCAAAATCTTTGCATTTTGTATAATGTTTTTTTAAATTGTTTCTTACAATTTTCTCATATTTCTTCTTATCAATGGGGAGAGGTGGTAAAACTGAAAATGGAAACAACCAAAATTATCTCATTCATACTTCGTCTACATATTTCAAATGAAGCATAAAATATAAGCACCCCTGGGTTAGCCTTCTATATCAGAACTATAACGAATACAGCTTGATCATAATCTAACCTGATATTCGTATCTTTGAATTCACAACTGCACGAATACTTCTCGATCTCCGACAAGTTTGTAGTTATAACAGTGGCGACGCTACAAGGGGGCCACTGGGAGCCCGGCCCCCATAAAATTTGCTGCTCACCCCCTAAAATTTGACATACTAAGGCTAAAAGGTTATCTGAATTATAATTTTGCTTCACTTTGCCACCCCCCCCCAAAAACTGAGTTATAAATAAAAAAATATAAATAATGAAACATTTTTTTCAAAGGAGAACATTGAAAACAAATTGTAATCAGGCGGATTCTAGGTACTTCAAAATATCTACTATACCGTATGATATACATAAGTTCAATATGTAAAACCAATCAAAACTATGTTATGACTCCGTTCAGCTGTTGTAAAAATCATTCATTTCATTCCTATATTGTAGTCGATTCCTCTCTCTCAATACGATATTACCTACATACATATTTTAAGATCATTGTAAAAAATAAAAAAATTTTCTACTAAAAAAACTCTTGAGCTTTTATGATTAAATTTTGTGTTATTTTGTTTCCAAATCCGTGAATGAAAATACTGTACCAAAGTAAGGTTCACGTTATGATAATTATATTCGATTCAAAATTATGCCATACAAAAATTTATGTCGAAAAGGGTAAAAAACTTATTGAATTTTGACGTTTTACTATTACTGGTAGTTGATTCATTTTGATTTTTCATCTTTAATCGTATAAACTTTTTTTGTCTGATGAGTTTATGACTTATCGAAAATCCGCACATAGTATGATTCTGTCTTAGAAATTAAGCTCCTGATATAATTAAACTCCTTTTTAAGTTCAAACATAGGAGATTTTTCACTCATTCTATCAATCACATAAAAAGTTTGATATCATGCCGAATGACATATTGTTGGTTTCATTATTTTCGGAGACCAACCACCAATTGACATGTTAAATGGCGTCTATTATCGCAGTCACTTTATTGCATTAAGTAAATTTATAATTGGAAAATTGATGAGATAATTGTCATTTAGTTGATGTATTCAATTGAATGAGCATCTGCCCTTTGACTATATTTATTGAAACTAATTAATTTATAGATATGAGAAAGAAGGAAATTGATCCTCAACAATACTACCCACGGCACGTAATGAATAAATGATGAATATCGATTTCAAATCGATGGTATGATAACATCTTGTGTATTTATTATGAATTTGCTGTTCATTATACAGAATTCTCAGAATGTTTGATTTCTCGATAGAACAAAAATTTCAAGACGGCGTTTTCCCAAATAAATAGAATACCTTATACAGGATTATTTTAAGAGACATTCATACTAGTCAAGTTCCGAAACAATATTTTGTTTCCTTCAATTTCGATGAAATTTTCAGTGTAGTACCAATATTGATGACATTCAATAATTTCATGACTTTTTCAAAATACAGGGTTTTTATTGTGATAATTTCAGATTAATTGTGCAGGTTAAAAAAAGAACCTGTATATAGGTTCAGAAACTTCTCTATCTGTTTCAGATTCTACTATAATGAGTCATTTCAGATGAAATGAAGTTTTTGATTTTTTTGGCACACCTTCGCTTTCAGCTCCAAAGCAGTGAGAATCGCCAAGGATGCAAGGCTCCTATAAGTTCTAAAATCGTATATTCAAAATCGTATTTATATTTAACGTAAATGAAAAGAAATACATACTGAATAAATGTATGAAACATATAAAAGATGCATCTAAGGCATAAGGCTAAATGGAAAATTTACATTGAATTTTCAAAATGTTTTCCTGTTTTTTAAATATATATTTGCAATATATGAGTATAAGTCTAGAACTATTGAACGGATCCTAACGAACTAAATCTATTTATTTATAATTTTTAGTTTCCAGCATATTTAAGAGTAACTTAACTTAACTTGGCGGGCGGACAGAATAGAATTTTACCTCGAATTTCTCACAGCTTCAATCGTTTGAAACCACCCTTAGCTCAATATTCGAACATTACACACATTTGAGTAAAATAGTACCCTGATGCTGTTCTTCTGGAAGGCAATAACAAAGTTATGGTGGTAAATTCACTTATTCAGACAGAACTGATTCGGAGAACGGTTATCCCATTGGTGCATTCCACAATGAAAGAAATAATCGGGACCGGCGTTAGGTGTGAAACAGTGAAGCGACTGTTTCAGGCGCCTCTTTTCGATGGGCGGCAATTTAGCCCAGTTTGTGGCTGCCCTTTCATATTTGTGAAAAAATATAGTCTTGATTCTTGAAAACAACAGGAGGTTGGCCCGCTTTGCTGCGTTTATCAACATTCCCTGCAATAAAAATCTCCAAACCGTCTTTACTAAACCGCCTGTTCAATAAATAACACATGGCAACCCAACCAATATAAGCAGCATTGCCTATTACCCTAATTGAATGAGGGATGGAATGTATTTCACTAAGGCCCAGTTTCACCAAACAGCACTTGATCCCAGATTGATTAAACTCCGCTTGTTACTAAAGCAGGCTTAACAGTGTTTTCTGTTTCACCATGCATCAACCCGTCCGAAGATGATCGCGATTAACCAAATCGCGATTAAATAGTCAAACCATTTGGCAACGTTGTGAACAAAAAGTTATATAGTGTTCTGTATCGTATTAGCAGTGATGACCACCATTAGCGCTAGGTGTCAGGTGTCATTCATTCATAACTCATAACATTTCAAAACATTTGTCATCTTGTAAACAAAAAACAAAGTTAATTTTTGCCGAAAATGTCGAGTATTGTGCTTCGAAATGTCGGAAACTTGCAGAAGTTAAAAAGAAATTATCCCATTTCACAAAACCACATATTCTGGGAGAAAAACTATATAAGTAATTTTATTAACTTATTTATTTTTATTAACAAGTTTAACTGCTTCTCAAATAATATTTCAATCAAACATATCAATAAATTATTCTTTGCAATAAATTTCATAAAACACAATAACAAAGTTTACGTGTATTTTAAATGGGAAATATTGAGCCTATACATATAGTCATATTTTGATAAAATTGACCCAAAAATTAGAAATTTCCGGAAAAATAATTATATAGACAAGAGTTCCATACTGATAAATAATTATTAATCTCAACTTGAAAGGTTGTAATCCTCCAAAAATGGCCGATTAGTGCTAAATCGCGATTGGTCGATTAAATGGCGCTTTGGAATGTGGTGAAACGCTACATTACATTAATCGTGATCTAAGGCCTCACTTAAGAGCCAAGTCAAGATTAAAGCATTTGGTGAAACTGGGCCTAAGACGAAAAACAACACTTCGAATTAAGTGGAAGTTGTTTACACATTCAACATATGGAAAATTCCTACGATTCTGAATTCGAAACTAATTACTGATAAAAGCTAAATGTTATCAGCGGACATATGTTTTTAATCCTTTTTATTTTTTATCATGACGAAACAACTGTTGTGAAAATAAATATATAAAGCGGAAATAAGTTATTTTACTTTTTAATCATCATTAATCCTTTTTAGTTTTCGAAGGTTTGCATGCCTTACCGTCCTTTGTATCTTGTGGTGTGATAGGTAATCTTCCATCGGTCGTATATATGATTGATTGTGAATGTGAGAATCAGATATATTACTTACGAATTGTTCATCGGCTGGAAACGACTTTAGAAAGAAACGATTAGCAATATCGCTAGAAAAATCAAAAATGGCGAATTATCATTGAGGCAGGTGATGTTTTTTGTTGGGGAGGGGGTGTTTATTGATACTTTCTCAGCAGAGGCGCCAAAGAATTCTTTGCTTCAGGCGCCAAAATTGCTCGTGCCGGCCCTGTAAATAATCATGGCATTTGGTCCAAATAATCAAATTGTAGAGTGCAATCAATAGCGATATTCGGTAATATGCTACAACCTACAATTTTTTTCCTGGTCACGCTAAAATCGTTGACCATAGAACGGTAATTAATCAGGTTTTGTTGAAACAAATAACGTAGAGAAGAACTGTTATTTTCTTTTCATGTCTTATTAACTAGATTTGTTAATTTTCCTTGATTTATTGCAGAAATATTCATCATCATTTATTATTGCCAAGGAATGGAAATACAGTTCGCCAAATAAACAAAACACTATTTTTACACATGAAAAATTCATACGGCTTCTCCATTTCAGTCTTTAGCAGGCATATTATGTATATGTACTTCGGCTGCTCAATATGTATTACGGAAAAAGTGGCCTTCATGCAATAATCATTTAA
Organism: Harmonia axyridis; assembly: GCF_914767665.1. Lineage (NCBI taxonomy): Eukaryota > Metazoa > Arthropoda > Insecta > Coleoptera > Coccinellidae > Harmonia > Harmonia axyridis. The sequence continues at coordinate 28,959,036 of NC_059507.1, forward strand.
TTGGAGTTTAAATGTATATAAATATATGAAATCCCTTCATTATACAACGAGGGGCTCCGCATTCATAGTAATGTAACATTTTTCTGGTTTAGTGCGTCTTAGTCCAGAGAAGAAAAAGTTGTCTGTATAAAGAGCTGGGTGAATATTTCCATTAATTGAAATAAATCAACTCCTTGTCAGTCATCGTCCTCTCCTGTTTACGTTTGTGAGGACGTTGAAGTCGCGATATTATCAGTGGCGAACTGCCTGAGCTTTCAGGGGGGCCAATCGATACTCCTGCTGAATATTGAACGGCAGGTTCTGATTCTTTGGATATCAATTGATTTACAATACCTTTGGGTCGTTCATCATGTCTGGATGAAGCAAACAGTTCATCATTTCAAGTTTTTTATTATTATAAATACTTTGTTATATCCGAAATATCTGATTTTAATTTCAATTCTGTATGTCATTCATCATATCCTCTTTCATATTGTTAAAAGTACTCTTGATATCCAAAATATCTATATTTATTTGTTTTGGATGTCCATTATTATTATTCCGATTTTTGTTCTCATTTATAATTTCTTCTTTTTCATTGTTGAGAGGGAACACCACCACGTGGCTACTCAATTCAAAACTGAATAAAAGATATTTCTTCTCACAAATCACCGATTTTTAGGAGGTTTTCACATAATTTCCTTGAAAAATAAGCTACATGGAAGAAAGTAAATATTTTCAATTTGCAAATGAAAAAAAATTCAGGTAACTTCGTTTTTCGCAAGAATATTGATGATGTGTAGTGTGTACTTTGTTCAAATAATTGATATATTGTCAAAATATAGGTTGACAAAAACTACAAAAAATCATAACAAAAGAGCTGAAACTATGATTTCGTGAAGGTCGTCTTCCAGTGCTTCCCTCTATACATTTGCTTCGAAAAAGGAAATAATATAAAGTGAATGTATAACTTCGTATACCGTACAAAGTTTGGTCATCGCAGGAGTGCCCGAAGGAAAATGATTGATACCCGAAAACCATGTGGTGGTAATCTTTTTTAAAAGCACTTCTATGAGTCTAAAATAACTGCAATTTTAGCAAACTCTCACCAGTAATTGCATATTTCATCAAAACTATAGGGATACTGTATATTTACATTATTTACAATATTTTTCGTTCAGTACCTAGTTAATAAAATTTTTCAAAAAAACCATCCAAACCTATTATCGAAACGCCTGTGGGCTCATAAAATGTATTACTAGATAAACACATTCTGCAGCATTTCTTCAATGTAATGAAATTGCACATGTTTCTCTTGACTGTCATCACCAGGAATGTATCGAATATCATTTGTGTTAAACAAAAAATGTTAAAAAGGGTTTTCCACTAATAAGAGGTTTCATTTTGAAAAGCCCACTCTCTGGGCAGCTGTGAATTTTGAAGCTGTCATTTTTTGTTATTTGTTAAGTAAAAACCAGCCCTATGCTGGCAAACAAATAAAAATATTTCCTGATGGTGAATGAATTAGGATATGAAATGACTTACTGAAATCCGTTTTTGGGTACTTCTTCTCACAGACATGGAGGACTTCTTCTTTACGTTGCAAATTGTTTCGATAGCGGATTGTAATCAAAGCTTGTTTTTGTGTGTTCCAAAAACGACTAATTCATCAAATAAAAAAATGGAAATGAACCATATTCTCTCGAACATCTGGCTGACATCCTTTTTTATCGGTTAGGTTGTTTTTGAGTAATGTTTGGAGAACCTTCAACTCTGATCATAAGCCAAATAACTAGCGTTGTTCGTTTCCATTGTGTTGAAAAACAATAGTGCATTATTTTAATCTGAAAAATAAAATCTTGATAGAGAATTTTGAAACGCCCTCTGAATTTGTATGATTTCAAAAATAAATTATCATTCAAAAAGCGTTTAATCAATAAGGAGGACAAAACTAATTACGCGAAAAACCTCATGTGGATTTCTACAATTGAATAACATTTTTGGCCCTTCGAGCTGGAATATAATTCAGATTTCACAAGCCTCATCAGATTCTTATAGTCAACAAAAAGAATCAATTGTCAATGAGTGCATACTTAGAGAACAAACTAGAAAAATCCATTACTGACACGAGTGACCAAAAATTCATTTCATGAGCTAGAATTTCTGAATATATGACAAAGTGGATATCCAGAAATTTTTGCTTGTGAAATGACTTGACTGTCTGTTATTAGTTGTTCATTGGAATCTGTTTTATATTTTGTACAAAGACCTGGATTGTGATTCAAGGATAAGTAAAACACAAAAACACTAATAATAAGATAAGATGAAACAAAGAGAATGTGAGAGATGAGCTGACCATATAATAAGGAAGAATTCATATCCGTGAAGAAACTTCTGTTTATAACTAGAAAGAATTGTTAAATTTTAAAAGTAATATTGATCTGCCAGTAGAATTGATACTGTTCAAGCAGACCATGATAGTGGAAGTATCCTTCAAAATTATGACGTTATAAAACTTCCAATGAAGATTTCTTTTCTGACTAGACAACTTGTACAATATATCAAGCAAGCATTCTAACATGAAAATCACATTTATAACGACAAATTTAGATGCAACGCCACTTCATGTCCCAACGAACAAATTGACGATATTCAATAACGCAACTATGACAAGTAATAAATGAATCGAATAACAGTATATGCGTATCTCTAAAAACCAGGTCATTTCTAACGAAATGCAACTCATAAAAATTCCTCGGATGCCTTCGCATTAGCTACGTGAAATGTAATTCCTTGTTTATACCCAGGTGCAATCCGTCATATTTAATGATAAAATATTTGCGAGTAGGAGAAGATATAAATCGAAAATGAATATTACGAATCGTCAGCCTGGGTGGATAAGTAATTTACGATAACTATAGAAAGTCCGATATCTATTGAATTCTCTGCGTCAATGGACAGTTTTATCGTTGACTACGATAAACAATAATATAACGTCATTTTTACAACAATATAACTGTTAGCGGTTATAAATCATACAAGTTTTTCTGGCCGATTACATTGCTAGGAGTCGATACGAGTTGAATCAAAGTACGCAGTTTTTACGTATTCGAAATAGATACGGCAAACTTCTCATGTCAGGAATTATGGCAAAAAGCCGATTCTTATTCTGACTTCTCTATCGTCTGCAGTTGGAGATATGAGAAGAGTTACTTGCAATGGACCACCCGTAAAATCGCATAAGTACTTTTTTTAATTTGATTTGCACAGTTTGTATCGCTTCTATTTTTTTTTTAGTGAATCATTTGAGTGTTCATGACTTTCCAAAGTTTTGAGAGAATAACGCCAAAATCAACATAAGATTTTTTTTCCTTCTATTAGAATTCTTGGAGTTACTCGTATGTTGAATATTTTTGAGTAATTAATCGGTAGAAGGATAATTTAGACAATTTGTTAAGAGGGGTTTATACCACGTTCAACTATGTACTCCTGTCTCCTTAGTGTTTTTGAGATATCACCATTTTCCAGGTTCAATAAAGCAATCTCCAACGTTCCTCTGATTCACATGTTTTTCTATCACATGCAAGAATTTAAAATGCGTTTTTACGTCTGTATTTTTAATTTTAGAAAAAACGCATTTTCTGCCTTCGACAAGACTTTTTGTATAATATTGTTATGTGAAAATTCATAAAAAAATAAATATTTGTTGGGAATGTTATGCCATGCATATATATTTATTTTTCAAAAAAAAATAATCTTATTTTTTTTTTTTTTTCATTTCAAAAAAATTCATAAAAAAGGACTTTCCGCAATGACGAACTGCTCAAAATGAATAATAGTGAAAACCTCATATAAATCGGTGGTCTTTAGCGTAAAATAAAGCGTATCAATTTTTGAACTGAATAACGGCGAAGACCTATCTTAACCCTAATCTTTAGTGGGACAACAAAAAAATATGATCAGGTATGTTTTTTGATTGTTGTTTTTGCTAAGAACGATATATGATAGATTTCTACAAATATTCAATTATTTTCATCGAACGCCCATTTCTGCATTTTCAATTGTGTGATGTTATTGATCAAAAAGAACAAACCCTGAGCAAAGAGGTATGATAGTGTCAATGTATTTATGTTGATGTGTAGATATTTTTGAACACGTAAGCATTTATTTCTGTCAGTAAGTTTATCGTATCAAATTTTTCCTTCAACATTATATCGTGGAACGATTAGAAAAGCCAAGTGCTCAAGATGGGTGAACATTTCCAACTTATCACCTTACTATAACTTATTCACTTCTGTATCAATCAATTTCAATTTTGTTGAACTGAAATTGAACCACCGCATTCACCATTTTTTTAATAAATGTAATTGTTGGTTGATAATATAGGAAGTTACGTCGAGATTGACGGTATTAGATTTCGTGACTCTACACATTAGTACTAACACTTCACTCAATGAGTTCCGGGCCTACATATAGTTTACAGGTATATCTACAGGTTGTCCCCATTTTCTAAGCTCACTGATAGCACCTAGGGAAAAAATCGTTATTTTATGGGACATCTTATATATCAATATTTCTCATTTATTTCGAAATATAATTCATTTTGTGCTCATTGAGTAATGATAATCAATCAGTTCTATTCAAAAAACACCATTTTTCCTCTATATATCTGAAAATATAATTAATTTATAATAAGATGGGAAACCCTTTCGACTGGATTAGAATTATACAACGGACACAAAATGAATTACATCTCGAAATAGAAGGGAAATATGTATATATACCTAAGGCATACCATAATACAACGTCCTTGAAGATTTTCTATCTTCATTGTTTTCAGTGAGCATCGAAAATGGGGACAAGCTTAAAATTTCATTATAATATCTCAAGCCGTTTTAAAAATCTAATTCCTCCCTTTTTTAAGACTTAAAGCTTTTGCGGATCTATGTTTGTAGGAATTTTTTGTATTAAATGACCTGGGCAATCACCCCTTCAATATTGCCGCACCTTTTTTAAACACCTTGTATATAACACTTCTCTAACTTCTCAACTCCTTTTTTGTAGAAAGATTCGACAATTTGTGATAAGGAGAATTCAGCCCTAATCTGTAACTCGAATAGAAATGAACGAATCTGATCGAAATCTGAAAAATCGGAATGTTTCACTTCTACCTCGTCCAAATTTGGTATTCTGTATCTGATTCTTCTTCTACCAATTCGAAACGATGCCAGTATTTCTATTCGATCTATACCAGCTCTATTCGATTTGAAGTTACAGAATAGGACTTATTTAGCCTTATTCCGTAAGTCGAATAGAAACTAACGAATCGAATCGTAATCGGAAAAATCAGAATGTTTCACTTCTATCGCGTCCAAATTTGGTATTCTGTATCTAATTCTTCTTCTATCGCCAAATGTAATTCATAATTGGTATCCATAGTAATTATACTTGACTATAGAATACCAATTCGAAACGATTCCGATGCATTTCTATTCGATCCATACCATCTCTATTCGATTTGAAGTTACAGAATAGGACTGATTGTCAGTACACGAAACTCGTTTTTAATGTGCGCTAACATATTATGGCTTTTATATAATTTGTGACTAATTGTACTTTCATTTGCTACTATTGAATTTATGTTTTCGTCAATATATTAACAGAAAAAATCGCAAAGTAGGAAGTATAATAGAATAAAATATTGGGCCCCATTTTTCTCTTTCTTCAGGCTTATGGTTTATGAGTAATTTTCATCGTGTTGATCAAGATAAATAAGTCTTATCATAACGAAAATTTTCAGAGGTAAGGAAATTTCATACCTCTTTAAATGTATGATATAGAGATGATATGGAAATTCTGATATAAATTGGGCTAACCTATAAATTAAGGAATTTGCAATTCTGAAATCTGTCTATTTTTTAGTCAAGTGTTTTTTAATACTCAATTCTAGAAAAAAAAAACAACATGGAGGTTCCTAAGTCTAATGGAGTAAAGTTATAAAATATTGTAACCTTCAGTATGAATACCAATAAAAATATGTAAGTATTTTCAATATTATGTCTAATTATCAAAATTATTCAACAATAACTGGTTCTGCCATATTAATTTCAATGAAAGATGGCTCCGTTGTTAGGACAAGTAGAACACAGTAAAATGAGTTGGGTTTGTTCAGTAGAAAATTTTCATAACGTCATCAGAATTCAAGACACAGACTCCTGAGAGAAACATTTTCACACACAATTTTTAAGATTATCTCAAAATTAGTGGCTGCAAAATCGCAACGTTACTTTTTGTATCTGAATCTCACATGGGTAGGCCACTAGCACTAACTGCAAGATGCACATTTGGCACCGAATAGTTTCAAACTTTTTGGAGTTTGCAAAATTTCATTTCATGAATCACTATCTGAAATATCTACAGATGCCGTTACGATTTTTGTAACTAAACTACTTATTTTCCTTATAATTCTGAAGACTTATTTTGTAGTGTTCTATCTACATCCTACTAATAGGGCCACCCTGTATATTCCCATATTTTCCTTAATCCTTAGGTAATGCACTTTTCTAGTAGGTTCCGTTCAGAAATGAATGATACAAGAACATGGTTGAACTTGATCAAAAATCAAAATCCTACTGAATGAAGAAGAGAAAATCTAACGTTATTCTGAGTAAATGAGACACCCGAATAGAGTTTCTATCCTTGATATCATACTATTCAATTACTCCCCTAAGTCGCCATCCTCTACTTATCTCAAAAAACCATCACATCAAAATGAGACAGTTAATGAAACGTATAGCTGGTTTCGATAGCTATCAAGCTCTGTTGCATTTCTATCGAAAGAATCCTCATTACTTTTTTCTCCTACTTCATAATTCGCACATTCTCTCTTTTCCGTGTTTTGTCAATCATTCTGAGCATACATTATCGAGGAACTATGGCAGACCAACCTGTTCTCCGATTGCTTCGTGGGATAATTAAATTTAATGACGCCATTTTTATTACATGCAACATCATTGAATTAATCTCAGTAGCCATGTCAAAGGTAGTTACAGCTTTACGGCATCGTTAGATCATTTGAAACTAGATATTCATCCGACGAGTTTCTATGCAGCTTTTCTTGTGGCGAAGTTGTTTCTTCCAATGGTGTCGAGGTCCAGAAGAACGCGGATGGCACTAGATGGTACTGATGTTGATGCTGTTAATCTTACGGTGCTCAATTTCTTCTGATGCAAAATATTTTCTCTAGAAGCATTTGTCAGTACAGTCATGGGATGAAAGCTGCAAATTTCATGTTATTAGAGACTTGAAATTAAGTCAAACTCATGTCAATATTCCTGAAAAATAATTCAAGTCAAGTCTAACTGGAAAATGGTTACAGGTTTGAAAATTAAAATTGTTTGTCAACCTAGTTTGAAAAATAATTTATTTAGTAAATATGCCTTAAATGCGGGTAAAATATTCATGTAAAATATAGTTAGTAGTTGCAGAAAATACCTTCATTAATTAAAAACAACAAGAAAATTACATTTCAATTTTTTTTTTCAATCAACTCGAACTTGTCACCCCATAATTCTTCGTGGAAAGTAAATTTCTTACTTCAGTACTTCTTACAAATTAAGTGAATGCTGTGAACAAGAAATCTGACACCAGAGCACCTTGCTTATAAAAATTACAAGAACCTACAATAAAAGAAACCGCATATTTTCAACTTTAAGAATAAAGGACCTGCCGTCCAAAAACTATTTCGACAATTTTGGATCCAACGTTTTATGTTGCTACTACCACAAATACTACTTGATCCAGAAAGTGTTGCTTCCTGCGGAAATTCTTCTTCATACAATATTTCGTGGCTCTTCATCAAATGTTGTTAAATAACTAGTTCCGCTATTGGCATTTTATACCTTTGTTTTTTATTTTTACATAAAATTTTTATTGTTTTGGCTTCGGCTGCCGCAACAAAAAAAATCAGTTTTTCTTTTACTTATTGATTGCCTCGTCTACAGATTTTTTCTCATAGTTTTTGCAGGGGGATCTTGAAAATCAGACTCAATATTTTTTTAGTACGTATTCCAAGCTGCATGAGCTACATGAAAAAAGTTCAGGTTCAGACATTTCAAGTTCAAACACAACGCACAACACATGAAATATGAACTAGATATAACTAATTTGCGGAATGGCAGAGTACAGGTTCAGACACGTTGCGCAATATGATATTCAACCTTCAAACTATTTGAAGTAGTTTGATTTCAAGCCAAACCTAAACATACAGAAATCAAGTCAAGTCAAACTTTTTTTACATAAAAAGTTTGATTCTCTAGTCAAATATGTAAGTAAAATCAAACTAGGTTGAATTGAATGCATCTCTTATTTGGACCTCAGTTATCGTTTTTGGTAGCTCGATCATATCAGGTAAGTTCTGTTTACTGAGTATTTATGAGTAAAGTAATATATTTTCTGCCCATTTCTTTTACCCTGTTCTTGTGTTTCCTCTTATACGTTCCAAATTTCTCGATATTCCTCATGTCATTGGGATTACAAGCATAAATAAGTGGTAGCAGGATTAGCAGGTAAGTTTAGCATTTCTGGCCTATACGTTTTGCAGCTCTGTGAGTTTTATTTATGGTCTCTTGAAGGTATCAACTTTCTAGAGCGGCGTGATAGAAACAAATTTTCTGAGGAAATAGCTCATCATATAGCAGAAAAGCTATCGTGAAACAGAAAATTGATGAAGATTTATTTTTATTGTTGATGATAAGCTTAGAGTGAAATCACAAACTATAATATTTCAAAACTATCCTGGAATAGGATCCAGGAATGCAGACTGTTGGTAGGTAAGTATCTTTCATTTTCAATTTGATGGAAACGTTTCTACTTCAAACAATTCAAACACATTCAGCTTCTTCTGAAAGTCTAGGTTATAGTCTGGCAACCCCTGCAATTTTCATAAACCTGCACAAGAATGTATTTTTTAATTTTTAAGAAAAATAGGCATTCCAGCACTGTATAACAGGAAATGGACGGTCTGTCAATGAAAAATAATATTTTCAATTCATTGTAGGCAAGTATCATTATTTCAAGAGACAGCAAAGACAAAAACAATAATCAAAATGGACTTGGATGAATGAGGATAAGAAAATTTGAGCAAAAGTATTCACTTAACTGTTAACTGCATAACTAAATATGGATGGGTAATAAAAACCAAAGATTAAAACAAAATGATTTTTTTTCCTCATTGAGACATTTATTTTCTCTATTTAATCCCACAAGTATAGTACATTTGTCAATATTCAGTGTACAAAACCATTCTTCTCGAAGCACATATGTAGGTAGGCATGCGTTTATAACTGATACTTTTTAGTTGATTCATTCAATCTTTCAGGACTAATTATCCTTTAATCTATAAAATGTTATACTTCAATATAATATAATGTAATTGTAATACTATATAATATTAGTTAAGCAAAATTGTATATAAAAAGAGGAACTTACCTGAGAAGGAAATAAAAATAGAAAATTTTTAAAAATCATCGATTGGGGCTAAAAGCACGATAACGACAAAATTTTCACTATTTAAGGATCTGACACCTATTGGTTGGCGGGATTCCGATCATAGAAGACTGCACAAGAAAAACAAAGATCTAATTGTATGTAAATAATTGCTCATGTTAATTAGAATAAGTTTTGAGCAGAAATAAATGTAGGCGCCGTAATTTTTTAGCAATAACTTATTACTTCTGTGGTTATCATATTCAGTTATGTAACTGTATTGAATTATGAATAAACTTTATTATTATTATTAGTTGCAGATGAAGATAAAAAAAATCTAACACTGTTATTTTGTTGATAGCTTCGTACCGACTATTTATCAAATTCAACTGTTGCCATAACAGATATAGGTCTTTATAAATCATCATTTTGTCTTACTTAAGTGAGTAAATATAAAAATTTTTTAATGTTACGCGTGTAGTTGTCCGTGTTATGAATCATTCTTTTGTATTTTTTTATACGATTTATTGATATAAGTAAAAACTACAGTGGAAATTAATATTATGGCTGAATTTGCAATCGAGAACAGTTTGAATACCTATAAACCGACAAAATGAAATCATAGGAGTTTCAGTAGCCTGTAAAAAGAATTCGAATCTTTTTGGAAACGACCTCATAATATTTTGCCAATCCGAAAATCACCTTGCTTAGTGCCTTCTATTCAACATTTCATTTAATGAATGACATTCATAGAAACTGTCACTGATGTCGCCAACGCAACACCAAATACTCCGCCAACGCGATCCTCATCCGTTACGACCGACTCCATATTCGGATCCAGAAATTTCAATATTTTCGGCATGAAATTGCATAAAACAATTAGCTAACCAAAAACCATGTCTGAATCCAGTTGGCTAATTATTGTCATCATCATCTCCGGGTAGCGCAAAACGGAAACAATAAACACGGTCGATGGCTGTAACGTGCAGAGAATATCATCGAACAAACAAGGTCACCGCTGCGCGCTGACAAGCCTTATCTTAAGATATGTGCAATGCTCGGTGCTACGTGAACAGCATAGAGTTGTTATGCACACAAACAAATAAACATCGATGGGTGGCCACTCCTCCGGTGCGTTCCATTGGCCCGAGCTCCCTTCCGCGGTCGCGACCGTCTTTACACAGACGATTGGTTGAGTCATATAAAAATTCAAATTTAATATCGCCAGGCCATGCGACGCCTATGCTCAAGAAGTTATCTCACTACCGCTCTGCTGGTTGCTACTTGGGTATGCACGCAGGGGCGTAGGCATTGAAGGTGGTATGTGGCGAGGAGTTTGGTCAATGACCACAGAACTATACGAGGAGTCTGTGGTGATATTTTTTGAAATCGTTAGGTGGTTTTATAATTGATAGAAACTTCATGTCAACGCCTTGTCCGTATTGATGGTACGGGAAGGATGTCAAAGATGACGCACCTAAGCAAAAGTTCCTTCATTTTTTGAAGGTTTGTTTGCAATGGACTAGTTTAGTGATGTTGATAATACTATATTTGACACGATAGAATTAAAATATAGAGCAAAACTGATAAATCAGTGAAAACATTTTGAAAATCCATCAATAAATGACTGAGAAATAGATTATTTAAATTTACGTATTTTAGCGCGGAACGTCTCTGTTCTCCGACTCGTCTGTGACGTCACGCCACTTGCTTGTGTTCGCAACACCATAAATTATGTTTAAATACTTAGCCGCGCCAAGGCTTTCGCGCCGTTTGTAGTTGTACAGTTTAGTTTTAACTCGAGTTTTGTTTTTATGTCGCCATAATGGAAGAAGGCTTCGTGAAAGAACAAAGTTATTTTTACTCAATAACTTATTTCAAACCAACTTACACCTTAGTATTTTCATTATCAGAAATAGACAGCTAGTATTGATTGGTACTTACATCAAAATGATCTTCACACACATATGAAGTAGTTTTAGGTCCAATTAAGTCACGCCTCATTAATTTGCACCACTTCTTCCTTTGATTCATATCATTTTGTACATGAAAAAACAATTCAATGGGGTTTTTAATTGTCGTGCTTGCACACATAGGCACAATACAATATTTGTAGGATTTTTTTTGTATTTCAGTCGTCGTGTAACGAACAAAACACGACACGAACGGCACAAGTGATTGCACACCAATGAATTCGTAAGCACTCTGCGAATACCAGTCGCCATGTGTAAGTGGCGTGACGTCACACACTAGACGCTGCGTATTATAAAATTATTCTTACAAGCGCAACTTCAAAGTCCCATAACTTTTTCATTTCTAGAGATATTTCAATGATTCTTCCACATTTTTGTTTCATTTCACTTAAACTTTTAGAATCAATCCTTAACAAAAAAATGAAAACTAGTCCATTGATGATACGAATATACTCACATTAGGACAACAATGGCCAGAATTGAGAAATGTCACATCAGAAATTATGAAACTAGCATGTCTCTGGTTCAGTAATAATAACCTTGTACTGAACAAAGATAAAACTAAAATAATTTTGTTTCATCACACCAATGCTGGTACAGAAATCCCAAATTCTATTCAACTTAATAAACACCAATATAAGACAACTCACACGGCAAAAGTTCTGGGAGTCCATATTGATTCAGAACTAAATTGAAAGTGCCACATTGATCATCTCTCCAAGAAAATTTCATCATCAATATATGGACTGAGAATTATTTCAAAGTATATGAACTCACGTGCATTGATGGCAGTCTA